>NC_140940.1:21286351-22592184 GCF_014529385.1 Adiantum capillus-veneris | reverse complement strand
TGGCGTAGCTTAGAGGACTCCGTGAAGCCCTCATCTCCAAACGCCGCATCGAATTGTTGGATAAAGGCCAAGACTTTTTCCGTAGCACCAAAGGTACCATCATAGGTAAGGAAAGAGATGCTCTTCCCTCCCTCTTTGAATTTCTTCAACTTGGACGACCTCTTCCATGCGGCATAGGATTTCCTATGGCCTCTTCTTTTTGATGGTTCAAAGGTTGCACCATCACTTTCTTCAGAAGGTGAAGAATTTGAAGAAGGTGGAGAAGAGGGTGACCTCTTTCTCGCCTTTTTCTTATCTTGATCTTTGTCGTCTTCACCATAGCTTTCATAAGAGGAAGAGGATGAAGAAGATGGAGAAGAGGGTGTCCTCTTTCTCGCCTTTTTCTTCTCTTGCTTTTTATCATCCCTCTTTGAATTATGGCATGGAGAAGAGTGTGATGGTCTTCTCGGCTTTGGTGGTGATGGAGAGCGTTTAGCCCGCCGTCTTCGTGGAGCCATCTCCACCAAGGTGGCGGGAGACTCGCTTCTTTCTCGTTCCTTTGGTGGAGGCTCTTGAGTTCTCTTTTGGGAAGGAGATGCATCATTAAGAAGTAAATTCTTGAGCCCTTCATATGGATTCTCTTCTTCTTCCCGAATCGGAGAGAGACCTCTTTTGGTAGTCTCAGAAGGAGGCTTCCTAGGTGTTCTCTCGTCATGGTGATGAGCTTGGAGAATCCCGTGAGCACGGAGCTGCCGTTGCACTTCACTTTGGAGAGATGGATTGCCCATGGCTTGTTGAAGCCTAGAAACAAGATAGTTAACAAGCATTGAAGCATCATTAGTAGCTTGCTCATGAGCAAAATCAAAGTTATCAACATTAATTTCACTCTCTTTACTATTGTCAGCCATTCTAACAACTTCTAGGTGTACTTTGGCACTTCAAGTCCTAGTTGCTACTCCTATTTACCCCTTTAGAAAAAGCACTGAAGCTACTGTACCCGCGGCTCGAATACCATTAATTGCAAGGAATAGAAGAGAGGGTCTTTCGACACCAAAACAGCACCGGATCCTGTCAAGCTTCTAATAGCTCAATAGTGGTTAAGCCGTAGGCAAGCCCCGTAGGACTCCACTATTAAGACCATAGCTCTCGACGGTGATGCCCCGTTAACTGCACGAAGGCAGGCGCACTGCAAGGCTACAAAATCCATATTTTACTTACTCACAGGCAATTAATAATACCAACCATTTGTAGCTAGCTTGAGGACCTCCCTTCTTGAGCAAGAAAAGAGAAACCTTGAGCTCTGATACCAATGTAACATTTAATGGCCTAATAACTTATGTGTAGCGGAAATTAGCATGAACATAGTGGGCATTTCATTAGAAGAGATTCCTAATGAGAATTACAAGAGTGCTTGGGTGGAGAGAGCAACAAAAAGCATAACACCTAGTTAGATAGCATCGACAATACTTTCAAAAGAGACAGAAATTAAGCTATTGACAATAGTTGAGGACCGGATTCTCATGGAGCCGGTCCCCCCTCCAAAAGGCTTTGTATTATGGTTTCTCCCATCAAGAGAGACATTGTACAATACAATTCTCTGTGTTCCTTCAAGACTAGCTAGTGCAATGAAGATGGAAACTTCATGCACTAAGCAAAACACTTAACAAACATAACTTGAATTATCCCCGTTCTCAAACCCAAGACCTCACACACCTTCGAAGATGGTGAGAGCTAGCGTGGTATGAGAGTAGATTGAGAGGAAGAAGGAGTATCTTACGAGAAAGATGTACATCTCCTCACATAATCACTCATATGTAGCATACCTTAGCTTAGTAATTAGATTGGTAGAGGAGATGAGCATGCATTGAAGCTTGGCTCTTGGTTGGATTTGCATCCACATACCAAGAGAGTGTTGATGTAGGCTTCTATCTCACAAGCTTGGAGTAGGTGCTGAGTTCTCCATTACGGCTTGGGAAGAGATAGTCTTCTCCTTCTTCACCATGAGCTTGTGTGAGTGTGTGTGTGATAATGCCTTGCAAAAATCAGCCCCCTCTCTCTCTTGGGCGAGCCCTCTTGCTAATTGCTCTTGCTGAAGCCTCATTGGCCCTCCCCAAGTCAAGCCAAGTACAATTAAGCAGCATAAGTGATAGCCTTCTGACATGTGTCCCCCTTTCCCCTTTTGTGAGAGCTTTAGGTAATTAAATAATTAAACTAAATTGGACCCCTTTGCCTCCTGGCCAATAGGAATCAGGCAAGCCATGGGGCTCCTGAATGCTCATTGGACCCCTTGGGAGACTGCCCAATAGTCTTTTAGGAGACTTAATTCTCATTGGTTTCTTTTATTAAATGTTTTTAAATTAATTAAACTAGATTTACTCTAGCTTAATTCTCATTGGTCCACTTCAAGGGTCATCCAATAGAAATTGGGCACACCTTGTGGGCATCGGGCCTAGGGAGGTGACATGTGTCCCTCATTTTCTTTGTGTAAAGGTAGCCTGTGTGTGTGTGTGGCTTTCTCTCTCATCCCCTACCTTTAGGGCTCGCCCCCTCCCATGTAGGGATGTGCAAAGACTTTTAGGGCACACACAAAGCATCCAATTTTCCCTAGGGTTGACCTTTGGACACAACCTTTGAATTTTGGAACCTTAGCATTTTGGAAGTCTTAATGGGCTGAACCTTAGGGTCTTTTTAGCCCATTGTTGCACATGGCTCTTTTGCAGATGGCCCCCCCTTTGGATCCCTATTTTCCCTCCTTTGGATCCCTACTGTGGCCGGTCTGCTAGCTTAACCAATATTTTAGCTTTTTCTCCCCTGGCCTTCCCCACATTAAATGATCAGTTTAATATGACAAAATCCATTGGTTCCACTCCACAAAGATATACCATTGGCAATGAGCATACCCGTTTTATTACACATGTGTAAAAGTAACTTTATGTAGTGATTTGGCTATTTATTATCCATTGAAGTGTGATCATACAAGTGAACTTCTTCCAACTCCCTTGAAATGTATGGCATATCAAATTGTTGATTATCATGTTGCAATGTTTTTGTGCGAGCATTCATATTCCAAAATACAATAACATCACCTTTGACTTTGAAATAAGCAATGTACTCTTCTAAATAAAAAATGCCTCATATCTATCCATGCAAGCATAAAAGAGGGAATCATGATGAGGAATGTAGCAACTGGCTACAGAAATGGGTGCTCTTTTTGATGTCATAGTTTTCAGCCATACATAACGTTTGTACTTGTCACCTTTCACAATTGATACAAAGTCTTCCAGTCCTTTCTTAACCATACATGCTACCCCTCCTTTCCCTATTTGTTGCTTGAGATTCTTTGACCATATCAATGAATGTACATTGTAATGAAAGTGAGAGAGAGAGAGAGAGAGAGAGAGAGAGCGAGAGAGAGAGAGAGAGAGAGAGAGAGAGAGAGAGAGAGAGAGAGAGAGAGAGAGAGAGAGAGAGAGAGAGAGAGAGAGAGAGAGACTCTCCCTTGTAGAACTGCTTAGTGAAGTCTCCCCATTGGACATGTAAATGTGTTTTCATCTGGAAGGTCCATTCACTACTTAGCACAATTGACCAGAAGTTGGAGTCATAAAACTTGAGTCATAAAACAGGATAGTGTGGCTAGGAGAGGAAAGTGTGTAGGTCTAAGTCATGGCTGAAAATGTGAGGGAATCAAGTGTGGATGTGACTAAAAGCTGAGCACTCAAGTAGTGTGTGGTACTTAGACTGTCAAACTTGCAATAAGCATAACGTGCACAATTGATTTGACTCGTCTCCATTGTGGGGAGGGAGAGAGAGAGAGAGAGAGAGAGATAGAGAAAGAGATGATACGTACAAGTTGAGCACAACTTTTGTGTGTGCGTGCGTGTGTGTCCGAGAGAGAGAGAGAGAGAGAGAGAGAGAGAGAGAGAGAGAGAGAGAGAGAGAGAGAGAGAGAGAGAGAGAGAGAGAGAGAGAGAGAGAGGTTCTACACTATGAAAATCTCTAATTGTTTACCGCGGCCTTTTATCACGTTTTGTAGAGAGAGAGTCCAAAATCAGCTAGAGAGGGACGAGAGAGGAGGGCGGGGAGGAACAGGGGGAGGGATTTTTTTAATTTCAAATATTACTGTGTTTATTTCCATGCTCATTATCGTTGCCACTATTATTGCTGCAAAAGTTACTTTGTATATTCCCAAAACCCAATTTAGTGCCTAAACATTCAAACTTTGGCTGAAACATTCAAATTTTAATGTCTCCCTTTGCTTTGGTGTTTCCTTCCCCCTTTATAAAAATAAAAGAACTGCTACAGAAGAGAGTGTGGAAGGCCCTGACAATCCCATAAGTGCATAATTGTGTGATACACAAACAGAGAGAGATAAAGAGCAAGATAAGGAAAGAGAGCACGTGTAGGTACACCTTCTAGAGTGGAGTGCTACACCGGCATGGAAAGAGAGAAGAGAGGATAGGAGAGAAGAATAGACATGAGCACTGGGTGCAATCTCCCCTAGTGCAAGAGTGAGCATTTCTCTCTTGCACGTATTTTATTTATAGATTCTTCAATGCTCAAAATGAATACACATTGGCCGACGGCCACAAATGACCGTAGCTCCTAATGAGCACTTGAGTAATAAATATACAAACCCCTTATCCATAACATACTCCCGGGTTGAAAAAGAAACTACCCTCAGTTGCGAGGTGCAGAAGTGGTGGAGTCGAGTGTGAGGTACAAAACTTTGAGTACATGCCTGCATAGCACAATGAGTAACTAAAAACCAAAATAATAAGAATGATTAGTAGGACGCAATTTAAAAATGCAAAAAAATGTGTAACATGTGTATGGTGGGATGGGAGTTCATAAAATGAAGTAAATGTGCATAGGTACGGAGTGAAACCATATGTTTCCATAAATGTGGAGCGGAGAGTCTTGCCCTCTTCAGGCATAGGAGCTCTAACATGTGTAGAAAGTTTGCCATTCCAATTCTTTTCAACCCATAATGAGATCCTTGCCATGACAATGTACAATGTTGCAATGAGTATGTGAGGTAGTGTGACCAAGGGTATGTGTAAAACATTTATACCTTGACGGGAAACCTGTCCTCGTAGCTTTATCTGCAATAGTAAAAATCTCAAATACAAAGTAATTAAAAAGACATCTTATCAATTATAAAACGAATGGAAGCACACACTAAATGCATTAACAATTTAGAATTTGGTAATGACAGTCGTTTACAATGTAGGGATGGGAGTCAGTAGAGATGTGTTGTGTGATAACAATACGAAGGTGAAATAGTAGCTTTAAATGAAAAAATGAATGATAGTGCTTTAATTTAGGTAGCTTGTGTAATAAAATGTAAAATAAAATCCATGCCTAATATAGGACCTTAACCTTAACCGTCTAGAAAGGGTACTGGGAACATTAGTAGGGGTGAAATACAATAGCAAGTAATACTATATGATGGAACACTAGAGAAATCTAATTGTAAATCCATTTCCATTACACCATTGCCAATGAGTATAACCGGACATAAGTAAGGTAATAGCTTGTGCAAGAAGCAATGAGAGAGAAATTTTGTTATATTTGCATTTGCTACAATTGGGAGAATAGTCAAGTCAGGTGGTGGTAGCTATAAATGTATTGGGTCAGACAATCGCGCTTGGCATGGATCTACACCGGGCCGTGTCGACTCAATTAAAATGAGATTAAGGGTGGAATATTTTGAAGTGATTCTCTCCCATGTGTCACGACAGTTTCTTGATGTGAGG
Source organism: Adiantum capillus-veneris (assembly GCF_014529385.1). Taxonomy (NCBI): domain Eukaryota; kingdom Viridiplantae; phylum Streptophyta; class Polypodiopsida; order Polypodiales; family Pteridaceae; genus Adiantum; species Adiantum capillus-veneris. Next base: position 22,586,449 of record NC_140940.1, on the reverse strand, counting down.
TGACCAAGTTTGTGACTATGACCATGTGGCTAAGACCCTAACTCAGTGACCATGTGGTTAAGACCCTAACTTAGTGACCTTCTTTTATAAAAACAAAAGATGTCTTGCACATTTACATAAGACTATGCTCAAGAAAAAGGAAGAAAATAGGTGTATTATCATCAACTTGCCATGTGGCTCCCAAGAAACCCATGCTTTACGAAGGCCTTACAACTTTAGCTTCTACCTAAGAGTTAGGGTTATAAAAGGCAAAGAGACAAAGTATATACAAAAATAAAATTTAAAAAATTCTACAACCCTATCGAGTAATTTGGAAGTGTTGCTCAAGGTTTATAGGATTCTAAGTGACTGCTAATACTATCGTAGATCCTAGGATAGATTTTGTTAGACATAATGAAAATTTTAGACGGAGTGGGACATCAAAGTCGTGTGACAAACGTGTTGTAGCTTTTGTATGGTATATAGATATTAGCCAATTTCTATATGAAGCAACAAAGCCCATGAAGAAACCAAGTGAGAATGGATTCCTTGCAAAATCTGCAATGTATGTGGTAATGAATAACTTCTACACAACGTTGCACACTTGACAAAACTGCAAGGTAGGATTGAAATACATAATGAAGGTCACTCTACAGAGCTAAGGAGAAAAATTTCCAATCTAAAAAAGAGTTAAAACACTATTCTATACATTTGAGAAAGCCAAAACTTGACTCTTCAAATTGATAGTAGAAGCACCTTATGTCATTTCTTTATAAGTAGCAACAGTTTCAAGTAGAAATAGAGTAGTGTACAATGTGATCTTGTGGCACATCTAGCATCCAAACCAACGTTGGGGTCCCCTGCAAGATATTGGCCATTTATTTGGTGTTGTGTGCCTTGGTATACCATAGAATGTACGAGAAGAGACTAATAGGAATGTCATCAAGAACGCTCTGACCTTGCATGGCACAACAACCAGAGTACTACCGAACCATGGGAAGCAGTGCCCGGGGAGGGGAGGATACGTCGTATGATAGTGTCTGTGATTATGTCCACTCTTGTGAACATCATAAGAAAATGGGCCATTGGATGGTCCAATAGTGCTTTTGAGTAATATGCATGAGTGCTAAATTTATAATGTTCTATCCTTGGTGTGTGCAATCCCCGCACAACCATCAACGCGTAGAGCTTAAGAGGGAGAGTGCAACAATGCTTTGGTTGTGCATGTGACTTGCCATTGCCGGCAAGCTCTCATTGTCCTTCCTCAAAATAATGGAGTGATGATTAATATATCCAAAAGCTCTTAAAAATAATTTTGGAAAACTACTTCTGAATCAATTTCGTAGCTCAACAGCATAAGCCCAAAAGCAAGCAAGGTAAAACAAACAACATTCACATTTCTTGTTTTTGCTACTCCTTTCTTCAACACCATCTCGATGAAAAGGAAATGCTTGCTCCATCAAGTCGAGGAATGCATGCGAGTACTCTAGCAGATCTGCTGCTACTGCAACCGAGCAAGTGTACAGCCCTCGCGCTCAAATTACTATGTGGATGGGGGCATTGATTCCCTCTTGCATGTATTTTATTCTTCAATGCTCAAAATGAATACACATTGGCCGGCCAACACAAATGACCATAGCACCTCATGATCACTTGAGTAATAAATATACATATCCCTTATCCATAATAAGAACATTCTATGAAATTTTCAAATAATAAAGAAAAGATATGAAAACATGGAGCACTAGTTAGCTATGTGGATAAACATGAAACAACAAAGGGTTTTCTCCAACCCAAAGTAATGCATGTGGCTCCACGTAAAGCAAGCATTGTCAGAGATGAGAAGCTAAACATGGACGACATCTTTTGTCAAGGATGGCCATGATAGAGTGAAGTGTGTTCACATTTTACAAAACAGTAGCACCCATGTTAGTTTCCTCAATCTTTATTTTGTAGCAATGTGCACATGGTCTACAATTTTGTTATTGATTAAATTAATCACTATCACTTGATTAACATAATTTAGCATGCTTCAAAAAATTAGAGAGAGGAATAGGGGGGAGAGATAGATGAATGGATGACAAAACCAAAGAATTTCATAACTTAAAGTAGAAAAAATATTTATGAGTCATCTTCCAAAATATCCCTATAAGAATCATCATCCAATTCTAAGCCCATGGCTCCTAAATCAATAAAGAGAGAAATAGAATTGTCGTTTGTGGATGCGTTGGCTTCATCATCTTGGAATTGTCATCCTCCATCTCATCATCATCATCATCATCATGGCAATCATCCTTGCTAAGACTTGCGGCCACCGGACAACTTGAATCATCGATCTCCCACTCCTCTATCTCCCCCGGGTTGAAGCTAGTCTCCACTTCATTAGTGGCAAAAATGGTTCTCCAACGAGGTGTTACGGGAATTACGAACCAAAGTTTTGGTTGGTGGATTGCTGGGATATAGATGACCTATAAAAGAGAAGCTCAAAGTGAGTAACATTGGTATAATTAATGTTACAAAATAAGAATAAGAAAGGTAGTCACCCTCACCTGCTCACAATTGCATGGCAAAACTAAATTTTCATACCTCCTTGTGTGCTGCACACTAGAGTCCACCATGTAGAGGCCATTCTCATGCCGTTTAGACACATTTGCAAACCACTTGCACTCAAAGGTGAAGGTATGAAAGGTTCTAAAATTAACCTTTAGTATCCTTTCAATAGTTTCACATTACTTGGCTTCATCACCATCTATGTTAAAGTTGCCAATGATGCCGCAATCCATGGTGGTTCTACGATCGTCAATGTGGCGCGTACAAAAGTGACGACCCTTTGACGACATAGAGTTAAAGGAAATTCACTACAAAATAGGAAAATATTTTTTAACAATTACAAAGATAAAATCAAGAAAAAACTATACAATATGGTTTAGGTATGTGAGCACTCTACCTTTTGTTCGTACCTCGTGCATACTCCCATTCTTTGTCGGTGACGTCTTCTCCACACGCTTTTTTCTTGGTCATTTTCTCATGAATCCACTCTGCACTAATCAGATATGAGAAACATGCAATGTGTCTAGGCACTACTGGGGTGCCCTCTTTCCTCCATGTACTTGTTTCCATGCTTCTCGCTCTTGCAAATGCCTTGCCTTTTCCATGGTCCACAAGTTCACCCACTTGGTCATAACCTTTGCATTGAGAATACAAAGGTTATGGAACACTCACTATAGATTCATATCCATGTTCAATAATTTTTCCTTTCCACTTGGTAAGTGTGAAGTCATCCTCTCATCCTCCTCATCTGACCACATGCGAGGCATTGAGGGATCAATTTGTGCCAAATACTCTGAGATGTAAACAAATGCCTCTTGCACAATCCACCCTTTATTCATACATGCCTCTAGTTGATAGCGCAGCGGCACAAAATCTTTGAGAGTTTTTAAAAACCTCTCTAAAAAGAACATCCATCGTGTGTGCACTACTCTGCATATAACGATCTCCTCAACCATATTGTGACGTGTTTTTGCAGAATGAAATGCTCTACCCCAAATAATTTGAGAGATTTTTCTTAATGATTTTGGATCCCTTGGATGTAAAAAAATCATGCTTGTACAAAGTGTACAAAAGCAGTGTGCCCCAACTGTCTCTATGCATGCATGCGAGCCAATTGTGTGGGGTACATAGTTTTGTTGTTTTTGTTTTAGAAGGGTCAAGACTTCAAAAACTGAGTTAGTGATTTAAAAATATGAGCAAAAACTGAAGTTTTATCAGCTTGGGGTTGTGAGAATGAGTGGGAGTTTTCAGTTGTGAAGAAGTTGAGCGCTTCCACCTTCTTATGTTTTTATGAAAGCTCCCTTTAGAGACCTCATGTATCCCGTTGGTGTGCAAATAGACACAATGGTACCATTCACTTAGTCCAATTCTTCTTTGGATAACATCCATAGCACTTTAGGAAGCACAATATTCCCATTGAGAGCACGACGTGGAGTAGTAGAGGCGGGGAGACGTTTCAAGACCCTCAAATCCTCCAATGAGTCCTTGCCAATAATGTGGTCCCACAGGTTGTGGGCTACATTCTTGAATATGTGCATGGGATCCAAGAGGTGTTGTATTTTTAAGTCCTTCCAATATGGAAGCCTTAAAAATATGGAATACCTTGATATACCTTTTGGTGGAGTACTCAAAGCGGGATTGTTGTTGTAGTGCTCTTCCCAAATAGTTACTCAATTTTCCATCATGAGCTTCAGAGGTGCCTTGTGCTTGCTATGAACTTGGGGTAGAAACGATGGTTGCTTGGATAGATTAACTTGCACAAAGCATCCGGCCTCTCTATCACCAATGATGGCCTGCAAGTAGTAGGGCATGCATTGTGGCCTGATCTAGACAATCCTACATATATATCATATCGTTAGAGAGAAGCTTCAAACTAGAGGGAGAGAAATAGAGATAGAAGGAAAAGGGGATACCAAAAATCTCTCCAAGCCTAAGTATTCCCCTCACAATGGCTTCTCTCCCCCCTTTGCAAGTGAGACATCTACATCAAGGATGCCTCTCCATAACTCCTCCAACTCCTTGATGAGGGGATCAAGGTAGAGATCAATATTTGCCACTTTGTACTTCCTTGGCACAAGAAAGGAGAGAAGTTTATTTTCCTTCTTGGTTGTCTCCCATGGTGGAATATTTTATTTGACAATCACCACATGCCAAGTGCTCCATGAAGCAGACTTAGTGTATGATTAACATATGATATAGTGACCCGAAGGCATATGGTGATCTTTTGGCAACATTTTGCCCATCAAACTACAACAAAAAGCGTATTAATACAATTACAAGGAGGCACCATGAAGCGAGAGAGAAGTATTAAACACCATATAATAAACTTACCCAAGAAGTGTATCAACGTTTTCTTTGCTCCAACCAAATTTTCCTTGTAAGTTGAGGACTTCCAACGATGCTCAGAGCATCGAGTACTGTGCACCATCCTAAAAAAGTGTTTGGGCACTCATCAACAATCTGTTCTCCGTTGTCGCTGACTATTGAGTGCATGGATGACAATCCTCCTCTCGCAACGTTGATTTCATGATCCAGTAACTCATCAGACATGTCAAACATGTGCTTATCCTCTAGCTCAAAGTGCTCCTGAGACGCCAGAGGAGGAGCTATCAAAGTAGAGCTAGTGGGAGGGTCACCGTACGCCAAGCCTAATTCATCCAATAGCTCTTGTCTTTGTAGTTCAGCCTTGCGCACCGGCACACCACCACTGAACACATACCAATGGGGCACCTCCTCAAGTGAGAGGGGAGTGGAGCTCTCATCTGTCGGAGCGCTTTTTCAAGAATGCCAAAGCCCTTTGTTCTCCACGTGCTCCAAAGAAATACACTTGATGCAAGGACAAGGGAGTTTGTCCTGGAGCCACCGATCACGTTCAGAGCCATTGAGAGGGCCACAATCATCCAGTCGTCCTCCACATGCATGGAAGAGAGATTATAATTTTAAAAAATTATATTTAACCATATGTGTCCTAAAAAATAAACAATTAATTAGAGAAAATAGCGCAAATTTCATATTTCAATAAAAAGAGAAAAATGACTAAAAATATAGAGAAAATAAAGTGCAATGAATGCTACAATTTTATAAACAAACTGCAATCAATACTTATGCTAAATGGCTTGATTTTTAATTGCAAATAGTACATAAGGAATAAAAAATTCATGTTAAAAAATATCTAAAAGTGCTACAAATAAGCATATGCTAATTATTTAAGTGCATCTTAGTATAAAATATTCAATACTTTCAATTCAAAAAAAGAAACGAATCATTAAAAAAAAAAAGTCTATGTATGAAATTATGGTAATCTAAGGGTAGAGGGGGGTGGTTTGTACCCCCCCCCTCCCTTGCTACCTTGAATATGTTTGTATTCGTTTGAAATGACCTGGTGTTGGTGTGATATTTCTTATTTTCTTGGTGTATGATTAACAAAGAGAGAGAGAGAGAGAGAGAGAGAGAGAGAGAGAGAGAGAGAGAGAGAGAGAGAGAGAGAGAGAGAGAGAGATAGATAGAAAAAGAGAGGGAGAATGAGAGATTAGGAATGATTTAATGGTTATTGTTAAATAGGTACTAATGTAGAGAGAGATAGAGTTGTTGAATGTTAGAGAAGTCTTGAAATAGTGTAAGTTAGAGAAAGAGAAATAGGGAAGAGATAGAGATAGAGGGAGAAAGAGGGAGAGAGAGAGAAAGAGAGAGGGAGAGAGAGAAAGATAAAGAAAGAGAGAGAGAGATAGAGGAAAAGATATATATATATATATATATATATATATATATATATATATATATATATATATATATATAGTGAAAGAGAGAGAGAGGTAGAGAATGTGTGTGAGAGAAATAGAGGTAGGTAGAGAGAGAAAGAGAGAGAGAGGTATGTGCATGTGAGCTTAGAAGGAGATAAAGAGCTATGGTATACGCCCGTGGGTATGCTTCCGATTTCGTATAGTTCTTTGAAAAAGACCTTCTCTACGTGAAAACAATGGAATTTAGAAATGACTTTATACTCTCTTCTCCTTACCTTCTCTATCTTTCTCTCTATCTTCCTGTCTCCCTCTCGTTTTCTCCCTCTCTTTCTCGCCACAGACATGGCATTAGGTTGGAAAGATTTCAACAGTACCATACCTTAGAATGGAGGCATGCATGCAATGTGCACAATAATCCCTCGAGCAAGGAGCTATTGTGAAGAGATGCTACGCGAGAAACACAATAAAAGCTCTTCTTCAAAGCACTGTACAGAAGTGGCAACACTCTCGCACTATGCACAACACAAAATGATGGCTACATTTACAGCCATAGCTCTTTATCTCTACTCAAAATGATGGAAACATTTATATAATTGTATATGTTTAAATTATACGATTTACACAAAACGATGGCGACATATACGTAATTGTATATGTTTAAATTATACTTAATGGTACAGAGTATGTAATTGTATATACTTAAATTATAGGGGGTGTGTACGTATATATTTGTTTATGCATGTATGTAGGCACTAAGTACGGGAGCATAGCACCCGAAGCTTACACGCTTCCTCTTGGATATAGTCCTTTTTTAATCATGGCATTGTGGTCATTGATCCACTCTTGCATGTATTACCGCAACATACCTTTGGTTCTACCACAATTAAGACTGTGATGATATCTAAAGAGGTGCCACTTGACCTTTGGCACTACTATCCCCTGCTTAGATCTACTAGTATGTATATGTACCTACGTGCTTGTGTGAATATATACTTGTATACATACATATAGATGAGTGAGTAGAGGGAGAACACTAAATCTCATATTGCTCTCTATAATGTAGATATCAGACAAGAGAACATCTGGTGGGGAGTAGCCATTTGGTTCCTCTTTTGGTTGGTTCACATCCCAAGTGGGCCCAATTCTTGAGGGGGTGAGACCAAGCAAAGAAATTAAGATTATTTGTGGCTAGATTTTTGTGACCATGAGTGTGATAAGTTTCTCTTTGCTATTTGCAGGTATGACCATCCTACACCTACTCTACTCAGGTTCGTCCACCGCTGGCAAATCCACACCTATAGTAAGTGCTCTCTTTACGGGACCAGTACCTCTGTTCGACGAAGGGATTGTTTGGATGCTACACTCTGCAACAGCTTGCAAGCTACGGTCTTGCTCGTCCACACCGTGAGGAAGTCAGGAAGGTACTCCTTACATCCAGAGTTTCGCATCAATGGCATCTTAGTCTACGACCCATTCTTACCGTCCTACTCCCCTTCCATCATAGGGTCCCACTCCCATGGCATCGCAGGGTCCCACACCACTCCATTCCACTCTTGCTTCACTTGAGCACCATCAACACATTTCTTCAAGCGGCACGCATTGACGTTCGTCTTAAGGCAATGTAGTGTGAGGGGAGACAGAGTCCACTATTTCAGAGTGTGTCACTCCAGACGTGGAGGACGATGATACTGACACACCCGTGTGAGACACCCTAGGCACTACTATAGGGTAAAGTATGGTGGGGAGGTGGACTTTCGTACAGCACATGACAAGGCGTTTAGACATCATCTTCAAATTCTTATATATTCGACGTATAAGAATTGTTTTGTAAAGTTTAGAGACCAATTGCCCGATCACGCAAGGTACATTGAGGACAAGTTGCATACTAGATTTCCAAATGCCCCCGATCAACGTTTTTCACAATAGTGGTTGGAGGGCTGCATAAAAACACTTTTGAAAAACAATCAGTCCAATGTATGGTGCGTAGTGGCCAACCAAGTTAGAGATCCAGACATGAGCTATTACGGTGGAAACATGGGAGATGCGGAGTGGGAGTGAGCAATGCAAGAAAAGAGCAATCAGGCTGCAAAGGGCTCATCCTACAAACAACAACGTGAAGCTCGGACCAAACAAACTCCCGTGCACTATGGCTCAGGAGGCAAAGAAGCATGGAAGGACAAATATGTAGGATTGGTTAAATTACAACTTAAATCGGTGATTAGAAAGATTTTAGTAAATGATTTTTGTTATTAATTTTTCTAACTTAGGAAAATATCACTCTTAGTCGACCAACTAGAGAGATGGTCAAGTTTCGGGAGCGACATACAAAATTTGAAACTTGGCGATGGTTGTTGGAGAATAACCACATATCTTGCAAGCAATTGGACTTAGCGGTTGGATCACTACAAGAGGTAAGTTTAAAAAAATAATATTGTATCAATTGTTTTGAGGTGCTGATATTTGTTTAATTGAATTTGGGACTTAGTGGTTGGATCACTACAAGCGGTAAGTTTAAAAAAATAATATTGTGTCAATTGTTTTGAGCTGCTGATATTTGTTTAATTGAATTTGGGTTAATGTAGAGTCAAGGCGATCAAACATACGTGCCTGTGGACGAGGAGTATTATATAAAAAATTATTGGTCTAAACTCTCATAAAGTCTCAATGTGGCACAATGTATATACAACTATTTTCATTTTATTTGTAACTTTTTTAAATAGTTGATCTTCTGCGTATTAAATTTTCAAGGTAAGGTATATTCAATTTCAATTTTTTGTTTTTTCTGTATACTCTTTCAAAAGACAATTGATGTTTCATATGTTTTATGCATGTCAAAAATAAAGGTGCATTTCCTAATATTGGACTATTAAGTAGATTAGGAAATGTATTAATGCATACCAGAGCCCTTCTACTTTCCACCTTGAGTGCTCAATGGAAAGGGCAAGCAATGTATCACTTTCTAAAACTCACAAACACATCAGAAACATATTTTTCTTTGTATACAAAGAAATGCTTGAAATGATCATACCAAACACATGGAACTTTCCATTATTTTATATACTCCAAAGTCAAATTTTTTGCACATGAAACTTTCAATTATCTATAGCAAAATTGTGGAAGAGTCACCTAAAATTTTCTACAAGGTCGCTTCATTTTTCTTGAGCTTATAAAGGCAAGTTCTTCAAAGCGTCAATCGCAACCTTACGAGGGTCAACTTGATGAGTACATTTCTTGATCATGATAGATTCTAAAATGAAAGGTTATATTTTTAAAAGACCCTCTAGCTAACATATTTAATCATATCAAGAGAGTTCCTTTAAATAGACCGTCTAATGCAAGTAGCAATTAATTTAAATTTGCTAAAAAAGGACACTTAAAGTGTCCTGTTTTGGTACCAAACTAGTGTTAATGTAGCATCCATTCTATAATGTCTATTACATAACAAGGACATAAATCAAAGATTAATCTTTTTGCGCCATGAAGCAAAAGTTAGTTTTATGGGAATAATGGCCATGTTTTTTTTTTTTTGGCCACAGCAACATGCGAGGCACATACTAGTCTTCTTTATGCAGCTTAAAAAAAAAACACAAGCGTAGAGGCATGCCACACGTCGCGCAGCATGCCTTCACTCAGAATGTGACTTGAAGGCCGCGACTCGCACAATTCTTGTGTGCTGCCCATAATGGTGCATAAGCCAGCCTCACACGTGCATTTGCTTGTAGTTTTACCAAAGAGCCCCATGCCATAGCTGTGTGTGTGTGTGTGTGTGTGTGTGTGTGTGTGTGTGTGTGTGTGTGTGTGAGAGAGAGAGAGAGAGAGAGAGAGAGAGAGAGAGAGAGAGAGAGAGAGAGAGAGAGAGAGAGCAAGCTACAATGACTATGGTTGATTGAGAGAGAGAAAGAGAGACAACATTGTTACTGGGTGTGTGTGTGTGAGAGAGAGAGAGTGTGTGTATGTGTGTGAGAAGGAAGAGAGAGAGAGAGAGAGAGAGAGAGAGAGAGAGAGAGAGAGAGAGAGAGAGAGAGAGAGAGAGAGAGACTCCTCATTGCTCTTGTTGTGCGACACAGAGAGAGAGCCACATCAATGACATAGCCAAACACTTACTTGATCAAAAATTGTCCGTGAGTGTTGTATCACATGATGCCGTCTTTGTCAACTTCATTGCATCATAAGTACATGAGAGTGTCGATGTGTGTTTAGGAATGTGGGCATGCATAGTTAAAAAACAATTACCTTAGAGTTCTCCACTCTCTCCATTGCACGCCAAGATATCCCACCATTTGTAATTAGGACATCTAATGCATAAGTAGCACCTCCTATCAAATCATGTGTGTGCGTGTGTGTGTGTGTGTGTGTGTGTGTGTGTGTGAGAGAGAGAGAGAGAGAGAGAGAGAGAGAGAGAGAGAGAGAGAGAGAGAGAGAGAGAGCAAGCAGGAACAAGAGCTACTAATTTCCGTAATGAAAGATATGGAGCACAAGAAAGGAGGGTATAGGCAATGCGATTTTGACTCCAATCGATAAAGATAATGGTGTTTGTGTGTGTGTGTGTGTGTGTGTGTGTGTGTGAGAGACAGAGAGAGAGAGAGAGAGAGAGAGAGAGAGAGAGAGAGAAGGTGAGAGGAAAAGTAGATGCCAAAAGAGAAACGAATGCATTCAGTGAAAAGGGAAAGTGGTTGGAATTGAATTCTTTTTGCTTAAATTTTGGATTGTGCGCATGCATGTGTGTCACCATTTTTGTATTGGTGTACACCTGCCTTAACATGTGCTTCTTTTCTATTTTGGACTATTAATTGATATTCTTGGGGGACACCTCATGGAGATGACATTCACCTTCACTCAAAAGGCTAACCTTTTTTAAGCAACAAGTGAAAGAGTCCGGACGGCTTTCAAAAACAATAAGAAAGTGATAAAATTGTTAGGTTGAATTAAAATGGTATAAGTGTTTGGGAAAGGATTGCCTCAGCTTAGTCTTGAGCCGATTGAAAATCGAGACTAGTTAGCTACAAACCATGGTAAACGGAAGAAAAACATATGAAATATGTGAGAAAGTCGTCCAAAAATTTTACAAATCTCAAAAAATTTACTAGTATTTTCGGTTTTTTTCTTTATGAGGAGGAAACTCGACCAGCAAACGCTTATTAAAAGAGACTTTCTCAATCTTTAACATTGACTGGAATCAAGCTATAGAATGCAAGAAATGTAAAGCCATGTGAAGTTATGAAATGAAAGGTGAAATAAAAAGAACTAATTAATATATGTGTGTGTATAAAATTTATTAGAATTATGCAAGGTGAAGCTTCGCTTTAGCATTTTAAAACAATAGAATGCAAAAAAAAATATATGTGTATGTGTGTAAAATTTACTAAAATTATGCAAGGTGAAGCTTCACTTTAACATTCTAGAAGAATAGAATACAAGAAAAGTAAAGACATGTCGGTATCTGAAATGAAAGGTAAGTCTCCATCATGCATGCACTGAAAACAATGAAAGTCTCCCTAACCTCACACAACACTAAGGGTTTCTTTTAGAAAGCCAAAAATAAAAGTCCAAAGACCATCTCCCAGCCCACAAAGATATTTTATCTTTCCCATTGTGCACAATGAGCCTCTCATTATCACCATCCTCCAAAAAGTGAGGTCAAGGACATAAACTATGAAGATATAATGTGTGTATTTCTTTAAGAGAAAATAGATCTACCATTGGATCTTACTTTTATTAGTTTGTGAAGGGTGGGTTCCCCACCTACTAGGTTGTTTATTTCCTCAAACTAATGAAGTAAAGGTCACCCAATTTTATGTGCTATGGAGATTTTAGCCCAAGGTGGTTTGAAGGTGGACCACTTGTTCAAGCTATCCCTAATGTTTCAAAGTCAATGTGCGCATGGAATGTAGCTACTATCTCTATTAACATGGATGGTTTGGGGTATATAGGTCCACAACTTGTCCAACTTGCTATCCCTTGTGTTATGGTGGGTCGAGCCCAAGCTGATTTTAAGGTCCACCACTTGTCAAAAAAACCTAGATCTATTTAATAGTCGTATCTCTATTTTTTCAAGGTCAATGTGTGAATGCAGTGTAGTTATTATGTTTCCAACCTACTATCCCTTGTGTTATAAATGTTTTAGTCCAAGCTGGTTTGAAGGTCCACCACCTGTCTAAGCTAGCTCTATTGAATGAAGCTATCTCTATTCTTCAAAGGTCAATGTGTGAATGGAGTGTAGCTACTATGTTTACTACCATGGATGGTTTGGGGTAGAAATCCACCGCTTGTCTAACCTGCTATCCATTGTGTTATTTAGCCCTATGTGGTTTGAAGGTCAATCTGTGAATGGAGTGTATCTACTACATTTACTACCATGGATGGTTTGGATAGAGGTCCACCACTTCTCCAACCTACTAACCATTGTGTAGTGAAGTTTTTAGCCCAAGGTGGTTTCAAGGTCCACCACTTGTCCAAGATAGATGTATGCAAGAGTCCTATCTCTAGTCTGATAAACTTGGATGGTTTGGGGTAGAGGTCCAACACTTTTCCAGCCTACTATCCATTGTGTTATTGAGGTTTTAGCCCAAGGTTTTGAAGGTCCACCACCTGTCCAAGCTATTGAAAGAAGCTATCTCTATTGTTTGAAGTTAAGTGTGTGAATGGAGTCGAGCTACTATGTTTGCTACCATTGATAGTTTGGGATAGAGGTCCACCACTTGTCCAACCTACTAACCATTGCGTTGTAGAGGTTTTAGCCCAAGGTTGTTTGAAGATCCACCACCTATCCAAGCTAGCTCTATTGACATAATCTATCACTATTGTTTGATGGTTAAAGTGTGAATAGAGTCTAACAACTATGTTTACTGCAATGGAGGGTTTGGGACAGAGGTCCATCACTTGTACAACCTACTAGCCATTGTGTTATAGAGGTTTTAACCCAAGGTGGTTTGAAGGTCCACCACCTGTCCAAGCTATCTCTATTGAATATTCCTATCTCTACTCTAATCGTGTAGATGGTTTGGGATAGAGGTCTAGCACTTGTCCAACCTACTATCCATTGTACTATTGAGGTTTTTGCCCAATGTGGTTTGAAGGTTCACCACTTGTCCAAGCTAGCTCTATTGAAAGAAGATATATCTATTGTTTGAAGTTCAATGTGTGAATGGAGTGTAGCTACTATGTTTACTACCATCATGTATGGTTTGGGTATAGGACCATCACTTTTCCAACCTACTAGCCATTTTTTTTTGCAGGTTTTAGACCTATGTGGTTTGAAGGTCCACCACCTGTCCAAGCTCGCTCTATTGAATAGTCCTATCTCTACTTTGATAGAATGGATTATTTTGGCTAGATATCCAGCACTTGTCCAACCTACTATCCATTGTGTTATGGAGGTTTTTGCCTAAGGCAGTTTGAAGGTCCACCACCTATCCAAGCTAGATCTATTGAAAGTGCTATCTTTACTGTTTGAAGGTCAATTTGTGAATGGAGTGTAGCTACTATGTTTACTACCATGGATGGTTTGGGGTGGAGCTCCACCACTTGTCCAACCCACTATCCATTGTGTTATGGAGGTAATTTACATAGTAAAAGAATCTGCTATCTATGATGTGGAAGCCCTGAGTGTGAGTGCCTTTGTCGTGCTATTCACGCTCTGTTTTTCACACCACCTGGTCCCTGTATGCACGCAAGCCAGAAGTCCCTCTTTTGAATGCAATGTTGCTCCTATCATGCTGTGCACAACCTGTTTTGCATGCGCTAAAGTTTCCTTATGTGCGCGATCAAGAAATCCCTCTATGCATGCAAGAAAAAATCGCCCCTGTTTTGTCTGTGTTTCGCTTTGTTTGTTGTGTGTTTCTGTGGTAGGGTTATCTAAAATGCCACATGTACTACTTAAAACTCATCTACTTTTTGAGCGATTTGCTTTCATTTTGACCAACTGAGTTTCTTAAAAAAAAGAAAATTTGGCAGACCATACAAGTAAAAATTCTTGTCTCCTAATCACGTTAAAAAGAGAAAAACCCTCATTGATTTTCTACAGTAAAAACTTCTTGTTTTTTTAAAAAAGCCACCCCTTGACCTTGCTTGGGGCGTTGTCGCAAACCTCGTGGGGGATGCTACCCCTTGACCCTGCTTGGTGCGTTGCCCCAAACCCCACAGGGGCTGCCGTTCTTTGGCCCTTGACCCCGCTGAGGGTGTTGCCCCAAACCCCGTGAGGGCTGCCGCCCCTCGACCCTACTCGGGGTGTTGCCCCAAACCGCACAGGGGCTGTTGTCCCTTGACCTTGCTTGGGGTGCTACCCCAAACCCCGTGGCGTTTTTCGCCCCTCAACCCTTCTTGGGCATTGCCTCGAATTCCACAGGGGCTTCTGCCCCTTGACCCCGCTTGGGATCCTGCCCCAAACCCTGTGGGACCTCGCTTGGGGTGCTGCACCAAACCCCAACCTAAAATCTTATTGCACCACCCTATTCCTCTTTCTCAATTGTGCTCTAGCTTAGATAAGCTATGTATCTAAAACCTAGTCTTTCCTTGCTTCACAACTCACAAGGACAATTGACATAAATAAGTGGTGGAAATGACTCTATTTTGGAGCTCAGAACTCAAAATTGAGACCAACATTGACCATATGCACAGCATGACTAAAATATGCTCAAAGCTATTCTCGTCATAGCAAGCTTGGGGGTTTTTGTTTCAAATTTCACCAATTGTCAAATCTTGCTTATTTATCAAGTGAAGCAAGGGCTATGTCGTGCAATAATTCACCATAGACCTTGCCCCAAACCTTGAGTCCACCACAATTCCAAGCCAAGGTGTCTTCTATGTGAAAATCCACCACTTGGTCCACCACTACTCCAACCCTATTTTCATTCAACTTTGACATTAAAAAGAAATGTTGCTTTCTTACAGTACACCTTTTCTATTTCTCATGAAAGCTACGTCCACCACTTGTCAAAGCAAGACTCTTACATAGGGATGGGGTTTTGGTTTCAAGATTCACCACTTGTCCTTGTTGAAGTAAGTACTTCTTTAACTTTAGTAAGCTACTAGCTCATCAAGTAGTTAACCTTCAGCATTGGCCGTTAAAATTACGTCCACCACTTCTCTAACCTTCCATTGAAGAAATCAAGGGCTGCTCGGACATTGAGAAGAAAGGACCTACTATCAATCTTGCTTCAATGAAAAAAAGAAAGGGCTACTTGGACATTGGGAAGTAAGGCCTTGATATTGTCCTATGTTTTTCATTAAAATTTATAGGTCCACCACTTGTCCTAGATACTCTCTATTATAGTTAAACCAATATTCAGTACTTCTCCAACCATTGGACCAACTGCTTGTAGTTCACCTTGAACCTTGGCCGTTAAAACTAGGTCCACCACTTGTTCAAGCTACTCTCAAATAAAGCAGGGGGTTTTTGTTCCAAGATCCACCACTACTCCAATTTTGTTTCCATTAAAATAAGCAAGGGCTACTTGGACATTGAGAAGCAAGGCCCTACAATAGTTCACCTTGGACATTGGTCATTAAAACTAGGTCCACCACTTGTCCAAGATTTACTCTCATATAGAAAGGAACTTTTGGTTTCAAGATCCATCGCTTGTCCAACCTTACTTGCATTGAAAGAAGCAAGAGATACTTGGAAATTGGGAACCAAGATCCTACACCACCTTGGACACTGGCCATTAAAACTAGGTCCACCACTTGTCCAATTTGGCCTTTACTCTCATATATAAAAGGGACTTTTGGTTTCAAGATCCACCACTTGTCCAACCTTACTTCCATTAAAAGAATCAAGGGCTACTTGGACATTGAGAACCAAGGCCCTACAATAGTTTACCTTGGATATTAACTAGGTCCATCATTTGTCTAACCTTTACTCTCATATAGAAAGAGACTTTTGTTTTTGAGATCCATCACTTGTACAACCATACTTCCATTGAAAGAAGAAAGAGATACTTGCACATTGGGAACCAAGATCCTACAATACCACCTTGGACAATGGAGATTAAAACTAGGTCCACCACTTGTCCAACCTTTACTCTCATATATAAAAGGGACTTTTGGTTTCAAGCTCCACCACTTCTCTAGCTTTACTTCCATTAAAAAAAGCAAAGGCTACTTGGACATTGAGAACCAAGACCCTACAATAGTTCACCTTGTACATTAACTAGGTCCACCACTTGTCCAAGATTTACTCTCATATAGAAAGGAAATTTTGGTTTTGAGATCCATCACTTGTCCAACCATACTTCCATTGAAAGAAGTAAGAGATACTTGCACATTGGGAACCAAGATCCTACATTACCACCTTGGACATTGGACGTTAAAACTAGGTCCATCACTTGTCCAACATTTACTCTCAAATAGAAAAATAGACTTTTGGTTTCAAGATCCACCACTTGTCCAACCTTACTTCCTTTGAAAGAAGCAAGGGATATTTGGACATTGGGAAGCAAGTTCCTACAATAGCATCTTGAACAATAGCCATTAGAACTAGGTTCACCATTTCTCCAAGCTTTACCTCATTTAGAAAGGGGCTTTTGGTTTCAAGATCCCCCCTTGTCCAACCTTACTTCCATTTGAAGAAGCAAGAGATACTTGGACATTGACAAGCAAGTTCCTAAAATAGCACCTTGGACACTAGCCATTACAGCTAGGCCCACCACTTGTCCAAGCTATGATCTAATATAGAAATGTCTATAGAGTTATATAGAAATAGCTCATCTTCATCTCCGGCCCAATTTTTGCTTGAAAAGGTCCCCGATTTCAAGCAATATTGTGATGGTTATCTTTGTGATGGACAAGACATACTTGTTGGACATTCCAAACCACTTAAATTCAGGTTTTTTATGCAATATGAGACACCAATGATGCAGTATAAGGCACATGTAGGTGTATCATGTTGGAGTGGAAGCATTCACCTTTGGAAAACATACATAGAACGCAATCCAATGTTTCCACATGGAGATCCACCTTTGGTGCCAATGGTAGAATATGTCAAGGCTCATGAAGAAGTGATTTTAGGGTTGAAGAATCATATTAAGTTTTGGCAAAATTTAGGGAATGGTTCAAATGTGCCACGGTATTATAGACCTGTGATGGATTATTGGAGTAAGGTGATTGAAGAGCTTGGAAAAGCAACCATATCAGAGGGAGGCTTGTATGAAAATTTTTGGCCAACAAATCAGGACTCTTGTCACCTACAATCCACTACAATGAGCTTACAACAAGGAGCAAAAATATTCCTAGGCCTTGTAGAGTTGAATGATCATTTTTGTGGTCCTCAACGAGATAGACCAAGGGAAGAGTTTGAACCTATGTCTAATGTGCACCAAGGTGACTTTGTTATGCTAGCTACAAGTGACATGAAAATCTATCCAATTTGGCTCGCAATGGCTTTTTTGACATTCATAACGAGCCTACATCACCAAACTACAAAAATAATTTTATTCAATATTGGGCAGCTTGTGCAAGAAAAAGTGGGATGACGGATACTCAAGCTTACACTAATTGCTTGAAGGGTTTTTGGTCTATCAACTACAAGGACCCACAGTGTGGGAAACGGTAGATGCAATTGTTTGGTCATGGAGACCCAACAAAGAAGGATCATTTTCTAGAATTAAGATTCTAGAAAGGTATGATCTAAAAGCAAAAGCAAGTCTTGCTCATGCACATCAACCACGCTTGGATCAAAATTTGGATATGGCATCAAATTTGGAGTAGATTATGCAGAGTTTCTATTGTGACTATAAGAGTTAATTTTGTAAACAAGATCTCTAGTTGTATCAACCTTTCTTTCTTTTATTTAATAAGAGAGTTTCTTCAAATTCATGCTTTGTTCATCCTCTTGGCTTTTGGTGTTCATCAACACCACAATCCAATAAGAGTTTCACTCTATCTTATCAACAAGTTTGTCTCCTTTTTTCCCACTTTAAGTTGGAAATTTCCAAATTACACGAATTTGGTCAATTTGGAGATTCCCATAATGCGGGATTTCCACCCTAATACCTTGTTTTAAAATACATACTACCCATTTTGTATAGCGCTTGCGTGCACTACTAGTTTTATTGATTGTGTGTATCTGAGGTTGTCAGCTACAAGTGTACTAGAGAAATTGCTCTAAGAGAAATTGCTAACTTTGTGGTTGCAAATGAATAGGAGGGTTAAATTGCTAGAAGATCCCATATTTTCTCAAACGTGGCAAATATAAATTGCTCGATGACATATTTTATGGTAGAAGATGCATTATTTAATGGAATCCTGCTTGAATGCTTAATAGAAAGTAAAGGTTGTTAAGTTGTGGTATGGTATAGATGCTAAAGCACTACACAAGGAATGCTTCGAGGAGGAAATATGTGTGCAAAACTAGTGGCTTCATGATTTTTCCTCAAATTTCTGGGCATTTATGCACAAATACTATTCACACCAGGGTTTTCTTGCAGTGGTCCACAATTCTTGACTAGAAAGCCTCCTCAAGATGAGCAATTTGAACTCCTCTAAGGCTTCTTTGTGAGTCGCTAAAGGTTAGGCATTGACATCGCTTATGATCTGATTTGTCATTGAGTTGATGCAAATTTAATTTACTACAATGGTTAGCAGAGGGATAAGATTGCTAGCCATGAGATATTGTGTGATTGAATTTATGGTAGTTTTATTTCTAAAAAGAAAACTAAAGACAATGATCTGATTTGCTAAATTTTGTTCTTTTGCACCAAATGATTTTTTGTCATTTTGGTCGTGCAAAGTTCTTAATAAGGGAGAGAGTATACATCACGAATTTGAAACCATCTAGTGGCTTGCCCAAAGGGCAAAGGCTATAGAGATGCATTCTCTTTTTGCTGACTAAAATAGAAAAGAGGTTGAGTTGTATTTTCAAGCATTTTTTGATAGCCCAAAAATGTTGATTGGTTGAAATAAGATAATGGAGCGTGTAAATCTTTTTTTTTTTGCAAAACTCACAATTGTGAGTAGATAGTATTAAGAACATCAAAAATATACACCAACCTTGAGCTCAGATCGAGCCTTGAGGGTCAAAGGATTACAAGTTTTCTTTTTGATAGAGAAACCACAACTACTCCTAGGCTTTACTTATTACAAGATGTCATCATGACATGTACTGTTCTAGACCAGTCCTCTGAGGATTGTTTGCCTCCGATCATGTAGATCGTCACTCTGCTCTCTTGTATGACTTCACAAAATCTTGCCACAACCAAATCCCCCTCAAACACGCAGCGGTTCCTTGCTTGCCAAATATGGTGAAAGAAGTAGTACCTGATTATTTGGGTGCAGACAAGAAGAGAAGGACTTCCCAACTTGTTTCTCCCAAAGAACATATCAGTCTTGAAGAACTTAATTTTCCATGTCCTTTGAATCCACTTGCATATTTTCCCAACCATGCCACTGATTTCGTTGCATGCCATGAAAAGGTGGGCTAAGTCTTCACTAGACTTTTTGCACCCCGAGCAATGATCAGACCCAATTCCTCTTTCTTGTATCTTCACGCCCATCGACAGAGCACCCCACATCACTTTCCATAGAAATATCTTCATATATTGAGGCCACCTTGGCTTCCAGATGTTCTACATGACTCCCTCCCACCGTTTCTCCATCCAGTGCCTCTTCCATAATTTGTTGAGGGGGCTACACCAATTAGCGTCATGCATTAATGCATGGTAAATGCATTAATGCCTTTAGAATGTGGTTTCCAAAAGAGGCTACTCCTGGGCCATCTCCAAGCGTCCCATTCAAATTTGGATTTACAAATTGGCATCACCACCTTATCAAGCTCTTTCATCACCCTGTAGACTGAAAAGATCTCAAAGCCATTCAGTTGAAATTGGATGGCTAAAGAGTTAGTCATTTTCCAACACTTCCTGTTGCCATCCCAAAATTGCTTTAGTCGAACGAGCCCCTTATTATCCACATTCCTAGCCATTTCTATCCAATAGGGGCTTTGTGGCGGCCCCAATATTTTAGAGAGCCAAGGGGACCAGTGCAAAATGGAGTTCTTAAAGTATCTGGTTGCTTCCCCCCATTCCAAAACCTCAGCTGCTCTTTTGCACTTCCTCATTAGTTCCCCTAAGAGTCCACCAAATCTAAGATAAGACCACTTAGGGGTAAGAAATTTGTCGTGCATCACAACCCACTTCCACTTTCCCCCTTTTGATCCCAGTTTTACTGCAGCAAGCATTTCCTTGGTCATGATAGCCCAACCTTGGTCTTGTTTAGCCAATGAGACCATAAATTTGGCACAAAGGGCCTCAGCATGGGATACGGGGTTAAGAATTCCATGCCCTCCTTGGTCTACCGGGCGAGCAACTACTTCCCATTTAGCCCACTGCCATGGCAGAGTGGTTTTTGTGTTGTTCTTCCAAAGAAACCTTTTCACTGGTTTTAAGAATTCTTTCCAACACTTATCCATCTTGAGCACGGGGCTGAGGAAATCAATATACGGGATCATGAAAGAATTAATCACTCTAATCCGGCTTTGGAAGGGGAGGAGAACAAACTCCCATCTTCTCATTTTTGAACTTATTTTTTTAAGGACCCATTGAAATCTTTGCATGTGGGTTACGTCCACCCCTATGGAGGCTCCCAGGTGTCTGAATACACTCCCTTTTGAGATAATCTCTCCTATCCAGACTGCAGGGTCAAAAGAGTTGTTATCTGACAGGGAGATAAGTCTTGACTTCTCTATATTGCACTTAGATATCGATGCCACTGCAAATGTTTGCACAATCTCCATAGCTCTCCTGGACATCTTGAGGGCACGCTTTCAAGAATAGGAGCGAATAATCTACGAACATTTTGGCCAGTAGTTGGTCGTTGCCCGGTAATGCCAGATCTTGAATCTCTCCCCGTGCAGCACTAGCTTTAACCATTATAATGAGAGGATGCGAGCCGATGGGGCAAACAGCAATAGGGCTAGGGGACATCCTTGCTTAATAGATATTTTAACCTCAAAAGAGCCCACAATTCTATCATTAAATAGGAGCTCTGAATGGCTTCCAATGCCTAGTGTGCGTATGAGGCGACAAAGGAGAGGCCCAAAGCCCAAATCCCAGAGCTCCCATGACTTCTTCTATATAGAACCATTATATTCTATCATAGGATTTTTTGAGGTCGAGCTGCAACAAGATGCACTCTTGCTTGGAGAAGGATGCATACTCTATTCCTACCATTGCTGGCAAGATATTCTCATATATAGATCTCCCTTTAATGAACCTATGTTGATGAAGAGAGATGATCCGACTCAGGAGGGGGGCAAGTATGAGAGCTATCACCTTGGAAACAATTTTATATGCTACTAACATCATCGTAATGGGACACCAATGTTTAAGTTGAGAGCAGGAGATCTGTTTGTGGATAGGCTTGATAAGCCCTCTCTTAACACTTGCATCCAACGACTCTTCGAAAACAGTTTGATTGACCATCCATGTGACTGGACCCTTGAGATCATCCCAAAATTCCCTCAAGAATTTAGTCGTCAATCCATCCCAACCGGGGGACTTTTCATTGCCAAGAGCTTTTAGTGCCGCTGAGCGTTCCTCCTCAGAGAACTCCATTTCCGTGAAGTTGTCTTCCTCTTGGGGAACCTTCTTTTCCACACTCCCAAGTAAAGATGCTCGGGCTTCTTCCACTTCCTGAGATTGGGTCTCTGGCTGGCCGATAATCTGGATGAGATAATTGAGCATAAGTCCAGCCATCTCATCTTGGTTTTGAATTGTATTCCCTTTCTTATCAGCTAGCACTTGCACACGGCCTCGACTCTTCCTCACTTTCAGAGCCCTAAAAAAAAAACTTGGTTAGAAGGCTCTGGTTGAAGGAAATTTTCCCTAGAGAGCAATCTCGCCTTCTTGATTTACTCCAGTTGTTCATTGACCAAGTGAGATTTAACTTCAAGCCATCGCCTGTGCTCATCCTTGGAAGCCAATCCGGAAGCCTTTGTAGACGCTAATTGCACTACCTCCTTTATGAGATGTTTTATATGTGCCTCATTGGATTTCTTAACCCGAGGACCCAAAGTTTTGATAGCTTTTTGTACACTCGGAACAAATATATTCCAAGCACTAGGTTTATTCATCCCCACGTCTTTCTTGAGCTTTCCCAACGCTTTCTTTGTGATGCTTCTGAAGAGAGGGTCTTTGAATAGGTGTGTCCTTGTAACCAGAAACTTTATCTCCCCTCTCGGGGATTCCCCCCCCCCCCCCGCCCCCTTTATGTTTCTTGAGTTGTAAGTGTAATGGCATGTGATCGGAGAGGCTTTCTGTTGAAATTACCTTCATCTATAACGTCGATGATATCCAGTCAGCTTGATGAGAGAAGTAGCATCTGTCCAACTGGGAGGTAGTGCGGGCATACTGAAGGCTTGTGTAGGTGAATGGCTAAGCTTATGTGAGAAGTGGGCTATGATTGACTTGTGGAAAGTGGGCCCATGGAATAGTAGAGTGTGTAAATCTAATGATGGACATCTCTTGAGTTTTGAAATATGAAATGAATGCTCATTTACCAAGGAAAAGATTTTGGGCTGTCCTTGAAAGCATGAAAAGGTGAAAGCTTTGGATGTTAAATGATTGAGATTTAGCTATTGGGTGGCTTTAAAAATCCCAAGAGTAATCTTTTAATTTTGAGAAGTTCTTTCACCCCTTTAAACTTCAGGTGATCTAAAGTTGTCATTTTTGCTAGTTCAAACTTTAAGGAAAGGATCTATTCTTTGGAGCCTTAATCTATCCCCCACAAAAATTTGTTTGAACCAATATTACTTGGTCTACATTCCTCTTTTAAAGGGAATCTTGTCAGATCCCTTCCTCCCTCCCTTCCCAAAACATGTAAAATAGCCTGTGTCTCTTCTCTCTTCCCTCGGCCGTCGCGCGACGTGCTTTGCCATCGCTGCCCTGTGAGCCTTGCCTGCACAGCAGCTGCTCAACACCATCTCCATCGCTACCCTATGAGCCCTGCGTGCACAGCAGCTACTCATCACCATCTCTAGTGAGGCGCCCCGCGTAGCCCACCTCGCACAGCCTCCTGCCTAAAAACTCCAAGGTGGTCTCCACTATGAGTGGAGCTCCCGTTTGCCATGTGTTGCAAGTTCTGCCCCATACACCATCTTCGTGTGCTCTTGGGCACCCTCGTCGTTTGCACACCTACCTCGATGGCGATAAGCTAAAGCTTGCTCCCCTCTCGATCCAACCCCATCACAAAATCAATGCAATGTGTATCAGCTCCATCACAAAATCAATCTCTCTCCCTTTGTCTCTATCTGCATGGCAATTGCATTCCAAGGAAGCCGAAAAAATCTTCCCGTCTCTCTCACGGGCAGCATTGCAGATGTCTTTCAAAAATTCTCTCTCTCTCTCTCTCTCTCTCTCTCTCTGTGTGTGTGTGTGTGTGTGTGTTTGTCTCTCTCACAATAGGTCTTGAGTTCAACTCTCGTTGTCGGCTAGATATTGAAGGTCTCTTGGATAGTTTCCTGCAATGCTAAACCTTCTTCTTCCACCTGGCAGGTCCCCTTTTTTTCCCTCACAGCCACAAAGATCAACCCTTCCAGAATCATACTAGACGCTACCTATGTGACCTTGTTGGATGCTTAAAACCAATGTTCGGGAACAATGTGTCTGAGCTTAATATCGTGCCGTTTTGAATTTAAAAAATGCCGGTTGAGGGCGAGGGAAAAAGGAACACTGCTTACACTGGCTTTTGTACAAGGTGACAAAAATTCAGCTTTACGCTCTTTTTGTAGTAGCTACAATGCATACAAGTCGTCGCTCGAAGTGCTCCAAGTGTCAAGCGAGACCTCGACTCCTCAATTTTACAGCACTTTGAGCTGCTCTAGCGACTTGGTGGGACGAGGCTCTAAAACACTTAGCTTTATTTTTAATCCCTTGAAACAAAGGTATCTCCTTGGATTCTAACAAAACTAATGAATGCAAAATTGGGCGGCCTACTTCGAGATGTTTTATTTGTACGTTTTATTTGTACTTTTAGAGATTTTAAAGTTAAGTTTAGAACTTAAGGATGCAAAACTTTTAAAATCAGGTCTCCAATGAGGACCCAAAGTATTCTTTTAAGAAATTAAAAATTTGAATTAAAGAAAGTGAAAAGGTTACATGAACTCTTGGGTAGAGAAGGGTCACCCCGAAGCGCTAGAGTTTTAGGGCTTAGAACTTTAGAGCGTTAATGGTGGGATTTACAACTTATGGATCTAGAGTTTTAAATTTGTAAAGGGGGTTGTGCAACTTAAAGATATAGAATTTTTAGAGTGGGGTCTAGAGCTTAGGGCTCCGAAGCTTAGGGAGGTAGAACTTAAGGGTGTTATTTTAATTCAATTCTTTGTGCTTATGTTTCTTTTTTCTAAAAAAGCTTAAAGATGTAGAGATTTTAAAGTGGGATCTAGACTAGATACGACTTCTTCGGGTTAGGGTGAATAGGGTAAAGAGGCATTCATGTTCGAGAGTACACCATAGATGTTAACTTGAAACACTACACTAAAGTCAAGTCCGACCTTGCATGTCATGGGGCTCTGCAACAAAGCTCCTGGAAGCTGAGCGCACCATCACCATTTGGTTGAAACTTGACACGGATTAGGGAAGCAAAGGGAAGCAGATCCGCAAAGTCCCCAAGTGACGTGCATATTGAAACGCAGGGCCATGGGAGCTCTCAGAGGGAATCACTAGGGCATTGGAGGTTGCTAAGGCAGCACCTTCGATGGATTTTTAAAACACACCCATTGTTCGCACTCCCCTGCTTGAGCTTATTGACCATCGTCATGTGCTGGGCTTCACGCTCATAGTCAACAATCGCGCTTAGAATTTTAGCCCAGTTAATAATCGCGTTGAGCATAAAGTAAATAATCGCTTGTGCCTAGTGCCCTTACTTGCATTTATTCTCTAAAGACCGTTTTTACCTTTTGGCAAAACAAAGATGGTTATTGTGAAGGCAATCTACTCTTTGTAATTGAGGTTAAGGTTTGAATAGAGGGGGGGAGGGGGGGGGGGGGGGGGGGGGGGTGTAGGTGAGGCCTTTCACCGCGTCATGGTGACTTGCTCTAAGCCGTCCTACGCCGAAGCAGTGAGGATAGGCAGACACTCTGAAGGCTATCGACTTTGCCACAAAACCGGGCACCGATGATGGCGGTCAAAGCTCCCTTACTAATTTCAGTAAGGAGGAACTAAAACAAAGAAAGATGCAGGTGGAAAAATACCTAGCGTCAATCCTTTGTGCACTATCATTGAACAAAAGGTCGCGCGAAGATTCGACAACACAGGAGGATGATGTTGAAGTGGCCAAAGGGGAAAGAGCTTTCCAAGCACTCAAGAAGGCGCTGCCGCAGCATGTCGAGGTGGAAGATGGCATTACGGTGGTTGTTCCCCCTGCCATTGTGGAAAAAAAACTTACGGAGGTTGCAAATTCCACTTTGGTCTTTGGGTTTATGGGGAGAGTTCCCAATAGAATTGAACTCAGTAACTGGCTCTATAGTCCACTGGTTTTGAATTGCACGGCTCGGTAATGTTCACCCAATATATAGAAAAAGGATTCCTATCAATTTAGTTCAACGATATTGCAATGGTTGAGAGAGTTTTGGCAAAAAGCCCGCTAATCTTCAATCTCGCACCAGTGTGCGTGTTCCCTTGGAACCCTGTGTTTGAATCTAACGAGGCATTCAAGGATCTTTGTCCAGTATGGGTGGAGTTTGTCAACCTCTCCATATGGCTTAGAAAGATCTTGAAGGACCTCGCATCTTTGCTTGGTGATCCACTTTTTGTCCCATCTGCTAGAGCCTCAGGTGTAGCAGCAAACAAGGTTTGTATCTAGTGGGATCTACGGAAGCCACAGGAAAAGAACTTGGTGGTGAATGCTGGGGCAGGACTAAAGATCATTCTCTAAACTTTAACACCTTCTTTGGGGCATGCTTCAAATGCAAAAAATTTGAGCATTATGCGAGGGTGTGTCCCACTGAGGTGTTAAAGCCAACAAGGTGATGGAGAGAAGCGAATTACAGGCTACCGCACAAGCAATTACAGTAGATCCAACGAAGAAGCCTACTGAAAATCTTGGCAAGGTAGAGGGTGGTCAAAATAAAGCCTGCTTGAATAAAGAGGTGGAGAAACAAGATCATGGCAACCGAGGTAAGGGCAAGACCACCCAAAGCTACCGCTTTTCATCCACCACTCAACAAAGAACGGCCACCCCAGTAATCTAGAAGATCGTGATGTCTGCCACTCTTAGGTCAAAAGATGATGGCTGGAAACAAGTATCTCATATTTCATGTAAACGGTTCAAAGCACAGGCTAGGGACTTGGGACAAATCAAAGGTCTCCCAGTAGATGTCCCAAAGCCTCCTTTCATATATGAACATATTTGAAGTTTTGGGACTCCTCCGGACGAGTCCTTGGTGTTAGAATCAGATGGGACAATCAACCTATCACCATAGTAAATTTTTATGGCCCTTGTAGCGCAAAGGATAGAGCTAAATTGTGGATGCAGCTCAGGGATACTCCGATCAAAGGGGAGTGGCTGATGGTTGGAGATTTCAATACGGTCGAGAAAAGCAAGGACAGAACAGGATTTGCCAGTATATTGGCTGGCTCAGAAAAGTCTAAATGGATGATCTTATGCAAGAAGTGGGTTATGATTGACTTGTGGGAAGTGGGCCCATGGAAAATCATGCCTGGATTCACCTACACAAGCGTGTAGTATGCCCACACTGCCTCCCGGCTGGACAGATGCTACTGATCTCATCAAGCTGACTGGATCTCATCGACGTTAGAGATGAAGATAATCTCAACAAAAAGCGTCTCCTATCACATGCCATTACACTTACAACTCAAGCAAGATAAGGGGGGGAGGAAATTCTCGAGAGGGGAGAAAAAGCTTCTGGTTACAAGGACACACCTTTTCAAAGACCCTCTCTTCAGAAGCATCACCAAGAAAGCATTGGGAAATCTGAAGAAAGAGGTGGGGATGAATAAACTAGTGCTTGGAATATATTTGTTCGGGGTGTACAAAAATCTATCAAAACTTTGGGTTCTCGAGTTAAAATATCCAATGAGGCACATATCAAACATCTCAGAGAGGAGGTAGCACAATTAGCCTCTAGTAAGGCTGCCAGAGTGGCTACCAAGGATGAGCACAAGTGATGACTTGAAGTGAAATATCACCTCGCCAACAAATAGCTGGAGGAAATCAAGAAGGCAAGATTTTTCTCTAGGGAAACATTCCTTCAACCAGAGCCTTCTAACCAAGCACAATTTTTAGGGCTTTGAAAGTGAGGAAGAGTCGAGGCCGCGTGCAAGTGCTCGATGATGAGAAAGGGAATACAATTCAAAACCAAGATGAGAAGGTTGGACGTATGCTCAATTATCTATTATTGGCCAACGAAAGACCCAATCTCAGGAAGTGGAAGAAACCTGAGCGTCTTTACTTGGGAGTGTTGAAAAGAAGGTTCCCTAGGAGGAAGCCAACCGCATGGAAAAGGCGTTCTCTGAGGAGGAATGCTCAGAAGCACTAAAAGCTCTTGGCAATGAGAAGTCCTCAAGTTGGGATGGACTGACGGCTAAATTCTTCTGGGAATTTTGGGATGATCTCAAGGGCCCAGTCACACGGATGGCCAATCAAGCTGTTTTTGAAGAGTCATTGGATGCAAGTGTTAAGAGAGGTCTTATCAAGCCCATCCCCAAACATACCTACTGCTCTCAACTTAAAAATTTTCATCCCATTATGATGATATCAGTAGCATACAAAATTATTGCCAAGGCGGTAGATCTTAGACTTGCCCCCCTTTTGAGTCGGATCCTCTCTCCCCATCAACATAGATTCATTAAAGGGAGATCTATATATGACAATATCTTGGCAACAATGGTAGGAATAGAGTATGCATACTTCTCCAAGCAAGAGTGCATTTTGTTGCAGCAGCTGGACCTTGACAAAGCCTATGATAGAATAGAATGGTCCTATATAGAAGAAGTCATGGGAGCTCTGAGCTTTGGGCCTTGCCTTTGTCGCCTCATACACACACTAGTCATTGGTAGCCAATCAGAGCTCCTATTTAATGACAAAATTGTGGGCTCTTTTGAGGTTAAAAGGTCTATAAAGCAAGGATGTCCCCTGGCCCACTTGCTTTTTGCCATTAGGTCGCATCCTCTCATTATGATGCTCGAAGCCACTACTGCGTGGGGACAGATTCAAAGTGTGGAATTACCGAGCAACGACTAGCTTACTGGCCAATATGTTTGTAGATGATTCGCTCCTATTCTTAAATGCGTGCCCTGAAGTTGTCAGGAGAGATCTTCAGATTGTGCAAACATTTGCCTTGGCCTCTGGATCCAAGTTCAATATAGAGAAGTCAAGGCTTATCTCCTTGTCGGAGAACGACTCTTTTGACCCTGTAACCTGGACAGGAGAGATTATCTCCAAAAGGAGTGTATTCAGACACCTGGGAGCCCCCATAGGGATGGATGTAACCCACAGGCAAAGATTTCAATGGGTTGTTGAAAAAATAACCTCAAAAATGAGAAGATGGGATTTTGTTCTCCTCCCCTTCCAAAGCCGGATTAGAGTGATTAATGCTTTTATGATCCCGTGTATTGCTTTTCTCAGCCCCGTGCTCAAGATGGCTAAGTGTAATGGAAAGAAATTTTAAAACCAATGAAAAGGTTTCTTTGGAAGAACAACACGAAAACCTCCCGGCCATAGGAGTGGGCTAGATGTGAGGTAGTTGCTCGCCTGATAGACGAAGGAGGGATCGGCATTATTAACCCTGTAATCCATGCTAAGGCCCTTTGTGCCAAACTTATGGTCTCATTGGCTAAACAGGAACAAGCTTGGGCTATCATGACCAAGGAAATGCTTGATGCAGTAAAACTGGGATTGAAAGGGGGAAAGTGGAAGGGGGTTTTGATGCACGACAAACTTCTCGCCCCGAAGTGGTCTTATCTTAGATCTGGTGGACTCTTAGGGGAGCTAATGAGGAAGTGCAAAAGAGCAGCTGAGGTTTTGGAATGGGGGGAAGAAACATATACTTTAAGAACTCCATATTGCACTGGTCCCCTTGGCTCTCTAAAATATTGGGGCTGCTGCAAAGCCCCTATTAGCCTAGAAATGGCCAAGAATGTGAAATAATAAGGGGCTCGTTCGACTAGAGAAATTTTGGGATGGCAACAAGAAGTGTTGGAAAATTGTTGGCCATCTAATTTAAACTGAACGGATTTAAGATCTTACTAGCCTACAAGGTGATGAAAGAGCTTGATAAGGTGGTGATGTAAATTTGTGAATCCAAATTTCAATGGGACACTTAGAGATGGTGGACCAGGAGTAGCCTCTTTTGGAAACCACATTCTAAAGGCATCTACCATGCATTAATGCACAAGGCTAGCTAGTGTAGCCCCCTCAACAAATTATGGAAGAGGCACTGGACGGAAAAATGGTGGGAGGGAGTCATGGAGAACATCTAGAAGCCAAGGTGGCCTCAATATATGAAGATATCTCTGTGGAAAGTGATGTGGGGTGCTCTGTCGACGTGCGTAAGGATACAAGAAGGGGAATCGGGTCCAATCGTTGCTCGGGGTGCAGAATAGCTAGTGAAGACCTAGCCCACCTTTTCATGGGTTTTGGAATTGGTGGAAGCAACTAGATACTTAAAGAAATCCATATTGCACTGGTCCCCTTGGCTCTCTAAAATATTGGGGCCTTTGCAAAGCCCCTATTGGATAGATATGTCTAGGAATGTGAATAATAAGGGGCTCATTCGACTAGAGAAATTCTAGGATGGCAATAGGAAGTGTTGGAAAACTGTTGACTCTTTATCCATCCAATTTAAATTGAATGGCCTTGAGATCTTATTAGCCTACAGGGTGATGCAAGAGCTTGATAAGGTGGTGATGCCAATTTGTGAATCCAACTTTGAATGGGACGCTTGGAGATGGCCCAAGAGTAGCATCTTTTGGAAACCACATTCTAAAGGCATTTACAATGCATTAATGCACAAGGCTAATAGGTGTATCCCCCTCAAAAAATTATGGAAGAGGCACTGAATGGAGAAAGGGTGGGAGGGAGTCATGTACAACATCTGGAAGCCAAGGCGACCTCAATATATGAAGATATTTCTGTGGAAAGTGATGTGGGGTGCTCTGCCGAGACGGGCGTAGAGATACAAGAAAGAGGAATTGGGTCTGATCATTGCTCAGGGTGCAGAATAGCTAGTGAAGACTTAGCCCACTTTTTCATGGGATGCCAGGCAATTAGTGGCATGGCTGGGAAAATATGCAAGTGGATTCAAAGGAATGGAAAATTAAGTTATTCAAGACTGAACTGTTCTTTGGTATTAATAGGTTGGGAGGTCGTACTCTTCTTGTCTGCACTCAAATAATCAGGTACTACTTCTTTCACCATATTTGGCAAGCAAGGAACCTCCGCGTGTTTGAGGGGGATCTGGCTATGGCAAGCTTTTGTGAAATCATACAAGAGAGTAGAGTGACGATCCACAGGATTGGAGGCAAACAAGCCTTAGAGGACTAGTCTAGAACAATAGAGGGCATGATGACATCTTGTAATAAGTAAAGCCTAGGAGTAGTTGTGGTTTCTCTGTCAAGAAGAAGTAATCCTTTGACCCTCAAGTCTCGGTCTGAGCTCGAGGTTTGTGTATATTTCTGATGTTCTTAATACTATCCACTCACAATCGTGAATTTTGCAAAAAAAAAAAGTGGGATCTAGACTTAGATCAAGGCCTAAAGATGACACCTATTTTTTTTGTCAAGGGTTATTTTTCCTATCAAAACAAGTGCTTAAAAGAAACCTCATGTCATTTGACTACTAGAATCTCAAAATTTCCTATCATTTTTTGTGTATATACCCTTGAGTTAACGTTATATATGACAATTTATTTAAGTTGATTGCATTACACAAAGCATATGAAAGGGGGCTTGAAAATTTGCATGTCAAAAAGAAATTTCTATTATGTTTGGTAGGCCTGGTGATTTTATCACTTGTTTCAATAGCATAGCTCACAACTTGTGAGCTATTTTTTGGGTTCTAAAAAAAAAATGTATTAGCTTACAAGAAAACATATTAAGTCACTAAGAATGTGATCGACAATTGGCTTTCCTTGTGGAGTGATTGATGAATAACATTAAGGATGATTAGTAAGACACTGTGGTAATCCTTTGAATTCACACTCAACACCATTTTAGATAATTTGGGAAAATCCCGTTTCCCAAATTCTAAACGTGTATGCTAGGATTCTGTTATTTAATGATTTCTAAGCTCTAGTTGCCTTTAATTTAGATAAATTATCATGATTGTATGAGTCTATTTTAATTTCTATACTATAAAATTTAAGAATAAACCTCCAATATAGTTCTTTGAAAGAGGATTTGTATGACATCAATGCTTTTTAAAATTCAACATATGCTTCTAGAAGTAGCTTCTCAAAAAATGAGGTGTCAAAAAAACCAATTGATATGCTTTTTAAGCACCATATAGATTGATTACATCAAGTAAAAAAGATAATATGTAAACACAAATACTATTAAACACTCTTGTCATAAATTTGGTGACCTTAATGCACGTATAACAAAATACTTGGTCATGGTTTTGTAGCATGCTATCAAGTTTTAAATACATGATAATTTAAACAACATTCAAACTAATTTTCACACTTAAAAAGTCAAACAATAATATAGAATATCCTATGGCTATAAGACCATGAGATGCCATCTATTGCACCTATGGCCTTAAGGCCATATAATGATCTTTGTAGATATATCTATGACTTTAAGATAATCCAAAATATGTCTCTTTATGACCTCAAGGCCATAGGGTTAGGATTGTTAGCTAGTCTCAATGTATAAAGAGATCCAGTGCTTCAAAGCCATATGGGACTTTATTTATGTGCCACCCTATGTCCCTAAGGCTGTAGGTTGTCTTAGGGCCACAAGATGTTGTTTATGCCAATAAGAAACCCCGCTATGCTCTATGTTGGCACTCTATGTCCCCATGCGCACAAGGTGTGCCTCGTATGCTAGTTAGAAACCCTTTATTCTATATGTTGTCACCATATGGCCTTAGAGCATAGGGTGCCCTCTGTGCTAGTAGGAAATCCTCTATACTCTATGTTTGCACCCTATGGACCTAAGGCCACAAGGTGCCCTCTATGCTAGTAAGAAATCCTCTACGCTGAATATTGCGACATGTGTCCCCAAGGGCATAGGATATCCTCTATGGTAGTGAGAAAAACCCTCTATGCTCTATGTTCACAAACATTAAAAAAATCTAAACAATAATATAGAGTATCCTATGGCCCTAAGACCATAAGATGTCATCTACTGCACCTATAATTCCATTTGGTATTTTATTTAACTATACAAAGTTAAATGAGGCACTTACTTAGATAAACTATCATAATTCTAACTTTGAATTTGTTTCTTAACATAAAACTACAATATAAAAACTCTTAATATAAGTTTGTGCCAAAGAATATATGTTAAGATGAAGATTTTTTACATCAAGTACATGCTTTAAGACTTCATTCATAGGTTTTAGAGAGGGTGTCTCAAAAAAAGGAGGTGTTTAAAAACAACATTTGATGTGAATAATACGAATTGTATAAATTGATTATATCAAAATGGTAGAAAGTATAGACGCAAAGATTACCACCAACAACTTGACAGTTTCATAAAAATGATGGTCTTCATCCCATGTACAACAAAGTACTAACTAGAAAGAGTGTGATATCTCCACGATTGAGGGTGTTCAAAAAACACCGTTTTGTAACACTACCAAACGTCAAGAACATTATGATTGTTTGCATCACTTAATAAAGACAATTACTAAGAAGAAAAAGTTAACAAGACCATAGAAGCATCAAACAATGAAGCAAAAGAACTTGAATGAGAGAAGTCTCCTCACAATAGGATGCACTTCATTAAAAAAATAGTTTAAAGATTTTTCAAGCTACCCTACAACTTTTCATCAAGTTTAAAATTTGAAAAGTACACAATGCCAAATAGTTGGTAGATGCTATTTAGAATACTTAAGTAGTACACTTAAGGTGGCCTCCTTCTCTTGAGATTTTGAGTCCTTTCAGACATAACATTGCATTACATACTGAGTCTTAGGATCAGGATGGAACATTACAAAATTTCTTATGGTATAGTCTCTCTTGTCTTAAGCATACAACCATCCACATAACCATGGAACAATTTCATCTTTTAAAAAACTTTGAAGCAATTGAGTAGGTTGGTTCCAAAACTTTGGAAAAGTCATATAAGTTCCTTGCATATTCCACATCACTTGGTATGGACTATCATCAAATATTATAGTGTTTCCCCCATCTAAATAATCAAATAGCTTCCATATGGTCAAAAGATTTTTGTGATAGGCTCTTTTGTAACCGATCATGAAATATGAATTTTGGCAGCACCTGTTATCCATAATCATCTTGAATTTGTGACTTTGTGTAGGAAAACAGGTCTTGATTATGTGCTGAGCTTTTTGTAAATGGCAGCTCCAAATCCAAACCTCAAAGAACTCGAAGCAAAATATTAAGAAATACTATGCATCTGGATGCACCGCATACACCTCGTTGTTATCTTCCACAATGCACATGTACTTGGTCCAGGTTGGCCTTGAGTGAAGCTAAAATGTTGCAAGAAGCACACCCTCTAAATCCAAGATAAGGGTTTTTCTCTCTTGTTTGAAAGATATTGGTAGATAATGAAACCATTGCTCTTGGTTTGAATGTGATATTTGATGTAATATGGTAGAGAGCTCCTCTATTTTTTGATAATCTAATAGCAAAACATTTTTTCTTAGAAGCCCTGAAAGTATTTTATAAAGAACACATGCCAAACAATGACCCTATGGCCTTAGAGTCATAGGGTGTTGAGACCATAAAGTGAAAATCCCCCAAGGTCATACAGCAAGGTTTGACCTTATGACCATGTAGATTTTCCATAATGGCACAATGAACTCAAATTTCAAAGCAAGCAACTATAAAACCTTTTTAAAAAAAGAGCATTTGGCACACGAAACTCAAAAGTTACTTATAGTATTGAAAGACAAATTAAAAAACTATTAATCATTTACATCTTCATATATCTTGAAACCCTAAGAACTCTAACAAAGTCTTTGAGTACATAAAGATCTTTTTAAATGACAAAATGTTACAAAACATTGCTCCACCATTTCTTGATATAGGGCTCTTTGAGATCATACTGAATTTTTAGATTCTTTATATAATTATTGGCTTCATGTACTTTGATCACAGGCTCCTTGTATCCCAATTTTTGGGCAAGCATAATTGCTTTTGTCCCTTTCAAGGCTGATAACAATTTGATATTCCTTAAGACCCTTACTTTTTCTCGATCACGTGCTGAAAGTTTCTTGTCTTGACTTCGAGTGGACATTCTACTAGTGCTAGATGTTGCAACTTTCTCATTGTGAAGAGGACGAGAAAATTCTGGTAGCCTGCCTGTGGAGTAGGTTTTTTGTACAAATATTACATTTCTCTCCTCCCACTCTGCAACAACCTTGTGTACACGGTTATAAAGCTCATGACCTTGAGCAATGGGTGCTTGTCCATATAAATGAGACCCTGTAACTGTGCGAATGTCATTAACATGATTGAGAGCTTTGATATATGGTAGCAGCTCCCCAAGGAGGATATATTATCCTCCTCATCGTCAACATTAAATGATGGTGGAAAAATACAATTCAATGCAAGATTCACGCATCCCTTTAATGGTTCATCATCTACAAGAAGAAATCTTCTTGCATCAAGCCCAAATTTTGATGATGCAATAGCCAATGGTTTGAAAAGTGCTTCTACTCCTGGATTATCTAAGCGAGTGATCCTTGATTCTACGCATGGTTGACATTGTATTTGCCCCCAGGTCATAAAGAATGAAAATTTTTCTTTAGCTTCCTTTTCTAAAATGTTGATGATGTCCACAACATGCATGTCATTAGCAGCTGACCATATCCCTACATTGAAATTGCTAAGTAGAGACTTTAAAAACTCAATGCATCCTGGACGAAGAACAATATGCTCATGTCCAAACTTTAAGCTCTTCATTTTCTTGTACTTTTTCCAGCATCTCATCAGGAACAATCTACACAAGCTCACTATTATAGTCAGCATACGTTTGTTGGTGGATGGAACGTCCAACTCACCATGCACTTCGATTTCCAAATCCTAGGGTGCTAAAATATTTGTGTTGGATTCTCCTTCTGGAGTTGCCATGTTCTAGAACTTGCATTGCCTTCTACTTCCATTGTAGTGCCATGTGTAGAATATTTTCATTGGATTCTTCTTCTTGCCTTGCCCATGTTCTGTAACTTTCACTGTCTTCTTCCATTGGATTACTCTTTAAATTAAGTCTAGTCGTTGTAGTGGTTGAACTTCAAAAACTTGTAGATTCTTGTCATCTTCTTCAAAAAATCTTTGGTTTGACATGGAGATTGATAGAATCTTTCTTAGTAGGGTCAATGGCATGAGCATCCTCTATACCAACAATCTCAAGTAAACTTTGACAGCCGCAATATCTTGTTGAAGGACTGCAAGTTTAAAGAACACCTAATTTTAGATTCCAAAGTATCTACATTTTGACAAATCTTTTTTGTCTCATTCTTAGAAAAACATAATCACAAATAGCACTCTACATCAACACCCTATGGTCCCAGGGCCATAGGGTTCCCCCTATGCCTAGTAAGAAATCATTGAAACTGTATATTAGCATCTAAAGACCGTAGGCCACAAGGTGCACTCTATGCTAGTAAGAAACCATCTAAACTCTATGTTGGTAACCTATGGCCCAAAGGCCATAGTGGCCAAGGAACCCTATAGGAACATTCCCCACAAAGACCACCTTATGTCCCCATGGTGATTTAGTGGCCTAGGTGCCCTTCGTAAGACTCTTCTATTGTGGTATCATAAGGCCCCAGGGAAATAAGCTATCCTCTATGCTATCAAAAAACCCTTTATGCTCTTTGTTGGAATCGTATGGCCCCAAGACCATAGGGTTCTATCTATGATAGCAAGAGACCCTACATGATGTATGATTTTCTCTACGAAGAAACCATATATACTATATGGTGGGAGTGTATGGACCTAGGGCTAGAAGGAAACCCTAGGGCTATAGGGTGTCCTCTATGCTACTATCATATGGTCCAAGGGCCAGATGGTCGCCAAGGTGTCATGTGTGAGATAATTCTCTACTACATATACAAAAACCACTTTATGGCACTATGGCATCCCAAGCGTAACAAAGTGCTAATAAAAATCCCTCTATGCTCTGTGTTGGCACCCTATGGCCCCAAGGCCATAGGATAGCCTATATGCTAGTAAAATTCCCTCTATGCACTATATTTACGTGTATACTTATAGGAAGCCATGTATGCACTATGTTGGCATCTTATGACCCTAGATCCATAAGATGTCCTCTATGGTAAAAGAGAAATCATACATGGGCTATGCTGGCATCCTATGGTCCTAGGGCCATAGGGTGTTCTCAATGCTCACAAACCCTATAATGCCTGATTCTAGCACCCTATAACCCGAGGGTTACAAGGTAGCCCTCCATGCTCTATATAGGCACCCTATGGCCCTGGGGCCATAGGATCATTCCATGTTAATAAGAACCTCAATATACTTTATGTTGTCACACTATGGCCCTCGAGCCACAAGTGGCCTCAAGGCTAATAGAAACCGCTATTGTTTCATGTTTGCACCCTATGATGCTAGTATCACAAGGTGTTGTCTATGCTAGGAAGAAGCCTTGTGTGCTCTGTGTTCACAACCTATGGCCCTAGGGTGCCCTATATGCTACTAAAAAACACCATATCCTCTATGTTGGAACCCTGTGGCCCTAGGGACATAGGGTGCTATCATAAGAAACCATCTATTTTCTATGTTGAGACCCTATGGCCTTAGGGACATAGGGGGCTCTAAGGCCATAGGTTGGCCAAAGTGTCCTTGAAGATAATTCCTTACTACATACATATAGAAGACTTTATGGCCCCAAGACCATTGAGTGACCTACGTGCCCCTTTAGAGACTCTATATTTGTACCCTATGGACATTGAGTTACTTCCGTGCCTTTTTATAGACACTATACTAGAGCCCTATGGCACTAGGGTCATAGAGTGCTCTCTATGCTAGTAAGAGACCCTATATGATCTTTGCTGGAACTCTTGGGGCCATAGGGTAAATTTTATGTTAGCAAGCAATTCTACATGCTTTATGTTAGCACCCTATGGCCCTAGGGCCACAAGGTTCCCTCTATGCTTCTATGCTAAAAGCAAATCCTCCATGCTCTAAGTTGGAGTATCACCCAAGGGCCAAAGGGTGTCTTCAATGCTAGTAAGAAACACTATGTACTCTAAGTTCGTATCCTATGGACCAAGGGACATAGGGTGGCCAAGGCATCCATGGTACATTCACAAATGGATTTTGATTACGATGTCATTAGAGCACATAGCATTCTTTCTAATAATAGTAATTTCATTAAAAAAAATTCAAGTTGTTTTAATGATCTTAAATACCATTTATATAGGTGATATACTTTTTGGCATAATTATCAAGGATGAATACACATTAAAAGTTTTCATATTAAAATAGTCATGAAAAAATCCAAGTGTATATACACATTAAAGTAATTATAGGTGGTATATATCAACTAAATTAAACAATGATAGTCATGAAAAAATCCAAGTGTTAACTTTTTTATAAAATCTCAATGTATTTATGATCTTATTAAAATGTGTAAGTTAATACTGCGGTAAATATGCAATCCAATATACAAAATTGAATCATTATCATACATCATACAGTTGTTGCTTTGCCACACAGTTGAAGGGGTCTTTGCCTTCAAATATTGACAGAACATTCAAACATTTAAATCAAATTTGCAAGTACTTTAATTCACAAATGCATTGATCTGTTGGTTGATGGAAGGTATGGCTCAGCATGCCCTTTGATTTTCAAATCCTGGGGGGAAAAAATATTTGTGTTGGATTATCCTTATGGCATTGCACATGTTCTAGAACTTGCATTGCCTTCTACTTTCAATTTACAAACTTAAACAATGGTTATACATTATACAATCATTTCTTTGCAATAAACCTTGATACAATGTTCTGACTGCTACGTGACAAGCTAAAAAATTGTAATAGTCCTAGCTTCTCTCTATTGAAAAAAATTCAAGATATGAACTCCAATTCTCTGCATCATCTAAAAGAAAAAAAAAATCATAGTTTGGTACTCGCACTCTATATCTTTGAATAAAATCTTTTTACAATTAAAGAACTAGATCTTCACGTAATCCAAAGGACAAATGCTTCAATAACCATTTTCACTTTGATACTGTATGTTTACTATCTAAGAAAATGAATGGCATTTACAACAAATGTTGAATATATGTTTAATCTAGTTAGTTGCAATACAAAGATAATTATTTCAAACGCTTACACCATCAATTCACAATAGAATAACTTACACCCAACAAAAAATGATCATAAATAAATTGTTCAAACTCTCATTGGGGAATTTTGAGGACTAAATACTTTTTAGTTTTTTCTAGCTTATCTCATTCTCAATAGAATATTAAACCTTAATCACAAGATAAGCAATATATGTCCCTAATGTATATGAACACAAGAGATTAAGACCAAAGAAAAATATTTTCGAAACACTTAAAGAGTCTTTAGGTGACCTAGAATAACCAACCTATGGTCTAAAGGCCATAGGGTGCCATGTGATATTTATAAGATGTTTCCACAGAGAGCTAAGCGATTTGCATCCATGGGGTGGTTTAAGTGCCCTTGTGGAGATTCTATGTCACCACCCTATGGCCCTAAGGACTTAGGGTATCTCAAGTACTCTTGGATAACTTATGTTTCTTCTAGAATAGCCCAAATTCTTATGTGCCCTTTAGAGACTTTATATAATTACCCTATATCCATCACATTGTAGGCTAGCTCAAATGCTTTTGGGGGATTCTATTATGACAACCTACGGCCTTAAGGCTGTAGACTAGCCCAAATGCTTATGTGCCCTTTTAAAGACTCTATGTAATCATCCTATATCCGTGAGATTGTAGGGTAGGCCAAATGCTTTTGGGGAATTCTGTGTTAACACCCTATGGACCTAACGCTATAGAGTGACCCAAATGCTTATATGCCCTTTTAGAGACTCGATGTAATGACCCTATGTCCGTAAGGTTGTAAGGTATCCCATTTGCTTTTGGGGGATTCTATGACCGTAGGACCATAGAGTGCGAATTCTACAAAGAACTCTATGATCCTCAGGTGATAGGGTGTTCTTCCCAAACCCCACATGATCACTTAACTTTAAAGTATTAAATAATATATATTATGACCATATATATATATGTAGAATTCTATTTGCTATCATACACATAAGTCTAATTCATTTTTTGTGAAAAACCTCAAACTCACAAGCTCACATATTTTCAGAGAAAGTAAATTGAGAAAAATAATGAACCAAACATCAACGTTTTTAACATCATGGGCAGATTTGAGATGGGACAAATAAAATAAAATCACAACAATAATAATCTAAATATCATGGGTGGGTAGCTTAACCTGTTTCCTGTAGAATTTATAGAATGGCCTCAGCACTTGCATCCAATGGGTCTTCAATTTCTTCTTCCTTTGAATCCTTGGAATTGACTTTCTCTGTGTTATCCACACCTGCCTACCTTCTAAGATCAAGGTCTTCTTCCACTATGGAATGTCAACGAAATTTCAATTGCTTCATTTGATCACTACTACGTGCGACTAATATCACCTTTCTTTGTTGTTGTAGTGCCTCTTTAGTCCCATAGCCTAATGAGAAGATGTCTATTACTTCATCATCTTCTTTGACACAGATCCATTTGATTGCACGACACACAAAAAAGGCCTTGGCCGTGGTCACATACTCGTCGTTGTTGATCCAGGGAGTATGAATCGGCTCTAACAGTGACACTTTAATAGTGAAGTAGTTTGTGCTCTCGTTGAGTGAATGCCCAAACTCCAAAAATAACTTTGCGAAGAGCACATGTTTGGATGGTCTCTGATCCCATAAAGGAGCTCATAGGTAGAACGTGCATGGTTGATGTGCTACCCCACATACACCATCAATTACTTTACCAAATTGGATAGCACTCCATCCACTAGATGTAAGACTTTTGTGAGCTGTATCTATGATGCAAACACCAACACAAATTGTAGAGCTATTCTCACTGCATAGAAACTCAATGCCTTCCAAATTCTCTCCAACACACTTGATTGTCCATGGTAAAATGAATTGCAAACTAGAAGTACCATTCTTTTGTGCAATGATCCACTGCACATATCCCCTAGTGATCTCTGGAATTGGCTCTTCTCCTTCCCTTTTTGTGACATGAGATTTAGTCATTATGTAAAGCTCGTGAAGAGAGAGTTGCAAATCTCATATCTAGTGCTATAATGAGACTTACATTCATCCCATGAGGAAATTGCTATTGCTGATGGATCTATCTTTTTAAATGCCATCAACAATTGAGGCCCAAAAACACTGGTATGCTTTAAGTTCGTTGCACGTGCAGTGAGTTCGAGCATGCCCGCTTGATGTGGTTGCTTCACTAAGCAGATCTTCGCATCTGTCAGCTCCTATTGTAGTATCTTGACATCATTATCTTCTAAACCATTTAGGCATCTAAAGGTTGTTATGGTTGGTTGTCTCCCACAATCAGTTGATGTCTGATGTTTCTCCAAGATGTTTATCGATGGATCATAGATTTCATCATTGTACATGACCATGTGTGCTTCTTTGTTGGCAAATAATTTATGGTTGAACATAATGTTCGCCATATTTACAAAGGCCTTCAAAATAAAGAAAAGAAATTAACTTTATTTCAAGACATATTTGTAACAAAAACAAGCATATGAAAGTGGCACTTACAATCCAAGGTGCTCGACTCGGATGCCCGATAGGAACACCTACCTTGTGTTTTGTTGGTTTAGAATATGCAAGCCATTGACTACGGCCATGCTTCAAGACCTCCACATAAGGCTGGTGTTTCATTGCTATTATTCTCTCCATGTTCTCCATTTTGGAAATTCAAATAGCAACCTCTTTGGGAGCGTCTACCACTATCCTTGCAATTCTAAACTTGTAGAACTCTTTTCTCAAAACATACTTAGTGTTGTTGTTACACAAAAAAGCTATAGCCGCTATAATGGAATGTTGAGCAGATAGATTCCATTAGTGGTATGTTGATAGCTTGTCTCCATGCACTTCAGCTGTTTGTAAAGACATTTTTGTAATTGGGTTATACGGGATCAAGTTTGTTGCACTCGAGACTGGCCTAGAGTGCCCTGCAAATTGCTTCAAGATATATTTCACATACACATTTAACAATGGTCTGCATTTATAACCATCTGGTGCAAGGTTGCATTGCTCAGCTGGGATCGATTGGGTAAAATGTACACCAAATTTAAAATAGTGTGCAATTCCAACATATCCATCTAGCCCACTCTTAGAAGTTTTGGCAACTTCTTTATCAAGATCTTTTTCTTTGGGCTGTATAATAGAGTCCAACACAGCTAAGGATACTGAGTCCACAACCAGTGCCACTGAGGAGGTTTCAACTGTTAGGGTTGCAAGTCTACTAGAATCTCCTGCTTCTTGATTCTATAAGGGTATAACTGAAAGATTTTCTTCGGCCACATTTTCACTTTTGTCTCCAAGTGAGGGTGTCTAACTCTCCTTGAGAGTCTTACATTGATTTGCTTTACCTATGTCTTCACTCTTTCGTTTCTTATTCTTCTTTGTGTTGCTCAATTTACCTAAATATTGATTGACTTTCTTAAATCCCTCAATATATAATTCTACAAAGTTCTCACTTGGAGTGTCGTCTTGAAGATCCACCCACACTACAAGAGGTTGTGTGCACTTGTGACGTTGTTAGCGACGGAAATACATTGGGTTTTTATACTCCCCGATGTTGCTAAGATCGTCGCTAATAGTGTCGATACGAGAACTTCGCTATGAGCATCTCTATAATGATCTCTATATGCATCGCTATACCGGCTATATAGCGATGCCTATAGAGATTCCTATAGCGATGATCATAGCGACGTTTACAGGCCATCTATAGTGATGTTTATTGCAACACTGCAGAGCCTTATATAGTGACGGTCATAGCGACGCCCGAGAGAAAGAAAATTTGGTGACAGGGCATTGAATACCCTGCTACCCATCAACCATATTGAATGTTTCATTAATTGATTCACCTTTGAAAAAAAGCGCAAGCTTAGATATAGATCCAAAGTAGTCACCCACAAGACAATATAACCATTAACTCCATCATCCATAGTATTGTTTGCAAAATAAAGATACAAAATTGACAAAAGTAAATTGATGAAAGTAAATCAATGACAATTGTACACATCATAGGCAAAATCACTTGATTGTTAAACTTTTCAAATGTAATAGTTACAACACCATTGTCATTATTGAAAAAATATACATGGTTTTCAAAAAGACGTATAAAAGTCGTCTCATGATACATATGCTTTGACAAAAGGAAACTAATGCTATCTAGCTACGGCTAGACTGGCCTCGTCTAATCAGATGTCTCATTGCATCCAAGCCACGTATCTATCGAGTTCTGGAAAAAAAAACAATAAGACAGCTTTCTGTAAGTATAAACATATAGTGACGTTTATAAACAATAAAAGAAATAGATAAGAGTAAACCCTAATACTAACCATGCCACCACAAGAACTCAGAATGTCCATCAGGGCTACTATCATATGGTCCAAGGGCTAGATGGTGGCCAAGGTGTCATGTGTGGGATAATTCTCTACTACATATACAAAACCCACTTTATGGCACTATGGCATCCGAAGGGCAACAAGGTACTAATAAAAAGCTCTCTATGCTCTGTGTTGGCACCCTATGCCCTTGGGGCCATAGGACAGTCTTTATGCTAGTAAA
Organism: Adiantum capillus-veneris; assembly: GCF_014529385.1. Lineage (NCBI taxonomy): Eukaryota > Viridiplantae > Streptophyta > Polypodiopsida > Polypodiales > Pteridaceae > Adiantum > Adiantum capillus-veneris. Next base: position 22,543,222 of record NC_140940.1, on the reverse strand, counting down.
ATTTCCTCTATGCACTATGTTTATGTGTATACTTATAGGAAGCCATGTATACACTATGTTGGCATCTTATGACCCTAGATCCATAAGATGTCCTCTATGGTAAAAGAGAAATCGTACCTGGACTATGCTGGCATCCTATGGTCCTAGGGCCATAGGGTGTTCTCAATGCTAGCAAACCCTATATCCCTACTGCTAGCACCCTATAACCCTAGGGTCACAAGGTAGCCCTCCATGCTCTATATAGGCACCCTACGGCCCCAGGTCCATAGGGTAATTCTATGTTAATAAGAACCTCAATATACTTTATGTTGGCACCCTATGGCCCTAGAGCCACAAGTGCCCTCAAGGCTAAAAGAACCCCTACTCTTTCATGTTTGCACCCTATGATGCTAGTATCACAAGGCGGTGTCTATGCTAGGAAGAAGCCTTGTGTGCTCTGTGTTCACAACCTATGGACCTAGCGTGCCCTATATGCTACTAAGAAACACCATATCCTCTATGTTGGAACCCTGTGGCTCTAGGGACATAGGGTGCTATCATAAGAAACCATCTATTGTCTATGTTGAGACCCTATGGCCTTAGGGACATAGGGGGCTCTAAGGCCATAGGTTGGCCAAAGTGTCCTTGAAGATAATTCCTTACTACATACATATAGAATAATTTATGGCCCCAAGACCATTGAGTGACCTACGTGCCCCTTTAGAGACTCTATATTTGTACCCTATGGACATTGAGTTACTTCCGTGCCTTTTTATAGACACTATATTAGAGCCCTATGGCACTAGGGTCATAGAGTGCTCTCTATGCTAGTAAGAGACCCTATATGATCTTTGCTGGAACTCTTGGGGCCATAGGGTACATTTTATGTTAGCAAGAAATTCTACATGCTTTATGTTAGCACCCTATGGCCCTAGGGCCACAAGGTTCTCTCTATGCTTCTATGCTATAGGGTACAATTTTATGTTAGCAAGAAATTCTACATGCTTTATGTTAGCACCCTATGGCCCTAGGGCCACAAGGTTCTCTCTATGCTTCTATGCTATAGGGTACAATTTTATGTTAGCAAGAAATTCTACATGCTTTATGTTAGCACCCTATGGCCCTAGGGCCACAAGGTTCTCTCTATGCTTCTATGCTAAAAGCAAATCCTCCATGCTCTAAGTTGGAGTATGACCAAAGGGCCAAAGGGTGTCTTCAATGCTAGTAAGAAACACTATGTACTCTAAGTTCGTATCCTATGGCCCAAGGGACATAGGGTGGCCAAGGCATCCACGGTACATTCACAAATGGATTTTGATTACGATGTCATTAGAGCACATAGCATTCTTTCTAATAATAGTAATTTCATTAAAAAAAATTCAAGTTGTTTTAATGATCTTAAATACCATTTATATAGGTGATATACTTTTTGACATAATTTTCAAGGATGAGTACACATTAAAAGTTTTCATATTAAAATAGTCATGAAAAAATCCAAGTGGATATACACATTAAATTAATTATAGGTGGTATATATCAACTTAATTAGACAATGATAGTCATGAAAAAATCCAAGTGTTAACTTTTTTATAAAATCTCAATGTATTTATGATCTTATTAAAATGTGTAAGTTAATACTGCGGTAAATATGCAATCCAATATACAAAATTGAATCATTATCATACATCATACAGTTGTTGCTTTGCCACATAGTTGAAGGGGTCTTTGCCTTCAAATATTGACAGAACATTCAAACATTTAAATCAAATTTGCAAGTACTTTAATTCACAAATGCATTGATCTGTTAGTGGATGGAAGGTATGGCTCACCGTGCACTTTGATTTTCAAATCCTGGGGGGCAAAAATATTTGTGTTGGATTATCCTTATGGCATTGCACATGTTCTAGAACTTGCATTGCCTTCTACTTCCAATTTACAAACTTAAACAATGGTTATACATTATACATTATAGTTTGGAAAAAATTACTCGCACTCTATATCTTTGAATAAAATCTTTTTACAATTAAAGAACTAGATCTTCACATAATCCAAAGGACAAATGCTTCAATAACCATTTGCAATTTGATACTCGATGTTTACTATCTAAGAAAATGAATGGCATTTACAACAAATGTTGAATATATGTTTAATCTAGTTAGTTGCAATACAAAGATAATTATTTCAAACGCTTACACCATCAATTCACAATAGAATAACTTACACCCAACCAAAAATGATCATACATAAATTGTTCAAACTCTCATTTTGGGATTTTTAAAAACTAAGTACTTTTTAGTTTTTTCTAGCTTATCTTATTCTCAATAGAATATTAAACCTTAATCACAAGATAAGAAATATATGTCCCTAATGTATATGAACACAAGATATTAAGACCAAAGAAAAATATTTTTGAAACACTTAAAGAGTCTTTAGGTGACCTAGAATAACCAACCTATGGTCTAAAGGCCATAGGGTGTCATGTGATATTTATAAGATGTGTCCATAGAGAGCTAAGTGATTTGCATCCATGGGGTGGTTTAAGTGCCCTTGTGCAGATTCTATGTCACCACCCAATGGCCCTAAGGCCTTAGGGTATCCCAAATACTCTTGGATAACTTATGTTTCCTTCTAGAATAGCCCAAATTCTTATGTGCCCTTTTAGAAACCTTATGTAATCACCCTATATCCATAAGATTGTAGGGTAGCCCAAATGCTTTTGGGGGATTCTATGTTGACACCCTATGGCCTTAAGGATGTAGACTATCCCAAATGCTTATGTGCCCTTTTAAAGACTCTATGTAATCATCCTATATCCATAAGATTGTAGGGTAGGCCAAATGCTTTTGGGAGATTCTATGTTGACACCCTATGGACATAAGGCTATAGAGTAACCCAAATGCTTATATGCCCTTTTCGAGACTCTATGTAATCACCCTACGCCCGTAAGGTTGTAAGGTATCCCATTTGCTTTTGGGGGATTCTATGGCCCTAAATCCATAGAGTGCCAATTCTACAAAGAACTCTATGATTCTCAAGTCATAGGGTGTTCTTCCCAAACCCCATATGATCACTTAACTTTAAAGTATTACATAATATATATTATGACCATATATATATCTAGAATTCTATTTTCTATCATACACATAAGTCTAATTTATTTTTTGTGAGAAAACTCAAACTCACAAGCTCACATATTTTTAGAGAAAATAAAGTGAGAAAAACAACGAACCAAACATCAATGTTTTTAACATCATGGGCGGATTTGAGATGGGACAAATAAAATAAAATGACAACAATAATAATCTAAATATCAGTAATGTAATATCATGGGTGGCTAGCTTAACCTAATTCTTGTAGAATTTCTATAATGGCCTCATTACTTGGATCCAGTGGTTCTTCAATTTCTTCTTCCTCTGAATCCTTGGAATTGACTTTCTCTGTGTTATCCACACCTGCCTACTGTCTAAGATCAAGGTCTTCTTTCACTATTGAATGCCAAAGAGATTTCAATTGCATCATTTGATCACTACTACATGCATCTAATATCACCTTTCTTTGTTGTTGTAGTGCCTCTTTAGTCCCATAGCCTAATGAGAAGATGTCTATTACTTCATCATCTTCTTTGACACAGATGCATTTGATTGCACGACACACAAAAAAGGCCTTGGCCGTGGTCACAACATCATACTCGTCATCGTTGATCTAGAGAGTATGCATCGGCTCCAACAGTGACAGTTTAATAGTGAAGTAGTTGGTTTACTGCTCTCCTTGACTGAAGAATGCCCAAACCTCAAAAATAACTTGGCGAAGAGGACATGTTTGGATGGTCTCTGATCCCATTAAGGAACTCAAAGGTAGAACGCACATTTCCTACCATGTAGCTTTTTAAAAAATAGCCTTCTCTAGGGAAGCAGCATGCTGATATTTGACTAAACCGACAATTAAAAACTATGATGGTTGATGTGCTACCCCACATACTCCATCAATTACTTTACCAAATTGGATAGCACTCCAACCACTAGATGTAAGACTTTTGTGAGCTGTATCTATGATGCAAACACCAACACGAATTGTAGAGCTATTCTCACTACAGAGAAACTCAATGCCTTCCAAATTCTTTCCAACACACTTGATTGTCCATGGTAAAATGAATTGCAAACTAGAAAAACCATTATTTTGTTCAATGATTCACTACATATATCCCCTAGTGATCTCAGGAATTGGATCTTCTCCTTCCTTTTTTGTGACAGGAGATTTAGCCATTACGTACAGCTCATGAAGAGAGATTTGCAAATCTCATATCTAATGTTATAATGAGACTTACATTCATCCTATGAAGTAACTGATATTGTTGATGTATCTATCTATTTAAATTCCATCAATAATTGAGTCTCAAAAACCCTGGTCTGGTTTAACACTAGGTTGGTAACCTAACAGGACATAAAAGTGTCCTTTCAGGGTTTTGAAAAAAACCTCCAAAACCGTAGTAGATCCACTCATTTTGTAAAATCCTTTCATGAGGTTATAGTTCAAGGCCTACTACACATGGAAAAAATAAGAAACTTGTAAAATTTCTCATCTTTTGGTCACACCAAGCCTCCAAAGTTGATGGACCAATACATTTTCAACAAAACAGTCATTTCTTACGTTTTGTTGCATAAAAATAAGATTAGGGATTTTTGTAGGACTTGAGATAAATTCCCTAGTTAACTTCAACGGGTTGGTGATCAGAACATATGATTGCTTCTCACTCACTATTTTTTGTTTTGCCAAAAGAAATAGGTACAAAAAAGTTGAAGTTTTACCACTTTGCAAACCTATCATCAAAGTTTCTATAGCCACACTCAATACAAATAATATATGCATGTTTTCTTAGTTCCCTATTGTCCTTTAGGTTCATAAGGAGCCATGGAGCATGTCAAAAGAATAATACATTTCTTACCAAGGGGAATCTTGGGGACAAAGATGAAGTGCTAAATACAGCAAACATGAAGAAACTGGGTTCAACATTATGAGTTGTAGAATCCCATAGAAACTATTCAATATCTAGCCAAATTTGATCCTTATGACTAGATATGGTTACTACCTACAAAATGCATGTAGTTGTCACAAGAAACTAACAATATTGAAAAAGCTATACTTGATATACTAGAATGTTTCGTTTTCTTCTATAATTGAAAAAATCAACCATCGTTGTCTACTATGCAAAATAGGGTATTAGGTGCCCCAAAACTCAAGGAATATTAGCTTTAGGTTACAATATGTGACATAGAAAATCAAAACTGTATTTGGATATCATGAAAGCCACCAAAAAAATCATAGAATAGCTAAAATTGGCTAAAAAACAGGATTTGACAATTTTTGTAATTTGGTCATAACTTACAACTTTAGCATTTATTTCTCCCTAGAAGCATCAGGACATGTTGAGGACTATTAAAGATAGTTCTCTAGCATTATAGACCTCACAAACATGAATTCTAGAGTGGTATAGTTGCAAAAAGTTGAAAAAAGCCAAAAACAGGACCCGTTTTTTCACACAGTTTAGGTTATGAAATGTTGTGCAAGGACAAGGTTAAAGATGGAATTGATATTCCAAAAAAATGTCGAGTTTTTTTCAGCTCATGAGAAAACTTTCTGGACAGATAGCACCTCAAAATCCATTTTGAAGCTCTTGACATAATTCAAGGAAAATGGTCACTTAGCAAGACATAAAAGTGTCCCATTACCAACCTAGTGTTTAATGCGTTGCACGTGCAGTGAGGTCGAGCATGCGCGCTTGATGTGGTTGCTTCACTAAGTAGATCTTCTTATCTGTAAGCTCCTGTTGTAGTATCTTGACATCATTATCTTCTAAACCATTTAGGCATATAAAGGTTGTTATGATTGGTTGTCTCCCACAGCAGTTGATGTCTGATGCTTCTCCAACATGTTTATCCACTGATCATAGATTTCATCATTGTACATGACCATGTGTGCTTCTTTGTTGGCAAATAATTTATGGTTGAACATGATGTTCTCCATATTTACAAAGGCCTTCAAAATAAAGAAAAGAAATTAACTTTATTTCAAGGCATATTTGTAGCAAAAACAAGCATAGGGAAATGGCACTTACAATCCAAGGTGCTCGACTCCTATACCCGATAGGAACACCTACCTTGGGTTTTATTGCTTTAGAATATGCAAACCATTGACTACGTCCATGCTTCAAGACCTCCACATAAGGCTGGTGTTTCATTGCCACTATTCTCTCCATGTTCTCCATTTTGGAAATTCAAATAGCAACCTCTTTGGGAGCGTCTACCACTATCCTTGCAGTTCTAAAGTTGTAGAACTCTTTTCTCAAAGCATACTTAGTGCTGTTGTTACACAAAAAAGCTCTAGCCGCTATAATGGAATGCTGACGAGCTAGAATCCAGTAGTGGTATGTTGATAGCTTATCTCCATGCACTTCAGCTATTTGTAAAGGCATTTTGGTAATTGGGTTATACGACATCAAGTCTGCTGCACTGGAGACTGGCCTAGAGTGCCCTGCAAATTTCTTCAAGATATATTTCACATACACACCTGACAATGGTCTGCGTTTATAGCCGTTTGGTGCAAGGTTGCATTGCTCAACTGGGATCGATTGGGTAAATTGTACACCAAATTTAAAATAGTGTGCAATTCTAACGTATCTATCTAGCCCACTCTTAGAGGTTTTGGCAACTTCTATATCAAGATCTTTTTCTTTGGGCTGTATAATAGACCTCTTAATCTCCAATCTTAGGGAATGTATATATAAAGCCTTATACTCACAAAAACAAGATAAAAAAGTAAAAGAGCAAGAGAAATAACACAAAATCATAAAAACACATTATGCACAAGAACACGACCCTTGTAATATTTGCACTCTAACCATCATCTATTTCCGTGTACAGATATGGCTAGTACGCTAGAGTCATCCACTCTTGCCTTGGGTGAGAGGTACCCTCATTACTTTTCACAAATGTTTCACATGGTTTTATATGACCCCCCAAAGTTACAAAATTAAAATGCTGAAAACGAAGAAACAAAAAATCAAAGTGCCACAATGTAAAATCATAAGCTGGAAGAGAAATCTCAGCTTGATTTGGTACTTCCCTCACATGTATCGCCTATGGTACTAGAGCCCTAGAGGTTCCCAGTGTGGACACTTTTCCTTGAAAAGAAAAAAACCCAAGGCATACAAAATAAGCACACACATCAAAATTAAATCACTGTGAAAAGACTTTGGGGGGTCAAATAAAAGGTAATGAGTCAGGCGATGATTTCATGAGAAATTCCTTTTATCGTAGCTTAACTACAAGGTCTTCTAGGTATAGTCTCTAGTCAGCCCTTGAACATGAAATACTTGGCTCTCGCGATTAAACAACTTAATTGACCAGAAAAAATTAAGAAGCTTACCCATGGTATTAATAGTCGATCGTTAGTACCTTTCGACCGTTAAATTAGCGACCCAAGACTTGTTTAATTTTTTTCCTTTACAACTATTTATGCATTTGATTATGTTGCAATTTAATGTTTATTGCTGACAAATGGTTTAAAATTCTGTTACCAATCAAATTGTCTGCCTACAACTGCATATGCTTTTTAATTGTTTATGAGAATGCAATTATTGTGCCAATGTTGTTTGATTTTGCAGTGATTGAAGAAGGCTAAGGACATTCATCTCAGATGCTCTTCCACCTCGATGAACAAGCTTCAACTCAATAGCTTTCGAGGACGGAATCTACATCTGGAAGGGGGGCATGTTAACCCTCACGCACATTCCCATCACCTACAACGGACGTCGTATTATTTATTTGGTAGAGTCAGGTACCGGGCTTGTCGGTCCAATAAGAAAAGGGTAAGAGTGATCGCCGATGAGAGGCGCACTCTAACTGGAACATTCAAGGGATTAGTTGGCTAAGCATGGGCGCCCAAGTGTGAATGGGGCGAGCTCATATAAAATTCAACTAAACCTAAAATTCTCTCATTCTCTCATTTGTGCAATTGAAGAGTGCTCTTGCCCCATCTCCATATTCTTCTTCTTCATCTCCTTGTGTGTGTGTGTATGCGTGAAAGAGAGAGAGAGAGAGAGAGAGAGAGAGAGTGAGAGAGCATTGCGGCGGCACGATGGCGGTGAGGCCGGTGAGCGTAGCGTAGCGGAGTCTCCCTCTTCTTCGCGTCGAGGAATCCTCCACGACAGCAAGCGTAGAGCGGTGAGTGACACACCATCGCCATCTTTGAGCTTACTAATTTAGGCTTGTTGTGTGCTTGGAGCCATTTGTGGCTCGCACACACTGTATCGGCAAGTTCCTTGCATTGATACATGCAACATACGCGCACAAAGAAACTGCTCATCATCCATACCTGCATTAAACAGACGAACATTTAAACTTAATATTGAATGAATGGAGAAGAAAACATGGACAAGTAGAGAGAGAGAGAGAGAAAGAGAGAGGGGACTCATAAAGGGGTCTCTTTTACTTTGCATTCTTGGGCTCCTGTGAAAATCCATGGCGCTTTAAGGAGTTTTATCGATCCATTGGATGCTGTCTCACAGGATCTAATTGACTAAAACTAGTCAAAGAGCGTGTAGCGTAGTGACTAGCAACGTACGAAGGAACCACTTATGCTGATAACTAGATGTACCCTGAATGTGTCTTAGTTTGACTTTCACATTATGTACCCGCTCAGCTTCCACTCTAGCTACTCATCTAATTGTGCCCCATCTTAATTACTCAAAAAACATGGTCATAAAGTTGTGCTAGGTGCTTTGTGTAACTTTTCATCTATACAAAGTCTTTATAGATTTTATCTCTCAATAAATGAGTTATAATCACACAACAAGCAATTGATACAAAGGAATATTAGTTCTTGCACGGATCTTTATAGTTTAAAATTTAGGTCTCACATGATCTAATTGACTAAAACTAGTCAAAGAGCGTGTAGCGTAGTGACTAGCAACGTACTAAGGAACCACTTATGCTGATAACTAGATGTACCCTCAATGTGTCTTAGTTTGACTTTCAAATTATGTACCCGCTCATCTTGAACTCTAGCTACTCGTCTAATTGTGCCCCATCTTAATTACTCAAAAAACATGGTCATAAAGTTGTGCTAGGTTCTTTGTGTAAATTTTCATCTATACAAACTCTTTATAGATTTTATCTCTCAATAAATGAATTATAATCACACAACAAGCAATTGATACAAAGGAATATTAGTTCTTGCATGGATCTTTATAGCTATTGACTCAAAAGTTCAAGGGCAGACTCTTTTGGGAAGCCTTGATTTTGAAACACAAAAACTTCCTCTCATTTTTTCCTTTCTCCTCTTCTCCCCCCCCCTCCCCCCCTCCAACCAATAAATATGATACCCTCTCCCTTATTTTTAAACTTGGGAGATAAATTATTGTGGGCCTGTCCCTAACTTATATGCTTATGTAACTTGTAAAAAAAACCCTCCCTTGCACTTATGTGGTGTGGTAAGTTTTCCATAGTGAATCCCCCGGGCTCCTTGCATGCTACTTGTAGCATTTGATTGTCGAGGGGATGGATAAGATTGACTACTTCGTGGTTTGGTCTGTTGATTGCTTCTTTTCCATTCTTCCTTGCTTAGTGCAATTGGAACAATGAGTTGCCCTCCTTTAGGTGATACCTTTAGCTGATTTGTATCCCAATCTGGTATTGCTTTGTATGTTCGCATCTAGGGAATTCTAAGAATCATCGTCTCATTCATGTGTTCATCTGGTAAGCATACAAACTAATGAGGACATGAATATCCATGTACTATCACGTTCAAGTTGACTACCCCCAATGTTGGAGTTAGGTTCTTGTTACATCCTTTGATTGTCGTTATTTCTTCTGTCAATGCTTGACTTCTTGCCTTCTTGTACGTCGAATAACTTATTGCATTTACTCTAGCTCTTGTGTCGACCAAAGCATTGGTGCTATGATTATTGAGCTATAATTTCATGCGCAGGTCCATTCCGTCTAAACATCATCATCTGTTGAAACTGTGTCTTTTGGTAATTCCCATTTTTGATCATCTATTTCCAGAGTGTTGATGGGAATCAGTATCTATTGATTCTTGAGAGCAACTTTCTGCTTGAGTACCCGAAGCCTCTTCCTCATGGGCTTCATCAATAACCTGCTGTCATTTGATCTTTCTTTGCTTGGCTGCACGCATTCTTTCTAGCAATTCACTGGTTAGTCGCAAATTGTATTTCTTTTAACGACACCCACTAATCCAATTAGCCATTGGTCCACCATCTAGGGTGGACAATTTTACTGCTCCACTTGGAGATACATCTTCAATGATAAACGGTCCGTTCCTCTTTTTCTTAAACTTGGGAATGTGTTGCTTAAGGGAATAGACTAAAACTAGGTCCCCTTTCTTGAAGATTTTTGTGATTAAGTGGGAATCAAAAAACTATTTTTGTTTCCGCTTTTGTGCATAGATATGAGCTACAGCAATTAGCTTTTTCTCATCTAGCTTTTCAAAATCTTCAAGTCTTTCTCACAATTCATGTCCAGTCCACTCAAGATTCTGTGCTACCCTTAATGTCGGCAATAGAAATTCTATTGAAAGTATAGCATCAAGACCTTAAACAAGGTTAAAGGGTGTAGCATTTAAAGATGTTTTGAATGAAACTCAATAAGCCCATAGAGCAACATGGAGATTCATTTCCAAGTCCGCCATCCTTCTTGAACTAACCACTTTAGTCAGTACCGAGCTAAGAATTTTATTCCTATGCTCAGCTTTCCGTTTGCTTGTGGGTGATAGGGAGATGATTTGTTATGGATGAGCATAAAATCATTAGGTAAATACTCGATTATCTCATTTAGGAAATGAGTTCCCTGATCACTGACAATCTCTATTGGCAGACCATATTTAGTGAATACATACGCATATAAGAATGCAGCAGTGGTTCTGGCATCATTCTTTTGAGTTGCTTTAGCCTCGGTCCACTTGGTCAAATAGTCCATAGCTACAATGATATATTGAGCTTGAGTTCTATAAGAAGGTGTCTGTATTGGTCCAACAAAATCTATACCCCATTTTGCAAAAGCTCTAGCTCCTATCATTGGTCTTAAGGGCATGCTATCTACTCGTGTTGGCATTTTTGCTCGTTGACAAGCATCACACCTTCGAACATATTCTTTGGCATCTGCAAAAAGTGCTGGCCACCATATTCTTGCCACAAGATTTCTCTTGTGGTGGTCTCACTAGAAAAGTAACCTCCAGCTAATCCAGCATGTGCTTGTTCTATAATCGGAATATACTTGTTTTCATTTGCACAAAGATGCGAATGTTGATCTTTACCTCTCCGATATAATTGGTTCCCAATTAGAGCATAGTCATATCCTCAGGAAATGTTCGGCTCGATAAGTAAGTAACCAGATAATTACTCCACTTAGGAACATGTGACATTTGAAACAATATTACATGAGGTATGGTTGTTTGTTTTTGACATTGATAGAAATCCTTTAGAAAAGACTGAACATCTCTTCTCATAGTCGGCCAAAATACTCCAAGTCTCAAGATTCGTTGCATAGTTTGGTCTTCTGCAAAGTGAAGTACTACTATGGTAACATGTGCTAGACTTATGTACTGTTCTTTTTATTTAGGATTAATACATAAGAGAAATATCCCGTCCCGATTTCTTTTGTATAGCCTACCAGCTAGTAATTGATACATAGCCGATTGCTCAATTAATCTGATCGTGATAGGAAGTGGTATTTGTGAATCCACTTGAGCTATTGTCATCAATGACACAATGTTTTCTGACCATTGAGGTATCATTTCCATGGAGAACAAATAGGAATCTGGTAGATCATAGTTTACCCCTTTAGGTGATTCCCCTGAAACAATCCTTGACAAATGATCTACTCGTTGATGTGTAGTGCCCTTTTTTACTACCACAGTGAAATCAAATTCGAGAAGAATAATGAACCATCTCACTATTCTCCCTCTGCATGGCTTGTTGACCAAATACAACAAAAAGCTTGATTGTTCACAAAGAACACAAACTTGTTGGCTAGTAGGTAATGTATATACTTTTTAATGGCATAGATCATTCCTAATCCTTCCCTTTTAATGGTGGCGTAATTCTTTTCCACCATGTTCAATTGTCTGCTAGAATAAGAAATAGAAAAGTCAATTTTTATGTCTCCTGGTTGAGCTAGTGTACAACCGATAGCAAAATTTGAAGCATCTACATGTACGTGGAATACCTTATTCCAATCTGGTGCTTTCAATATTGAAGCTGAGGTGAAATATTGGTTAAGATTTATGAAGGATTCTCCACATACCTCAGTCCATTCAAAGTGTGTGATCAAGCTATACATGGGTTTTGCAATTATAGCGTACATGTAGCTGAACCGTCGGTAATATCCACAATACCCCATGGAGGCTTGTACCCCCTTGACTGTTGTTGGTCTATACAAATCAGCAATGACATGAATCTTCTCAATATCAATAGCTATGCCATTTTTAGACACTACATGTCCAAGAAATTTTCCTTGTCTACCCATGAATGTGCACTTTTCATGATTTAAGCAAATCCTATAAAGTCTACATTTCTCGAATACCTTTTTGAGGTGTTCAAAATGATCAACCCGGATTGATGAATGTACACATAGATCATCCATATATACTTCTACAAATGTCCTAAGATATTCTTTGAAAGCATGGCTCATCCACCTTTGAAATGTGGCTGGAGCATTAGTTAACCCAAACGGCATAACCCGATAGGAAAATATACCCCATTCTGTTACAAAAGCAGTTTTATACTGATCTTTTGGGTCAACCAAAAGTTGATTGTATCCCGACAAGCCGTCTAAGAAGTTGTAATCTTCTTTTCTTGCGACTCGTTCTAAAAAATGCTCAGTTATCGAAAGAGGAAAATTGTCTCTAATCGTAGCTGCATTCACCTTTTTGAGATTAACACACACTCGTAATTTTTCATTCGTCTTGGGTACTATCACAATTTAGTCAATGAATTTGGATTCCTTTAGTTTTTTAATCTCTTTTTTTATCTTCCTGGAACATGTTTCATTATATGTTGTTGGGCACATTTCTGACACCCCGTTTTTTGTAAATTTGTATATATGGACATGAAGTCCGATGTCAAAAGGGCGTGTGGGCTTTCTTTTTGTGGGTTTTTAGCTTGCTTTAGCAAGCACATGTACATGCACTGCAAGTCGCTAGTCTAGTGACAGCTGTCGAGCTACTGTAAGTGCCCGTGAGTAAGTTTTTTGAAGTGAGACTTGTATATAACTTAAACTCATGTATAAACTTAAAAAAAGTTCAGCCAAAGATCATAAATTTGAAGGTTTTATCTCGCTGTGTCTCCTTGGTGCTCTTGGATGTAGTGTTTTTGCCCCGACTAGCCTTCTCTACGTGTAGTCGTGTTGGGACAGCTTTCTGTTCGCGTCAATTTTGCTCATGGCGGAGTATGGAATTCAATTTGGTCATCTTAAGATTTCTCACCAGTAATTTTTCAAGATTTCTCTCAAGCTTTAAAGTGCCCCAATTGGAGTTGTGCTCATCAGGTTACGACTAGTTCTCTGCACGGTTAAGGCTATGGCAGCCTAGTGGCAAATTGTGTGTTGACAGAATTGGAGGGCATGTATGTATGAATTGTGGAATTGATGTTGAAGTTGTGGATTTGTGATGTTTAATTGTGAAAGGAGAGGCTCTTGTATTCATATGCATTGGTCGGCGTGTGCTGTAAATCCATGCTTTGGCAGGGTTTTGCTCCTATGTGACATAGTCTCTTGGGTGGGTGACGGCTAGTAAATTCCCAAGGGTCTACTCCTATTGGGCTTGTGGTGTTTCAAAGGGAATTTTCAAAGCTTTTGGTCTCTTGTAGTTCTCTTTCAACGCTCTTGGGTGACATCGCTATAGAGGTGTTTCAGTTTGTTTGTTTCCCAACAGTGTTTTGGTGCCCGCCACCGAGGAATTGCTTCAAGTTACCTTCAGTTTACAGGTTTTGAAGACATGGCGTTTAATTTTCCGGACTTCAGTGGGAAATCAAATGAAAGTTCCAAAGCTTTCATTGAGAGAATGGAGTTTGCTTGCCTGCTTGCTTACAAGCAAGACCTAGCGTTGGTGCTATGAATCTTCTACTTCTGTTTGAAGGGAGATGCTAGGGAATGGTTGGAAGGCTACGAAAAGGAGCTACAATCATCCCAACCTCCTCAAGTTAGGACTTATGAAATGTTAAGGCATGCTTTTCTTACACACTTTTAGCAGGTGGAAGACCCACAAAAGGTATGGCAATCTATTCAAGGCTTAGTACAAGGTGAAGGCCAAACCATAGAAGACTTTGTGAAGGCGTTCAATGCATTGTGGACAAAGTGGTGTACATCTTTGGGGGTTGAAATTCCTCCAGAAATGTTGAAGAAGGACAGGTTTCTTGCAAGCTTGAGGAGTAACCTACGCTTGAAGGTAGAGCTTAAGCAACCAAGGACCTTTGAGGAGGCAGTTGAAATTGCAAAGAATAAAGAGTGGAAAGCAGAGCGTGTTCATCAACTTGGAATTAATGTCAAGCCAAAGCTTGAAGTGAAAGCGGTAGATCAACCAAGGGTCCTCATCAGGGATCCAGGTTATGATCAACAAGCTTCTCATGATGTGAATGCCTTTTGCAAGGAGATGCAAGAGGTTGTAGGTCTTATGAAGAATCTTAGTTTGCATATGATGGGAGGTGGAAGAGGTCAAAGCTATGGATATGGACGTGGTTATGGAAGAAATGAGGGTTATACAGGTGGTAGAGGAAGAGGCATGGCTGGAAGAGGGGATATGTTTCAATGTTACAATTGTGGTGAATGGGGTCACAAAAGCCCTCAATGTGACAAGACAAAGAGAATGGGTGGCGACATGTTTCCTCTTCCTCCACAAATTCCTTCTCGAGCTCAAGATTATGGTATTGAGATTAAGGGGGAAGCAGGTCCAAGCGGTTTGACAGCTGAAGAGAAGGGCAAAGCAAAAGTGGTAAGCATCATTCGTTTGGAGAAGAAAGAGGATGATTTGGGAGCTATGGTTATGCCTGTAGGTAAGAGGGTTACAAGAGATCATGACATGAGTGATGCAAGTCCCAGCCATAAAAGAGGGAAACAAGTTGAAACAGGTACAAGTAAAGAGAAGAAGAAGAGAAAGCCTAGGAAACATTACAGTGCATCTGACTTTCCTTTGGGAGAAGGGCAACCAAATTATAGTTTAAGGGCTGATTTGGTGGGTAGAAAGTCTGATGTCACCTTTGGACAACTCATGGAGATGTGTCCCAAGTTAAAGAGGCAATGGAGCCACGTAGTCAACCCCATGAAGAAGGAGCCTGCAAGGGGGTCAATGAAAGTCTTGTCTTTAAATGAGCTACCTGATATATTTACTACTATGGATGCATGTCATAAGAGGAAGTGCATTGGAGAGGCTTATATTGATGGAGGTGCACAGGTATGTGTTATTACTCAAGCTTGTGTATCAAAGCTGGGACTCAACATGGTGAAGAATTCAGGTTTTTGCATAAAGCTTGCCAACCAATCAAGGGTGAGGTTCTTGGGAGTTGTAAATTACTTGGAGGTGGATGTATTTGATGTTAAAGTGCTCGTCAATTGCCATGTTATTCCTGCAAGTATTAGTGCTTTCCCTCTCATCCTTGGAAGACCATGGTTACAGGCAACCAAAGCTATACAGGATTGGGGACATGGTACCATCACTCTCTACAATAGAAGGGGTGATAAGAAGATGTTTGACATGGGTAGAAATCAATATTTGGATGCTGATTTTGATGAGAAAATTGATGAAGAAGAGTCCTCAAGTGAAGAAGAAGACAATGGGGATGATGGCAGTGAAGTGGAAGATAGTAGCGATAGTGATCTAGATGTTTCCTCCTTGTTTCTTGAAGAAGAGCATGATGAGAAACAAAGTTTTCTTGGCATTATGGAGAATGAGGATATCTCTGGTCCTTAAGAGCAAATTGAAGAGCTGATGCAACCCAAAGTTCAACCTAATGTCAAACAAGAGCTGATACAAGGTATGTTGTGTCCCGACTTGACTAGTCATGAGAAGGGTGAGTACCTACATATGATACAACAATTTCCCCATTTATTCATCACTTCTTATGAGGAAATTAGAGGCTTTAAGGGAGAGTAAATCCACATTCCAATTAAGGAAGGAGCTCAGCCCGTACGCCAAAAGCTAAGTAAATGGGACAGGTACAACTTAATGCTTTAAAGGAAGAGGTAGACAAGCTTCTTGAAGCAGGTTTCATATGTCCTGTGAGCACTGCAGAATGGGTGAGTCCTGTTGTTGTCACACCCAAGAAGGATGGAAAGTGGAGGATATGTGTTGATTTTAAGCCTCTAAACGCAGCCATTAAGAGGGATCCATACCCTCTTCCTTTCATAGATGACATACTTGATTCTATTGCAGGGCATGAGAGGTATAGCGTATGTGATGGATTCTCTGGATATTTTCAGCTCACCTTGGCTTTAGAAGATCAAAATAAGACCACATTTATCACACCATGGGGATTCTTTTGTTATTGTGTGCTTCCTTTTGGTCTTATGAATGGCTGTGTGTGGTATCAAAAGCACGTCAACAAGGTGTTCTCTCCCTTTCTTGCCAAGTTTGTGAAGGATCTTATTGATGAATTTTGTGTTTATATCTCTAGAAAGGATCATTGTGCAAATCTTGGGATGGCATTGAAGCAATATGATGAAAGTGGAGGTCAACTCAACCCAAAGAAGTGTCATCTTGCTCAACCAAGAGTGAAGTTTTTGGGACATATGATCTCAGAGAATGGGATTGAAGCGGATCCTGACAAAGTGAAGGCTTTGGTGCTCCTCCCATCACTTAAAGATACAAAGAAACTTTCTACTTTTATTCAAAAGGTGAAGTATATGGCAAGGTTCATTCCTTTGTCCTCTCAACTTCTTTATCCTCTACAACAAGTAGCAAGGTTGGATCCTCTACAATGGACAGATGAGTGTGAAGAAGTTTTTCAAGGTATCAAAGAGGTCCTTGGTTCTCTTCCTGCTATGCAAGCTCCTAATTGGGATAAGGAGTTTTATGTGAATCCATCAGTAGGTGAGGATGCTATTGGAGCTATGCTTCTTCAACGAGGTAACAATTCCCACTACATGAAGCCTATCTATTGTGCTAGCAAGGTGAAGCTAGAGGTGGAAAGAGGCTATACTGAGGTGGAGCTCATTATGGTGAGTGTGATTTATGCATGTAGAAGGTTTAGGCACTATCTTATCCCTAAACCATTCACATTCCTCACTAGCTACACTCTTCTACCTCAATTAGTGAATAGCCCTACTTTGTCAAAGAGGCTCATGAAGTGGGTTGTGGAGATACAGGAATTCCAATTCTCTTTTCTTGTTGAGGAGAGTACAAGGGCTACATTGGCTGATTTTCTTACCTATAAGGAAATCCCTCTTCTTCTTAAGGAGGATGCAGTGAAGAAGAAACACATGGAAGCTCCTGACATAGACAATGCCTATCTATTGTTTTTTGATGGCTCTTACAGGAAAGCGCATGGTGAAGCTTCAGGAGGTGTGGTAATCTATGATACTCAAGGTGCTTTGGTAACTAAAAGGAGATTGAAGCTTACCGCACAAAGCAACAATGAAGCTGAGTATGCTACTTTGGAGAAAGGTCTCAACCTTTGTCTTGAGCTTGGTATCCGTCATGTGAGGGTAAGAGGTGATGCTCTTTTGGTGGTTAAGCAAGTACTTGGGGTGTGGCAAAGTAAGAATCCAAGGCTGAAAAACATGTGTTTTCAAGTGAAGAATCTGCTTAAGCATTTTGAAGCTTGGAGTTTAAGGCATGTGGACAGGTCTCAAAATGAAGAAGCACATGGTGTAGCGCAAGCTTCAATCGGGCAATTGTATGTGATAAGGGCTGATTCTCCTCTTTATTTGGGAAGGGAAGATTTAGAGAGGGAGGAAGAGTTTCTACAAACAGGTATTCTTCCATTAGAGTTGGAGAAGCCAAAAAAGTACGCCTTCCTACGTCGTGCCAAAAGGTATGTGCTACTTGGTGATGCCTTGTATATGAAGGGGGCTGATCTTGTGATGAGAAAAGTGCCTTGGAAAGAGGAAATTTACAAAATTTTAGAGGAGAATCGTGAGGGTTCTTGTGGTGGTCACTTTGCTTCAAAGATCACTTTGCATAAAGTCTTGCAGGAGGGTTATGTGTGGGCAAGTGTTCAACGTGATGTTCATCATTAGTGCAAGTCTTGTAAAGAGTGTCAAAGCATGGAAAATAGGGTTCTCAAATCAGAAATTAGAGGCACCATTGTGGCTTATGATGTGTTTGAGAAGTGGGGTATTGATGCAATAGGTCCTCTACCTATGAGAGCTAGAGGCAAATGTTACATACTTACTGTTGTTGACTATCTATCCAGGTGGGCCGAAGCCAAAGCTGTTAAGCACATCACGAGTAAATATGTTTCCTTATTTATATATGAATATATTTGCTATAAATTTGGCATGCCATTGGAGTTACTTTCTGACAAGGGTCCAGGATTCAGGGGAGAGTTGGTGGATTATCTATGTGAGAAGCTTCATGTGCATCGCAGGTTTACTACTCCATATTATCCTCAATGCAATGGCATGAATGAAAGGTTTAATGGAGAGCTCATAAGGATACTTAAAAAGATGACAAGAAACAATGTGAAGACTTGGGATTTAGAGCTACCTTGTGCTCTATGGGCTTATAGGACTGCCATCAAATCAGGTACTGGTTTTTCTCCCTTCCATCTAGTTTTTGGCAAAGAGGCTTTACTTCCTATTGAGGTGGAGATACTAGCCTTGAAGATGATGCTAAAGATTGAAGAAGAGCCCAATGATGCAGTCAAGAAAAGGCTTCTATATTTTCAATGTGTACAATTGGATAGGGTGTTAGCTTTTGAGCATTATGGGCAGGTCTTGAAGAAGAATCAAGCAATGGAAAATGAGAAGGTAAAGGTGTTACGGAATTAGCCGCACATGCGGTCCTGCGGTCCTGCGGAGGTCTCGACACTGTGGATCGGGAGTCATGCGGTATGCGACGGCCGTAGCGGAATTTCTTCACGGGATATCATGGGACAGGGGTGTGTGCACCGTTCCCGATCTGCATTGGAGCAGCGGTTGTATATGGAGGGGCATACCTGTCTTTTGATGTAACTTAACCAATCTCTATGATATTCATGGCATCTACTATTGTAACTTTGAGTCTGGAATATACATGAATGAAGCAAGATGTGTTATGTGCCTGTGTACTGTGTACTTCCTTCTCTTGTCATTCTATATGTTGATGTTCATATAATGTAGTTGCGGGTAATCATTCCCGTAATGCCTATTTCTCCAGTGTGGGCAATAGCCATTACATCTGGCGACCACGATGCGTGATGGATAGCCTGCGTTGAATATGCATGCGCACTAGGTCGCAGGGTCCGCCTGAGCCTGTGGTTCCAATTGTAGGAAGACGACGGAGGAGAGGTAGTTCAGATGAATTTGTCTTTTCTTCACCGCAGATTGAGGAATCTGTATCTCCATCACCAAGCCCGGTGCGTGGTAGGCGGTTTCGACAAGCGAGACGTACTCCATGCAGCCAGTCATGTCCTCCTGTCGTACGTTCACCCTCACCCACACAGGTTGCTCCACCACCGTCTCCGATAAGCAGTCTGGGGGTATCTCCGCCACTGTCTCCACCTCCTAGTGCTCGTCATCTTTTCTCGGGAGGAGGAGGAACAGTTGGGCAAGGGGTGATGGCTCATCCTTAGATTAAGTATAGTCGGTTTCGAGGTCTTTCAAGTAAAGACCCTGATGCACATTTGCGCCAATTCAATAAAGCTTATGGATTGAATCATCCTGGGGTGGTGATTCCTCTCCATCAACAATCCGTGTTTGAATCTACACTCTCAGGGAAATCTGTGAAATGGTTGTCCGAATACCCTGATGACCATTTCCATACGTATGCCGACGGATCCATAGCGTTTCTACGAAGGTTTTGAACGGAAAATACAGTCTCTCAACATTTGGAGAAGCTTTGAACGCTTCGGCAGAACTCATTGTCAGTGGAGGATTACGCTGCAAAATTTCGGATGCTGTTGTAGAGGGTACCTCAGGCACAAAGGCCGGTAGCCGAAGTGTTGAATGATTTTTTTTTGCGGGGGATCAACAAGGATCTTAGAACGGCTATGGCAACAGGGGATAAGGTAACTACTCCACTGGATACTGTAATTGCTAGGACTGTAGTAGTAGGAGAGGCTTTAGAGGATACGGAATATCCAAAGAAGTCAAAGAAGAAAGACCGGAAGAAATCTCATCGGAAGTCACAGGATAGTGGCAGTGATAGTTCGGAGTCGGAATGCGCAGTATCTGATTCCTCGGACTCAGGCAATAGCGATTCGGGGAAAGAATCGGAGGAGACACCACGAAAAAATCCCAGCGTCACGAGAAAGGTGTATCATCCGGATCGACGGAATCGGCTGCAGTGGCTAAAAGTCTGAAGGAAATATGGTGTACCCAATGTCGGAATCCGGGCCATGCTGCTCAGGAATGTGCAATGAATCAGAAGTGGTGTGAAATTTTCACGACCAATACTCATAATATAGTGGAATGTTATTTCAATGGCCGGGGTCGTCGAAGTAGAGGGGACTCTTCTACCTGGCAACAACTACAGATAGGGCAGGGACAAGAGCCTGCTGTGGCGATGGCTCATGCTCATACATCAGAGACGCCTGTGCAAGGTCAAGCAGGAGGACGGGGTCAAGGGGGAGAACGAGGTCGCGGAAGAGGTGGCCGAGATCCTAATCGCCTCAAGACATTTCTTTTCTGTTTGGGGGATGGACATTGGTGATCTGAGTGTACTGAAGCTATGGAATACAATCGGAAAAAGCAAGAACGCGCTGCAGGGAAATAGCCTAGTGTGGCTATGGTTCAGATTGAAGGACTGGAGGAGTTTGACCCAGTGGTTTCATTAATCACGCGATCGGGTAAAAGTGTGGTTCCAACTCCCGATGTGAAAATTCCGGATTGGACGGTTCAGGAAGAAGTGCGGAAAAAGACTGTGTCTTGGTTGCCACAATCCGCACCATCAGTGAAGATAGCAGGACCATCGACATCGACTGTGGGTCTGAAAATAAAGGAAGGGAAAGCGGGAAATAAGGATGATATTAAAGAACAGGAGGAGTGGAATTCAGTTTGAAAAGAGGTTCTCATGTCACCAATTCAAGTACCTCTGGGTTCATTGCTGAAATTAGTCCCGAATTTCCATAATGCATTGCTGCGACAATCGACCACTGAGCTGCGGGAGGTCGCCATTGGGAAGATTGAAAGCAAGGTTGATGATTCAATCCCGTTTCCGGCGAATAGGATCACAGATACCCGCATTCTGGAGCTTTCAGTTCGATACCATGGCACATACGTTGACAAGGTACTCTTGGATGGAGGAGCGGGGGTAAACATTATCACCCAAACAGCGTGTGAGCGTTTTGGTCTCAGTGAATGGGAGCCTGCACCCTTTGTAGTCCATATGGTAGATCAAAGAAGATTGCAACCAGTGGGTTTACTTCGGGGCATTGTTTTGGATGCAGCGGGCTTATCCTTTGCTGTTTCCTTAGTAGTCTTGAATATTGAAGATCAGAATCAGTATTATCACATTATCTTGGGAAGACCCTGGTTACGACAAGCGAGGGTAAAGCATAATTGGGAAGCAAATATGCTTACAGTAAATAAGGGTAAAAGAAAAGTGCGTGTGATGCTGGAAACATGCCGACAACCAGTTCAGGCAGCATGGCCGGTGATAGCTGAGACAGTTAATATGGTGGAAGGACTAGAAGAGGATGAAGAGGAACAATTTCTCAAAGCTAACCCAGATTTGGTTTCTCTATACCTTGCGGATATTTCTCTGATTCCGAAAGGGAATTCGGTGGGGGTTTTAGGAACTCCAGGAGAAAAAGGGGAGCAACAACAGATGCTTCCGAGCGTTTGAGGCGCAAATGGGAAAAATTACAAGGGTTAAGGAAGATGAATTAGAGAAGGTTTTTCTTGGGGAGCAAGCGGAGTCGCATCCCATATACATTAGTAAGCAGTTGGAGGCAAGTTTTAGAGATGATTTGATCAAGTTACTGACAGAGTTTAAGGATGTTTTCGCTTGGGAATATGCGAATATGTTGGGATTGGATCCTAAGTTTTATCAGCACACGATCAATTTGAAACCGGATGCGGTGCCAGTGAAGCAGCACTCATACAAGATGAATCGAATGTGGAAAAGCAAGTTAAGATGGAAATTGATCGCCTGTTGGAAGTGGATTTTATTACCCCTATTGATAATCCGGAGTGGATTTCTCCAATTGTGGTCGTACCAAAGAAAAATAAGCAAATCCGAATTTGTGTGGATTCTTGGAAATTGAATGCAGCTACTATTCTAGATCCTTTTCCTCTTCCGTTTTTGGATTCCATTTTGGATGATGTAGCAGGACATGAGATGTATACTTTTTTGGATGGATTTAGTGGATATAATCAAATCCGAATGGCATTTCCGGATCAGCCAAAAACAACTTTTATCACCGCATTGGGAGTATTTGCTTGTACAGTAATGTGGTTTGGATTGCGGAATGCACCTTCCACTTTTCAAAGGGATATGTTTCAAATCTTTGGGCCTTATTTGACGGATTTTATGAGGATTTTTCTGGATGATCTTAGTGTTTTTGGAGCACAATTGGAGCATTTGAAACAATTACGGTTATGCTTTATGAAATACAGAGAGGTGAAATTCAGTTTGAATCCTTTAAAGTGTGCATTTGCTGTCCGCAGTGGCAGGTTACTGGGGCATATCATTTCTGAAGATGGTATTTCTGTGGATCCGGATAAAATTGTCGCAATTATGGAAGCGCCTGCACCGCGGAACCAGAAGCAATGTCAGATTTTCCAGCCCGATGGCATGGGAGGCATTTGCGGTTTGTCGCGCATTTGGCAATTCCGATTACTCATGCAGCTCATGCTATAGATTTTGAATGGACACAGGAATGTGAGTTGGCTTTTCGGAGATTAAAACTGCAGCTATCCAAAGCTCTGATTATGCTGGCACCAAATTGGGGTGAGGATTTTCATGTGTTCGTGGATGCTTCGGATCGAGCTATTGGCAGTGTGTTGATGCGAGAACAAAGTCAAGGATGGTTCCGACCTGTCTATTATGCCAGTAGACGATTATCATCCGCAGAAAGAAATTATTCCATAACTGAAAGGGAATGTTTAGGGATGATTTATTCAGTGAAGAAATTCCGGCACTATCTGTTGGGCCGACGTTTTTTCTTCCATGTGGACCATTCAGCTCTTTTATACCTGGTAAGGCAACAGAATTTGACGGGAAGATTGGACAGATGGGTGCTTTTGTGGCAGGAATTTGACTTTGAGGTCATACATCGGCCAGGGGCCCAGCATGCGGTGGCTGACTACCTATCTAGGTTAGATTCCGGAGAGCCGCCGACGGGTGTAGCTGATGAATTTCTAGATGCGTCTCTATTTCTAATAGGAGTAGCTACAGAGGATATCACAGTCCCGCAACAGGCGAGGGTTATTCCTAGCATTCCATGGACATGGTATGAGGAGATGTTTCATTTACTCGACAGCGGCGAAATTCCTTCTTTCTTGTCCAGCCATCAGAGGAAACGTATGGCTATCAGTAGCCCAAATTTTGAGATTATTATGGGGAAGCTCTATTATCGTACAGTGGCAGAGGTGTTACTCCGATGTGTGCTACCACAAGAGCAGGAAGAAGTATTAGAGAAAGTCCACACTGGTATTGCGGGAGGTCACTTTGCACCATTAATCACAGCTCAAAAGGTTCTCCAATCTGGATTATGGTGGCCCACATTGTTTCAGGATGCGACAAATTATGTGCAACAGTGTGATGTGTTTCAGTGGTTGGGGCAACCTACCGAATGGTCGAGAATGCCTTTTCAGCCAGTTCTGCCTTTGGAGCCTTTTCAAAAGTGGGGTTTGGATTTTGCTGGTCCTTTTAAACCAGTGGCAGCTCACACAGGAAATAAGTATATCTTGACAGCCACGGATTATGCTACCAAATGGGTGGAGGCATGGCCTTTGAAAGACAACACTGCAGTTTCTGTGGCGGGATGCTTATATAAGGATATCTTTTCTAGATATGGCTGCTCTATTGAGTTGGTTAGTGACAGGGGAAGTCATTTTTTGAATAAGGTGATGGAGAGAATGCTATGGTTCTATTTTGTATTACACAGGAAATCTTCTCCATATTATCCTCAGGCGAATGGGAAAGCAGAATCAACTAATAAGCAATTGATTCGGATTTTGACAAAGTTGGTGAATATGCATCGGACGGATTGGGATGTGAAACTTCCTTCCGCCTTACGGGCCTATCGGACAACTTATAAAGTGGCAACAGGATTGACTCCTTTTAAGTTGGCATTTGGCATGGAGGCAATCACTTCGGTGGAGCATGTGATTCCGAGTATGCGGATGTTGATTGTGGATCGGCTTCTTCTGGAGGATTCTGTGATTTATCGATTGGATGTTTTGTAGGAATTGGATGAAGAGCGGCTTAATAGTTTTGCGGTGCTGCAGGATCTGCAGTCTAGGGGGAAAAAATGGTTGGATCGCCCAAAAGCACGGCAATTTGTTCGGGGACAGCTGGTCCTTGTCTTCAATTCCCGTCTCGGAAAGATGCCGAGGAAGCTTAAATTACGGTGGTCAGGACCATTCTCGATTTTTCAAGCATGCGGACCCATCTATTTTTATTTGGCGGATTTGAGGGGAGAGGTTATTTCTGTGCCGGTCAATGGTTTTAGACTGCGCCATTATGTTTCACCTACCACGATTTAGTGCCCCTTTGCTGTGGTTCAAGAGCCGGAAGCCGCCCTAATCATGATTGGGGATTCTTTTGCATGCAATCTTGGAAAGCGGGGAAGGATCTATGATGGTTGTGACACCGTGGATCGTCCTATTTTGGGAACTCATTGTGGAAAGGTTACTACTGCATGCAGACGATTTTTATTGTGGTTCTCTTGTTTTGTGTGTCGCGCGCTCTTAGTGATCTACTCTCTCCTCCTTCATCTCATCGCCACCATGACAGCTTCCCTTTTGCAATGTGTCCCTTTCACTCCCCTGCAGTAGCTCGCGCTTCGACAAGTGGACGCATGGTTGCAAGACTTGCGGCTGCGTGTGTTCGCCAACCTGGATTGGCAAGGGATCCCAGTTCACCCGCAGGCAACAGGTTTGATTGAGCAACTCGCTGCTGGCGATATGGTGGTGCTGAATAATCAGCAGATTCAGTTGACAGCAGAAAGGATTTCAAGGTGTTGTTGTTTGCCCAATGATGGCGTGGTGCGCGTCTCTCATGTGATCCCTACTGTATATGTAGAACAAGAATTTCGTTTGAAGATCAAAGGGGAGTATAAACTGTCAAGGTTGTCAGATATAGCAACCAGGGATGCATATAGGTGGTTTCTCGAGGCCATTTGGCTGCAGGCCAAAACTTACACCATTTCGACCCGAGCAAGAAATGTGTTGCATTCGGCCAACTTTGGGCCAGAAGCTTGGGCAGCGGTGG
The DNA here is from genome assembly GCF_014529385.1 of Adiantum capillus-veneris. Lineage (NCBI taxonomy): Eukaryota > Viridiplantae > Streptophyta > Polypodiopsida > Polypodiales > Pteridaceae > Adiantum > Adiantum capillus-veneris. The sequence goes on along the minus strand of NC_140940.1, from coordinate 22,517,659 downwards.
TCAGAGAATGACTGCTGGCGGAGTGCCAACGAGTGATGGCACAGTTGGGGAGGAATACCCCAACCAATACAAAGGTGGGCCAACTGCTCACATTGATTTTTCCGTTGAGAGAAGTTTTTCCTCTCGCCCTGCGTCCTCTCTGCCAATTTGAAGATGATCGCTTGATGGTCCAAGGCACTAATGCTCCACTGTCACAAACACAAAGCTTGGCAGTGCCGGCTAAGAGGGAAACACAGTAGCAGCAGGTGGGCATTGGGAATTTGCATGGTCCATCGACAGCAGTGGTATCCTCTGGAGCCCAAAAGATGGCCACTGCAGATGCACGATCAGCAAGATGCAAGCGCGGCAGGGAGGAACAGCAATTTTTGACACCACCTCCGGCAACTGCATCTCTTGTTTCGGAAGATTCTGCGGTGGCTCGCTGGCGTCGCCGAATGCAGGAGAGAGTGAGTAATGCTACTAATTTGCAGACGAGCTCTTCTCCGGCTGCAGATGTCCCCTCTCAACCAAAAACTTCGGGTACTATAATGCGGCTGCCTCGACGGGAGGTACTCTCCCCGCAGCGCTACCCTGGGAGGCTACGGCAGCAACGACCCCTGCTGACCAATTACAGGCATGCGGCACATTTTTGAGCAGACTTGCAGAGTCTATTCGTGCGGCCTGGTCAGCCCCAACCACAGAGGGATGAGTCAATGAGTTGGAAGAGCATGTAGCAGCTTCGCAGAATCGCATTGCCGAGTTAACCACTCAGAATGAAGAGCTGACTGCCACAACTCGCCAGCAAGGGGTGGAAATACAAATGTTGAGAGAGGCTAATGCTGAGTTTGTGGCCTCTATCCAACAGGAACTTCTTCAATTGAGAACACAGCATAGGCTAGCCTCCTACTTAGCCTCGCACCCTGGCAATGTAATGATCAACATGGCTGATTTGGACGCATTGGCAGTGGAGATGCAAGAAGATCTCTGAATTTTTTTAGATAATCAATTACAAAGCTGGAGCACACGGTTGGCTGCTGAGGTGAGAGCACAGCCACCCACTCAGCAGGTTGTGGGGCACCAACCCGAGTCATGCAACACTGACAGAGGTAAGAGTGTTGTTCCCAAGGGTTTTGATGTTGCTGATTGGGCACAAGCTACAGAGGATTGTGCTGAAGCCCAGGCTAATGTATCTCGTTTGCAGAAAATGATTCGTCGATTTCGTAAGGAGCGGCGCAGGGTCTGTTTTTGGGTAGAGACCTTAGCTCATTCTTTTTCTCTCAGTCTACCACCTTGCCCTCCATTTTGGTCTTCTCTTAATAGATACCTTTCTTGCTATTATCCGTTATATACACCTCTTGCTCCTCTGCCACAGCCGCCTCAATCTATCTCTTTGCCAACGCAGTTTATTCCTCGGGCTGCCTAGCCGGAACAAATTGAGATAGATCCACATCTTCTGGATGAGGTCTATCGGGCACATACTGCAGATTTTAGAGGCTTTGGCTATATTGATATTTCTTCTTCACCAGAGCAGGGTGCAGAGAAACCACCAAAACCTTCCAATCGGAAGCGCTGAGTGTGGGTTCGCGCAATCCACCGTGCGTGCCAGATGTTACGGCATTAGCTGCACATGCGGTCCTGCGGAGGTCTCGACACTGCGGATCAGGAATCATGCCGTATGCGGCGGCCGTAGCGGCAGTTCTTCATGGGATATCTGGGACAGGGGTGTGTGCACTGTTCCCAATCTGCGCTGGAGCAGCAGTTGTATATGGAGGGGCATACCTGTCTTTTGATGTAACTTAACCAATCTCTATGATATTCATGGAATCTACTGATGTAACTTTGAGTCTGGAATATACATGAATGAAGCAAGAGGTGTTTTGTGCCTGTGTACTGTGTACTTCCTTCTCTTGTCATTCTATATGTTGATGTTCATATAATGTAGTTGCGGGTAATCATTCCCATAATGCCTATTGCTCCAGTGCGGGCAATAGCCATTACAAAAGGACAAGGACATCAAAAAGGGTGACATGGTGCTTCATTACAATAGTAAGCTTGATAGCACTTTTCAAAAGAAATTTCAAATCAAGTAGCAAGGTCCTTTTTTGGTCATAAATAGGTCTCCAAATGGCACATATCAGCTTGCTGACTTGGATGGTACCCCACATAAAGCACGTGTGAATGGCTACAGGTTGAAGAAGTATATTACAAGGTTGATGAATGTGATTGAGGATGAGCCTTCTTTTGAAGAATTTACTGATCGTGTGGCTAATGATGAAGATGAAGTGAAGACTCTCTCATGTGGTTTACAGGATCTCTTTTGTGCTGTTGATCATGAATGATCTAGCAGGCTAGGGTGTAGCAAACTATGTTGTGCGCATTTCTGACACCCCGTTTTTTGTAAATTTGTACATATGGACATGACACCCGATGTCAAAAGGGTGTGTGGGTTTTATTTTTGTGGGGTTTTAGCTTGATTTAGCAAGCACATGTACATGCACTGCAAGTCGCTAGTCTAGTGACAGCTGTCGAGCTACTGTAAGTGCCCGTGAGTGAGTTTTTTGAAGTGAGACTTGTATATAACTTAAACTCATGTAAAAACTTAAAAAAAGTTCAGCCAAAGATAAAACATTTGCAGGTTTTATCTCGTTGTGTCTCCTTGGTGCTCTTGAATGAAGTTTTTTTGCCCCGACTAGCCTTCTCTACGTGTAGTCGTGCTGGGACAGCTTTCTGTTCGCGTCACTTTTTCTCATGGCAGAGTATGGAATTCAATTTGGTCATCTTCAGCTTTCTCGCCAATCATTTTTCAAGCTTTCTCTCAAGCTTTAAAGTTCCCCAATTGGAGTTGTGCTCATCAGGTTACAACTAGTTCTCTACAGGGTTATGGCTATGGCAGCCTAGTGACAAATTGTGTGCTAACAGAATTGGAGGGCATGTATGTATGAATTTTGGAATTGATGTTGAAGTTGTGGGTTTGTGATGTTTAATTGTGAAAGGAGAGGCTCTTTTCTTCATATGCATTGGTCGGCGTGTGCTGTAAATCCATGCTTTGGCAGGGTTTTGCTCCTATGTGACATAGTCTCTTGGGTGGGCGACGGCTAGTAAATTCCCAAGGGTCTACTCCTATTGGGCTTGTGGTGTTTCAAACGTATTTTTCAAAGCTTTTGTTGTCTTCTACTTCTCTTTCAACGCTCTTGGGTGACATCGCTATAGAGGTGTTTCAGTTTGTTTGTTTCCCAACAACATGTATGGCCTTTGTCTACTTGTTTTTGCATCATCCCTCATGGGTATGGTATGTTGATAAATTTTTGGATAAACACCTTTGAGAGTCTGAGATCCTTGTAAGACCAAGCAAAGATATCTTGGTATTCCTTTAACAAGCTCAGCAAGAGCTCTTCTTCTTCTTTTGTTAGGTCGTTCGCAATGTAAGCAGGTCTAGGCTCTTCTCCTGGGTCAGCCAAGTCTATTTTTTTAGCGTTTTCAGACCCTTCGTAAGATTTTCCTTGTTTTTGTAGTTCCCTAACAGGTTGTTCGACTATAATTTTCCGATCTTGGAGAGTATACTTTTTGTAATGGGATGGAACATGCATTACATCCTTACCATCCTCCTCCGTGGTTTCCATTTCGGTTGTCTATATCTCCTTTACAGATTTTTTCAACTCTTGATATTTATTTTTCCGCTCCACTCTGGTCATAAGTGGTTTCTTATCCTATGGTTTTGCTTGAGTACCGTTCCTTGTTTTCCTCGATATCTAAGACATTTCTGAGTTTTTGTTTGAAGGATATCTGCAAGTGATTTTGTCCTTGACACAATCATTTGCATCAAGAATTGTGTTTTACTGGAGATTGATGGCATAGGTCCCGTTTTCACAATTCTGGTGTCTCTATTTCGTCCATACCATTTTTATCTTCTTGATTTCTGGTTTGGAAAACTTTTCCTCCCCTCCTTTTAAGAGTAGCTTAGCTCTCGTATGCTCTTTTTCTGACCCTGAACCTTCTAAGGTAGCGGAGCATTCATCTAACTCATCAGTTCCATCGTAATAGCGGTCTGAAAAGACTTGTTGAGCTTTCATTAAGTCTTTGGGTTCCTCACCTTCGTCTTCAATGTTGAGGATTGAAATCATTTGGATGGGAATTATGTCGTAGCCATCCTCATTGCAAAATTGAGTAGACATAGACGTATTCACACATACATCCATTGTTGCTAAAATTTGAGTCCACTTAAATGGCGCAAACAAATGCTCTGGAAAGGGTTCAGGTACATAGCTTCGTCTGTGCAGTCCCTTTCTAGGATACATTCTTCTGGTCTTAAGCTTCTGTTTTCTGAAGCTCTACACATCCAGATAGGAGTGTCTTTGTTTAACCACGATGGGAGTTTAGTTTCAACCAAAGAGACTGAATCAAACTCATGGATGGGTGTTTTCAAGACATCTCTATAAGTGTGATCTTTTAGATTGACTCGTGTTATAGATCCCACTTGCTTCAAGTACAGATAATTATTTTTTTCAATCTTGGATAAGCTATACCTATCGCATGAAAGGTCTTCCCAATATGATTTTATACGTAAGTTTTTTCTCAAATTCTACTATGGCAAAAGTGTGTTGATATTCAATTCCACAAGAATTGACTATTACTTTTTCAAGCAGCCCTAATGGTGTCTCAATGTGTCCGTCAGCCAACTGCAATTTCATTTGAGTTTTTCTAATGGATGGCTGGCCCCAGGATTCCCATACTAATTTAGTGGCTATGGCTATGCCAGCTCCACTATCCAGTATCGCCATGGTTACAATGTCATTACATTTCATTGGGAGGGTGGTGTTTTCTTCCTCTTCTTCATAATATTCTCCGACTTTGTTCGTGGGAACTGATCGAATCTCTTTGTTGTCCATTTAATTTTTCAAATTTTCTATATTTTTTTGAGATTAACCCGTTAACCCCACCTTCTCTAGAGTTTTCTGTAAATCATTCCATAAGTAGGGTTTGAGTTTTAACAGTTCTCCCAAGGTAAGAGTGCATTGGATGGGCGTAGACATGATTGAAAGAATGTTGTCTACTTCTAGGGTCTATTCAGCTCTTTTTATTTGAGTGGTCTTGAACACGATGGATTCAACTTCGTTATCTCCCAAGTAAGAAGGTAATGTTTTCAAGGTCAATGGTTTCGACATTTCTAAAGCTTTCGATCCGCAATCCTCGTACAAATATTGTACATCCATGTTCATATCAGAAGGTAGGTTATCCAACCATACTTCCTCTATGGAAGTTGACTTTAGGGTCAGGCTCCCATCATTGATCTCTCTCACTTTTTTCCATAAGTTACCTGGCCAGTCTTCCTTTATGAATGGAATCCCATCTAAGGCATCTTCGCTATCATGCACTATAAGTTATGGTTCTTTTGTTTCAAGGTGGGGTTCTGCCACCACATCGGATTTTTCTTTAGTATCTCTTACCACAAGCTCTTTAGGTTTTGCAATACTTTCAAGCTTGGGTTCTTGTTTTTCCAGCATTTCTTGCATGATTCTTACCAGATTTTTAATAAGCTTCCAACTTTGCTGCTTCCATGTCTGGAGAAGGATAGTTTTTCCATTTGTTTTCCATGTTTTGGTATGCTTTAAGTCCTACTTGGTAGGCTTCCAAGGTGGCATTAATAGGCTCAAAATTTTAGCAACCAAAATGGATCCTCCAAATTTCACGATTGTTTCCTTGAAATCACTTTTAGTTTCTTTTAACTTTTCCTCGAATAGCTTTTTTTCTTTCTCCTCGATTTCTACCCGCTGTTTTTGTTTTCACATCTCATATCTTTTTCTTCTGCTCCTTTTGATTCTTTGAGAAGAAAATTTCATATTTCGAATCATCAGAGGAGTTGTGTTTCTTTTCTTGGCCTACGCTCTAGTGATTACCTTGATTGGAACAATCTGTTCACTCTCTCATGAGCTACTAGGTATCACTTGGACTACATTTACTACGGTTTTACCCTTGTTCAAAGGATTTTTTGGAAAATCTTACGGAAAGTGTCCTTTCTTTTTGCAGCATTGTATGCAGTAGGCTTCAATTGGTTTGAGGTTTTTATTAGGCTCTGGACATTCATTTTTCCAATGATCATTAGCACCACAGTTATGACAATTTCCCGTTCTTGGCTTCATCATGGGTCTTACCATGGGAGGTCTGACACCTTGATTAGCTACATAATACATTAGTGCGAGCTTTGGTGGAGCATAAGTCACTGTTTCTTCCATTGGTGGTGGATGTGGCTTATACCAATCCCCTTCTACCATTACTGTAGATGGACTAGGCTCTGCATAGGGTGTAACAAGCACTAATGCATGTTCATCTATGACTCCTACAGAGTGCATGTACTTTATAGGCACTGCATTATGTCCTGGATACGGAGGTTGTTGTCCCAACACAGGTTGAGGTCTTTCATACCCATTGGTGGTCTTTGAGCTTGGGCCATATTAGGCTGATATATGTACATGGGTTGTCCTTGTGGCCTCATGGGCACCTATTGAACATTCCCATCATACTTTGGTATGAAGTAGCACTAGTGGGTCTCATGGTTGTTCCATTTACCCTCGATTGCACACCATTTTTGTGGCCTAATTAGTTGTCCCTATGGAGATATCCCTTGTCTTGGTCCCCTCATAGGTGATTTTTGCATGTTGTTCATCATGTCATTCATCCTTTTTAGCATATCTTCGATAGGCTGAGAGTGGTGCTGCAGCAGCCGTTCTCACTTGTGCTGGTTTAGTGGATATTGTTTTCTCGCTTTGGTTATCCTTAGGTACATCTTCTTCGTTGAAAATTTCACAAATTGTCTCCTAAGTCAATAGCATCTGACAGACACGCTTCTAGGGTTGTATGCTTTTTACTATAGAGTATAGCATGAACTTCTTTATTTAATAGTCCCTCCAAAAACAAAGATACAAGTCATTCTTCTGCAGGTATCTCCAGCTCTGGGCATCTAGTAATGTATTATTTCATTCGAGTTGCACAATCCCTAACAGACTCACCATGTTTCTATTTAAAGATATAAATTTGAGCTACTGTATTATGTTTGATCCCCGTTTTGGAACAAGCAGCTACAAATCCTTGAGCTAATGTATTCAAGTCCATGATCGACCTTGGTGGAATGTTTTGGAACCATGTCAATGCTTTTCCTACTAATGTCATTCCAAACCCCTCGAATTGAGTATGGAAATTGAATATACGTTCTGCTCTTAGCACTTGCTTAAAGCTTGCTAAGTGGTTGTATGGATCCCCCAATCCACTGTATTTTCTGACCCATTTTTGAAAATCAGTTGGTCTGACGCGTCTGTTTGGTTCAATTCCTGGTCTTCTGGCAGTTGGTGTCCTGTTCTGAGTCCTTCAAACCAGTCTGTTGGAAATAGTGACTCATGTAGCTCTGGAGTGACCTTAGTGTCACCCAGTTTTCTACCGGATGAGGTGGTTTCTGGTTTCTTCAGATTACTCTTAGATGATCTCTCATGGTGTTCATCTCTTGGAATTGTCTCTGGTCCTTGCCCCAATATCCAATCCCGTATGGAATACCCTTGGTATTTGGTTTGTTCTACCTCCTCAAGAGTCATCATAACAAAGTTGTTGTTACAGCAATCCCTAAACAGGTAGGTTGGTATGTCCCCTGATCCCTTATCTTTGATCTTGAAGATATAGATGATCTTCATGGCCATTAGTTGTCCTAGTTTGGCATGAGAAGTCCACAAAAGATATTTTATGTTTCTATCTTCCCAACAATAGACCCAATACTAGGATTATCCGTACTAAGCCGTTTCAAAGGCTTCAAGTCTACTTGATCGTATCCCTCGAATTCTAAAGTTGGTGGTCCTTCTTTTGCCGACATGTCTGGGATTATGGTGTTTACTTCTAACCCCCATTTGTCTATCACGTCAGGGTTTTTGACTTGTAAATATTAAGTTTCATTTCGATCCATGTAAATTTTTCCTTGTTTGTTTTCCCTAACCTCTTCTTCGAACTCAATACCATGGTCATCAATGCGATATAGTATACTCCTCTTTAGGGTCCTCTTAGGGTCCATGTAAACCTGGGCTCCATGGAGGTTAGTCTTGTAAAAAGATAGAATATGCTTATAGCGCACTATCGTTTCGGTTTCTGAGTGAGTCAAGTAAGAAGACATTTTGGATGTTGAATCTGAAAAAGTGTCTGAGACTTATTCAATAATTGTGTGGAGGGAATTTCCTTGGTTCACGCTTTCTTCGATGATACTCTACTGGAGGTTTCTCCGAGTATGCCCTAATTTCCTAGTACACGACCAGATTTAAGGTTCATATAGAATTATGAAGCCCTACATAGAGTACTCACCTTTGTATTGACTTGTCGTCAATTTCCACTCGATTCAATTACAATTTTCTGTCAAGCCACGGATTCCTCGTCTGCAACCTGGTTCCTGTATAGATTTGATCGAGTTAACTATTCTTCTATAAAGACAATAGAGTTTTTGCTACTCTTGTGATTGGTCTCTGTGTATCACTTCAAATCGAGCTATGGGAGTCAAAATTTGACTTTTAGATTCGACTTTAGCAAAAATTCAAAGGTTTGATCTACAACCTAGAAACTGAGTGAACATGTACCAATTTTGATCCGATTGAATCCAAAATTGCCCTGTGGCTTTATATTATGTTGGTCTAAGACTGTATAAGCTCAAAAGTTAAAATTGATGTCTCTAGACAACAGAATTAAATAATCATGATTAGTTATTTTTGCCAGTTTTTTGCACTTTTTGGATTGGTTTGTCAAGTATACAACTTGTTAAAGTCTCTGGACAAGTTTCAACAAGTTTGGACAAAATTTGATCAAGTTTATCAACTGTTTTGTGTCCGCGAGAATCTGGCTTAAGTCTCACTTTTGGGATCCAGATTTCACCAAAAATTGATTTGTGAGGTCTACTTGATATGCTTGACCTTGTGGTATACTCAAAATTGCAAATTTCTCAAGTTTTGAAGCAGATGTAAATAATCGTGATTATTTACTCCAGCTATATTTTTGTAACTTTTTGCCCCAACTTTGACACAGATCTATTAAGAACCTTAAGTTTAGGTTACTAGCCAAGTTCATGAAGTTTGGACAATTTTTGCTCAAATGGTCATCAATTATCTGTCCGTAGACTAACTTTGCAAATTTGGTCACAATTTTCAATCCAGTGATGCAAATCTTACCAAATTTGATTTGTGGACTTATTATAACATGTTAAAACTAGTGGTATGCTGACTTGGTCAAAAAAGTTGAAAAATGGGACAGATGTAAATAATCACAATTATTTACTACACCAAATTTTTGTATCTTTTTGGTCAACTCAGCATGTACACATGTTTATCACATCAATATAAGCCTATGAATTAATTTTCAACAAGTTTGGACGAATTGTTTCCAAATTTACACTCAAGATTCAAAAAGTTAGTACAAACTTTAGTTTTTACCCAGTTTTTTACTAGTTTCTTTACAAAAGTTGTTTGTATATACACATGCAATGAGTCAATGGCATAAACCTTGGTCAATTTAGAGCAAAAAATTAATAATCGCGATTATTAACTTCAGGCTTGAAATGAACACTTTTTTGTAAATTTTTCAAAGACAATCCTTATATGAGCTATTTTAAGCCTATGAATCAAGTCAAAACTTAATTTGGCCTCAAAAGTCAAGAAAAAGTAAATAATATGAGTTTTTGCCAGTTCTTGAAATTTTTACCTCGAAGTGTCTTTGAGCTTACCAACTAGTTCAGACAACTTTTAGGCTTTCTCTCCAGTCGGATTGAGTGGTTTTGAGTCTTTTCGAGCTATTTCTAGCTCTAGACTTGAAATTCTACAACTTACACTTGATTCTTTCAGACAGAGCAATGTTCTCAAATCCACCTCGGATCCTACTTACCCTACTACAATGGGGTTGTGGAAAGTGTCTACAAACACTCGTTTTCTTGCTTTTTTATGGTTTTCAAATCCTTGATCTTAAGACTTGTTTCATCTACCAATCATTCTAAAGTCCCTAATCTATTTCTACAATCCTACAATCCTAAACGCACTCAGCAAGTATGATTACTTCCAAGCTACCTCTACATAGCAAAACACAAAAATCTTAAGCTATGCGGTTTCTAAAACAAAGTTTTACTCTAGGTGAACCTAGAGGAAGTTAATGGACAACTTCAGAAAACGCTCGTGTTTTTCCCTAGTTTAGGTCTCTTCGATCCCCGACAGTGGCGCCAAATATGGGACGCATGTCTAACCTCACCATCCTATCTTATTGCAATATTAGCGAGAACCACAATTAATTTGTCAAACCATGGGATGAAGCTGACTTGCCTAGTGCATAGAGGCTACAAGAGGGTGTCAATCTCTCGTAAAACAACTAACAACTCGCATCTAGCTCAAGCTACACTGAAGTGACTGAAATCACCAACAGCCAATCGCTCATTGGCAAAAAAATCACATCCGTTACAGCATCAAATGACAGTCTGGAATTTGCAATTTTCCTTTTATGATCTGCCAGCTGATGCAATCATATTAACTACCATCATAAAAAATATCATTGTCTCTTAACTTACGTCATGTCCGACATACATTTTAAAGAGACCGTTACAAATTCCATTTTTTCCATGCTAACATATAATTCAAATTCCTTCCCTCTTTTTTAAGAAAACAAGAAAGCGACAATTTTATTCAGTTTGATATGGAAAAAAATATATGTATTGATAGTGTATGCCACCGTGCAAAAAATCTAAAACACAACCAGCCTGGCATGTCTAAGCACTTAAGAAAAGCATTACCCATAACCAGCACATAAGCAAATAGAGCAAAGTTAAAGTAAGGCTAAAAAGTTGGGACCAGCAAAAGCAAAGTCGACGAAATCTCTTGCACTAGAGAGAACGTGTTAAACCATCAAACCATATAGGGTGGGTATCTAACACTAGCTGGAGATACCAGTTTTATATTCCTTGTGGCCGCATCAAGCGAGTAAGTGATCCTCCTCCTACATACTAAAATGAGATAAAAAGTGAGCAAATACTGGCAAGCTTAGAAGAGTAAAGATTAGATTATAGTATAGCGGAGGTCCCAAACCATAACCAGGAAAGCTGTAACCAGCTATCATATGTCAACAAACCATGCAAGTGGTGAGCCACAAATACTGCCAGACAACTTACAGGTAGGTGATAAAAGAAGGTAAAAGAGATCAAGTACAAATGTAAAAATACTACATCATTAGGGTATGTGATTCTTTTCAACCTTTACAAATCTTTTCAAGATAAGGCAGCTCCTCAGAAATCGGTACTCATATGACAGTGAGCTCACTATTTTCTTAGAAAATTTAGTGCAAAAACCCCCCGATATCGAGCAATACATTCGATCTTAAGTCTGTCCAATTAGCCAGAGTTAACCAAACCAAGATTTTACTATTCGCCCAAGTTCTTTTACAATCATATTAGAAAAACCAGCCCGACATAGTCAAAAAAGCCATGAAGTTTTTAAACCCTTCCGAAACTTTTTAAAATCTGGCAGTACTTCAGTACCAGAAAACATTCAATATTGAGCACCTATTTTACGGATTTCAGCACCAACAAACTGCATAGAGTCAAGACCTCGAATCTATCATAAAACTGTACAATGAGCAGTAGTTAAAACCACAAAGCATGGTATCTATCTAATTTTATCCCATTTATCATAATAAACTTAACTAAATCTGCTCGGCCCCATCTTAAAAGCAAGCAGAGTCACAGTCATTTCTAGAAGTAAAGCACCTATAAACTCAGAGGAGATGACAACACCACAGCATTCTCTTTAATTTTAGGCATGCTGTAGTCCCCACAGTTAATAGTTTAGAATGCATAGGCACATAATAACAATTACTAAGTGAGTCTAGTACTTACCTGGTCCACATTAGTGTGGGATTTATAGAAGTCGAAATCCAACTATAGGTGATAAGACCCGGCAATAGCCAACCATCTACGCAACTGTGGTATTGCTTATAGCTCGGGTCTCCAGGGATTGTAATAGCACAAGATCCGTGAATCGTAAGCGCAATAGCCAAGAGTTAGTGTACACGCCATTCCTAAACAGAAGGTAACGTGCGACGGAGCATACGTATGGGCAAGGTTACAGTATGCAGGCGGTAGTAAGAACACGCTATACACGAGATAAAAAATGTTAGGGTTCATAGGTAGCAAAGACTCACCAGTTTGAATAACTACAAACATGAGGCTAAAATGAATCCCATCATCATTTACTGCTAGTGAAGAAAATAAGAGTAATAGTAAGTGAGTGGTGGTAGCTAGTTTAGACACTTCATACTAAAGTCGAAGCACGGCTCAAAAAACTTCTTATGAGGTAAAGACTCCGACACTGGAAGGATTCAGACAAATACCTACCAATATTACCGACATTTTATAAGAGACTAATAATACTCGGATGGCCAAATAGGTCTGTTCCAAGGAGAAACATATGTCATGAAAATAAAAAGAAGAGTTAAAGTGTTACAGTATTCAAGAAGAGTGGGCACGTAAGGAGGGCATTTAGTACGGATAACACCAAATAGAGGTTGCAATGAGGGTCTTTATAAGACATGCATATTATACCATATAGTGCACTGTAACCGACAGGCACTTCTTATCTCACCCATAGTTTACAAGTTTCTTCCAAAGCTTCTCTTAAGTTGTGTCTTTATACTTCATCAGCTATGGCTAATATTCAAGGACAGGCATTAGCGATATCTCTTACTCATCTGTAGCAACCAAGAGAGTCCATCCGGGAGACCACCCTCCGTTATGAGCGTCTTCTATTCCCTCAATTAGGAACATCAGTTGTGCAGACAAAATGGTCGACATATCAAAAAAGAGTAACATGGGTGACCCTTTGGGGTCGAGAACACTTCAGGAATAACATCCATCTGGTGATGTTAAAGGAAGCCCTAGGGATAGGGCCACAATATTATTATGTGGAACACTTAATGAAGGGTGGATTTTCCGAGTGGTTATATTTGCTAGAACAGTTTCTACCACATCATAAACCATATTTGTATCCCCATTTTGGCCTACCCTTACGAGGATACTTTAACCAAACACCCCACACCAAGGAGTTAGGAGTAATTTTAGTCAGCCATATCTTACCTTTGACTGAGCTTCCAAACATTTGTTACTATTGTGAGAGTTGCTTGTGTGATCATGTGATGGATGGGTTAGATGAGATGTAAAGGTGAGAAAAAAGGAAGAAGGTTTTTTAGACTCAAAGCCATGCTCTTTCAGTCCAATTTTTTGTAGTGAAGCATGAGTAAAGACCCATGCAATTTTGTGTGTGTGTGTGTGTGTGTGTGTGTGTGTGTGTGTGTGTGTGTGTGTGTGTGTATGCCCACCCATTCCTACGCACCATATTCTAAGAGGTAGTAGACCCATAGAATATGGGCCTACTATCTCAACAAGAGAGAAAACAAATTTTGAAAAAGGGGGTTTCCTTTATGAAAATACTTACTCAAGAGTATCTTATTATGGTTTAATGAGACTAATCAAGTTTTGCAAGTCAAATTGAAGGCCGGACCATTTATGCATTTTTAAGAATTGCAGATACATGCAACGAGGTCTTTTTTAGGAAACCTATTATTGATAAACTTGGTAATCAGAGTGTTGATTTCTTCATATGCTGAAAAACTGTCTGTGACGAGGCATACAATATAAGAAACACCATTCCTAGACATGTGTGTAAGGAATTTTTAAAGGGTCTATTGCTTTTCCTTTTTGTAAATACAAAAGATTTGATCTTGAGATTTTCTCTTTTCTAGAAGAAACGAGTATAAAAACTACCCAAGAATGGGGGAGTTAAAGTAATCTCGATATTCAAGAAGTGAATCCTAGAGACAAACGACTTATCAAGCCTCATTATTCTATCTGAGAAGGTAGGTTCAATATTAAGACAGGTTGGATATATCTCTCCAAGCGTTTCTTCGAACATAGGATTGTTAAGGCTACATAGATCATCAATAAACCTAAACGTATGAATAAAGTGTGAGAGTAACGAAGTCGTGGAAGGGTCACTCATCATTTTTAAGAGTCATTGGAATTCAAATTCACAAAGATAAAGATTACACATAATAGGAGAGCAAGAAAATCCCATTGGGATCCCTAAGATCTATTTGAAGCAAGTAATCCCAATTTGGAGACAACAATTATTAAGGATCCAAAGGATGTATTTATAGATCATCTTCTCTAAATACGACAGGTGTCGTCATTTTAGATTTTTTAACCCAACTTGTATTCTTTTTTGTCGAGATACAAGTATAACCAAGTGTCACTCTGTAGGAGAAAGCAGTCTTTATAAGATTTCATACGGTATTGAACATACCAATAGACCCTGATAGAGGGATATTTTCATAAAATTGTGTTACATAAGTCTGTCGTAAAGATAGAGAAAATTTTTTCTAGGAGGTTAACAAAAACCTCAACTTCATTCTTTACAATCCAAAAAAGGCAGCAGTCTAGATTCACAAATCGTCTTAGATCATTACGCTTGATGGTTCAAATTGATTCAATTTCTAGTAGAATATAGTTTAAGCAAAAGGTGATGTCATTAGTAATACACGAAAACATGCTAGTAGATGCATCAGAGATCCATCTAAACTTATGTTTATGAATTTTATATGTTGGGAAGAGTACAGGTATTTTCTGAGAGTGAGGAAAATAGACAAGTTCTGATAATCCATCATTTAGAAGTGTAGAAGTTCTGAGAGGAGAGGTATCAAATTTTAAAAAATCAATTCCATTGAGTTTGGAAAAAGCAGCATCAAACACAAGTTTTTTACAGATAAAGGAAGCAATGTTAGATGCTTTATCTAGGCCTACAATGACCCATCTCTCCTTAATATCAGGATGGACGTCTTAATACTGGGAGCTAGCCCGGTAGTCTCAATACTTAACCACTCATGTGGTAAAAGACTTATCTTTTTCCAAAAAATTTATTTTAATGTAGATGTAAGTAGAAAATGAACATCAACCTCCAATTGGAGTTTTAAGGACAAGTCGGCCAGGCATTCAAGTAGAGCCAAGAAGGCAAGCTGAGGATTTAGTGGAAATGGAGGGATATGATTCAAGCCCTTACCCAGGAGGCTCCTCACATGTGCATAAATTATGATTTCTAAGTTCAAAGTACACACATGTACGCCAAAGTTAGTAAAAGACTTACAAAACTTAGGATACAAGTGACAAACACAGAAATAAACCTCTTCATTGTGGAGGAAATCATTAGAATAAATAAGATTTTTGATAGATGGCAAGTACTTCCAACCAATCATAACATCTTTTAGCAATAGACTGGGTCCAAAAACATGTCTAAAGCATTCAGTAAAAATAGATCAAGGAGTAAAAATTTCCAAAATCTTGCTAGTAAATAAGCAATGTGTAGGTATTCTATTACATGCTTCTTCCTTCGGAGATAGGAAAATCATGCCACAGGCGTTCCTTTGTACCTACACATCACATATCCAAAGATTTCGGATTGGTAGGTTTCTGCCACAACCTCTGGTAAAACTTTTAGCTCTCCCTCTACCAAATAAATAATGACTAGAGGAGGGACTCAAAAAAGAGGTGTAAGAAGACGATGGGGAGACAAGAGTGTTGGGGCATTTGGTTACTTGCATAGCTTCATCATCAATATTCAACTTGATTTGCCCAACCATACCTTTGATTCCTTTACAACCTCCATAAGTGGTTAACATTGTGCCACAATCTTCAGAGCCCACCCAGCGCCCACCCAGCTCTTGGAAGCTGTCGCACATAAAAGATATGTAACGTATAAAGGTGATTTGAACTAAGACCAGATCCCTAGCTTGTCCACTCAGCCACAAACAAAAGAGGGAAAGGTGAAACTCTTCAGCTTTGTCAGGAAAGATATTTGGAAGATTGTTGAGGGCGTACCAAATAGCATGGTCAAACCAAATGATGCTCGATTCACAAGTATCTTTTAGATCTAAAAATATGCATGCACACTTAAGGTAAGGTCTAAACACATTCCACACCATATCTGTGTAGTAATCAACATTATTTTTACTAAAGGTCATCACATCTTTGGTTCTTGCATATAAACCTGTATTAGAATCGCATTTTTTTTTTTGTTAAGGAAATTCATATTGAACGGAGCTTTAATCAGATCACCTTTGTCCAGAAGCTGAATCCCTTTAAGAACTTTAAGCTTGCATTCTTCAATAGAGTTAGGTGGTAGGTTGGCAAGGAAGACCCAAGTTTCCATAGAAATGGGAGCGAGAAAACCTTTATTTGGGAACAACCATAGTTTGTGTTCTACACCCAAGGATTCAACTTCAATCTGACGTGAAGGTGAAAAAGGAAAGGCTCTAGAGACTTTAGGCACCATATCCAAAAGGGAAGTCTCACCAGTTTGAATAATTACAAACACGAGGCTAAAATGAATGCCATCATCATTTACTGCTAGAGTGAAGAAAATAACAGTAATAGTAAGTGAGTGGCAATAACTAGTTTAGACACTTTAGACTAAATTCAAGCGAAGCACGGCTCAAAAAACTTCTTATGAGGTAAAGACTCTGACATTGGAAGGATTTAGACGAATAATTACCAATATTACCGACATTTTATAAGAGACTAATAATAGTCGAATGGCCAAATAGGTATGTTCAAAGGAGAAACATATGTCATGAAAACAAAGTAAAGAGTTAAAGTGTTACAATATTCAAGAAGAGTGGGCACATAAGGAGGGAATTTAGTATGGATAACACCGAATAGAGGTTGGAACGAGGGTCTATATAAAACATGCATATTATACCACATAGTGCACTGTAACGAACTTGAGCACTTCTTATCTCACCCATAGTTTACAAGTTTTTTCCATAGCTTGTCTTAAGTTGTGTCTTTATACTTCATCAGCTATGGCTTATAATCAATAACAACCATTAGCGATATCTCTTGCTCATCTGCAGAAGTCAAGAGAGTCCATCCGGGAGACCACCATACTCTGTTATGAGCGTCTTCAATTCCCTCAATTAGGAACATCATTTGCGCACACAAAATCGTGGACATATCAAAATAGAGTAACACGACCCTTAGGGGTCGATAACACATCAGCAATAACATCTATCTAGGGATGGTAAAGGAAACCCTAGGGATAAGGCCACAATATTATTATGTGGGACACTTAATGAATTGTGGATTTTTTGAGCGGTTATATTTGCTAGCACGGTTTCTACCACATCATAAAATATATTTGTATCCCCATTTTGGCCTACTTACGAGGATACTTTAACCGAACACCCCACACCAGGGAGTAATTTTAGTCAACTGTATCTTACCTTTGGCTGAGTGTCCAAACATTTGTTACTATTGTGACAACTGCTTGTGTGATCATGTAATGGATGGGTTAAATGAGATGTAAAGGAGGAAAAAAAGAAGTACGTTTTTTAGACTCAAAGCCATGCTCTTTCAGTCCAATTTCTTGTAGTGAAGCATGAGTAAGGACCCATGCAATTTTGTGTGTGTGTGTGTCTGAGGGAGAGAGAGAGAGAGAGAGAGAGAGAGAGAGAGAGAGAGAGAGAGAGAGAGAGAGAGGTGGGGGGATGGTAGATTGAAAAAGAGTACTACGAATAGTAGCACTAGGTCGTCTCAAGATCTTTGCTACAAGTCTTTGATGATTCAAGTGCAAAGAGAGAGAGAGAGAGAGAGAGAGAGAGAGACAGAGAGAGAGAGAGAGAGAGAGAGAGAGAGAGAGAGAGAGAGAGAGAGAGAGAGAGAGAGAGAGAGAGAGAGAGAGAGAGAGAGAGAGGTCTTTTGACATCCACACAACAATTTCAAGTGATTTCAATTATGTATCCATAGCCTTGAACTCATGTGCACACTTGAAAGTGCACATTGTGTGTGTGTGTGTGTGTGTGTGTGTGGAGAGAGAGAGAGAGAGAGAGACAGAGAGAGAGAGAGGGAGGAAAAAGGAGAAGATGAAAATTTCTCCTAACATAGCTAGACTCCCAAAATATTTCAAAGATCTACTTGATAAATCTTCAACGTCTAAAGTTTTGGGGAGAGAGAGAGAGAGAGAGAGAGAGAGAGAGAGAGAGAGAGAGAGAGAGAGAGAGAGAGAGAGAGAGAGAGAGAGAGAGATTTTATTATCGTCCTCAGAGATCAAATATGACGTATGGGACCAAAGTTACATGTGATATAGTATGTATATGGCTAATGAGAGACTCGCAATGCTCCAAAATTGTGGTGATGAGAGTCGCAATGGAGAGCCCACATTGTGGTTGCGAGAGGAAAGTGTGTAGGTCTAAGTCATGGCTAAAAATATGAGAGAAGCAATTTTGGATGTGACCAAAAGATGAGCATTCTAGTAGTGTGTGGTACTGAGACTCTCAAACTTGCACTGAACATAATGTGCACAATCAATTTGACTTTTCTCCATTGCCCCAACACCCTGTCTCGCATCAAAGGGAATGGGAGGTATGCCAAATTTTTGCGATAGTGCGTATTTCCAACAAGGGCATAGGGTCAAGCATGTAAGTGTGAGTGTGGTTTTTGCTTTAGTGAAGAACATGGTTTTCTAGTTGGGGGCAATATGGGTGGTGCAATGTATGAAGCATGACCCACCGGATTTCTCCCAAGCCATAATGAATTCACGTTGTAGAAAAGATTCATTCACTTGGGAGTCACTTGAAGCATCATGTAGCAAGTGTAATGCATTCCATCTCCCAAACCAGTTCTTTATGTCTTGCATCCATCTCGTGCTCAAGATCTTGCTTTTAAGCATCTTTTGAACTTTTTTGCTCGCTTGCAATGCAATTGTAGGAAGTCAATGTGAGGGGTTTTGACGCATCTTTATCATGTACTCCACAACCCTTTCCATGTACATAAACTTAATTGGAATAAATCCGGACTCAAGAAGTAGGAGCATACATGGTGTTTGTGTCTTAACTTAGAGAAAGTTTGTAGAAAAAATGATTTTGGGCATTCTCAAACTCTTTCCAAATAGACTTTAAGATGCTCCCGCCCCACACTTCAACTCCATAAAGAAGAACCAGTGTCACCAATTCATAAAAAAGGTACTTCTTGAGAACCCAACACTTGATGTTTCCCGCATTACACATGTTCTCAAATGCATAATATGCTCTCTTTCCCGTTTTGCAAACAACACATAACACATTTAGGCCACTTGTGATTGGACAGAACCTCAAGTCCAAGGTACTTAAAGCTCTCAGCAACTTCAAGTGTCTCATTGTTGTACACAATGCATGGCTTCTCCTTATGGTTGGTTTTCACAAGCATAACCTTTTTTTTTAATTCATTCACAATCAGCCGACTATGCAAGCAAAAGTTCTCAAGCACAACCATAAGCTTTTGTGCATCTTCTAAAGTGTGTGATAGAAGCACTACATCATCCGCATACAACAAAGGCACGATTACTGCATTGCAAATAGTGACCTCTTTAATGCCTTATTCTTGCATAAAGTCAAGTACCATTTGTTTCAATTGATCGATGCATAGACCAAAGAGAGTTGGTGACAATGGACATCCATGTTTAACCCCAATAGTGCTTACAAAAATTTCTAAAATTTCTCATGCACAATTGACAAATCACCTTCTCATAGATTCGAGAAACTACAAGCATAAACTCACTTTTTACTTGGAGTTCTTCCATCCTTCTCCACAGATTGTTACGTGGAATCATATCAAAGGATTTCTTAAAGTCCACAAAACAACAATACAATTGCTTGCCTTTCAACCGACTTTTCTCCATGAAAACACGAAGAGTGATAAGATGATCAATGGTGCTATCGCATTGACAAAAAACTTCTTTTCCTTTTGCATGCTTGTCGTTCTCTTCAACCCAATCTCTCAATTTCATCTCCATTATGCACCCAAATAACTTTGCCATAAGAGATCCAATCATTATAGGCTGATAGTTGTTTACATTCTCTATATCCCCTCCTTTATGCAAAGACTTGACCCAGTTTTTACTCCAATCATAAAGCATACCATATTGAAGTGCAAGGTTGAACATATCATGCATCCACTCATGGGTAAACTCTCCCGTCCATTTGATTGTCTCCAGCTTGATACATTGAAGATCTCCCACTTTGTGAGTGGCCAAACTTTCAATCTCACCACATACATACTCAATAGTAAAAAAGAGTGTACACATGGGAGTGAACCATAAAATAATATTTTTCCATCATTTGGATGTTCATATAATTGCCTACAATGCGTGTACATAATCGCAAGACTCAAGTTACCAAAAATCTCAACCCGCTTGTCCATGCATGTGCCTTTTCTTGGACTTGAAAAATTTGTTGCTTTACTTCCCATCTTTTTCTCTTCTTTTGAATCAATGCCTTGTATGTATGCAAATGACTTTGATAGATGTCTTTGTCCATAGTTGCATCAAGCTTTATCAAGGACTTTTGAGCATCTTGACATTCTTATCAAACCACCTTTTGCGTGATCTATCTTTGTTGATACGATGGATATGCTTTATGGGAAACCACTCTTTGACACAAGAACAAATAACTTTCTTGAAAGATTCCCATTTAGTTTCCAATGGCGCGTCATATTGAAGTTTTGTCATCTAAAACTTTTGCTCAACCATTTCAATATACATTGGTGCCCGTTTCAAATCCATACATAGTGATAACTTCTCTTTCCTTTGGCTAAGATTATCATACTTAGTTGCTTCTCCACATGTAAGGTCAATATATAAGGTATGATGGTCTGATTTTGGGGTCCATTGGCCAAACATAAAAAATTTTATGCGATACATGATGGCTTTGGAGAGTAGCATATAGTCAATGACACTACCTCCATTATATTTTTTACATGTAAATCCATTGGTTCCACTCCACAAAGATACACCATTGGAAATGAGCATACCCGTGCTATTACACATGTGTAAAAGTGACTTTCCATAGTGATCCGTCTCTTTATTATCCATTGAAGTACGATCATACTAGTGAACTTTTTCCAGCTCTCTTGCAATGTATGGCATATTAAATTGTTGAGTATCATGTTGCAATGTTGTTGTGCGAGCATTTATATCCCCAAATACAATAACATCACCTTCATCTTTGAAATAATCAATGTCCTCTTCTAAATCAAAAAATGAATGATATCTATCCATGCAAGCATAAAATGGGGAATCATGATAAGGAATGTAGCAACCGGCTTAAAAAATGGGTGCTATTTTTGGTGTCATAATTTTCAGCCATTCGTAACGTTTGTACTTGTCATATTTTACGATTGATACAAAATTTTTCAATCCTTTCTTAACCATATATGCTACCCATCCTTGCCCTCTTTGTTGCTTAAGATTCTTTGACCACATCAATGAGTGTACCTTGTAATCCTCCAAGCCATTAACCCTTTGTGTCTCATGCTCCAAAGTTTCAACAAGAAGTACAACATCGACTTTAATTGCTAGTTTATCAATGCCAACCCCCGCATTCCATGGGTATCCATTGCAATTCCAAAAGCATATTTTTCATTGTAACTCACTCTCATAGGTTATGCATCCCTATTTGCTCGAGGGACTTGCCTCCTCCTTGGACACATTTTTTTCATGAGAGATCTCCTTGTTTTTCTTATTCTTTTCCTCATATGACTTACGATGCATATTTTGTTTCTTAATAGTGCGATCTTCGTATACAAAACATGTTGTATCCCTTAAATAGATCCAGCTATCATCAAGGATAATCTTTTGTTTGGTCTCATCTGGCATGATGCATACAATTGGCCGCTCTCCTGAGCGAGGAGCTCCTTGCTTACCCATTCTATGTGCTCCATAGACCATAACTCCGGACATGCTAAAGTGGGTTTTGAAGAAATCTTCAATAACAATGGAAAGAGAAGGAGGTGTCTCTTACTTCCCTTCAAGAATTCCACAAATAACAATGTTCTTGGAGCGTCGCTCTCGTTTCTTCACCTCCTCCACACTCACATTCTCAACATTGTTTTTTTGAGCCATAGCTTGGATGAGGGATGAATTAGGAACCACATTACTACCACATACATCAGGCCAAGACTTGTTTGTGCATACATTTTTCAGATTCCATACATCCCGGCTCATGCTGTCGAATTTCTCATTCCTTGACTTCCTCTTCAAGTTGCATCAAACGTGTTGTTTGCATCTCAAGTGTCCTCTTAAGATTATCATTCTCAACCACAAGAACTCTTAGCGTGCCATTCTCCATTGCAGGTGCCCGTAAGTCTTTACCTTATTTGTTTAAGGTCTCTTGCAACAATACCAAGTATGCCACGATCATAGTTTTTGATGTTGTTGGTTGAGTGTTTGTGTTGCTATCTCCACACTTAGGAGATTTTGGATCATTTTCTACAATGGTTGTGGACCTCGTTGAAGAAGAATAAACCTTGCGAGTACTGGACAATGTTGTATGTAAAATAAGAGATGAGAGTCAACTTTGTTGAGCCTGTTGACTTCAAAAATTTTGCTACAGAAATGCCTTCTATAAATTTTATTTTATTTTTCTTTACATCAATGTGTAGAGGGATTTGTTTTCTTCCATTGAGGCTATAGATCACTCAAATTGGAGTTCGGATAAAGAAGTAATGATCAAAAGAGTGAATTGTTGTCTACTAGGTTATAATACGGCTACACGAGAGAGAGAGAGAGAGAGAGAGAGAGAGAGAGAGAGAGAGAGAGAGAGAGAGAGAGAGAGAGAGAGAGATTCTTATATCATCTTTGTCAATGGTGACCCTATACTGTAGTTGAGTGCATGCAATGGTGCCTAAGTCCACCTTAATCTCTTTGTCATGTAGGTATTATTTTCATTAAGTAGATTAGGAAATGCATTAATGTATACGATCAAAATTTTGTACGTTATAGTAATATCCTTTTTTTAAAATATTAATCCAACATTAATCTTTTTGCGCTTTGAAGTGGAAGTTAATTTTATAAGAATTAAGGCCATATATCTTTTTTGTCGCAGCAACGCGTGGGTCACACATAGTTGTTAATTATGTCTTTTTGGGGTTTAAGTTGTTCACAGCTAGAGGCATGATCATCCATGTGATGGAGGAGATGGTTAAATGGAGGTAACTCTATGTAAGATACATGTTGGAGGCTTAGATATGGATGAAATGTGATGGTCCACATGATTTGATGGAGTCAATGTGAGGAGGAAGCTTGGGGAACTACTTGAAAGGAGAGTAGATGAGGCCACCTTTTTAAAGCAAAATAAAGGGAAAAATTTGTCACATGCATGGGAAAGGATGCCATGTGTCACCCTTCCTACCAAAATCCCTCAACGTTAGTATTTAGGGACACTACTACTTGGGGAGACCCACACTATCTATATGAAATTCATGTTTTCAACATGATGTATCTATATGAGTGCTCTTTTTTGAGGAGGCAGTCAATAGGGCTAGCGAGCCTCAACACTTTATTGCCCGGTCATATTCAAATGGGATCAAGGGTGGAGGTGAAAATGGTGAGACACGTGCATTGTGGGTCCTGTGATCGAGCGACCTGAATTTACAAGATAGCACGTCCCGAATTTACCTATTGGCCCAGATTTATTTTTCACCCCAAATTTATGCAACCGCTTGAATTTACAGTAATACATCTGACGGTCCAAATGACCCCCACCGTCGATCCCATTTGAAAACACCCGTGTCAAATAGTGTGGAGATTCAGCGAGGCTAAAAAACCGAGTAACACTCTTTTAGACGAAATGGGAAAATTCCACATCTTTAGGACTAATTTCAATGCCAATGGATTCCTATTTCCCATTTGATTTGGGAAAATTTCATTTATTTTGGGACTTGTGTTACATTAGACAAAGAGATAGATTCTCAAGAAAATGGTGGTGTTGAGAAACACCTTTTTTTGTCCCATCCAAAGTTTTATTTTCATGTTGGTGTTAATTGATACTTTATAAAATATACATAGACATGGATAGGAAGAAAAACAATATATGAAAATGAAGTGCTATTCAGTCTCTCCTATTAAGCTAGCTTGTGCTTTCTCCACAACATTGGATGGGATTTTAATTGCTTCTGCAAGTCTTCCACCCCTTGGAGTCCATGACCACACAACTGCATCAACACACTCCCAACGCTTTGGGTCAGCAAGGTTATAGCACCAATTCTTTTTCCAACAATCCTCATATTGTTCTTGGATTGTGGGATTTTTTCCCCGATGTTTTGGTGCCCAATATTGAATGAAAACTTTCTTGTAGTTAGGAAATGAGCTGTCTACATCAACATCTAACTCTGCAACTCCTAGCCATATCGGATATTCTGGATCTACGGGACTCACAAGAACAAAATCCCCTTTCCTTACATCAATTTGAGGCCTAAAAGCTTCTTGTGGCCTTGCACTTTGAGGACTAACATAGTGATCATTCAATTCTTCATATCCTTGAAACTCATTTGTGTCTTCCTCTATCTGTTGCATTCGATGACTCCCTGTAGTCTTTGGCCAAAATGATTTATATTCACCAATTTTTTTATTGGTTGGTTGTTCAATCTCACTAATTATTTTCTACCAATAAATAATAACTGGCTCCATGTATTTTGTAGAATCATGCTCCTTTCCCTTTAGTACAATCCAGAATTCAAGATATCTCTTAATCCCTTGAATAACAAGCGGACTATCCCTCACATAGTCTGCTATAGGAACCACATCTGGACAGCCTATTGGAAATTTTGGTTTCCCTTGATCATCCTTTTTCCACAAATCAATTCCTGACTCCCTCGCAATCCAATCAGGTGATTTGGGGTGAGTTTTTTACTGCATTACTGGGATTTCACCTTGCATAAAGAAACGAAATTGAAGTGGCTTAGAGTGTCCAACAAGAGCATCTTGTCCATCACACATATACCTTTTAACAAAGGATTTGAAGTCAAGAGCTTGCGTCATCAGGAATGGTGCTGGAGCTGAACTTTCACATTTTTGAAAATGTTCCATCAAATGTGGAAAAGTTTAGGTCTCCTATTCGTAATCTCTCTGAGAACCTGCTAAACATTGCATCTATGTCCTCATGTGTATGATCCACCATTAAGAATCCCAAATGCATGGTTTTGAAAACATTTTTTGCTACTAGCAAGGATAAGTATGCAAATAAATATCATTCTTATTCTCTCCTACACAATTATCTAGCTGTAGCAAAAGATTCTCAGGAAATTTTTGAAACATAGGAGTGGACATGGTATCCACACCACATTGAGAGGAGGCTGATTGCAAGTTAGAAATCTCTCCAATTACATCCTTCAATAGCCAACGGTGGTGTTACTACTGCTGATGCATTCCTCTCACGCTCTTTCATCATTCTGTTTTGGTGGTCTAGAGCTGTCCTTGAATTCAATGCATTGAACAATGTTACATTGTTCCGTGGCATACCATCATGGCATAAATCTCCTAGCCCAAGGTTTTTTGTTCTTTCCAAATCCTGCAAGCATAATGCAAGGGAACCAATTGTAGCATTCGGATCTGAAGGCCATAGACCATTCAACAAGAAATGACCATACATCCCATGCCCATGTGTTATCATACCTATTAATGATACTTGCAACTGATATGCATTCACATAGTCTTTTGAGTTCACTCGCAATCTAGGTATTGCTAGTCTTTTTTTGGTCCATTTTATCATGTATAATGCAAAAGTACTTATCCTTTTCCATTTTCGAGAACTTACGCCAGGTGTAGTACACATTTCTACAGCTTTGTTGTTGCATCATGTGAATTTCACGTTCATCCTTCAAACATGAAATCAACTCATCATTGTTTGTTGACTCTAGTTGAGACTTTATCCGGCTACACACAAGACATTTCCATAACTCCCTTGATTTTGACAAGGTCACATTAGCAAACTTTGTATTCCAAACCCTATTGAATGTAGTGCTAGACATTGGCTTGAAACTCAAACTCTTGAGTGTTTTATTGACATCATGTAAGATGTCTACTTGCTTGTACCTGTTTGGTATTGCAAGCAAGGTTTCTCTGGTACCATCTTCCATAGTTCTACTCTTATGTGGCATTTTCTCTGAGTTTTTATCTACAAAAGAGCGCATCAATGCCCTTCCCATTCTGTATGGTCTCTTCCTTTTCTTATGACACCATCATTACCATGCATTGAGCATCGAACCCCATTTTAAAATTGTTCAGTTCTTGGAATGCCATGAATTTTGTACCGAGCTCTACTACAGACCTCGTTGCCATTAAAAGAAAATACATAGCAAGTCTTTGCAGTTGTTTTGTTCTCACACCAGGTAGTCAACATTGTATCATACACATAGTTGGTTCTATTTTGCAAACTTTGTCCCCAAAATTCATTGCACATAGCCATGACCTTATCTCTATTGGCATATTGACAACACCTCATAGAACAACAATCTATGGTTGAAACAAGCTGGATAGATGATAGGGATGCTTGATTGGATCTCTTGGAAGGTTTCACAGACATTTTTGGCTTCCTATTCATAAAGCAAATTTTTTGTTTTTTTGAAATAGGCTCTACCAAACGAGCTGATTCAATGCATGTATCTTGTAATGCGTCATAAGCATGTAAATCCTCATATTGTAAAAACGCTTTTCCATCCATAGTTGTCACTCTCCTGATAGGCCAACAAATCTGATTGATGCTGCATACATCAGATTGTGCAGAAATACTAGCCTCACAAGGATAGGATGTTTCAATACCAATACCAATGTTATCTTCACCTAGCTCACCAAAGTTCACCGAATCAAATGGACACACATACATGACAACCCCTTCAGCTACTACATGTGTTTTGCTTTCATCCCAAAGTTGAACCCTCTTATCCTTCCAAGCCTCCCTATATCTCATTCCATCAGATTATTCCTTGAATGCTCCCATTCCTTTGTTAGTCTCAGACATAGAAACCCCTTCGTAGTGTATCTCATTCATATGTTGTAGCAACCCAATACTCCATTTCACAATACTGTGAAAAGCATCTCCCACTGTCAATGCATCCATTGTTGGAAATGGAATAAGTGCTTTCTTTTGAAAACACAAATCAACTGACACCAATACATTTCCTTCACGAATAAGCATGCCTGAGCAATTTGCATTTGGGTTTGTCTCACAGACACTCCCAAGGACAACGTTTTGTGTGGCTACAAACATGCATACTCTATCACCTTGATTAAAATCCATACCTCCAAGAAGGTTTCAATAAATATTTGTTAGTAAAACCATCACAAAGTCATTTCATTTTGAGTATATATGTAGGTGTTTCATGATGATTATATACACAGAGGACACTATATGTGGTTTTCTATGATGGGTATACAGAATCCTATGGACTTAGGGCCATAGGATTCTATATGTAGGTGGTTCATACTGAGTATGTATAAATCAAATGGCCTTTAGTCCATATGATGTTTTATGCAGGTGTTTTGTGTTGAGTAAATATACATCCTATGGCGTGAGGGCCATAGGGCACTATATGTAGTTGTCTCATGATGCGTATATAGAATGGTGTGGCCTTAGGGACATAGGATGCTATATGTAGGTGTTTTGCGATGAAACTATTCACCTCCTATGGCCTGAGGGCCATAGGGCACTATATGTAGTTGTCTCATGATGGGTATATAACATCTTATGGCCTTACGGCCAATATAGAGCTATATGTAGCTGTTTCCTGAGGCAATTGTACACATCCTATGACATGAGGGCCATATGGCACTATATGTAGTTGTCTTTGATTGGTATATAACATCCTTTGTCCTTAGGTACATAGGGCACTATATGTACTTGTCTCATGATGGGCATATAACATATTGTGGCCTTAGGGCCATAGGATGCTATATGTAGGTGATTCCCTATGCAATTGTACACATCCTATGGCCTGAGGGCCATAGGGAACTATATGTAGTTGTCTCATGATGGGTATATAGCATCCTGTGACCTTAGGCCCAATATAGATCTATATGTAGGTGTTTTGTGATGCAACTGTACACATCCTATGGCCTGAGGGCCATAGGGTACTATATGTAGTTGTCTCATGATGGGTATATAGCATCCTATGGCCTTAGGGCCATAGGATGATATATGTAGATGCATGTGTACAAATCCTATGGCCTAAGGGCCATAGGGCACTATATGTAGTTGTCTCATGATGGGTATATAACATTCTATGGCCCTAGGGCCATAGGATGCTATATGTAGGTGTTTTCTGTTGAGTATATACAAATCATATGGCCTTTACTCTATATGATGCTTTATGCAGGTGTTTTGTTTTGAGTACATATACATCCTACGGCCTGAGGGGAATAGGGAACTATATGTAGTTGTCTCATTATGGGTATATAGCATCGTGTGGCCATAGGGACAGAATGCGTTTGTATACATCCTTTGGACTTAGGTTCATAGGATGCTATATGTAGGTGTATTGATATGATTATATATATACATCCTATGGCCTTAGGTCCATAGGCCTCTATACGTAGGTGTTTCATGATGAGTATATGAACATCCTACGGACAAAAGTCCATAGGATGCTATACATTGATGTTTCTAGCTAAGTATATATAGATCTTATGGATTTATGACCACACGGTACTATCTATTTGTGTTTTGTGGTGAGCTATATATGCAATATCGTATGGAATTTGGGCCATAGGTGATATGTATAGTGATTTCAGCAAGCTAAAGCCTGCCAGGACAGGTGGTGTATCCACAACCATTGATTATATCTAGAGACCGTGTTTCAAGTAGTCTCGTGGATGTACATCCATATGATATGTTTACGTCTTTGAAGGGACATAAAAAACAACGATGTGCACGTATCGCATGATCAAATGTGTGATCAAATTTTGTATGTGCACCTTTACAACCCTCTTCGCAAATGCGCACCAGCACCTTTGCAACCCATTCTAGTTCGTGGCCTCCTCGTTTAAACACTGCATGTATAAATATGTATATGTTGCATGTATGCTCACACTTTCAAAACACGTGCAATTAGTGTGCAATTGCACATGCACAAAAATAGCCAAAAAAAATTGATTACCCCAAATTTTTCCAAAATGTGTTTTCAAGTCTCCCGATCAATTCTGCACAAAAAAAATATCGCACTTTTTTCGAGGGAAAATTCTATAATTTTGAATGCTTTTTAGTGTATTTTTTAGTATACGATTTTGGTCCCGGGATGGTGATTTGGACCATGGGTGTCTGTTAGCAGCAAGCTAACATGGATACCATTTTTTGGAGTTCTCTTTGTAAAACATCTATTATTTTGATAAATTGGGAATATTGTAACTCCTATTTTCTCGGATAAACTCTGTAATTAATGAGTCGGGGCTACAAGCTTCCAGATTGTATTAGCTTTTCGAGAAACCTGAACATTATAGTGTCGGCTTTTCTTTAAGGACTTCACCTTAGAAAGTAAAATTTTTTATGGCTTTTCTTTCTCTATAATGCTACTGTAAACATTTAGGCTCTGTTAGTGAAATAAAATATGGGTTTGACATGGTT
This sequence comes from Adiantum capillus-veneris, assembly GCF_014529385.1. Lineage (NCBI taxonomy): Eukaryota > Viridiplantae > Streptophyta > Polypodiopsida > Polypodiales > Pteridaceae > Adiantum > Adiantum capillus-veneris. The sequence goes on along the minus strand of NC_140940.1, from coordinate 22,488,220 downwards.
CATATGTTACCGACAATCCTCTAACATTTCTTAAGATGTGGTGAAATTGATTAGCTGTAAAAATTGATGCCTACTACAAGATGTTTTGTCTCGGGCCAACTTGTGCTTGATCATATGGGGAAAATTCTCCCAATACGGATTTAAGAATGATTTAGAAAGTGTTGAACATATGTTTGTTTGAAAGAACCTCCAATTTTTTTTACTTTTGAAAAAAAACTTAAAATAGGCTCTGGATTGTATTGAATAATCGGGAAATACTTTGATAAATGGAAGCATTTACTATGGGAATCTCACTTTCTAAGAAAAATTTACAAAATACCAAAAACTTCCGTACAATAAGAACTTAACAAGAGATTTTCTCTTATTCTTTGTATCAAATTACAAATACATTATTAGAACTGATGTTTTTTTCATTGGGACATGGATAAAAATTGGGATGCCCATGTATCACTAGTACACAATAAAATTGATAACCAAGCCTTTTCTTGTTTACAATGGGTGCAGGTCAGGGCTACCTTCTTTGATAAAAACATATTGTTCGATGTGGATGATGACATGTGGATTATCTTTTACCTTTAAGCAGCATCACTCCGAAATTGGGATGCCCATGCATCACTAGTACACAATAAAATTGCTAACCAAGCCTTTTCTTGTTTACTATGGGTGCAGGTCAGGGCTACCTTCTTTGATAAAAACATATTGTTCGACGTGGTTGATGACATGTGGATTATCTTTTACCTTTAAGCAGCATCACTCCGAAATTGGGGATTACTTTTTCCCTTGTTATACTTTGTTCTATTCACTACCTTGTACAAAATTTATTCTCAACAGCAAAAATGAATTATTATATAATTTCATTGTATTTACCTAGAATTTCTTGTTTGTGAACAATTTTTGTTCTTTTGCGTATATGTATATATTTATAAGTGTTACACGCACACCTTCCTCATTACATTAAGAGATGTAGGTTTCTCTTCTCCATTCTACTTCTATACATATTGGTTGGTAGTTGTACTATCTTGTATGCAAGGATGGACACTTTTTCTCTCATACACGTGTTATCATGTAGACTCTCTCTCTCTCTCTCTCTCTCTCTCGGCCGTTTTTTTAACTAATAGACATCAATTCACTCTTTTGATCATAACTTCTTCATCCAAACTCCGATTTGGGTGATCTCTAGCCTTAATCGAAGAGGAAGATGCCCTTTACGCATTGATATAAACATAGGAATTTTATGATTTATGGAATACATTTTTGTAGTAGCATTTCTGAAGTAAATAGGTTCATGAAAGTTGACTCTCATCTCTTTACATACAATGTCTTCTGGCACTCGCAAGGGTTCTTCTTCTTCAGCAAGGTCCACAAACATTATGGAAAATGATTCAAAATCTGCTAAGTGTGAAGATAGCAACACAACTTGGGGACCCAGACAACATTATCGAAAACCATGATCATGGCATACTTGGTATCGTTACAAGAGACCGTAAACAAACAAGTCGAAGACTTACGAGCACTTGCAATGGAAAATGGCACACTAAGGGTACTTGTGATTGAGAATGAGAATCTCAAGGGACACTTGAGAGGCAAACAACACGTTTGATGCAACTTGAAGAGGAAGTCAAGGAATGTAAACACTCTCTCTTGGACTTGAATCCTTTGAAGGAGTGCATGAGCAAAGTAGAGCATGACCATATAATTGACAGCATGAGCTGTGATGTATGCAACATGAAAAATGTATGCACAAACAAGTCTTGGGCTGATGTATGTGGTAACAAGTGGTTCATAATTCCTCCCTCATGCAAGCTATGGTTTAAACAAAGAATGTTGAGAATGTGGATGTGAAGGAGTTGAAGGAATAGGAGCGATGCTCTAAGAACATTGTTATTTGTGGAATTTCCGAAGAGAAGTTAGGGACACCTCCTTCTCTTGCCATTGTTATCAAAGATTTCTTCAAAACCCACTTTGGCATGTCCAAAGTTATGGTCTATGGAGCACATAGAGTGGGTAAGCAACGACCTCCTTGCTCAGGAGAACGGACAATTGTATACACCATGCCGGATGAAACCAAACAAAAGATTATCCTTGCTAATATTTGGATCTATTTGAGGGATACAAAAATTTTTGTATGCAAAAATTGCACTATTAAGCAAAAAAGTATGCGTCACAAGGCATATGAGGAAAAGAATATAGGAAGATCTCTTATGAAGAAAATGTGCCCAAGGAGGAAGCAAGTCCCTCAATAAAATAGGGATGCGTGACCTATAAGACCGAGTTACAATTGAAAAAGTGATTTTGGAATTGTAATGGATACCCATGGAATGCGGGGATTGGCATTAATGAACTAATAAGCAAAGTCGATGTACTTCTTGTTGAAACTTGGGAGCATGATACACAAAGGATTAACGGCTTGGAGGATTACAATGTACATTCATATTGATGTGGCCAAAGAATCTCAACCAACAAAGAGGGCAAGGAGAGGTAGCATGCATGGTTAAGAAAGGACTGGAATATTTTGTATCAATCGTAAAAGATGACAATTACAAACGTTATGTATGGGTGAAAATTATGTCACCAAAAAGAGCACCCATTTTTGTAGCCAGTTGCTACATTCCTCATCATGATTCTCCCTTTTTTGCTTGCATGGATAGAGATCAACCATTTTTTTATTTTGAAGAGGACATTGCTTATTTCAAAGGCAAAGGTGATGTTATTGTATTTGGGGATATAAATGCTCGCACAAAAACATTGCAACATGGTACTCAACAATTTGATATGCCATATGTTTCAAGGGAGTTGGAGGAAGTTCACTTGTATGATTGTACTTCAATGGATGAGAAAGATTCGAATCACTATGGAAAGTTACTTTTACCCATGTGTAATAGCTCATGTATGCTCATTGCCAATGGTGTATCTTTGTGGAGTGGAATTAATGGATTTACATGTAGGAAACATAATAGGGATAGTGTGAATATTGACTATGCGCTAATCTCCAAATCCATCATGTATCGCATAAAGAGTTTTATGTTTGTCCAATTGACCCCGAAATCCGACCATCGGACCTTATGTATTGACCTTTTGTGTGGAGAAGCAACTAAGCATGAGAATCTCAGCCAAAGGGAAGAGATAATATCACTATGTATGGATTTCAAACGGGCACGTCCAATGTACATTGAAATGGTTGAGCAAAAGTTATGGATGACAAAGCTTCAATATGACGCACTATTGGAAACTAAATGGGAAGCTTTCAAGAAAGTTATTTGTTCTTGTGCTGAAAAATGCTTTTCCATAAAGCGTCTCTATGGTATCCACAAAGATAGATCACGCAAAAGGTGGTTTGATAAAGAATGTCAGGATGCTTGAGAGTCCTTGATATAGCTTGATGCAACTATGGAAAAAGACAACTATCAAAGTCATTTGCATACATACAAGGCATTGATTCAAAAGAAGAGAAGAAGATGCGAAGTAAAGCAACAATGTTTTCAAGTCCAAGAAAAGGCACATGCATGTGGAAGATTTTGGAAAACTTGAGGGGCAAGCAGGTTGAGAATTTTGGTAACTTGAGTCTTGTGGATATGTACACAAATTGTAGGCAATTATATGAGCAAGAAAATGCTGGAAAAATGCCATTTTATGATTCACTCCCATGTATGCCCTCTTTTTTTACTACTAAAGATGATTGAGGTGGGCTTGAAAAGTTGGCCACTTGCAAAGTGGGAGATCTTCACAGTATCAAGCCAAGATGATCAAATGGACGGGAGATTTTACCCATGGGATGATGTGTTAGATGTTCAACCTTGCACTTCAACATGGTATGACTTATGATTGAAGTACTAATTGGGTTAAGCCTTTGCATAAAGAAGGGGATGTAAAGAATGTAAACAACTACCGAACTATAATGATTGGGTCTCTTATGGAAAAGTTGTCTGGGTGTATAATGGAGATGAAATTGAGTGGTTGGGATGAAGAGAATGACAAACATACCAAAGTTTCTATAGATGCCATAGCACCATTGATCATCTTGTCACTCTTTGTGTTCTCGTGGAGAAAAGTCGGTTGAAAGGCAAGCGATTGTATTGTTGTTTTCTGGATTGTACTTTAAGAAAGCCTTTGATATGATTCCGCGTAACAATTTGTGGAGAAGGATCGAAGAACTCCAAGTGCCAAGAGAGATTATGCTTGCAGTTTCTCGAATCTATGAGAAGGTGATTTGTCAATTGCGCATGGGAAGACAAATTTAAAAAAAAAATTGTAAGCACTATTGGGGTTAAACAAGGACTTCCATTGTCACCAACTCTCTTTGGTCTATGCATCGATCAGTTGGATCAAGTGGTACTTGACTTTATGCAAGAATAAGGCATTAGAGAGGTCACTATTTGCAATGTAGTAATCATGCCTTTGTTGTATGCGGATGATGTAGTGCTTCTAGCACGCACTTTAGAAGATGCACAAAAGCTTATGATTGTCCTTGAGAACTTTCACTTGCATAGTGGGCTGATTGTGAATGAATCCAAAACAAAGGTTATGCTTGTGAAAACCAACCATAAGGACAATCCATGCATTGTTTACAACAATGAGACACTTGAAGTTGTTGAGAGCTATAAGTACCTTGTCCTAGCTTGAGGTTCCGTCAATCACAAGTGGCATGAATGTGCTATGCGTCGTTTGGAAGAGGGAAAGACAACATATTATGCATTTGAGAACATGTATAATGCAGAAAACATCAAGTGTTGGGTTCTCAAGAAGTACCTTTTTTATGAATTGGTGACACCGGTTCTTCTTTATGGAGTTAAAGTGTGGGGCGTGAGCATCTCAAGATCTACTCGGAAAGATTTTGAGAATGTCCAAAAGAGTTTTCTTACAAACTTTCTCCAAGTTAAGACACAAACACACTATCTCCCATTTCTTGAGTCGGGATCTCTTCCAATTGAGGTTATGGGCATGGAAAGGGTTGTGGAGTACATGATAAAGATGCATCAAAACCTCTCACATCGACTTCCTAAAATTGCGTGGGAAGCAAGAAAAAAAGTTCAAAAGATGCATAAAAGCAAGATCTTGAGCACGGGATGGATGTAAGACATAAAGAAGTGGTTTGGGAGACGAGATGCATTGCACTTGCTACATGATGCTTCAATTGAATCCCAAGTGAATGAAGCTTTTCTACAATGCCAATGTATTACGGCTTGAGAGAAATCCAGTGGGTCACACTTCATACATTACACCACCCATATTGACCCCAACTACAAAACCATGTTCTTCGCTAAAAGAGGAAATCGTACTCACACTTACATGCTTGAGCCTATCCCCTTGTCAGTGGTGATACGCACTATTGTAGCCATTTGGCTTAGCTCCCATTTCCTTTGATGCGAGACAGGGCATTGGGGCCATGGAGAAGAGTCAAATCAATTGTGCACATTATGCTCACTGCAAGTTTGAGATTCTGAGTACCACACACTACTAGAGTGCTCAACTTTTGGTCACATTCGAACTTGCTTCTCTCACATTTTCAGCCATGACTTAGACCTACATACTTTCCTCTCCCAGCCACAGTGTGGGCTCTCCATTGTGACTCTCATCACCACAATTTTGGAGCATAGAGAGTCACTCATCATCCATACACATACTACATCACATGTAACTTTGGTCCCATAGGTCATATTTGACCTCCAAGGATGATAATAAAATCTCTCTCTCTCTCTCTCTCTCTCTCTCTCTCTCTCTCTCTCTCTCTCTCTCTCTCTCTCTCTCTCTCGCTCAAAATATGAGTAATTTTAAACTATAATAGGGTGGAGCGATAGAGGACCCCCCCATAGACAATCTAAAAGTAGAATTAAGGAGTCTTTACTCACGTGATGTGGTGCCCATATGCTTTGGATTTTCTTGATGTACAATGCCGAGTCTAGTGACTGCTTCTATTTTCTTAGAGCATGTTCTCCAACTACCCTCCACATTCTTGATACTCCTCCTAGACTGGCTACTTCACATAAGATACCCGATTGGCATGTGCTTCTGTGCGTTGTCGTGCTGTGACACGTACATAGTGGGAATGCATGCTACAAGAGTTATCTTGTAATTTTTTAGATACATAGTTATATTTTCTATAATGTACATATGCATATTTAAGTATAATAATATGCTTTCTATCTCATCCTATTACTTATCTCAAGGGTAACCTATTCTTACTTTACCATCAGAAAATACTATGGAAAAAGCATCAATAGCTCCGCCTCTTTAACTTGGGGCAAAAAACATTGATTCTTTATTTCTACTATCTCATTATCATCTCACACCTTAGCTAGATCCTATATCTAGGGTAAACTCCAATATATATATATTCTATGTATTTTTTATATTTTTCTTATATTTCTTTCTAAATAGCTACTAGGAGGGAATCAAATCCTAGTGGGACACTAGGTGGCATGATTTCAAAGATACACTTATTTTAATGCATTATTGTAAGCATGATTACAAAACTTTGTCAAGGAGCAATGTCATGTTTTCATATGGCATGAGGTGTCCTTTGGAATCAAATGAAAGTCTAGGCTAAGGGGACCACAGGAAGACTTTTGCTGCCAGAAATGGACCCTATTTTGATGATTTTTTAACGCAAGATTCCTATCCGAATTGGAAAATTCATATAAAAAGGAAGTCGTAGGTAATGAGCCGAAGTTTCTGCCCATATTTTTACTTTTTTATTTGGAGTCACAGTTGAGGAGATATGATCAAAATACTGGACCCCAGTCTGCCCACATCATGCAAGGACAACTCATTTCCAACTTTTCCAATTTCTATCCACACTGGCTCTTCTCTTCTTGTGTAAATCCTTGTGGGTTCCCTTCACCTATAAAAGGGGACCTCTTCTTCCTTGAAAATAACTCAAGCATTCAAGCCATTGACGAGAGGAATTCATGAGGGAGGGAGTAGTAATGCCAAATTGTACTTAGTCATTAACATAAGCATAAGCCTACACTTTCTCCTAGAAGAAGACTAGCCATTCTTGCAACAAGCTAACCTTGGAAGATAAACTCTAATCAAAGAAGGTCTTGCACTTGGTGTATCAATCAAAGTGGAATTATCCACTCTTCTTCTCTCTCCATCAATAATGGTGCCGAAGGGTTTGTCAAGTAAGATGTATTCTACATTGATGTTTTCTTGATTTCTTGTTGTTTTCTTTTTCATCTCTAATCCTACACATATATATATATATATATATATATCTAATCTCATCTCCTTAACCAAACCTATCTCTCTCACTCTTAGTAATTAATCCTCTCTACAAGTTTTAGGTTCTGTTTGCTACAGGTACATCTCTCCCCGCAGTATCCTTATTGCCTACGGGCAAGAATAGGGCTTGGGAGGAAAACTTCTCATCTCTTCACTTCTCTCATATCTACATTTCTCACATACTATCCTAGATGAATAACCCACATGATGATAATTTCTATCACTTTCACTCTGTACGATCTATTAGAATTAATGTATGGATTACCTGTAAAATACACTTTCAATAACGTATAGTGTTTCTCTTTGGCCCAGAACGGCTCAATGAAATACTTCTATCATCGGATCCCATTATACTACCTCTCATAGACTATAACTTTTCTTTTGATGTAAGCGTAGTTATCTTGCTATGAACCAAGAGTATTTGTACACACAATTAATTCCAATCACTAGAAAAAATATATATATTATGGTAAGCACAAAACTACAATTCCAAGGAACAAGTCGTAGCCTATTTGGTTAGCCAAGATTGAATGCCATTAACTCATCTATTAACCCTTTCATCCTACCCATGATAAGATATGACCATAGCCTTGATGTTTTCATCTTTGTGTTATTTTGACATTCTCTTTTGTGTTCTTTCTTTTTGCGTGTGAGTGCAAGAGAGAATGGGTGGGGCTTCTTTGATTGCACTTCTTTCCAAACCCTAGTCTCCATGGCATCTATGGTTTAACTCCTTCATATATTTTTTTGGAGTTCTCTCACAAACTCTCACAGCCATAGGCCCGGTGATTTCCTGGCAAGACCGCAAATTTCTCGACAGTGTGCTCCAGAGCAGCCTGTATTATGACTCCAACTTGTGGTCGATTATGTTAAGTGATAGACTTCCCAAACTAAATGCCATTTACATGCCTATGGGGAGTCTTCACTTAATAGTTCCATAAGGGAGATTTCTCTCTCTTGCTCTCTCTACTCATTATTTTCAAGTTGCATTTCTAAAATCGATCTCTCTCTCTCTAGTTTCTCTCTCTCTCTCTCTCTCTCTCTCTCTCTCTCTCTCTCTCTCTCTCTCTCTCTCTCTCTCTCTCTCTCTCTCTCTCTCTCTCAAATGAGGTGCCACAAAAGTTGACGTAGTTGCAACCATAGCAGCATTGATCATCTTGTCACTCTTTGTGTTCTTATGGAGGAAAGTCGGTTGCATGGAAAGAGATTGTATTTTTATTTTGCGGACCTTAAGAAAGCCTTTGATATGATTCCACATAACAATTTGTGAAGAAGGATGAAAGAACTCCAAGTTCCAATTGAGTTTATGCTTGCGGTTTCTCGAATCTATGAGAAGGTGATGTGTCAATTGGGCATGGGAAGGGGAATTTCAAAAAAGTTTGTAAGAAACATTGGGGCTAAAGAAGGATCTCCCTTGTCACCAACTCTCTTTGGCCTATGCACCAATAAATTGGAACAAATGGTAATTGACTTTATGCAAGAAGAATTCATTGAAGAGGTCACTATTTGCAATGCGGTAATCAGGCTTTTGTTGTATGTGGTAATCATGCTTTTGATGTAGTGCTTCTAGCACACACTTTAGGAGAGGCATAAAAGCTTATGGTTGTCCTTGAGAACTTTTGCTTCCATAGTGGGCTGATTGTGAATGAATCCAAAAAAAAGGTTATGCTTGTGAAAGCCAATCATAAGGAGAAGCCATGCATTATGTACAACAATGAGACACTTGAAGTTGTTGAGAGCTTTAAGTACCTTGCCCTCGAGGTTTCGTCCAAACACAAGTGGCATCAATGTGCTATGCGTCATTTGCAAATGGGAAAGAGAGCATATTATGCATTTGAGAACATGTATAATGCAAGAAACATAAAGTGTTGGGTTCTCAAGAAGTACCTTTTTGATGCATTGTTGACACCGGTTCTTCTTTATGGAATTGAAGTGTGGGGTGGGAGCATCTCAAAGTCTACGTGGAAAGAGTTTGAGAATGTCCAAAAGCCTTTTCTTACAAACTTTCTCAAAGTTAAGGCACAAACACCATATCTGCTCCTACTTCTTGAGTTGGGATCTATTCCAATTAAGGTTATGGGCATGAAAAGGGTTGTGGAGTACATGATAAAGATGCGTTAAAAAACCCTCACATCGACTTCGTACAATTGCATGGGAAGCAAGAAAAAAAGTTCAAAAAACGCATAAAAGAAAGATCTTGAGCACGGGATGGATGCAAAACATGACTCCCAAATGAATGAAGCTTTTCTACAATGCCAATGTGTTGCAGCTTGGGAGAAATCCAGTGGGTCATGCTTCATACATTACACCACCCATTTTGCCCCAAACTACAAAACCATGTTCTTTGCTCAAAGAGTAAACCGCACTCACACTTACATGCTTGAGCCTATCCCCTTGTTGGCGATACACACTATCGTAGCCATTCGGATTAGCTCCCATTTCCTTTGATGTGAGACAGGGCGTTGGGGCAATGGAGAAGAGTCATATTGCATGTGCACATTATTCTCATTGCAAGTTCGAGAGTACTAGTAGTAAGGTCAAACACAAAGACTTCTTCCCCCCACAAGAAAAGAGTTAACACAACACCCCCCCCCCCCCCCCCCACACACACACAAAACGCATAAAAGAAAGATCTTGAGCACGGGATGGATGCAAAACATGACTCCCAAATGAATGAAGCTTTTCTACAATGTCAATGTGTTGCAGCTTGGGAGAAATCCGGTGGGTCATGCTTCATACATTACACCACCCATTTTGCCCCAAACTACAAAACCATGTTCTTTGCTCAAAGAGTAAACCGCACTCACACTTACATGCTTGAGCCTATCCCCTTGTTGGCGATACACACTATCGTAGCCATTTGGATTAGCTCCCATTTCCTTTGATGTGAGACAGGGCGTTGGGGCAATGGAGAAGAGTCATATTGCATGTGCACATTATTCTCATTGCAAGTTCGAGAGTACTAGTATTAAACACTACTAGAGTGCTCAACTTTTAGTCACATCCGAACTTCTGTCACATTTCAGTCATGACTTGGACCTACGCACTTTCCTCTCCCAGCCACATTGTGGGCTCTCAGTTGGGACTCTCATCACCACAATTTTAGAGCATCGAGAGTCACTCATCAACCATACACATACTATATCACATGTAACTTCGGTCCCATACATGTGATATAGTATGTGTATGGTTGATGAGTGACTCTCGATGCTCTAAAATTGTGGTGATGACCTCTGAGGATGATAATAGAATCTCTCTCTCTCTCTCTCTCTCTCTCTCTCTCTCTCTCAACGACGATGTCGAGTTGCATGCATGTTAAGCTGGCATGTGGAATATGGGACATGGGGATGTATTCTCCTAGGTTGTAGCTCATGTTTATAGCTGAACACTAAACAAATGCACCAGACTTTCATCGGGCAAGCTACATGATCACAGAAAACATCCTAGTTTTAAGCCTAGTCCACAGAGGACGCATGGAAGAGGCCTTAAAATTTTTAGTTTCTTTAATAAAACTTAGCTTTGTATCAAGTTTCCTAAGGCTCAAGAGCCTGATGCGGAAAACAACTCTCTCCCTTGGCTTTGTATTGGGTTTCCTACGATGTCAAAACAATATCCTTCTTCTTCTTCTTTGTCTCTCTCACACACACAATCAATAGTGCCCCAGACATTGTATTAGATCAACTACGATTGTGGTCATTTTGGCCTTTTAAGGATGTTTACTATAAACATTTCATTTCATTTCATCTCTCTCTCTCTCACTCACTCACACACACACACACACACACACACACACACATGGACACACATTTCATGTGTATTATACTCTCTTCTAGAATTCATGTAAGGTCAAACACAGAGACTTCTTCCCCCCACAAGAAAAGAGTTAACACAACACCTCCCCAACCCCCCCCCCCCCCCCCCCCCCCCCCAACACCCACACACACACACACACACACACATAGATTATAATTATCCTAGTGAAGAACCAAGCCACACATCCCCAAAAAGGCTATTTTATCTCGGACTTCAAAACACTATGGGGACAACTTGCAGTGGAGTGAGGAGATATTTAGCAATGCTTTGGATGGGATGTTGGTTATTTCATCTCTCTCTCACTCACTCACTCACACACACACACACACACACATGGACACACATTTCATGTGTATTATACTCTCTTCTAGAATTCATGTAAGGTCAAACACAAAGACTTCTTCCCCCCACAAGAAAAGAGTTAACACAACACCTCCCCCCCCCCCCCCCCCCCCCCCCCCCCCCCCAACACCCACACACACACACACACACATAGATTATAATTATCCTAGTGAAGAACCAAGCCACACATCCCCAGAAAGGCTATTTTATCTCGGACTTCAAAACACTATGGGGACAACTTGCAGTGGAGTAAGGAGATATTTAGCAATGCTTTGGATGGGATGTTGGTTGTTTTTGGAGGCTCAGTTGATCCTGGATTTGTGTTTCTTGCATTCAAAGATTTCTCTAAACTCACAAAATTGCAATGTGCATTCCAGAGTATGGGAGATAATGTGAGCTACCATTGTTGTGGTTCCTTGCATCACTTTCCATTAGCACCTTGCAAAGGAGCAATTCAATTCCTTGTGGTTATTGCCTTCATGGGATAAGGTAATGCATTTGAAGACCTGAGAAGGAGATAAGAACAACATTCCATGCCAATTGATTGCTCTTTTCTTCAAGTAGAAAATGAAGGCATGTCAAATTTGCAATATAGGAAGCCAAGAAAAGAGTTTTTGTCAAGCATTACATTCATATATACTGTTTTGAAGATCGCAAGCTTGTAGATCTCTTTAGTGATGGCTCTCTGGTTGCACAAGAAGGATTACATAAAAAAAGATGTCATCTGCTTAGTTGAGAGCGTGCAAGATCAAGGAACCTTAGAAACCAGGCTTCTTGAATTTTCGAAGGCCCATGCCGGTATAGAAAAGTGGGCTGGCCTTCAAGATCAACAACCTACTTTGCAATTAGCTGATGATGTGCCAATCAGAGAAGAGATTTCTTCGCAAGAAGAAGAAGGAGAAGAATACCAACCTCCTTTGTCAATGCAGGCCTACTTGGAAATGGAAGGACGTATGTTTTGAACTTCTTGTATATGTTAACATCTATTCTTTTTTATTTGATACTCTTAATGTTAGGTTTTGTTTTATGTAGTATTTTTTGAGTCCATCTTTTTCATCTTCAAGAGTTAAGGTTTAAATGTAGAGAATAATCTAAGAACTTACGTTCAAGGAAATATGAGCAGAAATCAACACTAGCAAATGCATGCCTGGCATAGCGTGTTTCAGAAGCCATGGTTTCCTTGAACCACTGCAGAGAGCTTGTAATACGGGAACCGCTGCAGAGAGCTCGTAATACAACTTGCTCGCTGAACCACTGGAGAGAGCTTCAACTTGCTGGCTGAACCACTATAGAGAGCTTGTAATGCGAGACCTCAAGTGAGAGAATGTAGCCACCCCATGGGAGGTATGAAGGTGAAGCTGAGGGTGGCTGAGACAATGAGGAGATGCAAATTCGTGCTCAATAAAGCTCAAAAGGCTTTCAAGCTGAACCACTTACATGGGGAATATATAGAGGAGGAGCAGAATGTTCAATCTGCATGGGCGCACTCATATGCAAATACGCAGGGGCTATTGGATTGAGAGAGAGAGAGAGAAGGCTCAGCCGGGAGATTAGCATGAGCACCAAATAAACCAGTAAGTGTGTGTGTGTCTTGGGGGGGGGGGGGGAATTGGGCGGTAATCATCCAGATTCCAGCTGTGTACTTGACCATGTTCGTGTGTGCGTGTGTGTGTGTGTGTGCGCGGGCGCGGCTTGGTGGGGCCGTGGGAATCATCAGTGGCTGCATTACATCGTTACAGGCAGTCTAGATTGGGAATCCTAAATCCTAAATATGGTATAAGCTTAAAGAGCTCTCCAGAGGAGTCCAGACTCCAGTGGCGCCGCCTGCGCACAGCCGCAGCTGAGATCTAGACCTGGCTTTCTGTGCAGCCGCAGCTTAGAGAGAGAAGTTGAAGAAGCAGAAGAAGAGAATATTTCTGTGCCGCAGTTGTGTGTGTGTGTGTGTGAGAGAGAGAGAGAGAGAGAGAGAGAGAGGTGCTGGCCATTTGGGCGGGACAAGGCGAGTAGTGGGACCTAGGTCTGTTCATGGCAGCAACGCACATCCAACATTGATTGAAGCATGATGTCCGTGGCAGCTAGCACCATGTGGAGACAGAGCAGAGTTCGGGAAAAATCATTTTTCAAACCATACAAAATTTCTTTCCTTGAGTCTGCCTAAAGGAAATTTAAAAAATAAGGAGTATTTTTTTGGGTTTTTACACTATTTTGCTCTATTTTGGGGCGGAATTTTTCCTTTTCTCCTTGTACTCAACTGGCATTTTTGAAAATTGGAAATGGCACGATATTAAGCTGAAACACATTTTTCCCGAACACTGAGACAGAGGGAAAAAGAGTGAGGATTTGAGGTGTGCACTGGAGTTTGCCGCCTGCGCGCGCACAGCCGCACCATGGAGACTCGAGAGAGACTTGCTTCTTGTGATACAGTTGCTTTTTGACGAATTTGTCCCTTGATTGGTGGGGTGGCCCACAATAGCGAGCTGGGGGGAGGACAATTTTCAACTTTCAGGGGCAGTTTTTCCCGCCCTCGGTTCCTATTTGTTGATCTGCCTGGCCGTCGAGTCTCAATAGAGTCCGACCAGTATTCGGGAAAAATCATTTTTCCACAATGCATATCCCCCCTGACTGCCAAATTAAAATATGCCAACGCACCAATATGCCTACAACACACATTAAATTGAGTTTTCTAACCTTCAAATTGATGTTTTCTAACCTCAATAAAAAAGTAAATTGAGGCTTTTTAATCTTCAATTTTAAAATGTAGAGAAAAACCTCAAAATTTATAATTTTTAATGCATAATTACACTCAACCTAGGTGTTTTCATAGGACTACCCTCCTACCCCGCTCACATGCACCTGACTTGAAATTGGAGTGCTCGAAATTGCAACCCTTCCCATCCTTCCTCAGATGTCCCAAGCTACAACTCAGAATAAGGAGACACAGTTACTTTCTGACTCTGCACTACATAGCCAACATGCACCAGCTAGTGGGGATTCTCATTCGAAGAGATCCTTGCTATAAGTTGGAACGTAGAGTGTCGAGCTTCCAATAAGAAAGACGTCATGAATCTGGTTAATGGTCTTATAAGTATCTCCTTCTTAGCCAAGAAATGCCCAAGAAAATTAAAGAATAAAGCCTCTAGTCTAGTTGAACACAAAGATATGATATATTAACATCGAGAGAGATGGTGAGCTACAATAATAGCTACGAGCTATGATATAAATAATGCACACTAATATGTACTATACATATAGTCTGGTCTGTGAGGCGATAATATTGATAGTACTGCCTGCATTGTCTAGTTGAAAAATAGTGAGGTAGTCTAGTTGAAAACTCATATATGATATATTAACATTGAAAGAGACGATGAGATAGAATAATAAGTTCAAGCTACGATATAAATAATTCACGCTAATAATAAATATGATATATATATATTGTAGTTGAATAATAATTGAGCATACAAGCAGTAGAAGGCTAGCAGAGTTGTTAATATAACCCTTTTTTGGGTTGATAGTGTACATGTTCTTGATATCCACTACATTGGGTGTAGATTAGAGATATACGAAGATAGTGCATGATAATAAGGTTTTACAATAATTATGATACCACATGAAATTATTATGATGATTTAATAATGATGGCAGTACTGCATATACTATTGTCTAGTTGGGAAGTAGTGAGATAGGATATAAACAATAACCTGGCCTACAATGATTATGATACCACATGTATAGATAGACAATGTCCATGCTTGTATATATAAAGCTTTGTATATACGTAGACTGTACATATATATAATTAATCGATGGACTTTTCCTTCATATTTCAATACGTGCAATCTATGAATAAATAATGCATGTAGGATAATAATGATGCATGTGTAGGCCTCTTGACTGGTTGGACACTCAGATATGATACATTAACATCGAGAGAGGTGATGAGCTAAAATAACATTTACATGCTACGATATAAATAATTCACTCTAATAGTTACGATACATATAGTATAGGGAGATAATGAGTTAGCATGTAACTTGTGAGTTAGAAGATATAAACACTAACCTACAATGATTACGATACCACATGTATAGATAGACAATATTAACATGTACATAGAATGTCAACTTATAGATATAATTAATTGATGGACTTGCCCTTCATATTTCACTACATGCGATCTATGAACAAATAATGTGAGGTAATAATGATACATGCATGCCTAGGCCTCTAGTCTAGTTGGACACTCATATATGATATATTAACATCGAGAGAGATGATGAGCTACAATAATAATTACGAGCTACGATATAAATAATTCACACTAACAAATATGATAAATATAGTCTAGTTGAATAATGATTGAGCATATAAGGAATAATAGGCGACAAGATATGTGAATATAACCCTTTTTTGGGTGGATAGTGTACATATTTTTGATATCCACTACATTGGGTGGAAGTTAGAGATATAGGAACGTAGTGCATGATAATAAGGCTTGGCAATAACTATGATACCACATGAAATTATTATGACGATATAATAATGATGGCACTGCATGTATTGTCTAGTTAGGAAGTAGTGAGATAGGATATACACAATAACCTAGCCTACAATGATTATGATACCACATGTATATATAGAAAATGTCCATGCTTATATATATGAAGCTTTGTATATACATAGACTGTCAATTACCTATATATTATTAATTGATAGCCTTGCCCTTCATATTTCAATACGTGTGATCTTTGATTAAATAATGTATGCAAGATAATAATGATGCATGCCTAGGCCTCTTCACTAGTTGGACACTCAGGTATGATATATTGACATCCAGTAGAGGTGATGAGCCACATTAATTTTTGCGAGCTACGAGATAAATAACACACTCTAATAGTTATGACACAAAAATTCTAGCTAGACATTGAGTTAGGATACAACTTGTAAGCTAGAAGAGTTGTGATGGCCCTTCTTTGGGTTGATAGTATTGCACATGTTTAAGATGTCCACTAGATAGGGTGTAAATTGGAGATAAGAAGATAGTGCATGATAACAAGGTGTTGTCATCAATATAATTAATCTCTAACCTTCTGAAAGTATTTTCCAACTCAATTTGGCCACTTTAGTATGGGGATAATAATAATAGATGCTTAGGCCTCTAGTCTAGTTGGACACTAAGATATGATATATTAACATCGAGAGAGATGATGAGCTACAATAATAACTACGAACTACAATATAAATAATGCACACTAATCATTACGATACATATAGTGTAGTAATTGGATAACTATCTAGCATATAAACAACAAGCTAGAGTCGATGTGATACTCATTCTTTGGGTGGATAGTGTACATGTTTCTGATATCCACTAGACAGGATGTAAATTAGAGATATAAGAGGATAGTGCATGATAACAATTATGATACGGCATGTACTTATTATGACGATGCCAACGATATATGATGCGATAATAATGATAGTATTCATGTGCATATATTGTCTAGCTAGAAAGTAGTGAAAATGGATATAAACCCTAAACCTACAGTAATTGTGATCCACATGTATAGATTGACAATATTAACATGTACGTAGAATGTCAACTTATAGATAAGAAATTGACAGACTTGACTTGAATATTTCAATACATGAAAACTATAAATAAATAATGTGAGATAATAATGATACATGCATGCCTAGGCCTCTAGTCTAGTTGAAAACTCATATATAATATATTAACATCGAAAGAGACGATGAGCTAGAATAATAAGTTGAATCTACGATATAAATAATCATGCTAATAACAAATATGATACATATATCTAGTTAATTAATAATAATTGAGCATACAAGCAATAGAAGCCTAGAAGAGTTGTTAATATAACCCTTTTTTGGGTGGATAGTGCACATGTTCTTGATATCCACTAGATTGGGTGAAAATTAGAGATATACGAAGATAGTGCATGATAATAAGGTTTGACAATAGCTATGATACCACATGAAATTATTATGAAGATATAATAATGATGGCACTACATATACTATTGTCTAGTTGGGAAGTAGTGAGATAGGATATAAACAATAACCTGGCCTACAATGATTATGATACCACATGTATAAATAGACAATGTCCATGCTTGTATATATAAAGCTTTGTATATAAGTAGACTGTACCTATATATAATTAATCGATGAACTTTCCCTTCATATTTCAATACGTGCAATCTATGAATAGATAATGCATGTAGGATAATAATGATGCATGCCAAGGCCCCTTGACTAGTTGGACACTCAGATATGATACATTAACATCGAGAGAGGTGATGAGCTACAATAATATTTACGTGCTACGATATAAATAATTCACTCTAATAGTTACGATACATATAGTCTAGCTAGATGATGAGTTAGCATGTGACTTGTAAGCTAGAATATATAAACACTAATCTACAATGATTATGATACCACATATATAGATAGACAATATTAACATGTACTAGAATGTCAACTTATAGATATACATATGATGGACTTGCCCTTCATATTTCAATACATGCGATCTATGAATAAATAACGCGAGATAATAATGATACACGCATGCCTAGCTAGCCCTCTAATCTAATTGGACACTCATATATGACATATTAACATCAAGAGAGATGATGAACTACAATAACAGGTACAAGCTACGGTATAAATAATCCACACTAATAAATATGATACATATAGTCTAGTTGAATAATGGTTGAGCATATAAGCAATAATAGGCCAGAAGAGTTGTGAATATAACCCTTTTTTGGGTGGATAGTGTACATGTTTCTGATATCTTGTACATTGGTTGTAAACTGGAGATATATGAAGATAGTGCATGATAGTAAGGTTTGATAATAACTATGATACCACATGAGATTATTATGACAATATAATAATGATGGCATTGCATGCTGTCCTATTGTCTAGTTGGGAAGTGTGAGATAGGATATAAACAATAACATAGCCTACAATGATTATGATACCACATGTATAGATAGACATTGTCCATGCTCGTATATATAAATAATGTACACTAATAATTACGATACATATAGTCTAGTAATTGGATAACGATCTAGCATATAAACAACAAGCTAGAGTTGTTGTGATACTCATTGTTTGGGTGGATAGTGTACATGTTTCTGATAACCACTAGACAGGATGTAAATTAGAAATATAAGAGGATAGTGCATGATAATAAGGTGTGATAATAATTATGATACCGCATGTAATTATTACGATGGTCCCAACGATATGTGATGCGATAATAATGATAGTATTCATGTGCATATATTTTCTAGCTAGAAAGTAGTGAAAATGGATATAAACCCTAAACGTACAGTAATTATGATCCACATATATAGATAGACAATATTAACATGTAAGTAGAATGACAACAATAATAGGCTAGAAGAGTTGTGAATATAACCCTTTTTTGGGTGGATAGTGTACACATGTTTCTAATATCCAGTACATTGGTTGTAAATTGGAGATATAGGAAGATAGTGCATGATAGTAAGGTTTGATAATAACTATATTACCACATGAACTTATTATGAAGATATAATAATGATGGCATTGCATGCATGTACTATTGTCTAGTTGGGAAATGTGAGATAGGATATAAACAATAACATGGCCTACAATGATTATGATACCACATGTATAGATAGACATTGTCCATGCTAGTATATATAAACCTTTATATATACCTAGACTATCTTGCCTATATATAATTAATCCATGGACTTGCCCTTCATATTTCAATACGTGCGATCTATGAATAATTGACGTCTGTAGGATAAAAATGATGCATGCCTAGGCCTCTTGACTAGTTGGACACTTAGATATGATATATTAACATCAAGAGAGGTGGTGAGCTACAATAATATTTTGGAGCTACGGTATAAATAAAGCACTCTAATAGTAACGATATGTATAGTCTAGCTAAATAATGAGTTAGCATGTAACTTGTAAGCTAGGAGGTATAAACACTAAGCTACAATGATTATGATATCACATGTATAGGTAGACATTGTCCATGCTAGTATATAAATCTTTATATATACCTAGACTGTCTTACCTATATATAATTAATCCATGGACTTGCCCTTCATATTTCAATACGTGCGATCTATGAATAAATAGTGTATGTAGCATAAAAATGATGCATGCCTAGGCCTCTTGACTAGTTGGACACTTAGATATGATATATTACCGTCAAGAGAGGTGATGAGCTAAATAATATTTTCGAGCTACGATATAAATAATCCACTGTAATAGTGTCGATACATATATTCTAGCTAGATAATTAGTTAATTAGCATGTAACTTGTAAGCTAGGAGATATAAACACTAACCTACAATGATTATGATACCACATGTATAGATAGATAATATTAACATGTACGTAGAATGTCAACATATAAATATAAATTAATTGATGGACTTGCCCTTCATATTTCAATACATGCGATCTATGAACAAATAATGCGAGATAATAATGATACATGCATGCCTAGTCCTCTAGTCTAGTTGCACACTAGCTCATATATGATATATTAACATCTGATGAGATACAATATAAATACTTCACGCTAATCATTACAATACATATAGTCTAGTAATTGGATAAGGATCTAGCATATAAACAACAAGCTAGAGTTGTGTGTATACTCATTCTTTGGGTGGATAGTATACATGTTTTTGCTATCCACTAGATAGGATGTAAATTAGTAACTATGATACCACATGAAATTATTATGTCGATATAATAATGATGGCACTGCATATACTATTGTCTAGTTGGGAAGTATTGAGATAGGATATAAACAATAACCTGGCCTACAATGATTATGATACCACATGTATAGATAGAGAATGTCCATGCTTATATATATAAAGCTATGTATATACGTACGTAGACTATACCTCTATATAATTAATCCACATGGGATCTATGAATAAGTAATGCGGGATAATAATCATACATGCTTAGGCCTCTTGTCTAGTTGGACACTAAGCTATGATATATTAACATCGAGAGAGATGATGAGCTACAATAATAGCTACGACCTACGATATAAATAATGCACACTAAAAATTACGATACATATAGTCTAGTAATTGGATAACAATCTAGCATATAAACAACAAGCTAGAGTTGTTGTGATACTCATTCTTTGGGTGGCTAGTGTACATGTTTTGTATATCCACTAGATAGGATGTAAATTAGAGATATACGAAGATAGTGCATGGTAATAAGGTATGATAGTAATTATGATACCACATGTAATTATTACGATGATCCCAACGATATGTGATGGGATAATAATGATGGTATTCATGTGCATATATTGTCTAGCTAGAAAGTAGTGAAAATGGATATAAACCCTAAACCTACAGTAATTATGATCCACATGTATAGATAGTTAATATTAACATGAACGTAAAATGTCAACGTATAGGTAACTAATTGACAGACTTGCCTTGAATATTTCAATACATGCAATCTATAAATAGATAATAATGATACATGCATGCCTAGGTCGCTAGTCTAAAAAAACTCGTATATAATATATTAACATCGAAAGAGACAATGAGCTAGAATAATAAGTACAAGCTACGATATAAATAATTCACCGTAATGAATATGATACATATAGTCTATAAGTTGAATAATGATTGAGCATATAAGAAATAATAGGCTACAAGAGTTGTGAATATAACCCTTTTTTGGGTGGATAGTGTACATGTTTATGGTATCCACTACATTGGTTGTAAATTAGAGATAGAGGAAGATATTGCATGATAGTTAGGTTTGACAATAACTATGATACCACATGAAATTATTATGATGATATAATAATGATGGCACTGCATGTAGTACTATCTAGTGGGGAAGTAGTGAGATAGGATATAAACAATAACCTGACCTACAATGGTTATGATACCACATGTATAGATAGACAATGTCCATGCTTGTATATATAAAGCTAATTTGTATATACGTAGACTGTACGTATATATAATTAATCCATGGAGTTGCCCTTCATATTTCAATACGTGCGATCTATAAATAAATAATGCATCTAGGATAATAATGATGCATGCCTAGGCCTCTTGACTAGTTGGACACCCAGATATGATACATTAACATCGAGAGAGGTGATGAGCTACAATAATATTTACGTGCTACGATATAAATGATGCACTCTAATAGTTACGATACATATAGTCTAAATCGATGATGAATTAGCATGTCACTTGTAAGCTAGAAGATATAAACGCTAACCTACAATTATTATGATACCACATGTAAAGATAGACTTGTTACATTTCATGAGCTATAATATATGTTTATTAGTGCTGATGCTAGTCTAAATGTTATATTCTCTATTGAGCTAATCTAGTAAATCTTTATAACATGTGCCTATGCCTCTAGTCTAGTTGGACACTGAGATATGATACATTAACATCGAGAGAGTTAATAAGCTACGATAATAACTATGAGCTACAATAGAGATAATGCACACTAATAATTGCGATACATATAGTCTAGTTGGATAATGATTGAGCATATTGTTGAGCTTATATGTAAAGCTACTCAATATATGGCTTCTCTATATATGGCACCCAGGTCCCCTCTATATATACATCATCTCATGTGTGTATTCTACACACTTTGGGGTTCTACTTCTGTGCTCTCTCCTTCTCTCTCAACATGGTATCAGAGCAGTACGTTTTTGTTTTCGATTTTTCTCCTGATCAAAATCGATTTTGCAGAAACTACCGTGAAAGGGATCGGAATCAATGTGGTCTACAACTTTGCAGAAGGAAGTTTCTTCAAATTTTGCACCGATTTTGAGTTATCGTTCAAGAACTGCGTACATACCTGAAAAACAGCTTTCGCGTTTTGTTTTTGATTTTTCTGCTAATTGGAAACGATTTTGCAGAAACTACCCGACAAAGGGATCGGAATCGATGTGGTCTACAACTTTGCAGAAGGAAGTTTCTTCAAATTCTGCACCGATTTTGAGTTATCGTTCACGGACTGCGTACATACCTGAAAAACAGCTTCCGCGTTTTGTTTTTGATTTTTCTGCTAATCGGAAACGATTTTGTAGGAACTACCCGCGAAAAAGACCGGAATTGATGTGGTCTACAACTTTGCAGAAGGAAATTTCTTCAAATTCTGCACCGATTTTGAGTTATCATTCACGGACTGCGTACATACCTGAAAAACAGCTTCCGCGTTTTGTTTTTGATTTTTCTGCTAATTGGAAACGATTTTGCAAAAACTACCCGCGAAAGAGACCGGAATTGATATGGTCTACAACTTTGCAAAAGGAAGTTTTTTCAAATTCTGCACCGATTTTGAGTTATCGTTCGCGGACTGCGTACATACCTAAAAAGCAACTTCCGCTTTTTGTTTTTGATTTTTCTGCTAATTGGAAACGATTTAGGAGAAACAACCCGCTAAGAAAACCGGAATCGATGTGGTCTACAACTTTGCAGAAGAAAGTGTTTTCAAATTCTGCATCGATTTTGAGTTATCGTTCGCGGACTGCGTACATACATAAAAAGTAATTTTTGTTTTTTTGTTTTTTTATTTTTCTGCTTATTGAAAACGATTTTGCAGAAACTACCCACGTGAGAGACCGGAATCGATGTGTTCTACAACTTTGCAGAAGAAACTACCCGCTATGGGAGACCGGAATCGATGTGGTCTATAACTTTGCAGAAGAATGTTTCTCTAAATTCTGCACTGATTTTGGGTTATCGTCTCGGACTGCGAATATGTTTGAAAATCAAAATTTTACTTTTTGCTTTTGATTTTTCTCATAATTGAAAACTTCTCAATTATATTTTTCTTCGTCAATCATATATTTGTTACTAACGTAACTTTGCTGCAGAAGCCAGTTACACATCGTTCCGATTCAGTGGAGCTGTTGAGCCGTTGATGATCGTCCAAATTATATCGAGCTACTGTTGGTACATGATCTTTTGTTATATGATATACTCGTTCATTGATTCTCGTATAATTATTCTTTTAGAGATATAGTTTACGTCGTTTTATTGATAATTTCTCATTGATACCATAGTGATTTTGATGGTACCATGATGACGTTTTGTTAATACTTTGGTCATGGTGATTTTCGTTGATACCATGATGATATGTCATTGATACCATGGTTATTCTCGGTGGTGCCATGATGATATTTCGTTGATACCATGGTTATTCTCGGTGATTCCATGATGATATTTCGTTGATTCCATGGTGATTTTTATTGATACCATGATGATGTTTTGTTGATACCATGGTTATTTTCGGTGATACCATGATGTTGTTTCGTTGATACCATGGTTATTCTCGGTGATGCCATGATGATATTTCGTTGATATCATGGTTATTCTTGGTGATGCCATAATGTTGTTTCGTTGATACAATGATTATTCTCGGTGATATCATGATGCTTTTCGTTGATACCATGATCATTTATTCATTTTTATTGATATAATGATGATATTTTGTTAATACTTTGATGGTATTCATTGATCACTACATTGATAAATGTTGTTTTATGTAGTATATACACATATCATTTGTATCACGTAATCACACATTTTGTACTTTTACGTTTATACTTTATGTACCATATGTTATCGTGTGTATATATGTCGTCAAAAGAGTGGCGTCGCGAACCATCTCTTATGGCATTGTGAACGTAATTATTTCATTAACGATGCTAATAATTTTCATGACATGTTTTTTTTTGGAGTCTATGATCTATGTAGGATTGATCAAAGAATTGATTTTATGAAGACAAACTTGGTGACAATAAAATATTTATGAAGATATGTTTGGTGATTCCATATTGATGACAACATGAAGACATGTTTGGTGATGTGATATTGATGACAAGCTACACAGCAGATTCACGGAGACACTTTTGATTACAAGCTAATCGATAGCTTTTACACCTCTTTATTGAATCTTTGTATTCATTATTGTATTTGATAGGATAGGAGTAATGTAACTCCTCATAAAACATTCATTGTAAAAGGAGTGATGTAGCTCCTCGTAAACATTTGTATATTCAATGATTTTTATAATATAACGGTGGGTGTATATAGAGCTGTGGGTTTTTCCCTTGATCCCCCAAGGGTTTTTTCATCCACAATTAGGGACCCTTATTTGAGCGGGGGTGTTGAGCTTATATGTGAAGCTAGTCAATATATGGCTTCTCTATATATGGCACCTAGGTCCCCTCTATATATACATCATCTCATGTGTGTATTCTACACACTTTGGGGTTCTACTTCTGTGCTCTCTCCTTCTCTCTCAACACATATAAGCAACAATAAGCTAGAAGAGTTGTCAATATACCCCTTCTTTGGGTGGATAGTGTACATGTTTCTGATATCCACTACATCAGCATGTGTAAATAAGAGATATAAGAAGACAATGCATGATAATAAGGTGTGATAATAATTATGATCCCACATGTAATTATTACGTCGATGTAAATATATATATGTGAAGAGATATTAATGATGGTATTAATGTATGTATTGTCTAGTTGGGAAGTAGTGAGATAGGATATAAACACCTACCTATAACAATTATGATACCACATGTATAAATACACAATGTCCATGACTGTATACATAAAGCTTTATATGTACGTAGAGTGTCAACTTATAGATAATTAATTGATTGACTTTCCCTTCATATTCCAATACGTGGGATCTATGAATAAATATTGTATGCAGTAGGAGTAGTAAGAGAATCCCTAAGAGGATATATATATAGATATATAGTGTGGAGATTGGAGATTGCCGAGTAGGGTTCTACGTTATCAACTGTAGCAGCTTGTGCAAAAGCCAAGCTTTCCAGCCTGGCAAGGGTAAACTGCGCCTCGTGCTAATGCACTCTAAATTGGCACATGGATATTTTGGTAAATTTTGAAGTGCGAGGCACAGCCACCGGGGTCTATTGAGTCGAATTCGGACGAGGGCTCGTAAAACATTTTTTGTGGACCTGGCTTTGGAACTTTTTCACATATTATAACTAAAAGTTTCATAATATGAACCGGCTTGAGAACCTTCTTGCCCAAATTTGAGCCAGCCATTTTTTATTTTGAATAAGCTGTGGATAAAGCGAACCTACTTTTTTTCGAGCTTGTATACTAATATTGTCGAACTCAGTGTTTGCGACAAATGTATCTCAACTTAGGCCCCTGTCACACTGGGGCACCCAAAACATGGCCAAGAGGAGGTGGCGCCCCCCTATTCGTCCGCCATGCCAAAAAGTGATTTTGGGCCTAGAAGCTTTGTCAGATGGCTAGCCTCTTAAGCCCGGCCAACTTTCCAAAGTGGTGGCCATCTCTCAAAAAGTAACCCGCAAGCGCACGTCACAGGTCTTAATATCGTGCCATTTTCAATTTCAAAAAATGTAGGTTGCGAGCAAGGGGGAAAGAAGAAATTCCACCCCAAAATAGAGAAAAGTAGTGTAAACACCCAAAAACATAGCCGGATTTTCTAAAATTTCCTCTTGGCAAATTCAAGGAAAGTATGTATGTATGTTACACTAATATTATTATGTAATGCTCCAATCTTCAATGATTGGTTGGTGGCCCACACTCCAGCAGTGCTGCATGAGCGATTAGATCACTCCTCCTTTTGGCTCTCCCACTTTGAGCATGAGACTTCTGCCGTGGACATGGAGATTCCAGTGCGCGCCACTCTTTTTCCCTCTGTCTCCACATGGTGCTAGATACCACCAACATCATGCTTCAATCAATGTTGACTGTGCGCTGCCATGAACAGACCCAGGTCCCAATCGCCTTGTCCCGCCCAAATGACCAGGGCCCAGCACCTCTCTCTCTCTCTCTCTCTCTCTCTCTCTCTCTCTCTCTCTCTCTCTCTCTCTCTCTCTCTCTCTCTCTCTCTCTCTCTCAGCTGTGGCACAGAAAACTTCTCTTCTTCTTCTTCTTCTTCTTCTTCTCTCAGTTGCGGCACAGAAAGCCAGGTCTCCATCGCCTGGAGCTATCGGTACACTAGCGCCTAGCTGGGCCACCATCACTTACTGCTCTGTCTCTCTCTATCTCTCTGGTTCCAGCTCATGTGTAGGAGCTGCGAACGCGTGGCGCTGCTCTCCGTAATCTGTCAGGGCATCCGAGCTCATGTGTAGGAGTTGCCAACGCCTGACGCAACTGATCTCCCTCGTCTCTCGGTGCATCTCAGCTCATGTGAAGAAGCTGCCAACGCCAGAATAGCAGTCTGCAGGCCGCCATCAAGCCTGGTCCAGCGCGCGAGCGGGCTCCTCAAATCAGTTGTGAAGGCTTCACTTCGACATATTGAAGAAGACGTCGTGCAGTAGCATAGCCTGTCGCCTGTCGCAATACTCCAACTCATCGGCATTGAGTTGTCTTAAATCTTTTAGGTGCTTAGCATTTTTTCTCCTCTAGTTATTTCCATTGTTTGGAGGAATTAGACGTGGCACTCTATTAATCACGCTCTTTATTCCCTCATCATGTACACTGCTCTCTCGATTCTGGAATTAACAGTGCATGACAAAACTTAATTTTAGTGTAGCTTAGCCTCAAATGCCATGCTTGCATGTATAGATGGACGTAGTTAGAGCAATGATAGAAAAAGCTTTACTGTAGATAGTTGGTTCATTAATGTACGTGAATGAGAATAAGTATACATCCATGGCCTTTATCTCTGTGTATTTAATGCAGCTATTTCTTTGTTAGACCGTAATTGGTTTTGGAATTGTTTTTACTTGGTTAAATAAAGTTGCCCATGCTTCCAAAAGAGTGGCTCACTGACAATTTGATAGAAGTATGAGATTTTTGTGCACCTTGTCTGGGACCACACCCCAAACCCCCAATCCGTTGCATGCTTAAAAGCATACCTTTGCATTATAGAGAATTTTGCTAAGTCTGTTTTTAAAAAAAAAACGCTGCTCATGTTGTAAAAGTAGGATGTAGAAGCTACTCCATGTTGTATAATGCGGCTCCATTATAGTACCCAACCCTATCCAAGTTGATAAGCTTATGCTCATTCAAGTTGATTGATAAGCTTGTTGGTGGCTTCAGTCCAGAGATCTTTGATCATCCTTGTGGAGGCGCCTCCTTGAGTGCGGCCTCCTTAACGATGATCAGCAACGTTAATTTTGCTAGCTGATCATCGTCGCCACTGGCCCGATGCGAGATCTCCACAACTCCCATTGTATTGGCCCTTAAATGGGTTGAGAGCAGGGTAGGTTCTCTTGCTTGTCTGGTTGTAGTTGCATGAACTGAACTAATTTGGCCCCTTAGGACATCTTGAATCGAAAAGGCTTATAATTAGTCCTTTTCTAACTTACCGGGTTTTTTTTAATGGAGATTCACAACTATTATCTTCCAGACTTTAAGCTGGAGTCTGGAGACCTTGGTAAATGCTTTCACTCCCTAGATCATATTGTGCAGTTATCTAAGCCAACCGCCACAATGCTTTGCTTCTGATAGGATGTTAGCAAGGTGTATAGTCGGAATCTACCCTTCAACACACGTAAAGCTATAATTAACATCATTTTCTACCATTGAATTTAGAAACATGCCAACTATAATCCATCCCATTGACACCTTTGTCCATGTACACATAGGGTTCCAAAGCTAGAATACCGCACATGTCAAATGGTGTACAACCAGTGTGATTTATAGTATCTTGATTGCTACCGTGGAGAGAGAGAGAGAGAGAGAGAGAGAGAGAGAGAGAGAGAGAGAGAGAGAGAGAGAGAGAGAGAGAGAGAGAGAGAGAGAGAGAGAGAGAGAGAAAGAGAGAGAGAGAGAGAGAGCATGTGGCAGGTACATAAGACTCTCAAGAATACTATCTCAATGAGATTTTTTAAAGTGTTTGATTTATATAGTTTTGACTAAGTGATGCTTGGATTAATACTTTGTATAGGTAGCGATGAGATGCTTGACGATGTCTTACGCCATGGCTCTCATGATTGTTTTTGGTGTTTCTCTTTTGAGAGAAGCATATCAGGCTACTTAAGCATTCCAACTAATAACAAAGCCAATGAGATATCCTATTCGAATTTCCATAGTCGCATCTTGTTTACAAATACATGGAAGCAATTAGAGATCTAAAAGGATGGGCTATTGTGTGAGAATAGATATATGAAAGCTCTTCACTCTTGCTTGCTTTCACCTCAAGGTAGGAGCTTTGATGAATCGTCAAACCTTGGGTGTCATAATTGGAATTCTTTGTGTGCTTTTCTTGCAACCTCAAAGAAGCAAGCTCGAGAGCTATGGAGTAGTGCTATTCGGATTGGGCACTCTTGTGCTTGCAAAGCTTTGCTTAATAGAAATGGAATAGTCATTGGACGAAAATTGAGAAGAATTCCCTTCTTATTAAGTGCCAATGAAAAAGAATCAATCAAGAGGCTCTCAAGTGGAGACCCCTGCTCCTATGGCTATGAGTACTCCAAGGTTTTTGTAGATGAAGTGAAGTACAATGTAGGAGATTATTTGGTAGTAGCTAAAGATCACGAGTCAAAATTTTATGGGAGGCTATCAAATATATTTTCTGTGGAGCAAGAAGGGGTTGTTGTTGTGTTTGTCACGGTGGAGGCCATTGTGCAAAGCTTTGATGGTATTGATGACAATTCTGGATGTTCATCCTACACAAAAGTAAAAGGAATCAGTGTGTCTCAGTGATACTACCAGTTCACTGTATTTGCTGGAAGTTTTTTTATATTCAAGGAGCAGGAGCTGATATGGAGGTCTTGTATGAAATCAATGGATCTGATCGACGTCATCGTCTAGTGCTTCCAAGGGGACTAGGATGTGTTCCTTCTTGGCCAGAGGAGGGCGACATTGTAATTGCTAAGGGACTTGAAGCTTCTACAATAGAAGCTTTGGTGCAAAGTGTTGATACAGTAAATAGGAAAGCATTGCTCTACTGGAAAGGTAATCATCATGAAAAAACTTTTTGGGTCGATTGGAAATTCATCTTCTCTATTCTGATACGTGGAAACAACTAGGTAAGTCTTGTGAAATACTGTGTAAGTGATTTATGAAAAGTCTTTTACTAATCTCTGACTTGTTTTGCACGTATTCAAAAGCATGGACAAACAATATGATGTATCACATATAACTTGTAACTATAGATGGGACTTATTTCAAGTTTTCAAATTATTTTATTGAGATTGAAAGAAATAAGGATTTCAATTATATATAGATGCGTACAGTCTTTAGATAAGAATTGAAATTTCTCTTTTAAGGATTTTTTATCAAAGATTGTATTGGATGGAACATGCTATTTAAAAGTTAATTGAAGTTGCTTCATATGGAATTTTGTGAGTCTTTTTGTGTATTACTAGTAAAATGTATTAGTTTTGAGTTATTGTGCAGCTCTCTCATAGTTGTTATATTGTCACTCTAAATTGTTTTTTTGGCAAATGACAATGTCTCCGACAACGTGAAGGCATAAAATGTACACTTAAAATAATCTTCCTATACTTTTAAAATAATATTCTTGCTTGTGTTATGAGAGGTTTAAAGTTGGCAAACATTCAAACATCTATCTCACAATGTTTTAATGTTACTTGCATGTGGTAAGCAATGGTAACAACCTTTCAAAGTATACGATGTAGTTGCTCTTAAAAAGTGTAGTCACCCACAAAGAAAGCGATCCAATTATATAACATTTATCAAGCATGCGGTATTAATTACCAAATGAAATTACCACATGATTGTCTTGTTATACCATATTCAACACCACCATATCTCAATAGTCCTATGCTACTAATTATATTTCTCTAAATTGAGCTAGCAGTCTATTAACATCATAGAATCAATCTCAAGATACCTATAAGATCCATGTGATTGGCCTTGAACTCAAAGTTTTCTACTCAGTAGGGAATCTGTGCACACACATGCAAGCGTGAATATGTTTGTTTGTGTGTGTGTGTGTGTGTGTGTGTGTGTGTGTGTGTGTGAGAGAGAGAGAGAGAGAGAGAGAGAGAAGAAGAAGAAGAATTTTAACATTGTAGGAAACTATCCCAAGACACCTTAAAGATCTATCTGACGAGGAGAGTTGAACTCAAGATCTGTTCTTCAAGAGGGAAATGGCATAACCAATCTACCACACTTGTGTGATAGAAAGGCTATGTAACATTTAATGGCCTAAAATCTTATGTGTAGCGGAATTTAGCATGAACATAGTGGGCATTTCATTAGAATTGATTCCTAATGAGAATTACAAGAGTGCTTGGGTGGAGAGAGCAACAAAAAAAACATAACACCTAGTTAGATAGCATCGACAATACTTTCAAAAGAGAGAGAGCAATTAAGCTATTGACAACAGTTGAGGACCGGATTTGCATGGAGCTGGTCCCCCCTCCAAAAGGCTTTGTATTATGGTTTCTCCCATCAAGAGAGACATTGTACAATACAATTCTTTGTGTTCCTTCAAGACTAGCTAGTGCAATGAAGATGGAAGCTTCATACACCAAGCAAAACACTTAATCAAACACAACTTGAATTATCCCCGTTCTCAGACCCAAGACCTCACACACCTTCGAAGATGGTGAGAGCTAGCAGGGTATGAGAGTAGATTGAGAGGAAAAAGAAGTATCTTACGAGAAAGAAGTACATCTCCTCACATAATCACTCATATTAGCATAGCTTAGCTTAGTAATTAGCTTGGTAGAGAAGATGAGCATGCATTGAAGCTTGGCTCTTGGTTGGATTTGCATCCAGATGCCAAGAGAGTGTTGATGTAGGCTTCTATCTCACAAGCTTGGAGTAGGTGATGAGCTCTCCATTAAAGCTTGGGAGGAGATAGAGTATTTTCCCTTCACACATGGTCAAGTGTGAGAGTGTGTGTGTCAATGCCAAGCAAAAATCAGCCCCCCCTCTCTGTTGGGCGAGCCCTAGCTGCTAAATAAGTCTGGCCTTTGCCTCATTGGACCTCCCCAGGTCAAGCCAATAGGAATTAAGCAGCATAAGTGATAGCCTTTAGACATGTGTCCCCCTTTCCCCTTTTGTGAGCTTTAGGTAATTAAATAATTAAACTAAACTCTCATTGGACCCCTTTGCCTCCTGGCCAATAAGAATCAGGCAAGCCATGGGGCTCCTGAATGCTCATTGGACCCCTTGGGAGACTGCCCAATAGTCTTCTAGGAGACTTAATTCTCATTGGTTTCTTTTATTAAATGTTTTTAAATTAATTAAACTAGATTTACTCTAGCTTAATTCTCATTGATCCACTTCAAGGGTCTTCCAATAGGAATTGGGCACACCTTGTGGGCATCTGGCCTAGGGAGCTGACATGTGTCCCTCATTCCCTTTGTGTAAAGGGAGCCTGTGTGTGTGTGTGTGGCTTTCTCTCTCATCCCCTAGCTTTGGGGCTCGCCCCCTCCCATGTAGGGATGTAGAAAGACTTTTAGGGCACACACTAAGCATCCAATTTTCCCTAGGGTTGACCTTTGGACACAACCTTTGAATTTTGGAACCTTAGCATTTTGGAAGTCTTAATGGGCTGAACCTTAGGGTCTTTTTGGCCCATTGTTTCACATGGCTCTTTTGCAGATGGCCCCCCCTTTGGATCCCTATTTTCCCTCCTTTGGATCCCTACTGTGGCCGGTCTGCTAACTTAACCAATATTCTAGCTTTTTCTCCCTTGACACTTCCCCACATTAAATGATCAGTTTAATATGAGAAAATCATTTAGGAGAATTAGATATTGATTATTATGACATTACCTCTCTCTTGAAATCATAGTCGTCCTCGACTATGGTGTAGAGAAGATAAAGCATATGCATGAGTCCTTTTCTTAGCGGGTAGAGGATCCCTATGTTACCCTACGACATCATTCCATAATGGATGACTAGTCCATTTGGCGCTTGAGAGCCTGAGGCTGCCGCAAGCATGTCTGCACATTAGTCCTATCAGTCTTCCATAGTAGAGTGACAAGCTCTACTTGGTGTTTGGGAGACGTCGTCTCCGCAAACTTGATCTAAGCATGCATACTACTTCATTTTTGTGCACAAATAAAGAAAAAGAGAGTCTTATAAGACAATTTTTTTTTTTCATTTTTTAACATTTTGTACATTTGCTTACTCTTGGGAAGCATTGTAAGCATTGACAAGGTTTAGGTTATCCTTTAATTGTATGCCTTGCATCCATCTAGCATCTTCAAAAGGATAATTCTTAAACTTAATAAGATATCGTCTGATAGTCTTACCGCCTCTTAATACCTTGTCTTCATGTCGGAGAATGGACTCGGGCTGCAGCACCTCCTCGTGGTCCTCGATCTCCGGTGGGTCTTCAATAGTTGGTTCTTGAGGTGGCTCTCCTTTGTAAGGCTTTAAGAGGCTCACATGAAAAGCATTGTGTATGAGCCAATGATTGGGCAACTTAAGTTGATAGGCCATCTCATTGATTGGCCTAAGAATCTGGAAGGGACCATAGTACCTTTTTGCTAGTTTAGCATAGTACTTTTGGTGGCCCGTAGGATTCTTGCCCGTAGTGTGCCTTAATCGAGCCTTGGGAAACTTTAACAAGACCCAATCGTTTTCTTTAAAGGCTTGGGCTCTTCTGTGCTTGTCAGCAGCAGCCTTTTGCCTTTGCTGTGAGATAGAGATAGCATCCTTAATCTTTTGGAAAGATTCTTGTAGGTCTCGGCTATACTCATCTGCAGCGAAGATCTTCCCATGTACCTTAAGTAGCAAGGGACTTTTTTATCTTCCCTCAATTACCTCGAAAGGTGCTTTTCCTGTAGAAGTATGTACAGTGTTATTGTAAGCATACTCTACTAAGGGTAAGTACTTCTCCCATTGGGATCTTTGATCTACTTCCGTTACATAGGCTTTTAGTAGATCGAGAATAGTTAGGTTAGCTATTTCACTTTGGCCATCAGTTTGTGGATGATAGGCCGAAGAGAAGTTTAGCCTTGTTCCTAAATTCTCAAAGAGACCC
The DNA here is from genome assembly GCF_014529385.1 of Adiantum capillus-veneris. Lineage (NCBI taxonomy): Eukaryota > Viridiplantae > Streptophyta > Polypodiopsida > Polypodiales > Pteridaceae > Adiantum > Adiantum capillus-veneris. Next base: position 22,454,829 of record NC_140940.1, on the reverse strand, counting down.
TTCCAGAAATTACTGGTCATTCTAGGATCTCTATCCGACACTATGGACATTGGCAAGCCATGGTACTTGAAAATTTGTGAAATGAAGAGGGTTGCCATTTGATGGGCTTTGATAGTCTTTTTGACAGGTATAAAATGAGCTTGTTTACTGAACCTGTCTACTATCGTCCATATTCCCGTATTCCCATGGATAGACTTAGGCAATCCAAAGATAAAATCCATGGATATGCTCTCCCACGGTGAATTAGGGATTGGCAAGGGTTGAAGCAATCCAAGTTGCTTCCCTCTATCAAATTTTGTCTTTTGACATACCACACATTTGGAAACATACTCATGTATGTTCACTTTCATGGTAGGCCAATAGAAATATGTTTCAATTCCCTTTAGGGTAGACTGAATCCCTCTATGCCCCGCATATGGGGGAGCATGAGATTCATACATTACTTTCTCACGTAGTGAGTTAGTAACGCATAGTCTATTGCCATAGAGAAGATAACCATCTTGTAAAGTAAATGGTTCTTCTTTCTTCCCTAATGCAAGGGCTGAAATCACATCTCTAAAATCGGGATCAATAGCATACTCATCTATCATTAAAGATAGATCATTGTGAGTTGCTATGGAAACCGCATTCACTCTCGGTCGTCTTGAGAGTGCATCGGCTACTTGATTATGCTTGCCAGCAATGTGAGCAATATGAAAATGAAATTGCGAAAGGAAATTTGCCCACCTCATTTGTTTGTCGGAGAGCTTGGTCTGCGTCATGAAGTACTTAAGACTTTGGTGATCCGTTCGCAGAATGAAAGGAGTCCCCAATAAATAGTGCTTCCATGAGTCTAAGGCATGTAGAACTGCAAGGAGTTCTTTTTCGTATATGCCTAGAGCTTGCTCAACAGGGTCGAGCCTTCGACTCTCATAGCCTATGGCGTGCCCTTCTTGGAGCAAACAGCCCCAAGGCAATCACCACAAGCATCACATTGGACCTCAAATGGTTTTGAGAGATCCGGTAGTGTAAGCACAGGTTGAGAGATAAGCTTTTCTTTAAGCTTTTCGAAAGCATTGTTCTCCTTAGCAGACCACGTATACCTAACATTTTTCTTTGTTAGGTCATGTAATGGTCCCGCAATTTGTGAGAACTTTTCTATGAAGCGTCTATAGTATGCACACATACCTATAAAGCTTCTTAGTTCATGAAGATTCCTTGGTTTAGGCCATCCTTTTATTACCTCTAACTTGGATGGATCCATTTGGATTCCATCTTGAGAGATAATGTGACCTAAATATTGAATCTCTTGCAAGAAAAATTCACTTTTCTTTCGATTAACATAAAGTTTATTCTCTCTTAAAACTTGAAATATTACCTGGAGGTGTTGCTTGTGTTCCTCCAATGAATTAGAGTAGATGATAATATCATCAAAGAACACTCCAGTGAAGGTTCGATGAGGCCTGAACAGCTTCTCCATCAAGCGGTTGAATGTGGCTGGTGCATTAGTCAAGCCAAAAGGCATGACAATGTATTCGTAAAGACCAAATGTAGTACGAAATGCGGTCTTTACAATGTCTTGATCAACTATCCTTATTTGATGATAGCCACTTTTTAGGTCAATCCTACTGAAGTAGGTCGATCCTTGTAGCTTATCAAATAGGTCTTCTACCCGTGGAACGGGAAACCTATTCTTGATAGTGATCCTATTTAGTGCTCTATAGTCGACACACATACGATATGTGCCGTCTTTCTTTTGCACTAATAGCACAGGTGAGCAAAATGGAGATGAGCTAGGCCTAACCATGCCCTTCTCAACTAACTCATGCACTTGCCGCATAATCTCCTCTTGTTGAGCTTGAGAAACTCTATAAGGAGGTTTGTTAGGCGGTGAACTTCCTGGAAGAAGTTCAATTGCATGGTCGTCATTACCTCGTTTAGGAGGTAGCTCACAAGGGATGTCGTCAATAAAGACATCTTGAAACCCCTTGAGAAAATTGGATAACTCTAATTCCTTTTGGTTGCTTTTATTTTCTTTTGCTAAAGCATTAGGTTCATTTTGAGAATCTTTAACAAAAATCATGTACACGGAAATAGAGCTCTTTATTGACTTGTTGAAAGCTGGTGTATGTACAATGGGGATGGTGTTACCCATCTCCTTAGCATCTATATACATGTCCTTTTCCCTGAACTTAAAGGAGATTCTCCTTTCAGGAAATTTAACATGGGCAGCCAGGCGGTCAAACCATGGTGCCCCTAGGATTACATCCTCATGCTTGAGAGGAGAGATAAAGAAGTCCTCTTTGTCCACATAGCCTTGGACATGAAGCCTCAATTTCCCGATTAAGGGAGTGACTGAAGCTTCTTGCCCCTTGAAGGCACTGTCTGCGGGTAGGATATCTCCCATCTCGTAGGATTGTATGCCTAGCTTGGTGGCTAACTCCATAGATATAAAATTGTGAGTAGAACCAGGGTCAAAGAGAATAAAAGCATCATGTTCTCTTACCTTTCCCCAAGCATGGCATAGAGGAGATCCTTTGTGGTGAGTTTGGTGAATCTCCTCCTCTTGGATTTCAACCAAAGAAGCTCTAGGAGGATCTTGGCGGTTGTTCTTTTGGGACAAGCGCGGTACGCATGCCCTTGTTCGCCGCACTTGAAACACCGGTTATCTTTACGATAACGCTCAAGCTCTTCAGGAGAGAGTTTATTCTTTCCTTTGTAAACTCCCTTCTCTTTAGCTTTGTTGGAATTGCCCTTAGGAGACTTTTGGACATTGTCCTTCCCCTTAGGCTCATTGGAACCTTTGTTTTCCGGGGGCTTATTATTTCTTTTACCCCCCGTTTGGAAATTGATTCGCGAGGCCACCATAGTATGGTGTATTACCGCCGATATGGTACGTGGCCTTTGGGAGTTGACATACTCCGCCATTTCTTCGGTTAAGCCCGCACAAAATTGTTGCTTTTGCTCTCCAAAATCCAACTTTTTGAAGACAGTGGCTTTGAGTTGTAGGTCCCAAAACTTGTCTACATATTTGTGGATGGATTCATTGGGAGAGAGCTTTAAGCTTCGCCATTCGGTGAGTACTTTGTCTTTGGCATCGGTGGCCAAAAACTGCTTCATAATGGAAGCTCTTAAAGCCTTCCATGTTCGTGGAGCTTCACCGTTGGCTCGTAGGCTAGACCACCATTGTCTGGCGGACTTTTGAAAGTGCATAGCTACATGGCGTAGCTTAGAGGACTCCGTGAAGCCCTCATCTCCAAACGCCGCATCGAATTGCTGGATAAAGGCCAAAACTTTGTCTGTAGCACCGAAGGTGCCATCATAGGTAAGGAAAGAGATGCTCTTCCCTCCCTCTTTGAATTTCTTCAGCTTGGACGACCTCTTCCATGCGGCATAGGATTTCCTATGGCCTCTTCTTTTTGATGGTTCAAAAGTTGCACCATCACTTTCTTCAGAAGATGAAGAATTTGAAGAAGGTGGAGAAGAGGGTGACCTCTTTCTCGCCTTTTTCTTGTCTTGATCTTTGTCGTCTTCACCATAGCTTTCATAAGAGGAAGAGGATGAAGAAGATGGAGAAGAGGGTGTCCTCTTTCTCGCCTTTTTCTTCTCTTGCTTTTTATCATCCCTCTTTGAATTATGGCGTGGAGAAGAGTGTGATGGTCTTCTCCGCTTTGGTGGTGATGGAGAGCGTTTAGCCCGCCGTCTTCGTGGAGCCATCTCCGCCGAGGTGGCGGGAGACTCGCTTCTTTCTCGTTCCTTCGGTGGAGGCTCTTGAGTTCTCCTTTGGGAAGGAGATGCATCATCAAGAAGTAAGTTCTTGAGCCCTTCATATGGATTCTCTTCTTCTTCCCGAATCGGAGAGAGACCTCTTTTGGTAGTCTCACAAGGAGGCTTCCTAGGTGTTCTCTCGTCATGGTGATGAGCTTGGAGAATCCCGTGAGCACGGAGTTGCCGTTGCACTTCACTTTGGAGAGATGGATTGCCCATGGCTTGTTGAAGCCTAGAAACAAGATAATTAACAAGCATTGAAGCATCATTAGTAGCTTGCTCATGAGCAAAATCAAAGTTATCAACATTAATTTCACTCTCTTTAATATTGTCAGCCATTCTAACAACTTTTAGGTGTAAACTTTTTAGGTGTACTTTGGCACTTCAAGCCCTAGTTGCTACTCCTCTTTACCCCTTTAGAAAAAGCACTCAAGCTACTGTACCCGCGGCTCGAATACCATTAATTGCAAGGAATAGAAGAGAGGGTCTTTCGACACCAAAACAGCACCGGCTCCTGTCAAGCTTCTAATAGCTCAATAGTGGTTAAGCCGTAGGCAAGCCCCGTAGGACTCCACTATTAAGACCATAGCTCTCGACGGTGATGCCCCGTTAACTGCACAAAGGCAGGCGCACTGCAAGGCTGAAAAATCCCTATTCTACTTACTCACAGGCAATTAATAATACCAACCATTTGTAGCTAGCTTGAGGACCTCCCTTCTTGAGCAAGAAAAGAGAAACCTTGAGCTCTGATACCAATGTAGCATTTAATGGCCTAAAATCTTATGTGTAGCGGAATTTAGCATGAACATAGTGGGCATTTCATTAGAATTGATTCCTAATGAGAATTACAAGAGTGCTTGGGTGGAGAGAGCAACAAAAAAAACATAACACCTAGTTAGATAGCATCGACAATACTTTCAAAAGAGAGAGAGCAATTAAGCTATTGACAACAGTTGAGGACCGGATTTGCATGGAGCCGGTCCCCCCTCCAAAAGGCTTTGTATTATGGTTTCTCCCATCAAGAGAGACATTGTACAATACAATTCTTTGTGTTCCTTCAAGACTAGCTAGTGCAATGAAGATGGAAGCTTCATACACCAAGCAAAACACTTAATCAAACACAACTTGAATTATCCCCGTTCTCAGACCCAAGACCTCACACACCTTCGAAGATGGTGAGAGCTAGCAGGGTATGAGAGTAGATTGAGAGGAAAAAGAAGTATCTTACGAGAAAGAAGTACATCTCCTCACATAATCACTCATATTAGCATAGCTTAGCTTAGTAATTAGCTTGGTAGAGAAGATGAGCATGCATTGAAGCTTGGCTCTTGGTTGGATTTGCATCCACATGCCAAGAGAGTGTTGATGTAGGCTTCTATCTCACAAGCTTGGAGTAGGTGATGAGCTCTCCATTAAAGCTTGGGAGGAGATAGAGTATTTTCCCTTCACACATGGTCAAGTGTGAGAGTGTGTGTGTCAATGCCAAGCAAAAATCAGCCCCCCTCTCTCTTGGGCGAGCCCTAGCTGCTAAATAAGTCTGGCCTTTGCCTCATTGGACCTCCCCAGGTCAAGCCAATAGGAATTAAGCAGCATAAGTGATAGCCTTTGACATGTGTCCCCCTTTCCCCTTTTGTGAGAGCTTTAGGTAATTAAATAATTAAACTAAACTCTCATTGGACCCCTTTGCCTCCTGGCCAATAGGAATCAGGCAAGCCATGGGGCTCCTGAATGCTCATTGGACCCCTTGGGAGACTGCCCAATAGTCTTCTAGGAGACTTAATTCTCATTGTTTCTTTTATTAAATGTTTTTAAATTAATTAAACTAGATTTACTCTAGCTTAATTCTCATTGGTCCACTTCAAGGGTCTTCCAATAGGAATTGGGCACACCTTGTGGGCATCTGGCCTAGGGAGCTGACATGTGTCCCTCATTCCCTTTGTGTAAAGGGAGCCTGTGTGTGTGTGTGTGTGGCTTTCTCTCTCATCCCCTAGCTTTGGGGCTCGCCCCCTCCCATGTAGGGATGTAGAAAGACTTTTAGGGCACACACTAAGCATCCAATTTTCCCTAGGGTTGACCTTTGGACACAACCTTTGAATTTTGGAACCTTAGCATTTTGGAAGTCTTAATGGGCTGAACCTTAGGGTCTTTTTGGCCCATTGTTTCACATGGCTCTTTTGCAGATGGCCCCCCCTTTGGATCCCTATTTTCCCTCCTTTGGATCCCTACTGTGGCCGGTCTGCTAACTTAACCAATATTCTAGCTTTTTCTCCCTTGGCACTTCCCCACATTAAATGATCAGTTTAATATGAGAAAATCATTTAGGAGAATTAGATATTGATTATTATGACAGGCTATACCATTTTCCTCTTCTTATTAGAACACACACATACACACACCCCAGAAGAAGAGAGGGATTTGTAGCTTATAAAGCTTAGCTTCGTGCTATTATTCTACACTATTTCTAAACTTGATCAAATTTGTTACAGAAATTAGTGCCATTATTTCTACATGGAAAATGAAAATTTCCATGTGGAAATGAAGATATATCCGATTCTCCATTCTATTATTTCTATGTGGGAAAAAAACTCCCTCCAAAATTTCCATGTGGAAATGAAGACATTTACGATTGATGAAAGTGGGAAAAAAAACATGTTGGAATAGTTATATTTCCACTTTCGATATTTATTATCATAAGGAACTTTTTTTTCCAAATGGAACAATTACATATTATTATATGGGAATACATAATTTCTCATTAGAAATACATGTATTTCTTGATGGGAATGACTTTTCCTTTATGCCAAAGGTTTCTCCACTTTGGAAACTCATTAGGGAATATGTCATGAAGTTCTTGTGAGTGTAGCATGTTGAGGTACAGACTGAGAGGGGGGATATATGTCTAAATATCCAAGATAACCAGTGCTAGGGAGAAATCATTTCTCCAAACATAAAAAATTCTTTTCCTAAAATTTGCCAAGGGAAAATTTTAGCACATTAGGTTTTTTTTTGGGTCTTTACACTATTTTTGCACTATTTTTCTCTATTTTGGAGCGAAATGTTTCCGTTTTCTCTCGCTCTCAACCAACATTTTTGAAATTGAAAACAACATGATATTAAGTTGGGACACTTTTTTCTCGAACACTGAAGATAACTCATTATACCACGAGCGAGAGAAAGAGAGAATACACAAGATGGACATGAATGAGAGAGAAGAGGTGGGATGGCATGCAAGGGAATATGAGAGTAGTAGAGAGAGGCTCTAAAGGGGGGAATGACATGATTAGAGATTAAATTTTAATAGTGGAATGGTTGAATCTGTGAATTCCATCATAAATTCTGGGAGCTTAATTAGCCCTTGAGGCTAGGAAGTTGAAGCAGTGGATCTCTCCCCCCCCCCCCCCCCCCCCCCCCCCCCCCCCCCCCCCCCCCTCTCTCTCTCTCTCTCTCTCTCTCTCTCTCTCTCTCTCTCTCTCTCTCACTCTCAAGCAGTGTGTATGTAAGCTCGCAATGAAGGTCGCCATCTTTCGAGGATGAGGAACCATTTAGTGTGTGTGTGTTTTTTCAATATGTAGAAAGAGTGTCAGGTTGAAGACGTAGCTGTCAGGACGTATGGCTGCATGCTATCTCTATATATGTGTGCAACATGCAGAGCTATCATGTAGGCAAGCTATTTTTTGGGGTGTGGTGAAGCATGCCCTCATGGAATAGTAACTCATTTGGATTGGCGAAGAGCATCGGCACAAAAAAAGCTAATGTATGCCATCTCCATGTTCCGAGAGCAGGTAGCCATGGCCAAGCCCATGAACGAGTAAAAGAAAGAGAAGACAGAAACAATAGCAACAACCACATTGAGGCAAAGGGTAGTTGGAAGTGTATTGAGAGGGTAGCTACAAGATTGTAGCTAGAAACCCGTTGAGGGAATGTATCATGTGTAGAGCACCATGCCTTTGTGTATTGTGCATCTCAGCTCACACTTTCTTATTCTTACACACATACATGTGGCAAGCCTTATCCATGGCTATTGCAGTCTACTCATAGAATAGAAATTTATCGGAGAGTGACCCTCTCTCTCTCTCTCTCTCTCTCTCTCTCTCTCTCTCTCTCTCTCTCTCTCTCTCACACACACACACACACACACACACACACACACAAATCAAAATGGTAGTGTTTTAACCTTCCGTTGGTGCTCTCAAGCGTAGGCCTCGTCACTTGTTATGGACAACCTAATTGGTCCATGTAATCTTTCATGATCAGGTATATGTTGGTGGAGTTGCAATTTGATTGACAATTGAAACATGTGGTTTCAACAACAATCTTCTAACACAATGCTCTATCTTGATTTTGTTTGTTGCAAGTTTGAGTGAAAAACAAACATAATCGACCATTTAGTAAGCCTTGATGCAAAAGGGTAGAAACAAGGTGAGAACTCAGGATGGCCTGCAGAAAGCAAGAGAAGGTCAGTTTTTGGCGATGAGGAGGTATGTAGTGGAGTGGTCGGACCAATAGTTGTAGTTGGTGCTATACATGGTTTGCGGCAGTTCATTGCTAATCCATATGTGGTCTAGCATAGAGTTGTGTATTGTGGTTGGATGGTGTATCAATTGATGGAGCCCATGCTGGAGAATGAGGGTGGAGAGGTTTTTGTATGTGCTAGTTTCCTCAAGTGCGTTAATATTGAAATCTCCCATTATGATTAGTGGGCGCATGGTGCAGGTTGAATCGAGAAGATTGGAGATTCTCTCCAGGAACCATGGGAGTGATGATGTCGGTGCCCTGTAGAGTGAGATGACTCTAGCCAGGCACTTGTTGGTGCAGTGGAAAGTTGCATGGATTGTTTCAAGTGTTTGATTTATGCAGATGTGTATTTGTGTAGGTATTAGGTTGCTTTTATGGAGAATGAAGATGCCGTGTAGTTGTGTTGAGGATATGCTGTGGAAGCCTGGAATGGTTGTCTCATGTTGTCGAGTCTCTTGCAGGCAGAGGATGTTGGAGGCCATTCGGCTTTTGTCATGGATGATATCATTTGCATGCTTTCCAAGGGAGGTTACATTCAGTGATTGCACAATGTAATGTGTATCTTGGTGGAAATGCAGCTGCTTTTGGATGGGAGAATAAACTGCTTCTATTCTCAACCTGTGGAGCTCTTTGAGGGCACATGTGTCGATGTGAACATTGAATGGTAGCAGGCTCTCTACCAAATATAGATTTTCACTGTCACGAATGCGTATGAGAGCAGTGTATGCGAGGCCGTGAGACCTAATTCCTTTGGGGTTGAAAGCCGATGTGTTTAGTGTAAGAAACTGTGACCGATGAATTGTGCGGGCGGCAACAGGCTAAACTGGGAATTGCTTGCATGTGAGGGTGTTGAAGTAGTTTTTTCCAATTTGAAATTTGTGTGCGATGCAAAGAATTGGCGTCCAACGGGTTGCACAGATGGTGGTGGTAAATATACCTCTATTTTTCCCCTATGCTGGGGTTGGTGAAATGAATCCAGAGGCATGTCATACTGGACAATGTAGTGCAGAGCTTGTAGATGCCTTCTGCACCATTGACGAGGCCATCGAGAATCTTTAGGTTTCCAGCACATAGCTCGACATTGTAGCGCATAGCTCGACCACTAGGCTTGGCTTTAGACACAATGTTGCTTGGAGTCCCGCCATTTGCCTAGCATCCAATGGAATTGCTATTGTTTTGCTACAAGAAGCGGCACGCTTGTCAATTGCTTTGAATATGTATGGCTCACCGGGAAATTGTATGAAGACCTTTTCATTATGTTCATCCTTTGCCTTGTTAGATGAGAATGGGTGTGATATGGTTCATTAGGAAGAGAATGGGGTCTAGGAGGGCCTCTTTATTTGGCAGTTTAAGGAAGTCAAACCTTTGGTATTAAGAAAGTAATCAAAGGACAACTTTTAAATTCAAACAGGCGAAACGGTTAGTTTATTTGAATTTAAAGTTTCCCCCCAAAATAGAATTTAAAATCCAACGGGTAAAACCATATCATGTAGCATATATATGGAAAGAGCTCGATGCGTAGCTTGTAGATCTATGATCTCCGCTCAAATCGGAAATCATATGTGGAAGTTATAGAAGGCCAAAAATCATAAAATTTTCCACCTCCTTTTTGGGGGAAAAAGTGCATTCTCTTACACACCTCTTACAAACCCACCATTCTTGCACACATGGCATACACCTATTTGTCAAAATGTTAATCACCTCCATAAGCTCATGGCAAATAAAGAGGCCCTCCTACACCCCATCCTCTTCCTAATGTATGTCAGCAGGCAACTCTTTGTGGAAGGAGTTGTTAATGTATGCAAGGTCACTACTGGTGTGTGAGCCAATTCTCATTCAGTTGAGCACCTCTATAAACTATCCATCGGTTTGTCTCATTGTGATCGTTAGTTCGTAGCACCTAGGAAATTCATGCCAATACGAAGGTGCAACTGCCTCGAGAAGAGCTTGCTTGCTTGTGAATATCCAAGAGTCTTTGTTTGGGCTAGCTTGGTAGAGGTCACCACAGAGTATGACATCAAGGCCACCAAAAGGTTGGTTGTGTTTTCTCTTGATGGCATGAAGACGTGAGTCAGCCAATGAGAAGACCCTTGATCCTATCAAGGAGACTTCATCAAACACTACAAGCCCCAAATCTTGATAAAGTAAAGACAATGCATCTAGATTTTCTGCTCCAAGGCTTGTGTGTGTTGTAGTTATTAAAGTCAAATGTAAAGCTGAGTGTATAGTTATACCACCAATGTTGAATGTTGCCTTGCCTGTATATGCCATCAGGAGCACCTTAGGAAAGTCACCATTGTGGCCCGACTTATGAGTGTAGAAACGAATGAGGGATTCAACTAGCAATAGCAACGTGAATTCTTTCCCGGTGCCCGCTCCACCAGTGAGGAAGAGAAGTATCTCTTTTGATGGCGTTATGCGCTTTTTGAGAATGACATAATTGAGGATGACTCATTGTTGTGGGTTTAGCTTCTTTATTGATTTGTGGAAATCCTCATTGGTCATGCCACTAAGTTTGGAAAAATGCAAAGCAAATGGTTTCTTCGTCGGTTGCTTTGATGGGGTGTTGATCATCACGTTGGCATTGTCGGTATCGTTAAAGGAACTTACACTTCTCCTGTTGCGTGAGGTTGTGACGGTTGCTGCAAATCTGTCGAGTGGAGCTAGTTCGACAACAAGTTGTGAATCATTGTTTTTCATTGTGTCAATGTTCGAAGTGTAGACATTGATCCAAGACGAACCTTCGAGCAAGTGCTCATTCTCATGCCTTGACCACGGCAAGAAGAGAAGGCATTGCTCTCTCTAGTGGTTGTCAAGGTCTTTGGCTTTATTATATCTAATGTATCATACAATGTGTGCCCTTCGCAAGCGTGTCAGGCCTGGAGGGATTTTTGGTTGTGGAAGTGACCCAGGCCAAGCACATGGCAAAGGACGAATGTGGTCTAGAGGCATATTTGTCAATGATGGAGGCAGAGAAGATTTTTGTTGTGTCAGGGTGCATTTTTTGCAAGGCATTCTTTTCTTTGAAGACTAGAGCACGCTCTTCAAGTGGATTAGTATTTATGTATATGAATTCTCTAGAGGATCTATGCAATGGAAGTGAGAGGCATATGTAAGGAACTTGTTTTGAACTAATTTTCTATGTGTTAAGGATTGTGCTACCAAATTTTTGTAGCCTCTCCAACGTTGTTGCATTGTTTGTGACATAGTGATCGACATGTGCCTTGATTGCTCCTATTAATGTATTGTCCATTTTTGTCATGTATGAGGTGTAATAGCTCGTAGCTCCATGTGTGTTTAGCACGAACTGTATATCTATGTTTGCATTCCAAAGTGAAGCTATTGATTTGTTGAAGTTGTTTCTGAATATATCGCTTGGTTTGCGTTTGAGTAAAATAGTGGGTCCTCAGATAGTTGCTTGCAATGCAAGCGAGTATTGTTCCATGGCGAGTTGTATTTGTTCTAGCCATTCTTCAAATGTAGGGGAATTTTGTAAATCAATTTGGCTGAGTTGTCTTTTGACTTGTTGCAAGTAAAGCTTATCTTGTCTAGCTATGGTCGCCTCAAGTATTCCTTGCCAGATAATAGTTGTGAATGGCATGGGAAAACGTGGAAATCCAAAACGAAAACTTTTGCTCTTCTTTTGGCAAGTCTTATGATGCTTGTGCTTGTAACCTTCAGAAAGGTCATTGGGTAAGATGGATCCATCTGTGCTAATGTGGGTATCTACAAACAATATAATATCTTGATATGAGTGGGTTGTGAGTGATGGAGCATTTTCTAGCCACAAAAAACCATGATCATGTTGGCTACCACGTCTTTGGAACTCCGTGGTGAAAAGTAAGTCTCGTATTTTGCCACATATGGAGGAATCAATGTGCTTCATTGTGTTGAACTTGTTGACGTAGAAACGAGCAGTCGTAATGGGATCGGCACAAATGAGGCGACGCTGGTATGAGCTCAAGCTCTCCTCGGGCTCTTGGCTCAGCGGGACTAACTTCTTTAGTGCAGCAAGAATCTCTTTCCATCTTTGCTATGTGGAGGAGAACGTGACAAAAAATGTAGGTAGTCCAAGTTGCTGGATCATTGCGAAGACATTGTTTTTCATCTTTTCCCTGTAGTTGAGGTATGTGCGAAGTTCCTCGAAGTCTCTAAAGCCTAACCTTGAGTTGAGAAGCCTCTCTATGTTTGTGTCTTCTACAACTTGCCTTGCAGTTAGCACTGCACCTTCTAGCTTTCCCTTGTGCATTCACACCCAAACAGAGGAAGCAACTCATCATGACATGATTTTGATAGACTTGAAAAATAAATTCTTGATGTCCAAGGTGAATCTTTTGTTGAAGTTCAGGAGCTCCCACTTTGCAATCGTTTGATAATCTTTGGTTGCGACTTCTCTATATCTTCTAGGGGATCCAAAGAAAAGACTTGAGAAGCTCAACTCCTAGCAATACTCGTTCATGAAGATGCTCAACGGTGAATTTTCCTCGCAAGGTGCAACATGAAGAATCTTGCCACTGTAATTGACAAGCTCTACCGCCCTTGTGACCCCATAAAGCATGACATGAGTCTGTTCATCCTCCTTAAAGCTCAACATTGTGCGAAGTGTCATTAAGGGTTTTTACAGGAGCCATACTTAGACTAGAAAGGTGTGCCAGCCACTTGCTATTGATGGTGACACCTTCTCTCATGTAGAGCGGTGTGGGCAGCAGCGTAGTGGTTGCACGCATTGTTAGTAAGGGTCGTACATCGCTGTTTAGGTAACATCTATTGTATTCGAGTTTCTATTTGATTACCACAAGGACAGAAGCCTCATCCTCAATGAAGCGAGGTAGAACAGCCTGACTCTTCTCCAAGTTGGCAAGTGCATTGACAACGCTACCTCTAAGCCCATACTGACCATCGTATGTCATGTGGAACGCATATCTAACCTCACTATCCTATCTTATTGCAGTTTTAGTGAGAACCACGACTAAATTGTCAATCCATGGGACGAAGATGACTCAACTAGTGCATAGAGGCTATAAGAGGTTGTCAATATCTCAGAAAACAAATAACAACTCGCATCTAACTCATGCTACACTCAAGTGACTGAAATCACCAAAAGCCAATCGCTCGTCGACAAAAAAATCACATCCGTTATAGCATCAAATGACATCTAAATGTAATGAAAGTTCTAGGACATGTTTATAAGATCTAAACACACATGCTTATGGTCTCGAAATCCACTTTAGGTCAAGTGCCAAAATCGCAATTAGTAACAGCATTGGATTTTTGACCTAGTCGTTTTCGACTCAGAATGCACCTAAATGCTTAGCAATGATGCCTCAATACCCCGCCTATGCTTAATTTTTTATTTTGAAGTGTAAATTCCTACTTATGCATAGAGCTCTTACCTGCGGTTGCAATGCAATAAATGCTACTACAATGTGACAACCGGGGATAGAGTAGGAAGCGCGAGAAGGAGAGAAGTGAGCGCCATTAGCTCATGCTGTGTATTTTATTATCCAAAACTTAACAATAACTTACAAAAATTGGCTTTTATACCTTAGCCAAGGTTTTTGGTGGTCAAAACTAATTATCTGGGAGCTCTAACTAAAGAAAGGCAATGACAGGTTGATAAAATCTAGAAGCTTGTAGCCCTAGCTCATCAACTACAAGGTTTATCCAAAAAATAAGAATTACAATATTCTTAATTTATTTAAATGATAAGTGTTTTTAAATAAGAATTACAATATTCTTAATTTATTTAAATGATAAGTGTTTTTACAATGGGAGCTCCAAAAAATGATATCCATGGTGTCCGTGTTAGCTTGCTGCTAACATTCCCTCCCTCCTTACTCGTTTCGTCCCTTGCCGCAGCTTTATGGGCTGAAGTAGTTTTCAGGTTGACGGCTGGCGAGGTGGTCTTTAAGCGCATTGAGTGCCTTTTTGTATCTGATCTTTCTCTCTTTATCGGGCACTTGCAAAAATTTCATGGTGACTTTGTTCTTTAGCTCGACTGTTGAGTAGCCTACAAAGCGTGATGTCAGGTTGCTAATCACTGGCCCAAATATTTTCATTCACCAAGTGAAGAACCTTGTGTAGAACGCTTCATATTGTGAGACGGTAAAAACATGCATATTGCGTAGAAGCCACAGAGGACTTCTCCGGAAGGTTGGCCACTTAGAGCATAGCACAACCCTGCGTTACCCTCAAGGAATGACATCCAAGGGGCGCCTGCTTGCTCTAGCTCATGAAACACTTTGATGCAGGTGAGCAGCATTCGGCAGAGTTTGTATAGCATTGCATATGACAAATCCGGTAGACTTTTAAAGAATGACATGGTGCCCTTTAGGGTTTTCACCATGTACTCTTCCATCGATGGTCCCTTTTCTGGAGCAGCGAATATGGGATAATTCAGCCAAGTTGGCCGCTTCTTTAGTAGCGTCTCATGTGCTATCCAAATCCTTACTCTTGGTACATGACAGAAGGTAGGATCCTTTTGCAGGGCTGCAGGTACTCTTGTGAACAAATCAAGTACCTTGGATTCTTGTTCAACCAGCTCAAACTCCACTTTAGGTGGTCTTGATCTGCACCCTCGACTTTCATGTCGGTGTAAAGCCTTTCTTTTACTTGTAGAACCTCCACTTTAATCAGAGGATAGGACATCGATTGTTGGTGCGATTGTGCATTGATTTGATTGGGAGTGAGTTGTGTGACATTGACGAAATGAAGTACCCTCAGTTCCCAATCCATTGTTGCCTTCCACTAGTCATCTATCTCTTGTGTAACTTTTTTCTTCAGTGTATCTTCCTCAGCCTTTGAGAGTTGGACCATTGGCATTGTGTCTGCTTAATTAATGGGTACTTGAAACTCCTCCTTGCCACTTAGCTCTACTGTTGACTGTGTCTCCATCTCAACGAATGAAACTGAGGGTATTTATATTGAGGTTGCTCTGAATGCCTACCTCTTCTTGTGTTTCCGACCATCCCTCTCTCAGTAGAGCTGGTTGACTCTTTTGAGTTATTTCCTTCAGCAACTCGTCTTCTCTTTGGACCCGCATCAAAGCCAGGTCTCTGCGCTGAGACTGCTCCAATTTTAGCTCCAGCTCAAGGTCTTTATTTTTCTTCTCTAATGCCTTGTAGACCTTGTATGTTCCTTTGATCAAGGCGACGGCTGGACTCTCTCGTATTTGCCGCAAGAATATCGCCTGATCATTTATCCTTTGTTCTTATTACTGTAGGGAAGCATTGGCTACATCTAATTGTACTTGAATTTTCTAAACTGAGAGGGTTGTGATTAGAACCTCATTTGTAACTTCTGTCAGTTGTTCATCCTTTGCTTTGCATGCATCTAAAAATTTTGTAAGAAATTCACCCAGTTTCTCCATTTCTTTCTGCTGCTTATCCCTCGTGAGCTGATGTTGTTCAGATTCCGCTTTCAATTCTTGCACTTGCATCTGTAGATCGGTGATGACCGGTCCTCTACCTCCCCTTGGAGTGCGTCAATCACCATCTTTAATTATTTGGCCCTTGTGCTACGGCCAAGTGCTGCTGAGCGAAGTCGTTTAGTCATGTCCTGCATTTGGTTAGCATATTCATTAACTTGCAGGATGACTTCGTCATTTGATTGCTAGTCTTCATTTTGTGCCAGCAGACTTGATGTTTTTGCAGTCTCTTGTGTATCCTTTGGCTTCATCATGGTGGTTGGTTGCTATTGCCCTTGTGGTTGTGGCTGATCCTTTTCCGTTTGAGGCAGAGGGTGTTCTGATCTTGGGCATGTGGCAACTTGTCGGCCATGCCGATGGCATGGTAAGCAATCCTGTTTAAAACCTATGGTGCACCTAGATATGTAATTTTTTCTTCTTTCTTTGTCCCTTTCAATGTGGACAAAACATATTGCGTGTGGTCAATTGGTTGCTTGGTCGTTGATTTGAGGACTTGCGTAAAGGTTGTGGCAACCGCATGATTAGGTGTTGTATACCTTGGCTCAAGGAAATGGAAGTGGTAGTGGTATAACCTTGTGGGCTCTTCCACCTATTTGTGAATGAGTTCTGCAAATGTGGTTGCGGTGGTTTCTTTGGTGAACGTTCCAGCCGTCTTCCTATCTCTTGCCCTCATTGTCATTCCTTCTGTGGGGAGTTTGAGTGCTTCTGCCACTATCTCCTTGGTAATTACCACTTCAAATTTATTACCTTGTGGGTCAAAGATTTGATTGGTTCCATCTTCTATGATCATGGACAAAAGCTCATAAGCTTTTTGGAAGTCCACCCCACACGGCTCTTGTTCATAGAAATCTCTGAGTCCTAGCCTTCTGTTGGCTTCTTTGGTTTCAGGCTTTGCGGCAACAACTACTACAAATGGAGGCGAGGAAGGCCTTGCAAAACACGAAAAACTATACCGTGCAAATCAAAGCTGACAAAATCCGCATACTTGGAAATTAACTCGAGCATCACAACCATTGCTATACATTAAGAGAGAGAGAGAGAGAGAGGGAGAGGGAGAGAGATAGATAGAAAGGACACAAACATTGGGTGCAATCTCCCCTCGTGCAAGAGTGAGCATGTCCCTCTTGCACGTATTTAATTTATAGAAAAGTACATGCTCAAAAATGAGTTACACTAGTTCGCACTTGGGCATAAAATAGTCATGGCTCGCAAAGAGCTCAATATAACAATTAATAGTTGTCTACATGTCAACTAATAACTAAACCATAAAATACTAAGGCTTGCCACAAAATCCAATGGTGGCAATTTTATTTCAAATAACTGCTATTGCCTTATTGTCCAGCACATGCCAATCACTGATCTAGTCACACAACACCCAACAAGTGATCATATTCCACCATTCAAATCAACATTGAAATTCTTCATTAAAATATGAAATATTTTAATTCATAAATATATCATCAAAATACCAATTCTATTACATACCCCGTGGTTGAAAGACAATTGTCCTCAATTGTTACCAAAACCAAACTAGCGACAGTGGTGGTCTAGTAATTTGGTGTTGCCTAAATCGACAGATCTACACCAATGGTCATGCTCCCTAAATCGGCGTATATACACTAATACTGCCTAAATCATCATATCCGCATTTTGAATTTTGTGTTTTCTAAATCGGAGAATCTACACTAGTGCTGCCTAAATCGACCAATTTGCACTTTTAAAACTTGTGTTGCCTAAATCGGCGAATCTACACTAGAAGAGAGGCACTACCTAAATCGGCGAATTTGTGTCTCTAGGTGTGTGGTATGCAAGTATCAAGTGATGGTAGTGTGGACGTAGCGATTGTTCAGAAATCCATTGACACTCTTCCAAAGAATGGTTTTTGTATTTTACTAAATATCTTTTGTATTGGTTTCCTGTGCGAGTAGTGGTCATGTCATGATCTAAAATTATTTCGGGAGTCAGAATTTCTTTATCGTCCTCGATTAAGGGGGGGTCAGCTGTAGAAGGAGTATCAGGAATAGATCCCTTGCGTGGTCTCAACAAACGAACATGGAAGGAGTTGTGTATTTTCCAATGTGAGGGAATGCCCAAGTGGAACGCATTGTAATTTATCTTTTGAAGGATTTTGAATGGGCCATAAAATCTAGGGGCCAGTTTTACTTTGGGATGTTTTTCTACACTTTTTAAGCGTCGTTTTTCTATTCTAAGCCAAACAAGGTCGTTCTCTTTAAAAGGTGCAGGTCTTCGTTTCTTGTTGGCTTGTGCAGTGTATCGTTGTTGTGCTCGTTTAATGCAAGCTGTGGCTTCTTGTAAAATGTGTGTGTGATCTCTTGCTAAAGTGTCAGCCGCAAGGACATCCGTGCTAATAGTGGAGACACGGACATGCAATTTCTTCCCATAGACAATTTCAAGAGGTGCACGTTTTGTGGAGGAGTGAGGGGTATTATTGTAAGCAAATTGAAGCATAGGGAGGTGTTGGTCCCAGTTTGCAGTATTTTTAGTGGTATAAGATCTAAGAAGTTCCATAATAGTATTGTTTGTGGCTTCTGTTTGAACATTACTCTCATGGTGAAATGCAGATGTGAAATCCATTGTAGAGCCTAATTTTTTGGCGAGGGAAACCCAAAAATGATTGTAAAAGCGTCCATCACGATCGGAGAGAATGACCTTGGGGAAGCCATGGTAGGGAAAGATGGTTTTGAGGAAAAGGCTTGCAGCCTGTGGTGTAGACAATGTCTTTTTGCAGGGTACAAAGTATGCTTGTTTCCTAAAATGGTTAACTATGGTTCATATCATATCATTGTGTGAGGATGTGGTGGGGAGTCCTGTGATAAAATCCATGGAGATTTGTTCCCAAGGGCCAACAGGGATAGGGAGAGGCATTAAAAGACCATAAGACTTACCATGATGACGTTTAACTCTTTGACATATCAAACATTTTGAAACAAGTTTTGTGATATCGTCCTTCATTCCAGGCCAAAACAAATGATCTTGACATGTAGTGAGTGTGGATTGAATTTCTCGGTGACCCATATATGGTGGTGCATGCATGTCAGTCACTGCTAATTCCTTGAAGGGTGTTGTGATGCATAGCTTTTGCTGAAAATAAAGATACCCTTTTGCCAATGTGTAGTGTTCATAGGGAAGAACATTATTATGAGTTATTTCAAACCAAGCACGTGAGAAATGTGGATTGTGAGCATATGTGTTAGGCATAGAATGAAATGATTGCACATCACTTACAGAAATGTGATTCAAATAAACATGCTTGATTTTATCGAAGACACATGAACGAGTAACTAAAAGTAGATTCACTTCAGGTTTTCTACTTAATGCGTCTGCTACTACATTCGCTTTACCTGGTTGGTATTGTATCATAGGGTGTAAATTTTGAATGAAATCGGCCCATTGGATATGACGATCAAAAATGATGGATTGAGTCAAAAGATGTTTAATGGCCTGTTGGTCAGTCTTGATTAGTACTTCGGAGCCCATAAGATAATGTTTCCACATTTCTAGAGCGTGGACCACGGCTAGAAATTCTTTGTCGTATGTGTTGTATTTGTTTTTAGATGGTTTGAGTTTTTGAATTTCGTAGGCAAGTGGGTGATCATTTTGCATTAAGACTGCGCCTATGCCTGAGCCACTCCCATTTCGAACAACTACAAAGAAGGGTTGTGCGAAGTCGAGTAATTGTAGGATGGGGGCATGTGTGAGGAGATATTTGTGACTGTCAAATGATTTTTGTTGTGGGCCCCCCCAATTGAATGGTACTTTTTGACGAAGTAGAGTGGTCATTGCTGATGCAATGTGTCAGAAGTTTTTGACAAATTTACGATAAAAACCTACTAAACCTAAAAAGGATTTTATGTCATGCACGGATTTGGGGGTAGGCCATGTTTTAATAGTGTCAATCTTTTGAGGGTCAACCGATATGCCTTTTTCTGAGACTATGTGGCCTAAGTAATCAATGTGTGTTTGAAAAAATGTAATTTTGTAAGGGTTTGCAAACAGTTGGTGGTCACGCAATAGCTCAAAGACAATATGCATGTGATTTTTGTGCTTGTGCTCATTACGAATAAAAATCAAAATGTCATCAAAGAACACAATAACAAAGTCTTGATAATCAAGAAATATTTTTGTTCATCATCCTAACAAAAGTGGCAAGTGCATTTGTGAGACCAAACGGTAACACAATGAACTCATAATGACCAGACTGGGTACGAAATGCAGTTTTAAGAATATCATTAGGGCGCATACGGATCTCATGGTATCTTGATTTCAAGTCAATTTTGCTCCTCGTAAGTGATATAGGAGGTCGTCTATACGTGAGATGGGGTAGCGGTTTTTTATAGTGACCTTGTTTAATGCACGGTAGTCTATGCACATGCGAAAGGTGTGGTTTTTCTTTTGGACTAAGAGAACTGGGGCACCAAAAGGGGATGCACTAGGATGGATGAGGCCCTTGTCTAGGAGTTCGGTGATTTGTTTTTGGATTTCTTGTTGGTGGAAGGGACTATGTCTATATGGTGCTCTGTGTGGAGGTTGTGAGCCTGGAAAAATTTTAATTTTATGATCTGATTCACCACGAGAGGGTGGGAGGTTAGTGCACGTTTTGCTTGTGTGTGGGGTATCAAGGGAAACATAGCAAGTGATGCATCAGCAGGAAGTGAAATAGATTTTCCATTGAAAATGAAATTCATTGTGTGTGTGCGATAGTCAATTTCTGGATTATGTTGGTGACGAAAATGCCAGTGCCCAAAATGATATCGGTGGATTGCAATGGTGCATCTAAAAAATCACGCTGTTCTGTGTAATCACCAATGGTAATTGCGAGAGATTTAATTTCACGTGTTCCATTGTACCTAGTACCTTGAAAAGCACATTTAGCTTTGTATGCAGATGGTGTGGTGGTTAAATTCAATTTTCTAACCAATTTTTCAGAAATAAAATCGTGTAAACTACCATCATCGTGTAAAATACAAACTTGAATCTTGAATTTTGCCTGTTTGACGGAGAAAGGCATGAATTTAAATTGGCTTACCTGATATGTGAGGTGGTGTTACAGTTGTCCAATCAGCCATGGCATTGTTGAGGGGTTCTGATGCATCTTCGATGTTGTGTATGCGAGCTGTGGGTTGGCGAGGACCGGGTGGACGGTTGCTGGTGCAGTTGGCTTCAACATGGCTGTATTGGCGGCATTTGAAGCACCAAACACCATTGCGACGTGCAGGAGGGTTGGGATGATAATGTGTGTTTGAAATTTGAGGTGCAGTGTGTGTGGGTGAAGTGGCGGAATTGTGTTCTTGGCGATGATTATTTTGGTGAATACAGAGAAGGGGGGTGGACGGGTTTGTGTGTAATTATTTGTGTGAGGATTTGAAGTATACTTGTTGTAATTATTATCGTTGCGATTGTGGTTGCGGTTGTTGTTACCCCACCAACTGCGAGGTTGAAAATTGGGACGGTAGGGATTTTGCGTGTTGCACAGTTCATGGACGATAGAGTTGATTTCTTTCTCAGCATCCTAGGCCAAGGATTTAGCTTCATAAACAGACGCCGGTTTAAGAGAATTGACTTTTGACTGTATACCATTGGGAAGACTATCTTCATTTTTGCCTTGGAGAGACTCTGCAGGCACTTGTTCTACCATACTGAGGAGTAGAAGACATTCCCAAAAGCGATTGGTGTAACAAAGAGATAGTGTCGTCTTGCACCTAGGAGAATCTGGCCCAAGCACGACGAGCGTCAAGGCCAAACTGAAGGGGTAGGAAGGAATCTTTGACCCGCTGTTGAAAACTGTCCCAAGTTGATCGTCGTTCGACCGTTTTATGAAGCACGTTCCAGGGCCATAGTGAAGCTTGACCAGAAAGGCGATTAGTAGCACATTTAATTTTTATATTTTTTAGTGAAAGATTTGCCAACAAAATAATCATCAAATTGAGTTAACCAAGATAGCACTGTTTTACCAAATTTGCGACCATCGAACGACATCTAATTCCTGTTGTAGCAAGAAGACTTGTTGCTCCAAGGTCGGTGCCGGGAGAGGTGAACTAGTGGTCCAATCGGAGGGGTTACTGGCGCAGTTTGTCTCCATGATGAGTGGTAAAATTGATAATTATGTTGATTTGCTACAAATCTCGATCCGAGGTAGAAGGTTTGCGGCGAATAAATTCGACTAACCTGATTCCATGCTGTCGAATAGAGTAAAAGAGTTCGTAAGCCCAACGCCAGGTAGTGCGAAGCTGACGGTGGTGTAGGGCAATTGCGAGGTTTTTGGTGTAGAAGCAATGCAAACAAGTGGGTTATTGATGATGTAGCGGTGTGCAATCAATGTGTTGTTGGTTTTGAATGAGGCATAGTAGAGGAGGCATATGTTTGGAGAAGAACGGCGAGAATTACCCACCTGTTGGATAGGTGCGACAAGCAAGGTCTAGGGGAAAACGGTGATGGTTATCATTGCGGATTACTTTGTGAGAGATATTGGCACGTCCCAAGTGTATGTGCTTAGGTAGGGAGATGCGGTCTGTTCCATCGAGATGGCAAAGATGATGACGATGTGTATGTGTGTGTGTGTGTGTGTGTGTGTGTGTGTGTGTGTGTGTGTGTGTGTGTGTTAATCATCAGTATAAGAGATGTAAGTGCACAATGATTTTTTCACCATGATAGGTGTGTAGCCTTTCTTTGGTGATCCCTTCCTGTCTGTAGGGAGTTGGGAGTAATAAAGAAAAAAAAAAACCCAGGAAAAAAAAAGCGAGCTTCTTCAAGATAGTGAGTGGGGGTTTGTTCGGGCACACTGAGGCACCGAATACTATCTCGCATAGCTTCTTCAACATGGAACCGGACAAGGACAATTCAAGTTGTTTGGTTATGGCAATAGCCAGCTACAGCAGCAGTAGTCGCTTGTTGCAGGGAACCAGCTCGTCTTCCTGCAGGCTGGCATTCTGATGAAGACGACTGCCTTACTAAAAGCGTGCTGGGATGCAGACATTTCTCCCTCTCCTGCCCACTACAGTTGGCTCCTTCTCCCTCTTAACTAGAAACCCACCAACTCCCTCCCATCATGCAATAGCCTCCGAAACTCCTACACGATCAATGCCTGTCATGCAGCCTCTTACTCTCCCCCCCCCCCCCCCCCCCTTTCTGATGCGCATCCACTTTACCTGCGCCAACTGAGGATCATCAAACTAATCCCCACCTTATCTCTTAGTGCTTGCATGGCATGCCAAACCAACCATCAGTGGCGCCCAAAATGATTCACTGGACACATAGTCAAACTCTCTCAGCTCTCGGCCACTTACGCCCACAACCACTGGATGGCCATGGAGTTCACAACCCAAAATTGAACTCTACACCCTTGGGCTATGGAAGATGAAGGGAAACTAAATGAAGGATGATGGTTGTAATCCTCGTGCAAGTCTTCGCCATCAACTCCCACCTATCCGCCATGTGCTCTACCACGCTCTCCCTTCTCATTCCCCTACCCTATGCTCCCCATTTCATCGCCTTATTCTCTAAATAAAGCTTAAGGTTTTGTGAGTATGTTTTCTTGCAATGTTTTGCCTATGTGAGGTGTGCGGAATCGCCACCTAGTCTTGTGTTTGGAGTGAGCTTGTGTATGTGTGAAGGGTGTGCGGATTCGCCATCCTTTTGTGGTGCCTAAGTACTAAGCCGCTATACCCCCTCCCTCACTCTCTCTCTCTCTCTCTCTCTCTCTCTCACTTGATCTCATTCCCTTTCCTCTTCATCATTGCTCCCAAGCATCCATCTCTCTTGGATGAAAACTTTGTTATGGTGGTGTGTTGTTTGCGTCCTAGCCGCTGAAGCTAGGTGGTGCCCCCTGTTTGCTTTACCATGACAGGCTCGAGGCGCGCCATTCGGTCCCCGGTGTTTTAGAGGCCGTCGGGGTTCGGGGTTCGCTTTGCTCCCGTCATTTGGTGGCCCCACTGAGGATCTTTTCATGAAACCCTTCAGTTTACAAGACTGAAACCCATAAACTATTGTGAATGGATGAATGGCTAGCAGGATTTGCTAATTGGACGACAGAAGAAGAAGAGCTCCAAGCACAACTAGACGAACTCCGCATCTCCATCGAAGCTCGAGTGCCAGGCGTAACGGTAATCGATTTGTAGTGGGAGAGTCTACCAACACGCCAAACCCCGTGGATATACATAGGCCAAGTGCCAAGAAGAAGAAGGAGAAGGTTGAAACCATGTCCGCAACCTCCAACAAACCCACAACAACAAAATGAAAGGAACTCTACACAATAGAGAATCAACACTATTCTACTTTGAGAATCGGGTAACTCAAGTCACCGAGGTAATTATCACAGTCAGGTTTCAAGTCGCACTTGATGCTGCAGCACAGTTAACGGAATCATTGGCTCGCACTCTCACTAGAGAAACTAAGGATCTACTGAGTTTGTTTCAGGAAAGAACACCACCCTCTCCTACAAGCTTGGACAGTGACTAAGCACCTCTAAGCTTCACATGAATCAGTACAACCTACCTCAAGACAGATCACACATACCAACACGCGTACGCTCAATCAAGGTAATACTAGATTTGAAGGCTCACTACGAGCACGTCATTGACACCATGCTGGGTGGGAAGCGATTTTTTCAGGTTCTGGCATCAGATCAACCATTTGTCTTACCTTTGGTACAAGGAAATGTACCGTTTGAAGTTTTAATCTATGTCCTAGTATAAGAGGGTATACACGCCTCCTTGTAAAGACGAAAAAAACTTTTGCAAGTTAAGCAGTGTGTCTTTCTAGCTCTCTCTCAGTAATCATGGCAAGTGTAGCATTTCCAACATTTAAAGGAAAGAAGAGGGAGGATTTGGTAACAGACTTCCTAGATGACTTTGAAGTAGCATGTGTAGTGAGCAACAAAGATACGGATGAGTCCTGGGTTAGAATCTTTAAGCATCTCATGAAGCTAGAAGCTAGATCATGGTACAATGCACTTCCACAAGCAACCAAGGATGACTGGGAACCCTTAAAAACCGCTTTTAAGAGGCACTTTGGGGGAGGTACCACTTTAGAAAAGTTGTGGGACAAGTTGAGAGACTTGAAGCGGGAGGGTCTTTTGGAATATGCCACCTATGAGTCCAAATTTGTGGATTTGTGGGAACGGTGGGTTGAGTCACTGGCAAGGGGGGAAGCTGCACCCGATTTCCTAAAATAAGATCGGTTCACTCATGGCTTATGGCCGCTTCTCAAGGAGAAGGTGAAAGGTAGATTCCCGGCTACGTACGAGTTAGCCGTTGAGATTGCTCGCCTTAAGGACAAGAAGCTGCGAATGAAAGCCAAAGAAATCGAGTCAACAGAAACAACAACATCACGTCGACCAGCAACTACGACAACCACCATTCCACCACCACCACCGGCTCTTGGGGTAAGAGATGACCAACAAGATATGTTGGCCCATATTACTGACCAACTGCAGAATTTGTCTGTCCACTTAATACAACAAGGGAGGAGTCAAGAAAGAGATCAAGACCCTGGAAGAGCACGACGACAAAACAGGGAGTATCATTGCTACAACTGCGGAGAAGACGGTCACGGTATGTACTACTGTCCCAAACCATGACAAAACTATAATAGAGGAGGTAGGAGGAACCGATTGTCACCCTCTAGAGAAAGAACACACCCACCCCGAGCACCACCCCCACCAACACAAATTCTACGTCCACCCCAGACACCACTACAAGCATCCATCCCACCTCTTCCACCAGCCCCACCACCTGATCGCCCTGTAAACATCATAAGGCTCGAAGAGAAAGGAAAAGCCGTAGTAGTGGATCCACCCAGAGCAAAGGAGAGGAACAAGGGTAAGGAGAAGGTAACCTTTTTAGAACCACTTGAAGCCATGACTATGAAAAGAGCTAAGAGGGAGAAATCTACACAATCAGATGATGAGAGAAGCATGAGAGGAGAAACTAGCAAGAGGCCATCCAGGCCACGACGGAAATTGGGCATCACCGACTTTCAGCTAGGGGAAAGTTCTAAGCCCTATGATCTAACATTGGATGTGGCAGAGCAAGGACCGAAGATTACATGGCCAGAGCTGCTACATCTTGCACCAAAAGTAAGGCGAGAATGGTCTAAAATGGTAAGTACAAGACGCTCCAAAACAAAGGTAGCCAGAGCAATTTTGGGATGCAACATGGATGACATCCTTCCAATTGTCAAAGTAAACATAAAAGGAAAGAGGGTTGGAAACACCTACATTGATGGAGGTGCACAAATTTGTGTAATGAGCGAAGCTATGATGCTTCGATTAGGGCTCGAGGTTGACAAGCCTTCTCCATGCAAGGCAAAGATGGCAAACAACGCAAAAGTAAAGTGTGTGGGTGTGGTAAGTGCCGTGAAAATCAAAGCTTTCAACACTGAGGTAGAGGTAGATGTTTTTGTAATGCCTACTAAGGGGGAGGGCTATCCGCTAATTTTGGGAAGGCCATGGTTGATGGCCATGAAGGCAAAACAGGACTGGGGTACTGGCCTTCTACGCATGACCGGTAAGAAAGGGGAGACAATCTACTACGACATGAGGATTGGCAAGCAGAAGCAAATGAATCTGGAAACATCGACAGATGAAACCACTAGCGAATCTTCCAGTTCTGAGGAGGAGACCACATCCACCGACGAAAGTGACAATTCCATTGATGTGATGGGTATCATTATGAAGGATCCACAAAGGGTAAGCACAACTGGTGATCCATCACCAAAAGGGCAACCCAATGAAGGGGAGAGCAAATCACCTGGCCTAGGAGGAAGTAGGTTGAAGGGTATGTTGTCTACGGAATTAACACTTGAGGAGAAAGATAGTTTTTTGCAAATGTTGATGGGATTTCCTAACCTGTTCATTGACAACTATGAAAGAATCACAGGCATTACAGTGGTGGAGCATCATATTAAGCTAAAGGAAGGGGTAAAACCAGTTGTGCAAAAGCTACGACGACTGGGGGTCATACAAGAAAAGGCACTCTTGGCCGAGGTAAGGAAACTGCTGGAGGCGGGATTCATCTATCCTGTAGAAAACTCAGAATGGGTGTCACCCATAGTGGTGACGCCTAAAAAGAATGGTAAGCGGAGGGTCTATGTTGACTACAAACCACTAAATGCAGCTACAAAGAGAGACCACTTTCCTCTCCCTTTCTTGGATGAAATTCTGAATGAAGTAGTGGGTTTTGAATGCTATACCGTCTGTGATGGTTATTCAGGATACTTTCAAATACGCATAGCCTTGGAAGATCAGCTAAAAACCACTTTTATCACGCCATGGGGTTGTTTTGCATACAGGGTTATGCCATTTGGTCTCACAAATGCACCTGCCACATTCCAAAGATATGTCACATATGTTTTTCAACCGTTCTTTGGAACATCCATAAGAGTGTTCATTGATGATTTTTGTATATATATCTCCCGTATTTCACATTTAGAAAAGGTAACTGAAGTTTTGGCCAGGTTGCAGAGCCTAGGTGGGCAATTAAATGTGGATAAATGTCACATTGGGGAGAGTAAAGTCATTCTATTAGGCCATGAAATTTTAGCAAGAGGTATCAATGCCGACCCAAGTAAGGTGTCCGCACTCATAGCCCTACCTTCACCAACGACCGCACGTCAATTGGTCTCTTTTCTGCAGAAGGTGAGGTACTTAAGTAGATTCATACATCTACTATCACAACTTGTTCTACCACTGCAACAACTCACTCAAAGATGAACTTTCGCTTGGGACGAGGAAAGCGAACATCACTACAACAAGGTAAGGGAGGTCTTAGCCACTCTGCCAACTATCTCACCACCTAAGTGGGATGAAAAATTCTATGTCACCTCAAGTGTTGGTGATGACTCCTTGGGGGCTATGCTACTCCAAAAGGATACGACGACATCTTTCATGAGGCCAGTCTACTTCTCTAGTCGAATGATGACAGCAGGAGAGAAAGGTTTCACCCATGTGGAACACTTAGTCCTAGCTCTTAGATTTGCAACTAAAAAGTTTAGGTCATATTTGCTTCCTAAGCAATTTGTGATTCTAACCACGAATGAAATATTTCCCTATGTTGTACAACACATGGATGTGTCTGCTAGAATTACTAAATGGCTAGTTCGTCTGCAAGAGTTTGACTACACGGTACAGGTAGAAAGCACAACAAGGGCAAGTTTGGGGGGACTCATGACCTACCAAGTCTTTGAAGGGAAGGAGAAGCAATCTAAGGAAGGAGAAGTCCGATTACCTCCAGTACCACCGATGGTAGAAGGAGCATACTCTCTCTACTTTGATGGAGCCTACAAGCGAGCATCCGACATAGCAGCTGCAGGCATAGTGGTCTTTGATGACAAAGGGACAAAGGTATTTTCGTTGGGCCAATTGTTAGATTCACATTCTAACAATGAATCTGAGTATGCAGCACTAACCAAGGGTCTACAATGGTGCGTCTCACAAGGTGTACAACGCCTTAATGTATTTGGGGATGCTCTACTTCTGGTAAGGCAAGTAAATGGAGCATGGACATGCAAGAATCCTAGTTTAAGGACTCACTTAAGTGGTGTAAAAACCTTGTTGGGTAATTTTGAAGAAGTTCAAATACACCATATCCCAAGGGCTCAAAACCAAGAAGCAGATGCCCTAGCAAATGAAAGACTACAGGAAGTGGTGGTTGGAGCAATAAAACTAAAGCTCCCTCTATTTCAAGGAAGTGATGCCTTGCCTGACATCATGCATTTTTTGGAAACAGGGGAATGCCCATCAGATTTAACAAAGGGACAGAAGCAATGGCTGACGCGGAAGGACACAAGGTATCGACTCATCAATGACGGTTTGTACTGTAAGGGTAAGAACCAAATACTCAGGAAGGTCCCTCTCTCTCAGGAAATCACGGGAGTAATTGCTAGTTGTCACGACGGGGTTTGTGGTGGTCACTTTTCCCTAGACATAACAAGTAGGAAAATCTTGCAGGCAGGCTTCATATGGCCTAGCCTCAACCGTGATGTACACCACTAGTGCAAAACGTGTAAGTTGTGTCAAAAGGCCGGCACTAGGTCACTTATGCCTGAACCACAGACACCTATTCTCTCATATGGCCCATTTGAAAAATGGGGTATCGATGCCATTGGGCCATTACCTAGGGCCAACTCAGGAAAATTATACATTATCATGGGGGTCGACTACATGACTAGATGGGCAGAGGCTACAACCACCACTAGAATCACAGCGGTAGAGGTAGCTAAATTTATCTACGAGCACATATGCTATAGGTTTGGCACACCTTTAGAGATCATCTCTGATAGAGGGCCAAGTTTCAGAGCAGACTTGGTAGGAGAATTAATGCAGAAACTGGGCATTACAAGGAGGCACTCTTCACCATATTACCCTCAATGTAATGGCCTAGTTGAAAAGGTAAATGGAATGGTTTCTAAAATTATTACCAAGCAGGTAAACAATCATCCTGGAGACTGGGATAAGTATCTGCTACCAGCTTTATGGGCCTACAGAACTTCATTTCGTACATCCTTGGGATTCACATTGTATCATCTAGTATTTGGTAAGGAAGCAATCTTGCCCATTGAAGTGCAACTACAAAGTCTCAGAGTAATGGCAAGCCAGCTTCAACAGCCCAACATGCATTTGAGAGATCACATCATCAACTTGGAAAGACTGCAGCTGGATAGAGAAGAAGCAATAAATTATTATGCAGCACAAGCAGAGCATTGACGGCTTAGCTTTAACGAGCATCTCCGGAAAAAAGAATTGAAGAAAGGAATGTTGGTGCTCCGCTACAACAATCGCTTCGACACGCGCAAGGATAAGAAACTCCTACTCCGATGGGAAGGTCCTTCATCGTCAGGAAAAAGTATGCCAATGGAAGCTACCAGCTTATGGAGGCTGATGGAAAACTTCATAAAACCAGGGTAAATGGTTGGTGACTTAAACCTTCTTTTCTTCGATTTGACCAGGCTCCACCAATTGACATTCCAGATGAGGACACACCATCAGCCGCCACCTCCGACAATAATGATCAAACAAATGAGCTAGAGACATGAATGCCTCTAGCCAAAAGGGGAGGGCTAATGATGGGGGCTTTTCACAAGCCAAGCTCCCATACCCCTCTTCTCTCGTCCCCACCCCATGAAAACCCCCTCTCAGGGAGGGAGTGATAAAAGGCATTGGAAAAAGTAAGAAAAAAAATAAAGTATGATTATCTAAATATATAAGAAAGGTAAAATAGGCCACCTCATGCCTGCGGGGTAGCCCATCCCCACCTTGCCTCCTTTTTTCTTCACTGTTGCCCCGCCGTGTGTCCCTTTTCCTCTCCTCCACTCAAAAGGTCAACCCCCTCTCTCTTCCCCTTGTCCTTTCTCCTTTCTCTCTCCCCTCAAGCTACCCCACCTCTCACCAATAATGCATTTTAACTCACCAATAATGCACCCTAACTCACATGCAACTTACCCTATCTTCCAAAATAGTATACCCCACCCCCTCTTTCTCTCTCCTATCATATACCATGACCCAAATATCCCCCTCTCTCTCTAAAGGGCTCCATGTCTCTTGTCTTGTAGCTAAATAACCTCCCCGACACTCACACATACTCAGTTTCACTGAAAAAGGTGCCCACAGACCCATCCCCACCCGATGGTTACCTGATTTTTCTTGTGTTCACACACATCTGCACACAGATTCACCTCTGAACACACTCCCCTCTCTCCCCTTTTGTAATTACTTTATTCTCCATGTCACCTCTCACTTTTTTTCATCAACCCATCTCTATCTCTCTTAGTCTCTCTCTCATGAGACTGCTGTTCTGGCACATATACACACAGCCAGACAAGTGGGGCCCACAGTCACATGGCCTATGTAGATAATGATTTCTTCATTTCTAAATTCTAGAATTCCTCCCCCCTCCTCCCCTATATAAAGAGGGGTCACCATCACACTAAACACACACACAACATCACCAAAGAACACACTATGCACTGTGTGTGCCTAGTGCACACACACACACACACCCACACCATCACCATCACCGCAATCACCATGCTCGTCTTAAGCATGACCTCTACACCCTTGGGCTATGGAAGATGAAGGGAAACTAAATGAAGGATGATGGTTGTAACCCTCGTCCGAGTCTTCGCCATCAACTCCCACCTATCCTCCATGTGCTCTACCACGCTCTCCCTTCTCATTCCCCTACCCTATGCTCCCCATTTCATCGCCTTATTCTCTAAATAAAGCTTAAGGTTTTGTGAGTATGTTTTCTTGCAATGTTTTGCCCATGTGAGGTGTGCGGAATCGCCACCTAGTCTTGTGTTTGGAGTGAGCTTGTGTATGTGTGAAGGGTGTGCGGATTCGCCATCCTTTTGTGGTGCCTAAGTACTAAGCCGCTATACCCACTCCCTCACTCTCTCTCTCTCTCTTTCTCTCTCACTTGATCTCATTCCCTTTCCTCTTCATCATTGCTCCCAAGCATCCATCTCTCTTGGATGAAAACTTTGTTATGGTGGTGTGTTGTTTGTGTCCCAGCCGCTGAAGCTAGGTGGTGCCCCCTGTTTGCTTTACCATGACAGGCTCGAGGCGCGCCATTCGGTCCCCGGTGTTTTAGAGGCCGTCGGGGTTCGGGGTTCGGGGTTCGCTTTGCTCCCGTCAACACGTTGCCCGCACAATATCTCTACCTCCCTCTCTGCTCACAGACACACAATCCCGGAGCCACTGCTACCACGGGCATACGGCAAAGAACACGAGGAAGATAATATTGACAAAAAACTCGACAAAAAAAAACACAATCAGCTATGTATCACATCAACCCGATCAATACAAGGAGGGAGACTGGGATAATTGCCGACTTCATAGCATAATGCTTCAGGCAGTTTGATCCTCTCCTCACTGGCGATCTCTTTCCAAGATCTCTCACAGCAGTGCTGCTGGCAGTCCTTCTCTTCTACTCACGTCTGAACTCCCCTTTTCGCTTGAGCCGGCCACTTGTCCTTGGCCGCACCTCTTTCTTCATGAACTGCGGCCCTCAGCCCTTGGCTTCAGCACCTCCTCTTTCCTGGCATGCCATGCTTCCCATACGGCTGGCGCCACTTCCCCTTCTCTGCTCTCGGCCAGCCCACCACCTGGTGTCCAACTCGGTCGGCTCCTCTAAAGTGCCCGTCCTTGTCCTGGCGGCCTCTCACAAGCCAACCCGCCTCCTCTCAGTTGTGCCACCCTAACCTGCAGCTCCTCCCCGCCTTCTAAAAACCAGCCCCTGGCGGCTTTTCTTCTTCTCCTGGCGTGGTCATGGCCACAACAAATGACCCCGTCACCTGCTGTGTCTCCTTTCTTGCTACTCTCTGGCGTCCACCCTTTACTACAACCGGTGGCCCTTCCTTGCCTCCCAAAAGTTGTACCTCCTCCTATTGTGCTACCCTACAGCAACCCTTTCAACTGCAGCCCCTTACCGTCTCCTCCTCGACTACTGCCCCCCCCTTTTGGTTGCCTTAGTGACCCCCCACTGGTGCCTCCTGCACCTCCACTACACCACCTCCCTTTGCTTCCGATGGCGCATCTTCTTGTGCTTCTTTTTGAATGCAGGTGGCTCTTCTCCATCAACTGCAGTCCGCCACCTTGTTGGCATTACTTCTTTCCCTCTATGCTCGTCCACTGCAGACGGCCTTCACCCTTTCAACAGGTGGCGCCTTTCCCATGCAAACTGCAATGCCCTCGTTTTTTTTTATAGCACGGCCATCTTTTTAAAAAAAAACCTATCTTGCAACTTTGGCCAGCTTCCACGAGAGGCAACCCGGTGTCGATCCTCTGTGTATAGCTTCACATCCCTTACCATAACCTAAGACCATACTTTGGAACCAAGGCCTTCTTCGACTTTAATTAAACATAATTGACCCACAAGAATGAAGTCCCTGGATGCTTTGATACTTGCCAACAATGGCGACTGCAACAAGCATGGGCCGCTCCGAATCCCAATGCGACCATAATAGATGGCCACATTCAAGCTATGGTTTTGACTAGATCTCCAAAAGAGCTCCGAATAACAAGCCAAAAAAACAAGCCATAGAGTAAACGGTGACTATACTTCATGTACCTGCAAACATCTCGATCATGAGAGGCCCAAAATCATCGCGTGACCTGTAAAGTGCCACATCTGGCATACATATCACAATCCAACCTGCTGCAATCTGCACCTAGTATTTGCTCCATCGCTTCTTCATGAGTCCTCACAATTCCACACTGATGCTAGTACCGCTATCTTAGGTCGACGCAACTCAGTTGCACCATCATTGCCCAACCCCTCGTTGAGCATTCATGCTCAACGATAGCATTATTTAGGTAAAGTAGCATTGCATAATAAGAAGTTGATAGACAGTATTTATATGAAGCAGTAGATAGATAGAGTGAATCTACTAGATAGATAGAGAGCTTCATTGTCTATAGCACTTGCATGGGTCAAATGGAAAGCTGCAGGCTTCCCCAAGCATGATGTAAACTCCACCTTGATAAAAAACATAGCATTGATCATCACCATCCATCTGTAACACAAATACGCACCATCCCTGCTTTGCATTTGTAAACATGTAAGCCATCCATGTATGTAGCTCTTGATAGGATAACCCTTCAAAAAACTGCATGCATGAGCCTTCTTCACACATAAAACAAGCATGTACACCTTGCTTGAAGCCTTTGCATCATCTGTTTCCCAGTTGTCGGCTAGAGAGATCTCCACAAAATCATTGTCTTTAAGCAAGGCAACCTGTAGCAATTGGCATAGAGGCGCTTGCATAACAACCTTCAGCAACACATCCATCATAACATGGCACCAACCTGTGGCAATTGATCATCCAAAGCAGACATGGGTATATCTTCACTTGTACACTCTTCAAACATCATTGGAAAAGGCGGCAAGACTTGCATACCTTGTATTCTCGCCATAGCTTTAGCAACCACAACCTGCGACTCGTCATCAACATCGACCACCGGCTCATCGAACCCCCAATCATCTTCATCAAGACATTTGTCTTCATTCAACATGGCCTGACCATCACAAGGCAAGAGAGAGGGTTGCCCTACCCCCTAGTCCACACAAAATGTCTCTTCACCTGCAATCTGTTCCACTTTGACCACCTTATCAACATGCATAACATAATATGTCTCATACCTTGAGAAAGCAGACTCCGTTTCCCATGTGTTGTCCGTATCCAAGGCACTGTTATAGCTCGAACACAACTCGGCTTTCTCCACAAAACTCACCGGCTTTGGCACTTCATCTATCTTCTCCACTACTTGCTTTCCAGAAGTCACTTGGTCAAGACATTAGATGGTACTCGGTAGACTCCTCTCTGCAGCTGCTGCTGAGGCCTCATGGACCCACACGGTATCATCTCTACTCTATCACCACGCCTATCCGCTGCTACCATAGGTGCAATAAAAAAGGGTTGGATTACCTGAATATCTTCCCTAGAAATTGGCCTTGGCACCAATGGACTCGCCAGAACCTGCTTTGCCTGCTTCTTCTTTAAGAACTTCTTCTTCCTGCTCTGTGCATAGGCTACTGCCTCCTCGTACGTGCATGGTCCATCTATCTTGAGTTTATCCCGCACTTTGACATGCAAGCAGTCCACAAACTTGGTCATCTTCAAAAAATCTGCATTCTCTACCGCAGTTACCTTAACCAACTTGCTCCATATGGCCTCGAACTCCCACACAAATGCTCGAAAATCACCGTCAAGGCTTTGCTTTAGGTTGTCCATCATCTGCTTTATTTCACTCCACTACGTGTTGGCCACATACCGGCTTCGGAATTCCGCGTCCAATAATGTGCTCCAATCCAACTTTTCTTCAGCCTGCAAGCCCTCGTACCATACCTTTGCTTTTCCCCGAACCAGGAGCGAGAAAGGTTGGGCCACTCCCTCTTCTCTTGACAAGCCGCTCTCCAGCAGGAAAAGGCCGTAGTCTTGCAGCCAAACCTTAGCATATTCAGCACCTGTAAACGTTGAAAAAGCTGACCATGCCATTCTTGTTAGACCCTGCTCTTCAAACCACGACACCGTCTTCGACTTTACCAAGGAGCAATCAGTAGCTGCTCCGTGGGGGCACCACTGATGGGATGGGGGAAATGGGGGCACACACAGGACACAAGCTAGATGCCTCTCTATAGCCCAGCAGATATCTAGCACCCCAAGCCACTCAGAAACATACATACACGCACATCCCTTTGGGCATCACCGGCTACACACGATCGCATTTACTGACACACACACCAATGCACTCACATCTGTAAACACACACACACCGGGAGGCCTCGCACGCCTCGACCGCACACAAAACCACACTCAACCTACCACCAGAATTAGTCACTCCCTCTCTCTCTACACACACATGCAATCCCGGAGCTACTGTTACCACGGGTATAAGGAAAAATACGAGACGCAGATGAGATTGATGGCAAACTCGACGAAAAAAATGCAAACCAACTATGTAGCACATAGACCCAATCCAATACAATGATGGTGGAGCCTTGGATCGGCTTCTAGCCTGCTTCAATTTCGATGACAAACACCCTCCAATATTCCTTGGCTCTACAACTTACGGCCTTGGATAGCTCCTATCACGATTGTGACTATGTTAACAGCAATACATCTACTCCTAGTTGCAGTTACGCGAAGTGCCATGCCAAGGAGGACCCCTACGCTTGGATGGTCACACCTCTTCACCCGAAGGACGTGTCTCTTCGCCAAAAGTCACACTCCTTCGACGACTGGTCACACCCCTTCGCTCTACGGGTGCGACTCTTCGCCCAATGGTTGCAGCTCTTCGCCGAAAGGATGTGTCTTTACATCTAAAGACGTGTCTTTTCATTTATGTCTCTTCGTCTGCTATATAAGGAGCCCTTGTATCACACATTCAATCAATCAAACACAGAGTCTTCTAAGTCTTGTCTCGAGTACAGTTCAAATTTCTTAAGTCTTAATCATGAGTTTAAGTACTTAGTAAAGGATTAGTACCTAGAATCCTCACAGTGGTACAGAGAAAAGTTTTTCCAGGACCCGAAGGTTGTGAGCCTCTCACCCTCACCGCTACCCTCTTCGAGCGCCCTTTCCTCGGGTAGTACCCCTTCAAACCTATGGTCGCACCCCTTCATGCGAAAGGGTATCACGCCAGCAGGTGCCACCTCTTCCCAATGCTCGCACCCCTTGGAAGTGCCCCTTCAGTTTGAAGAGTTCGCACTCCTTCCCAAGGATTGCACCCCTTCACGCGGACGGTTCTCAAATCACTTGGCGTCATGAGAAGCGCAGATGGGCTGAATTTCTGCAAACGTTGGCTGCAAATCTGAAAAGCTGGCTGAATTCTGCTACGCAAGGCTGAATTTTTGAAGCACTGGGAGATTTAACACTTTATTGTTGGCTGAAACGCCACCTCATGCTAAAATGCTGCCTTCTAATTTGCAAGCGGTGGCTGCCAATAGACTTTCGCTATACTTATTTTTCTACGCTGGCTGGGTCTCTGTTTTTACGCTGGGCAAATTTTCCTATTCTAAAGTTTAGGTGGCCGGCCAAAACCCATAATTAAAAAGGCCTATGTGAAAGCACCTAGAATCCATTTAACTTTTTAAAATACCCCAAAATTTCAGCCCCAAAGTGGCTGGCCAACATTGACTGACATGCCGTAAAATTTTAAAACCCATGTGAACACTTAATCATTTAAAAGGCGCCAAAATTATTAGGTGCTCTAGGTGCTCCTCTTCGTGCTCACAGTTGCATGGATGCCGACGCCAACGAGTTCCGCATGCCCGTGCCATACTTGAGCTACCTTGACGTACTCCCAGAAGAGCCTCTTCCGAGAACTTGTTCCCGAACCCGAAATTATCATTATTTCCGACTCACCGGCACCAAAACCAATTCCAGAGGTTGTCCCAGAATCTGTTCCCGACCCAGAACTTACACCTAATCGAGTTCCTTTTGAGGTGTAACCATGCCGAATTCGCAGGACGGAGGTGGTCAATCTGACGATGCCCTTACTCTTATTAAGGAGCAGATGGCCACACTTTCCATAAGCCTCGCATCACTTCACACTCGCTTGGATGAGATGCACACGGAAAACACTTCTCGAAGTCGACCTGTTGTTTCTCGAACTACACATGCTGATTCGACACCTTCATCGGAAGCTTCAGTGTTGGACAAACCAAACGAACCAGACCCAACTGAAGAGGTAGACAATCGTGAACTTCAATTACTTAGAACAAGAAGCTTGATGTTAAACTGCCGGAACCATACACTGGTCGCCGCGACAAGCGCGTGCTGGACCAATGGCTATTCAAAATGGAGATTTACTTATCGAACACGGACTTGCTCGAGAGTAAAAAAGTTGCACTTGCTAGTTCTCTGCTCAAGGACACAACATTTCTTTGATGGCACGACGGGTTGCTGATGGTAAACACACACCTTCTTGGGATAAATTCCGGCGTGCTATTCGCAAGCTGTTCGAACCTGCCAATGCGGATTTTCATGCCCGGTCCTCTCTTCGCCGCCTGAGCCGGACAGGTTCCTTGGCCGCGTACATCATAGAGTTCCAAAGGCTAACTCTAGAGATAGAGACCCTTAGTCCCTCTGATAAACTTCACAGCTTTATCGACGGACTCGAACCCAACTTGAAGGACGATGTGCACAAATACAACCCTACCACCTTGGATGCTGCAATTGCCTATGTGGAGCGTCTTGGTGATAATCGGCGCCCTACATGGAATTTTCTCCTTGGTAACAGATCTTCAAACAACGCTCTCTTTTCACAGCGCGATCGCAGAGACAACTATAGCCAAAGTCAGCAACATCAGTCTCAGTTCAGACAGCAAGCAAGGCAACCTTATTCAACTTCAAGGTCCTATTCTCAAGATCGACAATCTGAAAGCAGATCTTCTTCACATGTTCTTTCATTGATCGTGGTGAAGAACGTGATTTTTCTCAAGATCGGCATTCCAATACTCAGCAAGGCTCTTCGTCAAATGGATCTTCGACTTCAAAGAAGGAAGGATTATGTAAAATTTGCAATGGTTACCATAGATGGTATCAATGTCCAAAGAGACCAAATCTGTCTAATTTGAAAAGAAATTCCAACGCGAAAACATCATCGAATTCTGAACAACCAGATTCTGCTAAGGATAACGGAAAATCTGTGGTCAATACGATTCGTTTCTCAGAGGATACGACTATTCTTATGAAGCATGCTCAGTGCAATTCTTCAGTTTTGGAGGCTCTTTAAAAGCAGGTTTTGAGCCTTCTTGGACTACTCAATGGTCGCTCCATCAATATTTTGATGGACAACGGATGCTCGAATAATTTCGTCAGTACTCAGCAATAGCTTGGTTCAACAACTCAGAAGACATTTCACTTATATGATGTGGAATTAGCGGATGGATCAATTTTGACTTGTGATCAGACAGTTTGACAGTTACAGTTTGAGATTCAAACTTATGCAGATCCATTGGATTTTGAAGTCATGCCTTTATCTTATTACGACATGATTCTTGGTCAGCATTGGTTATTTCAATATGATCCAGCAATTAGCTTTCAAGGACATACTATCAATTTGTTCAAAGATGGACGTGAATTGACTTTACATGGGCTTTCTCATGCGGAAAGAGTGATTCAAACCTCACGTGTACTAGTCAAACAGCATGATACAGTGGATTATGAAGAGAATATGAGTTCCGATGCAGATGTAGATATTATTATTGATGAATTTTTTAATTCATTAATTTCTCCTGAATCAATTGATGAAGACAAAGATAAAGATATAGTTGCAGATTTCGAGTATGAAGACGACTATGCTTTCTTTGATTCTTTACTGGATGATGATATGCCAATTACAAGTCATGAAGTTACAGTTCCAGAAGATGATTCTGAAGAATTTTGGGATTCATTATTGGAAGATGATTACAGTCTCAAGCCAAAATCCTCTCCAGTGATTCATAAAGTTGAAGTTACCCCATTTGAAGAGTACCTTGAGAAGATTTCCTCTTCCCCAGATATTTTGCAGTTACTGAAAGATTTTGAACCAGAAATTTTACATCACACGAAGGATTTTGAAGATCAACCTCTTGTTACAGTCAACTTGATTAAACCAGATTACTCTAAAAAGTCTATCAACAATGCAATGATATGGGACTTAGCAATCAAAGCAAAAAGGTTTCGCAAGAAGCAAAGGTTCAAGACAAAGGTTTTTGATAACTCAAACATTGAATATTTTCGAAGATTCAATGCTTTTCCAGAGTTCTATCAACATCAGAAGTTATTTCTTTGACACGGGCTCTCATTTTAAATGGGAGGGAATGTCATGACTGTGACTATGTTAACAACAATACATCTACTCATAATTGCAGTTACACGAAGTGCCATGCCAAGGAGGACCCCTCCGCTTGGATGGTCACACTTCTTCACCCAAAGGACGTGTCTCATCGCCAAAAGTCACACTCTTTCGATGACTCGTCACACCCCTTCGCTCTACGAGTGCGATTCTTCGCCCAATGCATGGTTGCAGCTCCTCGCCGAAAGGATGTGTCTTTACGTCTAAAGTCGTGTCTCTTCACCAAGAGACGTGTTTTTTCATTTATGTCTCTTTGTCTCCTATATAAGGAGCTCTTGTATCACACATTCAATCAATCAAACACCGAGTCTTCTAAGTCTTGTCTCGAGTACAGTTCAAATTTCTTAAGTCTTAATCATGAGTTTAAGTACTTAGTAAATGATTAGTACCTAGAATCCTCACAGCTCCTCTTCGTCTTGATCGTGATGGAGCTCCTCTTTTCAGACACTTGATGGACATGACCTACCCAAGAGGGTCATCACCTTCTTCTTCCTCTGTCGGCCCTCTAACTCACATGGAGATAGCGTTCACTTTCCTGTACTCCAGCCCGCAGCCTTCTCTCCTTTTTTCTGGAGTTCACCAAAGACCTTAACGTGCTTGAACTATTCATGGCCCTTAGTGCTCCCTTGGTATGCAGCTTTGTCCCATGGACTCACGACCCTCTCTTTGTAAAATGATACTACTCTCAATTTATATCTTCAAGCCCTGGCGGCCCTTCCTTACTGCAACTGGCGGCCCTTATCTATTAGCTGCATCCTCCTTATGCGCCACCAAGTGGCCCCTTCACCTCTCTGCAATGGCATCATCACTCTGAGCAGCCCATGGCGGCCCTTCCAACAGGTGGAACCCCTCGTCATGGCCCCTCCTATCCACCCTTACGTTGGCGGCCTCTCACAAGCCAACTCCCCTCCTTGACTGCATCCCGCGCAGCCCTCAACACCTCTGGCCCACCAGCCTCATGACCTAACCATCACCCTGCAGCCCGTCGCAGCCTTTCATAGATACAGCCCCCCTCTCGGCCTATCTCCTACCGTATGCCGACCCCAACTGGCCTCATTTCTCTTCTTGGCGTGCCCTTCAAGTGCAACGCTGGCTGCGTCCTCCATGCAAACCTCCAAGTGGTGATGCTTTTTTCTCCTGACGGGCGGCGGGCTGCAGCCCACCACCTTGCTACATTCTTTTTTTATCAAGCCCTTAAACTTGGGCCGCTTTCCCATGCCGTCCTTTACTGACCCTTGTCGATCAGTTGAAGAAACCCCCTTCGACTTCTCCTCTGGCACACACTTTCGATTCCTTGTGGCAAGCATCCCACCATAAGAGCAACCGACATTCCGCTATACTGATATCGGCTTTTCATATCATACCACAAAAGCGCATCCTATAACAACGCTTGATAGCCACAAAAGAGCATAAAAAAAGCTTCAAGGTGTCAAGATATCCGCCAATAGAAGCGCCAATCGTCCCGACCATCGACAACATCAAAGGGAATCCTCTTGCCCGAGGACTCGATCGACAAACCAAAAACACATTCCTCAAGCCCATGAAAAGCCCTGCACCTGCTGATCGTGATGTCCGATCCAACATACACATCATAGCACCTTTCTCCTTTGAAGTCTTGAGAACCACAAATGACTTGTACCATGTCGCATACAACATACACATCCTGGCAGTAGAGTGTCGTGCAGACATCCTGCCTGAAATCCTATAGCACAAACCTGATAGCACCTGTATCCAACAACCCTTTCCTCACTCCCAACTTTGTGATATCAACATTCGATCTTATCACCTGTGATAGCAGGAAACCCTTGCAGTTTCCACTAGAAAATGCTCCATCCCGATGTACCTGTCCCATAGCACCATCAAATAACTGCCCACTATCTTTACCATTTATCTGCAAACAGCCATGCATGGGCTTCTTACACTTCCATGGGTCGACCATCTTGAGTTGTATCAACATACCAATCACTGATCTGCTCACACAACACCCAACAAGTGATCATATTCCACAATTCAAATCAACATTGCACTGCTTCATCAAAATATCAAATATTTCACAAATATATCGTCAAAATACCAATTCCATTACAACATCATACACTTCTTTGGGTAGAAGTTGCATCTCTACCTGGTGTCCTTCCTCGCTCTTAAATCTGTCGGTGAACACTGTGGTGTTGTGCTGTTCAAGCTGTTCCTTTGAGAGATAGGTCGCTTTTGCATTTTTGACTGAATCAAGGTCCACTTGGTATGCTGGTAGCTCTTGCAAATTTTCTTTTTGGTTGAGCTTCTTCTTGTGCCTCTCTGCTACTTGCATGGCTCCTGTTCATTGAATAGAGTGTCAAAGTTAGAAGATTTGACAGATTTTTCTCTAAAATATCCTTCAGTCTAAAATGCTGACAATTTTGGTCCAATTTGCTTCAAATCAATTTTTGAACAAGCATAGATGCATAAAAACATGTAAGGAACAAAATTATAAAGTCCAAACAAAAAATTACAATAAAAGTAAATAATTGTGATTATTTACAGATAAGTAAATTTATTAACTTTTGGTAAATTTGGCATTCCAAGCTTGAAGTATATACCAAATAGATACTCTGAGTGAAATATGGGCTCATTTGGATGCATAGGATGAAAATGCACTACAACAAAACAAGGTGTTATCGACGCATATATCGACGCTGCTCGTGGCTATGAGCGTCCCTATACGTGTCGCTGTGAAACCAGTCGCTATTAGCGACGCATATAGCGACGTGCATAGCGACGCGCATAGCGACGCATATAGCGATGACCATAGCAGAAAATTTTTTTCTTGGGCAGAGGGCAGGTAGCCTGGCCTATGCCCAGTTAAAAGATGGACATAGCCATAGCCAGACTTCCTGCCCTCTGCCCAAGAAAGCGAGCAGCACCAAAATATCAACCATGCTCCCGCGCGCAAAAATTTCGGCAGAGTTCCCTTTGTTTTTACATAAACTTTATAAAAAAAAACCATATCATGTATACGCCTCCTATATGCTATCCATGTAGGATCTCACTTGAGATTTAAGGCCAATGAAAGACAACCGTACCAACTGAAAAGCATAGCCATAACTTAAAAGCATAACCATAACGAACCATAACCATAACTTAAAAGCATAACCATAACTTAAAACCATAACCGTCTATAATCACTTTGATCAAAACCATAATGCAGATAACCATAACCATAAACAAAATTAACAATAACCATAAGCATAACCAGAAAGAGAAACAATAATTGTCTATACAATGACAATGACAATAATCATAACCATAAGGGAAACAATAAATGTCTGAACACTAACTGTTTGTACAAAAAAGAGACACAGAAGCGTGTCTGTGTCTCACAAAGCATATAGATGAAATCTGGTCCACTAATGACTAGGCGTCGCAACCTGCACATAGGACAACTCACAAAATTAGTATTGATATTACTTCACATATACTGACTTAATTAAATCAACTCACACATATTAACGTCTCACCTCAAGCGATCAGCGAGACTGTAAGGCCTCCTAGTCTACAAGCTCTCCTGAAGCTTCAAGATCATTCAGTACTTTATAGATACCTCTGCGATATCCATCTGACTCCTCCTCGTGTGATGGAGCTCGATGCATCGCAAGATTCTGCGTTTATAC
Source organism: Adiantum capillus-veneris (assembly GCF_014529385.1). Taxonomy (NCBI): domain Eukaryota; kingdom Viridiplantae; phylum Streptophyta; class Polypodiopsida; order Polypodiales; family Pteridaceae; genus Adiantum; species Adiantum capillus-veneris. Next base: position 22,412,135 of record NC_140940.1, on the reverse strand, counting down.
AAAAATCAAAGTAATAAGAATACATGATTCATCGTGTTTAAAAAAAAGCCATAGTTAAGATTGGATTAGAAACTCACAAACTCATAGCGAAAGGTGTCGAAGCCTCCGTTGCCAAGATGAGATGTCCCCCTAATCATCTGTCGTACCTGCGAGGCCTCACGTTGGTGTCTAAACCGCGTGGCCGCTGTCCGCTCATCCTCCCTGATCTGCAGCCACGTCTCGTGTGTGATGCCCGAAGGCTTCGGTGAGCCGGTCCTGAAAGCCTTCCGAGCTGCATCTCGTCGATGTTTGATGGTGTCCCATGCAACACCCTTGATCCACCGTGCCGAAACAACGGAAGAACCCGGAGCAGGCTGGTACTCTCTCAGGATGGTCTCCACTATGTAAGTGACTTTTTCCTTTTCTTGTTGATCCCAAGACGTCAGAATGCTGGTCGAAAATTGCAGCTCCACGAGCTGGCGAATCCGCTCTCGCATCTCAGTCCCGACTCTAACAGAACCATCTCCCCGTACAGTATAGAGCTTGGAGGCACTAGGATCGTGTGCCCCCCAAGGTGTCCGAGGTGTGCCAAGAGGTGTGCCTGGGTAAGACGGGGGTCGTGAGCGAGGGTCCGGTACAAAGACCACTTGATCGCAATGTTCGGGGAGAGAAAATGTGTCGCTCGCATCTGTCCAAGTCTTTGTAGAATCTATTTGCACAAGTTTGTTTCCATCTCTACATACCGTTGCATTGCGACCAGAAGTAATCACCTTGAACCACTTCACATCCAACAAAAACATCTCAAACTACCTGAAGCTTACTTTCAGGATATCTGACACCAGACCACAGTAATCCAAGTTGCTAGTGCTCTCATTCATGTCTCTAGCACTGGCCCTGCTCTTTTGCATGAAACTAACCATTACCCCACTGTCAAACGTTTTTCTTCTGCTGTCAATTTGTTGTGTTCTGAAATGCTTTCCATGCGACCACAATGCCATGTATGTATGATACTTCCAGTCACATCCAATAGCCAGCTCTTCCTCCTCTAGATATATGGGTTCTCCGATCTGTCGAGCCGCTCTTACTGTCTTGTCCAACCATGCCATTGTAGGGAATTCAGGTAGAGGAGCGAGATAGTCTGGCAAGGATAAGCCTCTAGTTGTTCGACTTCGCATATATCCTGTTGGCGTCCTGAACTCTGAACTCACCCTTTTCACTTGTCGCTCTTCGTTTTTTAGCAATACCCATGGCGCTCTTGGAAGTTTTGTTCGACCAGCTGCATTGGTGAAAGGCCACAGCTCTAGCATCTTTCCAACCGACTGCAAATCATCTCGTGAAGCTCGATTGTCTTTCATTACCATGATTGTCTTCCAAAAGAGCTCTCCCACATTCTTGAATATATGCATTGGATCCAGCAAATGGTTTATTAGTAGATCACCCCAGTACGGCAACGTATGGAGAATGGACAAACGTTTCATTCCTGGAACAGGTTACCCCTCATGTTGCTCCCATTGGCGACGCCACTCTTGTACATGCATAGGATGACATTCAACGCGACCAAGCTGGCCTTCGTGCAAGTGATGGCCATCTGGAAGATGACGGTGGTGGCCTTGATAAATTGTCTTTCGAAGAGAGGTAGATTAGCGCACATCCAAAGACTGCCCGCAACTTGGACATGCATTGTATCCCGAAGTTGTTAGTCCTGCATATATCAAAGCATGAATCAGGCCAAGGCAAAGGGCTTGCGAATAGCCAGAATTTTGTAAATCAGTAACCTGCGTCACTGGATCTATTCCTAGAATGCCACCGCATGAACTTCTCTAGAAAACTCTCTGTACTTGTGCACATGCTCATTACATATCCTACGCTTGCACAGGATTTGATACTTGCAGAGCGTGCACGAGCATGCAATCTTTTCCTCCATGTTAGTTGATGACGTTGCCATCTACGATAATTATGAATGTTGTTTTAATATATATATATATATATATACTCCTCACAATGTAAACTACCTCGCATTCTCTAGTCTTGTCCAATCTCCATACACCTTGGTCCAGAGGTGTACGGAGATCAGGACCACCGGGTCAAAATTTGTCTTTATTGGTCAAATCCTATATGGGTAGACACATACGTGCACTCCCAGGTGTACATGGCAATGCATGTAGCAGGCAAAACCCCTTTGCCTCTTTTAGTTCCATATTTTCTTCTCTGTCTACGAACCCACCTACCTCCATTCCGAGGTAGCCAGTCAGAGAAAGCTTTCCAATGCCGCACTTGATGAATCATATATTAAAGCATGACCATTTTTGTCATTTTTATAATGTTCCGTCTGTTTGCAATTTTTTGCACAGGTTTTTCGAAGGATATTATGCCCATCCTTGTGTTTTTTTCACCACATGCATAAGCCATGGAAGTTCTCAGCCCAATGAAAGGTTTCTACCTGATTGTAAACCGGACGGGGCCTCCATGTCCAAGCTAGAAGATAATGTGGAGATGGATGAGCAACTTGAGAAAGATTCAGAAGCCTTGCATGGTTCTTGCTCAAAAAAGCGATCTCGATCTCTCTTTCTCTCTCGATCTCACTCTGGCTATCTCTCTTTCTCTCTCTCTCTCTCTCTCTCTCTCTCTCTCTCTCTCTCTCTCTCTCTCTCTCTCTCTCTCTCTCTCTCTCTCTCTCTCTCGATCTTGCTCTCGCTATCTCTCTTTCTCTCTCTATTTCCTTATTTTCCTATCTCTCTCTCTGTCTCGCTCTTCACTTCCCTACCTCTCTCTCTCTCTCTCTCTCTCTCTCTCTCTCTCTCTCTCTTATATATATATATATATATATATATATATATATATATATATATATATATATATATATATATATATATATATATATATATATATATATATATATAACTCTCTTTCTCTCTCTCTCTCTCTCTCTCTCGCTATATATATATATATATATAAAACTCTCTTTCTCTATCTCTCTAGCTATTTCCTATCTCTCTCTCTCTCTCTCTCTCTCTCTCTACTTCCCTATCTCTCTACTGATCGAACGAGTGACTGAGCTAGGAGATCTAGACGTCCACGACTGCGGAGGACTACACAACATTGACAGAGGCTGCATCAAAGGATCTAGCTAGGTTACTTTGGCTCGACATGCATAACGCCCGGTCAGACTACTGACCATGGAGGAGATTGATGAGATCCGCCAGTGACAACTGCTGGATGTCCTATGATCTACCTATCCCAGCTAGCTGATTTATCCGTTTAGTCCATACCCAGCAGTTTAGGATTCCATAATATTTTATTTTGTCACCTTCTTACTCTGACTTTGTATCAGATCCATCACATTGTAACTTTCTTGTCTCATGTCTCATAGGTCACTTTGGCCTTTCGAAGACGTTAATATAACATTTCATTTCATTTCTCTCTTTAATTATTTTTCTTTAATTTTAATTTCCTAAGCATACATTAATTCTCTCTCTCTCTCTCTCTCTCTCTCTCTCTCTCTCTCTCTCTCTCTCTCTCTCTTTCCTACACACACACACACACTTCTCTCTCTCTCTCTCTCTTTCCTACACACACACCTCTCTCTCTCTCTCTCTCTCTCTCTTTCCTACACACACACACACACACACACCGCTCTCTCTCTCTATTTCCTACACACACACACACACACCGCTCTCTCTCTCTCTCTCTCTCTCTCTCTCTCTCTCTCTCTCTCTCTCTCTCTCTCTTTCCTACACACACACACACACGATGTAGAGAGAGAGAGAGAGGGGGGTTGGGGGGGGGGGGGGGGGGGGGGGGGGGGGGGGGGGGGGGGGGCATAATACGTGCGCAGCAGGTGGAGGCCAAGATTTGAGCAGAGCGCAGGCAAAAATGGCCCCTGCTGCTCGCGGGTTTCGCTTTTTTCCCCCAAATTTTTTTGCGTTGCTATACACGTCGATATACGCGTCGATATATACGTGGGAAATAAAGCCTTTCCACGTATATATCGACGCACATTGCGATGTGTATATCGACGCCCGCTAATTTCCTTGATATCTCCATGTAGTGTTGTTGTGATGGTACCAGATTTTGGCTTTAGGTCTCTGAAACAATAGATATAAAGGAAATTTGAGATTTTGAGCTCCCTATTTGTTCAAACTTGGCTAGTGGGCTTAGCACATCATGTACTTTGGATGTATGATGGAAAAATAGCAAAATTTCCCCATTTTGGCATGAAAGTAAATTATCACGATTATTAACTTTTCTACCAAAAACAACATTTTTTGGCACAACTTGGTTCTATGCATTGTATAGACCTTGTGTATGGGATATGAGGTGATTTGGATCAAGAAATGTGGCTCCTAACTCGGAATTTGACTTGCAAAGACTTCTTTGCGTTGGTGCAACAAAAGTTGGTCCGAGCTAGGAGATGGTCAATGCCAGGCAGAGGTAGCATGTAAGTGCAGTGCAGAATGCTAGGGCAGGTACCAAAGCCCTAGGTAGCCCAAGGATAGCGGAGGTGTATGTTCAAAGTGATTTTTTAGGCCAAAGGTGTGCTGCAAAGAGCCAGGTAGGTTGGTGGACTTCGGTGCCCGAGATGTGGATTTTATGTGCTAGAATGTGGTCTTCAGTGTGCTTTCCAAGCCAGTCCAGACGGCTCGTCAAACGGAGCACCAATGCTCAAGATATTGCGGTTTAAAGTTGAAGTGTGTAGCAGATCCCCGACGGACAGGGCAGCTGGGGACAGGTGGCCGGGCTGGCGTCAGTGCATACATGTGTAGTGATCGAGTTGTGTAGTATTCCTGTCTTTTCGGATCGCGAATTGGAGCTCTAGATAGCAAGATATGGTCAGTTGAAGATTTTCAAGGGGCTGGCCCACTTGGTCACATTGGAGGATGTGCCATTTGGCGTTTCCTAGGCCTCGACAAAGTCCAAGCAGATAGGTCGCACTGTGTGGAGTCAACAGGAAGTCGCGGCTCGTGATTCTGAGCCCTGAGCATCGAGTTACAGTGTGGAGAAAAAAGGGAGCATTGGGCGGCTGAGTGCATGCAAATGCATTTTCGGTTTTTTGGCGGCCTTGGATGGCGGACTCAGAAAAGTCAAAGTGCGGGAAGGTTTGCATGGCACTGGACCGACATGGGAAAATTTCGGCATCGCTTCACGGCACGGGGTGCCGATCAAGGAGCAGATGATAGAGGTCGGGAGAAGAAGGCCAGAAAAGAGGTTTTCTTTACATAAATATTTTTGGAGGTTTTTCGAGCTTGTGGCCAGTGGTGTGAGAATGCCACGTGGCCGGCTGATTGGCCCACATGCGGGCGTGCGGCGGTGGAATCCAGAGTATAAGAGCTGGAGGGGGACACCCTTTATCTACACCCCAAGGAGCGAGCTCCTCTTGTGATCTTTGGCTATGGCATGAGCCAAGCTGTTCTGTTCCGTGTGTAGTGCGTCCCACCAGGGCGCTTCGTGGGCGGATTTTGGCGAAGCGGAGCGGTGCAGGTGGCGCACCCGCATGTGAGAGGGTTTGCAGAGGTGATGATGTGGCACGCTCGCCCGGTAGGAGGCAACTCTCGCGGCCCATAAAGGCCCGAAATTTTGAAAAGGATGAAGAGGGCAATAGCGATATCGCTATTTCCTCCCCCCCTCATGTAAGGGGATGGTCCCGCGGCGGTTGAGCAAAGAGGAAGAAGAGAGTTCGAAAGCGGCAAAGGGGCAAAGAGAAAAGGCCGTCCTGACAAATTAAAGGGTGCAAAGCCAAGCCAAAGGCTGTCCGGGCAAAAGGCATGGACCAAAAAGGGGACCAAAGTGGTGAAAGAAGAGGAGAGAGAGAGAGAGAGAGAGAGAGAGAGAGAGAGAGAGAGAGAGAGAGAGAGAGAGAGAGAGAGAAGATTGGAGGGTGTCGGGTCCAAAATCAAACCAAAAGGGCAGTGCAAGTGTAAGCTCCAAGGAGGATCCAGATAGAGGGAGAAGGTCAAAGTCAAAAATTGAGTAAGGCTAAGCCCGAAGAGGGTGAAAATTGAAGGATAAAGGTAAAAAATAAAAATATGCTAGGGGTAATAGCAACGTCGCTAACGCCCCCCCCCCCCCCAAGTGCAAAAGACAAGAAGAGAGCAGATGGAGAAAGGCAGTGCCTCTCCCCCAAAAGATACCAAAAAGGGGTGCCATATGGACCAGTTAGATAGCAGTTTCCCAAATTGAACCTCCCACCCTATAAAAGTAAAAACTTAATCAAGTTAGGGGCTTTTCTCTTGGCCTTTTGGAGCCTGTTTTGAAGCTTACAAAGTGAAGCTTTTGGAGTGTGCCTGTCAAAGCCCTTTGCATTTTCTTGTGTAAATGGCTATGGTGATGGCAGTGTCAGTTTGTATAAGTGTTTGGTGGAGTGTAATCGAGCCGTTGTTGTCCTTCTCACTATTGTTTCCCCTTCCCCCCTTCTCTTTCTCCTGCTTTCATGTTTCTCCTCGGTGCCGGCTGTGTGGAAGTGTGTGCCTCCCCCGGACCGATGGTGTTTTGAAAGAGAGAGTGAGATTGAGTGGCTGTGAGTGTGTGTAAGGGTGGAGACTGGCTGTGGTAGTAGGTGTGCGTTGTGTGGTGGTTTTGTGAAGTGTGTGAGCAATGGTAATCGAACAGGCGATGGTCTGCTAGTGTGAGTTGTGTGTTTGAAGGTGTTTTCCAAGAGGATAGGGGTGTTGTTAATACCTTGAGCTATAGAGAGGCCCTTGTGTTTGTGCCGGGCGTGTTCCCCCATTCCCCCTCTCCATCTTCTGGTGCCCCCACTGAGGAGTATGCTGATGCTTCTAGTTGAAGTCAAAGCAGTGTTTTTTGTGATGCCAAAGGTGCGGCCTTTGAAGAGCACGTGCTGCTAGTGATGGCTTGGGCAGGATTTCCCATTTTCACTGGGGTTGGAGATGCAGAAACTTGGCTTCAAGACTATAGATTTTTCGTGTTGGAAAACGGTTTATCAAGAGAAGATGGTGTGGTACAGGTGTTCCCGCTCCTAGTTTGTGGTAAAGCAAAGCTATGGCTCGATAGCCTTGGTGAAGAAGAAAAGGCAAATTGTGAAGCCCTGGAGGCAGCTTTTTAAAGCACATTTGTTACAGATGAGCAGCTAGATGAGGTAAATCGAAAGCTAGACAGTTTAAAGCAAATCTTGGAGGGAGATTTTCAAGCGATCCAGTGGGAGTTCGAAGCCCTTTGGGGGAAATTGATCAAGGTAACTGCTGTAGAAAATGCCAATTTTTTGAAATTGTGTAAGTTCATGGATTGCCTGCATGAAGAAGTGCACAATAAGGTGGAAATAGATGGTCCAATGTCGTATGAGGAGGTGGTAGCTCTAGTGAGAGGGCGAACCAAGAAGATTTTGAAGAAGCGTGAGACTAGGCGGTGTTTGCAAAGTGCAGTGATGCCCAAGCAGTGGTAGCGGAGCCACAAGTGGTAGAAATAGAAGTGCAGTGTGAGAAGAACCAAGGGTTCTTTGGCTGCAAAGAGACAGGATGGTTCCTATGCCGAAGATGCCGGCTAGAGAGGTTCCAGTTATGGAGGAAGTGCAGGTGGTTCCAGAGTGGACAAACAATGTGCTTCCAAGTTCGAGTGAAGCTGTTGAAGCTCCATTAAAGTGTGGTAAAGAGCAAGGAGTGCTGTTTGCATACCAAGTTCAAGCGGTGAAGCTAGAGGAGACTCTCAAGCTTGAAACTGAAGAAGAGAAGGTGTCGAGTGACAGTAGCTCTATGGATGCAGACAAGAGTTGGGAGACCGAGTCATCCCAATCCAGGTATGATGAGTTCGACCTTTTGCATGTGAGTGGAGAGGCAGTGAATGTGAGTGAAGAGAAGCATGAAATGCAAGCCGAAGTGCTTAGTGGAGACCGAATGGAGCAGTCTAGGCCTACAGGTGGTGAAGAGCAGGTAAAACTGGTGTGCAGTGCCATGCGAATGGCCATGTTGATGAAGATAGCAGTAGAGTATGCCATAGTGGTGTAGCAGGTGCAAAATTTTGCAAAAAGGGTTAGAGCAGTTGTACCTATGGAAGAGGACGAGGAGGATGCGGTAGAGAACAAGTTTCTCTCTTCATTGGCAGAGCTTGAGGATGCAGTAGTAGAAGAGCAGGTGGTTGAAATGGATAAGCAAGCGGTGCTTATTGACCTTGAAGGGCCAGTTGACAAGGAGGAGCTCGACGATGCTGGAATTGAGTTCATGGCACGCAAGAAGAACGATGTGGAGTCAAAGCTAGAGGTGCTTCCTATGCAGTTGGTGCCCTCTATGAGAGGTGATGCGGAATCCAAAGTGGTGTCCAAGCTTTGTGAATGGTGGTTGAAAGGAATGGTGATAAAAGCAACGGTGTAGTGTGCTGTTGAGCGGATACAGGATCTGCTAGATGAGGATCTAGCTTTACATGGATGGGAGGCCGGGTCAGATAGGTCGCGAGTGTTGATTGAGCAAGATGGTGAGCACGAAGGTGCTCTATTTGGTGTTCTTGAAGGTGCTTTGTTGGGAGTGGTCAGTTTGCCAAGTAGTGCTTGGAGTGGTGGAAGCATGATGTTGGCAGTTTGGCTATGCAGTTGGATAGGTGCCTTAGTGTGGCACTATGCAAGGGTGTTGCAGGTGGATGGAGAAGACCAATGGAAGGTGTTTCACCCAGGCGAATGGTGACAGGTAAAGCAGGGGGTTGGGCAACCCGCATGAGCGAAGGTAGCGGGTAGCAGGTACCAGTTTTATACATATGGTGGGTGTTTTGCAGTATACAAAGACTGTGTTTTTGGTGTGCAGTTTTTTAGTGCAATAAGGCCATGTGTGGTTGAATATAAATGTTCAACGAGGGGGTGGGCAATGATGGTGCAGCCAAAGTTGGTCCGAGCTAGGAGATGGTCAATGCCAGGCAGAGGCAGCATGTGAGTGCAGTGCAGAATGCTAGGGTAGGTACCAAAGCACTAGGTAGCCCAAGGATAGCGGAGGTGTATGTTCAAAGTGGTTTTTTAGGCCAAAGGTGTGCTAAAAAGAGCCAGGTAGGTTGGTGGACTTCAGTGCCCGAGATGTGTATTTTATGTGCTAGAATGTGGTCTTCAGTGTGCTTTCCAAGCAAGTCCAGACGGCTCGTCAAATGGAGCACCGATGCTCAAGATATTTCAGTTTAAAGTTGAAGTGTGTAGCAGATCCCCGACGAACAGGGCAACTGGGAACAAGTGGCCCGGGCTGGTGTCACTGCATACATGTGTACTGATCGAGTTGTGTAGTATGCTTGTCTTTTCGAATCGCGAATCGGAGCTCTCGATAGCAAGATATGGTCAGTTGAAGATTTTCAGGGGGCCGGGTCTGAGCCCACTTGGTCGCATTGGAGGATGTTCCATTTGGCGTTTCCTAGGCCTCGACAAAGTCTAAGTAGATAGTCGCGCTGTGTGGAGTCAGCAGGAAGTCGCGGCTTGTGATTCTGAGCCCTGAGCATCGAGTTACAATGTGGAGAAAAAAGGGAGCATTGGGCGGTTGAGTGCATGCAAATGCATTTTCGGTTTTTTGGCGGCCTCTGACGGCGAACTCAGAAAAGTCAAAGTGCGGGAAGGTTTGCATGGCACTAGACCGACATGGGAAAGTTTCGGCATGGCTTCACGGCATGGGGTTTCGATCAAGGTGCCGGCTGTGTGGAAGTGTGTGCCCCCCCGGACCGATGGTGTTTTGAAAGAGAGAGTGAGATTGAGTGGCTGTGAGTGTGTGTAAGGGTGAAGACAGGTCGTGGCAGTAGGTGTGCGTCGTGTGGTGGTTTTGTGAAGTGTGTGAGCAATGGTAATCGAACAGACGGTGGTCTGCTAGTGTGAGTTGTGTGTTTGAAGGTGTTTTCCGAGAGGATAGGGGTGTTGTGAACGCCTCGAGCTATAGAGAGGCCCTTGTGTTTGTGCCGGGCGTGTTCTCCCATTCCCCCTCTCCAGCGTTGTTTGGCAAATTTTCAAGTTATATGTGATCATTTTGGCTCATACTTGAATTTTGGCATGCATTAGGTGTGTACAATTGATAGGTGAAGTGATGAGGCAACTTTCAAGCAAAAATAATGCAAAAGCAAATGATCGCAATTATTTACAGCAGTCACATTTTTCTTGCAAAACCTAAATTTTTTTACCTAAACACATTCTATACACCTAAAACAAGTCCTAAATTGAATTTGGTAAATTTTGGTCTTGCCGGCATCACTTTGTGCTTTGTCGACTCTGAAATCACCAATTTGTGTGACTACATTGCCTGTTGAGTTGGCCAGTCACTTTTGAGGCTTTGGACTTGTCCGCAACATAGTTGTGAAGCAACTCATCCAATTCTAGCTCATTTGGAGTCAATTTGACCTCGTATGTTGAATTTGATGCTTTGTAGCCTTCAAGCCGTTTTCTCTTTTCGAGGGCTTTGCTTGGTTGATTATCATATACATTGTATGCAAACCTCGTAGGCAAGCTGTCTATGGAGTAAGAACCGAATTCTGGCATCTGCCAAAAACCTAGCTTTTCTACTGGGGAACCCCTCGACCCTTGTTGAATGGTCAACTGGTGATATAGAAGGGTTCTATTATGTTAGGGCATGCTATAGTTCAAATCCCATCTGATTTGGTTGAGCTGACAGGCCGCTATGGTCAGTTTTTGGTCGTAGGTCTTCGTGCACTGCTCAGATTCTAAGGTTTTTTCTAGGGTTTAGAGTAGCTACCGACCGTATAAAATCGATCATTGATGAGTAAAGAAGTTGCCTCTCATGTCTCGTATAAGATGTCATTGAAAACGGGTGTTTGTAAACACCAGAAAGTACGCGCGAAGAAGTCGAAATGCTCTCTCTCCAAGTGCAACAAGTGTAAATGAGGTGATTTTAGAGTACCTTGTGTATCTATACCCAGACTTCCGGAACCAATTTTTCCTAGATTCCCCTATTAGTACTACAAGGCCGTGAAATCTATGTTAGACTCAAAAAATTTCCCAATCGGATTCCTGTAGCTCATTCTGCAAGAATTTTGCAAAAGTAGGTCATGCCGCCTAATTTAAGCTTCCTCATTCCATCGTCCGATTTTATTGAAAATTTTTGTGCTTGTCTGCCTTGTCTTCCTGATCACCAGCGTGTCTTCAGTTTCTCCATCTGAGCTCCCTTGCTATTTATTATTAATTTTTGACCTGTTTATTAAGAAAAATAAAAGAAAATAACAAAATGCGCTAAAAAAGCAAAGTGAAAATCCAATAATTAAGAAAATCCATTGAAAAACATAGCTTTATTGTTTTTTATTGGATTTCTCCATTTTTAATTCTCAATATCACAAAAAATGATGAAAAATAACCAAAAAGGATTATTTTTAATGATTTTTTGATAGTATATACACTATTGACACTCATCGAGAAGATTTTATGAGTGAATTTTTCCCTATTGATGAATTATAAGGGCATTATTAGGTAATTTTGCAAAAAATCACACGTTAATATCAAACTTTTTCCTCCATCTTCAAACATTGCCCTTAATTACTTAGTGCCCTTCCAACCCTCCTAGATGGCATACTCCGGGACGATTATGTGCTTGGGTTGAACAATCGTGTCTTATGCATAGCCTTGGTCATCTCTACCATGCTTTGAAGATCAATGCAGTTCAAACCATTATGATGTACAAGAGGTGGGTCTTGAGTAATTATCTCAAGGGTTTCTAATGTCGAGGCTTTCTGATGTTGTCTTCCAAAGAGCAAATCTTGCAACTTGTTTTCTCTCTTCTTGATTGTGCCATCAGGATGCTTCAGCACGCTGATTGCCTGAGATTTTGGTATCGACAATGGTTGCTGTCGAGCTTTTTCTCGCCATTGGTAGCTTGGTTTTCTTCGTGCAGAATGGTGTGGTTGAGGTTTCTGAGGCTTAACTCTCCATTGCTTGATTGGTTTTACTATTTGTGGAGAAGATAAGTGCTCTTTTTTCTTCCAAATCCATTTCATGTTAGGTTCCTTGCTCACAGAAGCTCGTCTCTGTGTTTTGAGCTTTGGAACCACCTTTGGTACTGTCGATGATGCTTTGGGCACCCAGATTTGAATCGGCTTATTCTTAAGCTGTGCTTTTGGTACCCAAATTTGCCTGACTCCTTGCATGCTACCTGTAGCATTTGCTTCTAAATAAGATAGAGAAGATTGATTAGTTCATGGTTTGGTCTGTTGATTCCTTTCTTTCCATTCCTCCTTGTTTGGTGCAATTGGAACAATGAGTTGCTTGCCTTTAGGTGATAGCTTGAGCTCATTTGTATCCCAATCTGGTACTGCTTTGTATGTCTGCATTCACGAAATTCCAAGGATCATTGTCTCATTCATGTTACCATATACATGTGGTAGTGATGTGTGTGTTCGAACACACTACGACGACCGAGGCATTTTTTCCCTCTTTAGGAGGTTTTTTTCCCCGCACATTGTATATACCCACATCACATCAGGGCTATCTATCTTTCCATTGTACTAAGTAACACACTCTCTATTGTGTGCCTTGAGCTTCCTTCGTCTCCTCCAAGCTGTGTGTGTTTCTCTACAACCCTAATTCCAACAATTGGTATCAGTGCAGGTAACGTCCTCCCAGGCTTAGTTGCCAGTTGCTCCAGCACACGCCTACTCACTTTCACCGATTACAGTGAGGTTTGGCGAGCATTCGCAGGTCAGAAAATATATTGGGCTCATTTCGGCCTCCGTTTCCACTACAGACAGGTCTGCACATACAATTTCGTCATTTTGTGTAGAATTTATGTCAGTGCCGTTTTCTGCATAACAGGTGCCTTACAGTCTTCTATGGTATGTGCTATATAGCACGTGTTGTTCCCGCTCTATTTCTCCTATTTTTGGGCCACTTTCACATCAAGTGCAGCATTTACCATGGTTGACAACAACACAGATGTCTTCAAAAGGGTTTGCTACTGACGACAGGTTGGATGGAGACAATTACCCTATGTAGGCTTATATGATGCAACACGTTCTTGTGTCAAAGGGTGTCTAGAATATTGTGTAGGGCAGTGATGTACGTCTTGGTTCTGAGGTTGTAGGTGATGTTGAGGATGTTGCAGGTCTTGCTGCAAGGATTGCTGCTATTAGAGTTGTTTTGCCTACAGCAGAACAAGCTCGTTGAAATGTGAAGGATGGGCAGGCTCATGCATTGATTGCGTTGTCTGTGAAGCACACCATTGTTCCTCACATCCGTTTAACAAAATCTGCAAAACAGGCTTGGGATATTCTAGCAGGTCTTTATGCAAGCCGCAATGAGACTAAAATTGTTTTGCTGCGTAAAGAGCTGGAGTCGAAGGTTATGCATGAGGAAGATGATATGGACACTTTTCTTGCTGGTGTCAAGGATACTGAAATGAGCAACTTATTTCTGCAGGTGAAGTCATTTCAAACAGTTTCCTTGTGCAGACTATTCTTGATGCCTTACCATATTCTTACCAGACTTTTTCTAGTACTTGGAGACTTATGACCTAAGGATATCCAGAAGTTGTCAAGTTTGATGCATTATACGCATTGCTGTTGCAAGAGTCACTTTCCAGAAAAAAAATACTAGACAGTGTGCAGATGAACAGGCTTTTATTGCTTCTCAAAGAAAGGGTGGTAATAGCAATGTAGCCACTTCTTATGGTTCTGCTGCGAGTGCCAAAACTTCTGTTCCTAATGCTTCTGCTGGCAAAAATTTGTCTATAAACTTTGGTGATAAGGGCAAAAAGAAGATGTGTTGTTATTATTGTAAAGCTAATGATCACTTGATCAAGCAGTGTCCTAAGTTGAATTCCAAAGAGGCTAAGAAGAAAGAGGGTGGTTCTAGTGCAAATGCTGGTTCCACTACAAATGCAGCCATTGTTGAGTCTTCTGTGAAAGGAGACTGTGTTGCTAATGTTGATGCAAAATGGGCTTTTAGTGCAGAGTGCACTTACAATCCTGCTATCCATGATGCATGCTTGTCAGTTGTTGCAGATTCGCATGTGTGGTATTTTGACAGTGGTGCTACAAAGCACATTACCTTACATCGTGAATTGTTCACTTCTCTCGAGTCTGTCCCTCATTGGAATTTAGTCACTTGTGCCAACAATGCCTCTTATCTAGTTCAGGGAGTTGGAAAGATTGTGCTTATTGCTGCTAATGGCAGTTCTTTCACACTTGTTGATGCACTTTATGCACCTGGGATCAAGAAGAATCTTTTGTCTATATCTGCACTTGCTGGACTTGGACTTTTAGTCAAATTTGTGGATGACAAATGAACATTTCATAATCTCAGTTTTGGTGATGAAATTGTTGCATATGGGCTTTTGTGCCGTGGGCTATATTAGCTCACTTTGTATGAAAAATGTGGATAAATTTTTGCAAATGTAGTTGCAGATTCAAGGGCTTTTTCAGCTACAAAACTTTGGCATGCACGTTTTGGTCATCTGAAATTTGCCAGTTTTCTACGTTTGCAGAAATTTGATATGGTTCCTTCTTTGCCGCCTCTTGAAGAACTTGTGAAACATGTTTGTGAAGGCTGTATTTTGGTTAAGATGCAACGTTCTAAGTTTCCAAAGGATGGTTCAGTTCGGGCCACATGCAGGTTGCAGCTTCTGCATGATGTTTGTGGGCCCATGCAAACTCCGTCCTTGGGCAATTACCTTTACTTCATGACTTTCATTGATGATTACACCAGGCATGCATGGGTATTTCCGCTTAAAGCGGAGTCTGAAGTTTTTATGTGATTCAAACAATTTATGGCTATGGCTAAAAATATCTCGAAATGTACTATGGGCACCCTCCGTTCCGATCAACGGGGGGAGTATATGTCTCATGAATTCAATGCATTTCTTGCTAGTTGTGGGATAAAACACCAATGTACAATGCCTTATACAACTTAGCAAAATGGTGTTGCTGAGAGAAAAAATAGGTCATTTATGGAAATGGAACGATGTATGGCCAAAAGTCAAGCTTTGCTGCATGTGTGCCACTTATGTACCAAACATGTGTCCTATGAAATCTTTGCAATCTATTACTGCATATGAAGCATGGCATGATAGAAAGCCTTCTATTGAGCACATGCGTGCTTTTGGCTGTTTGGCATATGCTTTGGTGCCACAAATACAGCGCAGAAAATTGAATGATAAGGCTGTCAAATGTGTTTATTTTGGTTATAGTGCTGAAAGCAAAGGTTACAAGTTGTATCATCCGCAAAAAAAATGTATTCTGGTTTCACGGGATGTACTATTTGTGGAAGATTATGTTCAGCCCTTGCTGTCATGTACTAGAGACAGTAATGTAAGATCACAGGACATTTATGACACTTTGTTTCCTCTTTTCAATGGTGGAAATACAAATGTAAGTTCCAATGAGGAAAATGTACAGCCTATGGGAGTTTTTTAAAATGTTACAAATCAGCCTCTTACTTGTGCAGATGTACATGATGTACTTGATGAGGAAAGGGCTGAAAATGAGCAGGCTAGAGGTATCCCAAAATGGCTGGTGCACGCTTTGCCTAACAGTAAATTGTATGCACCTTTTTCTAGTCCTACTTGTTCAGGCTCTTGCCATGCATCTTATGTATCAGATTGTTATGCTCTGGTTGTGTCTAGCTTACATGATGTTGAGGAACCTTGTCTTTTGATGAAGCACATAATTCAAAAAATTGGATGGCTTCCATGCAATTAGAATATGATGAGCTTATAGAAAATGACACATAGAATTTATGTGATTTGCCTCCTGGCAAAAAGGCCATTGGTATGAAGTGGGTTTACAAGTTGCAACGCAAGCCGGATGGTGAGATTGATCGCCATAAGGCTCGACTTGTTGCAAAGGGTTATGCACAACAAAAAGGCATAGATTATAAAGAGACCTTTGCTCCCACCTGTCGTATGACTACTGTGCATTTTCTATGTGCATTGATAGGTCATTTTGGTTGGGATGTGCGTCAATCAGACATTGTTACTGCTTTCTTGAATGGTGACATATTTGAGAAAGTTTATGTAACGCAGCCTCGCCGTTTTGTCAAGAAAGGACAAGAGGTGAAAGGGTGCAAATGTAACAAGGCTTTGTATGGGTTGAAGCAATATCCTCGTGCTTGGTATGAGAAAGCTGACACTCATTTGGTCAAACAAGTCTTTCGTAACAGTCCAACATGGTCCAGTGATCAGCAAATCATCTACATAAAGAACCACAATGAGAGACATATTGCTGAATTTAAGGCTGATTTAAATGCTTCTTTCAAGATGAAAGATTTGGGGTTGTTGCATCATTATTTGGGCATTCAGTTTAAGTAGTGTGATGGTGGAATTGCCTTGTGT
This sequence comes from Adiantum capillus-veneris, assembly GCF_014529385.1. Lineage (NCBI taxonomy): Eukaryota > Viridiplantae > Streptophyta > Polypodiopsida > Polypodiales > Pteridaceae > Adiantum > Adiantum capillus-veneris. The sequence goes on along the minus strand of NC_140940.1, from coordinate 22,395,927 downwards.
TAGAAAAGTTACATAGAGACATTACTATGTAAGTTTGGACTTGAGGATTAAAAACCTATTGCCACTCCCATGGAAACAGGTTTGAAGTTGAGTCTACATGATGTTGTCAATCCTGCTGATGTCACTCTTTACCAAACTGTTGTTCGCTGCCTCATTTATGTATGTAACACGAGGCTAGATATTCAGTTTGCAGTCTCACAGGTCAACAGATTTATGCATAGCCCAAGGTCTATTCATTGGCATGCTGTCAAGAGGAGTTTTCGCTACCTTAGTGGAACTTTACATCTTGGCTTGTTTTATCCCAAGGGGGGGTCATTGCCGCTAGATTTACATGCTTTTTTGGACTCAAATTGGGCTGTTTTTTTTTACATGCAAGTGTCCACAAGTGGTTTTTGTTTCATGCTTGGCAGTTCATGTATATCATGGTTGAGCAAGAAGCAACCTACTGTGGCTACTTTGAGTTGTGAGGCTGAGTACAAGGTTCACAGCTACGGTTGAGTGTGTATGGCTCAGATGCCTTATGGCTGATTTGGGTGTTGAACGGAGGGACATTGCCAACACTATCTACACTGACAGTTAGAGCACATTGGCAGTTGCGAGGAACCCATTTTTTCATGCTCGCACAAAGCACATTGAGGTGCATTACCACTATGTCAGGGAGAGGCTCTCAGCAGGACAGATCAACTTGGCTTATGTGCCAACACACGACAACCTTGCAAATCTTTTCACAATGGCATTGCCTCATGAGAAGCTTGAAGCTTTCCGCAAAGCTTTGGGCTTACTCCCCTTTGTGGACTAATCATATCCTCAGGGCATGGCACTTCCCTTTACTCATGTGCTAGCTCTTATTCACCGCATCACTCCAGAGGGATCTGTTACCATATACATGTGGTAGTGATGTGTGTGAACACACTACGACCATCGGGGCATTTTTCCCTCTTTAGGAGGTTTTTTCCCCCGTGCATTGTATATATCACACTAGGGCTATCTATCTTTCCATTGCGCAATTGTAACACACTCTCTATTGTGTGCCTTGAGCTTCCTTCACCTCCTCCAAGCTGTGTGCGTTTCTCTGCAACCCTAATTCCAACAATTCATGTGTTCATCTGGTAAGCATACAAACTGATCAGGAAATGAACATCCATGTACTATCAAGTTCAAGTTGACTACTCCCAATGTTGGTGTTGGGTTCTTGTTGCACCCTTTGATAGTCACTATTCCTGTTGTCAATGACTGAGTTGTTGCTTTCTTGTACCTGTAATAACTGACCGCATTTACTTTAGCTCCTGTATCAATCAAAGCATTTGTGCTATGATTGTTGAGCTGTACTTTGATGCGAATGTCCATTCCATCTAGCCATTCATCATCTGTTGACACTGCATCTTTCGGCAATTCCCTTTGTCGGGCATCTATCTCCAGTGTGTTGATGGTAATAGGTATTTGTTGATTCTTGAGAGCAGCTTTCCTTTTGAGCACCCGAATCCGAGCTTCTTCTTGGGCTTCATCAATAATCTGCTCTCGTTTTATCTTCCTTTGCTTGGCTGCATGCATTCTTTCTAGCAATTCATTGGTTAGCGACAGATTGTATTTCTTTAATCGACATCCACTAATCCAATTAGTCATTGGTTCACCATCTACGGTGGACAACTTAACTGCTCCACTTGGAGATACATCTTCAATGATAAACGGTTCGTTTCTCTTTTTCTTAAACTTGGGAACGTGTTGCTTAAGGGAATAGACTAAAACTAATTCCCCTTTCTTGAAGATTTTTGTAATTAGATGGGAATCAAATAATTTTTTTTGTTTCCGCTTTTGTGCATATATGTGAGGCTAACTGCCATAGCTGAGCTAAGAATTTTTGCTCAGCTTGTCCATTTCCTTGTGGGTGATAGGGAGCTAATTTGTTATGGATGACCATAAATTCATTAAGAAAATACTCAATTACCTCATTGAGGAAATGAGTTCCCCGATCACTGACAATTTCTATTGGCAGATCATATCTCATGAATACATACTCATATAAGAATGCGGCAGTGTTTCTGGCATCATTCTTTTGAGTCGCTTTAGGCTCAACCCACTTGGTCAAATAGTCCATAGCTACAATGATATACTGAGCTTGGGTTCTATAAGCAGGTGGCTGTATTGGCTCAACAAAATCTATAACCCATTTCACAAAGCTCTAGCTCCCATCATTGGTCTTAAGGACATGCTACCTACACGTGTTGGCAGTTTTGCTCATTGACAAGCATCACACCTTCGAACATATTCTTTGTCATCTGCAAAAAGTGTTGGTCACCATATGCCTACCATTAAGATTTCTCTTGTGGTCTCACTAGAAAAGTGACCTCGAGTAATCCAGCATGTACTTGTTCTATAATTGGAATTTACTTGTCTTCATTTGCACAAAGACACAAATGTTGATCCTTACCTCTCCGATACAATTGGTTTCCATTAAGAGCATAGTCTCTTGCTTCAATTTCAATTGCTCTTTAACGGCTTTTACTCATATCCTTAGGAAATGTTGGGCTTGATAAGTAAGTAGCTAGATAGTTACTCTACTTAGGAACAGGCGACATTTGAAATAATGTTACGTGAGGTATGGGTGTCTGTTTTTGACATTGAGGACAATCCTTTACAAAAGAGCGAACATCACTCCTCATAGTCGGCCAAAATACTCCAAATCTCAAAATTCGTCGCATAGTTTGGTCTTCCGCAAAGTGAAGTCCTATTATGGTAATATGTGTTTGACTTAGGTAGTATTGGTTTTCCCTTTAGGATTAATGCATAAGAGCAATATTCCATCTTGATTTATTTTTTATGGCCTACCAGCTAGCAATTGATACATAGCCAATTGCTTGATTAATCCGATTGTAATATAAAGTGGTATTTGTGAATCCACTTGAGCTATTGTCATCAATGACACCATGTTTTCCGACCATCGAGGTATCATTTCCTCGAAAAACAAATAGGCATCTGGTAGATCATCCTCTACCCCTTTAGGTGGTTCTCCTGAAACAATCCTTGACAAATTATCTGCTCTTTGATGTATAGTACCCTTTTTTACAACCACAGTGAAATCAAATTTCAGAAGAATGATGAACCATCTCAGTATTCTTCCTGTGTTGCATGAATTGTTGACCAAGTATAACAAAGCTTGGTGGTCCACAAAGAACACAAACTTGTTAGCTAATAGGTAATGTCTATATTTTTTAATGGCATAAATCATTCCTAATCCTTCCCTTTCTGTGGTAGTGTAATTGTTTTCTGCCATGTTCAACTGTCGGCTAGCATAAGAAATAGGAAAATTGATTTTTTTGTCTCCTGATTGAGCTAGTATACAACCTATGGAAAAATTGGAAGCATCTACATGTATCTAGAATAACTTATTCCAATCTGGAGCTTTCAATATTGGAGCTGAGGTGAGAGCTTGTTTAAGCTTCATGAAGGATTGTTCACATGCCTCGGTCCATTCAAAGTGTGTAATCAAGCTATACATGGGTTTTGCAATTACAGAAAAAGAGCAGAGAAATGCAAGCTAAGCTTCTTTGAAGCCTACAAATTTAGTGAGCAGTGATCAGGGCTTGTTAACAGGCCAAGCTTAATGATTAATGTATGCCAGATGTGTAATCAAGATATACATGGGTTTTGCAATTACAGAAAAAGAGCAGAGAAATGCAAGCTAAGCTTCTTTGAAGCCTACACATTTAGTGAGCAATGATCAGGGCTTGTTAACAGGCCAAGCTTGTTAACAGGCCAAGCTTAATGATTAATGTATGCCAGATGCGGCTTAAAAGGTCCAACAGATGCCTCAATGATGCCAAAAAGGACTATGCTTAAAGTGAGCACAGATGGGATATTATGATCTAGAATTGCAGTGCTTAAAGTGCTCTACCGGCCTGTCTTTACGGCTCGTCAATTGGAGCTACGATGAAGAAGTTATGGCATATTGAAGTTTGAGTCGATTACAGAGCCATACTGGATTGGGCAACTGCAGCTGAGGTGACAAAAATGAAATGAATGCACGGGCCTGAAGTGCTCACTTTGTGGAGCACGTCCGTCTTTTCAAATCAATGATCGGAGTCCCGATCGCCAAGATATTAGCCGTTAAAGATTCACCGGGGGTCGGTTCCATACCAGTTCGGTCCGCTCGATCGGAGTGCCATCCGGGAATTTTTTACTTCGGCCAAGTTTTGGAACGTCATGCATTAATTCTTGGTTGAAATGTTGCGCCTGACAAAAATCTCATATACTGAAGAGTTACTGGTAACAGGAAATGCCCAACAAGGCTATGGCTTAAGTGCAATCATCTATACTGTGTTGTGGAAAATGGCAGCAAAATTCACGATGATAATATTAGTCAAGGACTACTGAAGTTGAAAGCTGTGCATGTCTAATGTGGTGCCGTTAAGAAAGCACAAAAAGCTCTTAATGAGCTCATAGTCCGAAATGTCGTCTCATGGGGCGTATTGATTGGAGGTAGTGAGCAGAATTGAAGATTGCGGAATCCACGGGGCATTTGAAGCAGATGAACCAACCTGAGGAAAATTTCCATAACCATCAGCACCTAGAAATTGATTTAGCATTTTGTTAAGTCCGGTGTCGTTAACGGCCTGGTTAATCCTATAAACGAGAGCTTAAACTCCTAATTAGCAGATGATCCAAGTGACGGCGCTGTTAATATCCCGCCTTGGCTAAAGATTAATTTGAACTCAAGAGTTAATCAATTAATTGATGATTACGGTGATTTCCAGATTCAGTTGCATCTGTTGTTCTTGTTCTCTCTCTTTCACACCTCCCACAGCCAGAGGCCCGGTGCCTGCCCGGCTCACGTAGCGAGCACATATCCCCCGACATCTTTGGTAAACCCGACGCGAAACGAGCCGGTGTGGGAGGTAAAGATGGAGATGCCAGAGCAATTAAAGAAGTTTATTGACGATTTCAATTCAAGTGGATTTGATAGAAATATAGCAGTTGTAGATTTGCCAAAAATGATGGAATTGGTTCAGGGGTATCTTCAGGAAGCAAAAGCCATGCACATAAATAAGCAGATTGATGATGCTATAGAGCTAGCACTTGATGTTGTATGTGAGCAGTGTTATGTTTTTCAGGGATATGATCCAGAAGGTTTTATTGCATGTTACGAAGCTGAGATGAAGAGCCGAAATGTTCCAGAAGATCGGATGATTGCAGCTTTTGAGGAGGTTGTAAACTCGGATTTTAAAGAGCAGGTTCAAGAACTGGCAGAAGAATATCCCACGCGGTGGGAGTATTTTGCAGAGGAATTTATTTACGAAAGCTCAAAGATTCTAGATCGGGACATAAAGGAGATTACAGAACGAAATAAGGTTGTCTTCAGTAAAGGTGAAGGGGATCATATGCAGATCCTCAACTATGATGAATTCTGGGAGCATATTTCTGCAAGAAGTAAATCCAAAGAAAATGTTGAGCTGGAAGTAGCAGATTCAGTTCGAGAGGAGCTTATTTTGAGCAACGAAGAAAAGGTAAACGATGAATTTGATGCTGAAACACACTTATATGAATTTTTTTCAAAGATTGCTCGCATGGACACTACCTCTAATAATGGTTCCAGTGAAGACATAGACTGTACAGCAAGTGGTTCACAAGCTGTTGACCTTGACATGGGTTATTCTGAAGGAGTTCATCAAATAGATGAGCCTCTACATGATATTTCTAAAACTATCAGCACTATAGGTGAGCATGTTAACATGTTTGCTACAGATGATTGCATAAACAAATCTATTATATACACAGTAGCTGATGAAGTGACTAAGATTGTGGACCCAACACAGGTGAACCTATGATCGCTACTAACAATATGCTTGCACATGTTGCTATCACAGAAGAGGATGCTATAATCGATGAATTTCTGTCTAGATCTGAAGGAGATGTTTATGGCAGTATAGAAGAGCTTTCTGATGTGTATACCTCTTCAGAGGGGGTGCCAGATGACCCTTTACAACTCTATAATGTATTGCTAAGTAACATGGATGCAGATGAGGAAGCAGAGGATGATATCGAGGAGTATGAAGATTTCTTGGATCATATTGATTGTGAACAGGTTATTGACAGGAATTTTACATATACGCCTGTACATGGACTACATGAGGAGATAAATCCTACGGTTTTGATTAATGTTGAGAATTCCAAGGGTGATTTCCTCGAGGATATTATGGATGAAGATCTACAGGATGAAGCTGTTTTTCATGATCAAGCTGAAATCCCAACAGGTGAAAATTCGTCTGATGATATAGGTCGGGAGACTCTCAAGGTTTTTCGTGATGGCTATGAATCTAGAGGGGGTGATGATGCTAAATCATCCTTGATACTGCATAAAATGCACAGGGTTTTTCATTTGCTTGGACAATGTGCCAGATGTGGCTGGATTTGGATGCTATTCCTATTAATTCTTATGTCAGTGATGTCTTGGCTGCCAGTAAAAGGGAGCCAGATTTCTTTAATGCTTTCTGGTAACGAGCTTAAGTTGCCAAAAGTTTATGAGATGTGGGTGTTGCACTATGCTTCAGGTGAAGCTCTAGTATATTGCGGAGCCCATCAATGTTATGTGATCTCAATGGTGTTTGATCCAGGAGATTCTAAGGATATTCATAAGCAGATTCAATATGGATGGATACTGATCAGTATGCATAGTAATTGCGTGCTATTTGAACCAAGGGTAGCATATTTGCAACAGAAATGCTTGATGTTGATTGATATAGGCAATGTATGCTCATGTGGATATTATGATGCCCCAATGTGTGGGAAATTTCTTATTACCCCATTTGATCCTGGGGGTTACTAAAGTGCAAGTTGCAGATGTAGAGAATACCAGATGCTTGATGTATTAGGCTGCATAATGCAAGGTTTTGTTTTCTAGAGTATGCTAAGTTAGAAGAGTGTTTGGTTATGCATTCAATAAGATTACATGGCTCGCTTCTAGCTAACTTCTTTGTACAATTGATGAAGTATCTTCACATCTTTTGAGTTGGTTCTGCTAACAGAACTTGAAGTAAAGGACTTGACGGCCATTCCGTGTGCAGACAGAGTAAGGCATACTTGAGCTTGATAGGGTTCCTTAAAGAGAGCTTAATGGTCAAGCCGTGTGCATCATTAACTGGAGCACTTGAGTCTGGCGGGGTTCACTAAACAGGTTATCCATAATTGAATGCTTTGAAGATACGGAAGCTACAGTACAAAGAATTTTGATGGGCAGCTACCTAATGCTTAAGCTAGAACATTGATGATCGGGTATAAGCCTTATTTCATATGTTTACCACTAATGTGAGTCTGATGATGGAAAGAACTTAAGGTACCTTTAACAGATGCAGATTGAAGTGCAGTTGGCACAGACCGGAGGCTGTGCAGGTTTAGAGGGGGTGGATGTCGTGCATCTCCGTTGCCATGTAGAGAAAAAGAGCAGAGAAATGCAAGCTAAGCTTCTTTGAAGCCTACACATTTAGTGAGCATAATGATTAATGCATGCCAAATGCGGCTTAAAAGGGCCAACAGATGCCTCAATGATGCCAAAAAGGACTATGCTTAAAGTGAGCACAGATGGGATATTATGATCTAGAATTGCAGTGCTTAAAGTGCTCTATCGGCTTGTCTTTATGGCTCATCGATTGGAGCTACGATGAAGAAGTTATGGCATATTGAAGTTTGAGTCGATTGTAGAGCCGTACAAGATTGGGCAACTGCAGTTGAGGTGACAGAAATGAAATGAATGCACGGGCCTGAAGTGCTCACTTTGTGGAGCACGTCGGTCTTTTCAGATCAATGATCGGAGTCCCGGTCGCCAAGATATTAGCCGTTAAAGATTCACCGGGGGCCGGCTCCGTACCAGTTCGATGCACTCAGTCGGTGTTCCGTCTGGGAGTTTTGAGCAGCAACAAGGCTTTTGAATACAGCAGAATAAGCGCTTGAGATAGCAGTGCTTTAATCGATATGTACGCAAAATTTGATGCCTACTACATTGCCTTGGCCGGTATGTACGCCAATGACTGTCCAATGTTGGCTAGCGGTAGTAGTAATTGGCAATGCCTGGCTAGTCTGTCACTCTTTGACTGAATGTGAAGGAAAGACCTTACGTCAAATGCAATCACTTATACTTGCTTCTTGCGGGTATGTGGCACTATTCAGGACCTTGTTACGGGCAAGTAAATTCACGATGATATTGTTAGCTGAGAGTTGTAGAGAGTAGGTCGTGCTTAGCAGCACTAAGTTGGTCGGAATGTATACCGTATGTTGTGCTTGGCAATGCTTTGGTAAATTTGTATGCCAAATGTGATGCGCTTTACGAAGGCCAGCCGCCCAAAGACCTTTCAATGGCCGCCCAATAAGGGGTTTAATAAAGGAAAATGGGAAAAAGAAAAAGGAAAGGAGGGGCCAAAGGCGTGGTGGCAGTGAGAATGGAATTGCGCAGGGAATGGGGAGCTCGCAGCGAGCGCAGTGATGCTCGGATGACGCCGACCAAGGATCAGGAAATGCTCAGCTTGCAGGGGCGCTCCCTTTTGGCACCGATTTCGTCAATTTTTGCGTTGCTCTAGACCGTCTCCTACCACATCATTGGGTCGACTCCCGCGCCATGTCAATAGCGTCAGCGCCAGTGCCTAGGGAAGGCACGCTAATAATAGGGAGTTTTTTTGCATGAGATTTTTTTAGGGAAGCAAACGAGCTTGATGAGGGGAGAGCATAAGGGTTGGAAGAAGAGCTTGAGGCAAGCGAGGAAAAGATTGACGGAGGGAAGAAAAACGTGAAGGCGAGGGACCTCAAGGAGAGCTTAACGAAGGAGAAGAAGAGGAGGCAAAGCTCTTCCTCTCAAGCTTGAACGAGCAAGCAAGGCGAGGAGAGGAGGGTAAGCAAGGCAAGCTTTCTCTCTCTCGATCTCCAATCAAAGCAAGGAGTTCTCTTTCTCTCTCGACCTTGGCTACCAAAGCAAAGAACAAAGGCTAAAGCCACTCTCTCTCTCTCTCTCGTCCTCTGAGAGCTAGCAAAGCAAGAGGATAAGCAATGGAGAAGGACTCAAGGGTTGCTTTTGTTGGAAGAAAAGGGAAGGAAGCTCGGACAGGATCCTGCTCGCTTTCTCTCATCTCCTCGGTAAGGAGCAAAAGCAATCTCTCTCTCTCACTCTCTCTCTCTCTCTCTCTCTCTCTCTCTCTCTCTCTCTCTCTCTCTCTAAGGACGAGGCCGAAGGAGCTTGGACGAGGAAGCTTGTCGAAGCAAGCAAAGCAAAGATAAAAGAGCGTGAACTTTGGTCGAAGGAGCAAGAAGCCCGGAGGAACTTAAGCAAGAGAGCTTGAGCAAAAAGCTTGTTAAGGCTTAAGCAAGCCGAGGCAAGAAGACATTCCAAGTGAGGCTAGAGCAAGCCAAAGAGGAGAAGGCGGATCTCGGCAAGTGAAAGGATGCTTGGCGAGAGTAGATAAGAAGATTCTGGCAAGATAAGGTACTCAAGAAAAAGAGAGTCGGAGCACCAAAGGCGATCAGATCAAGTGGATTAGAGTTGACGTAAAAATTCATAAACGGCAGATAAGTAAGTGCAAGTGCACAAAGCAGGATAATTAATAACTATCAAAGCTTGATGATTGAGGTAGTGAGCAGAATCGAAGATTGCAAAATCCACGGGGCATTTGAGGCACATGAAGCAACATGAGAAAAATTTCCATAACCGTCATCACCTAGAAGTTGATTTAACATTTTGTTAAGTCCGGTGTCGTTAATGGCTTGGTTAATCCTGTAAATGGGAGCTTAAACTCCTAATTAGTAGATGATCCAAGTGATGGTGCTGTTAATAGCCCACCTTGGCTAAAGATTAATTTGAACTCAAGCGTTAATCAATTAATTGATGATTACGATGATTTCCAAATTCAATTACATATGTTGTTCTTGTTCTCTCTCTTTCACACCTCCCACAGCCAGAGGCCCGGCACCTGTCCGGCTCACGTAGCGAACACATATCCCCCGATAGTGTACATGTAAAGGAACCGTCTGTAATATCCACAATGCCCCATGGAGGCTTGAATCCCCTTGACTGTTGTTGGTCTAGGCAAATCAGCAATAACATGAATTTTATCCAAGTCAGTAGCTATGCCATTTTTGGACACTATATGTCCAAGAACTTTCCCTTGTCTGCCCATGAATGTACACTTTTCAGGATTTAAGTAAATCCTATAAAGTTTACATTTTTCGAATACCTTTTTGAGGTGTTCAAAATGATCAGCTCGGATTGATGAATGTACACATAGCTCATCCATATATACTTCCAAGAATTTCCTAAGATATTGTTTAAAAGCATGGCTTATCAATCTTTGAAAGGTGGAAGGAGCATTAGTTAACCCAAAGGGCATACCCTGATAGGAAAAAATACCCCATTCCGTTGCAAAAGCAATTTTATGTTGATCTTTTGGGTCAACGAAAAGTTGATTGTATCCCGAAAAAAGTCCAATTTAGGAATTTTGGGATTTATTCAAGTCCCATTTTTAGATTGGGGCTTGCAATCTTAGTTAAATTTGATCTACTTTAATAAGAAGCATTTAACTAGTAATATCCTACTTATCTTTTTGTTAGCAATAAGCAACAAAATAGGTACTATAAGATAAGGAGAATCTCAAAAATTTGAAGAGTTTCAAGAGAATAAAACAAAATCGGTCCTACAAGAAGTTCAAGAATGAGACAAAAATGAGAAATTTCAAGAGAATGAAACACAATCTGCACCTAGCTTTTGACAAAAACCACGAGACTATGATGGTATTATTTTAGATAATATGGTGTATTCTGTTTAGATAAAAGACTATAAGTCCTTGATGGCATATCATAGAGTATATCTGAGTCTCATGACTTTTAACTTAGATACAAAGAATTTCAAGAAGTTGAAGAACTCCAAGAGAATAAAATAAAATTGGTCCTAAAAGATGAAGGGAATTTGGAAAAAAATGAGAGACTTCAAGAGAATAAAACACAATCTGCATCAATCTTTTGAATTTTTTTTGAGACTATGGTGGTATTGATTGTATGTAATATGGTGTATTTTCTTTAGATAGAAGACTGTAAGACTTTCATGACATATCATAGGGTGTATTTTAGTTTCATTCCCGAAGATATTGGAATCTTCATCAAAGTCAAGATATGAGGTAATTATGGGAAGCACCTTGAATTGTGAGTTAAAAGTAATGAAACCCTTCGCTCTATGTGTGCCGAAAAAAGACTACTTGAGAAAGCTAAACCTTGAAGGATCACTTAAGTTGTAGCATATTGGTTCTCAACACCAAGCTGGTTGGAATCTCTAGCTTAAGATTGAGCCTAAACCCCATCTTAATACAAAACTGGTATAAAACGCGTGGAGCAAGCAATGCATGGACTTCCATCTGGGTAGGGTGGATGCTCAATCAAGATTGTACCCCACCCTAGTGGAAAATGACACAAGACAAAAATGGGCTCATCCTTCGCCTAGGTGGGATGGAGCCTCAAACTTAAGCCCACTTAGGTGAAGGTCGAGCTTATTGTATCAATGTTGGAAGTAGGCTAGAACTTTTTCAAGCCTGCACTAGACTACCTACTCATTGTGTTATGCACCAAGATGGGGTGGAGGCTCAAACTTAAGTTCGAGCCTGCAAGCCTTCACTAGGCTACCTACTCATGGTGTTATGCACCAATATGAGGTGAAGGATTTTGAGCCTACCCGAAGATGGTGTTATGTGCCAAGATGAGGTGGAGGCTCAAACTTGAGTGCGAGCCTACACCCTATCTTAGTGCAAAAAACCATGAACAAAAAATAGAGTGGGGACCCTTACGATCCTCTGCGCATTCCCTCCGCAATGGGAGTCTTGCCCACCCTAGCCTAGCTCTCCCAATATGCATGGATTGTTCTTGCTTTGACGGCTCAGAGTCTGGACTGCACTCTCAATCTGAGCTTCTCGATTGATGACAGGATCAAGATGCCCTCGTTTTGCTAGCCTCATCAAGTCAATCCCAAAGGCCGTCAGAGTAGGCATGAGTGCATTCTGCACAGACGCCTCTATGCTTGCATCAGTGAGTCTAGGAAAGGTTTTGGAGTTGTGTCGTCTTTCCTTCCTCCGAGTTGAATTAGCAGCTGGCAATGGTGGGATACCAGCTGTACTGGCAGCCAAAAGCTCTCTGATATGTCCAAGGTTAGTAGTTGCTCTGTATATTATTTTATAAATGTTATGTTATGCTAATATAATGCAGCCACAATAACTGAGAAATCAGCAAGGATGGTTGTCAATGTACGCCATGTTCCAGGGGGTCATCTTCACTGCCATCTCGCAAAGCAACTTCCTCACATGCTCCCTCGCCTGGTGCCCGGCCTCCCTCTCCATATTCGCCTCTACTGCTGCCTTCTTCGCCATCGCTGGTGGTAAGCTCAAAAGCATGGGCGAGGCACAACGGAAGATAGCCTCAACATTTCCTCCCTCTTTGATTGCCTCTGCAATTTCTACTCTGCCTTGACCGCCGAAGCACACACACGCTCTTGTCACTGCTAGACGCATCCTAGTACCCAAGTCGATTGCACGCCATGACTGCTGAGGGGTGATCACGTCATGAGGGAGGGCCTGCAAGCATTTTACAAGGACGCCTCAACAAGGTCAACAAGTAGGGTTCTGAGCTCGATCTTGAGAGAGTTTACCCGCAGGTAGAATGCCCCCGACGCAGGCTCTCAACATCTCTGCCCTCTTTGACTGCCTTGACAAGGTTGACGAGCAGGGTTTTAAGTTCAAGGTTGACTACCTCAAGAGGGTTTTGAGCAATTTACCCGTAGGTAGAATGCTCTCGGTGCAGGCTCCCAAGTGACCGATTCCTCTTGTGGCAATAGTGTCTTTGCGCTACTCTCTCTCTTGCTTGTCACCGCCCTCTTCACTTCGTGCTACCTCGTGAGCAAGCAGAAGGAGGCTCCTCAGAGACAAAGAGGGAGGCTACTTAGAAACAAAGTAGGAGACGTGATGGCGGCAGCATTAGCGGTGAACTTGACGGATCGTCAAATGCAAACGCTTATTTTGAATTTCAAATTAGTAGGTTGACAGTTGTATGCATTAAATGTGACAGCTTTACAAAAAGTGTATGGGCTCGTTTCTTGCATCATACAACGTGGAATTTGGATTCTTTCTTCTAGGGGTGGAGCCTAAAGGCAACATTGATTTTTTTGGTGAAAACTATTTAGCTTGGAACTCAAGTTTTTTGGTTTGTACAATCTAGCCTCCAACTCAAGTTCGAGTTGGCTTTTCTATTGGAAGTAACATCAAACTCAAGCCTAATGTTAGAGCATTGGTTGTATTGTTGGCCAATTGGTTGCCACCACATCCCATACCACCCTTGGCTACGCTTCTGAACTCATGGCCATATCTCTATCACCTCTGATTTCTATGGTGCTATGTCCATTGTCTACAAAACCTATCCATGCCAGAACCGCCTTAGAGCCGTCTTGCAATTCTCCTTCTTCTTCCATGCAGAGACCGCACACTTGACGAACCGTCAATATGAGCAGCATGGTTTTGTCTCACTCATGGTTTTGGATGAATGTTTTAAATGCGGTCTTAGGCTTTGTTTTCTTCATGTGCTCTTGCAATTTCTTTTCAATGTGCTTGGATTTAGAGCTCAACCTCAAGTTCGAATCTGTTTTAGCAGACGCGACTTCTTGGCTTTCCAGCTCAACCTCAAGTTTGAGTTGCTTTGAACACTATTTCTTGGCTTTGGAGCTAAACTCACATTCAAGTTTTTTTCAATGCACTTTCTTGTCTTTAGAGCTCAACATCAAGTTCAAATTATTTCAGTGCAACGTCTTGGCTTTAGAGCACAACGTCAAGTTTGAGTTGTCTAGTTCTCTCTTGCCTAGTTCAAGCACGGCTACAAGTTCGGTGTATGGGTTTTTTGGACTAGTTCCCACTCCAATGTATTGTAAGCTGATCTCCATCATCTTGTTTGTTGACTTTCAAGTGTAAGAGTTGGGATATAAGAGTTTTCAAAAAAATCTTTTTCTCTCCTCTAGCATGGTATCTATTTCATATGTTGAACCTTTTCCATGAAGTGTTCTAAGAAACTTGTTAGATATTGAAACTCACCTTCTTGGTTTTTTGTAGGTTCAAATGTGAGCCTTGAGATTTTTTTTCTCACGTCCTTGTTGCTTGAGCATCTTCTTGTGACATTACAATTGAAAATTGGAATGATGTAGCCTTAGGATTTCACTATTTTGCTTAGAAGTAAAGAGTTTGTAAGATGCAACACGCATTTGTAGCCATCTCAACATCACTTGCTACCAGAACATCTTTTTGTGCCATGGAAATTGTAGATTGGAATGTGTAGCTTTAGGATTGAGCTACCTAAACATCTAAGAAGTAAGATGTAAGATGTGCATGTAGAATTCCAAAACCCATCTCAAGATTCCCTCTAGTTTACATGAATGTATTGTATTGAGGATGCTAAGATTTCTAAGTGTCTTGACAAGACTCTAAAATTGTCCCAAAATTGTGAATTTTTTCCGAATTTCCTAAATTGGTCTTAAAAGCCATCTAAGAAGTTGTAACCTTCTTTTCCTGCAACTGGTTCTAGCACATTCTCAGTGATTGGAAGAGGAAAGTTGTCTCCAATGGTAGTTGCATTAAATGTTTTGAGGTCAAGAAACACATTTGTAATTTTCCATTCTTCTTGGATACTACCACAATTGGAGACACCCAATCTGTGTGTTGAATTTCATAAATGAATTTGGCTGCCTTTAGTTTCTCAATCTCTTCTTTTTCTTCTTGAAAAATGTTTCCTTGTATGTGTATGGCCTTTGTCTACTTGGTTTTGCATCATCTCTCATGGGTATTGTATGTTGGCAAATTTCTAAATCAACACCCTTCAGATTCTTATAAGACCAAGAAAAAATATCTCAATATTCTTTTAGTAAGCTTAGTAAAATCTCTTCTTCATCTTCTGTTAGGTCATTTGCAATATAGGCAGGCCTAGGTTCTTCCCCTGGTTCAGCGAAGTCTATCTTTTTTGCGTTCTCACGCCCTTCGTAGGACTCACCCTGTTTTTGTAGTTCTTTAACAGGTTGTTCGACAATGATTTTTTGATCTTGGAGAGTATACTTTTTGTAATGGGATGGAACACTCATTACATCCTTACCATCCTCTCCTGTGGTTTCCATTACAATTATATATATCTCCTTTAGAGCTTTTTTCAACTCTTGGTATTTCTTTTTTTGCTCAATTCATGTCATGGTTGGATCCTTGTCCTGTTTGTTTGGCTTTGCTTGAGTATCCTTCCTTGTTTTTCTCAATGTTCTTGACATTTCTGGATTTTCGTTTGAAAGATATCTGCCAATGATTTTGTCCTTGACACAATCATGTGCATCTATCTGCATCAAGAATTGTGTTCTATTGGAGACTGATGGCATAGGTCTTGTTTTCACGTTTCTGGTGTCTCGTTTTTGTCTATACCATTTTTGTCTTCTCGATTTCTGGTTAGAAAATTCAAAAACTTTTCCTCCCCTCCTTTCAAGAGTAGCTTAGCTCTCACATGTTCTTTTTCTAACCCCGAATCTTCTGAGATAGCTGAGTGTTCATCTAACTCATCTGTTGCATCATAGTAGAGGTCCGAAAAGACTTGTTGAGCATTCATCAAGTCTTTGGATTCCTCAGTTTCATCTTCAATGTGAAGGGTTGAAATTATTTGGGAGGTAATTATGTCATAGCCATCCTCATTGCAAAATTGAGTAGGCATAGACGTATTCACGCATACATCCATTATCGCTAAAATTTGAGTCCACTCAAATGGCTCAAAGAAATGTTCTGGAAAGGGTTCAGGTACATAGGCTTCGTCAGTGCAATCCCTTTCTAAGATACACTCTTCTCTTTTTAAGCTCTCGTTTTCTGAAGCTCTGCACATCCAAATAGGAGTGTCTTTGTTTAACCAAGAAGGAAGCTTAGTTTCAGCCGAACAGGCTGAATCAAACTCTTGTATGGGTGTTTTCAAGACATCTCTATAAGTGTGATCTTTTAGATTAACCCTTGTTATAGATCCCACTTGCTTCAAGTACAGATAGTTGTTTTCCGAATCTTAGATGAGTTGTACCTGTCACATGAAAGGTCTTCCCAATATGATTTTGTAATTGAGTTTCTTTCCAAAGTCTACTATGGCAAAAGTGTGTTGATATTCAATCCCATAGGAATTAAGTATCACTTTTTCAAGCAGTTCTAAGGGTCTTTCAATGTGTCCATCAGCCACTTGCAATTTCATTCGAGTTTGTCTAATGGTGGCTGGTTGTCCCCAAGATTTCCATACTACTTTTGTGGCTATGGCTATGCCTACTCCACTATCCAGTATTGCCATGGTTTCTATGTCATTATATTTCATTGGAAGGGTGGTGTTTCCTTCTTCCCCTTCATAGTATTCTCTGACTTTATTCATTCAGATCAAATCTCTGTGTTATCCATTTTGTGTTTCAATCTTTCCAAATTTTTTACGATGAGCCCCGTTATCCCCACCTTCTCTAGAGTTTTTTGTAGGTCATTCCATAAATATGGTCTGATTTTTAACAGTTCTCCCAAAGTAAGAGTGCATTGGATGGGTGTAGACATGATTGAATGAATTTTGTCTACTTCTAGGGTCTGTTCCGCTCTTTTTACTTGAGTGGTCTTACATACTATGGATTCATCTTCGTTATCTTCCAAGTAAGAGGGTAATGTTTGCAAGGTTAATGGTTTAGACATTCTTGAAGCTTTAGATCCACAATCCCCGTACAAGGATTGTACATCCATGTACATATCAGGAGGTAGGTTGTCTAACCAAACTTCCTCTATAGGAGCTACTTTAGAGTTAGGCTCCCATCATTGATCTCTCTCTCATAAAGGAGTCTACCTTATGGATAATGAAGACACCTTTGGACCTTGCGATCATATTGAAGGTCTGATGCAATCTAAGGCTAGGTTCAACCTAACATGAAGAAGGAGTTGCTTCAAAACATGTTGTGTGGAGACTTGGCTAATCATGAAAGAGGTGAGTATCTACATATGCTAGAGCAATCCCCTGACTTTTTTATCACTTCTTATGAGTAGTTTAGAGCTTTCAAAGGAGAGGGAATACAATTACACTCAAGGAAGGGGCTCAGCCCGTGCATCAAAAACTAAGGAGGATGGGACATGTACAACTTAAAGCACTCAAGGATGAGGTAGAAAATCTTCTTAAAGCAAGTTCTATTGAGCTAATGTGTACCGAAGATTGATAAGCCATGTTGTTGTTACACCACAAAAAGGTGAAAAATGGAGAATTTGAGTTGATTATAAGCCATTAAATGCAACAATGAAGAGGAATCCATACCCTCTTCCTTTTATCGATGGATAGTGTTGCAGATTATGAAAGGTATACTGTATGTGATGGATTCTAGGGTATTTTCAGCTCACCTTGGCTTATGAAGATAGAAAGAAGACTAATTTTATTACTCCATGGGATGTTACTGCTATGTAATGCTTCCTTTTGGTCTCATGAATGGTCATGCTTGGTATCAAAACAGGTCAAAAAGGTGTTCACACCCTATCTTGGAACGTTTGTGAAGGATATCATTGTAAATTTTTGTGTTTGTAGCACAAGGAAAGACCATTATGAGAATCTTTAGCTTGCCCTCAAGACATATGATGAGAGTGGTGGCTAATTGACTCCAAATAAGTGCTATCTTGCACAGCCCACGAGTGAAGTTTCTTGGACACGTGGTTTCTAAGAATATAATTGAAGAAGACCCAAAGAAAGTGAAGGGATTAGCTCTTTTCACTACAAGAGGTTGTGTGCTCTTGTGACGCTGTTAGCGACGAAAATACACTGGGTTTTTATAACCCCCGGCGTCGCTAAAACCGTCGCTACGAGCGTCGCTACGAGAGCGTCGCTATATGCGTCGCTATCAGAGTTGCTATATAGCGACGCTCATAGCGACGGTTATAGCGACGTTTACACTGAAGACTATAGCGACGCTCATAGCGACGCTACAGAGCCATAAATAGCGACGGTTATAGCGACGCCCGAGAGAATGTTTTTTTGGTGGTAGGGCATTGAATGCCCTGCCACCCATCAACCATATTGTACTTGATTCACTTTTAAAAAAAAGTGCAAGGGTAGATAATAGACCCAAAATAGTCACCCACAAGACGCATTGTTTGCAAAATTGACAATTGTACACATCATAGGCAAAATGAATTGATTGGCAAATGTAATAATGACAATTGTACAACATCATAGGCATAAAGAATTGATTGGCAAAAGGAACTGCGGTGACAAATGTAATAATATACATGGTTCAAAAAGACGTAATCTATGAGAAACCCTAAACTAATGCTATCTAGCTACGGCTAAACTGACGTCGTCTAGTCAGACGTCTCATCGCGTCCAAGCGGCGTATCTGTCG
The DNA here is from genome assembly GCF_014529385.1 of Adiantum capillus-veneris. Classification (NCBI taxonomy): domain Eukaryota; kingdom Viridiplantae; phylum Streptophyta; class Polypodiopsida; order Polypodiales; family Pteridaceae; genus Adiantum; species Adiantum capillus-veneris. Next base: position 22,377,524 of record NC_140940.1, on the reverse strand, counting down.
GATTCTGCAAAAAAAGACAATAAGACAGCTTTCAGTAAGTATAAACATATAACGACATTTATAAAACAATACAAAAAATAAAAAAGGGTAAACCCTAATACTAACCATGCCGCCGCGAGAACTGAGAATGTCCATCAGGGCGTTTAAGCCCTTCCTTCCTGCGTACTCGCGCTCGTACGGTGTGGGATCACGTCCTGTCATCGACCACTGTCAAAACATACAAAGATTTCATTATGTTAGAATTAAAAAACTCATAAACCCTAAACTATCGAACATAAAGAGCAATGTGAAAACACTTACAAAATCGGCCTCAAATGATGCCCATCCACCGCTCCCCAAGTGGTGCGAGCTCCCTGCCTCTACTCGCGCTCTGGCTGCATCCTTTTGTTGCTTCCACTTGTCGGGATTCTCGCGCGCTGCTTTCTTCGCATTCTTCCAATCTTCTTTGGCCAGCCAATCTGGCCTGTTCCACCCATTCTTGATTGCTTTTTGCACTTCGGAACGCTTGTGTTTGCAGTATTCACGCATTCCAATCTTCATTAGGTCTTCATTGAAGCGCTGATCCGGTGTTGGAACGGGAAACTCATCATGAAGTATGCTGATGACTCTGTTTTTTAAATCACTTGGTACTTCACTCCATTTGTTTAGTATGTAGTGTCTAAACAGCTGAGAGCAAAGACCACGCATGCGCGAGATCACCTTCTTGCCGTCATCATCCATGATGATGCCGCCGCTGAAGTCGATGGAGTAAGACAAGCCCTCTGGCCGGTGACGCGTGAACCTGGGTGTCCCGGCAGGGGTCTCTAGCGGCGTGTCGATGGGGGTACGGACGTCAGGTGTCTCCACCGGCGTCTGGGCCCCGAAGCGAGGAGTGTCGAGAGGGGTGGCTCCTGGCGGAGTAGGTAGAGGTGTGTAGCTTCTAGGAACAATCAGCCGTGCAAAACCTGGCGTAGATGGCGATGCTGTGGCTGGTGTGGGGGCGGGCAAAGAAGGGGAGGGTAAAGAGCCTCGTCGAACACGAGGCGGTGTGGAGGCATCGGTGGCGGAATCCCCACAGAAACCGCCACCGCCACCACTAGAGCGCCGGTGTCTAGACGAGTGTGAAGCTCGTCTCGTCGACGCCGAAGCTTCGGAGCGCGCTGAATGCTCCGAAAGAGAGGGAGATGAGGATGGAGTAGGAACGCGCGATGATGCGCCAGAGCGATGACGCTCCACGTACCACTGTCTCTGCTGCGGTGACAAAGAAGAAAGAAACTCCTCATCATCCATACCTGCATTAAACACACAAATATTTAAACTTAATATTGAATGAATAGAGTAGACAATGACGCAAAGACCATTAAATACAATGACGTAATGACGCATATAAATACAATGACGCAATGAATCGAGTGATAGAAGAGGCAAGTCGAAAACTCAGAATTTTCAATCAAAAGATGTGAGCGCGAGTAGAAAAGAGCGTTATACACCATGGAAGGTACTTAGAGAGCCAGAGCTTTTACAACACGGAGCAAAATTGTTCAAATACAATATTTGTGGCTTTAAGAGATCTCTCTCTCATCCTCGCATAACTCAGCATAGCTTCCTATATTTATATAGAGCTCTCCGTTTAAACACATATCCTCTGTTTCATTTTGTAGCTCCTCCGCATGCACCCCATATAGAGTAGTAGCATCTTGATGCTCTTCTGGAACCACCGCAGCGGCTTCTGATTGAGCATCTTCTCTGATCTCCTCCATTGATGCCGTTGTGATTGGCACATGGTAGCCTTCATACATCCTTGCACTACGAGGGGCTACCTCTATGATGTACGACCAGTTTGATGTAGACTTTGTAGGATGAAATATTACCTGCCAGAGCCACATAACTTACATGAGAGCTTTCAAGCACATAACTTGTAAAAGGGGAATGTTAACTATTTACATACTTACTTGTTCACAATGCTCGGGTAGTATGAAAGTGTCTCTTAGGTCAGTCCATTTCTTAGTAGAATCCACCTCAAGAAAACCAGACTCTCCTCTACGCACAGTAGCGTTGCGACCCTCCATGATTATCTTGAACCATTGCACGTCGAACAAGTCGACAAAAAATCCTCTGTAATCGATCCTCAAAATCTCTTGCAGCGTGCCGAAATAAGTGAGTTCCGCCACCACAGGATCTACATTAGCGGAACGTCGTCGACTAGACTGTTCAAATTTTGCCATGATTCCACAATCTTGAGTAAAACGCTTTTTGTCGATTCGTTCCACCCTAAAATGTCGACCTTTACACCATGCTGTTGTGTATGACTTATACTACAACGAACAAAGATTATGAGTGGCCGTTCAAACGTTTAGAAATAAAGTCACTAGCTAGTCGTACATTGCAAACTTACCTTGGTCGCGCAACCCCGAGAGTACTCCCACTCTTCCTCAGTCACTTCGTCACCGCATTGCTGTGCGCTTTTCAATTGGTTGTGCAACCATCTTAAGCTCATGAAGGTTGGTAGGCTCTCCAGAACCGCTGGATAGTGCATCAGTGGTCGTCTTCCCCGTCTCCACTCGATTCGTGCCCTTTGTCGCTCTTGCTTTGCATCCTCATATTGTGAAATCCACTTTTGCATCACTAGATTGTGAAGCATGCAAAATCGGTTGATTTTAGCCTCTAGATCTTCCGTCATCTTCTTCTCAACACCGAGATTGCACATGACAATCCCAGATATGCGCTCATCATCTATGGTTCTCCATAGCGTGTCCCGGGATTTATCAAATCCGTCTAGCCACTCTCCAATGTACACTAGGGACTCTGATACCAACCAACCTTCTGCCATGCTACCCTCCGGACGTGCCTTTTGACGCACATATCCCTTAAGCGTTTTCATGAAACGTTCTAAGAAGAACATCCATCTGGAATGAACTGTGCCAGCTATTTCCACCTCATCAACTATGTGAACAAGAAGATGCACCTGAATGATTAGCATTGTAGTAGGAAAATGTTTCTCAAACATGCACACAAGCTCCGCAACATTTAGTTTGGCAAATGGTATGGAGTCTACGTTGATCTCCTTTTGTGAGATCCATTGCACCAGCTTTGCAAGTTTGTAGATTGTGTTACGGATGTCGAGAGACAAACATCCCTCAATGGCAACCGGTAAAATAAACTGTAAAGTATGTGCAGCAATGATATTAAAGTCCACTATGAACGTACCTGACACATTTTATGCCAATCGTGTGACTTCAAACCGGTAAGCTTTCCTTCTTTAGTAAAACACGTTCGGAGCGAGTGCATTACGCCAGTGGGGGTCCGCAAAGATCGAATGGTCTCTTTTACTTTGCGTTCTTGGGCTCCTGTGAAAATCCATGGTGCTTTGGGGAGTTTTATCGATCCATGAGACGCTGTTTGCGGCCAATATTGCTCCATCCGATCCACATTTCTAAGGTCAACTCTGGCTCCCAAAGTATCTTTCTTGCCGGTCAGATGGTCCCATAGTAGATTACCCACATTCTTGAATATGTGCATTGGATCGAGCAAGTGATTGATCATGAGTCGGGGCCAGTATGGTAACTCGTACCATAGAGATAGTCTCTTCATCCCTGGAGGCAATCCGTCATCGCACATCTCCTTCTGCTCTAACCATGCTTGTGCAGACATCCTTGGTGGCTCTCTTCCCAAAAAGCCGTCGCATAACACATGATACTCTGGAAGATACGCTTGATGACCTTCGTAGATTTGCTTCTTTAGTGAGGGTGCCCTACGTGCATTTAGTCTAGGTCCACATGTGACACATGCTCTGTATCCGCTTGTTTGAAGCCCTGCATGTATACACATGATAATAGATCAACTATGGGAAAAAACAAGATTTACAGTGTCTGAGTGAGGAGTGTCAATAGATCAACTGAGCATTCTGTTAGCCCGGGATAGTCATGCATGGTCCACATTAGAATGCCTCTGATCAAAGCATTCCGTCGTCCTGTGTGTCGGCTCATATCCACCACCTCTATGCCAATCCACAATTGTTGTAGCTCTTCCAATAGTGGACGAAGATACACATCCATATTCCCCACTTTATATCGCCTTGGCACAATCAAGCTTAGCCATAGGTGCCCCTTCTTCGTAGTCAACCACGGGGGAATGTTGTAGTTGACGATGACAACGGTCCATACACTGTAAGATGTTGATCTTTGACCAAATGGATTTACGCCATCCATAGCCAAGCCTAAGCGCAAATTTCGAGCTTCCCTGGCAAAATCCGACCATGTTCCATCTATATGTTTCCACGCTACGCAATCTGCAGGAATTCGTAGCACACCATCCGAAGATTTATTCTCCTCATGCCATGATGCTAGGGCGGCCATGGACTTACATTCGAAGAAATGCTTGATGCGTGGAAGCAGAGGGAAATGTCGCAAAACCTTTTGTGGAATTTTTGTCCCGTGGAGATCTACTCGATATCTTTCGGAATCACATTTCGGACACTTCTCCATGTCTATGTATTCCCCTCTAAAAAGAATGCAATCATTAGGACAAGCGTGGATAGAATTGTAATCCATCCCCAACTTTTGCAAAATCTTTCTTGCTTCATCTCGGGAATCTGGCATCACATTGTCAGCTGGTAGTATGTGCTCTTTAAGCAATCTACATAACATAAAAATACGATACAGTCGTGTAAAAATCTATCAGATCATTATACATTTAGAGTTTTATTAAAGTAAACTAATTGTAATAGATCACCTGAAAAGCGCTGTGACGCTAGTGTCACTCCATCCAAACTTTGCTTGCATGTTGAGAAGAACCAGGAGTGCTTTCAATCTAGACATACGTGCTCCATTATACAATGGCGTATCGGCTTCACTTTTCATATCATCATAGATAAGCCTTTGTGAATCCATGATCATCTCGATCATTTCATCAATCTCGGGCTCAAACATTGCCTCGTTGGGAATGTGCTCTGCATGATCATCCCCCGAGCTATCAGAGGCTACATCTTGTGGCCTCACATATGCTGCTTGACCAAAGCGCCTGCGAACACGTCTATTGGGTTGCAAGATTGTTGCTTGTTGGCCAGCGTCAGAGTCCGACGAGTTATAATTGGCAACAACTCGATCTATAATAGATGGATCGAACTCGCCAAATTCGCGAACGTGCTGCAAAGAAACACGTCTTGTCCGTCGCACAGCATGCTTGCATTGATTACAAGGACATAAGACCCTCGTTGAGAGATAGGTGTTTCGGTTGGACGGTCCCACATCCTCGTCACTACTCATAATGAGGATAAAAAACTTATAACCTGGACAACAAATTTAATATTCTATTGGCATTCTTCGTCTTATCTCTCTCTCTCTCTCTCTCTCTCTCTCTCTCTCTCTCTCTCTCTCTCTCTCTCTCTCTCTTTACCTCACATTCTCTAGTCATGTCCAATCCCCGCACACCTCGGTCTAGAGGTGCACAGAGATCAGAACCACCGGGTTATAATCTCGTCTTTATTGGTCAATACCTATATTTGTGGGCACAAGAAATCTACACACCCACGTCTACATGATACTGCATGTAGTGGACAAAACCCCTTTGCCTCTTCTCTAGCTGTAGCACTTCACAGCATCTTAACATCTTTTCACAGTAGATCTTTTCACTGTTCGTCTAACTCTAAACCCTAAACCGTAAGTAATTCTTGCGTGGACTCGATCTAACGTAAATAAGGGTAAATCTAAATAAACGTAAATCTAACTAAAAATAAACCTAAATCTAATTTAACGTAAGTCTACATCTAACCTAATCTTTAACGTCTTTTGGGATAGTTTCCTACGACGTTAAAACTCTCTTCTTCTTGTGTGTGTGTGTGTGTGTGTGTGTGTGTGTGTGTGTGTGTGTGTGTGTGTGTGTGTGTGTGTGTGTGTGTGGGTGAACCTAAATAAACCTAAGTCTAATCTAATATAACATAAATCTAAATCTAACGTAAATTATGTTATATTAAAAACAAAGAACTAAACTAACAGGGATTATAAGAACCTTAAAACTGATTTAACACATAATTTTTCACATAACTTGGCAAGAGTTGGCATTCTCATCACTAAAGATGTGAGAGTTAACTTCCGGCGGTGACGCTGCCTCATCTCCATCCACATCTGACGACAGCAATTGCTCCTTTAGACCGTTCTTGCTCTTGTTACCAACTTTGAAGTTGCTGTTGAATGACTAGAGGTTGTCTAGATGGTCATTGTGTCGGGGATGTAGTGACTCTTGCCGCCCTGAAGATCCACCTTCTTCCCTATCTTCTGAAGACATTTCACCAGTACTTTTGGATCGACGGAGCCCACCATGAGTGAAGGCAGTAATACCCTATATTCCATTGAGGGCTTTCTTCACCCGCTTCATGCAAGCATCGCAGTCTATGGAGACCTAAATCTAATCTAATATAACGTAAATCTAAATCTAGCGTAAATAAACGTAAATCTAGTTAAAAATAAACCTAAATCTAATCTAATTTAACTTAAATAAACCTAAATCTAATTTAACGTAAGTCTACATCTAACCTAATCTTTAACGTCTTTTAGGATAGTTTCCTACGACGTTATAACTCTCTTCTTCTTGTGTGTGTACGCGTGTGTGGATGTGTGTGCCAATAAAAAGAGATAAATGGTATAACCTTTCTATCACCCATGCCAAGTATGATAGATTGATTATGACATTTCCCTCTTGAATGATAGGTCTTGAGTTCAACTCCTCGTCGGCTAGATCTTTAGGTCTTTTAATTTTAATTAGTTTCCTACGACGTTAAATTAGTTTCTCTCTCTTTCTCTCTCAATGTGTGTGCGTTTTTTTGGATCGTATGCATGTTTTCTCTCTCTTTTCGTCTCTCAATGTGTGTGTTTTTTGTTTATGCATGTTCTCTCTCTCTTTTCCTCTCTCAATGCGTGCGTTTTTTGTTTATGCATGCTCTCTCTCTCTTTTCCTCTCTCAATGTGTGTGTGCATTCTTTGTTTATGCATGTTCTCTCTCTCTTTTCCTCTCTCAATGTGTGTGTTTTTTGTTTATGCATGTTCTCTCTCTCTTTTCCTCTCTCAATGCGTGCGTTTTTTGTTTATGCATGCTCTCTCTCTCTTTTCCTCTCTCAATGTGTGTGTGCATTCTTTGTTTATGTATGTGTGTGTGCGTTTTTGTTTATGTTTGTACTCTCTCTCTCTCTCTCTCTCTCTCTCTCTCTCTCTCTCTCAAAAACACTATGTGTGTGTGTGTGTATGTGTGTGTGTGAGAGAGAGAGAGAGGGAGAGAGAGAGGGGAAGGGAACATGAGAATGAGGAGAGGGAAGGAGCATACCTGGCTCTCCTTCCTCTCCTCGTGTGTGTGTGTGTGTGTGTGTGGAGAAGAAAAAGAGAGAGAGAGAGAGAGAGAGAGAGAGGGAGAGCGTTACCTGCTCCTTGCTTGAGGGCGTCGAAAAACATAGATCTGAGATCTGAGTTTTTGGGCACGCTCGGTTATTTTTTTAGCCCAGCCGGCGTCGCTATGAGCGTCGCAAATTAACAAAAAAAATTGCGACGGTCATAGCGACGCCGGGATTTTTTTTTTTGAGCGTCGCTGTGTGAGCGTCGCTAATATGAATAGCCTCTTGTAGTGTTTGGAGTCACAAAACAAAGGATACAAATCAGTTGTCTACGTCCATCCAAAATGTGAAGTATATGTCAATTTTCATTCCTCTCTCATTTCAAGCTTTTTATCCATTGCAAACAAGCATCAAAGATAGATCCTTTGGAGTGGACAACTCAATACATGTAAATAAGTCTTTCAAGATTTCAAAGAGGTTCTTGGTTCTCTTCTAGCCATGCAAGCTCCTAATTAAAATAAAGAGTTTAATGTCAATGCTTCAGTATGTGAAGATTCTATTGGAGCTAGGCTTTTGCAACAAGGTAAGGACTCCCATTACCTGAGACCTATTTTTTGTGCTAGCAGGGTGAAGATAGATTTAGAGAGGACTTACATTAAAGTGGAGCTGATTATAGTGAATGTGGTGTATGCATGTAGAAAGTTTAGGCATTACTTTCTTCCCAAACCAATCATTTTTTTGACAAGCTAAACTCTTCTCCCCCAATTGATTAATAGTTCAAGCTTGTCAAAGAGCCCCATGAAGTGGATTGTAGAGCTACAAAAATTCCAATTTCCTTTTCTTCTTGAGGAAAGTACAATGGCTACATTGGCTGATTTGCTTACCTACAAAGAGATCCCTCTCATCATCAAGGAAAGTAAGGTGAAGAAGCCTCATGTAGAAGCTCCTAGCATCGACAATGCCTACTTGTTGTTTTTTTATGGTTCCTATACAAAACTGATGGTTAAGCCTCAGGGGGTGTTGTGGTTTATGATCCTCAAGGTACTTTGGTCACTAAAAAAGGATTGAAGCTTGTAGCACAAAGTAATGAAGCAGAGTATACTACTTTGGAGAAGGATTTGCAGCTTTGTCTTCATCTTAGCATACGACGTCTAAAGATGAGAGGTGATGCACTTTTGGTTGTGAAAAAAGTAATAGGAGTGTGGCAAAGCAAGCACCAATTGTTAACTGAGCCGACGTTAGTTAACAAGAGATGCTAAAGATTGAAGCCTTATGAATGCACATCAAAGATGAATATGAAGAAGTAGTGAAGATTGAAGCGACACACTTTTCATATTTTTCCAAAATGGCCATGTATTGTAATTTTTTCCCGACCTATTTAGCGAATGTGATAATTATAGCGTGTTACAGCGTGTTACAAACTCAATAAGAGTTCCAAGATGTAAAGAATAGGTCAGTAGTGTACCTAGGTTGTAGATATAGTAAGTTGTGGAGCCTCAACGGTCTTGGGCGTCGGGACATTACACATTTCAAACCTTGCCTAAGGTATAAAAGCCAACTTTTTATTAGGTTTTTGGATAAGAAATACAGAGCGTGAGCTAACGATGCTCACTTCTCTCCTTCTCATGCTTCCATCTCCCTTGTTGGTTTTCAGATTGCAACGTCCTCTGTTGCATTGCAACCACATATAAGAGCTCTACACATTGATGTAAACATATCATGGTAAATCGTAGCTTTTAGCGTCACTAATTTAATCATAAGTAGGAATTTAATCTAGGAAATCACAAAATAGGCATAGGCAGGGAGCATCATTGCTAAGCATTTGGATGCATTCGGGGTCAGAAACGATTAGGTCAAAATCTCATAGTTGTTAATAATCGTATTTTTTGCACTTCATTGGAAGTGAGATTTGAGACCATAAGCATATGTGCTTAGGTCTTATATACTTATCCTAGAAGTTTCATAATATTCAAATGTTGTTTGATGTTATAACGGTCATGTTTTCTTTGCCGATTAGTGACTAGCTTTTGTTGACTTAGATAATTTGAGTGTAGCTTCTGTTAGGTGCGAGTTGTCTGTTGTTTTCCAAGAGATTGACACCCTCTTCTAGCCTATGTGCACTAGTCGCGTCAGCTTTGAGTGAGGTTAGGAAACCCATCCACATTTGGCGCCGTTCTCGGGGACAAGTAGACCTAAACTAGGGAAAACAAGAGCTTCTTGTGTAGTTATCCTTTAGCTTCCTCTAGGATCACTTAGAGTTAAACTTTCTCTTTAAAACCACATAGCTTAAGAGTATCGTCTTTTGCTGTGTAGAGGTAGCTTGGGAATAAATTATAATTTCTAAGTACCTTGTAGGATTGTAGGATTAGGTTAGGAGTTTGAGAATGATTGATGGACAAGACAAGTCTTAGATCAAGGCTCAAGAAACCATAAAAAACAAGAAAACAAGTGTTTGTGGACACTTTCCACAACCCAATTGCAACAGAACCTAGGAGTAGGGTAAGTAGAACCCGAGGTGGGATCTCAAATCATTGTTCACTCCAAAAGAATCATCTGTGAGTTGCTTATGTGAAGTTGCAGAATTGTAGGTCTACGGCTTGAAACAACACCAAAAGATTGTCAACTATTGGATCCGACTAGAGATTATGCTCATAAAAGTTGTATGAACCAGTGGATAAGCATAAGGATGCATTTGAGGTAAATTTTCAAGAGTTTGCAAAAACTCAAATTATTTACATTTTCTTGACAATTTAGGCCAAATTAAGTTTTGACTTGACTCAGAGGCTTAAAAAATGTCACAAAAAGACTGACCATTGAAAAATTGCAAAAAAAAATCATTTTAGGCCAAAAGTAAATAATCACGATTATTTACTTTTTGCTCAAAATTGATCAAGGTTGATCCTAGAGACTCTATGCATGATAACAAACATCTTTGTGAAGGCTCATAGAGTTTGGATCATAAAACAGACCAAAACCTTGATAAAAATTGAAATTTGTATTGATTATCGAAAAATTGAGTTTGACTTGATAAATCTCGTTCAAATTTTGTGAAACTTGACTCATAGGCTTAAAACATGCTACAAAAAGACTGACCATTGAAAATAAATTGCAAAAAATGTTCATTCTAGGCCAAAGTAAATAATTATGATTATTTACTTTTAGCTCAAAATTGATCAAGATTGCTACCAAAGACTCTATGCATGATTACAAACATGTTTTGTGAAGGCTTATAGAGTTTGGATCACAAAACAGACCAAAAACTTGATAAAAACTGAAATCTATACTAATTGTCAACAAATTGAGTTAAAATGCTAAATCTTGTTCAAATTTGGTGAAACTTGACTTAGAGGCTTAAAACATGTCACAAATTGACTGACCATTGAAAAAATTGTAAAAAGTATTCATTTTTGGCCAAAAGTAAATAATCGTGATTATTTACTTTTAGCTTAAAATTGATTAAGATTGATACCAGAGACTCTATGCATGATTACAAACATCTTTTGAAAAGGCTCATAGAGTTTGGATCACAAAACAGACCAAAAACTTGAAAATTTTTGAAATCTGTACTAATTGTTGAGAAATTGAGTTTGACTTGATAAATCTTGTTCAAATTTGGTGAAACTTGACTCGCATGCTTAGTTTAAAGTGTAGAACATGTGTGTCCGCTCAAATGATAAAAAATATGGTAAAATTTAGCAGATGTAAATATCATGATTATTTGCTTTTGTCTAATTTTCAAACATTTTTGGCCAACCAAGCATACCACAAGTTCTATCAGGTTGTATAGAGCACTCACATCAAATTTGGTAAGATTTGGATCTTTAAAGTGGAAATTGTGGCCAATTTTATAAAGTCAATCTACACACACAAAATTGTTGACAAATTGAGCAGGGTTTATCCAAACTTGGTGAAACTTTGCTAGGGAGCTTAAGTTGAGTTGCTTTACCTGTTTGTATCAACATCTTGGCAAAAACAAAACAAAAAAATCCCAGAAGTGAAAAATCGCTATAATTTACATCTGCTCTAGAATTGAGATTTTTTGCTTAATTGAGTATACCACAGGGTTAAGAACATCAAGTAGACTACGCATATCAAATTTGGTGAAACTTGGGTCACAAAAGTGAGACTTAAATCAGATTCTTGAAAACTGAGTCTGTGGACACTAAAGAGTTGATAACTTGGACAAAGCTTGTTCAAACTCAGTGAAACTAGTCCAGAGACTACAACAAGGTGTCTATATGGAAAAAAAATTCAAAAAAGTGAGAAAATTTGAAAAAAATTAAATAATCAGATATCTACTTTTGAGTCCGAGAGACAAGATTTTGGACTTTTGAGCTTGTACAGTGTTAGAGCAACATAATACAAGGTCGTTGGTCAAGTTTGGGATTCATCGAATCAAAATTAATACATGATAACTCAGTTTCTAGGTTGCAAAATAGTCCTTTAGCTCTTTGCAAGGATAGAATTTGGAAATCTCAAATGTTGACTCACTTAGCCCAGATTTAGAAGTTGGAACAGAAGAACTTGAAGTGATCGTGCAATCCAAAAATTGGCAAGTGCAAGCTAATGCATTGTAGATTCGACCAAGAATCGGACGAACAAGGGTACAAAATCACATTGGATTGCAGATTAGGCTATTTAGAGCCCATATTTTCATAATTTCAAACGTTGCAATCAATTCTGACACTTTCAAGCTAGATTTAATCAACTCTTGTGAGTGTGAAGAGCAATCAACTACAAAAGTGCTTTGGAAAAAGCAGTCTATTCAAACTTAAGCAGGAGTAATTCTGTTGATCAACACCAGGATCTGCTAAGAGATAGATCTTAGAGACCAAGACAAAGAGTTCAAATGCAAACTAGAAACGTGAATCTTGATTTACCATCGAGGGTCCAAAAGAGTGTAAGGTTTGCAAATGATTATGCATCCACTATCACAAGTGTGAAAGGACACATCAAAGAGAATGATGTTATCTTTGTATGGCACACATAATTCATATTCGCACTACGTGGACCAAAAAGGGAAACTATACAAAAAGGATAAACCAATGTTTGTACGGCCCACATCTGAGCTCATAGAAGTGCGTCCAGTGATAGATAAGAAAGGATGGCTCATTTTAGAGGATAGAATCTATTATATCCCATCCTCTCTAGAACTGAAGGATATTACCTGGATGAACCCAAAATCCTATTCAGAGTCAAGCTCTCCTCCATTAAAAATCAAGCTTCGACGTTGTGACCAAACAAGAATATACTTTGACCACAACAAACGTAGATATAGACGAGAGTTTAAAATCTATGATTCCTTGGGTCCTAAAACCACAAAATCATAGGAGACCCATGGGATAGACAATATCAGGGCAAAGATAATTCTATCTACATCTTGACTTGGGAACTAATTTTTCATGTTTCACGGGGATACATATGAAACTATGTAGAAGGTTTACAGATGCCAAACATCAACAATGCTACCCCAACCTGTGCCTTCACAATTCCAAAAGGTGAGACTAAACCAGAGTCAGACAGTTTTAAACTCTCATAATGAACCAGGCTATAGTGATCACCCTAGGAAGAGGGGAGCTACAAATCCATCAAGCTCAGCTCTAGTATCAGAAAATGCTACACCAATAAGAAGCCCTAGAAATTCTAGCCAGCAGACCCCTTCAAAGCAAAAACCACTGAAAGATCATATGGTTGTTGGAAGTTCCCAATTGACATAGATTCCATTAGAATATGTAGAAAAATTATTCTATAAGGATCATCAAGGGAAAACGTTTCATCTGATCTCCACAAGTCAAAGCCAAAAGCTGAAAAATCCAATAGTGTTCAAGCTATTGCATGCAACCAAGCTCACATATGCATATTGAGACATAGATGGTAATGAATACCAATAGGTTCATGATGTACAAGCCCCTACGGATGTTAAACTTGAAGTCAAAGACTATCTAAAGATGATGTAAAGCCTCAAGTTTCCAGAATAGGTGACAAAAAAGTCAAAGTCAATAGAAGCTAAAGTCCAAAAAGCTACACAAAGGTCACCACTAAAATCTCCTCCGAAGAGACAGATTCTGTCAAAACGTATAGTGGATCTTCTAAGATCAAAAGTTACTCAAATGCAAGTAGCCAATACTCAAAAGTTGCAAGAAAAAAGTGCAATATCACAATCATACGAGTCAACATCAACTGAAGTAAATGTTTAAAGCAAAGAATATATAGAAAAAGCTCAACCCACAAACATCACCACCACAAAACCACTCAATACAAAAAAAGATCCTAAAAAGATCATGTGCAACATCACCAATGAAAACAAAGAAAATTTGTCAAGTGAAGTAAAGCTAGATTTTCAATTAGACAAGAACCTGATGTCTTTTTGCACTTGGAAACAATGTGGCCAACCACAATTGGAAGATGCTCCTGAATTTGTGAGATATCTGGAGAAAAATGAGCAGAATGTTGGGGAATCATCTCCACTGCCATTCAAATAGGTTCACAGATCATCATCGCCGAGTTCCATGTGATCACAACAAAAGATCTTACAAATAACATCATAGTGGAAATGCCAATGGCCTAGAAGATGTTAGAGATACAAAGTTCAAACATGACGGAGTCATCACAGACAACAAAGAATGAAGACCAAGACTGGTTTTCCCCTCGGACAATAGCACAAAGTCCTCAAGCATGGTTAAAATGGAGACCGATGCCAAAGAAAAGATTATTGAAGATGATTCATCTCCATCAGGCTTAACCTCAGAAGAGCTTAAAGCATAATAGGCATCAAGAAGTGCATATCAAAAAGAGCAAAGAGCAACCACAAAAGCTATTGAGTAGAGAATGCCACCAAGACAAGAAGAAAAGAATATCAAAATTGCAGACACCCATGAGGCAATAGGAAGTCCAAAAATCTAGACACTGCCAGCTAAATCAGCTGATGAAAGTCAGATTGGAAAATAGAGTTTCAAGCCACCCTCCATAGAGACACATTTAGATCAATATGAGACCGCGACAAAAGCAGGACATAAATCTTCAATAGAACCTCCAATGAGAATAGTTGTAGTTCTCAGCAGTACAAAAGGAGCAAGCATCAGATGTAATGCTCTATTGGATAAAGAAGCAAAGTGAAATATGGTTGTAGATAGTATCCAAAGACTACTCAAGATAGCTCTAGGAAGACAGATACAGGTACCGCTAATGCTAGATTCTGAGTTGCAAAAGTCACAAGAATCAAAGACAAATTTTGCAGACAAAGGTAAAGCCAAACTGGACCTTCCACCAATTAGCACGAAAGGTGTGACAGCATATGCCTCTACATCAAAGAACCCTCGTGGATCAGATACTTCTAGAAAGTCAGGCTTTCAAAACTTCAAGTCAATGATCCGGTTTGGATTAAAAACAGGAAATCAACACAAAAAGACAAATACATGGTATGGATAGCATCACAATGGAGTTTAAAGGAATAGGAGTACTATAGAGGTAACATACATATATGGGTACCAAAACCTCAAGTAAGGGCATATGAAGTAATGTCAAGCCCCTCCCAAGAAAGAAGGCCCACAAGGTATCAACCTTGACAATATCCTAGGACACCTAAGAAGTAGGTAAACAATAGAACAACAATGAAAGATGCTGAAGTCTATCACAATTCTCAAGAGGATACAAAACAAAGACAAATCTCAAAGAATCTTCCTTTTGGAAAAGGATTCTACACAGTTTATACGAAGATTTGGCTACCACTCAACCACCACAATCCAACTGCAACTACACCAGACCTGCATGAAGATATCAAGAACTAAACAAGACCTAGAGCAAAGCAAAGTCAACAAAGGTGATACAAAGGTCATCAAGATATTTGGATTGCTAAGTCTTTCAATGCTCCTAGTCAAAATCCAAATGAGCCGACAGTGAACAAAGGTCTACAACAACATCAAAGACTCCTATCAACAAGCATAATTGGAGAATCAAATAGATAATGGAGTCCTCACAATCGAAGAAGGACAACCCAACCAACGTGAATGCAGATTCGAAGAAGATAAAACAGGCATGCCAAAAGAAACCTTCAATGCCAATTTGGTCCTTCACTAATCCTCTTTTTGAGGATTCAAGATTACTTTTACGTAAAGAAATGTTTGTAGTAAGCACAGAATGTAAAAAATCAAGTCGCCAGGGTGCAAAAAGAACTCTTTGGCATAGTCAGAGTGAGGCTGTTGAGCCATAAAATGAGAAAAGCATTAGTCCCAAAGCTTCAAGTCGGAATAAACTCTGTGCTAAGAGTCATACTTATTAGGCTTATGTTCAAGGTGGAAGAGTTCAACATATCTAAGTCATGTCACTCATGCTGTATGAGATGAGCATAAGAGTCAAAGTCTATTAACTTATAGTTGGTGGAGTGTCGTAGAGTCCAACACTCATGCATAGTGCACAGTAAGATGAGAGCACATATCCTCAACAATGAAAACCATTCTTAAAGGAGTTCTAGATTGCAAATCCATGTCATGTGCTTTTATAGCTACACTATCTTGTTGAAGAACCCCTTAAAATCTTTTTTCACAGCATATTCTTTCCTAGGCATTTCTATGAATGCATATAGGATGTCCCATGATCGGACTTATGCATTAGACACCTTTTTTTGCTTCCACCTATGCACCTTGAGTAGACTACAACAAGCAAACCAATGTTCCATCATACCACCCTCTCATATTTGCTGCCTTTTCAATTCCATATCTATCAGTAAATAATCCCTTGAGTACTTTATTAATATTTTCCATGCTAATAAGTACTTCAATAATGCGTGTATCCCAAAGGCACTTTTTCCCCGCAGGGTTTTTTCCCTTTGGTCATCCAGGTATTAGACACTAATTTAGATCCTCATCATTCTACTTCTCTTGTACATACTCTTAATAAGTAAACAAAGCCTCGCTGTCTGGCTGCTACAATAAAAAATGCGACATCATCTCTCACATCAGACACAACTTCATACCAATGAAGATGTTGTAGCAAATTGAACCTCATCAAAAAATTCAATGACAAATGAAGACATCTAGCCCATTGACAACCAATCACAACCTTCCATTACCTCCATGGACACTTCTCAATAGTGCCCAAGGACAGGCACTGAAATTGAAAGGGGGAAATGTTAATTGAACCGACGTTAGTTAACAAGAGCTGCTAAAGATCAAAGCCTTATGAATGCACATCAACAATGAATATGAAGAAGTAGTGAAGGTTGGAGTTACACAATTTTCACATTTTTCCGAAATGACCATGTATTGTAATTTCCTGATCTATTTAGCATTGTGATAATTGTAACGTGTTACGGTGTCGTACAGCTCCGCTGCCATGATGGAAAAAAGAGCAAAAAAATGCAAGCTAAGCTTCTTTGAAGCCTACACATTTATTGAGCACTGATAAGGGCTTGTTAATAGGCCAAGCTTAATGATTAAAGTATGCCAGATGTAGCTTAAAAAGGGCCAACTGATTCCTTAATGATGCTAAAAAGGACTATGCTTAAAGTGAGTATAGATGGGATATTATGATCTAGAATTGCAGTGCTTGAAGTGCTCTACCGGCCTATCTTTACGGCTTGTCGATTGGAGCTACAATGAAGAAGTTATGGCAGTTTCAAGTTTGAGTTAATGTAGATCTGTACCGGATTGGACAACTGCAGCAGCTGAGGTGACAGAATTGAAATTAGTGCACGGGCCTGAAGTGCTCACCTTTGTGGAGCACGTCGGCCTTTTCAAATCAACGATCGGAGTTCCAATTGCGAAGATATTAGTCGTTATAGATTCACCGGGGGCCGGCTTCGTACCAATCGGTTCGCTCGGTCAGAGTGCCATCTGAGAATTTTATAGCCTTGACAGGGTTTGTGTGCATTTTATGCAGTTTGAGAAGTCTAAATGGATTTACAGCTTGGGAAGCAGAGTCCGGTGTCAGTAGACGGCTCAACAGGAAGCAGAGTCCGGTGTCAGTAGACGTCACTGTTGAGCTGGGTAATTTTGGCATTATTCGAGATGTCGATATGGACAATAAAATTCACGAAGATACTGTTAATCAAGGACTGCTGGGGAAAGATGTAGTGCTTAGGCTTCCTAGTCAATATGTACGCCAAATTTTGTGCTTGCCTTGGGCGGCATTTGTACCAAATATGATGCCTTTTACTTGTTGCAAAGCAGTGCATAGCCGGCATGTATGCCCAAATGTGATGCCCGTAGTAAGTGGCCGACCAATCTATGGAACAAAAGGGCCGCCCAATGTAAGGCATAAGGCCGCCCAAGAGGTAAGCCGGTCACCCGCCCAAAGTAAATCCATATGGCCGCCCATTGGAAATGGGGCCACCCTGAAATTTAGGAAGTGTGAAGCCAAAGGGAAAGGTAAGCCATGGCGTGAAATGCAGTAGCGGGTAGTGCAGAGGAGGGAAAAAAGACTCGCGTAGGTCGCATGGTAGCTCCGGCGAGGTCACGCCTAGGGAGAGAAATGCTCAGGAGCCCGTGGCGACTAGATTCCCGATCATTTTGGTGCAAGTCCAAATTCGCTATGCTACGTCAGCAAGAGGCACTGCCTATTAGCGACATCGCTAATGGGTTGGCCGTATTTAGCAAGAACACTTACCATGCAATCTTCCAAAGTGGGCTATTATAAAAAGGGGAAGCGGCTCTTTTGGGGGCTCTCCTCAACACTCCTTAGTATGATAGACCTAAGCTCTCTAAACCAAAGCTTCATAATCCGCTTAATCAAAACCTCCTTGATCGACTCTCATTCATTCCTTCTCTTCTCTCCCGAGAAGACATCCAGAGGCCTTGAACTCTTTAGCCCAAGCTTCCATAGTCTGCTCTAATCTAATCTAATCCTAAGCTTAGCCTCCTAATCCCATTCGAATCCAAAATTAAGCCTTCCATTAGCCATTATAATCCTAAGCTTTCTTTAACCAAGCTGGAGAACCCGCTTATTCCAAGTCTCCTTGATCCATTCAAATCCTCTCTTCTTCTCACTTGTCGAAGCCGTTAATCCTAAGCCTTCTCTAATTGAAACTCCTAAGTCCATTTGAAGCCTAATCTCCCATAGCCATAGCTGAAGAGAAAATCAACTCTCTCTCGACCTTGAAGCAGCAGAGGGAAGACAAAGAAGATCAAGGCAAGTTTGGCAGACCAATTAAGGCAAGGATCTTATTTGGTATTGTTATCATCGGACCAGACATTACCATCATTACTGAAATTTGATTTCTTAATTAGCACTTGGATTAAGGCATATTAAACCTTGTAAGGAGCATAAAATCCTCCCTCCATTAACTTTTGATTAAGCAGGGATATTGTTGATAAGTTGTTTTGAGTTATCAAGCTTCAGAATCTAGATCAAGCTGTCTGTTTTAAGCTTTGTCTCCATTAATTTTGTATGCTACAACTCTCTTCCTTGCACCTCTCATAGCCAGAGGCCCTGTGCCTTCCCAACTCACCTTTAGAACAGAAACCTCCCAACATTCTTGGTGAACCCAATGTGAAACGAGCCGGGGTGGGAGGTAAAGAGGCCCCGTGCCTTCCCAGCTCACCTTTCACACACAAACCTCCCGACATTCTTGGTGAACCAGACGTGAAAGGAGCCGGGGTGGGAGGTAAAGATGGATATTCCAGAAGAGCTGATGCACTTTATTGAAGATTACAATTTCAATAGATTTGATAAAAATGTAGCAGCTGCAAATTTGCCAAAAATGTTGGGCTTAGTTCAGGGATGTTTGCAAGAAGCAAAAGCTATGAAGACAAACAAGCATACTGATGATGCAGTGGAGATGGCACTTGATTCCGTACATGGACACTGTGGAATGTTTCAAGGACATGATCCAGATGGACTCCTTGCATGATATAAAGCGGAGATGAGGAGCCGAGGAATTCCAGAAGATCGGATGATTTTGACCTTTGAAGAGGTTGTAATCTTCGAGTTTAAAGATAAGGTTCGAGAACTGGCAGAAACATATCCTACATAGTGGGACTATTTGCAGATGGGTTTGTTCACGAAAGCTCAAAGATTATCCAGTTCGCAATGAAGGAGATTATCGAACGAAGCCAGATTGTTTTCTATAAAGAAGAAGGGGATGAGATGGAGTTCCTTAATTACGATCAATTTTGGGATCATATTTTTGCAAGAAGTAAAGCCAAGGCAAATACAACTTCGGAAGTAGCAGATTCACCGTCAAAGGACCATATTTTGAGCAACCTAGCAAAGGTACATAATGAAATTAAAGCTGAAACACAAATATATGAATTTTTTTTAAAGATTTCTCGCATGGAAGTTAATAATGGTTCTAGTGAAAAGCTAGACTGTTTAACGAAAATTTTACAAGCTACTCGCCTTGGCATGGGATTCTCTCAAAACGTCTATCAAGAAGACGAGCCACTACAGGTTTCTAATGGATTTATCGGCACTATAGTTGAGCAGGGCAACAGGTATACTACAGATGAATGCATATATAAAGCTATTATATATACAATAGCTGATGAAGTGACCGAGATTGTGGAACTAACACAAGATGAGCCTGATAATGCCAATGAACCTATGGTTGCTCCTAACAATATGTTTGTTGATTCTATTATCACAGAAGAAGATTCCATAATTGATGGTTTTTTTGCCCGATCTAAAGGAGAAGGTTATAACATTATAGGAGAGCTTTGAGATTCATGTACCCCTTCAGAGGGGGTGCGTGCCAAATGAACCTTTACAAAGGTATAATGGCTCGCTCAGTAGCATGGATGTAGATGAGGAAGCAGAGGACGATATTGATGAGTTTAAAGATTGCCTAGATCATGCTGATTGGGAACAGGATATTGACATGGATTTTACATTTATGCTTATATACGGAAAATGAACCTCCATAGCTTTCCAGGTGGAAAAAAGCTAGAGCTACAAAGCATAACAAAATAAAATAAGTAGCTCAATTTACTTATAAAGATATTTGCTACAAATTTGGGATGCCTTTGGAGTTACTTTTCGACAAAGGTCCAGGTTTAAGAGGAGAGTTGGTTGACTATCTTTGTGATAAGTTTCCTATACGGCAGAGGTATACTACTCCATATTATCCTCAATACAATGTTTGAACAAGAGGTTTGATGGAGAGTTGATCAAGATGCTTAGGCTTCACTTTGGGTTTCTCTGATTGATTTGTTTCCACGATTTTATCCATAGGTCTATCTTCTAGTGGATTTTCAACCCCTTTTTTTCAAGGTTTTTGCTCATTTTCCCCACAAATGTGATCTGATTTTCAAAAGTCCAAGGAGAGTGATGGTAGATCTTATAGATAAAGACATTAAATCACTGAAGCTCTTTGCATCCATATTTTGTGGAATTGGACTCCACTAAGCTGGTACAATTTGCACTTCAAATTTTGTCTTGCGTTCCCCTATAAAAGATGGTAAAGTCCTTATTCTTACTGGTTTTTTCTCCCCAGATCCTTTTGTACCTACATGCCCACATAGTGACTGAATAACCCTTGGATAGATTTCAAGATCCATGTTGACCTCAGGGATTGGTGCTAACAGAAATGTGGCACTTTTGTCTTTTTTGTTTTTGATCGTCTCCCATAGTGGCTATGGACATGGATCGTCCACTTCAAGAATTGGCGGAAACTCAAGCAATTTAGCCTCATATGTTATGTTTGCAGTAACCCTCGTATCCAATCGTCCTTCCTTTTTTTGGCTATTGTTGGTTCGATCATGTTATTTGGATTTTCAGTGCAGTGTTTGAGTAGGTGATCCCATCCACATCCGTCACAGAACCTACGGATTTTGATTTGTTTTTCACAGTTGTTTTTCTCGAGAACATGTGTGTTTACCTTTTCAAGCACAGGCTTTACTTGCTCTGGAGTTTTCAAGGTGTCTGGCTATTTTAGAGCTTGAGCAGTCCCTATGAGCTTCTTGCATATCTCCATTCGTTTGGTTTTGAATTCAAGATGCGGATAGGTCAGCAATCTTTGTTCCAACACTTGGTTGTTCTTCAATCTCGCCTTGTAGGCTTGAAAAATAGCATCCAAATGCTCATTTTCCTTTTCTACTAAGACTCAACCCCTTGATACAATCTTCGACTCTTTCGATCCCTTTGTGTTTCCCTTGTTCTCTTGCATTAGGACCAAAAACGACTCAAAAAGGGCTGTGTGTGGAATTGGTTAAATTACTAATTAGCAGAGCCATTTGTGGTCAAAACGGCTCCAAATTTGTCCGTTTTGGTCATTTAAAGCATATCTACGCAATCTAAAGCGTGTCTAGGTACATATCTCTGAATACTAAAAACGATATCGTTTTCTTCACATTCCTTTGTGGCTCACCTCGAAATTTGTTTTCATTTACTTCACTTGGCGGCAAATAGTTGCTTCCACTTTTGAATCTCTCTTTTTTATCTCACCTTCCGCGAGCTTTATCTCTTCTTGTCTGATGCACCTTGTTCTGGTACTACGTTATTTCCATTATACTTTCTACTCCTTCATTACTTACAATGACTAATACATCTTCCATTAGTGATAACCATAAGTTTCACTTGAACATTAAGGTAAGCCAGGATATATGCTACTACGCGGAGTGTCTATCAAAGACCAGTTAATACTGCAAATGAAGCACAACAACTTCGCAACGAGGGAAAGAAACACATTGATATATGGACAGATGGGAGCTTGTATCCACCGGATCCTAGCACTGGAAGGTATCCATATTTTCACACACCTCATGATTTGATGAGATTTGTTGGTGATGGGATTGATGGATTACTAGGATATAGTTCTAGGTTATCTCATTTACACATTGATCATACACATTACATTCAATATCTCAAAACTGTTTTGTCTTCAAATGCAACAAGAATTTTAGAACTTGAAAACCAAATAGCATCTCTAAAACAAGAAAATCACCAGCTTCGGACTTTAAAAGAAACTCAAATAGGATTAAGAGCATGAGTAAAACGAATGAGAGATGTAGTAAACTTAACAGAAGGTTCTGGACAAAGAAAAAAAAGATTAAAGATTACTAGAGAATATGTGACTAGTCTTTTAGGATTTGATATGTCCAATGTTCAAGAAAGGGTGAGATTTTTAAATGAGGTAATGAACAAAAGTGATATTCTTAAACTTTTGAAACTTCCTGAAAATCAAACTCGAAAGAAATTGGTAATTCAAAGTTTACTAAAAGATACGGGTTTACTAGTCCAACCTTCTCAAATGCAAGAAGTTTGTGACACAGTGGGGGTGAGTAGAAGGGTTTATAGGGCCATCTCTAAAACCTGGTTTCAGGTTTTAAAGTATTACAAGATTAAAGCTTTTGGGTTCCCTAGGCCTCACAATGTTGGGAAAGTTAGGATTCTATTAAACGAAGAAATACCCGAACATTTTGGAGAGTACTATCATATAGAAGGAACGATGCCATATGAAAAACAGAAAAAAAATCTTCTTTTGAGTATAATGTTTTTAATAACATTTGGATGAGTATAAAAAATGTTCAATCTGCTATGGTGAGATACTATAATATGCAAGAAGTAGATTGTGAAGGAAAACTTATATTTGTTCCTGAAATTGGATGAAGCTCAAATTCAAAAATGTCAAAAATGGAAAGAGTATCCATATCCCTTATGAATAGAGCATTGGACTATAGCCAGGGTAGGCTTGATTCCCCATACCACAAAACTCAATCAGAAATGGAACTTTGGTGGATCGGAGTAGCTTAAATACCAGTAGAAAATCACGATACATTGAAATGTCTATTTTTGCAGACCGATATCCCTTCTGTTATATAGTACCAAAATGCAGGTGAAAAACTCTGTGTAGATGGCATGGGTGACTTTATTGTAGAATGGCACTTGAGTGCCGACATAAAAGTATTAAAGTGCATGTTTGGTGTATGTGGAGGTGCCAATACCAAGTATCCATGTCTATATTGCATGGCAAGCACTAGAACAAAAGGATGGCTTGCAGAACACGAGGTTGAAAAAGCACCATCAAGGAATAGTGTTAACGTCATCAACTACCCATCGTCTTCTATGATTTGGGATCCAATTCTAACAATAGATTTAAAAAATGTACATACATGCACAATGCATCCACAGATTAGAATCTTGGACAAATTGCTTTGACTCCATCTTGACTATGCATATTCTATTAAGCCAACTAAACTTGCAGCAGACGAGTGCATAGAAAAATGCGAGGCTTTGCTCTCTCAAATGGGTTTTCATGGTGGTCAAGTGCATCTTAAAAAAGATCCCACTCTTTCAAAAGGAACCGGTGATGTTTTGCAAGATGTTTCAATGGGTGGAGAAAAAGCCAGAAGATTTTTGAGTAACCATGACAACAAACAAGTTGATGCTATGTGGAATTGTTGGAAGGATCTTTGTGTTATAACAACCAATGTCGAAAGTAGACCAGATGTAGCCAACAAACGCATGGAAGTGTGGAAGAAGCTCGACAATTTTTTGAAATTTTTGAGACAACAAGTTAGCTCTGCTACTTTTGCAGATGACTTTAAAAAGACAATAAAGCTTTTAATAACTGCTATTACAGATGCTTGGGGAGCAAAAGATATCACATATTACTTGGTGAGTATTCAATTACTTTCTAAAGTCTGGATAGTATTTTACTTTGCATCCTATTGAGTTCAACTAACTTTTTTAAAATTTTTAGCATATTTTGTACTTGTATGGACCATATTTTGCAAAACAAGGACCCCTTGCAATATGGAATACTCAGGGAATGGAAAAATATCACTATCAAGCAAGGACTTCGTTTTTCAAATGTACGAGAAAGGGAGGGGGGCAAAGAAGGAGCAATGCACTGAAGGATATTCAATTGGTTCTATAGGAGGCAATTACAACGGATGAGATCAAACAACCATGCTGCTCAACCACAGATGGAGATTAATGCTTCACTTTGAAACTTTGTACTGAATCTTTCTAAAGAGATCCAAATTCAAAAAAGATATTTTTGTGCAAAAAATTATCAAATTTACATCAGTTTTTGATTTTTTTAATATCTCTAGGCATGTCACCCCTATATCTCAAAAACTTTCTTCTTTTATAGCCCCCAAGAAGGTTGATATTTGTCTCCTCAGTTGTTGCTGCATAGCTAGAGTAGCAAAGAAACTATCCTACTCTTGAGGCATTGAATCCTGCAGCATATCCAAACATTCGAAGTGCTGCTGCTCTCTCAAGTAGCATGATCTTGTTTGCATTGATTTGAAGGGGAGTGTACCCTAAAAACCGTGACAATATCTTCAGTTCAAACATTGGCGACTCGGGATCTTCAGAATACTGCATGTGGAAAGCACAGAAGGTGGCACTATCCAATGTAGGCATGTAGTGCATGAGAGAGGAGGCATCCCTTCTTGAAGAGCCCTCTATTTCTTTCCCTCTCGAGCATTTATCTCTCCCAAGAAAATTGTCTTTGTCAAGGAGTTCAATCTGCAAAACAAGACAATGAGTAATTAAAACAAACTTGAAAAAAAAGAAAGATTTCAAAAGGAAGATCACCTTTTGCAGCTCATCTTTGGCAATGACTTTTTCTTGAAGGATATTGCATGATCCGGTCATCTCTCTTATGTCAACTTCCTTTCCAAATTTTTTCAGCTTAAAGTCTCTGCCAAAAGATTGGATGCCAAGCTCAACAAGCCTCTTCTCAAAATCCTCATCTTTGAGGGAAGGTTTTTCCTCTTCCACTCTTCTCATGCATAGAGCAAGTGCATCAGGAGCAGGCATAAAATCTTTATTGGATGTCTGAAGATCAAATGCCAAAAACTCCTGTTTTGACTCTTCTTCTGTGTCAATAAAATATTTGGCCACCTCAGAAGCTTTAGAAATGGTTGCAATACAGTAGTCCTCCCTCATATTATGCAGACACTGGATATGATGGAGAGGGATATACTCTTTCCCATTGATATAGAGGTAGGGAAGGTTTGGAATAGTAAGGGAAGCTTCAGATACCTCTACCTCATCTCTTGGCTCATCAATGACAGTACTAGCTCTAAATTGAGCCACATCAAAATTTGCCCTCTCCTGCTCCTCAGCTGCAACATCAACTTCCTCCTCTTCTAGAATCTCACTTTTCTCAAGCTGCAAAACTGTGGAAACATTTTTATTTGTTGCCTCATCTGTATCTTTCACCTCATCAGCTTTGCCTTGCATGTCAACTTTAAGGAACAAAAAGAAAAGAAATGCAACTTCTTTTGGAACAAGGTTGCAAGGCTTTAATGTAATTGACAAGAAATGGTAGGTGGACAAACAAAGGAAGTCTTCTTAGAAAATCTTCCAAACCTCCTTGTTACTTTGGTTTTCTCAATTGAGTTGGTTAGTAAATTCGGTTAGATGACAATAAGTCTTGCCATCTAACAACAAACACTTGCCTTCAACTGCCTCTTCAAACTCTTTGAATTCTTATGTCAAGAACTCCTTCAAATGGTCTAACAAAGATGCAAGATCAAACACAGGATTGAATATTTCATATGCTTTGGTGTACACCTCAATGTCACCACCATCCATCGCAGCCACCAATAGTTTCTCACTTGGAATCTCCTCCAAAATCTCCTCCCGGCCTTTGTTCATGGTAGAGGAAAAGTCGACAGGCGAAGCTACTAGATACAAGGTCGGGAAATACGCCCAAAGCGATATAGAGCGATGAGGGGGAGGGCTAGACTAAGAGCAGAGCGCCCATCATTGGGTCTCAGAACCTCACTAGCACGAAGAGATAAGGGTGGGTTCCAAGATTTGCAACTTGCTTGGATTGCGTCGTGTCGGTGCAATGAGAAATCCGAACCACGCGATAGAGGCTAACCCCAGCGTTTGCAAATGAGTACTGGCGCGACCAACTTGAATCTCGAACAACGCGATAGACGTTAAACCATGGCTGTGCAAATGCATACCTACACGTCGTGCAGGACGAGGGCACACCAAAGCGACCAACTAGAATCCTGAAAGACGCGATAGAGGACAGACCACCGGTGTGCAAATGCAAACAGGCGCGTCGTGCAGGATGAGAGGACTAGTAGACAAATACTTGTAATAAATCGCGTTGTATGGGAAAAGTAAACGTGCAACATTAATAACATTCAAGAACAAGCTTTATATAGGGTCCGAAATATGACCGTTATTGACATGTGTCAGCCATGCAGACGTGCCACGTGGCCTGCGTACAACGATCGTCATACGGACGGTTGGATGTATATAAAGCCCTATCACATGCTCATTCTTTGCTTTCCCCCATACTCCACATTCGCGTCATGTTGCCCTCAACTACTCGCACTTTGACCCATCCAGACTTTCTTCCACAGACACGCACTACCCATCCTCACCAATACGACGCGATACGAGCTACTCCTAGACATTGGGTTGCCAATCTATCGCGCTATGCGTTTGTCCACTAAGCCAAGCTGCTTCTCAAACGACACAACCCGGATGTGTTTGTGCATGTGGGTGGACCTACTATCGCTTCGTGCAGGTCTTATGTCTTGATTTATTGAAAAAGTCTAAGCATCCCATACGACGCGATACGGGCATGTTCCAAAGTCTGGGTGAGCCCCTTATCGCGTCGTGCAGGTCTTTTTGCTTGGCTTATTGAAAAGTTCCAAAGCTCACATACGATGTGATACGGGCATGTTCTAGGGTGTGGGTGAGCCCTCTATCGCGTCGTACAAGTCTTTTTCTTTGAAAGTTTCGATGTTCACATACGACGCGATAAGGACATACTCCAGAGCGTGGTTTACCCTTCTATCGCGTCGTGTTGGTGTCTCTCCCCAATATCATTTTCTTCATACACGACGCGATAGGTACATCTTGCAGGTTGTAGGTGACGCATCTATCGCATGGTGCGGTGTTTTGTGACCCAAATGGCGAGGACTAAGCAGACTGCAAGGAAGGTCTACGAAGCCCCAACTGATCCAGAATTAGATGATGTTGAGAAAGATCCAGAGAAAGCACCCCCTCCACTACCTTGTCAAAGGCCCACTGCTAGAAAAATATTGAATTATCAGGTGAAATCCCTAAGAGAAATAAGAAAAGCACAAAAGTCTACTTGCCTAACTGATTCCAAATCTCTCTTTCATGAGAGTTTTCAAAGATATATCAGATAGACTTGTAAGCATGATGAATATCAAAACTTTTGTCTCAGTAAGGTGGCAATCTCAAGCTGTGATGTGCCTTCAGGAAGCTGCTGAGGATTTTCTCATAGACTTTATGAATGATAGCTACATTGCAGCTGCATTTGCTCACAGGGTCACACTTATGAGCAAAGATTTTGTGCTTGTGTCAAGGCTAAGGTACAAGTTTGATAAGGCTCTTGAGCTCATTCCTAGTGAGGATCTTAGAGCCCTCCAAATTTTAAACATCCCTGCTTCCAGGCAGTATAAAGATTCTAGGGTTGTCATTGAGGATGTTACACATGAGTATGAGACAAGAAAGGTCCATGATATCAAAGCAGGAAAGGAGGTTGAGAGGGAGCAAGACATGATATCAGAGGATGCTATCCTTCAAGAGCAAGCTGAAATTTTAAGAGCATCCAACTCTCTTCTTTATGAAAAAATCACAGGCCAAATGGTGGTGGATGTCTCCTTGTTTGGAGATACTGAGGCGTATTTGGACATATTCCCTCAAGACACAAGTATGCTTGTAAATCCCAACATTGAGCTTGGTGAAACTGTGCTCTTTATCTGTCTCAGGTATGTGTTTCTCCTTTGCTAATTATTAGTGCATGTGCAAGGTGCCTAGGCACATGCGGCTCATTGGGGCTTGTGTTTTCTTTTTCTGGTGTCTTATGAGGGATCTTCCAGAGGCTCTAGCTATGCAAATTTCCATACGTGACCCTCTAGTGACACAGTGCCTTTTTAACAAGCAAGGAACCCTTTCAAGTTTTTTTGAAGATTTTAACATACTGACCTTCAATTACATATTATACCCCTATGTTGAAGGGTAAATCTTAACTCCTTACATGTTATTTTTAACATTTTGTGGTATTCTTAGCTAATTGTTTTTTATTTTGTAGAGGACATTGGAGTCTTATTATCTTCACTCTTTTGGAGAAAGATATTATACTTATGAATTCATTGTTAAGTATCCATGGGAGAAGTAAACTGTAAGTATGAAGCATAATCTATGCTTGATGGCCCATTGTTTTCTATTAGTAGCTTTTTGATTCAATGTCTTCTTGCAGTGCTGCCAAACTTATTGTTGGTCACGTGAGTACCACAAATAAGGATTACAATATAGAAGCTTTCAAGTACTACAAAAAGTGTCTTTACAGACAGACTCAACATCTTGTGGATGGAGGGTGCTTGCCAATGCATGGAGATATCTTGAGTCAAGGTGCCGGATGACTACACTCACTATAAGTGTGTGGCTCATGTATTTATTTTGATGTTTTATGTATGTATGTACTCATGTCCAATAGTTCCTTTTTCTATTTTTTTCAGTTGCATGACTATCCAGAGTCTTGGGTCACGTGGGTGAGAGAGAAGGTTGTTTCTATGGTTTTGGAAAGATCAATAAATCCCAATGATCCAGAATCTCCTTTTCCACCAAAGAAAGGTAGAGCCACCAAAGGTTTGGATGCAAAGAAAATGGATCAGAAGAAGAAAAGTCCTGCAAAGGAGATCCATACAAAGAAAAAGGATCACAAGAAGAGTCCTGCCATGGGGAAGAGTCCCACCAAGAAGAAGATCCCTGCCAAGGGGAAGAGTCTCACCAAGAAGAAGATCCCTACCAAGGGGAAGAGTCCCACCAAGAAGAGCCCTGCAAAACAAAGAGCAGATACAAAGGGCCATCCATTCCACTCACTATTGAAATTCATGGTTCAAAAGCGTCGTACACTTAAGAAAAGTAAGGGGGAGGCACCTAGCTCACCTTTCAAGCTACCATTCATGTTGCCAAAGAAGGTTGCCAAATCACCCAAGCCAGCCAGTCCTCAGGATCCCAAAGCACCAACCCCTGCCAAGTCACCCGTGCCAAGCCCTGAGGGGCCCAAAGCACCAACCCCTGCCAAGTCACCACCACCACCCACTCCTGAACTTTCACCCCTTCTGAACACAAAAGGAAAAGGATCTCTGAGGATGCAGAATCCTCTCAGGCAAAAAGAAAAGTGGATTTTTATGATTGATTACTCCACAAAATCTATGTACACTTTTGTTCATTTTGTCCATATGAACATATATATATATATATATATATATACCCTTTGGTGATTCATAATTTTGTACTTCAAATACTTAATACCAACTATTTGATTCTTACATGTGTATCATGATATGTAAGTTTAAAACAACATAAGTATTGTTCACAATAAGGTAGAGAAAAGATAAATATATTTGCAAAATGATTACAATATTGAACTTGTTTTTTCAAGTCCTTGCAAGTGGCTCAAATACAACTCTTTTTGGGGGAAGGCATGTGATGAAAGAGGTTGAATTCTCCATCCTTGTGCTCACCACAATTTCATCCACTTTGAGTCTATACTCGGGATATGTTTCATCAAGAAACTCAAGAGATTCTCTAACATCATTTAGTCTCCAATTTGTTGTTACTATCATGCTTCTATACTCGGTGTGTGGATGGACTGTGACCTTTAGTTCAAACTCTAGACAATTTCACTCAGAGTCGAGAGGAACCCAGCTACCTAATTTGCTTCTCCATCTCCTATAGTCATAGCCCATAACTAATGATTGACGACATAGTTGATATGAGATAGACATAGAATTTGGGCTTACTCTACAACTAATATTGTCACCAATATGGAAAGTTTCTTTGGTCCTCCATCCGTCTCCAAGAACATTATCCAGTTCAGTCATAGAAAGTCTTCTATTAAGCCACATAGTCTTTGTCCACTGCAAGTCCATTGTTTTGAAACATGCCACAAAGACATGTATAGGCAAGAACCATTGAACTTTAATCCTTCTTGATATCCTGCCCGGAGACATAGCTTTAAGGATGTCTTCTTTGATCTTGTATTTGAAGCTTGATATAGTACATGCATCAGGAGCTTCCCAATCAAGTGAACTTATGGTGGGAACGGGTAACTGATGTAGTTCTCCATATGCACCTTCTTGTGATGGAACTTTGTATTCTACAAAATAGACAAACAAATCCATTGTTTTGTAAAAGGAAGGTGGCTTGTCAGCATACATGGCATCTGCAATCCCTTTATGCATTGCTTTGAACGTCCCACTTAGACTCTCCACAGGCTGCCATTCCACAGCTGTTGAAGGAAATATATCTGGAATGGAATCAAAAAATGAGAAAAACAATGGGATAATGAAAAATTCACTGTATCAAATAGTTCTTTTTGTACTTACAGTAAGAATGCAGTGTGGGATGTTCTTCCCATTCTAACACCATATCCTTGGCCATGTACACATGCTGAACCTTAGCTAGCCAGCCATTGTCGATCACTTTGAAAGCAAGAACACGACCTTTCCAATGGTTTTTTACTTTATCGCGTTTAGTTCTCTTCACTCTGTGTACACCTTTGCATGAAGGAAGCATTGTTACCCAGTCATTCACATGAAAAGATATGGGCTTCCAAAGACCATCCTCTCTAACATTATGAAAGTCACAAGAAGTTATGTTATGTGAAGGGCGACGTGAAAAAGACACCATGGGAACTTAGAGATTAGAGAAGAAGAAAGAAAGTATAGACGGAAAGACTTAAACCTCTCACAAACTAGAGAGAGCGAGAAAGGTATACGTTTGAAAAACGTAGGTGATTTGTCATTAATGCCCTTGTTTTGATAGCCTTCTGACATAGATTTCGTATCTTTTGACAACTCTTTTGTGAAATATAAAGTATAATAAAAGACGAGACTTCAGTACTTTGAGCCGCAAATTTAATGAGCTCTCTTGCTGAAAGCACCCAAATATAACAGTTTCAGCCTTATGATCAAGACATTTAGCGGTTCTCCGTCAAAATAGGACCACCAAAACCCACAATAGAGGAGACAAGAGTGCCATACTTTTGTATACGTGTCAAATAACTATTGGACTATTCCTTAATCCTTAGATTAACAAACAACCCTTTTTGAGTCGTTTTTGGCCCTAATGGTTCGCATTTGAGTTGTTCCTTTGTTTGGTTTAATGCTATTTTGAATGTTCTCTTTTCTCTTAGCCTCTTTGCAAGTTTTTCGATGAGTCCTTATAGATCCGTTTCCAGTTTGGTTTCTTTTGGAAGTTTCAATTTATCTGCCTCTAGCTTATTTTTGTTTTTTCCTCATCTTGAGCTCTAGTCACCACTTTGATTGGGATTGTTGTCTCCTTTGACTCAGATCCACTTGAGCACGGTAAAATTCCAATGACATTGACGATTTCTTTTCTTAGGTTGTTAGGATTCTTAGCACAATGTTGAAACAAGTGATCCTTCACACACCCCTCAAAGAAACCCAAAGATTTTTGTTATTTGGCCTTTGTGAGGACAACCTCGTGCCCAATGGTTACCTCCACATTTCGAAAGCATGGGCCTTTTGGCTGGGAAGATGGTGGTGCCCCCATCAACTAGCCTGTCCTAGGAGGATATCCTCTACGTTTGTAGTTATGGTTGGCTATGAACATAAGCATATCCTCATCCATCATGAATTGATTTCTAGTAGTTTGAGTCACATAAGAGGGTTCAGTAGCTTCATGGGTGCTAGCTCAAAATGGACTATTCTTAGTAGCATAAGCTACACCCTTGGTTTCTCTCACATGGATTTCTACAGGTTCCTCATAGTAAGTAGTGGGTGGCATCATTGGATGATTTATGAGTGTCTCGGTCGGCTCTGTATACCACACGATGGCCCTATTTCCATGAGGAAAATATGGCTATTTGCCCAACACAGGTTGTGGTTTGTCTCCTCCTTGTGCTATGTTATTGGGTCCAATCTTGTACCTTGGAGGTGGTGGTAATTTTTTCCCTATTGGAGGTCCATATGGGCTTTTCCTTACATAATTCCGATTATAGAAGCACTCATTAGTATCATAATTGGTGTATTTATGCTCAATTACCCACTACTTTAACACTCTTGGAGCATTGATTGAAGATGGCTGCTACTATCTCAGATTGGGATTTTGTGAGTACATTTGATTCATTTTGCAGATCACTTCTTCAATGACTTGATCTGTGTTTGTTGTGATTGAAGTAGGATCACCACATTTTGTAGTTGACTCACTAGCTATAGAAGAGGCATTGCTAGTTTTTTTTTCTATGTCCTCCATTACCTCCTTGTACGTCTTATAATTGTCAACTAGATACAACGCTTCCTTAGTGACGTTCAAATTTTGTACATGCTTTCAGGTGTAAGTCCTTTTTGAGAGTTTTATTTCTCATGCCCTTTTTGGTAACTCTTGCACTAGACATCTATCAATATATTATTTGAAGCAAAGCAAAGTTTCCTTTAACTTTTCATTCTCGCTTAAAATCATAGATTTGAGAAACCATGTTGTGCTTGATTCCCCTCTTGGAGAATTCCTTGGAAAACTCTCGCAAGAGCTGATCAATGTTCAGGGAAACCTCTGTTGTTTAGTGGCTAGAGCCAAGTCAATGTCATCCCTTCCAATGTGAATCCAAAGCCTTCATACTACGTATGGAAATCCGTGACTTGTTCTATGAGGACAAGGATCCTAAGGAGAAAGGCTCGACGTAGGGGGTCAAGGACCTGAGCCAGGGGCTGGAACTGGACCAATGTGGAATGGGGATCCATATTATGACTAGGGATAGGAGCGGACCTATATATAGGGTGGTAGGGTGATGGATCCGGCATCTCAGTCTCCTAGGTCTCACATTGGTATCAGAGCTCTAGAAAAAGGGGAGCTATGGAGGAGGAGGAGGAGCGTTTCATGAGGCATGCAAGCTCCTAGAAGCCCGAGAATCTCTCTCTCTCTCTCTCTCTCTCTCTCTCTCTCTCTCTCTCTCTCTCTCTCTCTCTCTCTCTCTCTCTCTCTCTCTCTCTCTCCCCCCCCCTTTCATGAGAGGTTTCATGGCGAGGGTAGAATCGCAGGAAATTTTCCAAGCTACAAGGTACACACGGGCAGGCTTGCGCTGGACCAAAGTAGGCTAAGGGGGAGTCCATGGTGTTCTTGACCTTCAAAAAATGGATCTATCTCTCTTGCTCAGGGTTGGCCATGGTCCAAGAGACAATTTTCGACACAAGAAGGTTCCCGTATTCAGATTGTACACGGAGTTTGCATGCCATAAGGTTTTCCTGGGTCATTTGCCTACCATCGCCGAGCTTGGGAAGCCCTTTGTTCACACCAAGCACTCAATGGTTTGGGCTTTTATACCTTTGAAGGGTTTGTTCCCATAGTGGGACTCTGGGCAGGGTAGATGAGAAGCATGCCCCTAGCAAGGCTTGCTAAGCGGCCATGAGCCGCATAATTTTTTTGAGCTACAAAATCTTTGATGCTATTAAGTCTTATTTTGGTTTCATGAAAGTCAGAGTTAAGAAATATTTGGGCGGGAAGAACCTTGCAGGTAATTCTATCGGCAAAGATTGCACAAGTGCAATAAAGCGTATGAGATTTGACCTTGATATGAGAATTTGATAAGGTTTGAGGTTTCTTGTTTTTGAAGTTTCCATCACTTTCTATATAAATTAATATTGTAGGAACACCATCCCCTCACTAGGATACACTTGTCCCTAAGCCTCTACACTCAAAGTCCTATCTCTAGACCCATCTACAAAAAACACATATAAAGACAAAGCTAGATTTTTGAAGTGCCCAAAACTAAAATGTATGAGTACCTATGCGTAGCTTATGTTGCTACGATTCTAATGACCACTTGTAGGCAGTAAACAGACATCATTTGATATACTTACGCCATGAGTAGCTTGTAGATGCACGAGCGCATATGTTCCATTCCGTGAGGAATTCTTGGCGTTATTGCATAGCTCTTGCCAAGGCTAAAGTGATGGTGAAGTTGCATCTATAATGTGATGAGCCAGCGGGGAGTAGTGCCAGGATGAAGCTCACGCTCTCTCTCTTTCTCTCTCACAGACAGTCGACGGCAGCTTAAAAGTTATGATTATGATGAAAGTTCTCTCAAAAGTGACCTAGGTACCTTATATACTAAGGTCACATTAGGTTAAACCTAAATTAGATTTTGAGGGGTCAAATGGCATCTAGAAGTGCCATTACACCTCGGCTTCTACTACTAGACTACCTACTTATTACAAATGATGTTTATAACCATAATCCTCAGCATTCCATAATTCTCAAAAAGTAATTCTTTGTTGAGTTATGTCGTGTGTTAACCCAACCGTCAAGACTCCCCCCCTCCACATTCATGTCGTCCCTGACATGACCTGGTTGTCGATGTTGCTGCGGTCTTTGTTGTCGTTTTGTTGAGGTAAAGAATGTATAGGTTGTAGCCTTTGCAAAAGCTCGTCTTGTTCGTCCAATTCGATGTACATAGTCTTCACATGATTCAGGAAAGTTGTAATTGATGACGAACTTTATGTCCTTCACATCCATGCTGAGATGCAGCATTTGGTTCTGTCTTATAGGTCTATTGCCAGATTCTAAATTCATAAAGAACCCAATCTCGTTCAGCTTCACTCTTGGTTGCTCTTGTAGATCTGTCAATTTTGACTATTTCTCATTCTCATAAACAACTTCTACAATCTGTAGAATTGAGTGATTAGCTGTCAAATCTTGTGAGCCAATGACAACTTTGTAAGGATTCTATAGAAATTGTCTGGCTAAACCTTCAACTTCTTTAGTCCACGTTGCACTCCAATGCAAAGTATGCCTGACAGGCCGAATCTGGGAGATATTTTTTCTCATTTGAGGTTCAAAACTAATGTCCAGCATTTGATTTTCCTCAGCAAGGAAAAGATATCTAACCCTGTGAAGGTTGGTTTTGTCGACCATTTGTGTCTGCTCCTCTTCGTCTTGGTAACTCCTTTATTCCTACATCAAGGTGATCAAAGTTTCATTCCCACTATTAGCTTTCATGTGTTGTAAACCATTATACTGCTTCTACTTGATACATGACTTAATTAAACCCAACAAACCCTAGTTAATTCCCCAAGTTAGTAACTTGCATCAAAAGGGCTTTATCCAACATTATTCATGATAGATTCCCATCTACAAGCTATTATCTTCCATTTGTCCCCAAAATTCATCTTCCATTTGTCCCCAAAATTCATATACATGGTTTACAAGGTATGTAGATGGCTATCATTGCTTCATATTTGAAAAAATTGCATGTTTGGCTAGCTAGGGGTTATACTTTTTTCTTTTTTGTTCATTAGGAAAAATATGAACCCTATAGGGGGCCTTTGGGATTAAGGTTAATTAGAGGCCAGCCAATAGGAAGAGGGTGGTGGACACACTCTATACCCTCAAAAAAGTAGGGGGACAAGGTAGCTTTACATCTCTTAATGGCCTCTTACCTAGTGAGAAGGTAAGGGAGGTGGCTAGGGGAAAGGGATGGGGGGAGGGACCACTTTGACCTTTTTTCCCCCACTTTTTGGTCCAGATTTAAAAATACACTAAAAAATTCAAATTCTCAAAAAAATTCAAATTTCGAGTTTTCCCTCCTTAGAAGGTCCCCAAATTTATTTCATGATCAAAAAAGTATTTTTGACCTCCAAAAGTAAAAAACGTGAACTAAAAAAACCAAAAATTGATTTTTTTTTCAAAAAAGTTCAGAACATCATTTTCCACCCTCCAAAGTCTTTCCAAACCTATTCTATAGCTAAAAACCGATTTTCTCTCTCTACAAACTCTTTTCTAAGCTCTCCACTGCTGCAACAACCACATGCACCCCCTATAGTCCAACATTATCTCTCTGCTAGCTTTCTCCCACCTCCATTGTAGCACCAAGCAAGCTCCTCCCCCATCTCTTCCCCTTGCCCACAACATAGTTTCACACCAAGCTAGATCCTCTTCCTTCTCTCACCTCCATTACACCATGAAACAAGATGCTACTCCTTCTGCTTTCATTCACTCACACTACATGGAAACCTCTACTCTCAAAGATGGAAAAATTATGAGCTCACATGACTTGCATACCACAGCAATAGGAGGTGTGAATAGTGTGTGGACATTGCAAGGGTTCATCTCCAACATAAAGATAAAATGGTAAGAAAACTACCCTTGTAGATTACATTCAAAGCTTAACATCATTTCCATATTTAAGTTTATCATGCTGGAGAGAATAAACCTCTTTATGGCTTTCAATGTTTAGGTTTCATACCTCATAACACTGGGTGGTACTATTTTGTTGATGGCTTTGGTGCGCCATCTATAATTGTGTAGCATGTGATTGTGTCTCACAATGCAAGTAAGCTATGTTATCTATGGAGAGTCATCAAAAAAATTTCTTATAATTTATTCTTTGTATAGTTGTCATTAGATTATCATTTTGTACTTTATCATTATGTACTTATAACTTTGTGCTCACATAATCTGTTGTTTACATACAGAGTCAACTTCTCTTTAGAGGACATGAGCAAGCAACCATGTGCAAAGATGTAAATCACTCTATTTTTGTTTCGTGAGGAACCTTTCACTATGATGTTAAAGGATTTTGATAAGAATAGTAGAATTTTTTGTAGAATCTTGAACCAATAGGTACTCTCTAGGAGCTCTTAGAAAAGCCATCCATATAGTACTACTATCTTCCCTAGTGTCATAGACACACAAATACTCAAGTGTATATGAATCTCTAGACA
Source organism: Adiantum capillus-veneris (assembly GCF_014529385.1). NCBI lineage: Eukaryota > Viridiplantae > Streptophyta > Polypodiopsida > Polypodiales > Pteridaceae > Adiantum > Adiantum capillus-veneris. Next base: position 22,340,594 of record NC_140940.1, on the reverse strand, counting down.
AGGAAGGCAAATACTTGTAATAGAAGCCTAACAACAACAACATTGTTTCCATTTGTAATTATTTTCATGAGGTTGGATTCCTGTATAAATACAATATAAATATGTTTTTTTGTTAAATGGTGTCATGTTGAGTGAGAGTATTTAATTTAGATTACTGGAGTTTCATACAGATTTGAGAATTATTGTTGACCTTTATGGATATTTTGATTTTCCTGTAAGATTCTCAAGTCTTAATCTCCACAATGAAGACATTCAAGCAATATTTTGATTTCAATTTAATCATTAATGGTTATTCTTATTAAAGTGGATCATAAAATTTGTCAAGATGTCCTCATTTGGGGATGCTTAATATATATCATTAGCAACATTTCACAAGTTGAGCTTTCCAACATGTTATTGTTTCCATACTATGTATATGCCAAGCTTGACTTAGAGAAATGGCAACTTGAGATGGAGGTGTTGATGTATAGGGGTGACTCATTATTGACTCGTGTTTCATCATACATATATTGTAAAGCCTTTGAGTTTCCACCTTTTTTAGTAGTGCTGACAAGTTTTTGATATCAAATCTTCTTAAATATCCCTATTCATGAGCTATTGGTAGCTATTTTTTTGGTATTGCTAAAGATGGTACCAATAGATATTACCTGGTGAACTTAACTGTTAAATTGCGGATTTGATTTTTACTATGTAGCTCATTTGGATAGAGAAAGTTTAAGCATAAATTATAGATACATGCATTGTTAACATAGAAGATATGTACCAATCGAGCCTATGTAAACTTCTAATCAAGAAACCTTTGGTTGGATACTATAAAAATAGGGGTCACATGTGGTTTCAAATACCAAAGAAATGGCTTAATCAAAACATTCCCAAGAACACAAGGTGGACACAGAAGTAAAAACTGGCTCCTTGTTTGGTCGATTTCTAGTGCTGAATGTTTAGTGCCCAGGATTTGTGAGGCCTTTGACCTGGGGAGTTCACTAAAGTATATGTAACATAGCACACGTGTTCAACATAAGGGATTTTATATTCTTGTAAAGTTTAAAAAACATGTGTAGATAATACCTATAAGGGGTACTTTTAATCCAAACTGGTGAACGCACATGATATAGGAAAATTTTACATAGTGAATGTTCCAGACCTTTGAACACAAAGAAAAAGGGACCGGGGGGGGAAGGTTGCTCTGATTACATCAAATGCTACACCTGTATCTAATGGCCATGCATTAAAAAAAGTCCCTATTTGTCATTATAAGGCCCCAGGGGGGGAGCTCTTGCTCTCTGTACATCTAACTTACATCCTTATCTCATACTTATACACAATAATTTTGCAAATTTTTGCCATGTAAAATTTTTGCAAGAGTGGCCACAAGGGCGCGCGAAATGCCCATCCAAAAGTCTTGGATGGGCATTTTGTGCATCCTTGCGGCCACTTGTTTTTTTTTTTTTTACTGTTGAACTTTTAGGCTGTGATGCAAAAAAAAACATATCTTGCTTCGATTGTCCAAAAAACAACGTGCAAGTTGGAAATTTCTTAAAAAATAATGTAAAACAGATATTTCTTATTTTTTCCTTAATCTACGGGCTCCAACGAAAACCATGGAAACTAAAAATATTCAAAGAACCAATGTTTTTTATTGTGTTAAGGACTGTATTTCTTACATACAAAACTTTCCCAAAATCTCGCCCTAACACCTTCAAAAGAGGCTTCCAAGGAGTGCCCTCGGTCAAAATTTGAAATTGAAGGAAAATAATCAGAATGAACTCCTAGACTGTGTACAAACTTTAAAATAACCAAAATTTCTTGCAAAAAAAAGTTATTGCTAAAAATTTGAAAATAGACTTCCCTTGGACTTCCCACGACGATAGAAATCAAAGGGTTCAAGGAGAGGTGTGGCATCGAGGTTTATTCCGTCAAGATCTCTTGTACTTTATCATGTCTTCTCATGTAAATTCTTACCAAACAAAAACAAATTTACACTTTAAATGACTGCAAATCTTATTTAACCTATCAAACAATCTAAAATATGGTAGACCTAGAGTGCTCTTACACATCAACAAACAAAAAAGTCCAAATTTCTTCTCATTAACTTTGATAAACATACATTTGTGAACAACTTTCAAGGAGTAGTGCGGTCATAGTTCTTACATCCATTCCATGACATGGTCTAGTATGGGGTGACCTATCACATAAAAGTTTATTTGGTAGGAATGCCCTCATGTTAGGAAAGGGTGTTGCTACTGATGCCCTCATGTTAGAAAGGGTGTGTTGCATTGTACCACTAGGGATCTCTCCATGTTAGCATAATGATTTTTGATGTAGTAGGAGCCACCTGTCACTAAGGAGAGCTTTGTGCCACCATAAAAGCTTCATGGTATGCTAGTTCCTTGAGCTATTCTTGCAAACAACGCCACTCAAATAGCATAGTAAGAGGTCACCTTGTAACAAAAACATGTATGAATTCAACATTTGCAAGCTGTATAATAAAGACACTTGTTAAGTATATTTTGTACAAATTTGCAAGTATTTCCATCCATCTTGGAATAAACAATCCTAAAATATACATTAGGATGAGATTACCCACCTCTAATAAGCATGGATTTAAAGCACCTACCTCCAAGATGTAACAAAGAAAACTATTTTAGAGGAAAAGTGGTGACACTTGGCCTCTCTAACCTGCAGCCTTTCACTATTTGTGCAAAAAGCAGCCTTTCTGTCAAGCACTATAAAACAAGTAGAGGCAACACCTTAGACTTCAAAGTCTATGATAAGAAGAATACAACCAAATGTAAGAAGTATATTGTTACCTTGCACAAAGGTGTGCTTTATTAAAATATGTGGCGGGTATTGGCAAGATATTGAAGAACCATCAGCATTCGTCTCATCAACGGTACAATGTTCTTGGGATGACCTCTGCTCACCCCCATGTGCAGCCTTCGGTGCAAATGCCACGTTGTGATGTCCGTGACCACCATGGCAGTTGTTGCGTGAGGAAGCAAAGGATGAAAAGAGAGAGGGGGTAGGGAGAGGGAGAAACATATAAGGAGAGAAGGGAGCACTAGGGGAAAGGGAGAGAGAGGGGAGGAGGAGGAGATAAGAGGACAAGAAGGGAGAGGGAGGAACATGAGAGGAGAGAAGGTGGCAGTAGGGGAGAGGGAGAGAGAGGGGAGGAGGAGGAGAGAAGGTAGCAGGGAGGGAGAGGAGAGGGAGAAAGGAGGGAGGAGGACGAGAGAACAAAGGTTTTTTTTTTGGAGGGGATTTTTTTTATTAAAAAATGGACTTTTAGAGCTTGTAGGTTTTAAAAAAGGTCAAAAAATGATTTTTTGATACGTATATGTTGGGTGGAAGTTTTAAGTCAAAAAGAAGTAGAAATAACTTTTTTGAAAGTCAAATTTTGGTTCTTAGTGTCCCACGTTTTCGCTAATATTGTCACACCTCTTTACTCTTTTCACTTTCAAAAATCTAGAGAGAGAAGGTGACCTCCTAGGTCCACATCCTACATGTGCTAAAAAAAAGGCTAGAAAAGCCTACTCAAAACTAGCTTCTTGAATGCCCTTGTTTCCTTAATCCTACACAACATTACCCTTAATCCAATAAAAGTTAGGATTCCTTACAAGGCACATGCAAGCGCCATATTTCTCCTAATGTTCAACCCTTAGCTTGTATTATCTATTTATAGCCTCTCGACAAAGTTTGGCTTGATTTGGGCTTGTATTTGGCTTTACAAGCTGACTTTTTAAATTTTAGCAGGATGATGATTTCTCTAACACCATTTGGCTACCAAACACATGTAGAACCAATGATGATGATCAGAATTGGGCTTGACCATTGGTTGCTCCTATAGGCATCTATCACAATAGATGATTGAATTGTCATTTTTGCCCCTTTTTTTCTTATCAGTATTGTTAGTCCCTTTTTGTTTGTTAGTCTTCATTAAGTCACATACAAGCTAGAAGATTTATAATATAAAGATCTACTTCCTGTATACGGCCTTGTTGTCGTGTGAAGTGTCTAATGTAAACTCTACACTTGATGGGTGCTTTTGTTTAGTCACCTCACCAACTTTATTTTCCTTGTAGACCATCCTGGATTTTGATGACCATTACCAGTCATGTTTGGACTCATGTTCTTGTTGAAAACTAATCGGCATCCTTTTCTCACCTCTGACATCATATAGCCTTGTGCGGATGACTTTTGAGTCATACCTCATGAAGTGTCATTGTTTTCTTGGACCTTCTTTGCTTTGTACAGATTGACATCTCTTCAATCTTTCCTTCATATGGATTATGGATTTTTCTTCTGTTTATCTCAAGAAAATCTCAAAAAACAACTAAATAAAACCAAAATTCAACTCAACTCTAAAAGAGAATCATTCTAATAGAATCCCAAACGCTATGTACATTGTACACATGTCCCTACGGGCTCATATATGGCTTTTTTCCCCGTACTTCTCTTATAACTGTACTATGAGGGCATATACTCAAAATTTTGTCAAAAAAATGTCACAATCAAACGCAAAAATTCAATACAACTCACAAAACATTTCCCCTTTTGGAAACACATCCACTACCTAGAAAGGTTTCTATCTCGTGATCTAAATCCCTTGGTGTAGGTAAATTTGAGAGATCCTCAAGAAATACATCTAAAAATTCCTTAAGACACCCGGAAAGGTGGCTGGCCTCTTAATCTTCAAACTGTTTAGTTTAACCTTATAGATTTGTTGCCCTTTGAGTAAACCCTTTTTAACACTAGAATGGTAACCTAAAAGGACATAAAAGTGTCCTTTCAGGGTTTTGGGAAAAAATTCCAAAACCATAGTAGATCCACTCATTTTGAAAAATCCTTTCATGAGCTTATAGTTCAATAACTACTACATATGGGAAAAATGAGAAACTTGTAATTTTTCTCATCCCTTGGTCACTACAAGCCTCCAAAGTTGATGCACCAGTGCATTTTGCCCAAAACAGCAATTTCTTACGGTTGATTGCATATAAATAAGAGTGGGGATTTTTGTAGGACATGAGATAAAATGCCCCGTTAACTTCAGTGGGTTGGTAAACAAAACATATGGTTGCTTTTACCCCACCATTTGTTTTTTGGGCAAAAAAAATAGGTACAAAAAAGTTGTATTTTTGCGATTCTGCGCACCTATCATCAAAGTTTCTATAGTCACGCTCAATACAGATACTATATACATGTTTTCTTAGTTCCCTTTGGGCCTTTGGATTCAAAAGGAGCCATGGAGCATGTCAAAAGGATAATGGATCTCTTGCAATTGGAACTTTGGGGGCAATGATAAAGTGCTAAATACATCAAACATGAAAAAACTGGGTTTAGCATTATGACCTCTAGAAACCCATAGAAACTACTCAATATCTAGCCAAGTTTGTAGTCTATGATTAGATATGGTTACTACCTACAAAATACACACAATTGGCCTAAGAAACTAGCAATGTTGAGAAAGTTATACTATGCTACTCTAAAATGTATCGTATTCTTCAGCAATCAAAAAACTCAACCATCATCATATACTATGCTATATAGCATATTAGGTCCCCCAAAACTCAAGGAAGATTAGCTTTATGTTATACATTACACTTACACAATCAAAATTGAATTTGGATATCAAGAAAGCCACCAAAAAAATCATAAAAGTGTTAATTTTGACCAAAAAACAAGATTATGCAATTCTTGTAAATTGGTCATAACTTTCAATTTTAACACTTAGCTCTCCCTACAAGCATCAAAACATGTTGAGAACTATGAAGGCCTAACCTCTAGCCATCTAAACCTCACAAACATGAAGTTTAGAGTGGTATAGTTGCCAAAAATTGAAAAAAAGCCAAAAACAGGACCCGTTTTATCACACAGTTTAGGTTCAAAAATGTTGTGCAAGAGTAAGGTTAATGGTGAGATTGATACTTTAAAAAAAATTCTAAGTTTTTTTCAGCTCAAAAGGCAAATTTGTGGATATATAGCACCTAGAAATTCATTTTCATACTCTTCAAATAATTCAAGCAAAATGGTCACTTAACAGGACACAAAAGTGTCCAAGGACATAAAAGTGTCTTGTTACCATTCTAGTGTTAATTCTACTAGCCTTAACTAAAGGAGCTCTCAGATTTCCAGTACGTCCTTGAGCTAATACTTCCTCACTTAATTTATAATCAAAAAACCAAGAGCAAATGAAACAGCTGGAAAGCTAGAAAGGCTAGGATAAAAGAACGTAAGGAACGAGAGAGAAAATCCCTAGCTGAGAAGCTTACTCAAGTTGAGGAGAAGATAAGACAACATGAGGAAAGGGTTGCACCAACTCTTACACAGACAACTCAACCTCCAGAAGAACCATCCACAAATGAGAAACCAAAAAGTGCTAGCTCGGGAGGATCACTGTTGGTCGAGAAGGTTAATGAGCATTTAGAAGACCTCCTAAAAGACTATGAAACGCGGCTCGAAAACAACCAAACCCAAGAACATAAGTGGATGACATATCCATATGTGGAACTAGAAAAGGACAATCTTGAAATGTGCAAGAAAATTATTCAAAGAGCCCAAGCTTTACTAGAACCACAAGTTGGAAAACCTGAGGGTGTGATCCCTATCCCACCTACACCATTAATCCCACCAAACCAAGAACAAAAAGAGCTAGATTCCAGTCATGGAGCACATACCAAAGCTCAAGGACCCCGCATTAGAACCAAGGATAGTATTGAATATCACGGATAACTCATCCGAGGGATTTCACATAACTATACCTGACAGCTGTAAAGAAATAGATGGTCTTGACAAATTGTAGAAACAAGTCAGAGAGGCCAATGAAGCAAGTGGGCTAAGCAGACGAGTAAACCAAAGGAATGATGGAAAAGGAGTGTCTCTTCCACCAATAGAGGAATTTGAGGTTGGATCTCGAATGAATCTAGAAATGGAATCATATTGGGGAGACAAAGGATCTGTACAGTCTATGGACAATCAACCCCATTTGCTAAGAACACTACCATCCTATACGGGAGAGTACAAGACCAAGTCAGAGGTTGTTGCAATCCCATCACAGAGACTGTCTCCCAACAATGTCATCGATTCAAAAGGGCTGATAGATATTCTATCTACCCCAGTCACTTGTACAATGATATTAGCCGAGTTACTCAAAATACGACCAAACATGTGGGCTATTGTGGAAAAATTCCTAGAGAAATTGGGTGTTAAAAAACCAATGACTCAAATTGAGGAAGGGATCAGAGAGCTGGAAATGCCTCAGCTAAACACTAGGCCATTGCCTTTAAACAAGGTAGGTGAGTATTGTGAGGGAGAAGATGGGAACACCACTCTTCATATGGAATTTCAAGGTGTAAAAACCATTGCAATCCTTGACAACGGAGCTAGCATTTTCATCGCAACAAAAGAGGTCTAGAAAAAATGGAGAAAACCAGCAGTGTTGGCTACAAGGATGAAGCTGCAGCTTGCAAACAGACACATGGAGAGGCCCATACGACTGCTAGAAAAAGCAGTTGTTGCTTCTTGTGGAATTGAATATCAGCAAACCTTTGCTATTTTTTACTTTGGCAAGAAGAACAACTATGATATCATTCTAGAAAGACCATTCATGCGACATCTGAAAATGGTCCAAGATTGGGGTTATGGCCATATCTACTTGAGACATATGGAAACCATGACAAAGATAAACTTGAAGGACCGTAGTTACAGGGATGTGACAAGAACACCTATGGAAGAGTTTGATTCCACCACTGTAGATAGCAGGACCAGAACTTCTAGCATGGTTGGGTTAGCCTAAACAACGATGCATATATGGAGCTTCACAATGCAAAAGCTTAAAGCAAGAGGAAGGCATCCTAGAAAGGGCAATTGAAGAATCTACAGATTATATCACGGAACCCTTTCTTGAAGAATAATTAGATCCACTTGAATGGGAACACATCTTGGCTACTCTCGATGTGTGCGCTATTCAAGACGATCCAACAACAAAGCTTTGTGATGAAAATTGTTATGATGTTGTTCCTTACTTTGCAGCGAGTGTGATCCAAGAACATGAAGCTAAAGAAGAAGATAAGTTCTTTGACTCTGTAGAACACTTGGAGCTTCAAGGAGATACCAACAATGGAAATCCAGACAACCCAACAGGTGGCTTGAACAACACTTTAACAAATGCACGGTTTTATGATCATCCAAATCAAAAACCCAAGAACCAATGTCACTACTATAGGAATAAAGTGCATCAAAAGTGGATTTTAAAATCCTTGGTGGAAATGCAATTGCAACAAGCATCCTCATACGTGGCTCCCATACATGAAGAAAAAATATGCCAAGAAGAACACAGGCATGTCAATGAGCTACCAACACCCTTATCAAGTGGATACCAAAGTTATCCCAAAAACAATAATCCAAGAGCAAATAGAAAGTAACTTTCCATAAGAAGCCAACCACAAAGGAAAAGTGCTTGAATGCAACCTTACTGAGGACAAAAGTGATATTGATGATTCTATTGACATCCCCTACCAGGTACTCAAGTCACCAACATCATGAGCAGCTTCTATGACAACCAAGAAAGGACAAAAGGAAAGAACTGGATACTAAAGAGCCAGATTGGACAAAAGCAGGTATGGATCAAGAGGACAAAGATCTTTGATGAAAAATCACAAGATCCAATGCCAATAAAAAATAGTCAAAGCCTGCAAGAACATATAAGAAAATCACAAAGTTGTAAGCTTTCGCCAATCAGATTTGGGTTCCCAAGAAGTTGATTCAAGCACAAAAAAGGCAAGAATTTATTCAAATTCCAAAACAGTTAAAGAATCAACTTCTGACGCCTGAATCTTGTCCTCAACCAAGAGTACAAGAGCTGAAGAAAATATGGCCGCGCTGACTTACACAAAGACAAGGTGGATCCCAAAGAAGTCTCTTCAAACACAAACGGTTCTAAACCTCTAATCAAAAATCATCTCCCAGGCTCGGCCTGACATACAGACTTTGTATTGGAGTGCAACTTGACCTAAAAAAGTTGAAGGTTTAGCCAAACAATCTCTATAGAATCCTTACAAAGTTGTTATTGGATCACAAGATCTGAAAGCCAATCACTCAATTCTACAGATTGTAAAAGTTGTTTTTGAGAATGCGACATACTCAAAATTGACAAATTTGTTGGAGCAAGTGATGGATGAAGCTTTATCTATCCATGATGATACAAGTCAAGCTGAATCGGATTAGGTTCTTTCTTAATTTAGATCTGGCAATATCCCTATAATGACAGTAGCAGATGTTGCACTTTGGGACTTGGATGTGAATGACATAAATCTCATCATCAATTATGATTTTCATGGATCATAGTTCTTGTTCTCGTTTGAAAAAAGTACAAGCAGTGGAGCACAGGAAAGCAACAACGACAACAAAGACTGCACCGACATTGACAACCAGGTCATATTGTCAGGGACGACATGAATTCAGAGGGGGGGGAGTGTTGACCCGTGAGTCAACAGTATGACATAACTCAACAAAGCTTTATTTTTTTAGAGTTATAAAATGCTGCGCATTATGGTTAAAAACATTGGCATTTGTAATGAGTAGTTAGTCTAGTTGCAGAAGCCGGGGTACAATGGCACTTCAAGATTGTACATGCAAAGCCATTTTACCCCTTGAACTCCATTTTAGGTTTAACCTATGGTAGCCTTAGTATATAAGGTACCTTAGTCATTTTGTAAAAGGAAAATTTTGTCATAATCTATTTTTAAGCTACCGTCAACTCTGTGTGAGAGAGAAAGAGGGAGAGCATGAGCTTCTTCCTAACTCAACTGTCCATTCGTTCATCACATTGGAGATCCAAAAACACCATCATGCTAGGCTCGGCAAGAGCTACGCGGGTGTTAAAAAATAAATAAAATTGCTAGCATGATTAATCACACACACACACGCACACACACTCCCTGCTTTGTTAGTAGCCGTTTTTGTCTCATCCAACCACAGACGCATCCTCCCTCTGGCGCAGCCCATGCCAGACCTCCTCGCTGGCAGCTTGGCATTTTTGCAACACACGCGCACACACACACACAGTGCCCTTGAGGCTCTCAGCTCATAGACATGGCCCGCCACGTGAGCTAAACACTCGTGCAGCCCACTTGCCCGCTTTGACCATAGCATGGAGTTGTGGTCACAAGCTCTCTCGCTTTAATCACACCACCAATTGAACTCACCCTGCTAGGTCTCGATGCTGCCTCCCAAAATCCTTGGGGCATGTAACCCGCCATGCTCGCTTGCTACCACACACACACTGTCTCACAAATCCTGTGAGACTTGTAGAATCTTAACCAACCCATATCTGCAAGCTGCCTACAGTCGGCGCACTAATAACTCATCAACACAATCTAGTTTTTATAACTTGTCAAGCGGTCAATTTTTCCACCGCAATGCCTGGCCTATTTTTAGAATCTCACTCTCACACACACACACTCACACACACACACACACACACACACACACACACGCCTCCCACTCTTGTTGACCCTGTTTTTCTTGAAGCTTTGAATCCACCCGAATTCTACTTGCAACTTTACAGTTCACTATAGGCTTGGCTTCTAGCCTTGGACACCCACAGGAGTCCTGCTCATGCCCGAGCCCGCCTTGCTTGCCAATATCCTCGCAACCCCACCCACCCCCACACACACAAATTGAGTGGGCCGCAGTGTCGGGGGATATGTGTTCAAAACGTGAGCCGGGCAGGCACCGGGCCTCTGGCTGTGAGAGGTGTGAAAGAGAGAGAACAAGAACAACATATGTAATTGACTCTGGCAATCCCCGTACTCATCAATTAATCAATTCAATCTCTGAATACAATGTAATCGGTAGCCAAGGTGGGCTGTTACCAGCACCAACACTTGGATCAATTGAAATATGAGTTTAAGCTTTCTTTACAGATTAATCGTGTTGTTAACGGCATACTAAAATGCTTAATTAATTTATTCAGACTGATGAGGTTGATGATAATTCTTCTGCCGCTTTAAACTGTCTTTGAATTACCTGCTTCAACTGCCTTCAAGAGCTCTCTGCAGTGCTCCTTTTCCTTGCTTAGCCTCATTTTCTCCTTGCCTTTTTAATCATGGCTGCGCATCTTATGCTCATCAAGAGAGAGACTTCATGCTTGCTTAGCTTCACCTCACCTCTCCGAGAGTCTTACTTCTCAAGCACGAGAGAGTAGGACTTCGCTTTCTTACTTACCAAGGACTAGAGCGAGAAAAAGAGACTTTGCCTTGTACTTCTTCCCGTGCTTGTTCAATCCCTTCTTCTTCGATGCCCTATCTTCTCTATGCTTTTTGACCTTCCTCACCTCTTTTCCTTTTTGCATGCCGAGGAGAAGAGAGAGAAGGCTTTCTTTTTCTTGCCTTGCTTCTCCTTCTTGAGAGAGAGAGCCTTTTCTTAGTGCTTTTCTTCACCTCCTCCTCCCTCCAAGCTTTGCTCGTTTTGTTAGCTGATGACAAGAGCAAGAGAGAGGGAGCTTTGCCTGTCGAGGGTTAGAACAAGATAAAGCTTCTCCCTTTTTCATGCCGAGGAGGAGCCGAGGACAAGAGAGAGAGATAGCTTTCTTCACCTGAGGTTGCTCGCCTTGCTTGCTTGCCTTAACCAATCTTTTCTCGTTTGCTTGCCTCAAGCTCTTCTCCCTCGCTTGCTTCTTCTCGCCTTGCTTGCTTCCTTCTCAAGCTCCTCCCATGTAATGGCCTCCCCTCATGCCAAAAAAAACCTATTAATAGCCTTTTTGCCTCTCTTAGCAACGACGGCACCGTCGTTGCTAGGGAGCGCAAAAATGGACCCTTGAGACGTGGCAGCCCACGCATTCGACAGCACCAAATTTCGTGGAAGCTGGGCCGAAAATCTTCGCAATCGCCTCCTGAGCAACCCCCGTTTCTTCATCGCGCTCGTTCGAGCTGTCCTCTGGCCTCCATGACCGTGCCCTCCCCTTGCGCAGCAGTTGCTCGTTGCCTGCTCGACGCCATTCCTGTTTTCCTCTTGGCTTCACACTTCTTTTAAAACATATAGGGTGGCCCCTTTTAATTCACCAAGTGGGCGGCCGGTTCCCTCAAGGTGAAGAAAAGGGGCCACCCATTCCTCTTGGCTTCACACTTCTTAAACCAAGTGGGCGGCCGGTTCCCTCAAGGTCACCCTATTTGTCTTACACTTCAACTAAAGCATCACCAAGCTCCACAACTTTCTCCAGCAGCCCCATCCAAAAATCTCATCAGGGATTCTCTCACCTTGGGGTAAATCCCGCAATCAACATGCTCTAGGAGACGACATTTCGGACAAAGAGCTCAGCAAAATTTTTGTGCTTTCATAAAGGCACCATGTTAGGCATACACACTAGCCATGCTCGTCAAGGCTCTCATTAGCCTTAAACTGACAATATCATCATGAATTTTACTGCTCATATCAGCATCTCGAATAATGCCAAAATTACCCAGCTCAGCAATGCCGACAACTGACACCGGACTCTGCTTGCCAAGCCATAAATCCCTTTAGACTTCTCAAACTGCATAAAATGCATACACACCCTGTTGAGGCTGCAAAATTCCTAGATGGCACACCGACCAAGCAGACCGGGCTGGTACGCAACCGGCCCCCGGTGAATCTTTAACGGCCAATATCTTGGCAACCGTAAATCCGATCTGATCTGAAAAGGCGAACGTGCTCCACAAAGTGAGCACTTCAGGCCCGTGCATTCATTTCATTTCTGTCACCTCAGTTGTAGCTGCCCAATCCGGTGCAGATCTGCAATCGACTTAAACTTCAAACTGCCATAACTTCTTCACCATAGCTCCAATCGACGAGCCATAAAGACAAGCCGGTAGAGCACTTCAAGCACTTCAGTTCTTGATCATAAACTCGCATTTGTGATTACTTCAAGCATACTCAGTTTTGTCATCATTGAGGCATCAGTTGGCCCTTTTAAGTTGCATCTGGCATACATTAATCATTAAACTTGGCCTGTTAACAAGCATGATCACTGCTCAATAATCATGTAAGATTCAAATAAGCTTGATGTACATTTTTTATGGCATCTTTCATAGCATGGGAGCGGAGCTGCACGACATCCACCCCCTCTGAACCTACACAGCCTCCAGTCTATGCCAACTGCACTTCAATCTGCATCTGCTATAGGTACCTTAAGCTCCTTACCATCATCAGACTCACGTAACTGGTAAAAATTTGAAAAATGAAATAAGGCTTATACCCTATCATTAGTGTTCTATCTTAAGCATTAGGTAGCTTCCCATCAAAAATCTCTGAACTGTATCTGCCGCATCTTCAAAGCATTCACTTATGTAAAATTTGTTTAGTGAACCACGCCAGACTCAAATGCTCTAGTTAATGATGCGCACGGCTTGACCATTAAGATCTCTTTAAGGAACCCTGTCAAGCTCAAGTATGCCTTACTCTGTCTGCATACGAAATGGCCGTCAAGTCCTTTACCTCAAGTTCTGGTAGCAGAACCAACTCAAAAGATGTAAAGATACTTCATCAATTGTCCAAAGAAGTCATTTGTAAGCTAGCCATATAATCTTATTGAATGCATAACCAAACACTCTTCTGACTTAGCATAATCTAGAAAAAAAAATCTTGCATCATGCAGCCTGCTACATCAGGCATCTCGTATCCTCCGAATCTACAACTTGCACTTTAGTAACCCCCAGGATCAAATGGAATAATACGGAATTTTCCACACACTAGAGCATCCTAATATCCACATGAGCATACATTTCTTGTATCAATCAACATCAAGCATTTCTGGTGCAAATATGCTACCCCTGGTTCAAATAGTATGCAATTACTATGCATACTTAACAACATCCATCCATATTGAATCTGCTTACGAACATCCTTAGAATCCCTTGGATCAAACACCATTGAGATCACATAGCATTGATGGGCTCCGCAATATACTAGAGCTTCACTTGAAGCATAGTGCAGCACCCACATCTCGCGAACTTTTGGCAACTTAAGCTCGTTACCAGAAAGCATTAAAGAAATCTGACTCCCTTTTACTGGAAGCCAAGACATAAGTGACATAAGAATTATTAGGAATAATATCCAAATCCAGCAACATTTGGCACATTGTCCAAGGAAATGAAAAACCCTATGCCCTTTATGCAGTAGCAAGGATGATTTAGCATCATCACCCCCTCTAGCTTCATAGCCATCACGAAAAACCTTGGGAATCTCTGGACCTGCATCATTAGAGGAATTTTTACCTGTTGGGTTTTCATCTTGATTATGAAAAACAGCTTTATCCTGTAGATCTTCATCCGTAGCATCCTCGAGAAAATCACCCTTAGAAGTCTCAACATTAATCAAAACTGTAGGAGTTATCTCCTCACACTACAAGAGGTTGTGTGCTCTTGTGACGTTGTTAGCGACAGAAATACACTCGGTTTTTATAACCCCCGACGTCGCTAAAACCGTCGCTACGAGAGCGTCGCTATATGCGTCGCTATAAGCGTCGCTATATAGAGACGCTCATAGCGACGCTCATAGCGACGGTTATAGCGACGTTTACACAGAAGACTATAGCGACGCTCATAGCGACGCTACAGAGCCATAAATAGCGACGGTTATAGCGACGCCCGAGAGAATTTGTTTTTGGTGGCAGGGCATTGAATGCCCTTCCACCCATCAACCATATTGTACTTTATTCACTTTTTAAAAAAAGTGCAAGGGTAGATAATAGACCCAAAATAGTCACCCACAAGACGTATTGTTTGCAAATTGACAATTGTACACATCATAGGCAAAATGAATTGATTGGCAAATATAATAATGACAATTGTACAACATCATAGGCATAAAGAATTGATTGGCAAAATGAACTGCGGTGACAAATGTAATAATATACATGGTTCAAAAAGACGTATAAAATCCGTCTCATGATACATAAGCTATGAGAAACCCTAAACTAATGCTATCTAGCTACGGCTAAACTGACGTCGTTTAGTCAGACGTCTCATCGCGTCCAAGCGGCGTATCTGTCGGATTCTGCAAAAAAAAGACAATAAGACAGCTTTCAGTAAGTATAAACATATAACGACATTTATAAAACAATACAAAAAATAGAAAAGAGTAAACCCTAATACTAACCATGCCGCCGCGAGAACTGAGAATGTCCATCAGGGCGTTTAAGCCCTTCCTGCCTGCGTACTCGTGCTCGTACGGTGTGGGATCACGTCCTGTCATCAACCACTGTCAAAACATACAAAGATTTCATTATGTTAGAATTAAAAAACTCATAAACCCTAAACTATCGAACATAAAGAGCAATGCGAAAACACTTACAAAATCGGCCTCAAATGATGCCCATCCACCGCTCCCCAAGTGGTGCGAGCTCCCTGCCTCTACTCGCGCTCTGGCTGCATCCTTTTGTTGCTTCCACTTGTCGGGATTCTCGCGCGCTACTTTCTTCGCATTCTTCCAATCTTTTTTGGCCAGCCAATCTGGCCTGTTCCACCCATTCTTGATTGCTTTTTGCACTTCGGAACACTTGTGTTTGCAGTATTCGCGCATTCGAATCTTCATCAGGTCTTCATTGAAGCGTTGATCCCGTGTTGGAACGGGAAACTCATCATGAAGTATGTTGATGACTCTGTTTTTTAAATCACTTGGTACTTCACTCCATTTGTTTAGTATGTAGTGTCTAAACAGCTGAGAGCAAAGACCACGCATGCGCGAGATCACCTTCTTGCCGTCATCATCCATGATAATGCCGTCGCTGAAGTCGACGGAGTAAGACAAGCCCTCTGGCCAGTGACGCGTGAACCTGGGTGTCTCGGCAGGGGTCTCTAGCGGCGTGTCGATGGGGGTACGGACGTCAGGTGTCTCCACCGGCGTTTGGGCCCCGAAGCGAGGAGTGTCGAGTGGGGTGGCTCCTGGCGGAGTAGGTAGAGGTGTGCAAAACCTGGCGTAGATGGGGATGTTGTGGCTGGTGTGGGGGCGGGCAAAGAAGGGGACGGTAAAGAGCCTCATCGAACACGAGGCGGTGTGGAGGCATCGGTGGCAGAATCCCCACAACAACCGCCACCGCCACCACTAGAGCGCCGGTGTCTAGACAAGTGTGAAGCTCGTCTCGTCGACGCCGAAGCTTCGAAGCGCGCCAAATGCTCCGAAAGAGAGGGAGATGCGGATGGAGTAGGAACGCGCGATGATGCACCAGAGCGATGACGCTCCACGTACCACTGTCTCTGCTGCGGTGACAAAGAAGAAAGAAACTCCTCATCATCCATACCTGCATTAAACACACAAATATTTAAACTTAAAATTGAATGAATAGAGTAGACAATGACGCAAAGACCATTAAATACAATGACGTAATGACGCATATAAATACAATGACACAATGAATTGAGTGATAGAAGAGGCAAGTCAAAAACTCAGAATTTTCAATCAAAAGATGTGAGCGCGAGTAGAAAAGAGCGTTATACACCATGGAAGGTACTTAGAGAGCCAGAGCTTTTACAACACGGAGCAAAATTGTTCAAATACAATATTTGTGGCTTTAAGAGATCTCTCTCTCATCCTCGCATACCTCAGCATAACTTCCTATATCTATATAGAGCTCTCCATTTAAACACATATCCTTTGTTTCATTTTGTAGCTCCTCTGCATGCACCCCATATAGAGTAGTAGCATCTTGATGCTCGTCTGGCACCACCGCAACGGCTTCTGATTGAGCATCTTCTTTGATCTCCTCCATTGATGCCGTTGTGATTGGCACATGGTAGCCTTCATACGTCCTTGCACTACGAGGGGCTACCTCTATGACGTACCACCAGTTTGATGTAGACTTTGTAGGATGAAATATTACCTGCCAGAGCCACATAACTTACATGAGAGCTTTCAAGCACATAACTTGTAAAAGGGGGATGTTAACTATTTACATACTTACTTGTTCACAATGCTCGGGTAGTACGAAAGTGTCTCTTAGGTCAGTCCATTTCTTAGTAGAATCCACCTCAAGAAAACCAGACTCTCCTCTATGCACAGTAGCGTTGCAACCCTCCATGATTATCTTGAACCATTGCACGTCGAACAAGTCGACAAAAAATCCTCTGTAATCGATCCTCAAAATCTCTTGCAGCGTGCCGAAGTAAGTGAGTTCCGCCACCACAGGATCTGTATCAGAGGAACGTCGTCGACTAGACTGTTCAAATTTTGCCATGATTCCACAATCTCGAGTAAAACTCTTTTTGTCGATTTGTTCCACCCTAAAATGTTGACCTTTACACCATGCTGCTGTGTATGACTTATACTACAACGAACAAAGATTATGAGTGGCCGTTCAAACGTTTATAAATAAAGTCACTTGCTAGTCTTACATTGCAAACTTACCTTGGTCGCGCAACCCCGAGAGTACTCCCACTCTTCCTCAGTCACTTCGTCACCGCATTGTTGTGCGCTTTTCAATTGGTTGTGCAACCATCTTAAGCTCATGAAGGTTGGTATGCTCTCCAGAACTGCTGGATAGTGCATCGGTGGTCGTCTTCCCCGTCTCCACTCGATTCGTGCCCTTTGTCGCTCTTGCTTTGCATCCTCATATTGTGAAATCCACTTTTGCATCACTGGATTGTGAAGCATGCAAAATCGGTTGATTTTAGCCTCTAGATCTTCCGTCATCTTCTTCTCAACACCGAGATTGCACATGAAAATCCAAGATATGCGCTCATCATCTATGGTTCGCCATAGCGTGTCCCGGGCTTTATCAAATCCGTCTAGCCACTCTCCAATGTACACTAGGGACTCTGATACCAACCAACCTTCTGCCATGCTACCCTCCGGACGTGCCTTTTGACGCACATATTCCTTAAGCGTTTTCATGAAACATTCTAAGAAGAACATCCATCTGGAATGAACTGTGCCAGCTATTTCCACCTCATCAACTATGTGAACAAGAAGATGCACCTGAATGGTTAGCATGGTAGTAGGAAAATGTTTCTCAAACATGCATACAAGCTCCGCAGCATTTAGTTTGGCGAATGGTATGGAGTCTACGTTGATCTCCTTTTGTGAGATCCATTGCACCAGCTTTGTAAGTTTGTAGATTGTGTTACGGATGTCGAGAGACAAACATCCCTCAATGGCAACAGGTAAAATAAACTGTAAAGTATGTGCAGCAATGATATTAAAGTCCAAATTTTATGCAATGATATTAAAGTCCACTATGAACATACCTGACACATTTTATGCCAATCGTGTGACTTCAAACCGGTAAGCTTTCCTTCTTTAGTAAAACACGTTCGGAGCGAGTGCATTACGCCAGTGAAGGTCCGCAAAGATCGAATGGTCTCTTTTACTTTGCGTTCTTGGGCTCCTGTGAAAATCCATGGTGCTTTAGGGAGTTTTATCAATCCATCAGACGCTGTTTGCGACCAATATTGCTCCATACGATCCACATTTCTAAGGTCAACTCTGGCTACCAAAGTATCTTGCTTGCTGGTCAGATGGTCCCATAGTAGATTACCCACATTCTTGAATATGTGCATTGGATCGAGCAAGTGATTGATCATGAGTCGGGGCCAGTATGGTAACTCGTACCATAGAGATAGTCTCTTCATCCCTGGAGGCAATCCGTCATCGCACATCTCCTTCTGGTCTAACCATTCTTGTGCAGACATCCTTGGTGGCTCTCTTCCCAAAAATCCGTCGCGTAACACATGATTCTCTGGAAGATACGCTTGATGACCTTCGTAGATTTGCTTCTTCAGTGAGGGTGCCCTACGTGCATTCAGTCTAGGTCCACATGTGACACATGCTCTGTATCCGCTTGTTTGAAGCCCTGCATGTATACACATGATAATAGATCAACTATGGGAAAAAACAAGATTTACAGTGTCTGAGTGAGGAGTGTCAATAGATCACCTGAGCATTCTGTTAGCCTGGGATAGTCATGCATGGTCCACATTTGAATGCCTCTGATCAAAGCATTCCGTCGTCCTGTGTGTCGGCTCATATCCACCACCTCTATGCCAATCCACAATTGTTGTAGCTCTTCCAATAGTGGACGAAGATACACATCCATATTCCCCATTTTATATCGCCCTGGCACAATCAAGCTTAGCCATAGGTGCCCCTTCTTCGTAGTCAACCACGGAGGAATGTTGTAGTTGACGATGACAACGGGCCATACACTGTAAGATGTTGATCTTTGACCAAATGGATTTACGCCATCCATAGCCAGGCCTAAGCACAAATTTCGATCTTCCCTGACAAAATCTGACCATGTTCCATCTATATGTTTCCAGGCTGCGCAATCTGCAGGAATTCGTAGCACACCATCCGAAGATTTATTCTCCTCATGCCATGATGCTAGGGCGGCCATGGACTTACATTCGAAGAAATGCCTGATGCGAGGAAGCAGAGAAAAATGTCGCAAAACCTTTTGTGGAATTTTTGTCCCGTGGAGATCTACTCGATATCTTTCGGAATCACATTTCGGACACTTCTCCATGTCTATGTATTCCCCTCTGAAAAGAATGCAGTCATTAGGACAAGCGTGGATAGAATTGTAATCCATCCCCAAGTTTTGCAAAATCTTTCTTGCTTCATCTCGGGAATCTGGCATCACATTGTCAGCTGGTAGTATGTGCTCTTTAAGCAATCTACATAACATAAAAATACGATACAGTCGTGTAAAAATCTATCAGATCATTATACATTTAGAGTTTTATTGAAGTAAACTAATTGTAATAGATCACCTTAAAAGCGCTGTGATGCTAGTGTCACTCCATCCAAACTTTGCCTGCATGTTGAGAAGAACCAAGAGTGCTTTCAATCTAGACATGCGTGCTCCATTATACAATGGCGTATCGGCTTCACTTTTCATATCATCATAGATAAGCCTTTCTGAATCCATGATCGCCTCGATCATTTCATCAATCTCGGGCTCAAACATTGCCTCGTTGGGAATGTGCTCTGCATGATCATCCCCCGAGCTGTCAGAGGCTACATCTTGTGGCCTCACATATGCTGCTTGACCAAAGCGCCTGCGAACACGTCTATTGGGTTGCAAGATTGCTGCTTGTTGGCCAGCGTCAGAGTCCGACGAGTTATAATTGGCAACAACTCGATCTATAATAGATGGATCAAACTCGCCAAATTCACGAACGTGCTGCAAAGAAACACGTCTTGTCCGTCGCACAGCATGCTTGCATTGATTACAAGGACATAAGACCCTCGTTGAGAGATAGGTGTTTCGGTTGGACGGTCCCACATCCTCGTCACTACTCATAATGAGGATAAAAATCTTATAACCTGGACAACAAATTTAATATTCTATTGGCATTCTTCGTCTTATCTCTCTCTCTCTCTCTCTCTCTCTCTCTCTCTCTCTCTCTCTCTCTCTCTCTCTCTCTCTCTCTCTCTCTCTCTCTCTCTCTCTCTCTCTCTCTCTTACCTCACATTCTCTAGTCATGTCCAATCCCCGCACACCTCGGTCTAGAGGTGCACGGAGATCAGAACCACCGGGTTATAATCTCGTCTTTATTGGTCAATACCTATATTTGTGGGCAAAGAAATCTACACACCCACGTCTACATGATACTGCATGTAGTGGACAAAACCCCTTTGCCTCTTCTCTAGCTGTAGCACTTCACAGCATCTTAACATCTTTTCACAGTAGATCTTTTCACTGTTCGTCTAACTCTAAACCCTAAACCGTAAGTAATTCTTGCGTGGACTCGATCTAACGTAAATAAGGGTAAATCTAAATAAACGTAAATCTAACTAAAAATAAACCTAAATCTAATTTAACGTAAGTCTACATCTAACCTAATCTTTAACGTCTTTTGGGATAGTTTCCTACGACGTTAAAACTCTCTTCTTCTGTGTGTGTGTGTGTGTGTGTGTGTGTGTGTGTGTGTGTGTGTGTGTGTGTGTGTGTGTGTGTGTGTGTGGGTGAACCTAAATAAACCTAAGTCTAATCTAATATAACATAAATCTAAATCTAACGTAAATTATGTTATATTAAAAACAAAGAACTAAACTAACAGGGATTATAAGAACCGTAAAACTGATTTAACACATAATTTTTCACATAACTTGGCAAGAGTTTGCATTCTCATCACTAAAGATGTGAGAGTTAACTTCCGGCGGTGACGCTGCCTCATCTCCATCCACATCTGACGACAGCAATTGCTCCTTTAGACCGTTCTTGCTCTTGTTACCAACTTTGAAGTTGCTGTTGAATGACTAGAGGTTGTCTAGATGGTCATTGTGTCGGGGATGTAGTGACTCTTGCCGCCCTGAAGATCCACCTTCTTCCCTATCTTCTGAAGACATTTCACCAGTACTTTTGGATCGACGGAGCCCACCATGAGTGAAGGCAGCAATACCCTATATTCCATTAAGGGCTTTCTTCACCCGCTTCATGCAAGCATCGCAGTCTATGGAGACCTAAATCTAATCTAATATAACGTAAATCTAAATCTAGCGTAAATAAACGTAAATCTAGTTAAAAATAAACCTAAATCTAATCTAATTTAACTTAAATAAACCTAAATCTAATTTAACGTAAGTCTACATCTAACCTAATCTTTAACGTCTTTTAGGATAGTTTCCTACGACGTTATAACTCTCTTCTTCTTGTGTGTGTACGCGTGTGTGGATGTGTGTGCCAATAAAAAGAGATAAATGGTATAACCTTTCTATCACCCATGCCAAGTATGATAGATTGATTATGACATTTCCCTCTTGAATAATAGGTCTTGAGTTCAACTCCTCGTCGGCTAGATCTTTAGGTCTTTTAATTTTAATTAGTTTCCTACGACGTTAAATTAGTTTCTCTCTCTTTCTCTCTCAATGTGTGTGCGTTTTTTTGGATCGTATGCATGTTTTCTCTCTCTTTTCGTCTCTCAATGTGTGTGTTTTTTGTTTATGCATGTTCTCTCTCTCTTTTCCTCTCTCAATGCGTGCGTTTTTTGTTTATGCATGCTCTCTCTCTCTTTTCCTCTCTCAATGTGTGTGTGCATTCTTTGTTTATGCATGTTCTCTCTCTCTTTTCCTCTCTCAATGTGTGTGTTTTTTGTTTATGCATGTTCTCTCTCTCTTTTCCTCTCTCAATGCGTGCGTTTTTTGTTTATGCATGCTCTCTCTCTCTCTCTTTTCCTCTCTCTATGTGTGTGTGCTTTCTTTGTTTATGTATGTGTGTGTGTGTTTTTGTTTATGTTTGTACTCTCTCTCTCTCTCTCTCTCTCTCTCTCTCTCTCTCTCTCTCTCTCTCTCTCAAAAACACTATGTGTGTGTGTGTGTATGTGTGTGTGTGAGAGAGAGAGAGAGGGAGAGAGAGAGGGGAAGGGAACATGAGAATGAGGAGAGGGAAGGAGCATACCTGGCTCTCCTTCCTCTCCTCGTGTGTGTGTGTGTGTGTGTGTGTGTGTGTGTGTGTGTGTGTGTGTGGTGTGTGTGTGTGTGTGTGTGTGTGTGTGTGTGTGTGTGTGGAGAAGAAAAAGAGAGAGAGAGAGAGAGAGAGAGAGAGAGAGAGAGGAAGAGCGTTACCTGCTCCTTGCTTGAGGGCGCCGAAAAACTCAGATCTGAGATCTGAGTTTTTGGGCGCGTTCGGTTACTTTTTTAGCCTAGCCGGCGTCGCTATGAGCGTCGCAAATTTCTTTGTAAATTTGCGACGCTCATAGCGACGCCGGGATTTTTTTTTTGAGCGTCGCTAATATGAATAGCCTCTTGTAGTGTCATGCAGCCCATGTACAAGCATAGATGTAAAATCCCTGTCGATAACCTGTTCACAATCAGCATGATCTAGGCAGTCTTCATAGTCATCCATGTCATCCTCTGATTCCTCATCTGCATCCATGTTACTTAGCAATCCACCATAGCACTGTAAAGGCTCATCTGGCACCCCCTTTGAAGGGGTATACGCATCAGAAAGCTCTTCTATATTGCCATAAACATCTCCTTCAAATCGAGACAAAAATTCACCGATTATAGCATCCTCTTTGCTGATAAAAACATCTAAAAGCATAATGTTAGTAGCAATCCTAGGTTCATTGACATCCTCAGGCTCATCCTGTGCTGGGTCCACAATTTCAGTCACTTCATTAGCTATTGTGTATATAATAGCTTTATTTATGCACTCATCTGCACCAAACATGTTAACCTGCTCACTTATAGTGCTGATAGTGTTAGAAATATCCTGTAGAGGCTCATCTGCTTGATGAACTTCTTTAGAATAATCCATGTCAAGGTCAACAGCTTGTGAACCACTTGTTGTACAGTCTATGTCTTCACTAGAACCATTATTAGAGGCAGCGTCCATGCAAGCAATCTTTGAAAAAAATTCATATAAGCTTGTTTCAGCATCAAATTCATCGTTTACCTTTTCTTCATTGTTCAAAATATTCTCCTCTGAAATTGAATCTGCTACTTTTAACTCCATATTTTCTTTGGCTTTGCTTCTTGCAGAAATATGCTCCCAGAATTCATCATAGTTGAGAAACTGTATGTGATCCCCTTCACCTTTACTGAAGACAACCTGGTTTTGTTTAGTAATCTCCTTTATTTCCCGATCTAGAATCCTTGATCTTTCGTAAATGAATTTCTCTGCAAAATACTCCCACCGTGTGGGATATGCTTCTGCCAGTTCTTGAACCTACTTTTTAAAATCTGAGTTTACAGCCTCTTCAAAAGCTGCAATCATCCGATTTTCTGGAACATTTCGGATCTTCATCTCAACTTCATAACATGCAATAAAACCTTCTGGATCATATCCTTGAAAAATATAATACTGCTCTCGAACAGCATCAAGTGCTAGCTCTACAGCATCATCAATCTGCTTTTTTAACTGCGCGGCTTTCACTTCCTGCAGACATCCCTGAACTAATTCCATCATTTTTGGCAATTCTGCAACTGCTAGATTTTTATCAAATCCATTGGCACTGAAATCTTCAATAAACTGCTTTAATTGTTCTGGCATCTCCATCTTTACCTCCCACCCGGGCTCGTTTCGCGTCGGGTTCACCAAAGATGTCGGGGGATATGTGTTCAAAACGTGAGCCGGGCAGACATTGGGCCTCTAGCTGTGAGAGGTGTGAAAGAGAGAGAACAAGAACAACATACGTAATTGACTCTGGCAATCCCTTTACTCATCAATTATTCAATTCAATCTCTGAATACAATGTAATTGGTAGCCAAGGCGGGCTGTTACCAGCACCAACACTTGGATCAATTGAAATAGGAGTTTAAGCTCCCTTTACAGATTAACCTCGCTGTTAACGGCATCGGGCTTACTAAAACACTTAATTAATTTATTCAAACTGATGACGTTGATGATAATTCCTCTGCCGCTTTAAATTGTCTTTGAATTACCTACTTCAACTGCCTTCAAGAGCTCTCTGCAGTGCTCCTTTTCCTTGCTTAACCTCGTTTTCTCCTTGCCCTTTTAATCATGGATGCTCATCGTATGCTCATTGAGAGAGAGACTTCATGCTTGCTTAGCTTCACCTCACCTCTCCGAGAGTCTTACTTCTCAAGCATGAGAGAGTAGGCCTTTGCTTTCTTACTTACCAAGTACTAGAGTGAGAAAAAGAGACTTTGCCTTGTACTTCTTCCCGTGCTTGTTCAATCCCTTCTTCTTCGATGCCCTATCTTCTCTATGCTTTTTGACCTTCCTTGCCACTTTTCCTTTTTGCATGCCGAGGAGAAGAGAGAGAAGGCTTTCTTTTGATTGCCTTGCTTCTCCTTCTCGAGAGAGAGAGAGAGAGCATTTCCTTAGTGCTTTCTTCACCTCCTCCTCCCTCCAAGATTTGCTCGCTTTGTTAGCTGATGACGAGAGCAAAAGAGAGGAAGCTTGGCTTGTCGTGGATTAGAACAAGATAAAGCTTCTCCCTTTTTCATGCCGAGGACGAGCCGAGGACAAGAGAGAGAGATAGCTTTCTTCACCTGAGGTTGCTCGCCTTGCTTGCTTGCCTTAACCAATCTTTTCTCATTTGCTTGCCTCAAGCTCTTCTTCCTCGCTTGCTTCTTCTCGCCTTGATTGCTTCCTTCTCAAGCTCCTCGCATGTAATAGCCTGTCCTCATGCCAAAAAAAAACTTATTAATAGCCTTTTTGCCTCCCTTAGCAACGACGGCGCCATCCTTGCTAGGGAGCGCAAAAACGAGCCCTTGATGACGTGGTAGCCCGGGCATCCAGCAACACCAAATGTCGTGGAAGCTGGGCCAAAAATCTTCGCAATCGCCTCCTGAGCAACCCCCGTTTCTTCATCGCGCTCGTTCGATCTGTCCTCATGCCTCCATGACCGTTCGCTCCCGTTGCGCAGCAGTTGCTCGCTACCTGCTCGATGCCATTCCTCTTTTCCTCTTGGCTTCACACTTCTTTCAAAACATATAGGGTGGCCCCTTTTAATTCACCAAGTGGGCGGCCATAAGTGCGCAGCCGGTTCCCTCAAGGTCACCTTATTTGACTTACACTTCGACTAAAGCGTCACCAAGCTCCACAACTTTCTCCAGCGGCCCCGTCCAACAATCTCATCAGGGATTCTCTCACCTTGGGTAAATCCCGCAATCAATATGCTCTAGGAGACAACATTCCAGACAAAGAGCTCTGCAAACTTTTTGTTCTTTCATAACGGCACCATATTAGGCATACACGCCAGCCATCCTCGTCAAGGCTCTCATTAGCCCTGAACTGACAATATCATCATGAATTTTACTGCCCATATTAGCATCTCGAATAATGCCAAAATTACCCAGCTCAGCAATGCCGACAACTGACACCGGACTCTGCTTTCCAAGCCGTAAATCCCTTTAGACTTCTCAAACTACATAAAATGCATACAAACCCTGCTGAGGCTGCAAAATTCCCAGATGGCACACCGACCAAGCAGACCAGACTGGTACGGAACAGGTCCTCGGTGAATCTTTAACGGCGGCCAATATCTTGGCAACCGTAAATCCAATCGTTGCTGATCTGAAAAGACCAATGCGCTGCACAAAGTGAGCACTTCAGGCCGGTGCATTGATTTCATTTCTGTCACCTCAGCTGCAGTTGCCCAATCCGGTGCGGATCTGCAATCGACTTAAACTTCAAGGTGTCATAACTTCTTCACCGTAGCTCCAATTGACGAGCCATAAAGGCAAGCCGGTAGAACACTTCAAGCACTACAGTTCTAGATCATAAACTCACGTCTGTGATCACTTCAAGCATACTCAGTTTTGGCATCATTGAGGCATCGGTTGGCCCTTTTAAGCCGCATCTAGCATACATTAATCATTAAACTTGGCTTGTTAACAAGCATGATCACTGCTCAATAATCATGTAAGCTTCAAATAATCTTGATGTACATTTTTTTGGCATCTTTCTTTGCATGGGAGCGGAGCTACACGACAGCAGATCTCGCCCAAATGCTCACTCCACGCAGCATGACAAAAGAATGAGCAGTGATATGTTTTCATGGCCATGTTCAACCAATTCACCTTAATCACATTAGCAATATGCTAGGATCAACATTTCAATCCAAATATTCATCTATCATCAATCCAATGATCATAAGCACTCATTCAAAAAACATCATGCATTTTCCATTCATCTCCCGTCACTCTTCTCTTAATTGGAATGAACTCAATTCGTATTTTGATACGTCCGTTTGCACATGCTTAAGACACAAGTTTCAACACATTGATCACGATAGAGCATACAAATGATGCCAAAAAAAATAAATTTATTGACATATTAACATGAATTATGATGGTATCACACAATAAATTCCTCATTCTAGCATCAATCAAGTATTACTAACTTGGCTTTAATTCGATGCATCAATTGGTCATACATCCTCAATTAAGTCCTAATGCAAGCGCCAAAACCATTTTGACTTGTAGATCAAGTGTGGCATACAAACATTGAGTGATAAAAAAAAATTGGCCAATCAAAACATAACCTTCAATCATCGCAACCTTGGGTTGCTCATTTTCCCTAAAAAACCATCCAAAACTAATTAGGTTTGTCATCATATTGCTACACATTTTTTATTTAAATGGCATTTACAAATCATTGAAGTGATTACCATATCCAAATTTGGCATACATGATCATGGTAATACATTAAATCCTTTTCAATCACGTATCAATTGAATCATCTGGCTCAATTAATTATGCACAAACCAATCATTTAGGTCTTGAAATCATCATAATTAGTGATGGCACCAATTATTCATCCCCAATTTGAATACCGAATGCCATTGAGTAGGCACACACACACTCACACAAATTTGGACCAAAATTTTATGCAACCAATACATCAATTTCTTATTGCAAGGTCCAAATTCACTACAAGAGGTTATGTGCTCTTGTGACGCTCTTAGCGACGGAAATACACTGGGTTTTTATAACCCCCGGTGTCGCTAAAAGCGTCGCTAAAAGCGTCGCTACGAGAGCGTCGCTATATGCGTCGCTATATGCGTCGCTATAGGCGTCGCTATAGACGTCGCTATATAGCGACGCCTATAGCGACGCTTATAGCGACGCTCTCACAGAAGAGTATAGCGACGCATATAGCGACGCTACAGAGCCATAAATAGCGACGCATATAGCGACGCCTGAGAGAATATTTTTTTGGTGGCAGGGCATTGAATGCCCTGCCACCCATCAACCATATTGTACTTGATTCACTTTTTAAAAAAAGTGCAAAGGTAAATAATAGACCCAAAATAGTCACCCACAAGACGCATTGTTTGCAAAATTGACAATTGTACACATCATAGACAAACTGAATTGATTAGCAAATGTAATAATGACAATTGTACAACATCATAGGCATAAAGAATTGATTGGCAAAAGGAATTGCGGTGACAAATGTAATAATATACATGGTTCAAAAAGACGTATAAAATCCGTCTCATGATACATAAGCTATGAGAAACCCTAAACTAATGCTATCTAGCTACGGCTAAACTGACGTCGTCTAATCAGACGTCTCATCGCGTCCAAGCGGCGTATCTGTCGGATTCTGCAAAAAAAGACAATAAGACAGTTTTCAGTAAGTATAAACATATAACGACATTTATAAAACAATACAAAAAATAGAAAAGAGTAAACCGTAATACTAACCATGCCGCTGCGAGAACTGAGAATGTCCATCAGGGCGTTTAAGCCCTTCCTGCCTGCGTACTCGCGCTCGTACGGTGTGGGATCACGTCCTGTCATCGACCACTGTCAAAACATACAAAGATTTCATTATGTTAGAACTAAAAAACTCATAAACCCTAAACTATCGAACATGCATAAAGAGCAATGTGAAAAGACTTACAAAATCGGCCTCAAATGATGCCCATCCACCGCTCCCCAAGTGGTGCGAGCTCCCTGCCTCTACTCGCGCTCTGGCTGCATCTTTTTGTTGCTTCCACTTGTCGGGATTCTCGCGCGCTGCTTTCTTCGCATTCTTCCAATCTTCTTTGGCCAGCCAATCTGGCCTATTCCACCCATTCTTGATTGCTTTTTGCACTTCGGAACGCTTGTGTTTGCAGTATTCGCGCATTCGAATCTTCATCAGGTCTTCATTGAAGCGCTGATCCCGTGTTGGAACGGGAAACTCATCATGAAGTATGCTGATGACTCTGTTTTTTAAATCACTTGGTACTTCACTCCATTTGTTTAGTATATAGTGTCTAAACAGCTGAGAGCAAAGACCACGCATGCGCGAGATCACCTTCTTGCCGTCATCATCCATGATGATGCCGCCGCTGATGTCGACGGAGTAAGGCAAGCCCTCTGGCCGGTGACGCGTGAACCTGGGTGTCCCGGCAGGGGTCTCTAGCGGCGTGTCGATGGGGGTACGGACGTCAGGTGTCTCCACCGGCGTCTGGGCCCCGAAGCGAGGAGTGTCGAGTGGGGTGGCTCCTGGCGGAGTAGGTAGAGGTGTGTAGCTTCTAGGAACAGTCAGCCGTGCAAAACCTGGCGTAGACGGCGATGCTGTGGCTGGTGTGGGGGCGGGCAAAGAA
Source organism: Adiantum capillus-veneris (assembly GCF_014529385.1). NCBI lineage: Eukaryota > Viridiplantae > Streptophyta > Polypodiopsida > Polypodiales > Pteridaceae > Adiantum > Adiantum capillus-veneris. The sequence goes on along the minus strand of NC_140940.1, from coordinate 22,311,609 downwards.
GGGGAGGGTAAAGAGCCTCGTCGAACACGAGGCGGTGTGGAGGCATCGGTGGCGGAATCCCCACAACAACCGCCACCGCCACCACTAGAGCGCCGGTGTCTAGAAGAGTGTGACGCTCGTCTCGTCGACGCCGAAGCTTCGGAGCGCGCCGAATGCTCCGAAAGAGAGGGAGATGCGGATGGTGTAGGAACGCGCGATGATGCGCCAGAGCGATGACGCTCCACGTACCACTGTCTCTGCTGCGGTGACAAAGAAGAAAGAAACTCCTCATCATCCATACCTGCATTAAACACACGAATATTTAAACTTAATATTGAATGAATAGAGTAGGCAATGACGCAAATACCATTAAATACAATGACGTAATGACGCATATAAATACAATGACGCAATGAATCGAGTGGTAGAAGAGGCAAGTCGAAAACTCAGAATTTTCAATCAAAAGAGCTAGAGCTTTTACAGCACGGAGCAAAATTGTTCAAATACAATATTTGTGGCTTTAAGAGATCTCTCTCTCATCCTCGCATAACTCAGCATAACTTCCTATATCTATATAGAGCTCTCCGTTTAAACACATATCCTCTGTTTCATTTTGTAGCTCCTCTGCATGCACCCCATATAGAGCAGTAGCATCTTGATGCTCGTCTGGCACCACCGCAGCGGCTTCTGATTGAGCATCTTCTCTGATCTCCTCCATTGATGTCGTTGTGATTGGCACATGGTAGCCTTCATACGTCCTTGCACTACGAGGGGCTACCTCTATGACGTACCACCAGTTTGATGTAGACTTTGTAGGATGAAATACTACCTGCCAGAGCCACATAACTTACATGAGAGCTTTCAAGCACATAACTTGTAAAAGGGGGATGTTAACTATTTATATACTTACTTGTTCACAATGCTCGGGTAGTACGAAAGTGTCTCTTAGGTCAGTCCATTTCTTAGTAGAATCCACCTCAAGAAAACCAGACTCTCCTCTACGCACAGTAGCGTTTCGACCCTCCATGATTATCTTGAACCATTGCACGTCGAACAAGTCGACAAAAAATCCTCTGTAATCGATCCTCAAAATCTCTTGCAGCGTGCCGAAGTAAGTGAGTTCCGCCACCACGGGATCTGCATCAGAGGAACGTCGTCGACTAGACTGTTCAAATTTTGCCATGATTCCACAATCTTGAGTAAAACGCTTTTTGTCGATTCGTTCCACCCTAAAATGTCGACCTTTACACCATGCTGCTGTGTATGACTTATACTACAACGAACAAAGATTATGAGTGGCCTTTCAAACGTTTATAAATAAAGTCACTTGCTAGTCGTACATTGCAAACTTACCTTGGTCGCGCAACCCCGAGAGTACTCCCACTCTTCTTCAGTCACTTCGTCACCGCATTGTTGTGCGCTTTTCAATTGGTTGTGCAACCATCTTAAGCTCATGAAGGTTGGTAGGCTCTCCAGAACCGCTGGATAGTGCATCGGTGGTCGTCTTCCCCGTCTCCACTCGATTCGTGCCCTTTGTCGCTCTTGCTTTGCATCCTCATATTGTGAAATCCACTTTTGCATCACTGGATTGTGAAGCATGCAAAATCGGTTGATTTTAGCCTCTAGATCTTCCGTCATCTTCTTCTCAACACCGAGATTGCACATGACAATCCCAGATATGCGCTCATCATCTATGGTTCGCCATAGCGTATCCCGGGATTTATCAAATCCGTCTAACCACTCTCCAATGTACACTAGGGACTCTGATACCAACCAACCTTCTGCCATGCTACCCTCCGGACGTGCCTTTTGACGCACATATCCCTTAAGCGTTTTCATGAAACGCTCTAAGAAGAACATCCATCTGGAATGAACTGTGCCAGCTATTTCCACCTCATCAACTATGTGAATAAGAAGATGCACCTGAATGGTTAGCATTGTAGTAGGAAAATGTTTCTCAAACATGCACACAAGCTCCGCAGCATTTAGTTTGGCGAATGGTATGGAGTCTACGTCGATCTCCTTTTGTGAGATCCATTGCACCAGCTTTGCAAGTTTGTAGATTGTGTTACGGATGTCGAGAGACAAACATCCCTCAATGGCAACCGGTAAAATAAACTGTAAAGTATGGTTCGCAATGATATTAAAGTCCACATTTTATGCAATGATATTAAAGTCCACTATGAACGTACCTGACACATTTTATGCCAATCGTGTGACTTCAAACCGGTAAGCTTTCCTTCTTTAGTAAAACACGTTCGGAGCGAGTGCATTACGCCAGTGGGGGTCCGCAAAGATCGAATGGCCTCTTTTACTTTGCGTTCTTGGGCTCCTGTGAAAATCCATGGTGCTTTAGGAAGTTTTATCGATCCATCAGACGCTGTTTGCAGCCAATATTGCTCCATACGATCCACATTTCTAAGGTCAACTCTGGCTCCCAAAGTATCTTTCTTGCCGGTCAAATGGTCCCATAGTAGATTACCCACATTCTTGAATATGTGCATTGGATCGAGCAAGTGATTGATCACGAGTCGAGGCCAGTATGGTAACTCGTACCATAGAGATAGTCTCTTCATCCCTGGAGGCAATCCGTCATCGCACATCTCCTTCTGCTCTAACCATGCTTGTGCAGACATCCTTGGTGGCTCTCTTCCCAAAAAGCCGTCGCGTAACACATGATTCTCCGGAAGATACGCTTGATGACCTTCGTAGATTTGCTTCTTCAGTGAGGGTGCCCTACGTGCATTCAGTCTAGGTCCACATGTGACACATGCTCTGTATCCGCTTGTTTGAAGCCCTGCATGTATACACATGATAATAGATCAACTATGGGGAAAAACCAGATTTACAGTGTCTGAGAGAGGAGTGTCAATAGATCACCTGAGCATTCTGTTAGCCCGGGATAGTCATGCATGGTCCACATTAGAATACCTCTGATCAAAGCATTCCGTCGTCCTGTGTGTCGGCTCATATCCACCACCTCTATGCCAATCCACAATTGTTGTAGCTCTTCCAATAGTGGACGAAGATACACATCCATATTCCCCACTTTATATCGCCCTGGCACAATCAAGCTTAGCCATAGGTGCCCCTTCTTCGTAGTCAACCACGGGGGAATGTTGTAGTTGACGATGACAACGGGCCATACACTGTAAGATGTTGATCTTTGACCAAATGGATTTACGCCATCCATAGCCAGGCCTAAGCGCAAATTTCGAGCTTCCCTGGCAAAATCCGACCATGTTCCATCTATATGTTTCCAGGCTGCGCAATCTGCAGGAATTCGTAGCACACCATCCGAAGATTTATTCTCCTCATGCCATGATGCTAGGGCGGCCATGGAATTACATTCGAAGAAATGCTTGATGCGAGGAAGCAAAGGAAAATGTCGCAAAACCTTTTGTGGAATTTTTGTCCCGTGGAGATCTACTCGATATCTTTCGGAATCACATTTCGGACACTTCTCCATGTCTGTGTATTCCCCTCTGAAAAGAATGCAGTCATTAGGACAAGCGTGGATAGAATTGTAATCCATCCCCAAGTTTCGCAAAATCTTTCTTGCTTCATCTCGGGAATCTGGCATCACATTGTCAGCTGGTAGAATGTGCTCTTTCAGCAATCTACACAACATAAAAATATGATACAATCGTGTAAAAATCTATCAGATCATTATACACCATGAGTTCTATTAAAGTAAACTAATTGTAATAGATCACCTGAAAAGCGCTGTGACGCTAGTGTCACTCCATCCAAACTTTGCCTGCATGTTGAGAAGAACCAGGAGTGCTTTCAATCTAGACATACGTGCTCCATTATACAATGATGTATCGGCTTCACTTTTCATATCATCATAGATAAGCCTTTCTGAATCCATGATCGTCTCGATCATTTCATCAATCTCGGGCTCAAACATTGCCTCGTTGGGAATGTGCTCTGCATGATCATCCCCCGAGCTGTCAGAGGCTACATCTTGTGGCCTCACATATGCTGCTTGACCAAAGCGCCTGCGAATACGTCTATTGGGTTGCAAGATTGCTGCTTGTTGGCCAGCGTCAGAGTCCGACGAGTTATAACTGGCAACAACTCGATCTATAATAGATGGATCGAACTCGCCAAATTCACGAACGTGCTGCAAAGAAACACGTCTTGTCCGTCGCACAGCATGCTTGCATTGATTACAAGGACATAAGACCCTCGTTGAGAGATAGGTGTTTCGGTTGGACGGTCCCACATCCTCGTCGCTACTCATAATGAGGATAAAAAACTTATAACCTAGACAACAAATTTAATGCTCTATTGGCATTCTTCGTCTTATCTCTCTCTCTCTCTCTCTCTCTCTCTCTCTCTCTCTCTCTCTCTCTCTCTCTCTCTTTACCTCACATTCTCTAGTCATGTCCAATCCCCGCACACCTCGGTCTAGAGGTGCACGGAGATCAGAACCACCGGGTTATAATCTCGTCTTTATTGGTCAATACCTATATTTGTGGGTACAAGAAATCTAGACACCCACGTCTACATGATACTGCATGTAGTGGACAAAATCCCTTTGCCTCTTCTCTAGCTGTAGCACTTCACTTCATCTTAACATCTTTTCACAGTAGATCTTTTCACTGTTCGTCTAACTCTAAACCCTAAACCGTAAGTAATTCTTGCGTGGACTCGATCTAACGTAAATAAGCGTAAATCTAAATAAACGTAAATCTAACTAAAAATAAAGCTAAATCTAATTTAACGTAAGTCTAATGACTAGAGGTTGTCTAGATGGTCATTGTGTCGGGGATGTAGTGACTCTTGCCGCCCTGAAGATCCACCTTCTTCCCTATCTTCTGAAGACATTTCACCAGTACTTTTGGATCGACGGAGCCCACTATGAGTGAAGGCAGCAATACCCTATATTCCATTGAGGGCTTTCTTCACCCGCTTCATGCAGGCATCGCAGTCTATAGAGACCCGCATCTAATCTAATATAACATAAATCTAAATCTAGCTTAAATAAATGTAAATCTAGTTAAAAATAAACCTAAATCTAATTTAATGTAAGTCTACATATAACCTAATCTTTAACGTCTTTTAAAATAGTTTCCTACGACGTTATAACTCTCTTCTTCCTGTGTGTGTGCGCGTGTGTGGATGTGTGTGCCAATAAAAAGAGATAAATGGTATAACCTTTCTATCACCCATGCCAAGTATGATAGATTGATTATGCCATTTCTCTCTTGAATAATAGGTCTTCAGTTCAACTCCTCGTCGGCTAGATCTTTAGGTCTTTTAATTTTAATTAGTTTCCTACGACGCTCCCTTAGTTTCTCTTTCTTTTTCTCTCAATGTGTGTGCGTTTTTTTGGATCGTATGCATGTTTTCTTTCTCTTTTCCTCTCTCAATGTGTGCGTTTTTTGTTTATGCATGTTCTCTCTCTCTTTTCCTCTCTCAATGCGTGCGTTTTTTGTTTATGCATGCTCTCTCTCTCTTTTTCTCTCTCAATGTGTGTGTGCATTCTTTGTTTATGTATGTGTGTGCGTTTTTGCACTCTCTCTCTCTCTCTCTCTCTCTCTCTCTCTCTCAAAAACACTATATGTGTGTGTGTATGTGTGTGTGTGTGAGAGAGAGAGCGAGGGAGAGAGAAAGAGAGGAAGGGAACATGAGAATGAGGAGAGGGAAGGAGCATACCTGTCTCTCCTTCCTCTCCTCGTGTGTGTGTGTGTGTGTGTGTGTAAAAGAAAAAGAGAGAGAGAGAGAGAGAGAGGGAGAGCGTTACCTGCTCTTTGCTTGAGGGCGTCGAAAAACTCAGATCTGAGATCTGAGTTTTTGGGCGCGCTCGGTTATTTTTTTTACCCCAGCTGGCGTCGCTATGAGCGTCGCTATAAGCGTCGCTCATACGTCGCAAATTTCTTTGTAAATTTGCTACGCTCATAGCGACGCCGGGAATTTTTTTTTTTGAGCGTCGCTGTGTGAGCGTCGCTAATGTGAAGAACCTCTTGTAGTGATTTTACACTCTATCACGCATAAGTGAATGCATGCATGCTCAATTTCTTAAAAATTAACACTATTTTGACCCAATCAAGCACACACTCAAAAATTAAGCACAAAAGACCAAATTTGGCTCAATTGGCAATGCATTTAGGCTTACACTTTATGATTGCACACACTCTTCATGAACATTCCATAATCAAAAAGCATTTGGGTGCCCCAATTGACCATCAATCATTGAAAATCAAGTTGTCTTGGATGGGCACACACACACAAATTTTGCCCAATTTTTTGGCATTTAGGCTTATCCAATGATTGAATTAGTGTAGCATACACATCAATTACATAATTGCACACTAATATACCATTAGTTACATTAATTCCTATGCATGCACACACTCAAGATTAGGTGCACACACATTTGAATTTTTTTGGCATTTTTTCCCCTCTTTGGTGCATTATACACACAATGATTTTTATGCACACACATGAATTCTTGATGAGAATTAAGCATTATCTTGATACACACAAAGTTCATTAGTCAAAATTTGACCATCAATTTCATTCCAAGTGAATCAAATTAGGTGCAAAATGTAGGTCAATTGAGTTACACACCTAATTTTAGCAAATAATTAGCACACATTGAACCACATTAATCAATCAAGAATTGACATGAGCAAGTGAGTGCACTTACATCTTAATCACACTACAAGATACTCCTTTGCTCCACACAAAGACACATCATTGCACACACAAGTGTGTGCACCATCAAATTGCCTCCAAAATTGACCATTGTAGGTCAAAAAATCAAACACTCAAATCATCAAATTAGGCATAAATTAGCACAATTAACTTGATAGAGTGATGATTCCACCTTTTACAAGGGGGTTAATCATACATTACACTTCAATGTTAGTGGTTAGGTTATCAAAATTAGTAAAAATTAGCATGAAAGTAGTACAATTAGCATTGAATGCAGCAAAATTAGATAGGGTTAGTATGAAATTAGTGAAATTGGGAGTGGAATTGGGGGTTTGGGGTATTCATAACTCAACAATTAGCTTCAATTTCTTGCACAAACAGAATCAAATCAAACCAAAATTGAGTTACACACACTCAAAAACCAAGAGATTAGTAATGAGATTAATCTATTCTAAACATCCTATACTCACTAGCTTAGGTTATCGATCCCTAGCAGCGGCACCAAATGTTGGGAGGCGTCGTAGCACCGACTTAATCGTAACCCACAAAAAATTATGAAATCCGTGGATTGGCAACCCTGCTAGGGTATGGAAGACGAGCATCGAATGAATAGAAATAGAGGATTCAAGAGAATACCTCACCAATGCAAGTAGAGATTAGCCATGGAAAGACTAACTCTAAACATACTCTAATCACTAATCAATCAACTCCTACACACATCAAGTACATTGAAGTCCGACTTGCCAATCTTATGGAGTCACAAGAACACAGCCAACACAAGCATCCATGATCAAAGCATACACTAATTGCATTGAAGTTGGCTTTCCCAATCATCACATGCCAACCAAGGTACTCTAATCACATCACATACCAGTGGCATTGAGCTCAAGGCTCTTAAACCTTCACACACTTAAGCACACAATTAAGCATAAACTCTAATGACATGACCAAGAGTGCACACACTCTAATCAAGAGAATTAGAGAAGTAATCAACTAATTGAAATACTTAGAGAAGAAGAGAGTTAAGATCAAACCAAGAAGTACATACCTCTCTCAAATCTAGAATAATGAGAGTGTAATACTACTTCATGACATAATGAAATGTAGAGAAGATAAGACTAATGAGTAAAATAGGGATTAGATTAATCAAGCTTCTCTAATTAAAATGGATTAGTACTAGCCTTTTAAGCATGGGCATTCAGCTCAAGGTTAATTTTTTCCTTCAAAACTAAGGGTTTTGACTTTAAAAGTTAAGGGGCTTTTCCATGGCCATCCGGCCTCTTACAAGGGGTAGACTCAGAGAAATAAAAAAGGGTATGGTCTGATCTCATCATGATTACAACTCATCTTAGGCTGAATTACAGGGTTTTTTTCAAAAAAATAGAGTGTCCATCGGGTTTGGTGTGCATACACCTGTATGCGTCTGTATCCACCAAACATCCCCCCTTCCTATTCATTGCACGCCCTCATGCAAGCTGTCTCTGAGGGAGTTCACTTTAGTGCCTTCGTTCGAGTGTTGCAGTGAGATTTCTGAACTTCTACGCTCTGGCTTTGATCTCGACTTTGGTTGCCAATTCTCTAAAGGGATTATTGCTGATGGTACTCTGGTAGGCGATGTGGCGGGCTGGCCGATGTTTCTTCATTGGATTGAATATGGAAGAGTCCACTTCGAAGAAACCTATCATGAAAGCTTCTTCAAAGGTCTGCATGTAATGAGAGGGTAGAAACATGACTCTTGCATATAATCCCATGATGACATTTCTGCTGAGGATTTTGGTCTCCATATTCCAGCAAATACCCCACGTCCCCTCGCCAAAAACCTGCCATGGATGCTCTGCTGCTTCAATGTCTCTGAAATTTGTAATGCACGTGATGAGCATTTTGGAAATCTTTACAAACATCTGACAAGCGAGATCTGGGATCTCTTTCATCATATTGATTACTCCTTTCAGATTTTGCACCATGTAATGCTCTGATGGGAATTGTTATTAAGCGGCTTGGTAATTACGGGGTAGTTCAGCATTGCCGGTCTTTTGCTTTGCCAACTATAAAAACTGTCCCAGGATCGTCGTCTATTGATCGGACAGTAAGTGGGGACAATCCTGAGACGTTGTGGGGAGTTCCTATAATAGATTTTTTCAGTTGGTCGCTGATCAAACCATTTTTTTCTCTAGAGAGGTTGATTGTCGAGGATGGTTTCAATCTGAAGGGTTGTAATCAGAACCTCTCTATAGTCCCCTCTGCTATTTGGTTCAATTTTTGGGAGCATCTTTTGCTACCCTCATCGAACTTCTTGCCGCATCAATGGTAGTGCGATCATTTTGTGCCCATGATTTTTTGCAACCTCATCTGGAGTGATCATGAGGAGGGCAGGTGATTCCATCACTTTTAGTTCATATTGCATATATGCCTTGTGTGGAAGGTCTTTGACTTCTGAGATCCAGCACTGAATTTCATCTTTTACCGACTCCGAGGTGGATGTTGTGGCTAGATCTGCAGATTCCTGTGTGCCTTTTCAAGTGCTCGTAGTGGGCATTTTTGTTTGATGATTTTCGAATGCTGATTGTTTGAATCCTTCACCCTGCTCAAATTCTCCTGGGTCCTGCTGATGCTTTGTTTGATTTGCTTTCGAAGCCTCTACTTCCTTTCTTGCCTCAGCCGATTGCCTCTTTAAGTCTTCAATTTCCTCATCCTTGGCCTGTTGTAGGGCCCTATGACCTGCTATCATGATATGTCTGTCATATTTTTCTTATTTTAGGGCCTTCTTTAACTCTTTGATTTCCTGGCTCAAGGAACTAGAGCCTGCAGTCATAGTTGATGAGGAGGGTGTCTCTTGTATGGCTAGGAGCTGAGTTAGAGACCTGCTAACCACTGCATATGAGCCTTGTAGCTTCTCATTCTGTTCCTTTTCTCTGGTTAGCTCCCCCTTGAGGCATTGTTGTTCGATCTGTAATGCAGAGTTCGCCTCGTTGAATTGTTGCACTTATTTATAATAGTATGTTCCATTTTCTCGTTCTTTCTACAACTCCGATTGCGCCAAGACTTGTGTATTCTTTAGTGCTTCCATTTTTTGCTTTAACTGCCAGGATTCTGCTGCTGCTCTAGATGCCTCCTTTTTGTTATCTTCCAACTCCAGCTCCTTGAGGTTGTAAAGAGCTCTTTGACATTGGAATTTTAGTTTGATTTGCTCTAAGTGACCATCAATGTCAAATGAGCTAACTATCTCCGCTCCTTCTTTTATGGACGCTTGTGTGCGTGGCGTTCTTGGCCCATGCTGGTCCTTTCGGCTCTGATCCGATTGCTCAGCCACCTCAGCCTACTTTTCATTTTTTTTCAAACCCTCTAATGCATCAGAGGTTGTGGCAGGATTTGTCTGTGATTCTATTTGTTGATCCATCCGCTGTTCCGTTTGCTTTTCGTTGACCTTTTGCTCCGACTGTCCTGCACTTTCTCCTTTCTCTTGTTCTGACCTCTCAGAAATTATCTCAACATCCTTGGGAGAACCGAGGTCTTGATCTTATTGGTCATGTGTGTCGTGTTGTCCCTCTCCTTGTGAGTGACTTTTCTCCTTTTTACTCTTTCTAGATTCGTCAGATGATTCTAGATCATTGATGCGTTGCTTCTTTGATTCTTCTTGCTACCTGTGCTCCATCTTTCGCTTGAGCTCATTGTGAATTCGTTTCCGCATGGCACTGGCAATTTCTCGTTTCTCTTTAGCTTCCTTCCTCTTTTGTTGCTTGATCCTTTCCAAGGCCTCTGTTTGCCTGCGTATCAGTGGAGCATTCTCGACTTCATTGTCTTCTTTCTCGTCATTCGCTTCTATTTCTTGGGTTTGTTGCTGATCTTTCTTTTGTTGGCGGAGCTTTTCCCTCAATGCGTGAGCCTCTTCCATTGTCCTCCTGGCATGAGTGATGGGGATAGCTTCTGCCAAATGTGCAGCCTTTTTCTTTAACCGAGTATATCCCAGGGTGTATGGTCTATCCTTCTCTTCCTCCGAAGACTGGTACTCAGAAGGAGTATCTCGTGGGTGGGATCCCTCTTCTTGGCTACTCCTAGCATCTGGCTCGGTTTTCTCACTGTCAGAATCCCTTAGAGGTGCACTTTGCCTTGTTTGTTTGACTCCAAGATTCGGCCTTGTAGAAGGTCCTGCCACTGGTCTCACAGCTCTTTTAGACTTGTGGATTAGTTCTATCTGCGCTTGGGCAGGTGGTAGATCGTCTATCATGCCAAGTGCTTGATAGGCTATTTGTGTGAGGATTGGTCCTCTATTCATGTAATCTTTACTTCTTTGACTTCCCTTTCGGTTTTCTTCCACAATCGTGTCAAGAAGGTAGTTGCCAAAGTCGCAACTAACCACCCTGCAGAAACCCATTGCCATATGCAATAAGGGTTCAGTATATCTAGGTGGCTTCTTCACCTTGAAATGTTGTGATATAAGACACAATGGAAGTTCCATTTCTGAGTATATCAGGTCTTGATATGTCAGCTTGTGGCCACGTTGCTTCAAAAAGGCTTTATCATTGTCGCTTTCCTTCGTTTTTTGCAAGATATTGTGTTGTCCCCTGTGGAAGATGGAGGGCTTCATTGATGATTTCAGCTGTAATTTTTACCTTAACAACTGCCCCATACTTGTCTGTCAGAGTTGCTTCCCCATTGTATTAAATTGTACTTATGAGCTCATGAGCTTGTCTGAAATCTGTTCCCCAAGGAGGCAATCTTAAGAAATTGTCGAGTTGTAGGCACCTAACCCCTGCTTGCACTTCTGGTTTCTGGTGCAAAGTCCACATTTCCTGAGGAAAGATGGTGGTCTTTACAATTTCTCCGTCTGCGGCTTGGAACCTTCCAATGAAAATGTTTGCCGGAGTTTCTTTAAGTACTTGTTCGGTGAAGTGAGCTTTCTCATTTGATGAGATATCGGTTATCTCATAGGGTGCCACATTCCACTCCCTCTGTGCTTTTCTTCGAGGCATCTTGTTGCCAATTTGCAAGTGAAATCAGGTTTTAGCAAATGATCAAAATTGTTGGAAAGTGTAAACTTGACCATAAAATAAAAAAGTGATCTTAACTCTGTCAAAACTACTCCAAATTTGACCAAATTTCACCAGTGCCTAGGATTACTATAGGCACAAAACTGTAATGTAACAGATGGATTTTGGCAAAAAGCAACATGGATCGCGATCCATGTTGGGAAGCATTTGAAAATTCTAACTTTGGGAAGTTTTCCCTAGGCATAAGGGGATGCTACTGAGCAATTTTCTCTAGATTTAGAGATAGATGTTAAGTATGGAGCCTGATTTACCCTTGTAATTTTCTGTGGTAAAAGCGCACATTTGTAAGGCCCCCATTATGAGGAGAAGCCATCGTGTGTGAAGGAAAATCACTCACCGGAAACCAAATTTTTCACGGACAAGAATCAGGGGCAACTTTAAAGGCCGGAATATTCTTTTTCGCCGGAATATTATGGCCAGACGGCGGCCGGAAAGTGGTCGAAAAACAACCGGTCGGTTGGCCGGTGGCCGGTAGTCAATGGCCGATGGCCGGTAGTCGGAAGTCAATGGCCGGTGGCCGGTGGCCGGTGGCCGAATTCAAAAGCGGACTTGTCTTCTCAAGGGCGGCCACACATGGGTGGATTGGAGGGTCCGATTTGGACTTATTCGCACAAGGGCGGCTACACACGGCTGTCTCTCATAAGAGAGGGCAGCCCTTTTGGCCTATAAAAGGAGGCCATTTCTACACACATTTCATAGTGTGAAGTTGATGCAACAAGGTGAGTGTGAGGTGGTGAGAGTGAAGCAAGGCGGGAGCTCCATTAAGGGTATAATCCCTTTGTAAACTATTTCTTGTTTTGAAGTACTAAAGCCATTGAGTGGCTGCTTTCTCGTGGACGTAGCCCACATTGGGTGAACTAGGTATATCGTGTGTACTCTCTCTCTCTCTCTACTCTATAATCTCGTGTATATAAATCTGTCTCTCTCCATTAAGTAATCTACTCAATTATCTATTTAGCTACGTCTTATTTCCTAACACTGGAGGTACATGGATCGCGATCCATGTTGGGCAATATTTTGGAAATCTGATGATACCATCTGGTAGGGTTCATCTTGATTATGACTTGGTCCAAAAAGTTTGGGAGTTGGATCAATGGTTCGACACTTGGGCTAAATTTTGAAAATCCTGTACAGATTCAGAGATTTTGGCTTTTGGAAGTGGATTTTTGGGATTCAAATGGCTTGAAACTTCATGGCTTGGATTTCTTGAGCATACTGGATCAAATGGCATGGGTTTTCCTTATTTTGGCCAAAAAGGTACATGGATCGCGATCCATGTTGGGAAGCATTTGAATACAGTTCTTGTGCACATTGGTTCCTATAGGTTTTCCTAGTACACTGGTGAAATTTTCTTAACTTTGGACATGTTTTTCCATAGTTTGCCCCATTTTTAGTTTATGGCCATATTTTTCCGTTTTGACCAAATCTGTTTCCGGCAACCACTTTTGGAGTCATGTTTTGCCTAAAATCTCTCCTTGCTTTGATTTCTGATGATTGAGGTCAGTAGTTCATAGCTTTGCTTGGTTCTTTGGCGATTTTCCCTAGACATTGATTTATTTTGAGAAAGCAAACTGAATCCTGCAAGTTTCACCATTTTGCAAGTAAACTTTTGCTTGGTTTTGATCCCATCACCATTCTTAGGTTACATTTGCTTGTTGATAGGCTTCTAGGAGAGTTTGAAGTTTCCCAAAGTACTTTAGTAGTAATTTTAACCAAAAGATCATTTACAAACTGAAAGTAGAAATCCAGGTGGATTTAATGATCTGTAGAGCGCTTTTTGTGATCATTTTGCAACACCAGTTCTATTTGTACATTGTCCAGCTTAGTGAGCCACTTTTATCCTGATTTTGGCAAAAAGGTACATGGATCGCGGGATCGCGATCCATCTTGGGATGCTTTTTGCAATAACATTCATGGGGTTTTGTTGCTAAGCCTCTATTGTTGCTCCTGTAGAAGTCTCCCTGATTTTATGGTTTTGTGAACATGGATCGCGATCCATGTTCCAACACCTTTTCCTATTGTTTTTAGCTTGGCTGATTCTGCCAGGTAGTTGGTGTCTACTTATGAATTTTTTCTTGTTTTTGATGGGTTTCGGACTCCCTCATTGGCCCTGTTAGTTTGCCGATTTTGTGACCTTGTACTGCTTCGATTTGTTGTTTTGGTACTATTGATGCAGCATGGGTCACACACACATGCTCTTGCAAGGTTAATGATCATACCTAACAAATCTGGTGTAGTTAGATCCACCGAGGTGGTCGAGCAGGCAAAAGCAACTCCACAAACTCTATGCTCATGTGGCTCTCTCTCTCTCTCTCTCTCTCTCTCTCTCTCTCTCTCTCTCTGAATGTAAATGAGCTTCTGTTGCCCTTTTTTGACTATATGATCCCAGTCTACCCGGAATGCCCCATTTATACTTACCTTCATTGCTCATATCTTGTTGGGCACATCACCTGCAGTTCAAACCGTTCGTCATTCTGACACTCGGTTTACAAATGGCGTTCGATCTGCAGTTTTGATCCTTCAGAAGTTAGCTCAAAATTCATCTTGTGTTGAATTTTTCCTTATTTGCCATATTTGAAGTCCTTGCTTTGAAGTTTTGGCGTTTGCTTTCAAAAGTCGATTCTGACTTTCCTGGCTCGACTTATCAAATTTTTGTTGATTACCTATCATTTGTTGCTTTGAAGTTTCGGCGTTTGCTTTCAAAAGTTGATTCTGACTTTCCTGGCTCAACTTATCAATTTTTTGTTGATTACCTGTCATTTTTTGCTTTTTTGTAAAAGAAAATTATTTACAATGATTATTAGTCGGCCAAAAATTAGCCAAATTTGTGTCACCTCCCTTATATACATACTCTTATTTTGGTATTAGATCATGATGGTATGGCTCATGATTATGCCAACTAAGAGTCTATCAGGCTCTGAAAAACTTGTGTTTTTTAAGGAAACGGGAAAGAAAGGAAACGAAAAGAAAAGAAAAGAAGTAGGATGATAATAATGGTATATACAAATGATACTCCAACCGCATTTCCCCCCTTCTTAGAGTGAGTCGTCCACGACGAACACGTGTCAGAGTGCATGGGAATAAAGCGCGTGTCTATGCATAGCCGTATAGTGTGGCTCTATGATGCTCTGAAATGCAAGTCTTCTCTTGGGGCTCTTTCTACGTCTTTATAGCTATGATCTGCGACACTAATTTTCGTAGTGACATCCTTGTTCCTAAGATAGATATAGTCGTAGCCCTAATCCTGAACCATTTTAAGCTGGCGCATGAATGGTCTGCCCAGAGTGATGTCGAAATTGCAGCTCTCATTGAAATTAATAATAGCAAAGGTGTGTTCATATGCAATTCCACAAGAGGTTACCACAATCTGCTCCAAGATGCCAATAGGTCTCTCCAGGTACCCATCCGCTAGTTGAAGTTTCATTCTCATTTTTCGTAGAGCAGGTTTTCCCCATTTTTTCCACATTGCTTTGGTGGCTATGGCAATTTCGGCTCCACTATCCAATATCGCTACAGGTTTTACATCCTTGTACTCAACCGGTAGGGTAGTATTTTCTTCTTCACCTTCACAATAGTCCCCTACCTTGTTTACTGGCACTGGCTCATGGTTAGTTTGCTTCGAGGGTTGTGTCTTTAGCATGTTTCAAGAAGCCTTGGGTGAAGGAATCACAAGCCCTATTCTTTCCAATTTCTTTGCGACCTAGTCCCAAAGATGCGGTCTTATATTTAGCAACTCTGACAAAGCCAGTGTACAACGGATAGGAGATGACATCAGCTCATGAAGTGTTGGGATCAGAGAGCACACACACAGAGAGCCAGCACGAAGAAGGAGATAGACACAGTGTGTGGCGGGGCGGTACTCACACTACAATGTGTAGTTGTGAGTATAGTTATTATGAATGAGTAAATGAATGGCTGTACATGGGCGGCTGAACAACGGGCAGCCGGGCAGCCGGGCACACGGGCCTTTAACCCAACAATCTCCCACTTAAAGGCAGTGTGCCTTTAAAGTGGCCAAAGTACAGCAAAAGAAGTCAAGCCATACCCATCAGCGATCTGCAGTGTGCAAACCGCTGTGAGTCTAACGACTTCGTGAGTAGATCAGCAGGGTTATCGTCAGTGTGTACCTTGATAAGCTCTATGCGCTTGTCCTCTAGCACCTCTCGTATGAAGTGATACCTCACCTCAATGTGCTTTGTCTTCGCATGGAAGACAGGATTCCGTGCCAACGCTATGGCACTCTGGCTATCACAATGTAGAATCGGAGCATCACCAGCCATACCAAGATCTCCCACTAGTCGTGAGAGCCATACGGCCTCCTTGGCAGCCTCAGTGGCAGCCATATATTCAGCCTCTGTAGTGCTCAAAGCAACGCATGGCTGTAAACGTGATGCCCACGAAACCGGTCCACCTGCAACTGTGAACACATAGCCGCTAGTAGACTTCCTCGAGTCCACTGACCCTACATAGTCTGAATCTGTATATCCGCAAACAGACATATCCTTCTCACCATAACATAGGGACAACTCTGAAGTCCCTCTCAAGTATCTGAGAATACCTCTCACTGCATCCCAATGACGCTTGCCCGGGTTAGACATGTACCTGCTAACCACACCAACTGCATGAGCAAGATCTGGACGCGTAGCCACCATGGCATACATCAAGGAACCAACAGCTGATGCATAGGGAATCTGAGACATCTCTGTAGTCTCCAAATCTGTCTGAGGGCAGTCATCATGGCTGAGTTTTACATATGGAGGCAACGGGGTACTAATGGCCTTCCCCCCTTCCATATGAAAACGCTCAAGCACCCTGTCAATGTACTCTTTCTGACTAAGAAAGAGCATCTTGCGAGAACGATCACGAGTGATCCGCATACCCAAAATATGACTGGCATCCCCAAGATCCTTCATGGAAAAGGTCTCATGTAGCCTATGTTTCAAGGCATCCACATCAGAAATACACTTCCCTGCGATCAGCATGTCATCCACATACAAAACCAAAAAAATAAGACTACCATCTGCAGCCTTGTGAGTATAGAGGCATGGGTCCTCATAACTGCGTACATAGCCCAATGAACTCATGAATGCATCAAACTTACGATACCATTCACGAGATGATTGCTTCAGCCCATACAAGGTCTTAAGAAGTCGGCATACCATCTTCTTTGAACCATGAATAACAAACCCACTTGGTTGCTCCATGTACAAATCCTCGTGCAAGTCCGGATGTAAGAAAGTTGTCTTTACATCCATTTTCTTCAACTCCATGTCTTCTGTAGCTACCAAGGCAAACAACATACGCAAAGTAGACATCTTCACCACTGGGGAGAAGATCTCATCAAAATCAATGCCCTTATGTTGCTTGAATCCTTTAGCCACAAGCCTTGCTTTGTACCTAGGCTTTGCATCCATTGAACACAATTTTATCTTGTAAACCCACTTGCATGGTAGTGCCTTCTTACCCTTTGGCAAAGGAGTAAGCTCCCACGTTTCATTTTGGATCAACGAATCCATCTCTGACTACATAGCCTGCTCGTGACTTGAGCTTGTCAACACTAGACATGGCCTCATCATAACATGATGGCTCCCCGCAATCAGCCAACAATACATAATCCATAGAAGGCACAAAACATTGAGGCTGTCTTGCACGCCGCTCTGAACGCCTCAAAGACTGTGGAGGAGGTGCATCTGGCTGTCCCACATCTACATGATCTCCCAACAAGGGCTGATCTCCCACTTGAGGGTCAATGGGATGCCCACGAGCAGCCATGGGACCATCACACCGATGACCATCCTCCTCAAATATCACACGCCGAACCTCAACCGTTCGCGGTGATGCTCTATACATAGAGTCCTCATGAAAAACAACATCATGGCTGCGCACAATCTTCCTGTCAATAGGATCCCACAATCGATAACCCATCTCACCAGAGCTACCATAACCCAAGAAGATACATCTCTTGCTCTTTGGATCCAATTTGCTACGTTTTGCCTTAGGTACATGTACATAAGCTTCACAGCCAAAAACAGGAAGGTGACCATACGAAGGTGTCAAACCTGTCCATACCTCTTCAGGCACTTTGAAGCCCAAAGGAACACTAGGTGAACGATTTATCAAATGCACAGAAGTGGCAACAGCTTCAGCCCAAAATCCATTTGACAAACCAGCCATAGAAAGCATACTACGGACTTTTTCCTGCATAGTCCTGTTCATGCGCTCTGCCACACCATTTTGAGGAGGTGTATAGGGAGCACTAAGCTCGCGCCGTATACCCTTCTCAACACATAATGTTGTGAAAGCATGAGACATAAATTCACCCCCATTGTCCGTACGTAAGCACTTCAACTTACAACCTGATTGGTTCTCAACAAGAGCCAACCATTGCTTAAATATATCAAACACCATATCCTTCTTACGAATGGGGTATGCCCATACCTTCCTGCTAGCATCATCAATGAACGTAACAAAGTACATAGCACCTCCAAGAGAAGCATTGGGCATCGGCCCACATACATCACTATGCACCAAAGCTAGCTTTTCCAAAGATCTGTGTGGAACACTTTTCTTATGAGAAGACCGAGCATGTCGACCATAAAGGCAATGCTCACAAAACTCAAAACCACCAAAATCTGAAACGGGAATGTAATCCGCACGTGCCAACAACTTCAAACCTTTTAGTGACATATGCCCCAAACGTTGATGCCATAAAGAAGCAGGAGGTTGCTCAGTGATCCCCACAATGTGATCAGCCACACTAGCTACACAAAGGGAATACAACGTATTCTTCTTAGCACCTTTAACCAAAACAAGGCTGCCCTTAGTGAGCTTCCAACCTCCATCACCAAAAGATACATTTAAACCAAGTGAATCCAACTGACCCACACTAATCAAGCTTTTTGCAAGAGCCGGCACATGACGCACACGCTGCAAGACAAACGTAGTAGAGTTTGGCATAGCCAAATGAATATCCCCAATGCCATGAATCTGCATAGAACGCCCATCGGCAATCCTGACAGTACCTGTGCTCGAAGCATCATAGTCATGAAACCACGACCTATGAGGCGTAACATGAAAAGAAGCACCACTGTCAATGACCCAATCCATAGGCATACTACGCTCATGAGTGAGAAGAAAAGCGTCATCAAAATAGGATGCAAGCAACACATCACCAAGCTCTTCACTAGTAGCACTAGTCGGAGCACATACATGGTCATCTTGAGAGCTACACTCTCCCTTTGTTGCATTTAACTCCTCAATCTTGACATTGGACTTAGGCTTGTCCTTAGCATCATGGTCTTTCTTCTTACCATCTCCATTTTCCCTTTTCCACTTGTAGCAATCCTTTTTGAAATGGCCTTTTCTACCACAATGAAAACATTCCACATCCTTTTTACTTGTGCCTGCACGGGACTTGCTTCTAGATTTACCCCTGTTGGACTTATACTTGTCCATAGTCCTGCCTCTGACAACCATTGCACTAGAAGACTTACTACCTGCATTATTCTTTCGATTAATCTATTCCGTGAGAAGACTAGACTCCACATTAGTACTTGTCAACTCATCTGCAGGAACCGAGTTACTTATGGCTGTCCTAAATGTGTCCCATGACTCAGGCAACGTGACAAGTAAAAACATAGCTTTTACATTGTCCTCAAACGTAGTTTTCTGCGTAGCAAGTTGGCTGAAAATTGTATTGAACTCATTCAAATGCGCATTCATGGAAGCACCTTCCTCCATTCGCAAATCAATAAGCTTTTTAATCCAATACACCATAGAAGCAGCCGAATGCTTATCATACATATCGCAAATCCACTGCCATAGCTCATAAGCTCCACCCTGTGCATCTTTCACATTGTAATAAACAGACTTTGAAAGGGAAAGTCTAATGGTAGACCTGCACATCTCATCCAACTCCTCCCAATCATCCCTCTCCATGTTCTCTGGCTTAACTCCCTGCAACTTTAGAGGTCGAATCTGTTTCTTATGCACCAAGACATCCCAAATCTGATCTTTCCAATATGAGAAGTTAGCACCATCCAACTTCTCAATATTGAAAATTGTGTCCTCTTTAGTGCCCATTACAACAAGAATGCAACAATGAGAAACCTGTAACCAACCAACAAACTGCCACAACAAAGTAGTGTTGCAAATCTGACAACACCTGCTGCTCAATCAAAAACCAAATGCATAGAGTATAAATCAGCCCATAATATGGTCAAAAAACGTACGTAGAAATCCACAAACAAATGCATAAACTCATGACACCTGTAACCCAACCGGCCTAGGCAAACTGTGCCACAAAATGCATCAACAATGAGCTGTCATAGAGGCATAAACATAATCCATGTCTGAATAACCACAATAGAGACATAAGCTGACCAAGCTTACACAAATCCGTGAGCATAAATGGATCCAAGTGAGCATATAACCAATGCACAAGCTCAACGAAGTCCAATCTCTACTGTCAACCAAGTACCTGTCCGTACTCAAACCGCAACACTGCAAGCAAGAGCAAACCCGCTCTATGTATAAGTGAACCAAATCTCCACAATATCATGCATAAAGAGTGTCTGTCAAACTACCATATCCACATCCATCAACATACATAGATGATGTCAACCTGTAGCTCAAGAACACGCATAAACAGACTGCCCAGAAGAGTAGAAGCTCCCACTCAAACCACAACCATATGCATGGTTGTCCCACAGTCAAAATACATGTTTTGTAACCACAGAAGAAACCTGTATCCAAAGCTCCCTGTAACCTGTAACCTATACCCGTACCTGTACCTGTACCTGCACCTGTACCTGTACCTGTAGTCGAAGAAGACAATGTCGCCAAACTCTCACTCTATCTGTGTGTATGAGGCCACTCCAAGAAGAGGCTACACACTCTCAAATGAGTTGTGGGCTCACGTAAGTGGAAGACAATACAACAATGGCACCTGTAATGGCTATGGAAGCTCTGGCAGCAGAAAACTACCAAAGAGAGCTGAAAAACTCAGCTCCTAGTCTGTAGCTCGGATGGGATTTCTAATGGCACGAATGGCTCCGAAAGGGGGGTTAAACCGCAGGACGCCTGATGAAAATACTCGCGGAGTGCTGAACCTTCCAATGCCAAGCTCAGAAAAACCTTCTGCTCTTTAGAAATGCGCGCGTGCGCGAAAACTGAAAAACAGCAATGAAACAGCAGCAAGTTTCAACACACTCAACAATGATGATGAAGCTCTCAATGCTCTCACTACCAAGCTCTGATACCACTTGTTGGGATCGGAGAGCACACACACACTCAACGATGATGATGAAGCTCTCAATGCTCTCACTACCAAGCTCTGATACCACTTGTTGGGATCGGAGAGCACACACACAGAGAGCCAGCACAAAGAAGGAGATAGACACAGTGTGTGGGGGGGCGGTACTCACACTACAATGTGTAGTTGTGAGTATAGGTATTATGAATGAGTAAATGAATGGATGTACATGGGCGGCTAAACAACGGGCAGCCGGGCACACGGGCCTTTAACCCAACATGAAGAGTTTTAGTGTCCATCATCTTAGGATTGGCTTTCCATTGAGATGGAACTTTCCTTACCTCAGATACAGTTTCAAGGTTACCAATAAATGAAGGTAAGGTCTTCAATGACTGTGGTTTACTGTCTTCTGATATCGATGTGCCTGCATCTCCATACAATGATCGGATGTCATTTGGGTAGAGCTCATGCTCCAGGTGGATTTCCAGGATAGGAGCTGACACAAGTGTGGCACTTCCGTCTTTCTTGTTCCTAATATGTTCCCATAGCTTTTGAGGCCATTGTTCTTCTACCTCCAGAATTGGCAGTGGTTCTTGAGATACATTCCATCTGTTGTATTGGCTACCACCCTCGTATCCAAAGGTGTTTCATCAACCATATTGGGTAGGTTATTCGCTTCAATTCCCCTCTCAATTAACTCCCAAATCTTTTTGAGTATGAGTACCTTGATTTTTGGGGTCGTAAGAACTGATGGTTCCAAAAGCGCTTGAGCGGCTTGAATGAGCTCTTTGCACATCTTTAGCCTCTCTTTCTCATAGCCTGGATGAGGGTACGTTAACCACCTATCCTCTTGGGTTTGGTTAGGCTTTAGCCTTGCTTCGGAAGCTTTCAGAATTGCATCCAAAGGTTCAACCACCTTGTCTACTAAGATTGACCCTCCTGATGGCAGTTCCGACAGTTTCTTTGTCTCATTGTTGCCCTTAAGGTCTTTTTCCCTTTGAAGTTGTTCCTCTGTTTTCCGCAATTTGGTTTCCAATGCCGTTTTTCCTTTTCCTTTTTGGATTTCATCTTGTTTCGTTTCACCCTCAAGGATTTTCTAGGGGTTCGGACAGACAAGTTGTCTATCTCTGTTTGGTTGGCCGAGACATTCTTTGCTACCTCATTTGCTTGAGCTCTAGTGACCGCTTTTATTGGAATGTTCCATTCTATTTCTGATCCACTTGAGCTTGGCACAATCCCTATTTTGTTCATGGTTTCTTTTCCTTTGTTTTTTGGGTTTTTTGGGCAGTGTGGAATAAGATGGTCGGTTGTGCATCCGTCAGAATCCAAAACATTTCACCCGCTCTCCTTTTTTTGGACATACTCTAGCCCAGTGATCACCGCCACATTCATAGCATGGTCCTACAGGTGGTGGAGAGGCTTGTGGAGCTCCCATCGATTGTCATGTTCTAGGAGGGTAGCCTCTAGGTTTGTAGCCCTGATTGGCCACATAAACATGAGCATATTCTCATCGACCAAGTAATGATTTTTGGTTGGTTGTGTTATGTATGAGGGCTTGGGCATTTCTTTCAAAATTATCCATGGATTATGTCCCTCTGAATCATACGCATTCCTATCAATTTCCCTTTCATAAGTATGGTCTGAATCTTCTCGGTATGAGACTACCTGGATCATACTCTCATCAGAAGGTGGTTCTATGGGTTGAGAAATCCCCATAGCCCTATTTTCCTGGGGTAAAGGAGGTTGATGTCCCAACATAGGTTGAGGTTTTTCTTGACCCAAGATTGCGTTATTTGGCCCCACTTGGTACCTTGGAGGGGGCGGAAGTGGTTGTCCCCCATGTGGTCCATATTGTCTCTCTCTAACATAGTTCCAATTATAGAAACATTCGTGAGTTTCGTGGTTTGTCCATTTTTGTTCTCTAGCACACCATTTCAATATTCGTTGTGCATTCGCTCCTCGCCTTTGTTGAAGGTTGCACCACTGGGTTGGATGGTCACCTCCACAAGTATCGCATTTTCGGGTGGGCGGTTGTCGTGTGTTTGGGTTCGTCCTGTTTCCTTGGTTCATCCTCCTGATCACTTCCTCGACCATTTGATCAACGTTCGACACAGTTGGGTTTTGCTCTCCCAATTTTGTCGTGGACTCACTCATGGTTGAAGAGGTGCTACTAGTCCCCTGATCTGTGTCTTCAGTCACCTCCCCATATGCTTTGCAGTTAATTATAAGATACAACACCTCTTTCATGACTTGCTCAAAGGTTACACAGGCTTTCAGGTGCAAGTCCTTTTTGAGCCTGTCATTTCGCAGTCCCTCTATGAAGAAGACTTATAGTCTTTCATCCTGAGGTAGTTCTCGAGCAGGGCATCTTTCTATGTACTGCTTGAAACGAAGCAATGCTTCCTTCACTTTTTCTTTTTCCTTTTGCCTAAATGCAAAGATCTGATCCATTATACTTTTTGGGCAAGCATTTTGCCACCTGAGATGGTTGCATACGCCTGGCCTCTGCAACCATTCTAACAACTCTTGGTCCCTCTGGGATGGCTTCTCTTGGTTCATAATCTCCTCTTGGTACTAACAGCGGTATCCTATCCGCCCTTCGTTCATCAAGTCGATCTCGTGTGATAGTCGGAGGGATTCCAGTGGTGTA
This sequence comes from Adiantum capillus-veneris, assembly GCF_014529385.1. Lineage (NCBI taxonomy): Eukaryota > Viridiplantae > Streptophyta > Polypodiopsida > Polypodiales > Pteridaceae > Adiantum > Adiantum capillus-veneris. Next base: position 22,288,010 of record NC_140940.1, on the reverse strand, counting down.
AGTGAATTCAAAAACAGAGCTATCCCTATGTGTGTTCATGGAAGCCCTAGTCGCCATCGACCCTAAGGGTTGTGTTCTTGGAACTCGTTCATGTCCATAAGAATCCTCCACTCTGGTTCTCAAGGGGCTCTCAAGTACAATCTCAGGTCTGATGTGAGTAGTTGTGGATTTTATATCTTCCGGATTTACATAGTATTGGTGGAGTGGTCCTCCAAAATATGTATATCTCTCTAACTCTTTCCGATCCATTGGGGAGTACTTTCGTCCATACTGTCCATTATGACCACCTAAACACTTCTACCCTCTGTGTACTTGTAAAGATACAAGTTTTTCGGTCTGTTATTCTTTGATGCGGGACTCGTTGCATCTGTAATAGAGTGTTTGGTCTCCATTATTGAACTTATAAAGCCCCACATATGTGTTGTCCGTGTTAAGGTGCTCTATCTCATTGGTGCGTCTGAGTATCGAGTTTTGTTTCTCCATTTTGGGTGGTGCATCGATCAGTTCATTATCTACTTTGTCCTTGGTGCCGGTCATTCCCCATTTATCCACAATATAAGGGTTATGAACCACTAGGTACATCATTCCCTCTCGGTCAAAATATCTATCCCTGTCATAATCAACATCTACAAGGTCTCTGAACTCGCTCGGCTTATTTTCCAACTTAACACAGTAGCGGTCCATTCCATCCTTATGGATTTTGGCTTTAAGCACATTTTCAAATTGAAACTTCAAATACAACAACTCCACATTAGATGTAGGCTGAGAAGGACGTGCACCCATCGAAGCTGTTCCCTTAGGGTTTGACTTGTTAGAATCTTCAGTCATGAGGCCGTATGATCTCTCAGACGAAGTTTCAGAGAAACTTTCCTCTAAAATGGGTTCCAAAGGCGGCAGTGGTCCTTGATTCACACTTTCTTCCATTGAGTGATTACTCCCTTGATCAAAGATGTTGTGGTTCCTATTCTGGTACAATCTTCCTGATCACAGATTCATGAAGAATTGGTAACAAGAAAAATCCAAACTGAGTTACCTCATTAAATAGTTTGACTCTCCCATTTGTTCTTGCTTGCTGGGTAGTATCTTCTAGTACTTGCAACCTGTAAAAAATGTGCTTGATAGTTGTAAGCTTACAGCTGTTCTTGCTTTTGTTCGACAAAACTTAGCACACACTTCCCTACACAATCTCAATCAATTTTGGTCCAATTTCAATTTTGAAAGAAGCACCTGGTTGCTATGGCCTAGCTCCTTGTGTGGTAAGTTTCTGTCTCTGTTCTGGCTTAGAGGTACATGAATCGCGATCCATGTTGAGAAGCCAATTTTACTTACTTTTGTTGCTATCATCAGTTTTAACATGATTAAGAGGTCTTCCAGTACCAATGTTTTTTGAAATGAATCTCAGGATAGGAGGGTAAGTTGATTTTGTCACTTGCCTGAGCTTCTGTCAGTTTTGAGCTGTGGAATGGTTTTTTGCTTCCAATTTCAACTCTAGAAGGACCACTAGACTCTTTGTGATACCCTCTAGCTATGGTACTAGTTTGGTGTCAATTTGTGTCAGCAGGGAAACATGGATCGCGATCCATGTTCCTTTGTGTCAAAATACACTGAATTTTGTCCCACAGCTAGTCCTTGGCCTAGTGATGCTGACTATATGGCTTTTGAATGCCTTGAAGCTTTTTTAGATAGACAAAAGTCAGCTTTAGGGTTGATGTCAGTGCTTCCCCCCCTTTATCTGATTTTGGCCACCTTTTGCCCTCTTTTTGAAATTTTTTGATAAGGGTTCTTGAGGATAAAGTGCTCCAATTGTTACCAATTCACTGCTTTTCCTTATCAGCTCAAATTTCCAAAAAGGTACATGGATCGCGATCCATGTTTGGCAAGATTTTTATCTGACACTTTGTGAGCTGATCACACAAGGTATGATGATGCTATTCCCGAAGTCTTTTTGGATTTGGTCAGTTTTTTCCAAGTGAGAAGCAGGGTTTTGTGTCTGTTTTGCGGTTTTTTTGCAAACCACTCCTTTTCTGGTATTTTGACCAGCTTTTTTCACTTTTTGTCTATGGCTCCTTTTGGGAAAGTTGTTCAACTAGTATTCATGAGTACTCTGATCAAATCTCAATGTCAGATGTCTACCTAGAACATGGATTGCGATCCATGTTGGGAAGCACCTAGGCATGAAATTTGGTTTTGTGGATTCCTTGCTTCTAGTTGGTCCTAATTCTCATCCCTTTTTGGATTTGGACAAATAAAAGTTCATTTTTTCCTTGTTTTTCCTTTTTTCCAAGGTTTTGATCTACTCACTCCAATCTTTTGATTTTTATGACCTTCTAGCCCTCTTTTTCTCACCAAACTCAAGGTTCTGATGCCTGAGAGCCTGTCCTAAGCAAAGGAAATAATTTTAGCACATTTTGCCAAAAAGGTACATGGATCGTGATCCATGTTTGGCAAGCTTTTTGACAGGTTTTTGCACAGTCTTTTCCAACAAGTGTTTTTATCCCCTTCTTGAAAGTTTTACTAGGTTTGGTCCAGTTTTGAAGCTCTGACCATCACTTCTTCAATTCTTCCGAGTTATGGTCTTCAACACCAAAATAAGGTTTTTGATAGTTTTTCCCTCGATCCTTTTGGCCAAAATGATGGTGTGATTTGTTTCCTAACCTACTCCTATAACTGAAATGAATATGCAAACATAACTGAACTCAATAGAATAGAAATAACAACAATGTGTGTGGTGGAACAGCCCTTTCGAAGCATGTGAAAAATCAAAGAACAAAATACTATCTTGTAATTCACTCACAGTTTTCTTTGCTCTTAAGGAATAGCACTGGCTAGTCTCGGACTCCAGTCTCTATTAAGCACTAAACCTACGTCTCGCTACTTCACTGTCTATGGGTAAGCGGAACGGTTATCAAAAGCTTGAAGGGAGATTTTTTTATTTTTTCTTTTGTACACTGAGTCACTCACCACCTAAGGATCAGTTTCCCCGGCAACGGCGCCAATGTTAGCGGGTTGTGCAACGGACGTCTGCAACATAGCTCTTTTGCACTAACATAATGTAGCAACTCAGGGTGGGGCACGGAGACTTAATGAGAGTGTCAATCTCACCAAAGTGAACTCAAGGGCTACTCGTTCTACGGCAAGAGCAAATCAACCACTTCCTAGTTAGACAATCAGTATGCATCCAATCTCAACACTCAACGTCATCACGCCTTTTCGGTATCCAAACGAATCCGGAATGTCACAAAACTTAAGGAGAGGTATCACAACACTTATAGTCTCAATCCTACCAAGTTCTATCACCATTTGAGAAGGTACATAAATCACGATCCATCACAAAAAATGTGCAAAAAACTGAAACATAAGTACTTCGAAAGATCTACCTTAAGCATAGAAACACTTATCCATGGTCAAAACATAAAAAAACAATCATTTTAGTTCCAAAATCAATGCATTTAGCTCACAAACGGTACATCACAAACCACAATAGAATTGGAAATGATTACACTTAGATTGTAGATCAAGAGACAAGGAACGCAATGTGCTATTCGGAATAGAATTCTGATTACCCGTTTAGGAGAAAAGAGGATTACAAGTTGTAGTCACAAGAAGCCTCCACAGTGCACGTTTTCTTTCTTCAGCTAATGATGATTTTTTACTTCAAAACTAAGGGTTTTGACTTTAAAAGTTAGGGGGCTTTCCCATGGCCATCCAGCCTCTTACAAGGGGTAGACTCAGAGAAATAAAAAAGGGTATGGTTTGATCTCATCATGATTACAACTCATCTTAGGCTGAATTACAGGGTTTTTTCCAAAAAAATAGAGTGTCCACCGGGTTTGGTGTGCATATGCCTGTATGCGCCCATATCCACCAAACAATCGAGTGTCTCTATCTTCACTGCAAGCTCTATTTCCCTCTTACATCCACATTGTGGCTTTCTAGTAGACTCTGCAATTCATTGTCAACATCATGAAACTTTTGTCTCATAGAAACCACAGCTTGGCTAACCCTAGCATTGCTTGCTTTCAAAACCCTTGCAACTTTAAACTCTTGTCTTGCATTGGTGAGATGTTGTTTAGCATCCTCTGATTGTTTTGTGAGATGATCACCACCAACCTTCATGTGCTGCAAATCCTCAAGGCCAAAATATGATAGGATTGTTATCCCTTGGTGAGTGTTGTGGTGAGAGGGGGGTGTTGCCTTGGTAGCTTTCGCAATATTTGTAGCTACTTAGCCCGAGTAGTCCCCCTTCATTTAAGCAAACCCCTCCTTGGTGTGTTGGCAGAAATGATAAGAGTTACGCATTCTCCACTTTTTGACATGGACCTTGTAGTATCCTTTTTCTCAAAGGGCCTGCAAATGCTGGATAGCAAAATCAACCCAATTGAGCTGCATGGCTGAACTGCTTTTAATTGCCATTGGACTGAATTCTTTTACAAACCCCTTTGCAACTGTAGAGTTGATCTCCATGTTGGTTGGGCCTTTTGGTACACCTTGTAGTTCAGGTACATCACCTAGTCATACATATCGCTATGTATGCAATTGTATTTAATGCAATATTGGCTATGATACTTTGGCTCTCTGAATACATTGAAATGCTCTACATCAATTATTTCATTCCACGTCACCAGTTTGGGGTTAGCACCATCCATTGAGAGGCCATGAACAAGATTGAAATATTTTTCTATAGTACAAAATTTCTCCTGCAGGAGGATGTTGAGCTTGGGATCTTTCCGTTGAAATGCACACCCCCAATGTCACAAGATAATATTATGCAACACTATCCATAGAAAAGGGAAAATTTTCTATTTATTGGGAAATGATATGTATCTCACATTTCATGCATACAAGAGATAGCCATACACAAAGAAACAATTAACACGTTATAGAGCTTCTTTAAGCAACCCCACCACAAAATAAATCTCAAGTGATTTGTCCATAAGCTTGAACCATAACTTCATGGTTGACACACACACACACACACACATAGGCATGGTGTAATGTGACATGTTGTTGATGTCATTCGGTGGCGGAGAGAGAGAGAGAGAGAGAGAGAGAGAGAGTACCTGAGTCATTCTTTCCCTTATTTGCATGCATGTTCTTTGGCATTGGGGATCTTTGGGAAGCAGATAGCTTCACCCTTTTGCATGGTGAAAGAGAATCAATAGAATATTTTTCCTGCGGCTTCCTTCTTGGTGGAGTGTCAAGAGAGTCATTGTTGGAGGTGGCTGGTTGTTGTGCCAAACTATTCTCCACTTGGATAGCCTACTGAGTTGCCCCTGAGGAAAGGCTTGCAGCTCACAATTGCCTTTCCCCCTCGTTCCTATTGGTGGCCCCTCCACCTTGCTTCCATCCATGCATCATGACTCCACCACACCTTCAAAGTAACATCTCAGTGTAAATTTTCAAGCTCATATGAACTTTGGTCCATTTTTTTACAAGTATTTACACACTTTATATTATATAGTTCATGATGGAGGCCCACACACTTGAAAGACATCATTGTCCTTATGCTTACAACATATGCTTGTTGGCACATGCTTACTAGCACAAAAATCATGACAAGTTAACAAGCTTCCACCCAAATCAAATGCATACCTAGAGGTTGAACATAGTGTTCCTTCCCTGTAGTCAAACTCGGGGGGTTCACTATGTGTAAAACTACCATATTACATGCATTCAAGACATGTTTGTAAAACCCCTTATCTGCGAATTTTGTTAAGAATATAATGTACCCTTTTCTTTTAAAATCTGTAAGTTTTTTTCAAATTTGAAAAAATAATGCCCTTCTATATATATATATTTATGTAAGCTTCAATAACTTTAAACACCCTTCTGTTGAACTCAGGTGATAGGTTACACTTTTATTAGGTGACCTCCCCGGGTAGTCAAATGAACATGACCAAATCTCCCACTTGAAAAGACCTACTAACACTAATCAAAAGATTAGTGAAAATTAAGTAGTATTGCACTAGTAACCTTGGGTGTTGCCTTTTAAATCCAAACCCCTTGGTTAAAATCTCGAATGTCCAACCCCTTGGTTAGACTCTATATGAGAACTACTCAAACTAGCAGCCAATGGTGACCAACACAATCTATCGTGTCTAATAGTGATTGAAATCAACTTTGGAAGTTGAACTTGTCCACTGCCCCTTGGAAGATTGCAGACTTCTTTCCTTGAAAATACAACTATGATGACATTAAATTGTGACCGTCAACACCTATGCAATGATTGTATAATAGTTGGATCATACCTCTAAAATTACCATGCCTAGAGACGCAATCAGTGCTACAACTGAACATAGATCGTCTCAAAGTTGGAATCTTATTCACAACTAGATCTTGAAGGAGATATATCTCTCCATGAACAGAAGAAAACAATTATCAACACCCCAAACTAGGTAGTCATACTATCCTTAGCTGTTCAACAAGAGATCACCTACTTTGAGGCTCTCTTAGTCTACTCAAGTCATCCATGAATTACTTGCTTGATAGCAATTTCATGCCTACTTGTTATCCACAAAAATCATCATCTATATTGCCAGCACCTTGTGCACAAAAAGTTCCCGCCTCTATAGGATCACAAGCAAATATACCAGCCTCAACATTTTTTAAGCAGAGTAGCTGATGTTATAGCAAAAGCATAAACCATGATTTAGTGGAATGAATCCACAATATTGGCGTCAATGCATGCATATTATAAAAATAGTGTGATAATCCCTTGTCTTTAATGACAGTCTCCACAATTTGACCAGATAACATATGTGCCTTCCAAGATGTATACTGGTATCGATATATCACAATTGGTCATTGCAGAAATTATAATTGTGAGCTTATATCTTTTTATTGTCAAACCTACGTGCCATTTTCCTTGATCCTAAGTCCATGGATAGTACGGCGGCACCAAAAAGAAGCCTTGCTTTGCATTAAGTCTGTCAAAGCACTTTGCTTTGCACAGTAGAGAAGTATTTTTTCAAATGAAATGTTAAAGACAAAAATACAATTAGAACTTGAAATTGGCTAACCTTGTCACCTCTTTGAGAGCAGTTTCCCTGCTTAAATGTCTCTCGTAGCCATGTATGCTAAGAAATTAAGATCTATCGGATGTATGTTGTATGCCCTCAGGGCTTGGTTCACACCGAACTTCAATAAACAAAACACGTAGACATGTTACCAAGTTTTGCCAAGTTCGTACGCTACGAGCATATTCCAGACATTAAATCCTCTAGGAAACAAACCCCAAAGTGAAGCCTTGTTTTGCATAAGTTCATCGAGGAGATGAGATAGAACTAATTTTGATTGAGCTTAGCTAACAGGTGCGCGGGTTGACACACAAATGTCAAAGCAAAATAGAATCCACATTGGTGATCTTTCATAGAGGAACGGCCTTGCCAAATCATACAGCTTAATAACAATCATGAGATTTCCTAATAGTACAAGAGATAGCTCCTGAATCTTAGCTATCAAATGTCATCTAATTTCCAAACTTTGCTTGACCTAAGCAGCATTTTCTTGTCAAGTTGGTAATGTAGAAAATCCTACAAGATGGAATAAGTTCAAAAAATAAACTTAAATTTAAGGTACTTATCAATTTTTTGTGACCATTGCCCTTGGTATCAGAAGTTATCTTGTGGCATGATTATGCTTTCAATATACTTTGTGTACTTATTTTGTTTGTACTCTAGCAAGATGTAATTGCTTTGGAGTCATTTTGCAACCCATGCATATAGATAGATATGGAGCCGTGCTCTTGGAAGCCTTACTTTTCCCCTTTGCTTGATAGAAGAAGAAGAACATATCAAAGAGATAAATGCCAACAAAATGTATGGCTAACCAAATTTATGGATCCGTTATCCTTATGTTGTATATGTACCATGATGTATCGTTCATTTTTGACCTTTTCAAGGAGGATATCATACTAGAAGCAAAAAAATAACTACATTAATTTCACAAAAAATGCATACCTAAGTTGCCCAATGTTGTTTTGCATATACTACTTGTTGCCAATTAGCCTTGAAATTTGTTCAAATCTAGCTTATTGTCAATGGGTTGATCATGACCAGTTTTAGTTTCATCGGGTCCAATAAACTTGCCTAGGAGTCATGCTCTAGGAAATCTAAAAAATTTAAACTAGAGTAAAAGATGCGTGTCGCCTTCTTAAATTTCAATAACTAGTTGGCCATGTCGAATAGCTTTGCCACCTTCATTCAGAAACAGTATGCTAGAAAGAGATTTCCTGACAAGCCACTCACCTTGACTTAAATGTTCTTACTGCAATGGAATAACTTACCAATGTAAGCTATGTGAGGAGTATCTAGAATCTTGACTAATCGTCCTTGCTTTTGCATGACACAGCTCAAAATGAGCTCCAAGCTTGTAGCTCAACTTTGGATACTACCATCGTTGTTAAGTAGCAGTGCCCATTCAATCTGGACAATTGAATCAAATGCATAAATTGAAACTCTATTTTGAATGTACTTATTGATGTAGAAAGACCCTCGGTATTGCTCCCTTGAAAAGAGGATCCTTGATTTCTTTGGCCATCCCCCCATGTCCAAACATAAACAAAATTGCACTGCCATACTCATTGGCGGTTACTATAGGTTACAAAAATCAAACCAAGATTTGATTATCTTGTAGGAATTTCCACACCGAGATGCCTTTGAACACATCTCATCAAGCTGTGAGAAACAGTTCGAGCATCAAATTGTGCTTTGTGCTCACTGGTAAATCCTAGAGCTTGCTACAAACCATAAACTTTCATTTGTTTAGCACTTTGCATGCCTTACATGATTTTTTCTCAACCCTTTCATGCGGTGTTGAGAACGTGCATCGCTCTGGCCACTTCCTTTCTTGGAGTTGTCACCTCAAGCAAGGAGAGATACAATTTTTGTACTTTCTTTGCAGGGTGTTTCTGTTTTTTTCTTTTCTTTTCTTTTCTTTTCTTTTTTTTTCTTTTTGTTTTAATTTGTTTCAGAGATTTCAACTCAAAATTTGACCAAAAAAACTGCAATTAGAAGAACTTAACAAAGCCTAAGTTTATAGAAAAACAAAAAATGGGCAACATTGCCATACAATAAAATGTAACCAAATTTGCAACAAAGCCTCGACTACCCAAAAAAAAACAGCACAATCATCTTCAACACATCCAAATCTACATAGATAGACAACACTCACGCACTTCTTAGCCTTCCAAACATGCAAAAAAATAACCTCAACATAGATGCAGGTTGCTATTGGAGCTTCGCGTAGAGCAGCTCCCTGGCAATAGTGCCAAAAATATCAACTACAGAGAATTTTCTTGATATTGTGTGCAAGCCATAGGGGCTACAAGCATACAACCTGTACACACAAACAAGCTCTATGACTACATATGGTGTGTCTGTCGCCTCTTATGTTTTTCTCACTGAGGGAATCTTGTGCGCATCGACAAGAACAAGCCGCCACTGTTACCGCCCTCCTCACTGCCTCCATACTCTCGTTGCTCAATCGCCCTCCTTGCTGCCATCGTACTCCTCTCTCTCTCTCTCTCTCTATCTATCTCTCTCTCTCTCTCTCTCTCTCTCTCTCTCTCTCTCTCTCTCTCTCTCTCTCTCTCTCTCTCTCTCTCTCTCTCTCTCTCTCACACACACACACACACACACACACACACACACTAAACAAGACAATAAGGCAAGAGCAAGCTTCATAAGTTCAGAATGATCTAGAAGACTAGTTTTACAACGTTATCTATGGTTTGGGTCCGCCCCTTTCATATACATGCACCAGCATTCAGCCAATTGGCACTAAACGAGTTTGGTGTGCAATCTATTACACCTCTCATTGATGATCACTAGCCCTAGACTATAGACCTACGAGATAGAAAATCTTGACCCATAACTGAATACAAATAATAATAATAAGGATGATGCGCAGAGTTAACAAACTAATAATCATCCTTCATTCTACTTAAAACAATAATGACTCATAATTCAAATTAGCATTCTAATAGGAGTCCACAAGGTGTGTTTCCTCTTCTTCTCTCTTCTCCATTGTTGCACACACACGTGAGACACATGCACACACTCTTTCTCATTCACTTCAGTCGGTATCAGAGCTTGGCACGGAAGTAGCAAAAAACACAGCAGAAGCTTCAATGTCTTATTATAGATTGATTTTTGTCTATTAAAAGGTGTCTATTGAGACTGATTCTCGTGTTTCATGATCAATTTTTTGTTCTCTACAACCTTGTAGAAGAATTGTTTCTCTCGATCCTCACCAATTTTGAGCTATGTTGCTCACACTACCTACACTTCATGTAGGACATGCTACAAATTTTGTAGATCAGATTTCTCCTAGTTAGAATTAGCGTTGTCGGTCAGTCCTCATGATTACTCACCGTTTTTTTGTGCTCTAGAAATTTGTATAAGGAAGTTTTTGCATATTTTTCATAGTTTGGGAGCTATTTTAGATAGTAGGGTGGTATAATTGTGTAGATTATTTTGTATACAGACTTTACTGCATAGTATTTTTGTAATCTTTGTCATACATGTGTATTTGATGTAAGATCTTGTGGGTCTGTTAGATCATAGAAATTGTTGTAGTAGTCAGATAAATGGATTTTTGTGGTTGATGTAAGATCTTATGCGGTTTATGTAATAATAGAAATTATCATGCAAAGACTATTGTAGAGGGTCATGGTAAGGTTTCATTGAGTTGGGGGATTCTCAAATGTTGAGATCCTTTTGATGATACAAATATTGGAGCATGCCCCCGACATTGAAGATATCAATAGAGTTTTTGTTGAAGATTCTGATGGAGATATTTATCTCATATCTGTTGGTGCAGCTAAAGTTTCTCGATGCTATGAAGAGTGCAATGGAGAGTTGTGTGGTCTTTCAACGGTATGCCAAAGTGGTGAGCAGCTAGGGAGATCAAGGGCAAGAAAGATGCAATGGTTATGTATGTTTTATGTGGTTTACAGGGCCATAATTCTCTGCTATGATGCATGTCAAAAGTGGATGGCTGAAGTGTGCAAAGTGCAAGAATGGCAGTACCTACGGTGGCCCTCATTGTGTTTTATAGACTAGTCTAGACACTTGTTCAAATGGAGCTACCTGTGAAGATATGGCAGCCAATTTTGTGCCAGCTTGACTGCCTCAATGGGTGTTCTATCTAGAGTCTTTCAGTCTCACCGGGGTTTTTATGGGAGCTATGTGGTCTATGAAGGCCATAGGAGTTGATGGTCCATTGACCATAGTCTCGCTTATCTCAGGATATGCCCAGTTGAAGTCAATGTCAGTTGTTGAGAGGGTTGTATCAGATGAGTTTTCCCATTTCGACAACCTCATTTTGCGATCTTGGTGAAGTTGGAATGTTGAGAGGGCTAGCGGATGGAAAGTGAAAATCTGGCATGGCTTTGGGGTTTGATCATTAGCAGGATGTTGCACGCAAGGGGGGGGGGAGGTTTATTAGGTTTGGTTCATGAATTTTTTGCGGACTTTGAAGGGTTAAATGCCTCAGGAGTTTCCATGTGTCATTCGTATCAACCCACATGTGGTCATCTGGGTCAAAGATTGGTGGTATTTATGTTGGAGAGTGAATTCTCATTATCCAAGAAAGAGGGTGAGAGGGGATCTCCCCCCTCATGTGGCCATGACGTCCTCTTGGGCATTGTGTGCGCAGCAACGTGCAAGGATCGCAGTAGGCAACCATTTGAGGATTTTAGCACTGTTTAAGATTATGTTGGGTGCACTTAGTGGTGCCCTTGTTGGAAACCATCATGAGCTTGTGGTCATTGGACGGGGCAGTACCATGATGACATGACAATCCCGTAGCAAGGGGGTTCCCACTGGCCCCAAAAATTTTATTAAAGAGAGGCGTCTCACCCCTCCCCCTTGTCACGTTGTCGTGACATACCCCATAGGAGGGTGGGTACACGTTTAAATTGGAGTGCACAGCAAACCAAGGAAAAGGGACAGTTTGCATCCAAGGGCATAAAAAAAGAGCTAGATAAAAATGGAAAATGCCAAAAATAGAAGGACGCCTATAAGGGGGGGGGGGGGGGGGGGGGGGGGGGAATTCATTTTGGGGAGAGCTCTTACAATGAGAGCAGGGGGGGCTTCTTCAACGAGGGAGGAGCTGTCAACAATGAGAAGAGCTCCAAGGAGAGAAGTCAACGAGGTTGCAAATGAGGTGTTTTTTTCTTTCTTGATGAGATGCGTGTTGACAGAGCCGATCCAAGGGTGTTTTTGTCGGAGAAGAATCAAATCATTTCCAAATTTTGGTGTCGTCTTCCCCTTTTTCCTCTTTTCTTTGCTCCAAAGAGTGTGTGGTGTCAGTGTCTGAGTGGTGTGTTCTCCTTGGATCGTCTATGTGTGTGAGAGAGAGAGAAAGAGGGAGAGGTGTCAAGTTGTGGAAGTATTGGAAGCAAGAAAAATCATGATGATTGTTATCTGGTGATTTTGTGAAGCGTGTGTACATTGATATGCGCTTAAGTGATGGATTTTTTGCAAAAATGTGAAGTTCTTTTGGTGATTTCTAGTGGACGGGGGTGTTGTGAATACCCTAGGCTATAGAGAGGTATATGTGTGTGTTTCTAGGTATGCTCCCATTCCCCCTCTCCACCATCATGGATTCTGCATTTTTGGTTTCCACTAATGAGTATACTTTATAGGATTGGGTTCTTGACTCAGGTGCATCTTTTCATGTGATTCCTCATAGGGAGTGTTTTAGTACATATGAAGGTCATGTTCATCTTGGCAATGATTTTCCTTGTGACATAGCTGGTGTCGATGATGTGAAATTTAAGTTTCAAAATAAATCTTCATTCATGCTAAAGAATGTGAGACATGTGTCAAGTCTTACCAAAGGCTTGATTAGTACAGGTTAATTGGATTATGTAAAGAACGAAAACTATGTGATACACTATGGTTTATTCAATAAGAGATGGTGATGGATTGACAAATATATATGCTATGGTGGAGAAATTTCTACTTCATCTATTACGTGTACTGGAGTTCACTTAAATCAGTCATACAAGTGACATAAGTGACTCACATACTATGACTAACTAATTAGTCTACTACAAAGTAGTGTGTGTATTCTCTACTATCTCAGTGAAGAAGAAGAAGTGAGTGCAGCCATGGATTGAGTTTCTTGAGTGAGTGTAAGAGTGTATGGGTTTGCTTATTCTGTACATGATGCAAGATATTACTGCACAATTTTTGATAGCTCATGAAAGATCACCAAAGGTTATTTAGTAGTAGCACATGGTTCAAGGTTTGGAACTTTGTATATGCTACATGTATCCAATGTTAAAAACCATGTAATCTATGTAACCAAGAAGTATTTCTTTGTGGCATCTCTGGTTAGGACATATATCTCAAAAGGAAATAAAAATCTTGTCTCATTGTTGTTGTTTTTTGGTCTTTAATCTCTCAGACTTATCAATTTGAGAGCATTGTCTTTATGGTAAACAAACATAGTCACCACACAAAAGAGGCAGTACTTGGAAAAGTGAGCCATTAGTGCATGGTTATGTGTGTGGAACTATGCCTAATATATCCATGGGAGTCTCATTGTACTTTGTTACATTCATGGATGACGTCTCAAGGAAAATGTGAGTATATCCTCTCAGGAAGAAGGATGAAGTCCTTTCAAAATTTTAGAACTTTTTGTCACCGGTGGAGAATTAATCTGGCAAGAAATTCAAGTGCTTATAGTCAACAATGGTGGTGTGTATGTCAGTAAAGCCTTTTAGATTTTCTATGATTCTAGAGGCATCAAAAGAGAGTTGGCTACTCCATATAGCCTCCACAAAATGATTTTTCTAAGAGGATGAACCATTCCATGCAAGAGAAGCTACGTAGCATGTTGTCTAATGCAAAGTTGCCTAGTGGATTTTGGGTAGAAGTTTTAGCTATAGCATGCCAACTTATGAATAGATCCCCCAACAAGTCTTTGGATGAGAAGGTACTTGAAGATCTTTTGTTTTACAAGCCACCCTCTTATTATCATGTAAGAGTTTTTGGTTGTGAAGCATATTTCCATGCTCCAAAGGATTTCAGTTATAAGGTTGCTCCCAAGTCAAAGAAATGCATATTTCTTGGCTATGGAAATCATCCATAAGGATTTGTTGACAAGGGCAAAGAAGACTTGGTGTGTCAGTTAGAAAAGACCTTGTATGGTCTAAACAGTCATAAAGGGAGTGTTATCATAATTTCTACTCAATTTTGTTCTCTCAAGGCTACAAACGGAATGATATAGATCATTGCCTCTACACTAAGTAAGCTAAAGATGATAGTTTATTGATTTTGGTCCTTTATGTGGATGATATGTTCAAGTTCCAAGAAAACAAATGATGAGATTTTAGCCTTGAATTCAAAGTTACATGTGACCTTTGAAATGAAAGACATGGGTAAAGCAAGTCATATCCTTGGCATGCACATCAAGAGGGATAGATGCAAGAAGTTGGTCTTTCTATCTTAGTCTGAGTACATTGACAAAGTGCTCATGTGTTTCAATGTGGAGAGGGGGAAGACACTGAGCACCCCATTGCCTCCATATATGAAACTTTCTAAAAGGATTTCCCTAGTTCCAAAGAGGAAAAGGTTGAAATGTCCTAAGTGTCTTATTCATCTGCAGCTAGGAGATTGATGTATGATATGATTACTACATGTCTTGACATTGCTTTTGCAGTGGAAAAAGTTAGTAAATGTATGTCAAATTCAAGAAAGAAACATTGGGAGGCAATGAAAGGGACTATGAGATATTTGAATGGTATAAACATGTGCTTTGGAAGAAAGGAAGCATGTGTAATGGGTCACATGGATGCAAATTATGCAGGAGACTTGGACAAGAGAAGGTTGTTATGTCTCCAATTAACCGGAGGTGCAGTTTCATGGAAATCTTGTTTGCAAGATTGCATTACCTTGTCTACAAAAGAGTCTAAATATGTTGCAACTTCTAAAGCTATATGGCTTGGGTCGTCTAGTGGGAGACTTGCAACTTTACTGCTAAGATGCATGTGCTACATTGTGATAGCCAAAGTGCTATACAATTGGCAAAGAACCTAGTGTTTCATGCAAAGAAAAATCATGTGGATGTGAAGTACCACTTCATTTGAGAGGTGCTCGAGGACAAGCAATTGTAGCTTGCCAAAGTTCACACTAGTGAGAATCCTGCTAATATTTGAGTAATCTTCTAACCAAGGGCTTACCTTAGATAAGTTTGCACATCGTTGAGTACTCATGGGCATTGGGTAGATGATCATGATCATTGTCTACCTATCATGTATGTATTTATACATTGTCATGCCAGCTTAAAGGTACATTGTCCTTTAAAATGGAGGTCGTCATTGGGGTGGTAAAGCCTAATGTACCATGCCTAAGTGTTGGGCGGTCAAATATTAATAATGGAACTAACACTAACCATTCATTCTACATAGAACAATAATGATTGATAACCCTAATCACCATTGCGATAGGAGTTCACAATTTGTGTCTCCTCTTCTTCTCTCTTATCTATTATTGCACACAGACGCACACGCTCTCGCTTGTGCGATTCAATTGTCGTGCTGATGAAGTGAGTAATTATTAGCACAAAGTCATATGGACATGATAAGTGAATTGGAAAAAGGGACACTAACGCGTCATGGTATCACCTGAACAAGTTCCGTTGTCGGGGGATATGTGTTCAAAAGGTGAGCGGAAAAGGCGTGGGGCCTTTGACTACGGTACACACCATACTTGGCATGTATATCAACCAAATAATTTCCTAGCACAAATCCATTTTTTAGCAGCACGTAACCGAAAATATCATTGTGAATTTGATTATCCAAAACAACATCTTGTATAATGCCGCATGCTCCCAACCTACAAGTATAGGTGATTGCATTTGGCAAAAGGCCTTCCCTTTGCATACGGTTAACATTGCCCACAAAAACCCTGCCACAGCCATAATGGGCATATCATGCAATCAACAGTTTCCAGTAAACAACACTTTGAGTAGAGTTCATATGAGGACCCTGTAACTACCTTGATGCATCATGCGTCCAACCTCCCTTTATATAGCCACATAGCCTAGGACTCCCTTCCCATTGGCAGTTGTCCCTTGGACGATCCTTGACCTTTAGGTTTGCCCTTGGCATGACATTACTCCCCCCTTGGAGAAGTGTTTTCATCCTCAAAAAAAAAAGTGGGAAACTTCTTCTTAAAAACACTGATATTTTCCAAAGCGGAACCTCTCCAAGTCGATCTTTCCACTTGAGTAAAGCTTGTCAATGTACATGATGACATGTACGTAAATCATGATAGTCTAAAATACGTTCAGGATCATGCGGCTGGGTAGGAGGCTCCACAAAATCAACCAAAATTTGTTGATTGATAACATTGTCATCCACATGCAAGCATTTACTAAACGACTTACATGAAATACCGGATGAATACGAGAATGTGCCAACTTGCTTGAGTATCTTGAAAATTCCCCAATATCTCGAAGTGTTTTTCAAATTTTTAGACTTTTTGAATGCTCTAGCACACGCAAAAATACCTCTTCCCCTTCTGTGAGGGTAACTTGCTGACATTTCTCATCAGTGTACTTCTTATACCGATCTTGCACTTGTCGAACATTTTGACGAGCGAGTTTCCACATATCTATATGGTCTTGGATAAAATCCTTAACCTGTTGGAGTTTTTCAGTTTGCCAACCCCACCGTAACCGGTGACCTATGTTAAAAAGCATACATTAGCGTGAAAGGATTGAATCTAGTGGAGTTAAATGCTTAGCACTTGTAAGCAAACTCAAGAAGAGGTAGATACTCTTCCCAGTTTGATTGTTTCTTGCTAACGTATGCTCGTAGCATATCCTCTATCACTTCATTGACTCGTTCAGTCTGACCCTCATCTGACCATCCATTTTAGGATCATTTGTTGTACTTAGGTTGAGTTTTGCACCCAGTCATTTAAACACAGCCCGTCAAAAATGACTGTTAAACTTGGGTCACGATCACTCACAATGTTACTTGGAAATCCATACAACTTGTATAGATTGTCCACAAATAACTTAGCTAATTCTTGAGTCTTTATTGTCAACTTGGTTGGAATAAACTTGCATAGTTTGGCCAAATGGGCTATGGCCACCCATACCAAGTCATGACCTCGTACATGAAAGAGGAGAACTGGGTGTGGAGATTAATGATACACTTCCAATATTAGAG
Source organism: Adiantum capillus-veneris (assembly GCF_014529385.1). Lineage (NCBI taxonomy): Eukaryota > Viridiplantae > Streptophyta > Polypodiopsida > Polypodiales > Pteridaceae > Adiantum > Adiantum capillus-veneris. The sequence continues at coordinate 22,270,819 of NC_140940.1, read as the reverse complement.
TGAGAAGGATCCCTCATTTGCACACGGCTGCACACTTTGGAGTATGCATCATCATGCTCATATTTGCCCTTCAAAGAATTCAAAAAATCACTTCGAGTTAAAAAAATCACTTCGAGTTTTTGTGAATAGAAGAGATTTGACTTAGGCATACAACTAAGAGCGCCATCCACCATATGTATCGTCCTTTACGATATCGGAGCTTTGCATCATACTCTTGAATAATCTCAATCCACCTTGCCTTTCGACCCTTCAAGTCAGTTTGTTGTGTAAACCATTTTATGCTTTCGTGGTCAAACAGAATTTCAAACTGAGCTCCATACAAATAATGTCACCAAGTCTTCAAGGCAGACACTATCACATAGAGTTCGCATTTGTAAGCAAAATAATTTTGTTGTGCTGAATCAAGCTTCTTTTTTTCAAATGTAATTGGCCTCCCTTCTTGTAGAAGGACTCCTCCAATAGCATGATTACTGGCATTTGTTTCCAAAATGAATGGCTTCAAAGGGTCCACAATAGCTAGAATAGGAGTTGTAGCTAATGCGTCCTTGAGCGTATCAAAACTTTAATACTAGTTTGGTACCAAAATAGGACACTTAAGTGTCCTTTTTTTACAAATTTAGAGTAAATTCTACTCTCATCAAACGGTGTATTTAAGGAAACCTTCTTGATATGCTTAAATAGGTTAGCTAGAGGGTCTTTAAAATTATAACCTTGTATTTTAGAAGCTATAATGATCAAGAAATGTACTCATCAAGTGGATCCTCGTACGACTGTGATTGATGCTTTGCAAAAATTGACTTTATAACATCAAGAAAAATAAATCATCCTTGTAGAAAATTCTATGCAACTTTTTGACATTTGTGCTATAGATCGTTGCAAGTTTCATGTGCAAAATAAATTACTTGAGAGTACATAGAATAATGGAAAGTTCTATGTTTTTGATATGTCCATTTCAAGCATATCATTGTATACAAAGAAAAATATTTTTTTGATATACTTGGTGACTTTTAAAAAGTGATACATTGCTTATCCTCTCCATTGAGGACTCAAGGTGGCAAGTAGAAGTGCTTTAATAAGCAATAACATTTGGATCATTTCAAATATTCAAAACTGCGCATGTGAAAAATTTGATATATTAATTCTTGAGACATAAGCATTCAAAACCTCAAATAACTTCAAAATTTCCATGTTTATCAACTAAATGTGTCAAAGCGCATGGTATGGATACAATTGGAGCACCTAAAACCTTGGTTTCAATGCTATTGTGGAGGACTCAAAATTTTCAAGAGTTTTTGCACAATAAAAAGTTCAAGATAGGGTTCAAGCAACAAGATTCAACTGAGTTAGGGAGCTTAAAAAATACGTAATTTCTTGGTTTCAACATATAAAGTCATTTTCAATTGTCAAATTGCACCAGAATAGTTCCAATTCCATAAGAGGACCGTTGAAAGGCCAAAATTATGCTCTTAGTTAGCATGTGCTCAAGTATGAAATTATGTATATAACTTGCAAGTGACTTGGAAACTATCCCTTGAAGGTCATTACATTGTTTTGTAACACTAAGTGCTAACACTTGGCTTTCACAAACATAAAAAAGATCATCTCTACAATAATATATAAACATTTTATGATTTTTTTGGCAAAACAACTTCAAGTTTTACTAAAATTTATGACTTAGAACTTACCATAATCGTCTGCATAGGGCTTGTATTTTGACATGGAGAAAAATCTAGTGTTTTCTTTCCCTTATAACCATTGTGGAATTGAGGAAATTTCAATATAGAATCAAAATTGGAAAGAAAATGACACAAAGACTAACATAAGAAAACTTCTTCTATTTCAATATCAAAGTGAGATTCATAAGCTCTATTGTACATATCGGTTGGTCAGGAATGCACATCATTCTCTCCTAACAACAACACATGTGCACCATGGGATTCAAACATCGAACTGTTGTGCTTGTCGCTATGCTTAACACTAGTTTGGTAACCTAATAGGACATAAAAGTGTCCTTTTAGGGTTTTGGAAACAATTTCCGAAACCATAGTAGATCCACTCATTTTGAAAAATCCTTGCATGAGCTTATAGTTCAAGGACATCTAAAAAAATGAGAAACTTGTAAAATTTCTCATCTCTTGGTCACTACAAGCCTCCAAATTTGACCATTTCTTACAATTGATTGCATATAAATAAGAGTGGGGATTTTTGCAAGAAATGAGATAAAATTCCCCGTTAACTTCAATGGGTTGATGATCAAAATATATTGTTGCTTTTACCTCACTAATTTTTTTTGGGCAAAACAAATAGGTACAAAAAAGTTGCAATTTTTTGCCATTCTGCGGAACTATCATCAAAGTTTCTATAGTCATGCTCAATACAGATACTATATACATGTTTTCTTAGTTCCCTTTGGGCCTTTGGATTCAAAAGGATCCATGGAGCATGTCAAAAGAATAATGGATCTCTTACTAAGTGGAACCTTGGGGACATTGATAAAGTTCTAAATACAGCAAACATGAAAAAACTGGGTTTAGCATTATGACCTCTAGAAACCCATAGAAACTACTTAATATCTAGCCAAGTTTGTATTTTATGATTATATATGGTTATTACCTACAAAATACACACAATTGTCCTAAGAAACTAGCAATATTGAGAAAGTTATACTTGCTACTCTAAAATGTCTCGTATTCTTCAATAATCAAAAAACTCAACCATCATCATATAGTATGCTATATAGCGTATTAGGTCCCCCAAAACTCAAGGAAGATTAGCTTTATGTTATAAATTCCACTTTCACAATCAAAATTGGCCTAATTTTGGCCAAAAAACAAGATTATGCAATTTTTGTAAGTTGGTCATAACTTTCAATTTTAACACTTAGTTCTCCCTAGAAGAATAAAAATATGTTGAGAACTATGAAGCCTTAACCTCTAGCAATCTAAACCTCACAAACATGGAGTTTAAAGTGGTATAGTAGCAAAACTTTGAAAAAAAAACCAAAAACAGGGTCTTGTTTTTACACAGTTTAGGTTCAAAAATGTTGTGCAAGAGTAAGGTTATTGGTAAGATCGATATTCCAAAAAAATGGCAAGTTGTTTTCAGCTCATAAGGCAACTTTGTGGATATATAGCACCTAGCTAGAAATTCATTTTCGTACTCTTCAAATAATTCAAGAAAAAATTCACTTAATAGGACACAAAAGTGTCCAAGGACATAAAAGTGTCATGTTACCATTCTAGTGTTAAGTGATGGTCATGGGCTATGCAACCATTCTTGACCAAGTACCACATCTTTTCTCTCCATATTCATAACCTATAAGTACAAGGATGTGGTATACCCTTGAATTTCCAACGCTAGAGCTCTCACTTGAGTGTCCCACACCTTGCCATCATAGCCGTTCAACGTTAGATCTCTCACTTGAGTGTCCCACACCTTGCCATCATAGTCGTTCATCATTGCTACCTGGTAATGGTGGGAACTCAGAGTTTGGGGTAGCTTGAGCCGTTCACTAACCCGTAGTTAATGAAATTGTGAGTAGCACCATCATCTACCAAGATGTGCACCTTGTGTCCTTGAATAGATCCGTGTATACACACTAGCTTATGTGGACTAAAGGTCTTCTGCCACATGAAAGTTTTTATACAGCATTCAAGCACCACCTCAATGTGTGTTACCTCCACCTTGGAGAAACATGAGGAAGACTCAAGAGGCAACAACTGAAATGTGTGCAGTTCTTTCTCCTTGCTCTGGGCAGTAGATTTTCCCTTGGGACAATCCTTTTTTCCATAGCCGCTTCCTAAGAATTGATTTTTTTTTCTTTTTTGCCTTCTCAAATTCTTTTGTAGAGAGAGGCCCTCTAGACCCCTTGGGTTTCTTGGCCACCTCTGAGTTGGCTACTATAAAGTTTCTTTTATTGTGCCCATGTTGTGTGCATGTATTACCATGTGTATTGCCAGGCACATGAGTATTGTGTGGTGTCTTATCCATCAGGATCATCGTAGATGTGAGCTTGCGCTATGGCCTCCTCAAGTGTTTTGGGAACTTGAGTCTTGACATGCTTCTTAAGCTCCGGTGTCAGACCGCGGATAAACCCACGTACTTGCTAAAAGTTTTCTAATCCTTCCAAGTTCAGGATGACATCTCGATATCAAATATTGGTGCATGGAACACTTCTCCCAAGCCAACCAATTTCTGTCTGCCTCATTCGTGGGCAGAATTTCCTTTTTGAATATAGCCTCAAAAGCTCCCCAAGTTTGTGGTATGATTTTCTTCTCCTTGAGAGACATCCACCATTATAAGCTTTGCCTTCCAATGCCAGACTTGTCTACAGTTCCTTGACTGCATCCGAAGTACACCATAGATTGTGAATTCCTTCCCAGTTATTACTGAGAAAGATATTCACCGAGTAAGCGTCATCTCCTCTTGTAGCCACACGGGTACCCTCCGTGAGAGTATCCGGCTACAAGCCGTCATTGGGAAGATCGGGCGTATGGTGCTTGAAATCAAAATCTATATTGATGTCGGAATCCATGGTGACTATGTGCACTGCTAGCAAGAGAAAGAGGAGTACCTTTACTCAAGATGCTCGTAGTTGTAGTATGCACCGTAGATTCCAATAATTATCCGTGCTAATTACTTCTTCAATTCATAAATGATTGTCAAAAAAACCCGTAATGTACTCAATCCAATGTTGTCGAGCTTCCCTTTACTTGTCATTGGTTGGATAGATGCCACCGCTTGAATCCCAAGCCGTTTGTACTTGTTGCCAAAGCGAAATTTCTACTTTGTAAAGAGATGTCCGGTACTTCAATTACTGGTATATTTGATGAAAGGTAGCAAAATAAACATTATACCTAGTTAACTTGGCATGAACAATACTTGCAGAAGAGAGAAAAATTAGAGAAAAACTGACAACAATTGAGGAGCGGATGTACTTGGAGCCGGTCCCCCCTCCAAAAGGCTTTTGTATTATAGATTCTCCCATACAGAGAGACTTGGTACAATACATGCTTTGTGTTCCTTGAAACCTTGTTGATGCTATGAAGATAGTCAGCTTCATGCACCAATATTATGCCCGTAGTGAACTTGCAATAACATGAACTTGTCCCCGGCCTCAATCCCAAGACCTCAAACACCTTCAAAGATGGATAGAGCTAGTAGGGAGTGAGATAAGGGAAGAGAAGAAGATGTATTCTTATGAGAAAGAAGTAGTCTCCTCACATATCATTACTCGTAGAGCATAGGATAGCATAGTAATGGAGATGAAGATGATGATAAGCATTGCTTTGAATCTTGACTCTTGGTTGGATTTGCATTCCATAGCCAAGAGGTGTTGGTGTAGGCTCTCAACTTCTCAAGCTTGGAGAAGGAGATGGAGTTCTTGCTCAACACGTTGTCGAGAAATTTGCGGTCTTGCCAGGAAAGCACCGGGCTTATGGCTGTGAGAGTTTGTGAGAGAACTCAACAAAAACTATATGAAGGAGTTAAACCATAGATGCCATGAAGACTAGGGTTTGGAAAGAAGTGCAATCAAAGAAGAATCACTCTTTCTCTCTTGCACTCACACACAAAGAAAGAACGCAAAAGAGAATGTCAAAACAATACGAAGATGAAAACATCAAGGCTATGGTCATATCGTATCATGGGTAATATGAAAGGGTTAATGGATGAGTTAATGGCATTCAATCTTGGTTGACCAAATAGGCTACGAATTGTTCTTTGGAGTTGTAGTTTTGTGCTTACCATAATATATATATTTTGTCTAGTGATTGGGATTAATTGTGTGTACAAATCCTCTTGGTTCATAGCAAGATAACTACGCTTACATCAAAAGAAAAATTATAGTCTATGAGAGGTAGTATGATGGGATCCAGTGATAGAAGTATTTCATTGAGACTTTCAGGGCCAAAGAGAAACACTATACGTTGTTGAAAGTGTATTTTACGGCTAATCCATACGTTAATTCTATTAGATTGTACAGCGTGAAAGCGATAGAAATGATCATCATGTGGGTTATTCATTTAGGATAGTATGTGATAAATGTAGATATGAGAGAAGTGAAGAGATGAGAAGTTTCCCTCCCAAGCCCTATTCTTGCCCGTAGGCAATAAGGATACTGCGGGGAGAGATGTACCTGTAGCAAAGAGAACCTAAAATTTGTAGAGAGGATGAATTACTAAGAGTGAGAGAGATAGGTTTGCTTAAGGAGATCAGATTAGATATATATATATATATATATATATATATATATATATATATATATATATATATATATATATATATATATATATATATATATATATATATATATATATATATATATATATATATATATATATATATATATATATATATATATATATATATATATATATATATATATATATATATATATATATATGTTGGATTAGAGATGAAAAAGAAAACAACAAGAAATCAAGAAAACATCAATGTAAAACACATCTTACTTGACAAACCCTTTGGCACCATTATTGATGGAGAGAGAAGAAGAGTAGATAATTCCACTTTGATTGATACATCAAGTGCAAGACCTTCTTTGATTAGAGTTGATCTTCCAAGGTTAGCTTGTTGCAAGAATGACTAGTCTCCCTCTAGGAGAAAGTGTAGGCTTGGGCTTATGTTAATGGCTAAGTACAATTAGGCATTACTACTCACTCCCTCAAGAATTCCTCTCCTCAATGGCTTGAATGCTTTAGTTTCTTCCAAGGAAGAAGAGGTCCCCTTTTATAGGTGAAGGGAACCCCCAAGGGTTTACACAAGAAGAGAGGAGCCAGTGTGAACAGGAATTGGAAAAGTTGGAAATGAGCTGCCCCTGCATGATGTGGGTAGACTGGGGTCCAGTATTTTGATCATATATCCTCAACCGTGGCTCCAAATAAAAAAGTAAAAATATGAGCAAAAACTTCAGCTCATTAGCTACGATTTTCATTTTAAAGTTGTTTTCCAATTCGGATTGGAACCTTGTGTAAAAAATTCATCAAAATAGGGTCCATTTATGGCAGCAAAAGTCTTCCTGTGGTCCCCTTAGCCTAGACTTTCATTTAATTCCAAAGGACACCTCATGCCATATGAAAGCATGACATTGCTCCTTGACAAAGTTTTGTAATCATGCTTGCAATAATGCATTAAAATAAGTGTATCTTTGAAATCATGCCACCTAGTGTCCCACTAGGATTTGATTCTCTCCTAGTAGCTATTTAAAAAGAAATATAAGAAAAGTATAAAAAATACATAGAATATATATATATTGGAGTTTACCCTAGATATAGGATCTAGCTAGGGTGTGAGATGATAATGAAATAGTATAAATAAAGAATCAATGCTTTTTGCCCAAAGTTAAAGAGGCGGAGCTATTGATGCTTTTCCCATAGTATTTTCTGATGGTAAAGTAAGAATAGGTTACCCTTGAGAAAAATAATAGGATGAGATAGAAGGCTTATTATTATACTTAAATATGCATATGTACATTATAGGAAAGATAATTATGGATCTAAAAAATTACAAGATAACTCTTGTAGCATGCGTTCCCACTATGTATGTGTCACAGCACGACAACGTGAGAATGTGAGTGTGTGTGTGTGTGTGTGTGTGTGTGTGTGTGTGTGTGTGTGTGTGTGTGTGTGTGTGTGTGTGTGTGTGTGTGTACGTGTGTGTGTGTGTGTGAGAGAATCCAAAAATGAGAGCCCTTCCTTGCGTTGGTCGACCCCTCTCCCTCCTTGCTCTAGCTTGCACCTCATTGGTCCATGTCAAGGCCTGGCCAATATCAAGCTTTGGTCATATCAAGCAATAGAGGTAGCATTTTGACAAGTGTCCTCCTTTCCCCTTTTGACAGAGAGAGATCTTGAGTAATTATTTAATTAATCTAAATTCTCATTGGACCTCCCTAAAAGGCATCCAATAGGATTTAGGCACACTATGAGGTAACCTAGATAAGGGCTTGACATGTTTCCTTTATGCCTCTTGTGGCGGGGGGTGACTCTTCAATGTGTGGGAGTGTATTCTCTCTCATCCCCTACTCTTAGGGCTTGCCCCCTCCTTTGTAGGAACCTTGTTAACTCTCAAGCACCTCAAGAACCTTGGCCATCAAGCACCTCAAGAACCTTGGCCATCCAGCACCTCAAGCACCTTAGTCATGAAGCACCTCAAGCACCTTAGTCAGCTGAAGCACCTCAAGCACAGGCCTAGCTTTCCTAAGGTCTAAAGTACCTAAAGGTCCTATGCCTAAGGACTTTTAACACTAACCTTTGGAGGTCTTTAATGAATCTAACCCTAAGGTCTTTTAAGCTCCATTATCTGCTCATTGCTCTTTGGTAGACCATCTCCTTTTGGACCCTCAATGAGATGTAGCCTTCTTTTCCTTTGGTCCAGTGTTGAGATAGATCTAAAAGCACATATTTATATTCTAACTCTTGTTTACATTCATTTTCCCACATTAAATGATCAATTTAATATGAGAAAATCATTTGGGATAGGTAGATATTAGATTTTATGACATTACCTCTCTCTTGAAACCATAGTCACATCGCATGTGGGATTATAGGGTGAAAGCATGTATAGGTGGCCTGGAAAGTAATGTCAAGGACATCAATTTTTTGCGCTTAAAAGTGGGTGTTTTAAAAGTGATTCAAATCTCAAAAAGAATATCACTCTTCTAAGGTACGTCAATTAAGTCTCCTAACGTAACGTACCACAATTAATGAGACTAAATGTAATTTACTACTGAACGCTGGGCCGCTTCTTTCCCGCTTCAACCTGTCTGAGCTTTCTTTGTCTCTGAGATCTCTCTTGGAGCTCTATCTAGCTCCTCTCTGTCTCTCTCTCACAGAGATCTTGCTGAGCTTTCTGTATCTCTCAGCCCTCTCTCTCTCTCTCTTTCTCTCTCTAAGCATGGCTCCTCTTGTGTCTAAGCTTGCGCTCATCTCTCTCTCTCTCTCTCTTAGCACTCTTTCTCTCTCTCTCACGAACTCTATCTCTATAGGTTCCTCTTCTACTTGATGATTCTTGAGGTATGTAAACACTTATTATGCTTTGTTAGTATCTTGCTAATTAGTGCAAGAAGTGCCATGTATTAATTAAATAGCGTGTAGTTATGATTTGTATTGTATTTCTTGTAGAGAAATCCTTTGAAAGTACTGCAACAATGGAGCACAGTGAAGAATTGTCTATCAGCTCATCGTCATTGAGTAGAGAAGCTCAACTTCAGTGCAAAAAATTAATGAGGGAATATTGGGCTGCTCAGAAACGAAAGCAACGTCAGGCAACGGTCAACTTTGTGACGGAAAGCAATATAGGGGAGATGGATGAAAGAAAGAAACGAAGGATATGTCAATCTATGGTACAACACTTTGATACCTTAACCTTGGGAATGGATGCAAGTGGTAGGAAGGAAATCTTTGATGAACTTCTTGAACATCCTTGCTTCCTTACTATGCAGAGTAAATCCAAAGAGTTGGAAGCAATTATGCTGAGAAACATCCGCAACACTTTGAATCATGCTGAGAAACATCCGCAACACTTTGAATCATGTGAAGGTCCCAAGATCTTCATACGAGTTTTTTGTGAAGAAATCAGCAATGATGATGTTGGTGAATGGTGGAAGCAAGGAGCAAAACACTGACATGAGCATACCGCAAGCTGCCAAGCTTATGGGGATCCACAAAAGAAACTTATATTCAGTCAAACATCACTTAATAGTGTCAAGTGAATCCGATGGTTCGTTCCCTGCATCTGCATGTCATAGAGATGATGCACGGAGAACTCACATCACTCAAACTGTTAAAGACATAGTCTTTCAATTTTGGACAGATAAGACGAGGGTGTCCCCCAACAAGAAAGATGTTTGCAGTAAGAGACTAGCTAGATGTTCATATGTAAAGCATCCAATCCACCTTCTTGAGGAGCCTCAGGTAATTGATATATTTTTTTAGCACTTTTTATTAGTGCTACAACTCATATTCCTGCTACAACATTATGTTTCTATACCACTTTTTATTGGTGCTACAACTCATTACTGCCATAACATTATGTTTCTATACTTCTTTTTATTAGTGCTACAGCTTGTTTTGGTGTTTTGCACCACTTTCTAGTGGTGCTGCAACATTAAAAAGTGGTGAAACATTACTATACTGGTCTCTAATTGAATTTGAACCACTTCTAAAATTTGATCAATAGTTCTAAATGTTTTTGAAGGACTTTTACTTGTGTTTCCACACCACTTTTTAGTGTCTTTGAACCAGTTTTTAATGTTTTACAGCAGGTTTTAATGTTTAAGAAATAGTTTTTACTAGAAATGCACCAACGCTTCACCATAAACCCTACAAAGTGGTGTTCACCCACTAAAAAGTCTTGTTTACCCAATGATAACAGACGTGTTTTACAAACTCGTAGGGGTGTTACAGGTGCAAACATTTTTGGTGGTGCAGCTCACTTTTTCCAAGTGATGTAGCAGCTTTTAGTCATGGTGCAACAGTTACAGTAGTGCCATAGACTTTTTACTGCTGCTGCACGAATGGTGCCCACCACCTTATGATGGTAACCAAAACCATATTAGTGGAGTTTGAACACATTTTGTTAGTAAACACTTACAAGTGCTCTCACACCACAATGAAGCGGTGGACACAACACTTACAAGTATAAAAACCACATTCACGTGGTGTCTGACCGCATTCAAGTGGTGAGAAGCCACTTTCATGTGCTAAGTCACTACGTCAGTCCATCACTCCATGCAAGTGGTGAGGCACCACTCCCAAGTGGTGTGACACCACTTTCAAGTAGTAACTAAAACCTTATCACTGCAATCAAGCGGAAAGTTCCCGCTTTCAAGTGGTTAGACACTGCATTCAAGTGACAAGAAAACGCGTTAAAGTGGTGACTGCCCACTTTGAACTAGTTTCTCACCACTCTCAAGTGGTCATCAAGTGGTGAGACACCACTTTCATGTGCAAAGTACTACGTTAGTCATCACTCCATGCAAGTGGTGAGACACCACTTTTAAGTGGCCGAACACCGCATTCCAATGACTTGAATCTGCGTTCAAGTGGTGACTGCCCACTTTGAACTAGTTTCTCACCATTCTCAAGTGGTCATCAAGTGGTGAGATACCACTTTCAAGTGATATCTTAAACCTGGTCATTGCAATCAAGCGGCAATCTCCCGCTTTCAAGTGGCCAGACACCACATTCAAGTGACCAGAATCAGCGTTCAAGTGGTGACTGCCCACTTTGAAGTAGTTTCTCACTAATTTCAAGTGGTCATCAAGTGGTGAGACACCACTTTCATGTGCTAAGTCACTACGTCAGTCATCACTCCATGCAAGTGATGAGGCACCACTCCCAAGTGGAAAAACACCACTTTCAAGTGGTATCTAAAACCTTGTCACTGCAATCAAGCGGCAAGTTCCCGCTTTCAAGTGGCCAGAAACCGCATTCAAGTGACTAGAATCCGCGTTCAAGTGGTTACTACCCACTTTGAAGTAGTCTCTCACCACTCTCAAGTGGTCATGAAGCACTTTTCACAAGAGCTCCTCCACTTCCAAGTTGTGTTGGACCACTATCTAGTTCTGATACTGGTATGTCGCCTAGTATTTTGTCCCTCCCAGCTACTTTTTAAGTGCTAGATTCTAATTGGTGACTGGCCACTTTGAACTAGTCGCTCACCACTCTAAAGTGGTCATCAAACACTTTTCACAAGAGCTCCTCCACTTTCAAGTTGTGTTGGACTACTATCTAGTGCTAATGTTGGTCTGTCGCCTAGTATTTTGTCCCTCCCAGCTACTTTTTAAGTGCTAGTTCTGAACTTCCCCAGAACTTTCATGTCCTTACTCACCACTTTTTAATCGTTGCCCACCATATTCAAGCAGTGCACACCATTTTTTATTGGCGGTTTATCACCGTCAAAGTGGTTTGAATTCACTTTTAAGTTGTGCCAAACCACTTTTTAGTTACGCTGAATGCGGTTTCTCACCACTATTAAGTTGTCCTCACACAACCTCTTAATATTCTACCTTTTGTATGGTTACTAGTTTCTACACTAATTTGTATTTGTGGTGCCTTATTTTCACAGGTAAAACAATACTACTGAATGTATCATTACTAGTTTTTAGTGCAACATGACACCTTATTTGTGCAGCATGCTTTTCTCTTACATGCTCAATGGTTGAGAGATCAAGGGCTAAGCTTTAAAAAACATTGGGTTTGGTCAGATGGCGCAGCTTCACAATTTAAAGCAAAGCGACCGTTTTACTTTGTTGCTAGATATTAGAGCCTTACTGGCATGGAAATGAATTGGAATTTTTTTTGCTTAGGACATGGAAAGGGGGAACATGATGGGGCTGGGGCTGTCATTAAAAGGGATCTAACTCATGAGAAATTGAATCAAAATAGAGTGCGGTTGACTTGTGCAGTTGAAGTTGTCTCTTTTTTGAGAATGCATCTCAGTACTGGAGCAACTACTATGTATGACAAGCAAAAGAGGGAGGTCAGTAGGGTGTTCTGGGAGGTCAAGCTAGGCGATGTTCATCGATCCCATCAATGGGACTGCAAACCATTGAAGGGCTCAAGAGCAATGCACTGTGTGAATGGGTATTTTGAGAACAACACTTGTGCATTGCAATCAAAACGGTTGTCATGCTTTTGTTTTCCTTGCAGTCTTGGCCATTGGAGAAAGTGTATGAACAAATCACATGTGAAGACGTGGCAATATCACACTTTGGAGCCACTTGCTAATGATTCCCAAACATACGGAGACTCAGACAATGAGGAGTTCCATGGTGCCACTTATGCAGGTCATTATGACTCCTTAACACTAGGTTGGTAATGGGACACTTTTATGTCCTGGGACACTTTTATGTCCTGTTAAGTGACCATTTTCCTTGAATTATATCATGAGTTTCAAAATGTATTTGAGGTGCTATCTATCTAGAAAGTTGTCTAATGAGCTAAAAAAAACTTGACATTTTTTTGGAATATCAATTCCATCTTTAACCTTGTCCTTGCACAACATTTCACAACCTAAACTGTGTAAAAAAACGGGTCCTGTTTATGCCTTTTTTCAACTTTTTGAAGCTATACCACTCTAGAATTCATGTTTGTGAGGTCTATAATGCTAGAGAACTATCTTTAGTAGTCCTAAACATGTCCTGATGCCTCTAGGGAGAAATAAATATTAAAGTTGTAAGTTATGACCAAATTACAAAAATTGTCAAATCCTGTTTTTTAGCCAATTTTAGCTCTTCTATTATTTTTTTGGTGGATTTCATAATATCCAAATGCATTTTTGATTTTCTATGTCGCATATTGTAACATAAAGCTAATATTCCTTGAGTTTTGGGGCACCTAATACCCTATTTTGTGTAGTACACAACGATGGTTGATTTGTTCAATTATAGAAGAAAATGAAACATTCTAGTATATCAAGTATAGATTTTTCCATATTGTTAGTTTCTTGTGACAACTACATGCATTTTGTAGGTAGTAACCATATCTAGTCATAAGGATCAAATTTGGCTAGATATTGAATAGTTTCTATGGGATACTACAACTCATAATGTTGAACCCAGTTTTTTCATGTTTGCTGTATTTAGCACTTCATCTTTGTCCCAAAGATTCCCCTTGGTAAGAGATGTATTATTCTTTTGACATGCTCCATGGCTCCTTATGAACATAAAGGACAATAGGGAACTAAGAAAACATGCATATATTATTTGTATTGAGCATGGCTATAGAAACTTTGATGATAGGTTTGCAGAATGGTAAAAATTCAACTTTTTTGTACCTATTTATTTTGGCAAAACAAAAAATAGTGAGTGAGAAGCAATCATATGTTCTGATCACCAACCCATTGAAGTTAACTAGGGAATTTATATCAAGTCCTACAAAAATCCCTAATCTTATTTTTATGCAACAAAACGTAAGAAATTATTGTTTTGATGAAAATGCACTGGTCCATCAACTTTGGAGGCTCGGTGTGACCAAAAGATGAGAAATTTTACAAGTTTCTTATTTTTTTCATGTGTAGTAGTCCTTGAACTATAACCTCATCAAAGGATTTTACAAAATGAGTGGATCTACTATGGTTTTGGAGGTTTTTTTCAAAACCCTGAAAGGACACTTTTATGTCCTGTTAGGTTACCAACCTAGTGTTAAGCGATGCTCTCACACCTGGAGATAATTTTGCTGTCACTTTTGAAGAGAATAATGAGGAGGCTGTTGACTTCTACATTTTGAAGTGTGTAGTATCTAAGGGCCTAACAACTAATGAGCAAATTGATGCATGGGGCAACAAGATAGAGAAGCATACTTATATGGTCACGGGCCATTGGTATAAATCCCTAACAGCAAACTTGTATGAGTTGTGGGATAACAAGCCAGTAGTTTTCATATATTCCCACTTGATAAGGGCAATAAAGTTCCCTATGGAGCCTGTAGTGCTCGATGGCATAGGAGAAGTGTTCGAACTTTCCAATGAAAACCATGAGGCAATATACAATAGCATGCCCTTTGAATTGTAAATCAAATCTGATTTTATATCATCTAGTGAAAGATTGAACAAGATGGAATTGGTGTAAACGTACGATGGAATTGACATGTTGGTTTTTGAGAATGCTTCACCACTCCCCCCCCCCCCCCCCCCCCCCCCCCAAACATCATCACTAAAAAGTGTTGCAGTTTCAGAAAAACTCAATAAAAATTTACCACTTTTTAGTGGTACTAAAGTGGTTTAGCACCACTAAAAAGTGGTTTAGCCCCACTAAAAAGTGTTGCAATTTCAGAAAAACTCAATAAAAATTTACCACTTTTTAGTGGTACTAAAGTGGTTTAGCCCTACTAAAAAGTGGTTAAGAATGCTTCACCACTCCCCCCAAAAATCACCATTAAATGGTGTTGCAGTTCCAAAAAAACTGTTGCAATAACATAATAAAAATTTAACCACGTTTTAGGGGTTTAGCACCACTAAAAAGTGGTTCTGAGACATTCAGAAGTGTAGAGACATGTATAGTGCTGAGACAGTAAAGTGCCAGAACTTCTGTATATTACAAAAAGTATATTACAACAATTATCCAGAAACGTCTACATATCCACCAAGAATGTACAATATATAACGTTTTTTGGCACTTCCGGATGTACAATCTCATTCATCTTCATTTATAACAAAGTGCTCAAAGACTAGACTCGAAAGTTCATCTTTGGGATTGCTGATGGGGTTTGCCTTTGTATACTACAGGGTATTGGGGGTTAGTGCCCATCTGCACAGCCATGGCAACAATGTGCATGTGAGGTAATCAGGGTCTTGTTCTTCATCAAGAGGATCAAAGGTGGGTGGACATATACAGTTGTCCCAGACATTGCGCAGATTTTTATATCTGGAGTCATCTACCAGCAATGTCTGAGAGGAGTCGTATTCTGGAAACTTGTTCCAAACATGGTAAAGGGGCTTGAAAGACACAGGTTCACCTACAAGGTCTCTTGGAGCTCCAGCAATCTCTTCAAAATACGACCATTTTTCACATTGCCAGTTTGAGAAGAGATCCCTAAAGTAATAAGTCCTATGTTCCCATATGTCTAGCCAACATGTACTAAGGATATGCTCAATGTTAGCAGCAGTACAAGTGCTCCAAATCATTGCATCTGCTATTTGCCTCAAATCCCAAACAAATTGCTCAACATCTCTACGGTAGTAGATCCACAACTTCTCGTCCACTCTTTTTAGTTTAACTCTGTCAGAAGATGGACGTGGAGGGTGTTTAAGTTGTACAGTCTTTGGATCACGTTTGGTTACATCTCGTTTCATGAATAGTCCATCGAGATCAAGGATGATGAGCTTTTTGATCTTGCAGAAATTCGAAACAAGATATCCCCATCCAGGGCAGTTTGGCGAAATCTCCTCAATTTCGGGGCAAACTGCTGGTTCCTGGTCTTCCTCTACTTTATCTGGTGTTACATCTGCATCCTCTTCTGCATCCTGCTTAGCTACTATGTCTTCAACCTTCTCATCTGGTTCTTGAACATCTCCAATCCAGCTAAGTTCTGCCATAGACAAGTAGCATGCCTGAAAAACCTCAATCAGACTGACATATTAACCTTTTCAAAATACACTTGAAAAGTATACCTTCCAGGCTATTGATTTCCATTTCATTAATTTCCTGAACTTCTATGGCAACAGTCCACTTGGCAAAAGATACTGGAGAGAAAAAATAAGCTCTACTTGAAGATGCTCATGATGATGTCGGAAAGAACAATACGAGTACAATAAATAGACAATCAATGAACAATATGAGTACAATAAATAGACAATCAATGAGCAATAAACAACTAGTGAACAAAAAATAAAGCCGTCGTTTCATTATCATCAAAATGAGGGTACAAAGACAAAATTACAAAGAGGCTACAAAGCACAAAAGGTTAATAGGGGCTACAGAAGTTTCTTGCGGGACTTTGGTTTGGGAGGTTTAAGGTTGGGTGCTTGGAGGTTAGTCTTTTTCCGAGCAGATGAAGGCTCCTTGGATTTTTTACCTCCTGGAGTAGGCTCTGGAGGTTTGGATGCAACCTTAGCTTTTTTCTTTGGTGTGGTGCGCTCTTCAGTGTTGCTCCTCTTTTTCCTACGCCCCAAAATCTCTGCACGAACCTGTGAAATAAGAAGTTCTGAGTCCTCATCAGACAAGTTCACTGTTGTATCCTTTTCAATTGGCTTCTCAGATGATTTTTCAGTGTCCTCTACGTCCTTGTTCATTGCAGGTTTTGGCTTCAGAGGCACCTCGGCTGACTCCTTGGATGCGTCACCTTGAGCTCCCACTACATCTGCTCTTTTTTCAGCCCTTTTTTCTACCTTTTGTTGGTCTGGAGTGTCTTCACCTGCTTGTTTCTGGGATGCATTCTTATCCCCGCACCCACCACACATGCTATCAATATTGGGCTTGCGTGATGGCCCAGCTTGGGAGTGTGCTACATAAAAGACAATGTAATAATACTCAATATTAAGTTATGTGAACATTCAAAGAGAAGAATGTTCCACAGAATATTACCAATTCCATCAATAGGAGATCCAAAGATGCCTTCCATTGGATCTTTCTCTGCAATTACATGGAGAAAAGAAACAAAATGGTCAAGAAATGAATCTACAATCAGATTCATATCATAAGGTATAAAAACATCGATTACCTGTACCAACATGCTCATCCATGTTTGCCTCTCTAGGTGACAGCAGCTTCAAAGCATCTTTTAAAGGTTCCTCACATCCATGAAATAGACACTGGCCGGCAGACTTACAAGCAGTTACAAAAAAAAGTGGGTGATACGGATGTTGACACCGGAGCATGTAGACACCGGTAACAACAGTCTGCATGATAGACATCCCACAAGCAACACAATCACCTAACTGCACACAGCTATTTTCCGATCCCAAATGAATAGGTGGCCTGATGGGAAGGATAGGCATTCTTGACTTGAACAATTAATAATCGCTTCCACAAATCGAAGATGCCCTGTCGCCACTTCTACTTCCCATAACAAAGTGTCATGCTGACCCTGTAAAAAAATAGCACTGCGTACTTTATAAAACATTATAAGTGTTTGTGCATTACTTTCAAGAGTCTTCATCACTTTATGTGGTACCACTTAAGAGTGTTATGTAAAAAAATTTAAGTGGTCTTTTACCATATAAAATGGTCTCTAACCATTTTGTCCTAATTAGAGTTTAACCACTTTTAAGTAATATCAACTACTACTAGGTGAATTAATCAAGCTTACATACCTGCTGCCTCTTCACCTAGGTTATCAAGATTGTGCACTTCAATATCAAGTCCCATGTCTTTGAGAGCCTTCTTTCTGATTTGAATCAAGGTCTCTTGCTTGTTTGGTACAAGCCCAGCCTTATGCAACTTGAGTTCCTCCATATCCTTGTTCATTCTCTCTACGATCTTGGCAGCGCCTCGCATCAAACCAACCTGCTCATCTCTCTTTGTCTTTGATTGATCTAAAGCAATTTTTATTGCTTCAAGACATTGCTACTTCTCTTTTAACTTTTCAACAGCATTAGACTTCATGTTAGAAATAGCTGCTACATCAGCCGTTGACGTAGAAAATGTAGTCGAGGAAACATTTGACATTCCAAATGTTCCCATCGATCCAAAGGCCCGCTTCTTTAGAAATTCCTCCTTAGCCTGCCCTGAAATTGATGTCCACCTGAGTATGTCTGCCAGTCAAAGCCTGTGCCAGTACTGTCAATGTAATTGGGCATATTTTCTGCATTAAATTTCCACTCGCTTCCAAGACATGGACCGTTTGTGGACCTCCATTTCTCCAATTTCCTATTTAAAGTTTTCTGTTGGCGTAACATTTTGATAACACCTTCAGCATACATAGCCCATGCAACTAAACCTTCAGAATATTCACTGGCCTTGCACTTCTGCCAAGTAAATCCATGTGCAAAATACCTCGTTGTTTGGGGGAGCTCCCTGATATACTTTGTTGTATAGCAGGAGACATTCTTCATACATTTCAGGCCTCATCCCCTTTAAATGCATCTTCTCCTTTTGGTGGCGCTTGTAAAGCCATACATTAAGCCACTCCTCATCTGAGAAATCATCATCACATAGGAGCTTCGGATCCTGGACAACCAAGCATAGCCCATATTCGGTATGGAAATCTTCCTCGGTGAAGCAAAATTTTGTTTGAGTGGGTAAGGCCACTCGTGGTACTGTCCACCTCCCTGTAAAAACATATAAGAATGCATGCTAGTATGTAATGAGCCATAATTAAACTTGTTTTATCAACAATAAGACGTGGTTGAAATGATTTCTGCACCATTCTCAGTGGTACTACAAAATTTTTAAGTGGTGGTGTACCACTAAACGGTTCTCAACCACTTAAAACTGGTTAGGTAACACTAAAAAGTCCTGCTACACCACTATTTTCTAGTGATACATCCCCTTTTGGAGTTTCTTCACCACTTTAAAGTGGTGCTCCAGCACATAAAAGTGGACTGAACCACTGTTCAGTTGTGCTACACCGATGTGAATTGTTGTACACAACTTAAAACTGGTGCTCCACTCCTAAAAAGTGGTGCTTCACCAATAGAATGTGGTATCTCCTTATAAAGCTTCATCACTTAAAAGCACTTAACCACCACTTTTAGCAAAGATGCAGAACTAACGATTATTGCACTTTTGTAAAGCATCACTAAAAAGTGGTTCTACAGCACTGAAAGTGGCTGACCATCACGCACCGCCACTTAAATGTGATTTGAACCACAAAAAGTTGTGTTTACCACTAGAAAGTGGTGCTTCTTAACTAGAACGTTATTCGGTACCTTAAAAGTATGTAAAACCACTGAAAAGTGGTGCACCATCGTGATGCTTCGCTTAAAAGTGATACTTCATGTAACAGGACTTGATTTTGAGGTGTTTTTAGTAATAAATTTTGTTTTTCTAGGAAGTTTTGGTCGTTTTAAAGTTAGTCCACAAATCTAACCTTTACGGAATGCTTCACGATCACGTTTTTACCTTGTTCTCGCAGGTATACGTGGCACGCAAGTCGAGTCGACCGAACGCCAAAAAAAGAAAAGCGGCTATTTTGAGAGGTCGCATGCTTTTGGAGGAAAAATCAGAATAGAAGGACGGGTGGTGCATTTTGGGGATCATTCACCGATCTCTCTTCTGCGAGTGCGAGTGCGAGTGCGAGTGAGACGCTGCATGCAAGGGAATTGAAGCTCGGGGGTGGTCGGGAGGTTCGACCTCCGTACAACGGAGTGCGCCCGTATATTTTGCTCCTCTGTTGTATCAAACACTATCAATACAAATATTTCTTCCTCTGTTTTTGCTGTCTATCTCAATTATTCTGTTCCTGTGACACTTCACCACAAAATAGTTAGGGTTTTCCACTGGAAAGTGATGCACCCATTGTATCACCAGTTTTTACTAGAACCTTACCTCTTTTTAGTGCTGCCCAGCACTTTAAAGTGGTCCAGTATCACTTTTAGGAGATGGTGCACCATATCAGCATAACTATGTAGTGATGCAACCATGGTTTCTGCCCAACTTTAAAGGGTGTTGCAGGTGCACCACTTCAACATAGCCTATCAATGGTGTTGTACACATAAAAAGTGGGGTTCACCCACTTGATATTTACTAGTGGTGTGCACACTACTTTTTCCTAATAAAGCAACACTTTAATTGAATCCATGGGGGAAATACTTGCATCTAACCTGCTGAACATTTTGCTTCTTAGGTGTACCCTTGGGGGACTCGGAAGTTCTTTTTGTAACATGCATGTGCAAAAAATTCAGAAATTTTACAAGACATAAAACCAATTTTAGAAATGCATGCATGATTCATCTAACCTGTTTTGATAGGCGACTCCTGCGTAGAGCTCTTTCCCTTCCTAGGTGTACCCTTGTCAGAGTCTGAAGGTCCTTTTGTAGCCTGGTTCTTCATCCTAAAAAAATCACAAATGCCACATAGATACAAGATCAATAGTTAAATGCATTCATGCTTGAACCTGCATGATGCATTCGTATAAGCATGCACACACAGTTGATAAAATCTGCATTCATGTTTCAAGCTTCATGATGCATTCTTATAAAGCATTCACAAGGGTGATCAATTAGATGTGCACAATGCATATACATTCCAGAAATAAATTCTAAACTTACACATGCATCATTAATAGTTACAATCCATGATTATCTTGCCACCCAACAGAGGGCAGACCATATCGCCAGGGGTTGAACCTGGGTCCTTACGCACCCACCCATTCACTTTAACCACTAGGCCAAGCCCCCTTTTGTTATCTTGCCACACATTCAGAGACAAGCATACAGCGCTTCTACATCTACATGAAGCATGTTAAAACATGGATCAATGCTACCTGGAAATTCTACCTAGGAAAACCAGCCACATTCAAATTCAACCAACATTCGAGATAGAATGCTTCAAGCTACAGGATGACACATACCTGTTGCTGCTGCAAGGGATTTTTACTGAAGTTGATGACCATCCCAGCAAAAAGTACTCCTCCTGAATTTGCTTGTTGTTGTTGTGATGTTGTTGCTTTTTGCTTCGGCTAGCAGAGAAACGCAAAGGAGGGAGGAAAGAGGGAATCAGAAACCTGAATGGCGTTGGTGAGACAGAGAGAGGGGGGAGGAACGAGCGAGACAGAGTGGGAGGGACAAGACTTGAGAGAATATTTGCATTAAGTGCTTGAACGTACTTTGAGGTGATCATTAATGAGTAAGCGCTTTCACTTAGTACACGTCAAATTTTAACCCTTTTTTTCCATAAATTTTGAATTTAATCCCATTGTTTCAAACGCCTAAACCACCCATTTTCTCAACCCCAAAAACCATATACTATATAGTGGCAAAAGCGGTCCACCTATACATGCTTTCACCCTATACGGCAACACATGGCGCTCCAAGTGGAGTTCAAGCCTTAGTCAAAAATCTCCCAAAAACTCCCAAGTGAATGAATGCTTCCACCCCATTTCAATTGCATGTCATTCATTGCCCGCTCATCCGATTGCTAAACTACAAAGCCCAGCCAAAACTCCACCACATTAACTCCGAGTCATGCAAACCCCCTCGGGTTTTCCTTTTGCCATGGCCTTGAACGAGGTGTTTGAAAACGGGAAGAAAACATCGGTATCCCCCTTCCTAGCGTATGCCGCCAAACTCAACTTTCCATATCTCGGCCATCGGGAGTCCGATTGATGAACTATTAGTTCCTGCCCACTTCACATGTTGTACCCTATCTTCTTGAATTTTTAAAAGTTCCATGAAACACTAGATGGAATGATTCCCAAATTGTCAAATTGTCACACACCTGGTCCCCAGCACAACTTTGAAGCTCCACATCTTGATATGCATGACTTAGATTGCCGATCTAAAAAGACTAGTAGGAAAAATAAATCAAGCATTATGCATCTATCCATTGAAACGGGCTTGGACTACGTTGAATCATCTACCCTATTCGTCTCATATCTGCAATGCACTGCATCTTCAAACTCAAATATCTTGGGCTTTGTAGCTCTATTGGATGAGTAATCTAGACCTGCTCCTTCAGTAGCTCAAGCTCTATATTTCTAGGCAAAAATATTGCACCTTGAACCCCCTTCATCTTCCACCCAAATTGGACCTTATTGGATCCCTTCTTGGCCTATAAACCACATTAGCGATACACATCCGGTGCTACCTGTCTTCTTAGGATCTTTGAGGCTGGTCATGCTCTTTGCCATGCATCTACGATCCTACACATACATGCCCATGCCATCTTCTATGTGGGAGGCCAACTTTGGCTGCACCATCATTGCCCACCCCCTATTTGAACATTTATGTTCAACCATAAAAGATCTTTTTTCCACTTCTAACTGCAAAACCTGGCACACATTGTCAACAAACCAAAACCATATATGCATAGTCTTATTGCAACCTATTGCCAAACCTTCAAGTGGGTTGCCCCACTCCCTTCATCACATAGCTTCCGCTTGGATCAAAAACATGCCATTGGTGCTTTCCACCCATTTTTAACACCACACCATTGTGTTGCACTCTAACACATAGAGCATCATGCATATAGGCTGCCATGGTCTACCTTTAGTACTCCCTTCATTTCTTGACAAACAAGAATCCACTCCATACCAAGCATACCATCATCCAAAAAAGATGTAAGGGACAAGAGGCTTGAACACATGTCTGGTCCTCCCTCCCATCGATGTAAGTGGAGGCCTCATCCATGGACCCCGGCACGTGCTTAACCATCCACTACACAGTTGTATCTACCATCAACTAGAGCTCACATACCATCGTGTGGGATTATCCTTTATCCACCATTGGACATGCCTGCTACACTGGAATCTCCACCATCTTTGGCAGCACAACCTCCTCACCGGAAATACACTTGATTCCATCATCATCAAGCCTCCTACTACAACCAGCTGCTCTTCAAGGACAATCAGCTCCACTTGCTTGTCAGCTTCAGTTATTTGTACTTCAATCTCCTCTTCTATCACTGCATCATGCTAGAAACTCTTCCCACAATGCATCCTCCTAGTCGGAATCCATAGGTAGGGCCACTTCATCCCTTGTGGCAAGAATCTACACCATCTCTACCTGCATGCCTCCGTTGGTAGGCATAGACTCCTCCACTTGGTTTCCATCAAGTGCAATGTCTTACTCTTTTCCCTACTCTTTTTGAACATTGGCTATCACCATATCATCAAACATATAATAAGCCAGCTTTACCTTTACTAGCACAGGTTCATCAGACTCCATTTCCTCGCCATAGGATGTGGACTTATCCGCTCTATCCTCCTCGCTTTTCTCCCAGCAGCTTGAACTTGTATCATCTTCATCACCGGCATCATATACCGACTCCGTATCGGCATTTTCATCCGCTTGCTTCTCCACAAATGCTTGACCATCTCCATGGCTTTGCTCACTGTCCTCATCCCCTTCTGAACCCTCGATATTTGCAACTTGATTTCTCTCTGCTACCTTTTCATGCAAACTTTCCACAAGAATAGGCTTTACCTCTTTAATTTGCTCTAGAACCTCAACATTTGCTATTGCTTTTGCACCTTGGTTCACTTCGACATGGGGTTTCTCCTCGTGGACAAGCTCGTCCACCATCGGCATAGGCCCATCATAAACCAGAAACCTCCAAGGAGCATAGCCAACCATAGGCCTTACCTCCATAGGCTCTACCCTTCGAACAACTAGAACCACCTTTGGTCGAACAAAAGAACACTCTGCTACCTCCACAACCATCATATAATCTACAAGCTTCAACACACCCAACTCCAGATTTTGCTTTATCGTTTTGCTCTTCATCTTGGCTAGATAGACCATGTCCTCATATGTATCTGCACAGTACTCGGCCTTTTCTCTAATCTTCGAATGCAAAATCTCTAACAGCTTTGACAGCTTCAAATACTGATTGCCTTTTATCAGTAGAAATGTCTAATTTCTTCCAATAGGCTTCAAACTGCTCAAGAAAAATGGAAAAATCCTTACTTATGTCTTGGCGTATTGCCTTTAACTTTGCACCAGCTTCCTTTGGAGTAATCACTTCTCAAAATCGCTCCAAAAATCAACTTTGTAGCTCTTGCCATGATCCTCGATCACTACTCTCTAAAACATCGAACCAAATCTTGGCCCATCGGTGCATCATCAGTGGCACCGTCCGCAACTTTTTTGCATCCATCAACATATGCATCGACAGCAGCCATAGCTCAAAATATACTAACCAATCCTCAGGGTCTTCAACACTCCTAAAGATGGGGTCAAAATGTGGTTCCACCATTTTTTTCAGCTTCGAACTCGGTCACCGAGCACTTTGGACTCCTCGGTAAAAAAGACTTCAATTGGCCAAAAAGCCTGTGGCAAAAAATCCATTACAAAACAGTGTGCACCTTCTTTTATAGGAGTGGCTTAGCCAAAAGAAGGAAAAAAATTGGACCTGATCGTGCAGCTCAACTTGAGTTCACTATACCATTTTTTTGCATTGCATACACTTGGCATTACCGCTTTTAGGAACCTTTGCCTGAGCCCGACACCTAGCCACATTCTCTTATCCAATTGCATGTGAACCCCCGAGCATGACCTTGAGGCTTGAGCTCTGTAACTCTCTGTACTTTGAGCCCATGGGAAGGGGCCCTTGCTTGGAAAACCTCCTCTCTCCCTCTCTACCTTAGGACTACCACGGGATGCCCCCCAAGCACTAGCGACATCGCTAGTGGGGGCTCCCCCTTTGCTCTCAAAAATTTGGCACGCTGTAGGGCCTGTGTGAACCACCTCTAGGCGGTCGACACTACCACATCATCAATTTACTTCCACCACCCATGTCCGCCCCCACCGGCTTGCAACCACCAGTACAGGGTGCCGTCGTCGCCTACATCAACCAAAATCGCCACCAGGTCGTGCCCGAGAGCCGCCCGCGCAGTGCCCAGGGCACCCGGCCGAATAGGCACGTCATAGCTACCACCTGAAAGATCTCAATCTCTCACCTTGAGACAACCCACTAATGGTCACGGTATTGAATAAATACCCCTTGATTTTATTCCACCACATCGCATGTGGGATTATACGGCAACACGTGATGCTCCCATAGCCTTTGTCAAAAATCTCCCAAAAACTCCCAAGTGAATGAATGCTTCCACCCCATTTCAACTACATGCCATTAATTGCCCGATGATTCGATTTCCAAAATGTAAAGCCTGGCGAAAACTCCACCAGGTTGACTCCGAGTCATGAAAAACCCATTGGATTTTCCTTTTGCCACGGCCTCAAACGAGGCGTCTGAAAACGGGAATAAAACATCGGTACCCCCTTTCTAGCATATGCCGCCAACCTCAACTTGCCATATCTCGGCCATCAGGAGTCCGATTGATGGATTGTTAGTTCTTTCCCACTTTGCATATTGTACCCTATCTTCTTGAACTTCTGAAAGTGCCAAGAAACACTAGATGGCACGATTCCCCAAATAGAACTATCACACACCTGGCCCCCGACACAACTTCGAAGTTCCATATCTCGATATTCGTGACTCAGATTTCTAATCTGAAAAGACCAATAGGCTCCATAAATCAAGCATTATGCATCTATCCACTGAAATTGGCTCGGACTACCTAGCATCATATGCCCTGTCCGTCTCATATTTGCAATGCACTGCACCTTCAAACTCAAATATATTGGGCTCTATAGCTCTGTTTGATGAGCCGTCTAGACCTGCTTCTTCAACAACTCAAGCTCTGCATTTCTAGGCAAAAAGACTACACCTTGAACCCCCTTCATCGTCCACCCAAATTGGACCTTACTTGAGTCCTTCTTGGCCTATAAACCAGATCAGCCATACACATCCGCTACTACATGTCTGCCCAAGATCTTTGTAGTTGCTTCTGCTCTTTGCCATGCATCTGCTATCCTGCACATACCTACCCATGCCATCTTCTATGGTTGATCAACTTTGGCTGCACCAACGTCGTCATCACAACCATGAGTCTAAGTAGGCATATTACTCAAAGTTGTGCATAATAGAAAGAGAACTAGTCTTATAAGACAAAAACATTGTTTATTTAATAGCATTTACATTTGCTTACTCTATTGTTATCCTTAATTTGTGTTCCTTGCATCCATCTAGCATCTTCAAAAGGATAATTTTTTAACTTAATAAGATACCATCATATAATCTTACCATGTCGTCTTAGTACCTTGTCTTCATATCGAAGGATGGATTTGGGTTGGAGCACCTCTTCTTGATCTTTGATCTTTGGCAGGTCCTCAATTATTGGTTCTCTTAGTGCATCTCCTTTGTAAGTCTTAAGTACGTTCATATGAAAAGCATTGTGTATGAGCCAATGATTGGGTAACTTTAATTGAGGTGCCATCTCATTGATTGGTTTAAGGATTTGAAAAGGACCATAGTATCTTTTTGCTAACTTAGAATAATACTTTTGGTGGCCCGTAGGATACTTGCCTGTAGTTTGCCTTCCTCTTTAATCTTTTGAAAAGATTCTTGCAAAGTTGGGCTATACTCATCAGCCAGCAAAGATCTTCCCATGTGCTTTAAGTAACAAGGGACTTTTAGATCTTCCATCTATGACCTCAAAAGGTTCCTTTCCAGTAGAAGTATGTACAGTGTTGTTGTACGCATACTCTACAAGGGGTAAGTACTTATCCCATTGTGAGCGTTGATCTACTTTTGTAGCATTGGTTTTTAGTAGATCTAGAATCATAAGGTTTGCTATTTCAGTTTGGCCATCCGTTTGTGGGTAATAGGCCAAAGAGAAATTTAGCCTTGTACCTAGATTCTCAAAGAGATCCTGCTAGAAATTACTGGTCATTCTAGGATCTCTGTCTGACACTAAGGATGTTGGTAAGCCATGGTACTTGAAAATATGGATATGAAGAGAGTTGCCATTTGATGTGCCTTAATAGTATTCTTGACATGTATAAAATGTGCTTGTTTGCTAAACTTGTCGACTATTGTCCATATTCCTATATTCCCATGGATAGATGCAGCAATCCAAAGATAAAATCGATGGATATTCTCTCCTATGGTGAATTAGGAATTGGAAAGTGTCGAAGCAATCCAGGTTTCTTCCCTCTATCATACTTTGTTTTTTGACACACTACACATTTTTAAACATACTCTTGTATGTCTACTTTCATAGTGGGCCAATGGAAGTAGGTATCTACTCCTCAAAGAGTAGGTTGAATCCCTCTATTCCCTGCATAGGGAGGAGCATGGGATTCGTACATTACTTTCTCACAAAGTAAGCTAGTAATACATAGCCTATTGATGATAGAGGTGATAACCATCTTGGAAGGTGAATGGTTCCTCTTTCTTTCCTAAGACAAGGGCTGAAATGACATCCTTGAAATTGAAGTCAGTAGCATAGACACCGCATTTTCCCTTGGTCGTCATGATAATGCATCAACCACTTGATTGTGCTTGCCAGCAAAGTGACCCATATGAAAGTTAAATTGCGAAGTAAAATTTTTCCACCTCATTGTTTATCATAGAGCTTGGTTTTCGTTGTAATGGAATATGGCTAATAACATGGATTGTAGCGGAATCAAAGTAACAATATTGAACATTTCCTTAAGAAGAGTCTTGATTGAAGGTAGCAAAATAAAATTATACCTAGTTAACTTGGCATGAACAATACTTGCAAAAGAGAGAAAATTAGAGAATTTGACAACAGTTGAGGACCAGATTTAATTGGAGCTGGTCCCCCCTCCAAAAGGATTTTGTATTATATCTTTGTGTTCCTTGAGCCCTTGTTGATTCCATGAAGATGGTAAGCTTCATGGACCAATATTATGCACGTAACTAACTTGCAAAAAAAGTTAACTTGTCCCGGACCTCAATCCTCAAACAACTTCAAAGGTGGAGAGATCTAGCAGGGAGTGAGGAAGATGAAGAGAAGAAGATGTATCTCTATGAGAAAGAAGTAGTCTCCTCACATATAATCAGTCTCAGATCATAGTTTAGCATAGTGATAATGAAAATGGAGATATTGATAAGCATTGCTTTGAGCATAACTCTTAATTGGATTTTCATTCCATCGCCAAGGAATTTTGGTGTAGGCTCTCCACCTTTGAAGCTTGGAGAAGAAGATGAATTGTGCGCACAACACACATTGGGGGAGTGTGTTTGAGGCTTGTAGAGTATATGAGAGAGAGAGAGAGAGAGAGAGAGAGAGAAAGAGAGAGAGAGAGAGAGAGAGAGAGAGAGAGAGAGAGAGAGAGAGAGAAAGAGAATTTGATTTTGCTACTTACTCTTGCTACAAGCCTATTGGCTCAAGCCTTGGTCTAGCCAATGAATGGCCCTAATTATAACAAGCAAGGGGTGTAGCATTTGGACAAGTGCCCTCCCTTTCGCCCTTTGAGAGAAAGATCTTAATTATTTAATTGTAGCATTTGGACAAATGTCCTCCTTTCCCCCTTTGAGTGAAAGATCTTAATTATTAAATTGAGTCTAAATTCTCATTGGACCTTCCTATAGATCATCCAATAGAATGCAAGCACATTATGAAGGCAATATTTCTAGGAGTCTGACTTGTGTCATTAATGCCTCTTGAGTCTTGGGCTTGCCTTGAGTGTGTGGTGTGAGTGTTCTCTCTCATGTCCTACTTTTAGGGCTCATCTTTGACTTGAACACCTCAAACACCTTGGTCATCAAGCACGTCAAACACCTTAGTCATTAAGTATGACAAGCACCTCAAGAACCTTAGTCATTAAGCACGGCAAGCACCTCAAGCACCTTAATCATTAAGCACGACAAGAACCTCAAGAACCTTACTCACCTTAAGCACCTTAAGCTCAGTCCTATCTTGCCTTAGGTCTAAAGTACCTAATGGTCCTAGGTCTAAGGACTTTTAAGACTAACCTTTGGAGGCTTTAATGAAGCTAACCGTAAGGTCTTTTAAGCTCCATTAGATGCGCGTTGCTCTTTGATAGACTATCTCATTTTGGACCCCTATTGAGATGTAACCATTTCTCCTCTTGGTCCCCTACTGAGATAATTCTAGAATCACTTATTGCACATTTCTCTTTGGTAGACCATCTCCTTTTGGACCCCTATTGAGATGCAACCATGTCTCCTTTTAGTCCCCTGTTGAGATAGGTCTAGAATCACATATCTATATCCTAACTCTTGTTCCCCTTTTATCTTACCATATTGAATGATCATTTTAAAATGAGAAAATCATTTGGTAAAGTTAGATATTAGATTTTATGACATTTGTCGTGAAGTACTTAAGACTTTGGTGATCCGTTCGTAGGATGAATGGAGTCCCCAAAAGATAATTCTTCCATGTGTTAAGGGCATGTAGAGCAGCTGGTAGCTCCTTTGCGTATATGCCCAATACTCGCTCATTGAAATTGAGTCTTAGAACCTCGTATGCTATGGCATGCCCTTCTTGACGCAAGACTACTCCAAGGAAATCTCCCCACAAGCATCACATTTGACCTCAAATGGTTTTGAGAGATCCAATAGTGTAAGCACAAGTTGAGAGGTAAGCTTCTCTTTGAGCTTCTCAAAAGTATTTTTCTCTTTTGCAGTCCACATATACTTAACGTTCTTTTTTGGTAATTCATGTAATGGTCCTACTTTTTGCGAAGATTTTTCTATGAAGGGTCTATAGTATGCACACATACCAATAAAGCTTCGTAGCTCATGTAGATTCCTTGAATTAGGCCATCCTTTTATTACCTCTAGCTTGGATCTATATGGATGCCATTTCAAGAGATAATATGACTTAGGTATTGAATCTCTTGCAAGAAAAATTTACTCTTCATTTGATAAATGAAAAGTTTATTCTCTCTCAAAAATTGAAAGATTCTGTTGCATATGCTTCTCGAGAGAATTGGAGTAGATGATGATATCATCAAAGAATACTTCAATGAACTTGAGGTGGGGACTAATTTTTTTTCCATTAAACAATTGAACTTGTCCGGAGCATTTGTCAATCCAAAAGGCATGACAAGATATTCATAAAGACCAAACGTTGTGCAAAAAGCAATCTTTACAATATCTTCATTGACTATCCTTATTTGATGATGGCCACTTTTAAGGTCAATCCTAGTGAAGTAGGTAGATCCTTGTAGCTTATCAATAGGTCTTCTATCCACGGTACGAGAAATCTGTTTTTGATAGTGATCATATTTAATGCCCTATAGTCGACACACATGTGGTATGTGCTATTTGTCTTCTGCACTAGAAGAACCGGTGGACAAAAAGGAGAGGAGCTAGGCCTCACCATCCCTTTTTCAACTAGGTCATGTACTTGCCTCATTATCTCCTCTTGTTGAGCTTGTGAAACTCGATAGGGAGGCTTATTAGGCGGTGAGTTTCCAGGTAGAAGCTCTATTGTATGGTCATCATCCCCTTGTTTTGGAGGTAACTCTCCAAGGATACCATCGATAAAAACATCTTGGAATCTATTTATGAAATTAGATAACTCTAATTCCTCTTGATTCCTACCACTTTGATTTGATAGTTCATTAGATCATTTAAGGACTCTTTAACAAAAATCATGTACGCAGAAACGTATTTACAAGGGGTATAGTACGACCCGACTCATTAGCATCTATGTACATGTTCTTTTTCCTGTAGTTGAAATAAATTCTCTTTTCAAGGAACTTCATATGCGGTTGAACCATGGTGCCCCTAAGATAACATCCTCATGTTAGAGAGGAGGGATGAAAAAGTCCTCTTTGTCAATGTAGGTTTGGACATAAAGCCTCAATTTCCCAATCAAGGGAAAGCTCCATTGGCAATCACAGTGTCTCCCATCTCAAAAGCTTGTATGCCTAGCTTAGTGGCCAACTTCGTTGATATGAAGTTGTGAGTAGAGCCAGGGTCAAAAAGGATAAAGGCATCATGTTCCCTTACCTTTCCCCAAGCATAGGCAAGGGATAATCCTTTGCAATGAGTATCCTCTTTTGGAGCTTCAATAATTGAAGCCCTAGGTGGCTCATTGCATGCGTTTTTTTTGGGGAAAATGTGATAGCCATGTCCCTGCTCCCCACACTTGAAACATTTTTTTGTCTTTGCGAAAACACTCTAACTCTTATGAAGAGAGTTTATTCTTACCTTTGTAAACTACTTTTTCCTTGGTTTTGTTGTTGTTGTTACTAGAGTTGCCTTGGGAAGAGTTTTGAGCATTGTTCTTCCCCCTATGCTTATTTTGATCTCTAGTTTCCATGGGCTTAGAATTCCTCCCAACCCCTTGTTGAAAATAAATTTGTGAAGCAACCATAGTATGGTGGAGGACTTCAGTGATGGTCCCAGGCCGTTGACATACTCGGCTATGTCTTTAGGTATCCCATCACAAAATTATTGTTTTTGTTCTCCAAAGTCTATCTTTTGGCAGATCATAGCTTTGAGATGTAAATCTCAAAACTTTTCCGTATACTTGTGTATAGATTCGTTGGGAGATAACTTCAAGCTTCGCCATTCGGTAAGAACTTTTTCTTTGGCATCTCTTGTAAGAAACTGCTCCGTTATGGAAACTCTTAGAGTTTTCCTTGTCTTTGGAGCTTCCCCATTACCTTGTAGACTAGCCCACCATTGTCTAGCCAACTTTTGGAAATGCATAGCTACATGGTGTGAAGCCTTCATCACCAAAGGCCACATCGAATTACTGGATAAGGCCAAGACTTTGTCCGTGGTGCCAAAAGTGCCATCATAGGTGAGAAAAGAGATGCTCTTTCCCCGCTCTTTCCTCCCTCTTTGAACTTCTTTAGCTTGTAGAATCTTTTCGAAGCAGCATAGGATTTCATATGTCCTCTCCTCTCTTGGACTCATTAGGAGATAAGCCACTGCTTTCATCGGAAGAAGAGGAAGATGATGAAGATGGAGAAGAGGATGACCTCTCTCTCTCTCCCTTTTCTTCTTTTGGGTCCTCTCTTCCTTCTCGGATTGCTAGTAGCTCAATAATGGTTAAGCCAAAGGAAAGCCTTGAAAGACTCCATGATTAAGTATATAGTTCCCAACGTTGTACCTCGAACTTAGTTCATTCCAACCGGGATAATAAATCCTTGTCCCACATATCCTCTTGCAATGAACAGCTCCAACCTTTCATGGACAACTTAACGACCTCTCTTCTTAAGAAAGAAAAGAGAAACAAATAGATCTGATACCAATGTAACGGTATATGGCTAATAACATTGATTGTAGCGGAATTAGTGACAGTAGTGAGCATTTCCTTAAGGAAATTCTTAATGAACATAGAGAGGGAACTTGATTGAAGGTAGAAAAATAAATAGTATACCTAGTTAGCTTGGCACGAACAATACTTGAGAGAGAGAGAGAGAGAGAGAGAGAGAGAGAGAGAGAGAGAGAGAGAATTATAGAAATCGACAACAATTGAGGACCACATTTACATGGATGCATTTCCCCTTCCAAAAGGCTTTTTTATTATAGATTCTCCCATAAAGAGAGACTTGGTACATTACATTCTTTGTGTTCCTTGAAACCTTGTTGATTCTGTGAAGGTGGTAAGCTTCATGCACCAATATTTTTCACGTAGTGAAATTGCAATAACATGAACTTGTCCCCGGCTTCAATCCCAAGACCTCAAACACCTTCAAAGGTGAAGAGATCTAGCAGGGAGTGAGGGAAGGGAAGAGAAGAATATGTATGCTTACAAGAAAGAAGCAGTCTCCTCACATATCGTTACTCTTAAGAGCATAGAATATCATAGTAGTGGAGATGAAGAAGATGATAAGTATTACTTTGAATGTTGACTCTTGGTTGGATTTGCATTCCATAGCCAAGAGGTGTTGGTGTAGGCTCTCAACTTCTCAAGCTTGGAGAAGGAGATGGAGTTCTTGCTCAACACATGAGAGAATGTGTGAGTGTGTGTGTGAGAATTCAAAAATGAGAGCCCTTTCTTGCCTTGGTCGACCCCTCTCCCTCCTTGCTCTAGCTTGCCCCTCATTGGTCCATGCCAGGGCCTGGCCAATCACAAGCTTTGGTCATATCACGCAATAAAGGTAGCATTTGGACAAGTGTCCTTCTTTTCCCTTTTGAGAGAGAGAGAGAGAGAGAGAGAGAGAGAGAGATCTTGGTTAATTATTTGATTAATCTAAATTCTCATTGGACCTCCCTAAAGGCCATCCAATAGGATTTAGGCACACTATGAGGGTAATGTAGCTAAGGGCTTGACATGTGCCCATTATGCCTCTTGTGGAATGGGTGACTCAGTGTGTGGGAGTGTATTCTCTCTAATCCCCTACTCTTAGGGCTCGTCCCCTCCTTTGTAGGCACCTTTTTGACTTTCAAGAACCTCAGGAACCTTGGCCATCAAGCATCTCAATCACCTTAGTCATCAAGCACCTCAAGCACCTTAGTCAGCTCAAGCACCTCAAGCACAGGCTTAGCTTGCCTAAGGTCTAAATTACCTAAAGGTCCTAGGCCTAAGGACTTTTAGAACTAATCTTTGAAGGTCTTTAATGAAGCTAGCCCTGAGGTCTTTTAAGCTCCATTATCTGCTCATTTCTCTTTGGTAGACCATTTCCTTTTTGAACCCTAAATGAGATGAAGCCTTCTTTCCCTTTGGTCCCGTGCTGAGATAGATCTAAAAGCACATATCTATATTCTAGCTATTGTTCCCATTCATTTTCCCACATTAAATGATCAGCTTAATATGAAAAAATCATATGGAATAGGTAGATATTAGATTTTATGACAATTCCCTTCCCATTGGTAGTCAGTCCTTGACCACCAGGGTTGCCCTTGGCATGACAATTCATTAATAACTCGATGTGCTTTCGTAAGGGAACCACAATTGATTACATACCAATCAGGTCAATGGTAAAGCATTGTAATAGGCATACTTATTGGCCAAAGCATTGCCAAAACACCATATTCGGCATACATATCGACATTGAGCTTGCTTGTTATCAAGCCTTGACCACTACTCAATAAACTTATAGTCCTCAAATGAACCTAATATGTATCCTTTAGTTCTTTTTCCTATCATGGAAGCGGAGCGGCACAACATCGTGATTGCCAAGCCATGCTTGTCTACTGCCAAAGAAACCAACATCTTTGACATGTGTAGCACATTTAGTGCATACACCTGCAATGTAAGGAATGTCCTTCACATTAAGTGGTGACAGCTTAAACGAGATATAAAAGTGATAAAATGAACCAAATAGACCAAAGAGAGTCTTTCCCCCTTGTGGATGAAAGAAAACTTCTTAACCTGACTACACTAGAGAAGAATCTCAAAAAAAGAAGGCGTAGCTGATCAACCATTATACCCAAAAGGGAAGGGCAACATAGAGATATCCCTTGAGCCCACTATAAGCCAAATGTAAGACCTCTCTAAAGTTTCTGTTGCAGATTCATCGTTGGATCAAAGTGTAGGAAACCCAAATATCCAACCCTTTGTCTTAGGAGACATATAGTGGGATAACTCCTCTAGTGTATGTTGGTCCTTTTACAAGTGCCTATTTATTGTAGGGGAAAATAATAACCCTTGTTTGGGTTGGTCATTTTGTTGGTGGTTGGTGATCTTGTAGAAAAAGATAAGTGTCACGCATTGTCAAGAGCTATATAGCCTTTGGATTGGCTAGGCTTGTTGGAGTATTAGATTGTTATTGAAGAGACCTATCATTGCATGTCATTGTTAGTGTTTAGGTTTAATCCTTGGTTGTGGCTTCTCTTGTGTATATCCCCTCTAGTCATGTAGATTGTCATGTTGGCAAAGATCAACCATATGCACCCCATGTGAAACCATGTGCTAATGTCCACCTAGGATTGACTACACGTGCCATGATGCCTTGTCAAATGATGTATCATATGATTCCGCCTCTTTCTATGCCTATGTAAGAGGCTTTTTGTACATACATTGGTGAAGATAATGCAATCATTGTCTCCTTTTCACTTTATATTAACTCTCTTGAAAATCCCCTTAACCCTACAAATTGTTCCAACAAAAATCATAGGTCTCAAGAGTATCTTTCCTTACATTTCCTCATGCAAGATAGCAAAAGAAGGCTTGGATACATCATAAAATTGTTTCCTCTTAGGAATGTAGCCTCTGCAATTATCACATTTCGCAATTTGTAGTGTAAATTTCCTGGGTGAAAATGGAAATATTAGTTATAAATCCCAGCAAATACCCTAGATTTTGACATAAATCCGTTGTGTGATTGCCTTGCCCTTTAAAAGAATAGTGAAGAAAATGGTTTTTTTTATAGCAATGTTGCCCATGTTAAAAGTAGTTTATTAGTTAGCATGTCAATGACGATATGGAATCAATCATGTTCGTTCAACAAATCTCCACAAAGATCCAATCTTTCAAAGACTGTTGCTTCTTTTATTTTTCTCAATTATCTTCCACGTTCTTATCAAGGTTTTGCTTCTACCTCTGGATCCATGATAAAGGCCGTGGATGCAATCCCGTAAACTAGCTAATGTGAAGCATCGTATTGCACAAAAAAAAAGGTTTGAATTTTTTCTACTTTTAGATTCAACCTAAATGCATTTTACTTTGAGGACTTTGCATGAGAAATCAAATACATTATACTTATTGCAAGCTGAGCTCTTGTTGTTCGTTAGCCAAACAACCTTTGAACTTACTCCTTATCTAGCAAACCTGATATTTGCTAGGCAATGTAGGCTAATAATTATGACAAGAGGATTGAGAAACAAACTGAAAATCGCAATGGCCTACATAATAGGATAAGAAAAAGTGTGTGACCAACTACTTAATCCCCCTCTTTATACAAATAGGAAAATGAATGTCATGATAGGTTACCCTATGTGGGCTATAAGCAAGACCGCAAAAATGGAGGCCGACATGGATTTTTTGCTACTGCGTCTTCTATTTTTACAAAACCAATTAGTGAAATCAAGTTGTGAAATGAGCATCTTCTGGCACATTGTTTTTTCAATGCTACTTATTATGATGAATCTATGTTTTAGCTGTGTGACTTCAACAACGGGACTACAAAAAAGATGGCTGCACAACATATATTTTCACGTAGGCCATTACATTTAGAGTTTGAGCAATTGTGTTGAATCATACCTATAACAGTATTTTTGCTTGTGTACATCTCTTAGATGTCCCCACAAAGGAGAATACCACGATTCATAAGTTGTGATATTTGTAGAGAGGGAAAGTATTTGGTTTATGACTTTAGGTGCAAAATAACAATTATAGGCAAGGCCTAAAAACAAGGCAGACGGACGTTGGCATTGCCTTTCACTCCGATTTGTGTGTGTGGGTGGGTGGGTGGAGAGAGAGAGAGAGAGAGAGAGAGAGAGAGAGAGAGAGAGTCACAAAGACTTTAAATTAAAAGGGGAGAAAATCAAACACCTTTCAAAATTTGGAGGGTGATGGGTTGGTTGTATACAAGTGAAACTCCCTCGGCATACACCCTCCCTTTCTGCTAAA
Source organism: Adiantum capillus-veneris (assembly GCF_014529385.1). NCBI lineage: Eukaryota > Viridiplantae > Streptophyta > Polypodiopsida > Polypodiales > Pteridaceae > Adiantum > Adiantum capillus-veneris. The sequence goes on along the minus strand of NC_140940.1, from coordinate 22,234,391 downwards.
AGGCATTGCCAACAAAGTGGAGTACGTTATTTGTGCAATTTTAGATGTGCCAGTAGTTGCAAACAAGAAGCTTAAGGATGCACATTTTTAGTCATCCAAAATTTGTCAATGTCCTACAGCGTATACAAATCGTTATGATTTCACCTAATACACTTGGTAGAGGCACCTAAACACATCAGGGACAATCTCAGCTTCGACCCTCTACCAAGGGTTAGGAGGTGTGTGTGCTGCATGCAAACAGGGGAGAGAGAGAGAGAGATTTGCAAGCGACTTACCACCGCAAAATTGTGAACATTTTCCACTTAAAAAACAGCAGAAGGGATGTCAGCTACAACAAAATGCTAGACAGCATTATCTGATACAAAAAGCAGAAACACCACTTCCTCTTTCAACCGTTATAAGCTGATCTTCTGAATGCCATCTCCGAAAAGAGTGCCTCTAGGAAAACAAAATGGAACTTCCTCAGACTCTCAAAGACGAGGAAGAAGGGTTTTTTTTTTTTTTTGGGGTGGGGGGGGGGCGTATGGGACAATACATCAGCTGTCCCTCACGTCACTTCATATATCACATACAAATTTCTGGCAGAAACTATCACTCTAATCTCGCACAATATGAACAAGTTGCTTACCAGAACAATCCTTCATTGTTGCAGGAACTTCATTAGATTGCTGATAACAAGCAAAAAAGAGCACCCCTTGATGGCATTCGCTTATGAATAGTGGTAGGAAAGCACTATCCAATCCCATCCACATGTATAGAAGAATACATCTCCTCTTGAGACATTTTCCTTTCACTATCATCACAGCTAATTGGCTGAGACCTTGACAACAAAGACTTCCCTGACACAAGCCTTTGCCTCGTGACTTTAACAATGGACTTTCACCAAACTTCAATTCTGTCAATGGCAGCTGATTGCTCGAGATCTTGACAATGATGACTTATTTGCTGCAAGCATCTGTTCCTTAACTTGAATAACAGACCTTCCATGGACTTCAGCCATCTCCAAAACTGGTTCTGACCGACTTCGTGTCATCGGGCCGATCAAGCTCTTGGATAGTAGGATAGTTCCTGGGAATGAAAAAAAAATTGTACCAGCAAATTGCTTACGATCTTGCAGGCTCATGGCCTTAAATCCAAATGAGCTTGTCCAGGTTTCAACCACCTCATTGATTGAGGGTATGACAAGTTTGTACACTCCTACTCCCCGCAGCATAAGCTCCAAAGCCTGCATCAAAGCCCTGCACATTCCCTGCTGGCGAAAATCACACTCCGTTGCAATGAACGGCACCTCAGCAAGAGCTTTGCCATGTGTACGGACTGTTGCAACCGATACCAACTGCTCTCCTTTCATCAGCAGCATGATATAAAAACCACTACAATCTAGCCGCCTTACAGACGATTTGCGACTATAGACCAACTGAGAAAGCACATTCACACCAGATTCCTGATCTATGATCGGATCAAAGCATTGCTGCAGTATCTTCAGTGCTTCACATAGTCTGTCTTGGGAAGTTGCCGTCTCAAGTGCAATAGACTCCTCCCCGGAAGACCTCAGTAACATCCAGGACAGGTCCTTATCAATGGCAAAAATGCTGCCAACAAGCTTGCGCAGCTTCTCAAAGACACTCTGGCATCTCTTTGTGCAAAACCAAGTACCCTCAAATCGACTGCGACACTTTGATAGACAGCTTTGATGATACGGAACTTGACATTGCATACAACATATCATGGAAGAGCCAGACTCTCCAGTTTCGCGACCTTTTCCCAGACCACAGGAACCACACCTGCATCTCGAACAATGCCAATCCCCATCCGGGACCGCGTCCAGATGCAGGCAGCCATAATGAAAAGCAGAGGGGCAGCTATCACACAGCATGAGCTGACCTCCATCACCACAAATTTGGCATATGTTATCATTCCCATCGTCCAACTGGGATTTCCCCTTTGAAGATACCCGCTTACCTGTACCGGTCGCATTGCCAGATTGACCTGTAGAGTCTGCAGAATGCAGGCAATCCATTATAGAGCGCCCATCCCGAAGAAACATGTTCGCACTCGGACGATGAAGTGCACTCCCTGCGTGTGCTTCAAATTTTGACAAGCCAAATATCCGGCTACAACAGCAGCAGAGAACACCATCACGGGTTACCTTGCCCTCTTTCATCACAGATTGATCTCTCTTTCTCATATAAAACACAGCCTCATGATCTGCCACGGTTCCTGACTCAATGAGCTTCGTAAACATGCTGCATACTCTGCCCTCTAGAGGCCAAGAGACTACTTTACGTTTTGAGCCAGAAACTAAGCCTGCTTTCTGTTGTCTTTTCTTAGAGTCTGTAGCTGCAGACTTCCCTTTCTTTACCAGAAGATTACACTTACCTCTCTTGGAAACCGCAGGCCTGCCTTTACTTGAGGCTGAAAACACAGACTTTCTCTTCTGGAGGTTTCCTAAGGCCATGGCAGCTGTTTCCGTAGTAAAATGTAACGTTTTGAGTGCGGAAATGCGGTAGTCGCTTAGATCTGGCGCTTTGCTCCAGGAGCCCCAAGCCTTTCCTACTGAAGAGCAAGAACGCACTGTCTCAAGATTGAGCAGAGAAATGGAACCTTCGAGGAGGGTAAGAGGAAACCCTCTCAGATTCCGTTGCCGATCTGCAAATGGTAGGCCAAGAGCCTGCAGATCGGAGAGGAGGACGACGAATGGTTTGCAGAGAAGAATAGAAAGGCGATGGCGGAAAGGTAGAGAGGCGTGGCGAGCGAAATAGGCATCGAAAGGAGGGCCGCGTGCGAAATCGTGTAGAACGGGGCCGGCCAGCCATACCCACTGCTCACTCTCACCCCTCGGGCCTCCTCATAGCATGTCGTCAAAAAGGGCAGTTGACAGTTGACTCTTTCCATCATCATCCATGTGGTGTCATGCTCCACCATATGCAGTCATGGCGGGGTCCGGGCAACCTTCTCCGTCACTCTTCTCCGAACAACTGTGTGAAACTCAGCTAACGGAGCTCACGAAGATATGGTGATTTCTTTTATTTCTCCAAGAAGGGTCTTTTATTACTTCGTTAGCGTAATTGGATCTGGAAGCACGTTCGTCCACGTGGCTAGCATTAGCAAGCTTTTTTTAACGCAGGCAAAAAGAAGCGAGGAGTCACCTACACAGGCATCTTGAAGGCATGCGGCTCCAGGCAGAATCCATGTGCAAATCGAGGGTCCTCTGGCTCTATTTGCCTACGGCTACCTCCACCCTGTCTACTCTTTAATCTAATCTCAGCCTACCTCGTGGCTCACGTGCGATGGTCCTTGGATACGTGGGGAGCAGAGTATTCCCCTAGATATTCTTGTCTACCGACACGTCAAGCTGTACCTCAGATCATCCTCCGTAAGGCGAGCATGCAGCATTAAAGGTAAGTCTATATTCTTTGTCTGACTGTGATTCAAGATATTTATGAATGACTTTTTTGTTACTGCAGGGGCCTATGGCTTTGTTCTCTAATAAGTGCCTCTTCTTTGTGAGGGTCAATGGAAATCTTGTGGAATTTTTGTGATGTGTTGCCTTATAGGGCAAGTTAAGGGTGAATGCTGATGCTTAACATCAAAGCCTCGTTAGAATATGCAATATAACATATCAAAATACTTACACTATTTCTTACTTTCTAGGATACTTTTGTGTGAGAGTCAGATGTAAAGCTAATGCATGTATTTTAATTCCTCAAAGCATTTTTCTGGTGATTAAATACTCAGTTGAGGGTTCAAGTGTTTTGCTATTTCATAATTGCTGCAGGCACTTGCAAAAACTTTGTCAGAGGATGATTTATTTTATCTTCGGGCCCAGTTTCTTCTTTTGAAGCCCTCAAGAATGGTCGATTATTGCTGGAAAATTTCAAATCAGTATTCCTCAGACTTTTGACAGAGCGTTATTGTTATTTCAATTCAGCTACGATTTACAAGTTTGGTGACTAGCTTTTTGCTTGCCATGTGTACCCAGGCATTGACAAAACATGCCACAGAGGCAATGAAGGAGTCCCGAATGTTTGATATGATTGTGGCTGTATTTGCTCTACCTTTGTACATGTGTAGTTAGTCATGATACACAGAGGAGTTGCATTATCATATGTATATATGCTTAATTCAATAGGTAGATGCATTGCAATTCAAGAAGATGGACTTCGAAGAGTTTTGTGCAGCAGCTTGCAGTGTTACCCTGCTAGAGGCTCTCGAACATTGGGAGAGGCAAGCCTGCACAGCGTATCAGATTTTTGAAAGGGAAGCTAATCAAGTGGTAGTGATTGAGGATCTTGTGCGGGTAAAACTCATTGATCGGCCTAAGTTTGACCACTATATTATGGAAGTCCATGTATGTGTGTGTGAAGAGATGTAGGGCCGCATGGTAGAAGTCTCATTGCGGGTTGTCGGCAAGATATATGTATGGTTTGAGCCTCTCCAGTGTTTTTGATTGACAAATCTCATGGCATGGGGACATAGTCCGGATTGCAAGAATAAGTGTTTTCTGTGCATGTGGGAAGCTCTCCATGGAAGGTTGATATGGCAAAAAAATTGTTGATATGGCCACAAAAATTCACAATTATATTATCAGTCAAAGTTTATTGGAAAAAGATGTGCTTGGCACCTGGGTATCAAAATTCATGGTGTGATTGCTAGGCAGGGACAGTTGATTGCAAGATATGTGCAACATGGATATGGCAAAAAAAACATGGTCTTCTTTTACGGGAGGCAAATGAGGGATGCTCGCCATACAAAGTCTCTTGGAGTGCTCTTATGGCCCTAGGTTGCTTTAAACAAATGCAAAGAGACATTGAGATTGTTGATAGCAGATTGGTGGTGAAAAAATATTGTACTTGGCTATGCTTCGGTCTACTTCTATGTCAAATGTGGTTCCCTCATGAATGAAAGAAAAAATCTCGATGGGCTTTCCCTGCGGAATGTCATCACCTCAAACGCATTGATTGCTGGATATGCCCAACTTCATTGTGCTAGGGTAGCTCAGGAAGCAAATGTAAATGGAAGGCTTTTCTCCAAATGCATTACCTATGCTTGCATCCTGAAGGCCAATGGCCTTATGCAAGCCATTGACATGGGTGACAAAATCAATGAGAAGATACCTGGTACGAGCCTTCCCCTGGGTGAGAGAAAGCACAAAGGAGCTCCCTCTCTAGAACAGGGCCAACCCTTGCTGGTCACACCACATTTGGCATATATATCGGCCAAGATAGCTATGTTGGCATCTCAATGATAACTATGTTGGCATCAACGTTGACGATATCATTTCCTCATACACGAAGTCATTGAATGTATCAAGGATGGTGCTCAATTCTGGCAGAGATATTGCAACAGGGGTTGAATATACCCTTTTACAAGACATTGACATGGATAAAAGTATGTATTCTCCATATGTATGCCAAATGTGGTGTTGATTGCAGGATATGCTCAGCATGGCTGTGGCAAGGAAGCTTTGGGTTCCTTTCACAAGATTCGAAGCAATGACCTGCAAACACTTTGAAAGCCTTCTCCAGATGCAATCGCCTACGTTTGCATCTTGAAGGCATCTGGCTCTACGCAAGATGTTGATATGGGCACAAAAATTCACGATTATATTGTTAGTCAGAGGCAGCTGAAAAGAAAAAATATGTTGTACTTGGCAGTGCCGTGGTCGATATATATGCCAAATGTGATGTGCTTGAGAAAGCACAAAAAGCGCTTGAGGAGATTTTTGTCCGGAATTTCGCCTCTTGGAATGCATTAATTGTGGGATGTGCCGAACATCAGAGGAACAAGCAAGCTCTAGAATATTTCGAGGTGATGCAAAGCGAGCGCAACTCTCTACATGAAACGAGCACATCTCTCTAGATGCAATCACCTAGGCTCATCTTGAAGGCACGTTGCAATTCGGAAGATGCAAAGATGGACAAAAGTCATGGGATGTTCTGAACAGATGCAAAGCGAGGCCATCTCTCCACTCGGTGAGCACTGCCTTGGTCAATATATATGCCAGATGCAGCACGCTTGAGAAAGCACAAGAAGTGTTTACGGAGCTTCATGTCCGGAATGTTGTCCCTTGGAATGCACCAATTGTGGGATGTGCGCAATAAGAGTAGGGCCACAAAGTTGTAGGCTATTTTTAGCAAATGCAAAGAAATCTCTCTCTATATCCTCGGGTAAGGATCACTTGAAACAGCGTCTCTTGGAATGCACTGCTTGCAGGATACGCAAACAAGAGCAGGGCCAGAAAGCTCTAGGCCTTTTTCAATTTCCTATCTCAGAGCGTGGCCTCTTGAAATGCATTGATTGCAGGGTTTGTCCCACAGCAGATGTGAAGCGAGGTCCTCTCTCTAGATGCGATCACCTATGCACGCATCTTGAAGGCATGTGCATCTAAGAAAGATGTTGACATGGGCACAAAAATTCAAAATTATATTGTCAGTCAAAGTCTATTGAAAAAAGATTTGCTTGGCACATGGGTATCAAAATTCATGATGTGATTGCTAGGCAGGGGCTGTTGATTGCAAGATATGTGCAACATGGATATGGCAAAAAAAATATGGTCTTCTTTTACGAGAGGCGAAGTGAGCGATGCTCGCCATACAAAGTCTCTTGGAGTGCTCTTATGGCCCTAGGTTGCTTTAAACAAATGCAAAGAGAGGGTTTCTCACATTGAGATTGTTGATAGCGGATTGGTGGTGAAAAATATTGTACTTGGCTGTGCTTTGGTCTACTTAGTATGTCAAATGTGGTTCCCTCATGAAAGAAAACATAAATCTTGATGGGCTTTCCCTGCAGAATGTCATCACCTCAAATGCATTGATTGTTGGATATGCCCAACTTCATTGTGCTAGGGTAGCTCAGGAAGCAGATGCAAACGGAAGGCTTTTCTCCAAATGCATTATCTATGCTTGCATCTTGCAGGCCAATGGCCTTATGCAAGCCATTGACATGGGTGACAAAATCAATGAGAAGGTACCTGGTACGGCACTGTTGGTGAAGGATGTCATGCTTGGCCATGCTTGGTTGATATGTGTGGTACTGTCACGAAAGCATAAAAAGATGAAAATTTCTTGATTGGCATTCTCTTTGGAATGTCATCAAATGCAACGTATTGGATGCTAATATGCTTGTCGCAAGAAATCTCTTGATTGTTTTTATGGAACCTCTTTCTCCAAATGCATTCACCTATGCTTACACCTTGAAGGCTTGTGGCCTTATGGAAGACTTTCACATGGGTATTAGAATTTACGATGTGATTGCTAGTCAGGGGTTGTTGGGAGTACTATGTCATGCTTGGTGGTAGTTTGATCAATATGTATACCAAATCCGGTGTCCTCACAATAGCACAAAAGCTTCTTGAAGGACATCCTCCCTGACATGTCATGTCTTGTCACACAGGTAAAGTGCAGAAGATGTCCACAACATTGTTGATGTAAGGAAGTGCATCGATGATAGACATTCAATCGTGCGGTGAGTAAGCAGTATCATTTTTTTATTCTTGACACTGAGAACGCAGTTAATGAACGCACTGAAAATTGCACGCTGTCGTGGGAATGGCACGTTCCCTCGTATTATAAAAATTGGGGAGGACTGTGCAAACGGGATGCAAGGCGACTTGTCTGTTTTCTTTTTTTTGAAACATAAAAATGGAACAACAAACAATTAATAACATTGACATCATGTATGATCACAAACATTGAGCTTGTCAAGACTCTAACCCTCCTTGTAGTTTTCTGCGAGGTACCCCTCTGAAGAACTATGATCAGTATCTGATTTTTACGAGGTGAACCTCTGAACCACGACGATCGGTATCCTAAACACGCTTTCAGGTAAAAAAAAATAACATGCTTTGATGAAAAATCTCTCTCTCTCTCTCTCTCTGTCTCTCTCTCTCGCTCTATTTTCTCTAAAAATTGTAACACGCTTTGATGAAAATTTTCTCTCTTTAATTGCACTCATCTACGCTTCCACCTCAAAGGCTTGTGGCCTTATATGAGATCTTCAAACACAATTCATTTTCTAAGTTTTTGACTAACAAAATCTAGGCAACAAGCAATATTTGGAACACAAGTCAAGCATAGACAAGCAAAGCATGATGAGGAGTTAAAAGGAATGGGTTTTTCTTTTCTAACTGGATTGATTCCATGATATATCCAACCTTCTTGTGGCAAGAAAGCTTTGGGTTGTTTTTACTAGATGCGAAGGAAAGGCTTGTCTCTAATTTTAATCACGTACGCTTCCACCTTGAAATCTTGTGGCCTTATACGAGATCTTCAAACACAATTTGTTTTCTCGATTTTTAGTTTGTAAAATCTAGAGAACAAACAATATTCAAAACACAAGTTAGCCATAGAGAAGTCGGGTGTGATGAGGGGTTAAAGGCAATGGGTTATGCTTTTTAGACCAAACTGATTACAATATATACTCAACATGGTTGTGGCAAGCCTAGCTCTGAGCTGATTTTACCAAATGTGAAGGGAACGCCTCTCTCTAATTGGAATCACCTATGATTCCACCTCGAAGGCTTGTGGCCTTACGCAAGACCTTTACATGTATGATTTCTTAATTCACGATAAGATTGCTAGCCAGGGGCTATCGGAGCAAGACACCATGCTTGATGGTGTTTTGATCTATATGTATGTCAAATATGGTGTTGTCACGATAGCACGAGAAGTTTTTGATGGGGATCCTCTCTAGGCTGTCATCTCTTCAAGTGATTGTAGGATATGGTCAACCTGGGCTATTTTTTCTAGATGTGAAGGAAAGGCTTTTCTCTAATTGCAATCACCTATGCTTCCACCTCAAATTGCGGGAGTCTAGAGGATGCTCACATGCTATTGCAGGGGTTTCCAGTAAGAAATGTTGTTACCTAGAGTGCGACAATTTTTGGCTTTGCTCTATATAGCAACTTTTCTTGACTTTCGATTATTTTTAGAGCATGCTAGATTCAATGCTCAAGCCAAATGATGCGACTTTTACCAGTTTGTTCTATGCTTGTAGTCATGTAGGCGAGGTTGCGGAGGCATGATGACATTTTAAGTCCATATGGTAGGACCATAACTTAGAACCTATCTTAGGCCACTATAATTCTATGGTGGATTTCCTTAGTAAAGTAGACAGAGGAGCTAATGAAAAGTATACCATTTTTTTGGATATTATCGGATGCCTCTTGTAATACACATAACAATGTGAAATTAGGAGAATGTTGCTTCGATTGAGTGCTCGATAAAGGCAGTTGGGAGGCGGTTGTGCAATTGCTTATATATTAATGTCTGGCATCTATGCCAGTGTAGGCATGGAAAAGGATGTGGCAAGAATACAAGACATGAGAAGTTTCTCAAAAGTATGGAAAAATGATACGACAAGATTTATGTGAATGGTGTATCACCATCAAGATGAATATTGTCTGACCTCCTGCCCATGAGAGACATTTCTGATCAGCAAGTGAGGTGAAGGCTTCTCTTTCGACAAAGTCTCTTGTTGAATCTTCAAATGACACAACCATACCCACACAAATGACAAGAATGCAGACAATAGAGTGAGATTGAATCAAAGAATTAATACAATCTAAAAGGTAAGAACATATTTAGACATATCAACATTGGGACATGAAAATCGTGGAGCGTATCATGCTCTAGGCTGCTTTCAACACATGCAAAGCAAGTGTATCTCTCCAAATTCAGCATCCTATACTTGCGTCTTGAAGGCTATGCTTTCTTGAAGGCATGTGGCTCTACGCAAGAGCTCAAGGAGCTTCCTTTTTGGAGTGTGAACTCTTGAAATGCTTCACATCTGGCCTCTCTCTAGATGCAATCACCTAGGCATGTGGCTCTACGCAAGGAAAGTCATGCTTGCGACTGTCTTGGTGAATATGTATGCCAAATGTGGTGTGCTTGAGAGAGCACAAAAAGTGATTAAGGAGCTTTTTGTCCAGAATGTCGCCTCTTGGAATGCACTGATTGCGGGATGTGCGCAACAAGAGCAGGGGCAGAAAGCTCTATGTTGTTTTTAGCAGATGCAAAGAAAGTATATCTCTGGGCCAATTTCAATCAAGGCATGTGGCTCTACGCAAGTGCTCGACGTGTCCTAAGTGTGGACTCTTAAAATGTGCTGATTGGATGATTTGCTCCACAAGGGCAGGGCCAGGAAGCTCTATTCTATTTCTAGCTGATGCGAAGTGAGGGCGTCTCTCTAGATGCGATCACGTACACATGCATGAAGGCATGTTGCCATGTAGCTAACTGAAGAAGCTGTTATGGGCACAAAAAGTGCTTGAGCAGCTTTTTTTCCGGAATGTTGCCTCCTGAAATGCATTGATCGCGGGATTTGCCCAACAAGAACATGGTAGTTGAAAGGAGATGCCATGCATGGAATTGTCTTGGTCGATATGTACGCCAAATGTGGTGTGCTTGAGAAAGCAGAAAAAGTGCTAGAGCAGTTTTCTGTCCGGACTGTCGCCCCTTGGAATGCACTGATTGCGGGATGTCTGCAACAAGAGCAGGGGCGAGAAATCTCTAGGTTGTTTTTATCGGATGCAAAGCAAGTATATCTCTCCAAATTTAGTCAAGGCATGTGGCTCTACGCAAGTGTTCGAGGAGCTTCATGTCCTGAGTGTGGACTCTTGGAATGTCTTGATTGAATGATTTGCTCCACAAGGGCAGGACCAACAAGCTCTATTCTATTTTTAGTAGATGCGAAGCGAGGGCCTCTTTCCAGATGCAATCATGTATGCATGCATGAAGAATGTCCGGAATGTTTGCCTCTTGAAATGCATTGATTATGGGATGTACACAACAAGAACATGGCTGTTGAAAGAAGATGCCATGCTTGGGAATGTCTTGGTCGATATGTATGCCAAATGTGGTGTGCTTGAGAGAGCACAAAAAGTGCTAGAGTAGTTTTCTGTCCAGAATGTCACCCCTTGGAATGCACTGATTGTGGGATGTGCGCAACAAGAGCACGGCAAGAAAGCTCTAGGTTGTGTTCGGCGGATGCAAAGCAAGTATATCTCTCCAAATTCAGTCAAGGCATGTGGCTCTACGCAAGTGTTCGAGGAGCTTCATGTCTTGAGTGTGGACTCTTGGAATGCAATGATCGAATGATTTGCTCCACAAGGGTAGGGCTAGCAAGCTCTATTCTGTTTCTAGCAGATGCGAAGTAAGGGCCTCTCTCCAGATGCAATCATGTATGCATGCATGAAGCCATGTAGCTCTACACAAGCTTGTATTGGCACAAAAATTCACAATTACATTGTTAGTCAGAGGCTGTTGAACGCAAAGAGAGGGCCTTACAAAACGTGCCTGAGGAGCTTCCTGTCTCAATGTTAGGCACGGTCTCTCCAGATGCAATCACCTACGCCTATGTAGGCATCTCGAAGTCATGCGAGACAATAGATGCAATCGCAGGCAGGGTCTCTCTCCCAAATGCCGTCTCTTGGAGTGCATTGATTGCGGGATACACGCAACAGGAGCATGTCTAGAAATCTCTCAATTGTTTTCAGCAGATGCAAAGGGGGGCCCTCTCTCCAGATGCAGTCACACACGCATGCATCTTGAAGGCGGTGGCTGTACGCAAGATGTTGATATGGGCTTGAAAATTCTCTTTAATAGTGGTTGTTGCAAAACATTGTCGTGCTTGGCAATGCCTTGGTCGATATGTATGCCAAATGTGGTGCGGGATGTTGTCTCTTGGAACATTATGACTGTAGGATATGCCCGACATGGGCTGCGCCAGAAGCTGTGGGCTGTTGATATGGGCTTGAAAATTCATGCTCATATTGTTAGTCAAGGGCTGTTGCAAGACATTTTCGTGCTTGGCAATGCCTTGGTCGATACGTATGCTAAATGTGGTGCACTTCAGATAGCACAAAACGTGCCTGAGGAGCTTCATGTCTGGAATTGTGTCTCTTTGAGTACATTGATGGATACGCACAACAAGAACAGGGACATAAAGATGTTGGCTATTTTCAGCGGATGCAAAGCGGGGGGCTCTCTCTAGATGCAATCACACACGCATGCATCTGGAAGGCATGTGGCTATATGCAAGATGCTGATATCTTTAAAATTTGCTCTGCTATTGTTAGTTAAGGGCTGTTGCAAAAAAATCTCGTGCTTGGAAATGCCTTGGTCAATATGTATGTTGAATGTGATGCACTTCATCAAGCACAAAACGTGCCTGAGGAGCTTCATATCCCTAATGCCATCTCTTGGAGTGCATTGATTGCAAGATACGCGCAACAAGAGCACGGACAGAAAGCTCTCGACTATTTCCAGTGGATCTAAAGTGAGGGCCTCTTTCTAGATGCAATCACATACGCGTGCATCTTGAAGGCATATGCATGTACACAAGATGCCGATGTGGGCCTCTCTCCATATGGTATCACCTACGTGTCCACATTGAAGGCATGTGTCTCTATGCAAGAGGCTGATACGGGCACAAAAAATCTGCTTTTTATTGTTGTTCAGAGGTTGTTGAAATAAGATGTCACGCTTGGCACATTCTTGGTCGATAAGTATGACACGTGTGTTGCGCTTTAGAAAAGTGACGGTTTCTCACCAACCGAAGTCTCTTGGAGTGCTTTTATATCCAGTTATGTCAAGCAAGGGCAGGTGAGGAAGCTCTGAAATTAATTTCAAAGATGCAATATGACATTGGCATGTTCTTAATGACCATTTTGCCCGAAATGTTGCCTGTTGAATGCATTAAATGATGGGAATGGTGTCTCTTTCAATGCATTGGTAGCGGGATACGCACCGCAGGAGCAAGCGTGGAAAGCTCTAGGCTATTTTCATCTTTCTATCTGCAGTGTGGACTCCTTGAATGCACTCATTGTGGGATGTGCGTAACAAGAGCAAGGCCAATGAGCGATACAGAAAAGAAGTTGTGCTTGGCTTTGCCTAAGACTATGTGTATGTCACATATGGTGCTCTTCAGAACGCATGAAAAGCGCCCGAGGAGCTTCTTGTGCGGAATGCCGCCACAAGAACGCAGGAAGGGTCTCTATCCAGATGCAATCAACTACGCCTACACAAGAATATGGAAGGTATGCGGGTCAGCAGATGCAATCACGTAGGCAGCCATAGATATTAGAATTCATGATATAATCGCTAGTCAACGTTTATTTGGAGTACAATTTCATGCTTGGTGGTGGTTTGATCGATATATATACACAATGTGGTATCCTCACAATAGCACAAAAAATTCTTGAAGGGTATCCTCCCTGGGGTGTTGTCTCTTGTAGCGGGTTAAGTGCAGCAGATGCCCAGCATCATTGATGCAAGGAAGTCCATTGGCGATAGACATTCAATCTCGTGGTGAGTAAGCATTATCATTTTTTTATTTTTGACAATGAGAACGCAGTTAATGAACACATTGAAAATTGCACGCTGCTGTGGGAATGACATGTTCCCTCGTATTATAAAAATTGGGGACGATTGTGCAAACTCCCCCATGCAAGGAGACTTGCATGTTTTATTTTTTTGAAACATAGAAATGGACCAACAAACAATAACATTGACATCTTGTATGATCATGAGCATTGAGCTTGACAAAACTCTTTAACACTCCTTGTGATTCCTCGCGCGGTACCCCTCTGAAGCATTACGATCAGTAACCAATTCCTGTGGAGGTACACCACTGAACCACGACGATCGGTATCCCAAACACTCTCAGCTAAAAAAATCTAACACTCTTTCATGAAATCTCTCTCTCTCTCTCTCTCTCTCTCTCTCTCTCTCTCTCCCGTTTCCAATATTTTGTTCAATCTAAATTCGATGGAACATAGCTAACGAAGCACTCTAGTTTCTTTTATTTCTCCACGAAGGGTCTTGTTACACAAAGCATGATTTATGCTTTCTCGCTCTCATATCCACGTGGCATGCTAAGTAGGTTGCAAGAATAGTGTTAATTGTTGGAAGGATGGTCGATCAACAAGCCTGATTGATTCATGTATAGCAGTCTGTGGATCAGGTGTGGTATTTTGATAGTGGTGCAACCAAGCACATTGCATTTCATCCAATTTGTTCACTTCACTTGAAACTACCTTAATGTGAATGTTGTCACAAGTGCCAAATGATGCTTCTTATTTTACTAAGATTGCACTTACTACCACAAGTCTGAAAGAATAAGTGGAAATTCTTTCACACTTGACTCTATATGTACCAAGAATGAAGAAGAATCTTTTATTAGTATTTTGAAAACTTGGTCCAATAGTCAAATTTGTGAATGATAGATGCAATGTGCATAATCTCAGTTTTGATGATACAATTGTGGTATCATCCATTTTGTTTCATGGATTTTATAAGCTCAATGCTTACGTGAAATGTGTGGAAAACTCAAAAACTCAGCATGCACAATTATTTATTCTAAGGTTGTTTCAAATGCTCGTTTCGGTCCTTTGAATTTTTTCAATTTGTAGAGTTCGTAATGGTTGCTTCATTGGCTCCTCTTGAGGGACCATTCATTGCATGGTCACTTTATTTAGATGGCGTGATATATGGTCAAAAGCCATGCTTTGGTACATTTGTATTTTCCTAAGGTTATCATGTGTGCCACATGTCCTAAACATGTGTCCCATTAAAGTATTGTATTTTAGGACTCTATATGAAGCTTGACATGGCAACAAGCCACTGCTTGATCGTGCTAGACTTGTGGCAAAAACCTGTGCTCAAGAGAACAGCATTCATTTGATGAGAATTTTTCTCCCACCATGGATTCAATGTCAAAGAACTCATACTCTCTACTTGTGGATGCCATTAACTCAAACATTCGTATTAGTCTCCTTGCCAAAAAGAAGTGGCATGTGCAGAGGTATGTGAACAGACTCTACACAAGAGTGAGAGCCCTTATATTAACGTGCTCCACACCGTGTTAATGTGGCTAAACTAAACTCCATGAGCTCATATACTATGTTGTTCACCCTTGTTTCTGATAACAAGTGACATAGAAAAGGTCTCTACTTTGTAGTCATTTAATTTTCATAATCCAATCTTGTACTCAAGATTTGGGAAACATACACGTATGGGACTATCAAACCTCACTCTATATTATTATAGACATAGCGAGAACTACGTACTTAAATGTCCATCCATGGGACATAGCAGACACAATTAGTGCATGGAGGCTACAAGAGGTTACCAATCTCTTGGAAAACACACTCTATCCCTATCTACTCAATGCAACACTCAAATGTATGCCAAAAAATTTCATTTTTTCTTTTTTCATACATGTTTTTCAAACATCCTAACATCACCCTTGTTACAAGGTTAAAAGCCAAAAACTAATCAAGTCATGATAGCACTACGCAACAACTCAAAAGGGAAAAAAACAGTGCTAGATCTTTGACATTCAAAGAGAAAGAAGACTACGGGACATCAAGGACTTGAAGGTTAGCTCGGGAGGAATTAAAAAACGAGTGCAAGCCAACAAGTAAGTCCATCTATCCTTCTTAAGTTTAAATTAATAAGCTCTAAGACATATCTCTTACTTTTGGTATGCATTCCAAAATCTTTGCTACACCTCGACAAGGAAGTGTAGCACGTCACAACCACCTCCTCGACTCTTTATGGACTCATATTGAATCGAAAGAATTATGTTGGCCTCTTGGATGATAAGCGCTATGGTAAGATCATTGCCAAACAGCTTGACAACCTTTTAAACGAGAATCAACTCCATACACAAGAATTTCATTCAATTTTGGATGAAATCGATATTTTGAATAAAGGATATGCTACCATTTACAAGTATGTAGCATCATTTGCAATGCTATTCCACTAGGAAAGGTTTTGGCTTTTGAACTCCTCCTACTCAAGTCTGTGCAAAAACAAGTGAAAAAAATTCATATTTAGTACATGCTACTTCCAAACCCTTTGTAATGGAATTGGCCTATTTAACTTGAGAGTAGCGGAAATTAATGAGAGTACTTTTGAGAAATGACTTTGTGAGCATAACGGGTGAACATAATTGAAGATAGCAACATAATCATAGCAATTAGTTAACTTGGCATGAACAATACTTTTTTAAGAGAGAGAATTTAGAGAACATGAAAACAATTGAGGACCGGATTTATGTGGAGCCGGTCCCCCCTCCAATAGGCATTTGTATTATGATTTCTCCCATTATGAGAGACTTGTTACAATACAATCTTTGTGTTCCTTGTGACTTAGGTGATGCAATGAATATGGAAAGCTTCATGCATCACAAACAAAACATAAACTTGAAGAAATCTTTAACTATCCCAAGCTTCAGTCCCAAGACCTCAAACACCTTCGAAGGTGGAGAGAGCTAGCAGGGAATGAGGGTAGGAAAGAGGAAGAAGAAACATTTCATTGGAGAAAGAATTAGTTCCTCACTTATCATACTATTCTTGCTAGCATACATAATAGCATAGTAATGAAGATGGAGAAGATGGCAAGCTTAAGCATTGAAGCATGGCTCTTGGTTGGATTTGCACTTCATAGCCAAGAGTGTTGGTGTAGGCTCTCAACCTCTACTTGCTTGGAGAAGGAGACAGAGCTCTTGCACTTTGCACATTGCATAATGAGAGTGTGTGTGGGTGAGTATACCCCCCTAAGCAACCCCCTAGCTTGCTTGGGTCGACCCCCCCCCCCCGTCCCTTGTAGCTCATGCTTGAAGCTCATTGGACCCCTCCAGGCCTGGCCAATCATAAGCAGAAGTCATACCAAGCAACAAGGGTAGCCTTGGGACAAGTGTCCCCCTTTCCCCTTTGAGAGAGAGGACTTGATAAATGCAAAATTAATTGGACCCCTTGGGTGGCCAACCAATAGGATTCAGGCACACCATGTGGGCAACATGAGGAGGAACTTTCCAAGTGTCCCTTATGCTTTCTTTGTACCAAGTAGACCTTGTGTGAGTGTGTGGGCTCACCCCCTCCTCGTAGGGATTGGATTTTTGACTTTTTGACACCTCAAGCCCCTCATGCATAGGCCCAGTTCCCACCACAAGCTTGGCCCTTAAGCACTTTAAGCTTGGGCTAGGTTCTTACCTCAAGTACAGCCCTAGCATCTCAAGCATGTCAAGCACCTCAAGCGTCACAATCATCAAGCACCTCAAGCATCTCAAGCACCTCAATCATCAAGCACCTTAGTCATCAAGCATGACAAGCAAGGCAAGCACCTCGAGCTGGGTCAGGTTCCCGCCTCAAGCTCAGCCCTAGGTTACCTAAGGTCAAAGGACTTTTACACACATTATTGGAGGTCTCAATGAAGCTAACCCTAAGGTCTCATGCTCCATTGGTTAGACTTGCTCTTTGATACACCATCTCTCGTTTGGGCTCTTTACCATTAGCCCCGTGTTGAGATAGATCTATAAGCACATGTCTATATCTTAACCCTTGTTCACGTTTATTCTCCCACATTAAGTGATCAGTTTAATATGAGAAAGTCATTTGGGTTGGTTAGATATTAGATTTTTATGACACCCTTTCTCTATTCAAAAAACAAGATGGAAAGTAAATAAGGAGGTGCTTTACACGTTGGGAATTCCTTTTCACATTGAATCGATATACACATGGCCAAAAGCGAAGGAAGTGATATATGACAAACACATCGCCAAAAGAAAAGGAAGTGATATATGACAAGTATAATAATATTTTTTATGATTTAATCGCCTTGCTAACATACATTGTGCAGTTGTTCGATATTACTCTCAAAGAGTGCAACGATGTCTTAAATTTTATCATCAAGCTAGATGAGTGTGAGCTTGTAAAAGAATTGAAGGTTGAGCGAATCACAATCACAGCCCTCAATGCAAGCATTGGACCAAATAACCCTAGAAACTTTAGTGTGCAATCTGAGCACAACATTTTTATTCTTGCTACCTTCAAGGTGAGCTGAGGTTATGTTTAAGTTGTATGCTTTTGAATGTGCATTCTAAACAGGTTAAAATGACTCTTTTAGGTGCTGATTGAGAACTTTGACCTATTGAATTGGGGTTTTCATCAAGCTAGTTGATGAGTGCGTGTGCACGTTGATGCGTGTGCGTGTGCGGTGTGGTGTGTGCGGGGAAGGGGGAAGAGCACAAGCCGGTGTGGGTGGAGAAGCCTCACAAGACTAAAGATGAGGAGCTCCTTATTCTCATATGTAATGAAGAATAAGGGTATGTACACACGCGGGCGGGCGGCTGGACACAGGACGTCCGGGCGGACGGAGCGTCTTTATCCCAACAACCTCCCACTTACGAAGCGTCATGCTAGTGTCAGCCACCATACGACTGACAATTCCTGCTGCAAATGCTTCCACTGCAGCTACTAGGTCGAGCCTCGATAGTAACAAGTCGAACATGAGACGCCCGGACTCTGACGAAATATGCATAAGAGTGGCTATACTCGCCTCCCCTATGCTATCTGCAAAAGCTACATCCTCAGGATTACCTATCGCGTATGGATGTGTCAACACCGACACTAGGGAAGTTACTTCCCTCTCACCCATAGGCAAAGCTGTGCATCCTGGCACCAACTCATCAACCTCTAACATGAGCATGTAAAAAAACTCCATATCTATCAGCTCTGTGTGTGTCTCTAGGGAGCATACCTCCTCTACCTCTGCCTGCACAAAATCTGACAACACCTGTTGTGTCTCACTAGAGCACTGCCACTCTATCTCTGTCTCTATAGAGTCTACTAGCACGTCCGACACAGCTAAATGCTCTATCTCCGTCTCGTCTCTCGCTCAAAGCATGCTAGCAACAAAACCGAGACTACGTCGTCTCGAACCTTAGACACATGCATAGGACATACCAGGCCGCTGCGGGCTCCTCTAGCAATCACTAGTGAACTGCAATGCATCTGGAAAGACTGCTCTCTAAGCAATACTTGACAACCAAAAGCTGCCAACTGTCTCACTGAGATCAAGCTCTATCTCAGCTGAGGAACGTAGCGCACATGTTGTAGCGTGTATGAAGCACCATTGGGCAATGACAAACAAACATCTCATGCACCCTTTATGTCAAACGCTGAACCATTGGCCAAGTGCACACAGCCAAGTCTCCCACTAGAAAATGTGCTAAACCACTCAGGACATGGTGTGACATGGAAAACTGCATCGCTATCTAGTAACCATTGTGGAGAAAGTGTGCTATCCATAGACAAATCTGCAAGAGATACCCTCGAGGTAAGCATGACATCATAGTCACTGGCATAGACTGTCACTGGAACTGCGTCTCTAACATTTGTCAAAGTTGTATCTACATCTTCGCTATTGTCTCATACGTCTGAAACAATGGCGTCTAATGTGTTCTATGTGACCACAATGGCAACAATTAAATTATCGGCAAGTACGAGACCGTCGTCTCTCAATGTCACACATGTCTACTGCCATAAGTGAATGCCAAAATGGCAACAAAGTACTCGACCACTATGCTAATCAAGCATAAACCAACCAGTAGCTCAATAGTGAAAACCTGTAACCTGCCTGCTGTCGTCTCACACTCGAAATATGCGTCGACATGAGAACATGAGGCAAAAATCAAAGGAAACCTGTAACCACTATGAGCATACTATAACTGAATGGCTAAGAGACAAAGTATGGGGAGAAATCTGGGAAAATCTGACGGAATCTCCCCTGTAAATTGAGAAAAACCTCAAGTACAATCTCAACCATAAACCATGCCAAACTGGCAACAAAGTGGTGTTGAGATGTCGAGCTCTACACCTTGAGCTGGCATCCACTACGGGTCTTGGCCGCTTACGGCATTTACTCACTGGCGCGTTAGGTGACCGACACGGAGGATCTCTGCCAGTGATTCTACAGCTAGACTACACTTATAGTGCCAGCCTAGTATGCTTCTAGCGAGTTCACACTCAGTGACCGCATGTACATATGTGCTACTTTTCAGCTTTAGCACTTAGTCATTTTGTACTCTCTTTTCTGTGAAGAAGAAGAAGAAGCTTTCCATCTCTGTGTGCTTTGTGCTTGTCTTGTGTAGCTCTCTTGCATCCTCATTCTTTACATGGTATCAGAGCCTGGTGCAGGCAAGAGAGGCTAAGAGAGCAAGAGCATCACAATCCCTTCGTTCGCAATCCACGACCAGATGCCGAAGGCGCCTCGCGCAGCGAAAAAAATTTTAGGGGTTTTTCGCACAAGTTTCTGAACAGGTCTCCAAAGTGCAGTATACAGAGATTTACTGTACAAGTACAGTGGTTGTATGTACGCTTGATTGTGGACACTCGTTGAGTGTAGAAAGCGTTACAGGAACCACGATAGCAGGTTCAGCAGATTTGCAAGTTTTTGCAGATTGCAACTATTTTGTCTTAGTGCTTCAAGATGTCTGACGGTTTCAGTCAGATTGTTACTGAGAAGCTTGAGAAAAATAACTACCCTGCATGGAAGTTCAGAATAACAAATTTCCTAAAAGGAAAAGGTTATTGGGACTATGTAGAAGGAGACAATGAAAAGGAATCAGAGATTCCCAAGGCAAATGCTACAGCAGAACAAAGGAAAGCTTTGAGGGACTGGCAACAAGGCCAGAGCAAAGTGATGTATTGGCTTTCTATGAACATCACAGATGGCATGATGGGCTATCTACAGGATGCTGAAACCCCCGCCATTGCATGGAAAAACTTAGGCAGAGTGTTCGAGGTGAACATCAAGGCCAGGAAGCTTCAACTAAAGTCGGAGCTAAATCAGGTTAAGAGGAACAACCTCTCCATCAATGATTATGCTTTGAAGATCAAGAGTATCATTGAGGCTCTTGGATCTATTAAAGTCTCAGTGGAAGACGATGACATTGTCCGTGCATGTTTGGATGGTCTAGGAGATGAGTATGTACATTTTAGGTCTTCCATGAATACAAGAGACGACATCCCCGTGTTCCAAGATTTGATTTCTATGCTTATTCTTGAGGAGAAGAACCTTGACACATCTTCTTCTCATGGTAGAAATAATTCTGAATAGGCCTTCTATTCTAACTCCAACAGAGGTAGAGGTAGAGGTCGTGGTCGAGGCCCAAGGGGTTGCAGGGGCCAATTTCTGGAAGGTCAATCAAATCAAAACAATACAAGTGGCAGGGGAAACCAGTCTCAAGGCAGGGGGAGTCAAAGAGGTCGTGGTGCAGGATCAAGCAGGCAGCAACATACTCCAGATAGTAGAGAATGTTGGACTTGTGGTGAAAGAGGTCACATGTCACGTGACTGTCCAAAGGGAAAAGCAAGTAGAAAGAGAGAACAGGGCAACTATGCATCTACTAGCAGAGATGCAGATGACAGCAAAAACGAGCGCATGTTTGTTATGCAACATGTAATGAATACAATGACTGCAGAGAATTCCACCCAAGATGATGTTTGGTATGTGGATTCAGGTGCCTCTAATCACATGACGTCTCGTGGAGAGTGGTTTAGCGATATGCGCAAACCAGATGTGTCAGGCTATGTGCAGACAGGAGATGACACAGCTCACCCCATTGCTCATGTAGGGGACATACCTCTAAATACGAAGAGTGGGAAATCAAAGTACTTAGCAGATGTACTTCATGTCCCAAACATTACAAAGAATCTTGTTTCTGTTGGACAAATGGTTGAGCAGGGTTTGCAGGTTCGCTTCAATCCAAATGGCTGTTATGTAGAAGATTTCCAGAATGGCTGTAAGCTGATCACAGAGGGCAAATGTGTGGGCAGAATGTTTACGCTGAATGTAGACATGCCTGAGGTAAAAGCTGCATTATTTGCACAGGGCACAGGTGTTGTGGCTGATGTTGACATTTGGCACAAACGCATTGGCCATGTCAATGAGCAGAGATTGCGCAGCATGCAATCAAAACAGATTGTAAAAGGTTTGCCCAAATTCAAGGTGGATGGTATGCATAAAGTGTGTGCAGCATGCCAGTTTGGAAAACAGTCAAAGGGCTCATTTCCACATGAGTGCAATGTATGTAAAAAGCCACTTGCGGTGGTGCACATAGATGTTTGGGGTCCAACCGATACTGCAAGTATACATGGTTGCAGGTATTATGTCTCTTTCATTGATGACCATACAAGGAAAGTATGGGTCTACTTCATGCGTAACAAAAGTGAAGTGTTTGGTCACTTTCAAGACTTCAAAGTCATGATTGAGAAGGAGACAGATATGCAAATGAAGACATTGAGGTCAGATGGAGGGGGAGAGTACTTCTCCAATGATTTTTCAGATTTTCTGCGAATGCATGGTATACACAGGCAGTTTACATGCAGATATACTCCACAGCAGAATGGGGTCGCAGAAAGGAAAAACAGGCACATTGCAGAGGTTGCACGTGCATTGATGAATGAGAAGAACATGCCTCATCATTTCTGGGCTGAAGCTGTACATACAGCTGTGTACATTATGAACAGGACACCTACAGCTGCGGTGCATGATGTAACACCTGAGGAAAAGTTTATAGGTACAAAGCCTGATTTGGCACACTTGAAAGTGTTTGGCTGCATAGCTTACGTGCATGTACCAGATGAGTAGCGTAGGAAATTGGATCCTAAAGCAGAGAAATGTATTCTTGTGGGATATTCCCTTGAACAAAAGGGGTACAGGTGCTACAATCCTACTACACGAGAATTACGAGTGAGCAGAGATGTAGTCTTTGATGAGATGAGCAGCTGGTACAGTAATGCACATGGCACTATTGGGGCTGATGTAAAAGATGATGTGGTTGTACAAAATGTGAGGCCACAGTCACAGGTTTTGAGTGGACCACAAGAGTCCTCTTCTCGTGGCTCTGTTGAGAAACCATGGAATGGTAGACTACGTACGCAGGTTACTCCACCAACAGGTACAGGGAATGTATCACGAAAAGGAAAGGAAATGGTTGATGAACCTCCCTTTATGGTTGATGCATCATCAGGTTTTTCACATGTAGACATGGATTCAGATGGTTCTGAACAAAGTCTTGATGAGGAATTTGGAATTCCGGCTGTCAGGACACCTGGTGTAAGGAAAGTACAAGAAGATGCTAGAGGGCAAAGGAGTGACCCAGGACCGCGCAAATCTAATAGAGTCAGAAATCCAGTTCAGAAATTGACTTATGATGGGTATCTAGCGCATCACCAAGCCTACATGGCTAAGGTGATACAGGATGTGGAGCCCACATGTTTTGAGGATGCAGTTGGAAATGTGCATTGGGATGATGCAATGAATGAAGAGATGGCTACATTGGAAGCAAATGACACATGGGAGTTGGTGCCATTGCCAAGTGGCAAGAAATCTATTGGCTGTAAATGGGTGTATAAAACCAAGCATAAGGCTGATGGTAACATTGAGCGTCACAAGGCAAGGCTGGTCGCAAAGGGTTATGCACAGACGTATGGCATAGACTATGAGGAGACCTTTGCTCCAGTGGCAAAGATGACGACAGTGAGAGCTGTCATAGCAGTGGCTGCATCTAGAGGATGGATTATGCATCAAATGGATGTAAAGAATGCCTTCTTGAATGGTGAGTTGCAAGAGGAAGTGTATATGGATCAGCCACCTGGTTATGTCGATCCAGGTTACCCAGATTATGTATGCAGACTTCTCAAAGCTTTGTATGGTTTGAAGAAGGTCTCTAGAGCATGGTATGACAGGATTGCCAAGTATCTTGTCAGTATTGGTTTTAGGTAGGAGAGCTCATGCTGATCATTCACTCTATGTACGTGAGAGTGATGTGGGGATTGTGGTCATTACCATATATGTAGATGACCTTATTATTGTTGGTGACAATGCTATGGAGATTGACCATGTGAAGGGTCTTCTCAAACAGGAGTTTGAAATGAAAGATTTAGGCGAGTTGCGCTACTTTCTTGGCATTGAGGTGATCAGGACTCCAGAGGGTGTATGGCTATCATAGAGACAGTATGCTTTGGACATGTTGTCAAAGTATGGTATGGCTGATTGTAAGCCAATTTCTATTCCCTTGGATGTGAATGCAAAGCTGAGTGCAGAGAAGGGTGATGTTGTTGAGGATGTCAACATGTACAGGAAGATTGTGGGTAGTCTAATCTACTTGACTATCACGAGGCCAGACTTGAGCTACACAGTAGGCTTGGAGAGTCAGTTCATGCAACTTCCGAGGAAGCCACATTTGGATGGAGTACGACGCACACTTAGGTATGTGCAAGGTACTCTTGACTACGCATTGTTCTATGCAGCAGATGCACCATTAGCATTGTATGGGTATACAGATGCAGATTGGGCAGGTAGCATTGTTGATAGGAGATCTACGAGTGGCTTCATGTTCTCTTTTGGGAGTGGTGCTGTTACTTGGAGCAGCAAAAAGCAGCCTACGGTTGCTTTATCGACAACAGAGGCCGAGTACAGAGGTGCAGCAGTTGCGGCGTGCGAGGTAGCTTAGCTACGCACATTACTTGAGGACTTAGGAGTGCAGGTGGACCAGCAGATTTTCATCCATTGTGACAACCTCAGCAGCATGCAGTTGGCTAGGAACCCAGTGTTCCATGCCAGGACCAAACACATAGAGGTCCATTACCACTACGTTCGAGAGCGAGTGTTGGCGGGCGACATCGACTTGGTCTACGTCAGCACAGAGGAGCAGATAGCGGATATCTTTACCAAGGCCCTCGGAGCTGAGAAGCTTCGATGTTTCCGGACTATGCTTGGACTCTGCGACATGCAGAGCTCGAGGGGGAGTGTTGAGATGTCGAGCTCTACACCTTGAGCTGGCATCCACTACGGGTCTTGGCCGCTTACGGCATTTACTCACTGGCGCGTTAGGTGACCGACACGGAGGATCTCTGCAAGTGATTCTACAGCTGAACTACACTTATAGTGCCAGCCTAGTACGCTTCTAGCGAGTTCACACTCAGTGACCGCATGTACATATGTGCTACTTTTCAGCTTTAGCACTTAGTCATGTTGTACTCTCTTTTCTGTGAAGAAGAAGAAGAAGCTTTCCATCTCTGTGTGCTTTGTGCTTGTCTTGTGTAGCTCTCTTGCATCCTCATTCTTTACAAGTGGGAGGTAACTCGACCACTACACAATGCTCAAAAGCATGATCAATCGCATCAAATCTGACGCTAACATATGCCTAAAAGTGTTGCGGAAGCGACTAACACACCCATGAAGTGCATGCAAACACTACCTGGATCAACATAATGTCAATCGAGAACACAGATGACACGATAGGCACACGGAGGAAATCTCTTTAGCTTGTCAGGCTGAGACCATCCTACACATACAACACTCTGGAAGGCCAACTAAACCACAATCAAGAACCTCACTGCTCTCAACTACACCACCTAGACACATACACACATACGGAAGGTAACTCACCTAATCATGCCAGATTTGTACGAAACTTAAGGAACACCATCCCCTCACTAGGATACACCTGTCCCTACGCTTCTACACTCAAAACCCTCACTCTAAACCCGTTTGCGGAAAACGTGTAGGATGACAGAGCAGAATTTTGAAAGTGCCCGAAACTAAAATTTATGAGTACCTATGCGTAGCTTATGTCGCCACGATTTTATAGACTACTAGCACGCAAAAAACAGACATCGTTTGATACACTTACGTCCACAAATAGTTCGTAGATGCGTCGGCGTGTGCGCTTCGTCTCGCGTGGAATGCTTGGCGTTGTCGCGTAGCTCTCCTCGAGCCTACAACAATGGTGTAGTCGGATCTCCAATGTGTTGAGCGAGCCGGGCGTAGCGAGAGGATAAAGCTCACGCTCACTCTCTTTCTCTCTCACACACAGTAGATGGCAGCACTCCAGTTTAGATTATGATTAAAGTTCCCCCTCTTTACAAAATGACCTAGGTACCTTATATACTAAGGCTACTTTAGGTTTAACCAAAAATGGGGTTGAAAGGGTCAAATGGCTTTGTATTTACAATCTGGAAGTGCCATTGCACCCCGGCTTCTGAAACTAGAATAACTACTCATTACAAATGACGTTTATAGCCATAATCCGCAGCATTTCATAACTCGCAAAAGATAAGACTTTGGTACGAAACTTGAGTTATGTTGTGTTGTTGACCTAGTGGTCAACACTCCCCCCTTCCGCGTTCATGTCGTCCCCGACATGACCTGATTGTCGATGGCGATGTGGTCTTTGCTGTCGTTTTGGCTTCATCTGTTGAACTGCTTGTAACTTTGTCGAACCACAACAAGAATTATGATCCATTAGAGCGGACATCTATCATCATAACCATTCACCTTTTGAGATCCTCTGATTACTTTTATGTATGCTCTTCTTCATTGGGGACTTCTTTGTTCCTGTGCAATCATGTTGTTAGTGTTGTCTGCAGCTTTGTCATTGTAGGCCATTCTTCGACTCACCATTGAGGAGAAGTATGCTATGATCTAAAATTGGTGCTCCAATTCATTTGTCAATTGATTTGAGTAGCATTTCCTTATTGTTGATGTAGAAGGAATATGTACAGGAGGATGGTGATAGGTGTCTTTAGATTAGGGTCTAAAACCTGGATGACCAAAGGGAAAAAAACCCGGTGGGAGAAAAAAATGCCTTTGGTATATGCTCTTATTGGAGTTGAGCAGTTGAACGTGAAGTACATGTTCATGAAAGTTGAGTGCTTGGGTGAAACACGGAAAGAGTGCCTGATGCAAGTGCCAATTATGGGACACTCTATATGCATATGAGAAATTTGTCACCAAAAGCATGCAATGTGAAAGAAGGAGATGATGGGTGTTTCGAGGAATAAATGTAGCACATGTGACATCAAAAGATGTCTCAATAGCTTCCACCTTTCCAAGAAGGGTTGTCGATGTAGAAGTTTCTCCACTCGTATCTCACTATGCTCAGTACGTGAGTGTCTTTTGGACCTTCTCCTTCACTTCACCAGACTTGAGTACTTAGACTTCGACTCTTTTTCTCACCTATACCAGCATGAGCGACACAACGTAAATATGTTCAACTCTTCCAGCTTGAGCAGTACCTAGAATAGCTAAGATGCTTAGACCACAGAGAATATTACTTGAAGCTTTGGGACTAACACCTCACTCATTTTTTGGCTTAGCTACTCGACTCTGACTTGTATGACTTGTCGATTGCATGTTGACACTGCTTTGTGACAAGTTCTTCGGCTGTTGTAGTGGCTGCTGAGACATACTTCGTGAAGTTTCATCGTTTTCCTGTACCTTCTTCTCTTTGTAGTGCTCAGGCCTCTCGTCAGTCTTTTCTTCATGTGGATTATGGATTTTTTTTCTTAATAATAAACAAAGAAAATCTTAAAACAACTCAACAAAAGAAAAATCATTCAAATAGAAATCTAAATGCTATGTACACTATACACATGTCCCTAGGGGCTCATATATGGATTTTGTCCCCATACTCCTCTGTAACACTACTATGAGGTCATATACTCTAAATTTTGTCAAAAAATTATCACAATAAAACGCAAAAATTCAATGCATCTCACAAAACATTGCCCGCTAATAGCCATAATGTTAGGTTTGCATTCAGAATGCCTCCCCCTTCCTATTTGGAGTCATCCTTTACGACAGGGTATCGCAAAGGGTATGTGTTGTGCTTGGGCAATTAAAAGTTGTGCCTATGCAGGCCTTGTAATGTAGCCCTATTATGCATACACAATCAATGCATGGAAAAGATTTATGTTGTGCAAGATGTGGGTATAAGCAATTTGCTTATTGGCATTTGTTGGCGAGGCTTCCTATTCTAAGCAATGTAATGGTCTTTGAAGCTCCTGTATCGTTGCTTGATTGAAGCGACTTGCTCTCTTCTAACTGTACTGTAATCGCTGGAAGAATTGTAGGAATTCAAGCGGCGATGCACTGACAGCAGTTTTTTTGTTCTTCTTTGGGACCCATTTCTTTGCGATTATTGGCTGTTTTGTTGCTGACGCTTGTTTGGGAACCCATACTTGCCCGTGCTTCGTAGGAAGAATTGTAAGAATTCAAGCGGCGATGCACTGACAGCAGTTTTTTTGTTCTTCTTTGGGACCCATTTCTTTGCAATTATTGGCTGTTTTGTTGCTGACGCTTGTTTGGGAACCCATACTTGCCCGTGCTTCGTTTGTGTTTGAAGAGACTTCTTTGGGATCCACCTTTTTGTTGTGTGAGTCGACAGTGGTCTTTGCTTCAGCCCTTGTACGCTTGGTTGGGGACAGGATTTAGGCTTTGAAAGTTGATACTGTGGTTGTTTTGGAATTCAAATGAATTCCTGACTTTTTTGTGCTTGAATCAACTTCTTTGGAGCCCAAACCTGAGTTGTGAAAGCTTGCACCTTTGTGATATTCTTACCTGTTTGTGCACACTTTCCTTGTTTTTGTTTTGGTGTTGGATCTTGTGATTTGTCATTAGATATCTTTGTCTTCTTGATCCATATCTGTTTTTGGCCGATCTGGCTTTTTGTGTCGAGCTTTTTGGCTTTGACTTGTTGTCTGTTCTTTTGACCTGTCATGGTTGTTGCTGAAGGGGTTGGTGATAGTGATGGCCTGAGTTGATGATAGGGGATGTCGTAAGATTCATCACTATCGCTAATATCCTCAGCAAGGTTGACTTCTTGTACTTTCCCTTGATTTTTTGGCTGGTAGTGGAAAGTTAGTGTTTGTTTGCTCATGGGTGGTAGTTTCTTGGAGGACTTTTCTAGCCCATTGATTAGAGCATTGTTAGCTCGTTGCTCTGGTCGTATTCCTCCTAGCTGAGTCTTTGAATTCTTATTAGGAGCCATGTATGAGGATACTTGTGGTGGCTGTGTCTTCACCGAGGACTTTGGAATCCACTTTTGATGCACTTTATTCGTGTAGCGATGACATTGATTCCCGGGTCGTTGATCTTCTTGAAGCTCGAAGTGTTCTACAGAGTCATAGAACTCGTCATCTTCTTCATCTTTTGATTCTCCACATTTCTTTGTTTGCTCCTTATTTCAAGAGCTTGTTGATGTCTGGATCTCTTCGTTTTCCTGGATTACACTCACTGTAAAATAAGGAACGACATCATAGCCATTTTCATCACAAAACTTTGTTGTGAGAGCATCCTCCACGGCGCACACGTCCAGAGTAGCCAAGATGTGTTCCCATCCAAAAGGCTCTAACTCTTCTTCAGGAAATGGTTCTGGGATATAGTCCCTATCCTCTATAACCCGCTCTAGGATACATTCCTCACGTTTCAAGCTACCACATTGTGAAGCTCCACACATCCACAATTCTTTAGGCTTACCTAACCAAGCTGGAAGTTCTGATCCTGCTACTGTTGGCGGAATCAAACTCCTCAACCGGTGTTCTCGTCACATCCCTATAGCTATGGTCCCTCAAGTTTATCTTTGTTATGGTTTCCATATATCTCAAATATATATGGTCATAACCCCAATCTTGGACCATTTTCAATTGTCGCATGAATGGTCTTCCCAGAATGATGTCATAGTTGTTCTTCTTGCCAAAGTCAACAACAGCAAAAGTGTGTTCATATTCAATGCCACAAGAAGTAACAAGTGCTTTTTCTAGCCGTCCTAGGGGCTTTTCCTTGTGTCCGTCTGCAAGCTGCAGGGTCATTCGTGTGGATATCAAGGCAGGTTTTCCCCATTTTTTCCAAACCTCTTTGGTTGCAATGGCCACACCAGCTCCACTGTCAAGGATTGCCATGGTTTTTACACCATTGAATTCCATAGGAAGGGTGGTGTTTCCATATTCTCCCTCGTAATACTCGCCTACCTTGTTTAATGGAACTGGCCTAGTATTTAGTTGAGGCATTTCAAGATCTTTGATTCCTTCCTCGATTTGAGTCATTGGGGTTTTTACACCAAATTTCTCTAGACATTTACCCACATTAGCCCACAAGTTTGGTCTTATTCTGAGAAACTCGGCTAACATTATTGTACAGGTGACTGGGGTAGATAGAATATGTACTAGCCCCTTTGAATCGATGGCCTTGTTGGGAGACATTCTCTGTGATGGGACTGCAACCACATCTGACTTGGTCTCGTACTCTCCCATGTAGGACGGTACTGTTCTTAGCGAATGGGGTTGACTATCCATAGATTGTACAGATCCTTTGTCGCCCCAATATGATTGCACGTCTAGATTCATTTGAGATCTAGTCTCAAATTCCTCTATTGGTGGTAGAAACACTCCTCGTTCATCACCAGTCTTGTCTACTAGTCTTCTTAGGTCATCGGCTTCATTGGCCTCTCTGACTTGTTTCCACAAGTCGTCAAGACCATCTATCTCTTTACAATCCTCAGGTATAGCTTGGTGAAATCCCTCGGAAGAGTTATCCATAGTATTCACTACTATCCTTGGTTCTAATGCTGGTTCTTTGAGGTTTGGTCTGTGCTCATGACTAGAATCTGGCTCTTTTAGTTCTTGGTTTGGTGGGATTACTTGTGTAGGCAGGACATGGATCACATCCTCAGGTTTTGCAATTGGTGGTTCTAGTAAAGCTTGGGCTGTTTGAATCATTTTTTGGCACATTTCAAACCTTTGCTTTTCTAGTTCCGCATAGGGATATGTCATCCACATGTGTTCTTGGGTTTGGTTGTTTTTGAGTCTCACATCATAGGCTTTCAAGAGGGCATCTAATGTCTCATTAACCTTATCTGCCAACACACATCCTCCTGAACTAGCACTTCTCGGTTTCTCATCCGTGGATGGTTCTTCTAGAGATTTAACCATCTGTGTAAGAGAAGGTGCCTCCTTTTCCTCATGTTGTTTTATCTTCTCCTCGGCTTCGGTAAGCTTCTCAGCTAGGGATTTTTGCTCTCGTTCCCTACGTGCTTTCATCCTAGTCTTTCTAGCTTTCCAACTATTTCGTTTGCTCTTGGTTTTCTGACTAGGTGCGTCTATCTTTGGTCCATCATCTGTCTTTGGACTCGCGTCACTTTCCGTGTTCTTTGTCTCTGGATTCTCATCACATTTCTTTTGAGCTTGTGCTCTCGTAACCACTTGAACTGGTACGGCATTTTCATTTTCTGAGCTACTAGGTAGCTGAACAATCCCTAATACATTTATCGTGATTTTCCTGATTTGGTTTGGGTTTTTCGGGCAATCGGGGATCAAGTGAGTGATGCCACACTCAAGAAAATAGGCATTTACTTCAGTGATCTCCGTATGAGGACATTGTTTGACCAAGTGGTTGTCATGACTTTTGTGACAATCTGTCTCTGGTTGAGGAGATTCTTTTAGCATTTCCTCTTGGCTATAAGCAAGCTTTGACCTAGATAAGCCGCTATTTGCAATGAATCGCAATGTCCTTTTGTCCATTTCATACCTTCTTTCTTTCGACTGAAACCCAGGAGGTGGAGGTTGTACCGGCCTCACCACTCCATGTGTTTCTCTCACATTTTGTTGCTCCGAAGGGTAGTACTCACTTTGGTTGCTATACCACATTGTAGCTGGTACTGGCGTTGGTTTATTTGATACTTCCATCATTGGCATGTATCTCATGTCTACCGGCATTCTAGCAGCTGGCAACGGAGGTTGTTGTCCTAAGACAAGCTGTGGCCTTAAAACTCCTACTGCTCCTAGGGCATTCTGCGTAATGTATCTAGGTGGAGTAGGTGCTTCTGGAACAGGTTGTACATACCTCTCCCTAGCATTTTCCATGATATAATAGCACTCTTCCCCCGTATGGTTCATCTATTTTCTCTCAATTTCACACCACTTCGGCTCTCCCGAATCAGACCTTACAAGAGGAATCAACCTCTTGACCAAGTCGTCATTAAGCTTTTCTTGATCAATAGGTGTCGTTGGCTTCGTAATGGACTCACTTATCTGTGAAACACTGTGCTGAGAGGATGTGTCATCTCCTTGACTCTTTACGTCCTTTTCTTTGTATGCCTCACAGTTATCCATTAGATAAAGAGCTTCTTTGATCAACTCGTTTAGCGTCATCCTCCTTATCATATGCAGATCCTTCTGAAGGCCCGCATGTCTCATTCCCTGGATAAAGATCAGCATCAGTCGTGCTTGCATAGGTAATTCCTCTCTCGGACAGAGCTTAACATATCTCTTGAGCCGTAATAATGCTTTGCGTACTGATTCATCCTCTTTCTGTTTGAATCTATGGATTTGCGAGACCGTGTTGTGAGCAATGCCTTTTGGCGAGAATTCTTCAATAAACTCCTCAAACAGCTCATCTAGGGTCTCAAAATCCCATTTTTCCACCGAGTCGAACCATGTAGCTACATCATCTTCTAGAGTCAATCCAAATCCCGCAAATTGTGTCGCAAAATCTGAAACTTCCTCTGCTCTAATCACTCTTCTAAAAGCCGTTACGTGATCTCTCGGATCTTTATCTCTAGAGTATTTTATGTTTACCCATTTCTGGACTTGGGATGGTCTAACTCGTCGATTGTCTACAAGTCTAACCAGAGACTCTCCCAATCCTTCTCTCGTTATCGCTCTTGAAGGGAACATGGTGGCTCTCTTCTTGGAATTCCTATAGAAATTCTCGTGTTTGGTGGAGGCATTTGTGGTCCTTCATTGACCAAATATCCACCTCTTTCTAGTACAGTCTGTGGATTTGTGCTTTCTATAACTCTGTATTCTCGTCCATACTTGTCGACAACTATAGATCTCCATTGACAGTCGACTCCGTATGTGTAAACATATAAGAGCTTGTAATCCCTTATCTCTTCTACGTATGGATCTGAGCACCTATAAAGATTGACCTCATTGTCATCAATGTATCTATATAGTCCTTCACTCTCATGACCAATCATCCAAACTCTCTCAACAAGATGGATCTTTATCAATTGCAAGTTTGGAAGATCCATTGTGGGAGGATATTCCTCTATCATCGGGATCTCCAAGCTTGTGTAAGCTGCGTTTGAATCTAGGGTAGACATGATTTCTGGGCTTAAGAGCTTTTGCTTGGTTCAAGTAGACTCAGTCCACTATGTTCAAGTGCTTTCGTTAGGCAAAAGTCGAAACTATGTCCAAAACCGCAACCGTTTCATCACAATTCTCGCAAATAGTCGCTTTTAGACACCCCTAACTTGCGGATGTATTTTGAGGCCTCAAACGACGTTTTTTTCAAAGTTGACCTAAACGGTTGCCATGGGCATGCATTTAGTTCAATTTTTTCTTGAAGATCTGTAGAGTCGCTCTCAGGCTACGTTTTGATATAAAAACTTTTTCGATCCGATAGCGTTTGTGAAAGTTATGGCCAAAATAGTGAAATGCAGTTTAGACTGGTCAAAATGAGTCCAAATTCAATTTTAAAAGAAGATTTGGGATCTCTGTGACACTATGAACACTCCTGTATGGTCAAAAGTATAGTTGGACCCTAAAACTGGCCTAGAGACATCCTACGCGTAGGATGTCTATATGCTCAGAATTTAACAAAATTTGGTCCAGAGACTCCCCTTAAGTTCAACAACACCATGGTATGCTCAGAGGTTGATTTGGACCTAAAAATGGCCTTGAGACATCCTACGCGTAGGATGTCTTTTTGCTCAGAATGACTTGAAATTTTCACCCCAGCTTCTCCTTGATGTGCTGATCACAATGGTGTGCTCATAGGTTGGTTTGGAGTCCTAAATCAAGTTGGAGACATCCTACGTGTAGAATGTCTAACTGCTCAGATTTTGTCCAAACTTGATCCCAATATTCTCCTAGTGCTCAGCAACCCAATGGTATACTCAAAATTTAATTTGGATGCCAATAGGTCAAGATTTAGGCTGCAAGAGCTTCTAGTGCACTCCAAGTGACAATTCTTGTCTTTGCTTGGTAAATAGGCCAAACAAGGTCCAAATTCACTTTTGAAAAAGAGTTCTGGAATCCTTGAGACACTTAGAACCTCCCTTTATGGCTACAGTAAAATTTTGACCACTTTATGACCCAGGAGACATCCTACGCGTAGGATGTCTTTTTGCTCTGTTTCAGCTCAAACTTGCACTGTAGCTTCCCCTTGATGTGCTAAACTCATAGCTATTTTTACTTTTTGATTCTGACACCTATAGGTTGGTCTAATGATCAAGAATCTGTTGCAAAATCTTGATGTCCGTTCTGATGAATTCACCAGTCAAATCAACTCCAAATTGGACCAAAATTGACTAGGAGGCTTGCCTAAGGCTATACAACACCCTGCTATGTCCACAGTTTGAATTTGTCCTCTAAATCATGCCTTAGACATCCCACTCGTAGGATGTCTAACTGCTCAGAATTGCCCCAAATTTGAACCACAAACTCTCCTTAAGGTGCTGATCACTGTGGTATGCTCAGAGGTTGATTTGGAGTGCTAAATCATGGTGAAGACATCCTACACGTAGGATGTCTAAGTGCTTAGAATTGCCCCGAACTTGATCCACAGCTTCCCCTTGATGTCAGCAACTCAATGCTATGCTTAGATTTTAATTTGGATATTAAAAGACCCCAAAACTAGCTGTTCTAGCCTTTTTTTCTAAAAAAAAAAAAAACGATAAAGTCTGCTTAAAACCCAATTTTCTCACCCAAATGAGCTGAAAACTCTCACATGCACTCAAAACATCATGTATAACATGCACATGAAGTCGCCCTATGGTTTGGTCTAAAAAATTATGCCTTGGGCACAATTTGGGTAGGATGTCTGGCAATTTTTGTCTTTTGGTCTTATCCTGTCAAGATATGGTCAAGTTCCCCTTTCTAGGTGAAAATAGGGTAAAACCTACCTTTTGAACACACTGGTCAACTCAGAATTTCAAAATTTCCACCAGATCACCATGTAGACATCCTACGCGTAGGATGTCTTTTTTCTCAGAATGGACTTCTGTTTCTATCCAAGGTGCTTCTTGATGCATATAACAAGAATATGTGATCACATCAAATTTTGGATGTCAAAATTGCTCAGAATCACCACTTTTGGGAAAATATTTCTCTGAAAGAGTAACATCCCCTTAACTCTCAGTCTATATGTCCAAATGACATGAGCTTTGGTGTGTGTGTCCAACACAACATGCAGAATATGGGTATGATGTCAAAACTTGATTTTTGCTTCCAGAATCACTCTCTAGACATCCTACGCGTAGGATGTCTACTGATGAAATTTTTGGCAGAATTCATCCATAGCATCCCCAAGTCTTGAGCACTACTTTTCAAGCATTCCTACCAGTTTTTATGCAAAATTGTGCTCAGAATCTTAAGTTTCTTGTTTTCGCGTTTTTGACACTCCATCTTTGGTCTTTTGGGTGTCAAGAGTTGGTCAAAACTCTAGTTTCAATGTATACTTAGGATAAACCCCCCCTTCTGAACACACTGGTGCAGTCAGAATTTTCAAATTTGGTCTCCAGAACCCCCTTGAGACATCC
The DNA here is from genome assembly GCF_014529385.1 of Adiantum capillus-veneris. NCBI lineage: Eukaryota > Viridiplantae > Streptophyta > Polypodiopsida > Polypodiales > Pteridaceae > Adiantum > Adiantum capillus-veneris. The sequence continues at coordinate 22,199,213 of NC_140940.1, read as the reverse complement.
TACGCGTAGGATGTCTATGTTTACAGAATTGCAGGTTTTCTTCACAAAACCCTTGCAAATGCTCTTTTATATGCACAGCATCACTCAGTCATAAAAAAATATCCACAAAAGCTTGTTTAATGTATTTTTACCCTCAAACACACACTTTTCCGTGATTTCAAATGCAATCAAGCGCTTTAGCAAATAATTCAATGGTGAATAGCTCTAGATCAGAATCAGATAACTTACCTAAAGCTACTCCTACAAATCATATGGGGTTTTGCATCTATGAGTAGAAAAACGCTTCACTGCCACACACGGACTAGTAAACGCTTTTATCACCTCACAAATCACTCGACCACCAACAACTACTCTAATCCACAGATCCTAACTAAACCTATCTAGTCGCACACCCTCGGCAAGACACACGCTTCCTGGCTATCCACTTGATCGCGGAATATCATCTTCCGGATCCACTTAAGAAAAACGCTTTCTTTAGCCGAAACTAAATCAAGCAACCATCACACGAGTGTTAGTAGGAAACCTGCTTAGGTCCTTGTGTCCCCGGCAGCAGCGCCAATGTTGCGGAAGCGACTCACACACCCATGAAGTGCATGCAAACACTACCTAGATTAACATAATATCAATCGAGAACACAGATGACACGATAGGCACACGGAGGAAATCTCTTTAGCTTGTCAGGCTGAGACCATCCTACACATACAACACTCTGGAAGGCCAACTAAACCACAATCAAGAACCTCAATGCTCTCAACTACACCACCTAGCCACATACACACATATGGAAGGTAACTCACCTAATCATGCCAGATTTGCACGAAACTTAAGGAACACCATCCCCTCACTAGGATACACCTGTCCCTACGCTTCTGCACTCAAAACCCTCACTCTAAACCCATTTGCGGAAAACGCGTAGGATGACAGAGAAAAATTTTGAAAGTGCCCAAAACTGAAATTTATGAGTACCTATGCGTAGCTTATGTCGCCATGATTTTATAGACTACTAGAACGCAGAAAACAGACATCGTTTGATACACTTACGGCCACAAATAGCTCATAGATGCGTCGGCATGTGCGCTTCATCTCGCGTGGAATGCTTGGAGTTGTCGCGTAGCTCTCCTCGAGCCTACAACAATGGTGCAGTCGGATCTCCAATGTGTTGAGCGAGCCGGGAGTAGCGAGAGGATAAAGCTCACGCTCACTCTCTTTCTCTCTCACACCCAGTAGACGGCAGCGCTCCAGTTTAGATTATGATTAAAGTTCCCCCTCTTTACAAAATGACCTAGGTACCTTATATACTAAGTCTACCTTAGGTTTAACCAAAAATGGGGTTGAAAGGGTCAAATGGATTTGTATTTACAATTTGGAAGTGCCATTGCACCCTGGCTTCTGAAACTAGAATAACTACTCATTACAAATGACGTTTATAGCCATAATCCGCAGCATTTCATAACTCGCAAAAGATAAGACTTTGGTTGTGTTGTTGACCCAACGGTCAACAAAAAGCAACTCCACAATCTGCAAACTCTGCAAGCATAAACAAGGACAAACTAGTCAATTGAGCATAAAGCGCATAACTATATACACAAGTAGAGAACAAGCTAGCTCAAAACGCATCCCACGAGAGAAACTGCCTGCAAAATGTCTGCAAAAACTTGTGAGACTTGTAACAGTCTATCTGTAGCCACACAAGAATACACAATCACAATCCTCACTCCTACGAGAGTGGGTACAAGAACACCAAACTGTGTCCAAACTGACAAAACCTGTCAAAAATCCGTCAAAGTGAGAGTAAGCACTTGATCAGTGTCAAAGTTGGAATATATCGACTAGTGTAGAAGATGGCATAACACTGTGAACTTTATGGCGAGAAGACGGGGAAAAACAAATAGAATTTCCTTTACAAAATGAGTCAAAACTCAACGCAAACCGCAAGCCAAAAAACTGTAGTTAACCGCGAGAGTGGGAGTCAATTCGACCACTACATCAGCAGAGAGCAAACTGTGAATACGCGCAAACCATGGCGAGAATATGGGAAAAATCCGATAGAGTTTCCCGAGTAAAAACTCAAAAAATCTCACCAAATCACATGAAAACTAGATACATAGTGTCTCAGTAAACAGATCCACAAATGGTCTACATACGCTGCCAAAATCTTGGCAAACTGACTCACTCCTGACCGAGTGGCTTTATGGACGCGTACCTGTCCAAAAACACTTGTAAATCTGCTACCTACGAGCTATACCTAGCTCAAGATGTATCCACATAAGCATACATAGCCTGAAACTACACCTAACTGTGCGAAAAAATGCTCTCTAGTGCTCCACACAAGCTGCTCGCAACTTGTAAGCAAAACCGCTGAAGAACTGGCAATTACTTCCTCATCCATCGGTAAACACGTCGATCAGAAAAATCTATCAAGAGCTGTGTGCACTCAAGGAAGAAAAAGAAATCCGCTTTGGAATGGTCCGTCAAAGCCGTATCTGTCGGTATGTGCCGTCGAAGCCGAAACTGGAGAAAACTGTCGAACTCGAAAAGCCATGGATGGCGGTCGGAGCCGTCTTCCACAGCCGGGCAGAAGTGCCAATGTTATGGCTGCCTGTACTCAACGTCGAGAAAATGCTCAATCTCGGCTTCTGTCGCCGATCAAAAGCGCGCTAGTCAAATAGCCGCAAATCGGTGTTGAAACCGATGCGCCAAGTCGAGCCGTCAATGCTCGAGGCCGTAGACGATGCTAGAAGATCAAACTCGGGCCGATGCCGGATAACGCCCGACTCACTCGCCCGCACGTAGCTAGTGTGTTCTCACACAGTTTGCTTTCTCTCAATCTCCTTTCACTCTCCAAGCAGTTGTGCACCAAACTGTCTTGAAAACACAGTCTTTGTGTTTTGAATTTTCGACCCACCTGCACTCCGAATTAGAAAACAATTTCTTCTACAAAGTTGTAGATCTTGAAAAGATCTACGTTTTGATAAAAAATGTTTTGAAATCAAAGCTTCCTAGCTCAAGTTATGGCCAAAATAATGAACAATTGTTAAGCTGCCAAACTTGAGCGACCTGCTTCTCAGTGTCCCTAGCTCACAGAAAACTTGATCTCTCTCTCCTCTTTTGCATGGTGGAGTATAAGCTCCTGTTACCTTGATCTCTGAGATCTACTTTTTGAGTTCGTGTCAACTGCCTCCGATCCAACGCCGCCAAGCACTGAGCTCCGTCGCCACTGAGAGATCGTCGTCGCCGCCTAGCCGTAGCTTTGATACCAATTGATGAGTGTGCGTGCACGTGTGCACGGATGCGTGCGTGAAAGGGGGAAGAGCACAAGCCGATGTGGGTGGAGCAGCTTCACAAGACTAAAGATGAGGAGATTCTTATTCTCATATGTAATGAAGAATAAGGGTATGTACACACATGGGCGGGCGGTTAGACACTGGACATCCGGGCGGGCAAAAGGCGGAGTGCCTTTACCTCAACACTAGCGTCTCGAAAATAATAAGCAACAAATAAATGGAAAGAAATTGGATTTGGAGGGCATGTGCTTCTACACATTTGAGTGACACATGGTTGGAGACCTAAAGACCTTGAAATGCATGTACAATATTTCCAAAGGAGCAACAAGCAAAAACCTTGCTTATATTAAATGGGAGGGGTTCACCTCCTAGGAAAACCTTATTGTAGAAGAGTGCCGGATAGGCATCTTCACAATCTAGCTTTTGACCCATTCTAGAAATCTCATTATCTCGGGTACACATATGCACGATGCATGCACTTTGTAGGATAATAGAAAAACTAAAGTTCCTTTACATCGATTTCGCATCGACCACTCGACCTCTCCCTATAAAAGCAAATGTAAGGCCAAGGCCCAGTGTGAAGCGGCTCGAAGGTTGCCTATAAGTGGCATACGGCTAGGTGGAGAGCCATGATTCACATTCCTTGTCCTCAAAGTAATATCAGAGCTAAAAATAGGGATTCTTGCATGCATGCAAAGCATGGTGCAAGGAACTGTGGAGAAGAAGCTTGAACCATGGAGAAGGAGGAGCCTTTCTGTCGAGCCGAGTGCATGAAACCTCCCTTACACAGAGAGAGGTGGGACTTTTGACTTGCACCAAATTGGCTCTATCTCTCTCATTGCGTTCGTCATGGCTTGAGCAATGTTTTTCGACTCTGGAGCTCACCCTGAAACACGTTGTAGCATTCTCTCTATCTCTCTTCAACTTTGCGTTGTCTGTAGTGAACGCCATCGATTTGTTTGCGCTTTATTTCACACCCACATCCTCCCAAGGCCCTCTTGTTTTGGCCTTTTTAGTGAGCAAGGGTCCGTTCCCATTTACGAGGCCCTCAAGGCTTCACTACAAAGTCGTGAAGCATTCTTGGCTTCACCATTTCCATATTACAATCTGACAACGCTGTTCAACACGTGCACATTAATTTGGAAGATTTTGAAACCTGCAAATAAATTGGTAAGCTTGGCCTTCCTTCTTGCAAATTGAGGCAAGTAGGGCTAAGGCTTTTACTTCTATCAAAGCAGGGTATGCAAATGCGGCAGTTTTTGCTTCTAACTTCCTTGCATGTGGTTCGCAGGGACTTTCAAGCTTACAAATTTGAAGCTGTAAGGACATGGGTCCTATGGGCAAGGCCATCGGCACGGCCGGATAGTGTGTATGCTAGGGGGAGGCTATAAGATAGCACGGTTGGGTGGAGACTAGCACACGCATTACCACCACCCTTTCACTGGTATCCGAGCTATTTTTGGGAGGAGACTAAAAGCGGCTTGCATGTGCGTGCGATGCCCTGCTTCTCTCCCACATTCCGCAGACAGCGACGTCTCCTCTGTGAAACAAAAGGAAGGCACGTACAGTTCTTTGTGCGAGCAACGTGTGGACAGACAGCGACAGCCACCTATGCCATCCACGGCGAGCGACTAAGGCAAATTCGACTGGCAACTCGACGACACCGAGGCTCCGAAGGCTTCCATTGGCACCGTTGGCTGCGCGCGCAGTGTCGGGGATAATGTTTTCAAAACGTGAGCCGGGCAGGCGCCGGGCCTCTAGCTGTGGGAGGTGCGAGAGACTAGATGCAAAACACAAACCAAAAGACTCTGAAAACACCTTAAATGCTTAAAAATTGACAACTGGAATGTTTTAAGCTGCTAGTGATTAGCCGAAGTGAAATTGGATTACAAATGTTTGCCGTTAATGGCACTGAAGGTGTTAGGAGAGTTTAATGCTCTCAAATTAGATCACGACTGTAAATTTCTCACTTATGCATGCCATTAGAGCCATTTGAAGCTGATGAGGACGTACATATGTGGTGAAATTCCCTGCTTGATGCCCTTGTAATTCCCAATTATGGTAGAGCGATGTTTTCCTCTCTCCTGGTTACCTTACCACTCACTTATCTTGCTACTTAACCCCAAACTCCCTGAATGCTTGCCGAGCTCCGCCCTTGCTGGGATCTGCTTATCTGCTCTTGCCAAGCACCCTTCTTGTTATTGAACTAAGCCGAGGTCGAGGATGAGAGAGACTTCGATCTTGCTTCTTCTCTCGATTGCCTTGCTTACCCTCTTTCACTTGATTACGGCCGAGAGAGGGATAGGAAACTACTTGCTTTGATTGGAGATCGAGAGAGAGAGAGAGAGAGAGAGAGAGAGAGAGAGAGAGAGAGAGAGAGAGAGAGAGAGAGAGAGAGAGAGAGAGAGAGAGAGAGAGAGATTAACCATCCTGGCTCCCCTATGTCGCCATGGCTGACAGAGAGAGCCACCTTGGCGTGCAAGTGAGAGCCCGCTTTTGTTCTCAAGCGGAGAGAGAGAGATAGAGAACCCTCTCTTGCTTACCCTCCTTCTTCCTGCCTTCCAGCTTCTCCCCTCTTCGTAACCCTCTTCTCTTTCCTTATTTCCCTCGTGCAATGCCCTTAGAAAAATCTCCCCAAAATTTTGCCCCACCACGCAGTCACGGCGCCATGATGACGTGGCGTGGGAAAGTTGGCTTAGTGACCTGGCAGGTAGAAATTGTCGAGCATGCAAATGCAGCAGGAGTAGTTCCAGAAACGGTCGCCCCAGTCTGCTGGTAATTTTCTTCTTCATGCTCGCCGGCTTTTGTGCTCTCTACAAGCCGCTGCCAGTGACTCCTCTTCCCCTGCGCTCGTCCTCTATTTGCCAGCCATATCCTTCCTTTATCTTCCCCTTCACACTCAATAAAAACCCCTTTTAATTTCTTGGGTGGCCTTTGGGCGAACACCGGCTCACCTACCTTGGGCGGCCTAACTACTTCATTAAGGGCACCACATTTGGTACAAAAATCGGCCAAACAATGCGAAGCACTCAACGACCTTCCTCTAGTAACCATTGACTAACAATATCATCATGAATTTGATGCCCATATCGTCTTGCATGGTGATGCTGGCATTCAAGATACAAGTGTACGTGATTGCATTTGGGAGAGTTGTCCCGTCTTTCCATTTGTCCAGCTTCCTCGCCTTGCCTCTGTTGGATTTATCCCACAATCATTGCATTCCAAGAGATGACATTCTGAACACGAAGCTCTTCAAGCACTTTCTGTACTATATGAGACGTACACCACATTTGACTTACATGTAGACTATCATAGTACTGCTGCTGGCAATATACCCTGCTATCAATGCACTGCAGGAGATAACATTTCGGACAAGATTCTCATCGAGCACTTACTCTATTGCATTCAAAAATCCGATCCAGAGCCAAAATCTTCCAGATGGCACCCCGTCCGAGCTGACCGGACTGGCATGGATCCGGCCCCCGGTGAATCTTTAACGGCCAGTAACTTGGTAACTGGAACTCCAATCTTACTGATCTGAAAAGATCGACGCGCTCCAAAAATTGAGCACTTCAGCCCGATGAATTCATTTCAATTCTGTCAGCTCACAGCTGCAATTGCCGAATCCGGTACAGATCTGCAATCGACTCAAACTTCAAACTGCCATAACTTTTCACCGTAGCTCCAATCGACGAGCCGTAAAGACAGGCCGGTAGAGCACTTCAAGCACTACAGTTTTAGATCATAATCTCACATCTGTGCTCACTTCAAGAATACTCCTTTTTGGCATCATTAAGGCATCAGTTGGCCCTTTAAAGTCACATCTTGCATACATTAATCATTAAACTTGGCCTATTAACAAGCCTTGATCACTGCTCGCTAAATGTGTAGGCTTCAAAGAAGCTAGCTTGCATTTCTTTGCTCATTTTCCCATCATGGCAGCGGAGCTGCATGACATCCACCCCCTTTGAACCTGCACAGCCTCCGGTCTGTGCCAACTGCACTTTAATCTACATCTGCTTTAGGTAACTTAAGCTCTTTCCATCATCAGACTCACATTATGAAAAATGAAATAAAGCTTATACCCTATCATCAATTATCTAGCTTAATCATTAGGTAGTTGCCCATCAAAAATCTCTTAACCGTATGTGCCGTATCTTCAAAGCATCTAATTATGGATAACCTGTTTAGTGAACCCCACCAGACTCAAGTGTTAACGATGCACACGACTCGACCATTAAGCTCGCTTTAGGGAACCCTGTCAAGCTCAAGTATGCCTTACTCTGTCTGCACACGAAATGGCCGTCAAGTCCTTTACTTCAAGTTCTGGCACCAGAACCAACTCAAAAGATGTGAAGATACTTCATCAATTGTCCAAATAAGTCAGTTGGAAGCCAACCATGTAATCTTATTGAATGCATAAGCAAACACTCTTTTGACTTAGCATAATCTAGAAAACAAAACCTTGCATCATGCAGCCTACTACATCAGGCATCTGGTATCCTCTGCATCTGCAACTTGCACTTTAGTAACGATCAAATGGGACAATAGAGAATTTCCTAAATACAGGAGCAACATAACATCCACATGAGCATGCATTTCCTGTATCAATCAACATCAAGCATTTCTGGTGCAAATATGCTACCCTTGGTTCAAATAGCACGCAATTACTATGCATAGTGATCATTATCCATCCATATTGAATCTGCTTACAAACATCCTTAGAATCTCCCGGATCAAACACCATCGAGATCACATAGCATTGATGGGCTCCGCAATATACTAGAGCTTCACCTGAAGCATAGTGCAACACCCACATCCTGTAAACTGTTGGCAACTTAAGCTCGTTACCAGAAAGCATTAAAGAAATCTGACTCCCTTTTACTAGCAGCCAAGACATCACTGACATAAGGATCAATAGGAATAGCATACAAATCCAGCCACATCTGGCACATTGTCCAAGAAAATGAAAAACCCTGTGCAGTTTATGCAGTATCAAGGATGATTTAGCATCATCACCCCCTCTAGCTTCATAGTCATCATGAAAAACCTTGGGAGTCTCTCGACCTGTATCATCAGACGAATTTTCACCTGTTGGGATTTTATCTTGATCATGAAAAACAACTTTATCCTGTAGATCTTCATCCATAACATCCTCGGGAAAATCACCCTTGGAAGTCTCAACATTAATCAAAACTGTAGGAGTTATCTCCTCATGTAGCCCATGTACAAGCATAGATGTAAAATCCCTGTCTATAATCTGTTCACAATCAGCATGATCCGAGCAATCTTCATACTCATCCATATCATCCTCTGCTTCCTCATCTGCACTTAGCAATACATTATAGAACTATAAAGGCTCATATGGCACCCCCTCTGAAGAGGTATAGGCATCAGAAAGCTCTTCTATACTGTCATAAACATCTCCTTCAGATCTAGAAAAAAATTCACCGATTATAGCATCCTCTTCTGTGATAGCAACATCTGCAAGCATATTGTTAGTAGCAATCATAGGTTCATTGACATCCTCAGGCTCATCCTGTGCTAGGTCCACAATTTTAGTCACTTCATCAGCTACTGTGTATATAATAGCTTTGTTTATGCACTTATTTGCACCAAAAATGTTGTCCTGCTCGGCTATAGTGCTGATAGTTTTAGTAATGTCCTGTAGAGGCTCATCTGCTTGATGAACTCCTTCAGAATAACCCATGTCAAGGTCAACAACTTGTGAACCACTTGCTGTACAGTCTATGTCTTCACTAGAACCATTATTAGAGGTAGCGTCCATGCGAGCAATCTTTGAAAAAAATTCATATAAGCCTGTTTCAGCATCAAATTCATCATTTACCTTTTCTTGTTGCTCAAAATAAGCTCCTCTCAAACTGAATCTGCCACTTCTAGCTTAACATCTTCTTTGGCTTTACTTCTTGCAGAAATATGCTCCCAGAATTCATCATAGTTGAGGATCTGCATTTGATCCCCTTCACCTTTACTGAAGACAATCTTACTTCATTCAGTAATCTCCTTTATTTCCCAATCTACAATCCTTGAGATTTTGTAAATAAATTCCTCTGCAAAATACTCCCACCGTGTGGGACATGCTTCTGCCAATTCTTGAACCTGCTTTTTAAAATCTGAGTTTACAACCTCCTCAAAAGCTGCAATCATCCGATCTTCTGGAACATTTCGGCTCTTCATCTGAGCTTCGTAACATGCAATAAGACCTTCTGGATCATACCCCTGAAAAATATAATACTGCTCCCGAACAACATCAAGTGCTAGCTCTACAACATTATCAATCTGCTTTTTTATCTTCATGGCTTTTGTTTCTTGTAGATACCCCTGAACCAATTCCATCATTTTTGGCAAATCTGTAATTGCCAGATTTTTATCAAATCCATTCAAACTGAAATCGTCAAAAATTTCATCAATTGCTCTCGTATCTCCATCTTTACCTCCCACCCTGGCTCGTATCGCGTCGGGTTCACCAAAGATGTCAAATATTGTGTTTTCACAACGTGAGCTGGGCAGGCGCCGGACTTCTGGTTGTGGGAGGTGCGAGAGACTAGATGCAAAACACAAACCAAAAGACTCTGAAAACACCTTAAATGCTTAAAACTTGACAACCGGAATGTTTTAAGCTGCTAGTGATTAGCTAGTATAACCATTGACTAACAATATCATCATGAATTTGATGCCGATATCGTCTTGCATGGTGATGCTTGCCTTCAAGATACAAGCGTACGTGATTGCATTTGGGAGAGTTGTCCCGTCTTTGCATTTGTCCAGCTTCCTGGCCCTGCCTTTGTTGGATTTATCCCACAATCATTGCATTCCAAGAGATGACAATTCGAACACGAAGCTCTTCAAGCACTTTTTGTACTATATGAGGCGTACACCACATTTGACTTACATGTAGGCTATCATAGTACTATTGCTGGCAATATACCCTGCTATCAATGCACTGCAGGAGATAACATTTTGGATAAGATTCTCATCGAGCACTTACTCTGTTGCATTCAAAAATCCGATCGAGAGCCAAAATCTCCCAGATGGCACCCCGTCCAAGCCGACCGGACTGGCACGGATCCGGCCCCTGGTGAATCTTTAACGGCCAGTAACTTGGCAACCGGAACTCCGATCTCGCTGATCTGAAAAGACCGACGTGCTCCAAAAATTGAGCACTTCAGCCTGATTAATTGATTTCAATTCTGTCACCTTAGCTGTAGTTGCCCAATCCGGTACAGATATGCAATCGACTCAAACTTCAAACTGCCATAACTTAATTTTTCACCGTAGCTCCAATCAACGAGCCGTAAAGACAGGCCGATAGAGCACTTCAACCACTACAGTTTTAGATCATAATCTCACATCTGTGATCACTTCAAGCATACTTCTTTTTGGCATCATTAAGGCATCAATTGGCCCTTTAAAGTCGCATCTGGCATACATTAATCATTAAACTTGGCCTATTAACAAGCTCTGATCACTGCTCACTAAATGTGTAGGCTTCAAAGAAGTTAACTTGCATTTCTTTGCTTAAGAGGCCAACAATTTACCATCAAGCTATTGACCCTTGTTGTGTATAACAAGGAAAGATAGTCTACTTGAGTTGAAAGGAAAACTAGAAGGAAAGGGAAAGCTTCAAACTTCAAGGAAGTAGCTTCACCCTTCCTTTTCACTTCTTGGAGGAAGACAAGTTTTCCTCCAAAAAATTCTTTTTTCCTCAAGGAGGTAGCTTCAAAGTGAAGAAAAGCCTTCACAAAAACGACGAGTTTTTGTAAAGAATCATCAAAGGTGTTCTTACAATGAACGACAAGTGAAGCGCTCAAATTTCCGCAAGGCGAGTTTCACATGCAGCGCAAATCGCGGACCATACAAAACACAAAGACTTCAATTTCTCAAGGTACAAGTTGTCATTTTTTCTCTCTCTTTGCATTAGTGTGTGTTTACATGGCCAGTGAGGATATCCCACCTACACACACGTTTGATTTTGAGCACGTAGATCAAAATCAGGGCACCACGGGTGCCGTTGACACTAATATGCATGTGGATGATGATATAGGAGATCATGGGCTTGTAGATATGGCTTCTTTCAAGACTTTGGAACATCGCCAAAGCGTACTTGAAAGCAACCTCTCTGCACTCAATGAAAATTTTACCAATCTTACGGAGTTACTTGTGAAATTTATGAATTCATAGACGACTCAAGGAGCCACAAGTGGCACGGTTCAAGGGAACCAAGCTCGCACGACTCAAGGAGTCCAAGAGACAAGTGCTGCAGAAGATGTGTAGTCTTCGGATTTTAAAATGCGAATTTTATTTAACTATTTGATTTTATTTTTAAAATTTTATCTTAGCATCAATCAAGTATTTATAATTTAGTTTCAATCTGGTGCGTAGTGCATGAAAGAATCACTTGGTCGTACATTCTTCAAGTAAATCATAATTCTAGCTCCAAAAGGCAATTTGATGGTAAAGGTGATTGCCGATCAAGCATTGCATACACAAATTATACTGCATAAATTTCTCCCAATTGCAATTCGATGCCCGATTCCAATCATTGCAGCATGAGTTTCTCATATCCAATCTCCAAATCACTCAAAGCCAATTGGATTTTTCATTTAGGTTTGTAAGTCTACTCCTAATTGATTATGGAAATTTGCAAACACATACATTTTACAATATCAATAATTTTTGAGTACACATTAAAGGTAGTACATATAAAATCATCCTAGATTATGTGCAATTGAGTTAACCCAAGTCAATTAACCATACACACACCAACCATCCATTCTCTAATTGGATAGATAATATCATTGAATAGGCACAAAATCCAAATTTTGACCAAAATTCTATGCAAAAAAGACATCAATTTCTCATTGTATTTCTCAAATTTCATACTTGATCAATCATAGATGAAGGCATGAATGGTTAATCTCTCAAAAATTATCCCTAATTTGACCTAATCAAGCAATGCACACACTCCAAATATAAGCGCACAATCGAAAATTTGGCTAGGCTTATTCATAATGAATGCATACACATTTGATGCACACTTCACAATCCAAAACCATTTACCATCAATCATGTAATAAAGTGGTCATGAATTGGGCATACACACTCAACTTCTTCCATAATTATGTAAATTAGGTCTAACCAATGATTGGTATTGCCTAGTGTACACATCAAATTAAGTGATTTCAAACTCAAATATCATCAATTACCTCAATTTCTAGGCATGCACATACTCAAACACACTCTAGATTTTTGGCAGTATTTTCTCTTTTCTTTCAGTACATAATCAATGATCTTTATACACACACATGAATTCTTGATTGAAACTAAGATTAATCTTGCCACATCCATGACTCATCAATCAAAATTGACCATCAAGTTTGCTCCAATTATATCAGCTTAGGCACAAAGTGTAGGTCAATTTATCTACACACCTAAATTTGGCAAATGATTAGCACACATTGAACCTCATAAATCAATCAAGAATTCAAATGATCAAGTCAACACACTTAAATTGTTATCACACTCATAGCCATTCTTTTCTCCATAGCAAAGACACATCATTTCACAAATGAGTGTGTGCCCCACCAAATCGGCTTCAAAATTGACTAATTTAACTAAAAAATCAATCACTTAAATCATAACAGTAGGCATAGATTACCACAAAAAACGTGATTGGAGTGATGAATCAGTCTCTAACTAGGAGATTAGACATATATTACACATCAAAAATTGGTTGTTAGGTTAGTGAAACTAGTCAAAATTGAGTAAAAATTGGTGAGTGTTAACATGGAATTAGTAAAAGTAGCATGGAAATGAAGCAGAATTAGTAAGGGTCAGCGAGAGGCCCCAAACCCCCAATACCAAAATTGGGATGGGGTCCTTGACAGGTCTGTAGGCCTATTAAAATTCAGAGTCTCTAAGTAAGAAGGGTCCAAGGAATAGACCTTTGTTAATAACAATGGCTTGGGTCTATAGCCCTAGAAGAAGACCTAGTCCTGTCTCACAATGGAAACGAGACAACATCTTAAAAATCCAAAAAATTTTCAGCCCTATAACATCCACAATTGGGCTAGGGTATCCTCAACCAACAATTCCCCCCCCCCCCCCCCCCCCCCCCCCCCCCCCCCCTTCAAGAGATGTGAGGGCACAACCGCTGGTGGACTCCTCTTCTAAGTGGCGAAGTTTTCTAAACATTTTTAGCACGGGGGGATGGATAGTTACCTTACTAATCAGGTCCACCCGTCCATGATTGGCAACCTTAGTCAATATCCACTTATCACCCCACACTCACACATGTTTCTTTTGTTTCCTGATTACCACCACATTTTTTTGACATTTAAAATCATGGTTTCTTTTTTGACTTTTTTGTATAGTAATTCATTAAGACAAGTCATGAAAATCAACATTAAAAACAATCTTAAAAAAAAAACATCTTTAGACTTAAGACAAGGTACGATCACTTATAATATTTCCTGACAACCCTGACACATACTCTACTTGTCTCAAGCACACCTATACATGGGTGAAACAACAGCACCCTTTGTTATTTAGAATCTAGGGGGAAACCCATCACCGAAAGTTCGGTACACCCATACGCCAAACCAATTGCCCATACAACCGAGCGATTCCCCTAGGATAAAAACGGTATCCTAAGTAGTATCCAAAAACATACACATGTAGGAGGTCAAGACTCCATGTACATGGGGGCAACCAGCTCATCCATGGCTGATGAGCCATCATTACTCATCACCTGAAGTGCAAATATTCCAAGGAATCACAGGTGTCTTGAGGCTGTGTTAAACATGACCAATCATTCTTTCCTAAGTCAACCAGCCTTAGCCCAACAAATCATTCCTAACTTACAAACAAATGCGCGTTGGTTTCTTGGAAGATGTCTTCCATTTTCAGCCAACTTTACTTTTCCTAATTTCTTACACCCTTTTTAATGTATGCAATGTTAATACTTAAACAAGAACTTTAATTATTCATCTTAATTTATAATGAAGACCCATATGGGATTGGTTAGGCATTTGCTACATTGCTAAGGCCTGAATGCTTTTATCTATAGGCCTACTACTAGGCCCGGCCTCGTGGTCGTGCGACGCTCTAGCCCTCTTGAGAATATTGCCCTCCTCATCAGATTGAGGGTTTTCTCGGGTCCTCTTTGGTGCCATGACTTCTATCCTTATAAAAATGACATCTATTTACTAGGTAAATCATAAAAAAACTTGTTTTTATCTTTGTATGAATCTAATTCCTCTTCTCATCCCAAACTAAGGTTAAGTTTGTAGTAAAAAATGATAATTTCTTGACTTAGTAAGTTCTTACTTGCTTATATAGATAAGATAATTTTATCATAGCTTCCTTAAGAGTTCTCTAAGCTTTCCTAGATTTTAAATTTTTTTTTTCATCTTTTTTTAATCTTTTCTTCTTTATTAAGCCTAAAATTTTCTTATTTTTGTTTAAAATTTGTTAGATCCATTATTTTCTAAATATTTTATTTTTTCAGCTTTCTTTTAGTGGTTTATACTTCTAGTAATTTTTCTAAAAACTTTTAACCGTAATTTCTATTTGTTTTCATTTAATATTTATTAGATTCATTATCTCCTAAATATTTTATTTTTTTAGCTTTCTTTCAACGGTTTATACTTCCAATAATTTTTCTAAAAACTTTTAACCATAATTTCTACTTATCCTAATTAAATTTTAGCTTAAAATGGAGTTTTTGATCTATTATAGTCACTTAAATTAATTACCTAATTATTATATAATTATCATGGCTAGTTGATGATGCTTCTCAACTCTTATAATTACCTTGTTGTTATCCAAGTTAATTAATTAGTTTTTTCCTTTTATTTACAGCTAAAATCAATCAATTTTAGCTTAAGTAAATAGCTGATCTAACTTTCTAGTCATGAGCTAATTATTTTGGCTTACTAAAAACATTTACTAACTCTGATAATTACCTTATATATATTTAAGATAATTAGCTAATTTCTTACTTTAATTTATATGTAAAATTAGTCAATTTTAGCTTAAATAAATATCTAAACTAATTTTTTGTTAATGAGATAGTTTTCACAACCTACTAATGATGTTTATTCAGTCTATAAGTACCCTATAGTTATCTTAACTAATTTCTTTCTTTAATTTATAGCTCAAAATTAGTCAATTTTAGATTAAATAAATAGTTAAAGTAATTTTATGTTGATGAGGTAATTATCACGGCTTACTAGTGATGTTTACTAGTTTTGATAGTAAGCTAAGTAGCTAATTTTCCCCTTTAATTTACATCTAAAATTAGTCAATTTTAGCTTAAATAAATAGCCAAACAAATTGTTTGTTAATGAGATAATTATCATGGCTTTACAATGATGTTTAATAACTTTAATAATTACCTTATAAGTATCTAATCATCTAATCTAATTAGATAATTTTCCCCTTTAATTTAAAGCTAAAATTAGTCAATTTTAGCTTACATAAATAGCTAAAATATTTTTTTTGTTGATGAGGTGATTATCCCAGGTTGCTAATAATGTTTACTAACTTTGATAATTATCTTTTTATTATCTAAGCTACTTAGATATAATTATCTAAGCTAATTAGATAATTTTCCCCTTTAATTTATAGCTAAAAGTAGTCAATTACTGCTTAAATAAATAGCTACACTAATTTTGCTATTAATGACATAACTATCTCAGCTTTCTAATGATGTTTACTAGCTTTGATAATTGTTATAGAGTTATTTAAGTTAGTTAACTAATTTTTTTCTTTAATTTATAAGTAAAATCAATCAATTTTAGCTTTATTAAATATCTAAAGTATTTTTGTGTTATTGAGATTATTACCACAAGTTCTTAACAATATTTTCTAACTTTGATAATTATCTTGTGATTTATTACATTTGTTTACTAAGTTTCCCATTAATTTTATAGTTAAAAATAACTAGTTTATATCTAATTAATTACAAAAGTTAAGCAAAAAATCAAATATATTTTTTCTACATTTTTAATAAATAATTTAGCTTTGATAATTATCTTAGAGTGAACTAAGCTTGATCAATATAATTACCATTAGTTAAGGCTAAAATTAATCAATTTAGTCATAATTAGGATTTGTAATAAAGTAGAATGGTAATCTTAATTAAGATTAAGTAATTTGTAGCTAAAGAATGTATAATAGAGTGCTTAATAGTAGAGAATGGGCTTATCTTCTTTAATTGGCTTAATTAAAAAAATTAGATGTAAATTGCTAATTAACTGATGTTAGCATACTTACCTCGCTTAATCACTTAGATTTTGCTCTATTAGTGATTTTTGTGAAGTATCTCTCTTGCAAAAGAGATTTCTTGCCAAGACTCCGAGTGTGACTGAAAATGAGAAGCGTACGGTCCTATTTATAGCTTTTCTGGCACTCATAGGCTCTCACAAACTAAATTTGGTAGTTTCAGCCCTTAGGCTCAAGGTGGAGCCTCTTGCTACTAACTCAATTCTTGGAAGGCCAGTGATGGCCCTTCCAAGCACCTACCTGCTTTAAAAATCAAATCTCCTAATTTTCTATGTTTTTTTTTGCTATTTTTTATAAATATCTCGGAAAATATCTAAGGGTTATAATGAGAGTCTGCTTTGAATCTCAAGTGCACCCTCTTGACAAGCACACACTAATTGCATTGGTGTTAGCCTCCCCAATCACCACATGCTAACCAAGGTACTTTAATCAAAAGCTCCACACACAAAGGGAAAATGGTGCTTGAGTCTCAATATGAGCATACAATAGGGCACATACTTGAGTCACAAACCAAGAGGGCACACACACTTCACTAATCAACCTAACTATATATTTTAAAAATCACAAATTGAATTTCTTATATAATGGTAGGAGTGGTCAATCAAAACAAGAAGTTATCCCTCTCAAATCTAGAGTAATGAGAGGGTTAAACTAGAGTAATGAGAGGGCACATACTTCAGTCACAAGTCCAAGAGGGCACACACACGTCACTAATCACTCTAATTAGAGATTTTAAATATTACAGATTGAAGTTCTTATATAATGGTAGGAGTGGTCAATCAAAACAAGAAGTTGTTATCTATCTCAAACTACTTTGTGACATTAATGAAATGTAGACAAACCAAGACTAATGAAAAAAGTAGAGATTAAGTTAATCAAGAATGAGATTTTCTAATTACAAAGGACTCGCACTAGCCTTCTAATCATGGGAAGTAAGTTCAAGGCTAGGCCATCCATAGAATGACCACAAAAAGTGATACTCAAGAAAAGACTCTGCAAAATGAAACATCTTTGCACAAAAGGTATTCGTATAAAGGCACGGACTCGAAACCTTTATATATTAAATTTAAATTAGGCTCATCTCTAAAGGATATAAAAGTGTAAGTCTAAATACAAGACTAATAGGAAAACACTGTAGCATGTCCTCCTATGCTTTGTACATGTGTTAGTGGCCTCACTCGCCCACCTTCTTCTTCCCCTCGAAAGCTCTCTTCCTTTCTTCCTCTAATTTTGTGGGTTATTGAGCATCTTTTGTCATAGGTGTAGGTGATTGATCTTCAAAATCTAGTTTATCCATTGGAACTCAATTTATTTTTCTTCATCTTTAGATGGTTGCATCATATTTCTTTTGGATATGATGGTAGAATAAATAGACGACTCCATTTTGTCTTCCTCTTCCTCTTCATTCTCCACCCTGGCTACTAGCCATGCATTCAAATCTGGACAATGAAAGATTATCAATGAGTCCTATAGCTTGGTAGGCCATTCATGTGAGTAATTCAAAATCTCTCCTAGGTATAAAATACACCTGCTTTTCTTGATTCTCTTCAATGTATTGAGCATGTAGAAATTATAATCAATTGGCATTGGTATCCTCATCTTTAGAGATATTGTAAGGACTGAAGCCACCACATAGTTAGAAGTGGTGTATCTAGGTGGCAAGTGGAAGTGCCGGTGGGTACAACCATTGGAGAGGGGAATGAGAAATACACCTAGAACACAAAGATGCCCCTATATATCTCACGGTATCCACAACAAACCTATCCTCTCATACACACACACTTACAAGAACACAAACTGCTAACCTTTGTTGCATATGCTCACACCCAAGTTCCCCAAACTACACACACCCATCCAAAAAACATGTAATCATGGCTTTAGTCTTTACCATTTTTGAGAAGCCTCTACCATAGATATGCAAAATGATATCTATAGACACTTTAAATAGTTTTGGCCTACACTCATCCTCCCACAAACTTCCATCCTCTTTGCACACACCACTCCCACACAAGACACACTCACACACATGACACACATGTAGACACAAAATCAAGAAAGAAAGGAGAATATTTAACCATACACCAAGACTATAAAGATTATGACTATGATGAATTGACTCATAACCATTATCTGTGAGGGATTCCAAAAAAGAATCTCCTTCTTATCTTTGTCTCAAGCATCAATCCTTCTCTCTTTCCAATTGTTTCTCTTCATGGACATGAAAACTCTTTGCTTTGTTGGTGGCTCCCTTGGTGAGTGTATTCCTCATAAGCATCATGGCCTTACCCTTTCTTTTGACCCCCCACGCTCCAAAGACTCTTGATTTGTTTCACTCCTCAAAAAACTCCATGCAAAGACCTTAAACATTTTTGAAACTTCCAAGAAAAATGATGCATGTCCACATTTTAAATCAAGGCAGCCTTGCTTGTGGTAGCATAACCAAAGGTTCCTTGACTACTTATGGAACCTTGGATGCCCTCCTCTCACTCACCCAATGGTTGCATGCCCAATTCCACTTGAAGCTTTGCATGAGTCCCATAAGAAGCATCACATGGCTGACAGTTCATTTGCACCAAATTGTGCATGCCATAACACCTTAAAAAAAATAAAAAATAAAAAAAGTTAAGGAGTTGTAGCAACCTATGAGTATAATATGCTCTGCAATAATGATTCTCAAGTGATGAGTCCTTCAACGAGAGAAAACGACCACCACAATTGCTGCTAATTTGAAGCTGTGTCTTCTTGCTCTGAGATATGATGGAGGAGCTATAAATCAAATCTTGGAGAGCGCATTCAAGGCCACTAGATTCTATACATGAGATTTGAAAATGATAATCTTGTCATGCATTCCAAAATTGGTTCAAAGGCATTTATCTTCAAAATTACCCATAGCTTGCATAAATAACCTCCAAATTGGAATTTGTAGAGACAAGCCAAAAGATCATGTTGAGAACCACCTAATGTATCAAAAACCAATACTTTATCCACTTTTTGTACATCTCAACCAACAAGCACTAAATTCAACCTTTTGGCCAAAAATTGCCTGATTTGGCATACACATCAAAGAGCCACTTGTTCAACCACCACTTGTCCAAGCATAACATCATCACATATCCTACATATATACATCTGCTGCTAGCTTCTCCATGTGTAGACATGGTTTGAGTGCACCATCATTGCCTATCCCCTACTTGAGCATTTATGCTCAACCATAGTATTATTTAGGTATGATGAGAGTACACAAGAAAGTGTGATGTATAGTAGCTATAGAGGTAGTATAGAGATAGAGAGAAAGAAAAATACATCATCCACATAATCCTCCAAGGTGAAATGAAAAAAAATAAGCTCTCCCAGGTTTGATGTGAACTCCACCTCCTAAATCAAAATTACAAATATATAAGGCATGTACTTTTTGTAGGTAGTAGATATCCTCCCCTAACCAAAAAGATTCATAAGATGACCCTTTATCCACAAGCCTTCCTTGTACACATTATAAGAATGTATACCAATGTTGGAAGGACCCACATCATATGCAATTTTCCAACCACCTACTAGAGAGGTCTCCATAACCCAATCCGGTCAAAAGAAACATTGCAGTTAGTGTAGAGCTATTTGTAGAGCAATTGGTAGTAGCATGTCCATCAATAATGTAGCACATACATTTAGTACCTTGCCTTCTAATTCTACCTCTTGTATAACCAAGCATATCTGCTTCCCATACTTACCTCTAGTTTTTGGTTCTTCAAATGGCCTACACTTTGTACTTTGCTCAACATGTAAGTCTTTGACCATCATAGCCTTGGCTGCTATATCATCAACCTCTTCAAGTGTAAGAAAGTTTCATTGCTCGATCACCAAATCTAAAACACCAATCTTCTCTATCTGCTCTTGAAACACTTCTTCCACTACTAGGTCACTGGCTAAATAAAATAGAAGGTTGGTCCCTACCTCGTTTCATGGTAGGTCAACATTATCTAAATCTAGCAGCATAGACTCTTCAATCCATGCCGTTCTAGCTTCACCACCTATCTCTACAAAGCATGGTGTCAGAGCTCCTTCTTTATGAACAACCACCACTTTTGAAGCACATTGAATCTCTTCAACATGATTACTGGAGCAAGATTTTCCCAACCCTCCTGCTACCTTCTACTTGAAGCTCTTTTATCATTGATTTGTTGATATCTTGAACCTTTCCTTGTGGGATTCTCATTTATCTTCATCTTCTTCTTTTTCTGGCTCCATCATCTCTATGTCAACCTTGACCTTCTACTTTCGATCATGGCCTTTAGAACCTACTACAACCTGATATTCATACATACCTACATCTACCACCCCTTCAAGCCTTGTTTCCTTGTTGAAGTTGCTATTACTACCTTCTTGTATGATTTCATGAGAAACATATAGTTGATATGTTGGAAAGTATGTAGGTTGTATTACCCATGGATTAGTTGTAATCGATGCACCTCCTCTCTCTTGTGCAATCTTTGGATTTTCTTTGTTGTTGGACTAGGGTGGATTGACGACACTAGCATTCATCTTGTAGCGTTAATATATATATATATATATATATGAGAGAGAGAGAGAGAGAGAGAGAGAGAGAGAGAGAGAGAGAGAGAGAGAGAGAGAGTAGACTCAAAACATAACTTGATTTTATAATAAACTGACAAGATGCATACAATGATAATTAGGCTGAGGCTGGAGGTTGGAAAATGTGTACAAGAGCTTGCTACTTATAAAGTAGCTCATATGGCTAGATGCACCTCTCAAGGGTCACATGTACCTCTTCCAAGGGTCAAGGGGAAGGGAGGTGGATCCCATTGTTGCTATATGCTGATGATATTGTGTTGATCTATGACTGGACTGATCTCCAAGGGTCAAGGGGAAGGGAGGTGCCCAACTGGAAGGGAGGTGGATCCCATTGTTGCTATATGCTGATGATATTGTGTTGATCTATGACTGGACTGATCTCCAAACCAAACCTGTGACTGCTTTCCATTCTGGCTTCTTATCCTTGAATGCCAATTGAAGATGAGAAAAAGCTCAACTTCTCCTTGTTGACCACCTTTGTAAACATGTCTGCAGGATTTTCACTTGTATGCACCTTTCCTAGCTTTAGCTGTCCCTCTTCCAAAAGAGTGCGTATGAAGTGATATCTCACCTCAATGTGCTTTGTCCTTGAATGAAAGGCTGAGTTCTTTGCAAGATGGATAGCGCTTTGGCTATCACTGTACAACACACAATTGTCTTGTTTGAATCCAAGCTCTTCTAAGAATCTGTGAAGCCACATAATTTCTTTGCTTGCCTCCGTCATTGCTACATACTCTGCTTCCGTGGTAGAAAGTGAAACCACTTTCTGCAGCTTTGAAGCCCAGCTTACTACTGTGCCTCCAACCGTGAACACATAGCCAGTAGTGCTCCTTCGAGTATCTTTGTCACCTGCCATATCTGCATCAGCATACCCTTCTAGAAAAATATCAGTTCCTCCAAAATACAAAGCATTTGTTGTTGTCCCTTTTGGATACCTAAGTATCCACTTCACAGCTTGCCAATGCTCTTTACCTGGGTTGTCCATGAACCTACTCACAACTCCCACTGCATGTGCAGTGTCTGGCCTTGTCCAGACCATAGCATACATTAGAGAACCTACCGCTGCAGCATATGGAACTTTAGACATATAGGCTATCTCCTCTTGTGTCTTTGGACACATATCCTTCGTTAGTTTAAAATGACCAGCCAAAGGTGTAGAAACTGGTTTTGCATTTTGCATTGCAAACCTTTCTAGTACCTTCTTGATGTAATCTTCTTGAGATAGCTTTATTGTCTTCTTTGTCCTGTCCCTTGATATTTTCATACCAAGTATCCTCTTTGCAGCACCTAAATCTTTCATTGAAAAATATTTGGACAGCTCCTCTTTTAGGTCTTTGATGTCCTGCATGTTAGCACTTGCAATCAACATGTCATCAACATACAACATTAGGATGATGAATTTCCCATCTCCCAAATTCTTCGTGTAGACGCAGTGATCCGAGTTGCATCTTGTGAATCCATGATCCAATATCCATCGATCAAACTTCAAGTACCATTGTCTTGATGCTTGCTTTAAACCATACAAGCTCTTCTTTAATCTGCAAACCATTTTCTCCTTACCTTTTACTTCATACCCCTTTGGTTGAAGCATGTAGATTTCCTCCTCTAAGTCACCGTGAGGGAATGCCGTATTTACATCCATTTGCTCGAGATTTAGATCATGAACAGCCACAAGGCTTAAGACAAGCCTAATTGAGTTCATTTTTACAACAGAAGAAAATATTTCATTGAAGTCAATACCTTTCTTTTGAGAAAAACCTTTTACCACAAGCCTAGACTTGTACCTTTTCTTCCCACCTTCTTCTTCCTTCACCTTGTACACCCATTTATTTTGAAGTGCCCGCTTACCTTTAGGCAACTCAACCAATTCCCATGTTTGGTTGCGATGTAGTGAGTCCATCTCCACTTGCATGCTCTTCGTCCATTCTTCTTTGGATTCATGTTGCATAGCTTCTTCGTATGATTCCGGCTCTCCAGAATCTGAGATCAAGAGATGGTTGAAGGAAGGAACAAACCTTTCTGGAGGTCTACTTGCTCTTGTAGATCTTCGGGGAATAGGTTGAGGCTCCTCATTTGGTTGACGTTGTTGCACATTGTCACCGTTTGCAGTCCTTGAGTCTTCACCGTCCTCAAGCTCCATGTACTCATCACCTGTTTCTTTTGTTTGTTTTCTTTCCAAGTAATCTTTGTACATATTTTGTTCGTTAAAAATTACATCCCTACTCCTTAAGATTTTACCATCTTCAGGATTCCATAGGCGATACCCAAAGTCTCCTTCTCCATAGCCAATGAAGAAACACTTTTTGGACTTTGCATCTAACTTTGATCTTAGGCTTCTATCTATGTGCATGAAAGCCTCACACCCAAACACTTTGAGAAATGCATAATTCACCGGTTTACCTGTCCATGCCTCTTCTGGAACTCCCCCATCCAATGCCGTTGAGGGTGACCGATTGATTAAGTACACAGACGTACTTACAGCTTCCGCCGAAAGCTCAAGCGGTAGGCCTGCATGTAGCCGCATGCTTCGTGCTCGTTCCATGATTGTCCTGTTCATCCTTTCCGAAATCCCATTTTGTTGAGTTGTCCTTGGGGTTGTCCTTTGCCTCCGAATGCCATTGCTAGCACAAAAGCTTTCAAAAGCTTGGCTGCAATATTCGCCTCCATTGTCGGATCTGAGGCATTTAACCTTGTTACCTGTTTCATTCTCCACAAAGGCTTTCCACCTTTGAAATATGGAAAATATATCGGATTTATTCTTCATGACATAAACCCATGTTTTTCTAGTCGCATCGTCTATGAATGTTACATAGTACAATGAGCCACCAAGTGATGGTGTACTTGCAGGACCCCAAACATCAGAATGAACCAACTCAAGTTTTTTATTTTTTCTTTCATTTCCTGATTTTTGAAATTTTACCCTCTTTTGTTTACCATAAACACAATCTTCACAGAACTCTAAGTCCACTTCTTTCAAACCTAGTAGAAGCTTCTTTGTTTGAAGGATTTGCATTCCTTTGGCACTCATATGCCCAAGTCGGTAGTGCCACAGCGCACTGTCAACTTCTGTAGTTGCTGCACAAGCTGAAGGTTGCGTGCTAACAGTACACAAGTAAAGTGTACCGACTTTTTCACCCTTGGCAACCACCAAAGATCCCTTTGAGATCTTCCACCGTTTGTTTCCGAATGCAATGTTGTGACCTTCATCGTCCAATTGTCCTGTAGAGATCAAATTTTTGCGAAGAGAAGGAACATGCCTAACATCTTTAAGCTTCCATTCATTTCCGTTAGCAGTTTTGACAGAAACTGTACCTTTGCCGACAATCTCACAAGCTTCATCATCTCCCAAGTATACATACCCAAAATTACCTTTGGTGTAGTCTTGGAAATGTTGCTTGTGTGGTGTCGCATGGAATGAAGCCCCGGAATCTACTATCCAGGAATTAGACACATTGTCTAATGAGAGAATTAGAGCATCTTGCTCTACTTTACCTGCCACATTGGCCTCCGATGTTGGCTTGTTGTCTTGAGACTCTGTCTCCTTCTTCTTCTTGGACCAGCAATCCTTCTTGACGTGGCCCTTCTTGCCGCAGTTCCAACATTCAAGAACTGACTTTGTGCGTGACTTGCTCCGCCTTGAGCGATCACGACCCTTTTGGTTTTTGAACCTCTCCTTAAGCCTTCCTCTTGTTTCCACTGATAGTGCAGCACTTGATGATTCTCCTGTGCTTCTCCTTCGCATTTCCTCGCTTAGGAGAACACCCACAACATCATCAAACTTAAGAGTATTTGTGCCAGAGATAGAATTACTTACAACCATCACAAGGCTATCCCAACTATCCGGTAGAGATGATAGTATAAGGAGAGCTCGCACTTCGTCATCGAAATTGATTTTCACTGATCGAAGTTGACTTATGTTTGTGTTAAAGTCATTTAGGTGTTCTGCAACTGAACCATTCTCTGCCATCTTTAGATTGAACAAGCGCTTCATAAGAAATACTTTATTGGATGCCGATGGTTTCTCGTAGAAGTCGTCAAGTGACTTCATCAAGTCCTCCGTGGTCTTCATCTCCAAAACATTGAAGGTCACCTTTGACGCCAAGCTTAACCGGATTGTTCCCAGTGCCTTTCGATCAAGGACAATCCATGCTTCATCTGCCATTGTTGCGGGCTTCTTTGCAAGACCGCCTAGTGGCAAATAGAGGTCCTTCTGGTAGAGATAGTCTTCAATCTGCATCTTCCAATGTTGGTAGTTTTTGCTGTTGAACTTCTCAATCTTGAGCTTCCCTTCCTCCGCCATAACTCCCACTCAATTCAAGGAATTCTTTCCTTGAGATAATTTAGCTACGAGCAAACCTTGCTCTGATACCAGTTGTTAGGAAATAAGACGTAGCTAAATAGATAATTGAGTAGATTACTTAATGGAGAGAGACAGATTTACATACATGAGATTATAGAGTATAGAGAGAGAGAGAGAGAGAGAGAGAGAGAGAGAGAGAGAGAGAGAGAGAGAGAGAGAGAGAGAGAGAGTACACACGATATACGTGGTTCACCCAATGTGGGCTACGTCCATGGGAAATCAGCCACTCAATGGCTTTAGTACTTCAAAACAAGAAGTAGTTTACAAAGGGATTATACCCTTAATGGAGCTCCCGCCTTGCTTCACTCTCACCACCTCACACTCACCTTGTTGCATCAACTTCACACTCTGAAATGTGTGTAGAAATGGCCTCCTTTTATAGGCCAAAAGGGCTGCCCTCTCTTATGAGAGACAGCCATGTGTAGCCGCCCTTGTGCGAATAAGTCCAAATCGGACCCTCCAATCCACCCATGTGTGGACGCCCTTGAGAAGACAAGTCCGCTTTTGAATTCGGCCACCGGCCACCGGCCACCTGCCATTGACTACCGGCCACCGGCCAACCGATCGGTTGTTTTTCGACCACTTTCTGGCCGCCGTCCGGCCATAATATTCCGGCGAAAAAGAATATTCCGGCGAAAAAAGTCTCGGGGGCCTCCGCCCTCGAGGCCTTTAAAGTTGCCCCTGATTCTTGTCCGTGAAAATTTTGGTTTCCGGTGAGTGATTTTCCTTCACGCACGATGGCTTCTCCTCATAATGGGGGCCTTACAAATGTGCGCTTTTACCACAGAAAATTACAAGGGTAAATCAGGCTCCATACTTAACACGGTGAAGGTGCCTCCTGTGTTGGTGGTGCTCACAAAGGTGCTGCATCATTCCTCCCTCCACTTCTTGTAGCTCTTTTTGAAGGCCCTTCATCACCATTTTCACGCCTACGCTTTTCTTCTACAATGGATTCATGGCTTTGGCAATTTGTAATGTAGGCATGCACAGACATTGAATCCACTAGATCACTCCACCCTGTTTCGTAGTCACCTACTTCATGTAGAATCTCTTTTGTAAGCCTTCCATTTTTAGCTAATTCCATGACATTTTGCCAAAGTCGACCATGATGATCAATCACCTCTTCATCACAAAGATGCTCATTTTTTACTCCATAAGTAGCTACCTCAATTGAAGAGGTGGCATTGTTAGTTTCCATATCTTCAACTGAGGTTTGTATTCCTCCTTCCCAAAGTTAGTTCTCAAGGGTAGACCTGTCTCTCTGAAGTGAATTTTACCATCTTTAAAAAAGACAACATCTTTTGTCAAAGCATCACAAAAACTATCACAATCCCTTATTACATGGTTTGTACTATCACACCAAATACATCTATTAAGAAGGAGCTCCAAATTTTCTTGAAACTCTTTACTTGCAGCTTGAAGAAAAGATATGTCTTCTCAGCATCTACTGTGGCCTTTTTGTCCTTGTGAGTTGTGCATAGTGCTGCTCAAATTCCCTAAGTAGCTCTATTATTGACAGTCCTCGCTTTGGCTTGACTACCCATTCTAAGAATGTCCTTTAGGTCACTCTCTCAGAGTCCTCCATGAAATATTCATCCTTCAAATCTACTTTGAGTTCTTTTTAGTTCTCCATGCCCATGTTTAATTGCCTTAACATTTTCCCTAATTTCAGGAGCAAAAACTAGCTCAAAGCTTTGAATCATCTCACCTTCTAACACGCGATGCAACTCCATTTCCTTCACATACTCGCGCAAGTACTTGGTTACATCTTTGCCATTGAACTGACCCATTCTATTGATGATAAATGCTTGTATGGCTTAGGTTGATAAAATCTCACTTCTTTCAATAGCATGTTGTTGTTGCATGAATATTGCAAATGCTTGAAACATTTGCGCTATTTTTGGGTCAAAATGCATACCATGTTGCTCCACATGATCACCCATGGTTACCCACAAACTCTCACCCTGGCAGATCCACATTGAGTTCACCAAAAATATGTTGAGAAGTTTGCAGTCTTGCTAAGAAAGCACCGGGCTTTTGGCTGTGAGAGTTTGTGAGAGAACTCCAAAAACTATATGAAGGAGTTATACCATAGATGTCATGAAGTCTAGGGTTTGGAAGGAAGTGCACCCAAAGAAGGCCCACTCTTTCTCTCTTGCACTCACACATACAAAGAAAGAACACAAAAGAGAATATCAAAACAACACAAAGATGAAAACATCAAGGCTATGGTCATATTGTATCATGGGTAATATGAAAGGGTTAATGAATGAGTTAATGGCATTCAATCTTTGCTAACCAAACAGGCTACGAATTGTTCTTTGGAATTGTAATTTTGTGCTAACCATAATATATATGTTTTGTCTAGTGATTGGGATTAATTGTGTGTACAAATCCTCTTAGTTCACAGCAAGATAGCTACACTTATGTCAAAAGAAAAGTTATAGTTTGTAAGGGGTAGTATGATGGGATTTGGTGAAAGAAGTATTTCATTGAGCCTTTCTAGGCCAAAGAGAAACACTATACATTGTTGAAAGTGTATTTTACGATTAATCCAAACATTTACTATAATAGATCGCACAGAGTGGAAGCAATAGAAATTGACATCATGTGGCTTATTCAACTACGATAACTCTAGTATGTGCAAAATGTAGATATGAGAGAAGAGAAGTTTTCCTTCCAATCCCTATTCTCGCCCTAAGAAAATAAGGATACTTTGAGGAGAGATATACCTGTAGCAAGGAGAACCTAGAATTTATAGAGAAAATGACTTTCTAACAATGAGAGAAATATATATGGTTAGGGAGATGAAATTAGGTATATATGTTGGATTAGAGATGAAAAAGAAAACAACAAGAAACCAACAAAATATCAAAGTAAAACACATCTTACTTGACAAACTCTTTGGGAGTTATTCATCATTTTGATAGAGAGAGAAGAAGAGGGAAGACTTCAAGCCTTGAATGATGCACCAAGTTCAAGACCTTCTTAATTTAGAGTTGATCTTCCAAGGATAGCTTACAAGATTGGCTAATCTTCCTCTAGGCGCAAGTGTAGGCTTATGTTTATGTTTATGACTAAGTACAATTAGGCATCAATCCTCTCACTCCCTCATGAATGATTTTTAGGAAGAAGAGGTCCCCTTTTACATGTGAAGGGAACCCCCAAGGGTTACACAAGAAAGAAAAGAGCCAGTGTGAACAGGAACTGGCAAGGTTTGAAATGAGTTGCTCTGCATGATGTGGGCAGTATGGGGTCCACCATTTTCATCATATCTCCTTAACTATGGCTCCAAATAAAGAAATAAAAAAAGAGCACAAAATTCAGCTCATAAGCTATGACCCCTATTTTATATGCTTTTTCCAATTCAGAATGGAACCTTGTGTAAAAAAATAATCAAAATAGGGTACAGTTCAAAAGTCTTCTTGTGGTCCCCTTAGCCTAAACTTCCATTTGATTCCAATGGACACCTCATGCAATATAAAAGCATGACATTGCTCCTTTACAAAGTTTTGTAGTCATGCTTGACATAATGTATTAAAATAGGTGTATCTTTGAAAATCATGCAAGCTAGTGTCCCACTAGGATTTGATTCCTTCCTAGTAGCTATTAAAAAGAAATATAAGAAAAATATGAAAAAATACATAGAATATATATGTATTGGAAGTTACCCTAGATATAGGATCTTGCTAGGGTGTGAGATGATAATGAAATAGTAGAAAGAAAGAACCAATGCTTTTTTTCCCAAGTTAAAGAAGCGAAGCTATTGATGATTCTTTTCATAGTACTTTCTAAATGGTAAAGTAACAATATGTTATCCTTGAGATAAATAATAGGATGAGATAGAACGATTATTATTATACTTAGATATGTGTATGTACATTATAGGAAATATACTTATGTATCTAAAAATTTGCAAGATAGATCTTGTAGCATTTGTTCCCACTATGTACGTGTCAAACATATAGTTCAAGTGGCATATAAGTTAGCTCTTCCTAAGCACACACAGATTCATCTTGTTTTTCATGTTATCCATTTACACAAACAGCTAGGATAGAACAATAATGTCATTGACACAGGTGTGTTACTTGACATTATAGAACCACCAAGCATCCCTCATGGACCCAAAAAGATTTTGGATTCGCACCAGACATCATGTCAGACCACAGGTTTTGGTAAAATGGCTAGATAAATGGTTAGATAGACCTGAAGAAGGTTCTACATGGGAGAATGTCTTTGCACTTAAGAAAGGTTTTCCTATGTTTGTTTTTTAGGATGAATATGATTCTCCAGGGGGGGAGGGGGGGGGGGGGGGGTAATGTAAGGACACGAGTCCTATGGGCAAGGCCATCAACATGGCTGAACAGTGTGTACGCTAGGGAGATACTATAAGATAGAATATTGTGTGGAGACTAGCACACTTCATTACTCCCTTTCTTTCATGTTCAATCCTTGGCTTCACCGAAATTCAAGTAATCAAATCCTTGTTGAATTAGAGAAAATTTTGAATCCCACTCTTGAACAAATCATGCAAGACAATCATGATACTCTTGCTTGGAAAGTTAATTTCCTTAAGGCGCTTTGTTGTTGTAAAGTCCCACGTCTTGTTACAGAAGTCCTTAGAACATTTAATGCAAACACATCCATGTTGGGGGTCCCATCGTTGCAATAGCTCCAATGACCAAAAAAATTATCAATCCGGAGGGATGAGCTACTCGGATAGGGCATGGAAACACTCACACGGTTAGTGAGCTAATCGTGGCAACACAAAATGGTTAACTCTACGAGATGAGCTTCTCGACCTATGGAGGAGCTAAGCTGCAATGAAGGGAAATCTCCATATCCACTTCTCTTCACCTCTAATGAATCCAATCATACACACTACAATTGCAAGATGCACACAACACTAATCCTATCATGCAACACACTAATCGCAAGCGCACACACATAGATCTATCGAGCACCACACTCCAATCAAACCTACATGCACACACAAGCAAAAGGGGAAAATCACACAAGATTAGAGAGGGATTAACCACTAATTAGTTAAGATCTAGCTAATCTAAGCATCATAGGCAATCATAAGAAGCATGAGAGAGGCATAGTGAAAGAGAATGAATCATTGATTAGTGTTAATCAAGTCTCATGAGCAAGGAGACTCCATAGCCACACACCTCAAGAGCTCTCACCAAAGTGTGCTCTCAACAAATGACTTGAGAACCCTAATTTCTTTTACACACTGCCTTATATACCTAGGTTAAAAATATGCAATGTCCGGGCGCCCAAGGCCTTTAGGGCTCACCACTTACTGAATCCGCAACCTAGGCACAATAAGTGACCTATTCTTTACAACTTGAAACTCCCATTGAGCCCGTAATACATTAAAATATTACAATGGCTTAAAATAAATCAGGAATTTACAATACGTAACCATTTTGGGAAAACGTGAAAAATGTGTAACTCCAATCTTTACTGCTTCTTCTTGTTGATCTGCAATGTGCATCCGTATGTCTTCGGTCTTTAGCAACTTCTATTAACTAACGTTGACTCAGTTAACATTCCCCCCTTCCGATTTTAGTGCCTATCGTCGGGCACTATTGAAATGTGTCCGTGGAGGCTGTGGAAGGTTTTTGATTGGTTGTTGATAGGCTGATTTTCTTCATTGGTCGTTGGATTTGTTGATGATGTTCAATTTGTTGCAAGCATCTTCATTGATCTGAATATGTCTGATGTGAGAGATGATGTTGCATTTGTTCGTTGTAATAGCATAATGAGGAGGCTTCTGTTTATTTATGAAAAGTATGTACAAGGGAAGTAGAATGATGAGGTTCTAATACCTGGATGACCAAAGGGAAAAAACCTAGTGGGAAAAAAATGCCTTTGGGATACGCGCATTATTGGAGTACTTATTAGCATGTGAAATATTAATAAAGTACTCAAGGGATTATTTGCTGATAGATATGGAATTAAAAAGGTAGCAAGTATGAGAGGATAGCATGATGGAACATTGGTTTGCCTGTTGTAGTCCACTCAAGGTGCATCGGTGGAAGCAAAAAAGAGTGTCTAATGCATATGTCCAATGGTGGGACATCCTATTTATGCATACACAAAAATGCATGGAAAACAATATGCTGTGCAAGAATGATTTTGAGGGGTAATTCAGAAAGATGGTGTAGCTATAAAAGCATATGACATGGCTTTGCAAGCTGGCACCCCTTTAAGATTGGTTTTCGTTGACGAGGATATGTACTCTCATCTCACTGTGCACTGTGCGTGAGTGTTGGACTCTGCTACACTCCACCAATTGTAAGTTAATAGACTTCGACTCTTATGCTCATCTTATCCAGCATGAGCAACATGAATTTAGATATGCTCAACTCTTCCAGCTTAAGCGCGTAAGCCTAATAACTACGACTCTTAGCACATAGTTTAATATGACTTGAAGCTTTAGGACTAATGCTTTGCTCATTTGATGGCTCAGCAACCCGACTCTGACTATGTCAAAGAGTGTTTTTTACACCGTGGCGACTTGAATTTTGACATTCTTGTGCTTACTACAAACATTTCTTCAGGTAAAAGTAAGCTTGAATCCTCTAAAAGAGGATTAGTGAAGGACCAAGTTGGTATTAAAGGTTTCTTTTGCCATACCTGTTTTATCATCTTTGAATTTGCATTCACGTTGGTTGGGTTGTCCTTCTTTGACTGTGAACACTCCATTATCTATTTGATTCTCCAATTAGGCTTGTTGATAGAAGTCTTTGATGTTGTTAGAGGCCTTTGTTCACTTTTGGCATCTGGCTTTTGACTAGGAGCATTGGAAGACTTAGGAATCCAAACCTCTTGATGACCTTTGTAACTCCTTTGTTGACTTTGTTGAGCTCTAGGTATTGTTGAGTTCTTGAGATCTTCATGCATGTCTGGTATAGTTGCAGTTGGCTTGTGGTTGATTGGTAGCCAAATCTTTGTATAACTTGTGTTGAGTCCTTGTATAAGAGGAACATTCTTTGAGATCTGTCTTTGTTCTGTATCCTCTTGAGAGTTATGGTAGACTTTAATATCTTTTGATGTTGTTCTGTTGTAAACCTTCTTTTTATGTATCTAGGATATTGTCGAGGTTAATACCTTGTGGGCCGGGAGGGAGTTGACATTACTTCATATGCTCTATCCTAAGGTTTTGGTATCCATATATGTCTATTACCTCCATAGTACTCCTATTCTTTTAAGCTCAATTGTGATGCTATCCATCCCATGTGCTTGTCTTTCTGTGTTGATTTCTTGTCTTCAATCCAAACCGGATCATTGACTTTGATGTAACAAACACTTTCTTGACTATCTTTTGCTTTCTTGAGTACTTTGGCTAATATATATTTGTTTTTGTGGGTGTCTCCTTAGACGTTTCCGTTGGGTCAGCAGTTGACTTGAAGTTTTGAAAGCCTAACTTTCTTGAAGAGGCTAATCCTTGAGGGTTCTTTGATGTAGAGGCATATGCTGTCACACCTTTTGTGCTAATCAGTGGAAGGTTCACTTTAGCTTTACCTTTGTCTGTTGATTCGACTAGAACTGTCGGACTGATCTTTGGGCTTCCTATTTATTCTTAGTTGTTTGCAACCCCGTTCTTCTTAACTTCTAGCTTTGGTGGCATTCTCTGCTCAATAGCTATTGTAGTCACCTCTTTGTTCTGTTTGATATGCACTTCTTATTGCCTGATTTGCTTTAAGGTCTTCTGAAGTTTTTTCCGATGGAGATAAATCATATTCCATAAGATCTTCTTTGATATCAGTCTCCATTCTAACTGTGCTTGAGGACTTTGTGCTATCATCCGCGAGTGACCAGTCTTGGTCTTCATTCTTTGTTTTATGTGATGACTTCATCATGTTTTCATTTTGTATGTTTAACATCTTTTGTGCCAATGGCATTCCCATGATGACGTTGTCTGGCATATCTTTTGTTGTGATCACATATAATTGGGTTATGATGATCTGTGAACTTACTTCAATGGCGGTGGAGATGATTCCCCAACATTCTGCTCGTTTGTCTCCACATATGCTCACATTTTTAGGAGCGTCTTTGAGCTGTGGTTGGCCACGTTTTTTCCAAGTGCAAAAAGACATGAGGTTCTTGTCTAACTAAAAATCTAGCTTTACTTCTCTTGACAGCTTTTCTTTGTTTTCACTAACAATGTTACACTTGATATTCTCAAGATTTTTATCCGAATTGACTGCTTTTACTGTGGCAGCATCCTTTTGTTGAGCTTTTTCTTCAACTTCTTTGCTTTGACCACCTCCTTTAATCAGTGTTGGTTCCATTGGCTGTGATACTGTACTTTTTTGCAATTGTTGAGCATTGTCCTTCTGGATATGGGTAACTCTTGATCTTAAAAGATCCATTGTACTTTCTGGCAAAATCTGTCTCTTCGGAGGGGATTTTGGTGGTGACCTTTGTGTAGCTTTCTAGACTTTAGCTTTCGTTGACTTTGAATTTTTTGTCGCCTGTAGCTTGAGGCTTTGAATCATCTTCAGACAGTCTTTAACTTCAGTCTTACCATCCATAGGGGTTTGTACAAGATCATGATCTTGCTGATATTTGTTACCCTGTGCATCTTGATATGCATATGTGAACTTGATCACATGTAACTACTTGAACACTATGGGCTTTGTCAGC
Source organism: Adiantum capillus-veneris (assembly GCF_014529385.1). NCBI lineage: Eukaryota > Viridiplantae > Streptophyta > Polypodiopsida > Polypodiales > Pteridaceae > Adiantum > Adiantum capillus-veneris. Next base: position 22,165,013 of record NC_140940.1, on the reverse strand, counting down.
TTTTGACTTTGATTTGTGGAGATCAGCTGAAACTTTTGTCCTTGATGATCTTTATATAAGTATTTGTTTGCAGATTCTAAGGGGATCTCGGTCAATTGGAAACTACCAACAACCATATGATCTTTCAATGGTTTCTGCTTTGAAGAGGTCTGTTGGCTAGAAGCTCTAGGGATTCTAATTGCTGTAGCATTTCCAGGTATTAGAGCTGAGCTTGCTAGATTTACAGCTCCCCCCTTCCTAGGGTGATCCTGCTTCATTATAAGAGTTCAAAACTGTTTGGCTCTGGTTTAGTCTCACCTTTTGGGACTGTGAAGATACACTTTGGGTAGCACTGTTAATGTTTGGCATCTGTAAACCTTCTACATATTTTCCTATGTATCTTCGAGAAACATGAAAAATTATTCCCCAAGTTAAGCTGTAGATAGAATTATCTTTTCCCTGATATTGTCTATTCCATGGGTCTCCTATGATATGAGCTTCTGCGGTTTCAGGACCCAAGGCATCATAGATGTTGGACTCTCGTCTATATCTACGACTGCTTCGGTCAAAGTATATGTTTGTTTGGTCACAACATCGAAGCTTGATTTTTGATGGAGAAGAGTTTGGCTCTAAACAAATTTCTGAGTTCACTCGGGTAATATCCTTCAACTCTAGAGAGGATGGGCTATAATAGATTTTTCCCTCTGAAATCCTTTTTGATCTATCATTGGACGTACTTATATGAGCTGGTATGTGGGCCGCTCAAACATAGGTTGATCCTTTTTGTACAGTTTTTCTTTTTGTTCTACATAGTGTGCATATGAATTATGTGTACCATACAAAGCTAACATCATTTTGTTTGATGTGTCCCTTAGACTCGTGAATGATTGCACACTTGTGTCAGTGGATGCAAAATCATTTGCAAATTTAACAGTCCTTTCAACCTTTGGTGATATCTCGACACCTTGACTAAATTCATTCAAGAATTTATTGTTCAAAGAATCAATTTTAAGCTTTTCAGGTGCCTGTGCATTCTTATGCTGATTTTGAGTTTGCAGTGCTTTTACTGGTGCTTCTAATGGTAATGCAGAATCATCTAATTGCATCAAAAGTGACGAGTTAAATGCACTTACATCGAGATTCGTATTTCCAATTTTCTGTGTACCTTGCTTGACAGTTGGTATGTCCCTATTGTCAGGATTTCTTGGACAATCTTCAGCAAAATGTCCACCTTTTTGTCCACAATCTGAGCAATACGCCATGACTGGTGGTATTTTAACTAGTTTTGTCATGTCAAGCTCTAGCTGAGAAGTTTCAGCTTCTGTACTTGCCAAGTTGTCGGCATCTTCTTTCAAAACACAGAGCATCAAGCTATAGACTGTTCCATCTTGACCTTTGTGATGTCTTTGGCTTGGTTCTCCAATTAGACTGTCTTATATTGGTTGATCTATTGGATCTTGCAGTTGTGGCTCTCGACTGTAGATTTGACCACTGAAATCCATGTACAATGATCCTGATTGCATATGTACCAACGGTATGTTTTGCTGGCTTGTGCAAGTATGTGGATAAACACTCGGGTTGATTTTTTTCACTTCTATCTGCACTTCATCTTTGCAATACTTGGCTCCACTGAAGTCTGTGAACATCTGGGAGTTCTTTGGATCTGGCTTTACTCTTATCAATAGGATCTTGGCTTCTATGATGCTTTTACTGCTCATTAGATATCTATAGCCTTCTGAATCTCTGTACAAGACTTTGTCTCCAATGTAGGTATATAGTTGTACAATCTGGTGGATTGCAGTTGCACTTGTGCTGCCACTGCTATTGCCTGTCCTGCTGTACTTGAACTCTTGGATAGATTTGAGTCCATGTTGACTGGTTTATAAAAACTGTCTCCTAACAGATTTTGGTATCAATTAGCAGAATTTCTGCTACTCATACTAGCTTAATCTGCATTCACATGTGAGTTGTCCCTGTTCGTCCAATTAGAAGCTAATTTGCAATGCAATTGCTTGCACTAGCCAATTTCTAGCATGCAAAATTTAAAAATTTGTCTGCCTCTGAACTGCTTTGAATCGATCTTTTTTCTCGCTTTCTTCGGCTAATCTCTGGTTCACTTTTCACGGTTTGCTCGATTTACGGCTCTTCTGGCTTTTTCGCGGTTTGTTCAGTGTGCGATACACTACTTCTCGGCTTGCGGTGTTTGCTCGGTGCGCGGTACTCTTTTCGGCTTTGTTTTTTACTTTTTGGACGCTTTCTGGCTTGTTCTGGCTATTTTGTCTTTTTTTGGTACTTTCGATGAATTTCTTTTTATTTTTTCTAACTATTTGTGAAATTTTGAATTTTCTAAAATTTTTAAGTATTTTTAATGATTTTTTTGAAAAGGTTTTGATTTTTTACAAATTTTTTGTGAATTTGTGAATTTTTCAAAAATTTTCATGAATTTTAGATTTTTTTGGTGATTGATTGTGTTCTTTTGGTCAGTTTTGAACTTTTTTGTGAATTTTCTATTTTTTAAAGAATTCTTTGTGAGTTGTTATGATTTTTTAACTATTTTTATGATTTATTTGTGAGATTTTTGGGTTTTAAAAGATTTTATGTGAATTGTTTTTCCTAGAATTTTCTAAGAAGTTTTCAAATTTTTATGAGTTTTTTGATTTTATGGTGATTTTTTTGATCAATTTTGTTTTGAATTTTCTAGGTTTTTTCTATTTTTAAAGAAATTTTGAAACTCTTTTTGAAATTTTTATGATTTTCTATGTGATTTTATATTTTTTGTGAATTTTTTTCTATATTTTTTATTTTTAATTTAAAAAAAAAACTATTTTTAAAAAATAAGTTTTCTATTTTTTATAAATTTTTAACTCTTTTTTTGATTTTTTGAAAATTTTTATTGTTTTTATGATTTTAAATGTTTTTTTTGGTGATTTTTTTTGAATAATATACAAATTAATGAAATGAAAGTGAGAAAAAAAGAAAAAGAAATTGAAATGAGATGAAATGAAATTTAAAGGGAAAGAAAACGAAATGAAGTAAAATTAAAATGAAATGAATCAATATAAAAGTCAATGACACAAAAAAAGGCAAAAAGACAAAAGGCTCCACAGCCGTTGAGGAAACAGAGAAAGAAGACAAGTGGGTCCCTTTTTTTTTCCAAAAAATTTATAATGTCTTCTTGTAGCTTGTGTGTTGTGTGTGTAAGGGTGGGTTCACACGCCACGAAGGACAAGAACGGCGAGACGAAAGCAGAAGAAGAAAGAAGAAGAAGATTATTTTAGTGTCGTAGGAAACTATCCCAAGAAACGTAAAGTTCTATCCGATGAGGAAAGTCCATGCGCAGAAAGGCACGCTCGGGAACCGAAAAAAAGCTGAATTTAGGACGAAAATTAGTCAAAACGCGTAAAATCACTCGAAAATCCAAAAAATTATAAAAAACTTACAAAAATTATCTAGATCTTTTTTAAAAATTTTCCATACATTGCACCCAATTAAAATTCCCAAAATTACATCAATTCAATTGCCAATTAATTCCATCAATAAAATCAAGATTAGGCAATTAAACCGGCAAAATTACCGACAAAATTAGGTAAAAAATTGACGCAATTAGAGTGTGTAAATCACTGTTTTGAGCACAAAAATGCAGCATTTCATCATTACTCACATCATTTATGCAATCAAAACATTCAATTAAACATGCAAATCACACTTTTTAGGCACACACACACACACACACACACACACACACACACACACTCTAAAAAATTGGCAGTTTTTACCAATCTTTAGGTGCGCACACAAAAGGGTTAAACTTGTCGGATTTGCAATGTAACTTCACAAATCATTAGTTGGGCATGAGTGCAACACATATCAATCATCACAATTGAAAAATCATAACGCACACATTGATTTTTAGGTGCTCAAACATGGGCAAAATAGTGCACACACACCTAAAATTAGCATACACACACTCAATTAGAATGCACACACACTTGATTTTAGTGTGCACACACTTGAAATTGACCATCCAAGCATGAAATTAACTCAATTAGTCACCCAATTAGAACCATACAATCATCAATTAGCAATTGAAACTTATCAAATTCATGTGCCACCAATTCTTAAATTTTTTTGGCATTACGACGGCGTGAAAATAAATAATCGCAAAAACATTTCTATACCTAACATCACATTGCATTGCATCAACATAACATAGCATTATATTGCATCAAGGTGGGATTTCTACACAATTCTACACATCCTTAGATTCTAAGGAGGTTGAGAATACCACTTTAATTACCTTTCCATTGAAGATCAATTGAATGGTCGAATGCTACAATCCTTCATAGCACATTAGTAAGTTAGCAAAAGTTAGTCAAATTAGCAAGGGATTAGTGAGAAGTTAGAGTGTGTAAATACACAATTGGCAAGATATGGTAACACATTAGGGAATTATGAATGTAATGCTTCATGGACACACATCCAAAATCCACAAAAACATAAACACACAAGTGAAATTAGTGAGGGAACGCATTCATTTATGCCACAATTACACTAGCGTAAACCATCGTCCCCGGCAACTGCGCCAAATGTTGGAGGTCCCATCGTTGCAATAGCTCCAATGATCAACAAAATTATCAATCCGGAGGGATGAGCTACCCAGCTAGGGCATGGAAACACTCACACGGTTAGTGAGCTAATCCTGGCAACACAAATGGTTAACTCTACGAGGTGAGCTTCTCGGCCTATGGAGGAGCTAAGCCGCAATAAAGGGAAATCTCCATATCCACTTCTCTTCACCTCTAATGAACCCAAGCACACACACTACAATTGCAAGACGCACACAACACTAATCCTATCATGCAACACACTAATCGCAAGCGCACACACATAGATCTATCGAGCACCACACTCCAATCAAATCTACATGCACACACAAGCAAAAGGGGGCAATCACATAAGATTAGAGAGGGATTAACCACTAATTAGTTAAGATCTAGCTAATCTAAGCATCATAGGCAATCATGCGAAGCATGAGAGAGGCATAGTGAAAGATAATGAATCATTGATTAGTGTTAATCAAGTCTCATGAGCAAGGAGAAGCTCAAGGACTCCATAGCCACACACCTCAAGAGCTCTCACCAAAGAGTGCTCTCAACAAATGACTTGAGAACCCTAATTTCTTTTACACACTGCCTTATATACCTAGGTTAAAAATATGCAATGTCCAGGCGCCCAAGGCCTTTAGGACTCACCACTTACTGAATCCGCAACCTAGGCACAATCAGTGACCTATTCTTTACAACTTGGAACTCCCATTGAGCCTGTAACACATTAAAATATTACAATGGCTTGAAATAAATCGAGAATTTACAATATGTGACCATTTTGGGAAAACATGACAAATGTGTAACTCCAATCTTTACTGCTTCTTCCTGTTGATCTTCAATGTGCATCCGTACATCTCCGGTCTTTAGCAGCTTCTGTTAACCAAGGTTGACTCAGTTAACAATCCATTATTATCAAGATAGTCGATAAGAATCCAGGGTTCACATTCCTTTTAAAATCTTGGTATAAAATCGAAGCACTTAGGCAAGTTAATGACTATTTTGCTTATGAACCCGTGAACATGGTCTCTTTCAAATTCATTGCTTCCTTACCCTTGGTTGCGGCCAGCAACTATGCCCTCCTCCCGCTATTACAAAGGTATTTCATCATTGTTGCACTCTCCCAAAATTATAGAACATGTCTGATCTATAAATTTCTCTTATTGCTCAATATTTGTCGTGCTTGATGCTTGCACTTTGGCATATTGTGGAAATTCACCTCATATTTTGATGATTTGATGCACAAAGAATTTTGTCCCATTTCAAATCAAACAAGAAAGTGCAAATAGACAAGGCAACAAAGCAGGCTACTTCTCTACTAAGAAACTACCATCATAAAGCTAAGACATGCGTAAAGACCTACCATTTCACTATGTTTTATCTATACTAGTGTGGCGAGCGGCCTTCGGCCGCCTCTCTCTCTCTCTCTCTACCCTTCGTGCTATTCCACTATCGCGCTGCAGGGCACACCGCCGGATGAAGGATGTTGCACCATGTGGGGGGGGGGGGGGGGGGGGGAATCCCTCCTCCTTTTATTATAGTATAGATACTTATAAAGTGGATTTTTTAAAATTTGAACTTTAGACATTCACACTTGACTAAATGCATCAAGCAACAATGTAACAATGCATGGTAAGGAACAACCATAAGAGATAAGAGAAGTATTCCACCTAGGAACAAATGTATCGTGTTTGTGTGTGTGGCAGCCCAAATCTCAATTGCAAGGGCCATTTCACATGTGCTACTTATTTGGAAACATTATTAAAGATTAAATTGCATGTAAATACATGATCACATGCATTAAAAATAGACAAACATTATGTAGCTTAATCTCTACTCAAGCATTTTCCTTTGAGAAGCCCTACTAATTTCTTCTTGATTTTAAACACGACTTTTGCATACCATTGTGTAATTTGATGCGTGCCTAAGATTGTGTAAAAACTGGATATGATAGCACATTGTGTACGTCTCCCTTAGCATAGCAATTTGCTGAAATATAAAACATGGGAATCTGTAGAAGCAGTATGTTGGGATGGTTATATTTTTTTTTCAAAAGTGCGATAAGAATCTGCTTGATTGAAATTTTTGACTAGCAGGGCGGCTGTCAACTTATGGCCACCAAGTGACTTTTGTACAGGTTGTGGAAGTCAGAGTTTACAACTCTAGTTGCCTTCCATTGGAAGATTGGATGTATCATACAAGGTAACATATCAGGGTTTGCAACCGTAACTTTCTTGATGTATTTGCAATCAAGAAGCAAGCTATATCAGAATAAACATCTTGCTGTCAAGTCACGTTGGAGAGGGGGAATGGGAGACACACCCGACACAAAAAAAAATTGCCTCTCAATAACCCAAGGTGCTCAGGACACCCCACTCCTCTCAATTGCACCTTCAAACATTCACAATTTCAACCACAAGCAACTGACACATCTCGATGACACAATCTCAAACTCTTGGAGACACCAAAACCGCTATACCCCACTTGCTCTGATTACGCACACCACACACCAAGAAAAACTTCTCTCTCGCTCTCTCTTTGCACCACACACGTCACGGCTTGGGAGAAATATTCACACACATTGACACCTCACAATCAGGACAAGAACACGCACAACAAGAGAAGAAGGGGGGTGGGAGAGATCGACAAGAAGCAAAATCTAGAGGGTTGGGCCCGTTTTCTCTTCCAAGCTTGATTACAACAATGTTCCTTCCTTCTTCCTCCTTCCTTCTGTCCTTTTAGGGCTCTATATCCAAAACAACAAAAAAAAACCTTCTATAGGGCGAGTGCCCCTCTTTTTCCATATTTTTGGCTCCCCTTGCATGGGACTATCCTATTCTTGGATGGATTTCCTTGGACTCCAAGCTATACCGGAAGGGCCCCCTCCCTGATTGTCATGGCACAGTGACAAGGGTGGGAGACCCCCCTTTTTACTTCACCCCAAAAGAGGCCCTTTTGGATCGCGGGCATAGCACCATGTCATCACCTACTACATGCCAGCGGAGCTATCGCACAGCACCACCATAGGCCAACAACACGTTGAAAACCGCCAAAACGGCCACTCGCCACCGCGAGCAGCACTCAAAGGCAGGCAACCATCGCCAATGATGGAGGGGATCTCTCTCCCTCTCTCGGATGCTAATGAAGGCCTCACCATGTGCTACATATACTGCACCATTCTTTTCTTGGCTATTGCATATGGGCTCATAAGGTGGCCACATGGAGTCTTCCAGAGACCTGAGCCTCCAAGGCCTTCAAACTTTACCCATAATCCTCATAAAAGCCCCAAAAAAGTATTCACCTTTTTCTCCTTTCTTTCCAAGCTTTCCAATCTCTGCTTGGAACTTTGATCACCAAGACATAAGAACTGAGTGAAAGATCTCTTTGTCGGCTACAAATGGTATGAACCCCACTGCACTTTAGCTTCGACTCAAACGACGCATCCAAAAACTAGGAAAACCGTCTGCACCCGATCGGCAACTGCCATCATTTTCAAACTTCAGTATCTGGATTATCCTTGATGAGCCATAAAGATCCATGGCCTTCACTTGCCGCAAAGAACACAGAAAAACCCAAGCAAGCCTCCAAAAACATCAAATGGTACATCGACCAAGGTGACCCAACTGGCTCAAAAATGGCCTCTAGTGAAACTTCATGTGGCTATATCTTGGCATCCAGTACTCCAAATGACAATCTTAAAAGACTGACATGCCCCAAACGATGAGCTCTACAAATCCATATGATGAAACTAGCTTTGACCACTTCTCATCACTTGGCCTATCCGTCTCAGATCTGCAATGCACTCTAGCTTTGAACTGCCATATATTTTTCCATGTAGCTCTGTTTGATGAGCTGTGATGACCAACTTGTAAAGCATACTGAGGGCCACCTATGGCACTTACATTTATGTGCTTTCAACACTTTGACTAGGCACCCTTGACAGGAACCATAACAGAGCATTTTGGCCCTAAAAACCACATATAGCGTACATAACCGCTGCTCTTGGCCTGCTTTTGACCTTCATAGCTGCCCCATCACTTTGGCATGCTAACACCGTGAGCAAACCGAAAAACCTATTGTATATACAAAGTCTTATTCACGGTTTGTGTAAAATCTATTTAGGTTGGTTACCTAACCCTTTCTATTAAAACTTGATGCACTGCTGGAACCAATTTCCTTTGAAAATAGTGCCTGAGACACACACCATTCACTCTGTTGTTGAGAAGATGACCGTTTATCCGCATCAACAGATCAGTCCCATCAAGAAAACCCTAATGGAGTTTGTAGGGCCCTGTCCACTTCTTCTTAAACGTCTTCTAGAAGGTAAAATCCAGATAGCTTTTGTGCTTCATCACCTCATCTCCCCCTTCTCTATCAGCTTCTTTGGCAAGTGTTGGTTGAACTTCGTCACTCTTTTCTCCCACTGCTTCAGATAAAAATCCGTTGCCGCATCATGGTCCATCTTTAGAGCTTCAAGACTAGTTATCTTATCGTGCAAAACACTTGGTGAAATTTATCAATCCGCCACATACCTTTTAGTGTACCTAGTTGCACATGAATAGGCAACACCGCTTCCTTGCCATAAACCAACTCATAAAGAGTAAAGTTGGTAGCCATTTTGTAAGACGTCATGTACACCCACAAAAATTTATCAAGGTTAGCTTCCCACCCTTCAACCTGCTTGTATATATACTAGGTGATCATCTTGACTATCTATCCATTTGCACTCTCTACCAGACCGTTGCATTTTGGATGATATGGAGATGAAAACCTGTGTTGAATGCCCAGTTTCCCCACTAGTGCACGCACCAACATACTTCTAAATCCTTGACCTTGATAAAAAATGAGCATCCAAGGCACCCCAAAACAGAAACACATGCAATCAAAAATAAATTGGGCAATTTTATCAGCATTTAACTCCTTTACTGTTTTTGCTTCAACCCACCTGGTAAGATAGTCAATGGCCACTTGAATGTATTTCTTACTGCTTGTTGACTTGGGCAATAGACCAATGGCATCCAACCCCCACTTTTCAAGCGCATTTGGAGCTATGGTAGCCCCGCGTGGCTCGTCGGCTACCAGTCATCTCTCACCCATTGTTTGACATTAATCGCATGTTTTGCACCACTAGTGCACATCTTGCACAATTGAAGGCCACCAAAAACCACCTTTTAGAATGCAAAAAAAAAACCTGATCTTTGCCTTGATGATTGCTTTCCTCATGACACTGCTCCAACACCATGTCGATCTCCTCTTTATACAGAATCCTCTGCAGCACTCCATCTCTTCCGTATGTCATCAAATCTTCTCCCACCATAGTGAACTTCTATTCCTTTTGAACAATCCCCCTCTTTTGCATCTTTGACAATCCCTCCAAACATTGACCTGTGCTAAAAACATCATCAACCTCCTTGAGAGTTTCCCTACCCGCATAAGTAGTCGGTGCCACTTATAAGCTTGATACTTGAGTTTGCACCTGACTGCTAGCCAACCAATCCGATTCTTGATTTTGTTCTCTTCTAACATGTTTACACTGCACTTCTTTAAAAAACTTTAATAGCTTCTTTATGGAAAAAAACCATTTCTTGAGAGAATCTCTTATTACCTTCCATTGACCCAAAAGTTGTTTTATGACTAGGAGAGCACCACCCTTAACCACAAGCCTAGAAATGAAAACCTCCACAAAGTTCTTAAGCCCCAAGTGAAGTGTCAAGTATTCCACTTCATTATTTTTTTGAACACTGTTACCATATACATGTGGTAGTGATGTGTGTGAACACACTAGGACCGCGGGGCATTTTTTCCCTCTTTAAGAGGTTTTTCCCCCCGTGCATTGTATATACGCCCATCACTCTAGGGCTATCTATCTTTTCATTGCACACTAAGTAACACACTCTCTATTGTGTGCCTTGAGCTTCCTTCGTCTTCTCCAAGCTGTGTGTGTTTCTCTACAACCCTAATTCCAACAATTGGTATTAGAGCAGGTCACGTCCTCCCGGGCTTAGTCGCCAGCTGCTCCAGCACACGCCTGCTCACTTTCTCCGATTTCAATGAGATTTGGCGAGCGTTCGTAGGTCGACAAAGTTTTTGATTTGGGCTCATTTCGGCCTCCGTTTCCACTATAGGCAGTACTGGACAGGCTATTTCGTCATTTTGTGCAGAATTTCTGTCAGTGCCGTTTTTTGAATTATAGGTGCCTTATAGTCTTCTACGGTTTGTGCTATATAGCACAAGTTGTTCCCCCTCCGTTTCTCCTATTTCGGGCAATTTTCACATCAGGTGCAACATTTACCATGGCTGACAACAACAACACAGACGTGTTCAAGATGTTTGCTGCTGAGGACAGGTTGGATGGGGACAACTACCCTATGTGGGCTTATATGATGCAACATGTTCTTGTGTCAAAGGGTGTCTGGAACATTGTGCAGGGCATTGATGTACGTCCTGGTTCTGATGATGTAGGCGATGTTGAGGATGTTGCAGGTCTTACTGCAAGGATTGAAGCTGATAGAGTTGTTTTGCCTACGGCACAACAAGCTCGTTGGGATGTTAAGGATGCGCAGGCTCATGCATTGATTGCGTTGTCTGTGAAGCGCACCATTGTTCCTCACATCCGTTCAGCAAAATCAGCAAAACAGGCTTGGGATATTTTAGCAGGTCTTTATGCAAGCCGCAATGAGGCTAAAATTGTTTTGCTGTGTAAAGAGCTGGAGTCGAAGATTATGCATGAGGAAGATGATATGGACACTTTCCTTGCTAGTGTCAAGGATATCAATGAGCAGCTTATTTCTACAGGTGAAGTCATTTCAGACAGTTCCCTTGTAGAGACTGTTCTTGATGCCTTACCGGATTCCTACCAGACTTTTGCTAGTACTTGGAGATTGATGACCCAAGGAAATCCTGAAGTTGTCAAGTTTGATGCATTATGCACATTACTGTTGCAAGAGTCACTTTCTAGAAAAAACAGGACTAGGCAGCGTGCAGTTGAACATGCTTTTATTGCTTCTCAAAGAAAGGGTGGTTACAACAATGCAGCCACTTCTTATGGTTCTGCTGCGAGCGGAAAAAATTATGTTCCTAATGCCTCTGCTGGCAGTACTTCGTCTGGCAATTCTGGTGATAAGGGCAAAAAGAAGATGCGTTGCCATTATTGTAAAGCCAATGATCACTTGATCAAGTCGTGTCCTAAGTTGAAGGCCAAAGAGGCTAAGAAGAAAGAGGGTTGTTCCATTGCAAATACTAGTTCCACTACAAATGTAGCCATTGTTGAGTCTTCTGTGAAAGGAGACTGTGTTGCTGATGTTGATGCAGAATGGGCTTTTAGCGCAGAGTGCACTTACAATCTTGCTGTCCATGATGCATGCTTGTCAGTTGCTGCAGATTCACATGTGTGGTATTTTGACAGTGGTGCTACAAAGCACATTACCTCACATCGTGAATTGTTTACCTCTCTCGAGTCAGTTCCTCATGGGAATTCAGTCACTTGTGCCAACAACGCCTCTTATCCAGTTCAAGGAGTTGGAAAGATTGTGCTCACTACTGCTAATGACAGTTCCTTCACACTTGTTGATGCACTTTATGTACCTGAGATCAAGAAGAATCTCTTGTCTGTATCCGCACTTGCTAGACTTGGACTTGTAGTCAAATTTGTGGATGACAGATGTACAGTTCATCATCTCAGTTTTGGTGATGAAATTGTTGCATCTGGCCTTTTGTGCCGTGGGCTGTATAAGCTCACTTTGTATGACCAGTGTGGACAAAATTTTGCAAATGCTGTTGCAGATTCAAGGGCTATTTCAGATGCAAAACTTTGGCATGCACATTTTGGTCATCTGAATTTTGCCAGTTTGCTGCGTTTGCAAAAATCTGATATGGTTGCTTCTTTGCCGCCTCTTGAAGCACTTGTCAAACATGTTTGTGAAGGCTGTATTTTGGGTAAGATGCCGCTGTGAGCTGGATGAAAACACACACAGCGCCTCTATAATGACCCGACACACACTCTTGGGAAGATACACACACACACACACTATGGGGCACCACTCGGCTTACACAACACACCTGGCCGAGACAGGGAACACACCTCTGGAGTGAGAGGAGAGAGACTATCCACTTGCCCACTCCACACAGAGACACACACACACACACACACACAAAAACTCAGCTCAAAAGAGGAGAACTTCTGATGTTTAGATACAAATGAGCTTGGGCCAACACCAATGGGGCAAACAGCTCACACAATATGGGTAAAAGATACCAGATACAATCACAAATTGGAGAAGAAGCTTCACTCACCGGAGAAGATTACACGGAAAAACGGCAGAAAAATAGTGAGGAATTTGGCAAAATGGACAGCGCCATCGCGTTCGGAACGGCCCAAAACCCCAGTCTACAATGTCAAAGTGCTCAAATCCGACCTCGGATGAGCAGTTTACGGCCAAAACAGGCTCCAAAATGAGCAAAAACACACCTGCGGCTGTTCCTCCTCTCTTCTCCACGTTTTTTCTGGTCTTCTCTTTGTTTTTTTAGTTCCCACACTTAGCTTTATTACTTGGGCAGCCTTGGCCTTTTAGATGACCTCAAACGGACCCCGAACAGGCCAAAAACTGACCTCGCAGTGCATAGTTGTCACCTTTTTGCATCATCCGCACACCTGGCACTCAGATTTTTTCCAATAATGCATCTCGCCACCACGTGAAGTGGCCCCAAAAAGTGGTCCTAATGATGAACTTTCTGCATAACTCTCACCAGAAAACACCCACGTTGTGTCCGTCCTTATCCGCGTGCAAATATTGACCTCGTTCGCCCTCCTGACGCCACTAGATGCCATCTGACGCACCTGCTGACCTCACGTCGTTGGCCCGCGGATAGCTTCCTCGAGAAGTTTTACGCGCTACCAACTTCACTTTATTGTAGAAAAAACACATTAGTACTGATAATAGTGAAAATCGCTGCACTATGTACACCCTGTCCTACCTGTACACATGTGGGCCCCACGTAACCACCTGGCTCTGGAAAATGGGCAATCCTTTATTCGATGCACCATGCATGTGTATATACAAATGCTCAATCCATTTCTCCAAAAAACTCCTGACATAATTTGCCCACCCCCTAGCCTGCTAGAGCATTCATGCTCAGCAGCAGCACTAGTAGATGCTCATTCCACCTGGATCAAAAGGCCAAAGGCATATCGCCTGATTCACAAGAAGCATCATAACACCACACCTACATTTGTCAACAATCAACCAAAATGCACCATAGGCATATCCAACTAACACATCCGCCCTGTCTGGAGTTCCAAAAGCATAAATATTGCATGCCACATTCAACCCAACCGATAGAGACAACTCAAGTGACTCATCACCTGGCATCTTGGCTTCACCAGCCATAGAAACAACCTGCAAATCATGCACCCAAGTAGCTAAAAGCATTGTGTGAAGGTAAAGTTGTTGATATCCAAAGCACAAAAGTATCCCCGCAGCACACATATCCCCAGCATAGGCATCCACATAGCTGAGATTGGACTCATATAAGCCAAACCCCTTCTCATCATCATAAGCATACTCATCATCAAACATAACTTCATCCACATCATAATCATGGCTATCACCACTATCCATAGCTTCTAGCATGGGTTCATCAGTCTCCAAGAATACAGATCCTTGCTCTAAACCACAATCATTAAACCACAATCATGCTCACAAATCGGTTCAATCACTACACATACATCAAAATATGGCTTCAAAACAGGCTCCATATCCAACAAATCCACAAAATGGCTCTCAACCTTGACCTCTTCCCTAATTTCCAAGGAACTAGTATCCAAAGATACGTGCTCATCATCAATAACCTCAACCTCACACTCACACCCAGAATCACAAGGTACACAAGTATCCAATGCATCCTCTTCAAGACTTTTCAATCCTGTATCCAAAGCATTACTCACCTCTTTAGGCTCTTCCAGAAACCTGTCAACCTGCAAGACCTCTTTACGCTTCACAATAGACCTTGGGAAGAAACGAGAAACATCATAGGATAGGCTAATTTTCACCTGCTTAGGCTTAACTTCATCTTCCATGTCAAATCTATCTTGCACATGCATACCTGTACTGATACCATGTTCCTCAAGACGCTTAAACTTCCATTCCTTGTGCTTTGCAATGCATACCGCATCTTCAAAAGACTCGGGCCTCTTCAACTCACCCTCGAACCGCAACCAAGGTGACAAACCATCAACAAAAAACCTTTTCTTCAATGAACAAGGGGGGGTCTCATCCTTAAGAGCAACACACCAACGAGTCCATAAATCTGTAAAAACTTGTATATAGGCATCAACACCTTGACAAGAACCTTGCTTAAGAGCATTGAGCTCATTCCATACTGCATTTGCATCTTCCGCAACCTGGAAACGCTCTAACAAAGCTTCTATAAACTTGTCAAGACTCAAACCATAAGAAGAAGCCACTGCTTCTTTAGCTTCCAAATCCATGAACCAAACACGGGCCTCATCTTTCAAAAGCAATCCAAATAGCCTCAAAATCTTGTCCTCATCACACATATTGTTGCTTATGCATGCCACCTCGACTTGCTCCAGAAAGTCTTCCGCATCTTCACCACTTCTTCCATGAAATTCCGGATAAGAGAAAGCCATGGTTACCCAAGTTACAATGCTTTGAGAACCCCTACGAACACACGTGCAAGAACCCAAAACTTTTCACTACCCAATCCCTAGAAACTTCAATGGAGCTCAGCTTTAGATAAGGACAAACACATGCACATCAAATGAGTTTTCATAGTTAATCATCGGAATTACAACAGGCAAAGGACATTCCAGTATCTCTCTTAATCTTCTTGGCCCGAACATAAAGACTAGGCGCTGCTGGAAAAAGATCTTCCTGGACACATGAACATTAATCTGGATTCTTTGAGTTAAATGAAAAGGAGTGAATTGAGGGCCATTTTGATCATCCATTAAAGCCAACCATGAAGCTCCCAAGAAGGCACACCTGACTCAGCCTCTGATTTTGCCAAAATTTCAGCAGCATAACAGCATAAATGGCTCAAAATACCAAAAAATCAGCCATCATATCTTGGGAAAATTTCAACAGAGTTTCCCCAGAAGTAGAGCAGTAGGAACCCAAAATATAGACTGTCTATGTATGCATAAACTGTCAACAATAGAACCCGAGCATCAAGTAGGACTCACTAGTACATAGCCTATGGCGAGGTCACAAAAAGGGTGCTCCAGCTACCTGTATCATCGAAAGGATCTCCACATTTGAGAATCCCCCAGCTCAATAAAAACCTCACGCTATCGACCTCGACACGAAGGCTAATGCAAATCGCGTATAGTCAAGTCTCAGAAATGACTATCTTCCAGACCAAGTCTCAGAAATGGCTGGGACTGCCAAATACAACCAAGTATGGCTCCACAAATGCGTACAATGGCAGTTTCCACAAGTAACGTACAATCCAGCAGACAATGCGGTCAAATAGGCGCCAAGTGATGCATTCCCACAACAACTGCAAGTGACATAACTGCTAGTATATCACTGTACTCCAGCTACCTGTACCTGTGTGAATCACCTGTACCTATACCTGTAACCTGTAACCTGTCATCTGCAACCTGCAACCTCCAACCTGTAATCCCGAAGCTCGAAGCTCGAAGCTCGAAGCTCGAAGCTCGAAGCTCGAAGCAGAAGGTACTTGAAGAAGATCCTCCGTGGGGGCGCCAAAAGAATGTGAGCGGGATGAAAACACACACAGCGCCTCTATAACGACCCGACACACACTCTTGGGAAGATACACACACACACACACTATGGGGCACCACTCGGCTTACACAACACACCTGGCCGAGACAGGGAACACACCTCTGGAGTGAGAGGAGAGAGACTATCCACTTGCCCACTCCACACAGAGACACACACACACACACACACACACACACACAAAAACTCAGCTCAAAAGAGGAGAACTTCTGATTTTTAGATACAAATGAGCTTGGGCCAACACCAATGGGGCAAACAGCTCACACAATATGGGTAAAAGATACCAGATACAATCACAAATTGGAGAAGAAGCTTCACTCACCAAAGAAGATTACACAGAAAAACAGCAGAAAAAGAGTGAGGAATTTGGAAAAATGGACAGCGCCATCGCGTTCGGAACGGCCCAAAACCCCAGTCTACAATGTCAAAGTGCTCAAATCCGACCTCGGATGAGCAGTTTACGGCCAAAACAGGCTCCAAAATGAGCAAAAACACACCTGCGGCTGTTCCTCCTCTCTTCTCCACGTTTTTTCTGGTCTTCTCTCTGTTTTTTTAGTTCCCACACTTAGCTTTATTACTTGGGCAGCCTTGGCCTTTTAGATGACCTCAAACGGACCCCGAACAGGCCAAAAACTGACCTCGCAGTGCATAGTTGTCACCTTTTTGCATCATCCGCACACCTGGCACTCAGCTTTTTTCCAATAATGCATCTCGCCACCACGTGAAGTGGCCCCAAAAAGTGGTCCTAATGATGAACTTTTTGCATAACTCTCACCAGAAAACACCCACGTTGTGTCCGTCCTTATCCGCGTGCAAATATTGACCTCGTTCGCCCTCCTGACGCCACTAGATGCCATCTGACGCACCTGTTGACCTCACGTCGTCGGCCCGCGGATAGCTTCCTCGAGAAGTTTTACGCGCTACCAACTTCACTTTATTGTAGAAAAAACACATTAGTACTGATAATAGTGAAAATCGCTGCACTATGTACACCCTGTCCTACCTGTACACATGTGGGCCCCACGTAACCACCTCGCTCTGGAAAATGGGCAATCCTTTATTTGATGCACCATGCATGTGTATGTACAAATGATCAATCCATTTCTCCAAAAAACTCCTGACACCGCGTTCTAAATTTACAAAGGATGGTTCAGTTCGGGCCACATGCTGGTTGCAGCTTGTGCATAGTGATGTTTGTGGGCCCATGCAAACTCCGTCCTTGGGCAATTACCTGTACTTCGTGACTTTCATTGATGATTACTCCAGGCATGCATGGGTATTTCCGCTTAAAGCAAAGTCCGAAGTTTTTATGTGCTTCAAACAATTTCTGGCTATGGCTGAAAATGTCTCGAAATGTACTATGGGCAGCCTCCGTTCCGATCGAGGGGGGGAGTATATGTCTCATGAATTTAATGCATTTCTGGATAGTCGTGGGATAAAACACCAATGTACAGTGCCTTATACGCCTCAACAAAATGGTGTTGCTGAGAGGAAAAAAAGGTCACTAACGGAAATGGCACGATGTATGGTCAAAAGTCAAGCTTTACCGCATTCTTTTTGGCTTGAGGCCATCATGTGTGCCACTTATGTACTTAACAGGTGTCCTACAAAAGCTTTGCAGTCTATTACTCCATATGAAGGATGGCATGATAGAAAGCCTTCTATTGAGCACATGTGTGTTTTTGGCTGTTTGGCATATGCTTTGGTGCCTCAAGTGCAACGCAGAAAATTGGATGATAAGGCTGTCAAATGTATTTTTGTTTGTTATACTGCTGAAAGCAAAGGTTACAGGTTGTATCATCCGCAAACAAAACGTATTCTGGTTTCTCGGGATGTAGTGTTTGTGGAAGATTCTGTTTAGCCCTTGCTGTCATGTACTAGAGACAATAATGTAAGCTCACAGGACATTTATGACACTTTGTTGCCTCTTTTCAGTGGTGGAAATACGAATGTAAGTTCCAATGAGGCAAATGTACAGCATATGGGGGTTTCTTAAAATGTTTTAGATCAGCCTATTACTGATGCAGATGTACATGATGTACTTGATGAGGAAAGGGCTGAAAATGAGCAGGCTAGAGGTATGCCAAAATGGCTGGTGCACACTTTGCGTGAAAGTAAATTGGATGCACCTTTGTCTAGTCGTACTCGTTCAGGCTCTCGCCATGCATCTTATGCATCAGATTGTTATGCTTTGGCATTGTCTAGTTTACATGATGTTGAGGAGCCTCTGTCTTTTGATGAAGCACAAAATTCAGAAAATTGGATGGCTTCCATGGAATCAGAATATGATGCACTTATAGAAAATGACACATGGACTTTATGTGATTTGCCTCCTGGCAAAAAGGCCATTGGTACGAAGTGGGTTTACAAGTTGAAATGCAAGCCGGATGGTGAGATCGATCGTCATAAGGCTCGACTTGTTGCAAAGGGTTATGCACAGCAAAAAGGCATAGATTATGAAGAGACTTTTGCTCCCACTTGTCGTATGACTACTGTGCGTTTTCTATGTGCATTGGCAGCTCATTTTGGTTGGGATGTACATCAATCGGACATTGTTACTGATTTCTTGAATGGTGACATATTTGAGGAAGTTTATGTAACGCAGCCTCGCGGTTTTGTCATAAAAGGACAAGAGGACAAAGTGTGAAATGTAACAAGGCTTTGTATGGGTTGAAGCAATCTCCTCGTGCTTGGTATGAGAAAGCTGACACTCATTTGGTCAAACAAGGCTTTCGTAACAGTCCAACAGAAAGCACATTGTATGTAAAGCGTGAGGGTGATGTACTTCTCATTGTGGTTCTTTATGTTGATGATTTGCTGATCACTGAACCAAATGAGAGACATATTGCTGAATTTAAGGCCGATTTGAATGCTACTTTCAAGATGAAAGATTTGGGGCTGTTGCATCATTATTTGGGTATATAGTTTAAGCAGTGTGATGGTGGTATTGCCTTGTGTCAGAAAAGTTACATAGAGACATTGCTATGTAAGTTTGGACTTGAGGATTGCAAACCTATTGCCACTCCCATGAAACAGGTTTGAAGTTGAGTCTACATGATGCTGGCGATCCTGCTGATGTCACTCTTTACCAAACTGCTGTTGGCTGCCTCATTTATGTATGCAACACGAGGCCGGATATTCAGTTTGCAGTCTCACAGGTCAGCAGATTTATGCATAGCCCAGGGTCTAAGCATTGGCAGGCTGTCAAGAGGATTTTCCGCTACCTTAGTGGCACTTTACATCTTGGCTTGTTTTATCCCAAGGGGGGATCATTGCCGCCAGACTTACATGCTTTTTTGGACTCAGATTGGGCTGGTTGTTTTGACACGCGAGTGTCCACAAGTGGTTTTTGTTTCATGCTTGGCAGTTCATGTATATCATGGTTGAGCAAGAAGAAACCTACTGTGGCCACTTCGAGTTGTGAGGCTGAGTACAGGGCAGTCTTCACAGCTACGGTTGAGTGTGTATGGCTCAGACGCCTTATGGCTGATTTGGGTGTTGGATAGGACACTGCCAACACTATCTACATTGACAGTCAGAGCGCATTGGAAGTTGCAAGGAACCCAGTTTTTCATGCTCGCACAAAGCACATTGAGGTGCATTACCACTATGTCAGGGAGAGGCTCTCAGCAGGAGAGATCAGCTTGGCTTATGTGCCAACACATGACAACCTTGCAGATCTTTTCACAAAGGCATTGTCTCATGAGAAGCTTGAAGCTTTCCACAAAGCTTTGGGTTTACTCCCCTTTGTGGACTGATCCTGTCCTCAGGGCATGGCACTTCCCTTTACTCATGTGCCAGCTCTCGTTCACCGCATCACTCCAGGGGGTATTTGTTACCATATACATGTGGTAGTGATGTGTGTGAACACACTAGGACCGCCGGGGCATTTTTTCCCTCTTTAGGAGGTTTTTCCCCCATGCATTGTATATACGCCCATCACTCTAGGTCTATCTATCTTTTCATTGCACACTAAGTAACACACTCTCTATTGTGTGCCTTGAGCTTCCTTCGTCTTCTCCAAGCTGTGTGTGTTTCTCTGCAACCCTAATTCCAACAAACACCCTCCAAATCATAGGCTTTCGAGAAAATTACCGTACCTTGGGGATCTTGAATGATCACACCTCCTCCCACCTTCTGTAGAACTCTTCTATAAGTGCCATCAAACCACATGGTGAAAGCTTCCCTCAAGTCTAGCTCCTCTGTAGCATCCTCCCTCACCATGCTTGGGTAGATGGGTAGATCCACTTCTTTGTTGACCAAAATATCAGCCAAATAAGACCTACTCGTGTGATCAATATTGAATTTGAATTCAAACTCCTGCAACTCAAGTACCCATTTTCTTATCCTTCTCCCCACCTGGAGGTGAAGCACCACTTCAGGAAACAAATTGTTAGAGGTGAGAACCAAATGTTTTTGAATAATCAAATAAAATTTGAACCTGTGGCAAGAAAAAACCAATGCCATCAACAACTGTTCAACCTCGGTATTTGATCTCTCCCCCGCTAGTCACTTTGCTATCAAAATAGATCGGCTTGTAGCACTCACCCACCTTTTGCATCGACTCGCACCTATGGAAATCCTACCCAACATCATGGCCACATAAAAAACATCCTCATTGTTAGAAGGACACACAGTAGGCAGCTGACATAGTATCTCCTTCACCTTGTGAAAGGCTACCCGTGCATCCTCAGTCCATTAAAAACCGTGAACCTACTAGCTCAATGTTTGAAGGGGGTACACATATTGGAAAAGCATCGAAAAGAACCTGGCCAAATACTCGAGTTTGTGCACAAAAGAAGCCAAACCTATCGCATTAGTAGGGGGTTTCATCAAAACCAAAGTCTTTACCTTTTCTAGATCCACTTCAATACCATTTTGGGAGACCACATGGCCCAAAAGATGAGCTTGTGGCTAAGCCAACTTGCACTTCTTTGTGTTCAATTGTCCTCCTTCCTCATCTAGTCTTTGGAAACAAAGTTTCAACTTGGACAGGTGCTCTGCTCTGGAACTATAGCAACCAATATCATCCATGAAAACTCTGATAAACTTATCCAGGTACGGCCCAAACACCTTATTCATCCAATCCTGAAATGTAGCATACACATTCAACAATACAAAAGGCATCCCAAGGTAAGAAAAACATCCCCACAGTGAGATGAAGGTAGTCTTCAGTTGATCCTTGAAAGCCATGCCAATCTGAAAGTAACCCAAAAAGACATCCATAATAGAATACCACTCATGACCTACAACCTAGTTCAAAATTTCATCTTGAAATGGCAAAGGCTAGTGGTTCTGCTTGGTGGCAGCATTTAACAATTTATAGTCTACACAGACCCTCTACTTCCCATTCTTCTTCAGTGTGATAACAACAAGGGAGGCACACTCAGCTTCTCACCAGATCATATTTGGGATGAACTCACCCTAGTTGAAAATATGTCTATTTGATCTTCCGTCGTTGTCTCCTTTTGCTAGACTCTGGCTGCTCTTTCCTCTCGTCCACTTTCTCTTTGCCTTTCCTATCTCTGGTTT
Source organism: Adiantum capillus-veneris (assembly GCF_014529385.1). Taxonomy (NCBI): domain Eukaryota; kingdom Viridiplantae; phylum Streptophyta; class Polypodiopsida; order Polypodiales; family Pteridaceae; genus Adiantum; species Adiantum capillus-veneris. Next base: position 22,143,130 of record NC_140940.1, on the reverse strand, counting down.
CCCACTCCATCTTGGTCTCCCTTTTGTCTCTTGATCTTTTGTTGGCCATAACATTGACCTACTGCCGGTGAGCCCCAATAATGTTAACCCTTTTCACTTCATCAATACCTAGTGGAGTAGGTAGTGCTTGATTTTCAACACCTTGCTGCTCCCTTTGACCATTGAATTGTGCTTGCCCTTGACCTCGACTAAATAGAGGATACATGCCGCCTCTCTCCCTCAATGAATGAGGGCAATCTAGAGCATAATGGCCCTCCTCTCCGCAATCGTAACACCTACTAGGCAATTGCCTAGCCCTGGCTCTTTCTGCCCTTGGTTTCCCTCTGTCCATTACACTCAAATGCAACTCTTTCATTTTCTCATTCAGATCTTGAACAATGCGTACCCATTGTTGAGGAATTACTACCGCTCCTTGGTTTTCTCGATTGTCCGCTTGAACTTCCTCCCTTGGAATTGGAGTAGGGTTCGGGGTTGTTAATTCGTACCCCAATGCGCCTTGCTCGATCTTCTTCTTGACTTTCCTGTTTTTGGCCCGAGCAATAGCAAATGCCCTATTGTAATTTTTTGGGCTTTCGAAGTCCACCTTCTCTTGAACCTTGGGATGCAAATATGCCATGAATTTTTCCAACTTAAAGTACTCACGATCGTTTTTTAGCTGCATGGAAACTTCAAAAACCCTTCAATATTCTTCAAAACGTGTGAGAAAAGCTCCAAAATTCCTCATTCACATCCTACTTCCAATTCTTCAATCTTGCATCTAAATCAACAAGAGATACCTCTTTCCAAAACTCCTACAAAAATGGAGTCCGCAAAGACGGCCACATGAACCTCAGTTCACCTTCCAAATCATAAAACCATGTCTTTGCCCTTCCTTGCATCAATAGGTGAAATTTTTTGCATCTTGTTATCCTCAATAGGCATATGCAATGACAACATATACAACTCGAAGTTGGCCATCCACTCTTCCGCATCTTCTTCTCAGCTAAAAATTGGACCATAACCTCTTGCTGCCATCTCTTCTTGATGAAAACCCGCTTCTCTGATCAAATCCAAAGAGATTTAAATCGGTTTCTCCTCAGAGGGGGCACTAGAAGATGGAGAGGGGGAATGGGAAACACACCCAACACACAAAAAAATTGCCTCTCAGTAGCCCAAGGTGCTCATGACACCCCACTCCTCTCAATTTCACCTTCAAATTTTCACAGTTTCAACCACAAGCAACTAGAACAGCTCGACGATACGACTCAAATCTCTTGGAGAAACCACAACCACTATACCCCACCTACTCTGATTACACACACCACACACCAAGCAAAACTTCTCTCTCGCTCTCTCGTTGCACCACACACATCACGGCTAGGAGAAACACTCACACACACCGACACCGCACAATCAAAATAAGAACACAAACAACAAGAAAAGAAGGGGGGTGGGAGAGATCGACAACAAGTAGAATCCAGAAGGTTGGTTGGGCCCATTTTTTCTTCCAAGCCTGATTACAATGATGTTCCTTCCTTCTTCCTCCTCGCTTCTCTCGTTTTAGGGCTCTATATCCAAAACAACAAAAAATAAACCCTTATAGGGAGAGTTCCCTTATTTTCCCCTATTGTTGGCTCCCCTTTACATGGGACCATCCCTTTTTTTCTTGTTCTTGGATGGATTGCCTTGGGCTCCAAGCTACACGAGAAGGGCCCCTTCCCTATTTGTGATGGCGCTGGAAAGGGGGAATGGGGAACACACCCTGCACACAACAACACAATGCCTCCCTATAGCTCAAGGTATCCATAGCACCCCTAACCTCTCAGATAACACCTTCAAATCAACCAATTTGCACTAATGGAACAATCCTTGCACACAAAACAATACTCTCCTACTCTCCCAAAACACTATTCAGCCCGAATGCACTCCAATGACTTGACTCACCTTTTTTGACTCATACAACATTCCAATTCTGCCCTCTTTGCACCACAAACTAATCCTTAGGCACACACCTCTGCAGGCACCAATATACACACAAAGATCAAGAGAAAAGGAAGAGGAGGGGGAGAAATGACACAAGGAAGTGGGGAAATGGATTAGTATTACTTAGCAGTGAGATAGTAAAACCATTCCAAAGCTCCACTCGCAAGCTTCAACACAAAAAAATTCCACACCCCTTGTCCGCAGGTCTTCACAGTGCAAAAGAAACCCCAAAATGGGCCATCTTTTGATATTTATACAAGAGCTCATCCCTATTTCGTAAATTGGGGAGCACTGGACACTTGTCCCTTTGCTAATTAGAAGGCTTGCATGGGATTTGTTTCCTTTTAGGAACTTGAACTTCACCTGATATTTTCAAAGGGGGTGCACTAGCAATGTCGCTAGTGCCCCTATGCCTTTTTATATATATATATATATATATATATATATATATATAATATTTACCTCTGCCCCTTTGGATTTTTCCTGCTTGGACCTGCTCTCCATTTGCCCACTTTAGAAACTTCCTTCTTTATCACCTTTGATGGCCGCCAAAATTTTCCCCTTTGACCTGCCAGGGAAACCTTTTAACTGCCCTTCCACTGCTCTTTAATCCTTTGAATTCTCTCCCTCATATCCACATGGCACCTCCCCTACCCCTAGGCACTAGTGAGGTCTTGCTACCCTTGTATTCAAAAGATGGGGGCCCTTAAGGGCGCGGGACTGGCCGCTTACAAAGTTCCATGTCATCAATGTTGATTGCAGCCATTCAACTATCTAGCAGCACCATCGTGCACCCACCACCTCCGCCAATGGTCAAAACGGTGACCACCTCCGCCTCGCAGGGCCTCCTTGCAGCGCTCGCATGCCAACCTCCATAGCCATGCGAGGAGAGCTCTCTCTCTCTCTCTCTCTTTCTCTCTCTCCCTCTTGATAGTCTATAGTGGGTCACAACTTATGATATAATGCCTCCATAGGTGGACTCGCTTTGTGCATGTGGGTTCTTGTTACTGCCACGTGGAAATCTATGGTGCCTCAGCCTCCAAACCGACAACCCTCCGCCAAATAAAACCAAAAAATTCATTTTTTGTCTCCTGCATGTAATTTCTTGCAAGTGTCTTCTTAGAGATCTGATGATCGAGCCGTAAAGAACAATCAAAACTCATTGTTTTTTACTTCAAATTATTTGCTCCTTGCCGCCTTTCATGAATTCCAAGCCTCCCGAAACCATATGTGAGCCAAGTGTATCCAAATTTACCAAATCATAACTCGACAACCGGGAGCCTCATCGAAAAGCCGTGACTTCCTATTGACTTCACACGGTGTGCTCTATTTTCTTGAACACAAGTGCCCAAAAAATGTGTGGTGGCACGCCTTCCAATGTGGCCAAATTGGCATAGACCCCACCCCCGAAAAAATTCCCAATCCTTGTATCTTGATGTCCGTGACTCTAGTTGCCGATCTGAAAAGACCAGTAGGCTCCAGAAATCAAGCACTATGCACTTATGACTTCAACCTAGCTTTGACCACATGGCTTCATCAGGCCTTCCCGTCCCATATTTGCAATGCACTATACCTTCAAACTTAAATATTTTGGGCATTGTAGCTCCGTTCGATGAGCCGTTTGGACCTGCTCCTTTAGCAACTCAAGCTCTACATTTCCAAGTAAAAAGATTGCACCTTGAACCTCTTTTCCCATCTAAATTAGCCCCTCCTAGAGCTCTTATTGGCTTATAAATTTCATCAAACATACATATTTGTTGTTATCTACCTACCCAGGATCTTTGTAGCTATCCCAACTCTTTGCAATGCATCTGCTAGCCTGCACATACCTTCCCATGCCATCTTCTATGGTCGACCAACTTTGGTTTCACCATCATTGCCCATCCCCTAGTTGAGCATTCATGCTCAACCATAAAATATTGTTATTGCACTACAAACACTGAGCATGCTATGAGAAAACCAGAAATCACTCAACTGTATGTATATAGTCTTATTCTTAGCATATTAGAAGCTTGCTTAGCTTGGTTGTCCAACCCCCTCTAGTAGAGCCTGATGTACCATTGGCACCAACTCCCTTTCGAAATAAATCTTGAGACACACACCATTCACCCTATTCTTGAGAAAGCAACCATTCATCCTCATTAGTGAATAAGTACCATGAATAAGTACCATTGGGAAGATCCCGGTGGACCTTATAAAGCCCTGTCCACTTCCTCTTGCGTTTATTTTGAAAGGTGATTTCAAGATAGCTTTCGTACTTCATAACCAGATCACCCTTCTTGATCAACTTTCCTGGCAGAATATTTGTTCATTATGATCACATCGCCCCCATAAGCACCATAGCTCTACTAATAGGACAATTTCATCATTTTCATGTAATTTACCACTTGACATTGTAATTTACCACTTAACCTTTATGCATGCTCTCTACATTATGAGCAGATTGGCCACATAACCACAAGAACTCTGCTAATAGGATATTTTCATCATTTTTATGAAATTCACCGCTATACCTTCATGCATGGTTCTATAAGCAACATTGAAGACATTGAACTTGTGTATCTCTCCGAACTTGATTTGGCCTCACTGCACGTGGTGTGGATCAAACTTGCAGATTCATACATTACAAGCTCAATGATAAAAGAACAATGATACTACTATTGATAAGAGAGGAATGCTCTAATACATTTTTCTAGCTCCTTTGTTCAAGACATGCAAAATATTGTATAACACCATACAGGAGGTGTGGACGCTTCGGTACAACCAGAGTTGCTTCTAGTACTAAGAGCTCATGGCATAGCTACCTAGTCTACAAGTGCTATATTATGTTTGCACTCCAAAGGAAAATCTAGCAGATTTGATAATACTAAATTTGTTGGGGTGAAGCAAGTCAATATGGGCTTAATTTTCTTAAAGAAGGTGGACCTGCAGGGGGAGGCTAGTTGTGAAGGGGGCTTTGGGGGAGGGGGATGACAGGGTGGGGGAGCAAGAGGGGGAAGGGGGTTTTCTATGGAGGGGGGAAGAGGTTGGGTAGAGGTGGTGTGATTGATACAAAAAAGCAACCAAACCTTGTCCAAGGAAGCTAGAGTGAGATGGCTTGTTTAAGTCTATATTGAGGACGCGCAAGCTAACAATATAAATATATATTACATCAAATATATCAAGTTAACAATATAAATAAATATCCAGTATATCAGGTATACACTACTACTTTGGATGAAACGAAAAAGACTCCACATTTTGTGACCAAAACAAGCATTGAGCAATATCAAATCACAAATATTATCAAGTATTGTTTTTGCCCTAGAATTGAAGCTTTTACAAAAAACTTGATATAGAAAAGCAACAAAACCTTGCTCATGCAATTGTAATGGTTTTAATTTTTCTCAGTTCTTTCAAATCATAATTTGTTTCTAGCTACACATTAAGGCAAAGAGGCAGTCAAAATCTGTTTGTTTTCTCTTTTTTTTTTGAATTTTTGGAATTTTGGAATTTTGTTTGAATCCTAAATTAAAAATATCCACAAAAAAACAACAAGAAAATGTAAGATAAAAAATAAATCAATAAAACAAAAATAAAGAAGTAAAAATCTCAAAAGAAAAAAAGAAAATCAAATGCACCTTTTTTTTGTTTTTACAAATATTTCTTTCTTTTTGTGATTTTTTCGGGGTTTTTATAAAAAAATTGATTTTTAAATTTATTTTGGCTTTTTTAGGAATTTTTCTTGTGATTTTTCCAGATTTTTAAAGTTTTTTTTTAAATTTAAAAATTCTATTTTCAAGGTTTATTTACTAATTTGTTTGTCTTTTTCTATGAATTTTTCTTGGTTCTTTTATCTGAGTATCTCCTTTTTGGGAATTTTGTGATTTTTTTAATAAAAAATTTGATTTGAAAAATTTCCTCTTTTCTTGGGTTTTATTTGATTTTGATTTTTATGGTTTTTTTTGGCCCCTCATGTTTTTGAATTTTTTTGAAATGTTAAACTCTCTTTTTTATGTTTTTTTGAATTTTTATTGTTGTTTTTTTCTTTTTCGGGTATTCTTTTGCTAATATACAAATAAATGAAGTGAAGATGAAATAAATCAAAATGAAATTTAATTAAAATGAAATAAATTTAAAAGGGAATGAAAATGAAATGAAAGGGGATGAAATGGAATGAAATGAAATGATATGAATAAACTAAATGAAATGATGTGAAATAAACTAAATGAAATGAGATAAAATAATGAAATTTTTTTTTCCTTTTTTAAAAGGAAAAAGTCAATGCCTAAGGGGCCTATTGGCAGCATGTGCACCGTTTTTTGGCAGCACCAAAAAAGGGAAGCGTGTAGCGCAAGTAGAGGAGGTGGGTGCTGGGTTAGGCCCGTAGGCATAGGGAAAGGATGAAGAGGGTGTCGGTGCAGAGAGAGAGAGAGAGAGAGAGAGAGAGAGAGAGAGAGAGAGAGAGAGAGAGAGAGAGAGAGAGAGAGAGAGAGAGAGAGAGAGAGACAGAGAGAGAGAGAGAGAGAGAGAGAGAGAGAGAGAGAGAGAGAGAGAGAGAGAGAGAGAGAGCTAGAGTTTTGATTTTTTATTTATTTTTTTGTCTTTTTGTGTTAAAGGTGTGTGTAAGTGGGTGTTCACTCGTGTGTGTATGTGTGTGTGAAGTGTGTGGTGTGTATTTTGATTTTTATATTTTTTTGTTTTTTGTGGATTTTTTATTTGTTTCTTTTCATTTCTCCCTTTGTTTTCTTTTTTTTCTTTTTTGTATATTTTGTATAATTTTTGGGTTTGAAAATGGTTTTTTGGGGGAAGGGGGATTTTTTTGGGTGTTTTCTCTCCTAATAAAAACAAACCAAATAAACGAAAAACAAAAAGAAAAACTAAAGCCAAAAATAAGAAAAATAGGTAGAAAATAAGAAAAATAGGCACAAAATTTCCAAAAAAGAAGAGAAAGTAGAGAGGGAGTGGTGAAGTGATGTGGGGCGTGGGTGTGTGTATATTTTTTTTAAAAAAATGATGAAGAAAAATAAAAAAATTGCTCGAGTTAAAAAAATAAAAAAAATAAACCAAAAATGGCCAAAAAATTAACAAAAATTCACTATTTCACCAGGCACGTTTCAAAATTAGCAAAAACATGCAAAAATACCAAAATTTAGCAAAAACATTTCTTTAAAACATGCTGACAGTTTAGCTCAAAATGCGTCACTTAGAAATGACATTGCACCATTCAATCAATCCTTCATCGAAATACCACTCAAAATGAAAACAATTTTGACTGTTTTAACTCGGTTTTTGACCCAATTTGACCCACAATTAGTCTAATTAGTGGCCTAGTTGAAACATTACTACATAATCAGCAATTGCAATCAAAATTAGTGTACTCACATTGCACTAAAGCAACGTGTCAATTCCAACTCCAAATGATGCCTACACACATATGTGTGTACTTACCTCCACTTTACCGCACCTTCACCTACATGCAAGCAACAACAAATCTCATGTGTAGCATCAATTTTATTAAAATTAATCACATAAGATTAATGGGCATGCATCCAATCAGTGATTTTAGAACTGTGTAACACAAAAAGCCCATTTAATTAGAGGGGATTATTAGCAAAAATCCCTTAATTACACACTAAAAATCGCTCAATTCTACATGAAAGTTTTTGTAAATTTCTTGCAAAAGAGTGCTTGTCTTGCCTGTAATTAGACTCATAAGTACATGCTCATTCAATGGCTAGTAGATTAGTGTGAGATTAGTGTGTGCAAAGAGGAAAAAAACACAAAATTGATCTACAAGCTACACAAACCAAACCGTATCACTATTCCTACAACCAGCACCGATTCCTAATGGAAATTAAAACTCAAACCATCACACATGTGATCCTCTAGCTTAGGCGCTCGATCCTCGACAACGGTGCCGTTGGCGGTTGTAGCATATCACACAACCCACCGACATAATGTCAATCTGATGGATCAAAACCCGGATAGTGCATGGAGGCGTGTATGCAACAAACATGATAGATTGAGGACTCTAATGAGAGAGTAGGTGTTAGTGATTAGAGAAGAGGGAATGAAAGAAGAGATGGGAAGCTCTTCGCACAACACCTTGATCCATCACTCAACTCTCTCAAGCTCAAAGGCATGATGCTAATCTCTCACTAATGACTAACATTCACACAAAAAATCATGCACATACAAGCATATGGAAGCCAAGATTAGAGAAATGCAATGCCATTGCCTCAACACATACACACACACACTCTAATCAAGCACACAGATGCAGAAAGTGCACAACACATGTGGAGATTAGCAAGAGGAGAGAATGATTAGATGAAATCAGAGACTAATAATCACAAATCTAAGCATGACAACACATAGCAACATGGGAGAGAAGCATAGAGAGACAAATAGCTTTGCATTATCAATGTGAGAGAGGAGCTCCATATCTATAGCCACCTCTCTTCTCTACTCTCCAACCTTGCTCTCAAAAGAATGAGCTTCACATTGTAGTATTTGACATTTTAAGAAGTGGTTGGCCACCCAAATGTGCATAAAAATCTGGCTCACAAATATAAGCTGGAACTCTCATAAAGCCCGTAGATACAAGAAAGATATGTATGCACATGTGTGTATACATCAATAGAAGCACAATGCATGTTGTTGGCTAGCTTGTCGAGATAGAGTCTACACTCAAGGTATCGCATGTGTAGTGACATTCCATTGATGCAATCAAAAGCAAATAACACATCAGCCATGGCGTAGATTGGTTGGGACCCCATCAAATGTCATTCTCCTCTTGTTCCTCTCTCTCTCTCTCTTTCCCCCTACACATCTCTACTTCTCTCTCTCATTTCCTCTCTTCATGGAAGGTAAAGGAACCATCATTCATAAAAAATCACTCATTAATGCAAGGAAAGAGGTATATGATTTGTGGAAGTGTAAAACCTAAATCTTCACCATTTCAGTTATGTGAAAAGCTTGCTGCCCCTCCATTGTTGGTAATGGAGGTGCTCAATTGATCAATCTCTTTTATACATAGCACATGGGCTCTCTAGAAACACATATTCTCGCTTAGCCCTTGAGTCTTCATGACAATTGGCATCTAAAGAAGATAGATCATGCTGGAATACACAGATGGCATCTTCGTTCTCGTAGATCCATGGCTCTAGTATGGATACTACCCTCATTTCAGTACTCTCCCGATGCACCCTGTTTCTCCCTGATTAGGTAGAGATTATTGGGTGCATCAGGCAGGACTTGACTCAATTGGATACTAGGAGGACATAAATACATCCAACACATGAGTTTCATACAAAGATGGCTTTCTATATAGAGCATCTTCTTCGGCTTAGGGAGGATGGATTTATGATCAGACTCAAATACATGGATTTTCATAATAACTAATATCTAACCCTCCTAAATGATTTTCTCATGTTAAGCTGATCATTTAATATGGGAAAGTACCAAGGGAGAAAAAGCTAGAATATTGGTTAGGCTGGCAAACCGGTCACAGTAGGGATCCAAAAGAGAGAAAATAGGGATCCAAAGGGGGGGCCATCTGCAGAAGAGCAATGTGCATGAATGGTGCTTCAAACACCTTAGGGTTTAGCCCATTAAGACTTCTAAATGCTAAGGTTCCAAAATTCAAAGGTAATGTCGAATGGCCAAAGTGTGGGGAATTCGGATGGTCATGGGGAAGACTAAAAAGTCTTCCCACATCCCTAGGAAGGAGGGGGTGAGCCCAATTTGTAGGGGATGAGAGAGAAACACATACACACTCTTCCAAGCTCCCTTTACACAAAGAGCATAGTGGACACATGTTAGCTTCCTAGCCCAGTTGCCCCCAAGGTGCATTCAAATCCTTTGGATGGCCATAGAGGTGGACCAATGAGAATTAGGCTAGAGTAAATTTAATTTAATTCATTTAAAACACTTGGTAAAAGAACCAATAAAAATTAAGCTCTCTAAAAGACTATTGGGCAGTCTCCCAAGGGGTCCAATGAGCATTCAACAGCCCAATGGCTTGCCTGATTCCTATTGGCCAAAAAACTAAGAGGTCCAAGAGAGTTTAATTGAATTATTTAAATACCTAAATCTCTCACAAAAGGGAGAAGGGGACACGTGTCACAACGCTATCACTTATGCTTCTTATTTGTCATTGGCTAAGCTTTGCAGGGGCCAATAGGATGCCATCATGAGCAAATAGCAAGAGGGGTCGACCAAGAGAGAGAGAGAGAGAGGGGTATGATTTTTGCAAGGCATTATCACGCACACACTAAAACAATCTCATGTGTGAAGTAAAAGAAGACTATCTCCTTCTCAAGCTTTAATGGAAAGCTCATCATCTACTCCAAGCTTGTGAGAAGGGAGTCCTACACCAACAACTCTTGGCTTTGTGATGCAAATCCAGCCAAGAGCCAAGCTCCAATGCATGCTCATCTCCTCTACCATGCTAGTTACTAGGCTATGCTAAGCTATTAAGAGTGATTATGTGAGGAGACATACTTCTTTCTCGTAAGAATACTCCTTCTTCCTCTCGATCTAATCTCATACCCTGCTAGCTCTCACCATCGTCGAAGGTGTGTGAGATCTTGGGTTTGAGACCGTGAGGCAATTAATGTTATGTTTTCAAGTGTAAGCTTGGTGCTTGAAGCTTCCATCTTCATTGCACCAACAAGTTATTGAAGGAACACAAAGTATTGTATTTTAAAATGTCTCCCTTGATGGGGGAAACCTATAATACAAAGCCTTTTGGAGGGGAGACCAGCTCCATGTAAATCCTGTCCTCAACTGTTGTCAATAGCTTAATTTCTCTCTCTTTTTGAAGTAGTGTTTATGCCTATCTAATTAGGGGTTATGATTTTTTTGCTCTCTCCATCCAAGCACTCTTGTTATGCTCATTAGGAATCTAGTCTTAATGAAATGCTCACTATGTCTATGTTATTTTCCACAACACACAAGTTGCTAGACCATTAAGTGTTACATTGGTATTAGAGCACAAGGTTTCTCTTTTCTTGCTCAAGAAGAAAGGTCCTCAAGCTAACAAATGGTTGGTATTATTAATTGCAATTGAGTAAGTAGAATAGGGATTTTTTAGCCTTGCAGTGCGTCTGCTTCGTGTAGATAACGGGGCATCACCGTCAAGAGCTATGGTCTTAATAGTGGAATCCTACGGGGCTTGCCTACGGCTTAACCACTATTGAGCTATTAGAAGCTTGACAAGAGCCATTACTGTTTTGGTGGTGAAAGACCCCCTCTTCTATTCCTTGCAATTAATGATATTTGAGTCACAGGTACAAGAGCTTGAGTGCTTTTCTAAAGGGGTTAAGAGGAGTAGCAACTAGGGCTTGAAATGCCAAAGTACACTGAAAATTTTACACCTAAAAGTTATTAGAATGGTTGACATTAGTAAAGAGAGTGAACTTAATGTTGATAGCTTTGATTTTTCTAATGAACAAGCTACTAATGATGTCCCTATGCTTGTTAATGACCTTCTTACTAGGCTTCAACAAGCCATCGGCAATCCATCCCTCCAAAGTGAAGTACAACAGTAGCTACGTACTCATGGGATTGTCCAAACTCTCCAGCAAGAAGAGAGAGTACCTAGGAAGCCTCCTTGTGAGACTTCCAAAAGAGGCCTCTCTCCGATAAGGGAAGAAGAAGAGGATCCGTATGAAGGGCTCAAAATTCTACTACTTGATGACGCATCTCCTTCTCAAAGGAGAACTCAAGTTTCAATGGTAAAGCCCCCACCAAAAATAACGAGAAAGAAGTGAGTCTCTTGCCACCTCAGGGGAGATGGCTCTACGAAGACCGCGGGCAAAACACTCTCCAACACCCCTTAAACAGAGAAGACCATTGCACACTTCTCTACGCCATGATTCAAAGAGGGAAGAGAGAAAACAAGAGAAGAAAAAGGCAAGAAAGAGGTCACCCTCTTCTCCATCTTCTTCATCCTCTTCCTCTTATCAAGAAAGTGATGGTGCAGACAAGAAGGAACAAGGGAAGAAAAAGGCGAGAAAAAGGTCACCCTCTTCTCCATCCTCCTCAAATTCTTCCTCTTCTGAAAAAAGTGATGGTAAAGCTTTTAAACCACCAAAAAGAAGAGGCCATAGGAAATCCTATGCCGCATGGAAGAGGTCATCCAAGCTCAAAAAGTTCAAAGAGGGAGGAAAGAACATTTCTTTCCTTACCTATGATGGCACCTTTGGTGCTACAGACAAAGTTTTGGCCGTCATCCAACAATTCGATGCGGCGTTTGGAGATGAGGGCTTCACGGGGTCCTCTAAGCTATGCCATGTAGCTATGTATTTTCAAAAGTCCACCAGGAAATGGTGGTCTAGCCTACGAGCAAATGGTGAAGCTCCAAAAACATGGAAAGCTTTAAGAGCTTCCATCATGAAGCATTTTTTGGCTACCGATGCTAAAGACAAAGTACTCACCCAATGGTGAAGCTTGAAGCTCTCTCCCTACAAATCTATTCACAAATATGTACACAAGTTTTGGGTCTTACATCTCAAAGCCAATGTCATAAAAAAGATGGATTTTGGAGAGCAAAAACAACAATTTTGTGCGGGTTTAACTGAAGATATGGCGGAGTATGTCAACTCCCAAAGACCACGCACCTTATCTGCAGTCATACACCATACCATGGTGGCTTCACAAATTGATTTCCAACAAGGGGATAAGAGAAATATTAAGCCCATGGAGAACAAGGACCGTAATAACAAGCCCAAGGGGAAGGACAATGTCCAAAAGTCTCCTAAAGGCAACACCAACAACAACAAAGCTAAGGAGAAGGAAGTTTATAAAGGCAAAAATAAACTCTCTCCTGATGAAGAGCTTGAGAGTTATCATAAAGATAACTGATGTTTCAAGTGCGGGGAGCAAGGGCATGCCTATCGTGCTTGTACCCACAAGAATACACGAAATGAGCCTCCTAGAGCTACCTTGATTGAAATCCATGAAGAGGATGCTTACCACAAAGGATCTCCTCTATGCCATGCTTTGGGAAATGTAAGAGAACATGATGCTTTTATCATCTTTGACCCTGGTTCTACTCACAATTTCAGCTAGGAATCCAAGCCTTTGAGATGGGAGATGTCCTACCTACCGATGGTGCTTTCAAGGGGCAAGAAGCCTCAGTCACTCCCTTAATTTGGAAATTAAGGTTCCATGTCCAAAGCTATGTGGACAAGGAGGACTTCTTTATCTCTCCTCTCAAGCATGAGGATGTAATCCTAGGGGCACCATGGTTTGATAGAATGGCTGCCAATGTTAAATTCCTTGAAAGGAAAATCTACTTTAGGTTCAGGGAAAAAGATATGTACATAAATGCTAAGGAGTTGGGTAACACCATACCCATTATACATACGCAAGCTTTCAATAAGTCAATAAAGAGCTATATTTTTGTGTACATGATTTTTGTTAAAGATTCTCAAAATGAACCTAATGCTTTAGCAAAACAAAATATAAACAATCACAAGGAATTAGAGTTATCCAATTTTCTCAAGGGATTTCAAAATGTTTTTACTGACGATATCCCTTGTGAGCTACCTTCTAAACAAGGCAATGATGACCATGAGATTGAGCTTCTTCCAAGAAGCTCACCGCCTAATAAACCTCCTTATAGAGTTTCTCAAGCTCAACAAGAGGAGATTATGCGGCAAGTACATGAGTAAGTTGAGAAGGGAATGGTTAGGCCTAGCTCATCTCCATTTTGTTCACCCATGTTATTAGTGCAAAATAAAGACAACACATATTGTATGTGTGTCAACGATAGAACACTAAATAGGATCACTATCAAGAATAGTCCACCGGTAGAAGACCTATTTATAAGCTACAAGGGTTGACCTACTTCAATAGGATTGACCTAAAAAGTGGCTTCAATAGGATGGATTTATGATCAGACTCAGATACATGGATTGTCATAATAACTAATATCTAGTCCTCCTCAATGATTTTCTCATTTTAAATTGATCATTTAATATGGGAAAGTACTAGGGGAGAAAAAGCTAGAATATTGGTTAGCCTGCCATATCGGTCACAGTAGGATCCAAAGGAGGGAAAATAGGGATCCAAAGGGGGGCCATCTACAAAAGAGAAATGTTCATGAATGGTGCTTCAAAGAACTTAGGGTTTAGCCCATTAAGACTTGCAAATGCTAAGGTTTCAAAATTCAAAGGTAACGTCCAATGGCCAAAGTGTGGGGGAATTGGATGGTCATGGGAAAGAATAAAAAGTCTTCCCACATCCCTAGGAAGAAGGGGGCGAGCCCAATTTGTAGGGGATGAGAGATAAACACACACACACACACACACACACACACACACACACACACACACACACACACACACACACACACACACACACACACACACACACACACACACACACACACACACACACACACACACACACACACACACACACACACACAGTTCCAAGCTCCCTTTACACAAAGGCCATAGTGGACACATGTTAGCGTCCTAGCCCAGTTGCCCCCAAGGTGCATTCAAATCCTATTGGATGGTCATAGAGGTGCACCAATAAGAATTAGGCTAGAGTAAATTTAGTTTAATTCATTTAAAAACACTTGACAAAGGAACCAACAGAAATTAATCTCTCTAGAAGACTATTTGACAGTCTCCCAAGGGGTCCCATGAGCATTCAGCAGCCCAATGGCTTGCCTGATCCTATTGGCCAGAAGACTAAGAGGTTCAATGAGAGATTAATTTCATTATTTAAATACCTAAATCTCTCACAAAAGAGGAAAGGGGGACACATGTCACAAGGCTATCACTTATGATTTTTAATTGTCATTGTCTAAGCTTTGCAGGGGCCAATAGGATGCCAGCATGAAAAAATAGCAAGAGGGGTCCACCAAGAGAGAGGGGGGACTGTTTTTTGCAAGGCATTATCACACACACTCTAACACAAGCTCATGTGTGAAGTAAAGAAGGTAGGCCTACACCAACTCGTGGATTTGTGATGCAAATCCAACCAAGAGACAAGATCCAATGCATGCTCATCTCCTCTACCATGCTAATTACTAAGCTATGCTAAGCTATTAAGAGTGATTATGTGAGGAGACATACTTCTTTCTTGTAAGAATACTCCTTCTTCCTCTCGATCTACTCTCATACCCCGCTAGCTCTCACCATCTTCGAAGGTGTATGAGTTCTTGGGTCTGAGACCGTGAGGGAATTGATGTTGTATTTTCAAGTGTAAGCTTGGTGCTTGAAGCTGCCATCTTCATTGCACTAGCAAGTTATTGAAGGAACACAAAGTATTGTATTGTAAAATGTCTCCCTTGATGGGGAAACCCTATAATACAAAGCCTTTTGGAGGGGGGACCGGCTCCATGTAAATCCGGTCCTCAACTTTTGTCAATAGCTTAATTTCTCTCTTTTTGAAGTATCGTTCATGCCTATCTACCCAGGTGTTATGATTTTGTTGCTCTCTCCATCCAAGCACTCTTGATATGCTCATTAGGAATCTAGTCTTAATGAAATGCTCACTATATCTATGTTATTTTCCACTACACACAAGTTACTAGACCATTAAATGTTACATGGATACTCACCTATCTCATAGGATACGGTGTGCTATTGGTCGAATACGTACATCCTCAAACCAGCTAGCGATAGAGACATGAAGATGTAGCGGAGTAGCAGTCGAGTGTAGGACCTATTATGTTAGAAGGAGCCCAAGATAGATTTAAACTACATATGTCACTTTTCAATATACTATGAGATACGAGGCCGCTTCCACTATCTATTCAAAGAGGTTTTTGGATCGCTTTTCCAAGCAGCATGCAAATATGGCATCAAGAAGCCAGAATGCTAATGGCCAAGGAGCAAAGGCTTTGAAGGTCTGCAAAGTTACCCCTTTTTTGCAAAAAAATGTGTATTCATGGTGGACAACATTCGTGATGCAAGGAGAGGCACTTGCCACATGGGTCTACTTCAAACAAATGTTTGCATCTGCATGGTTGTCAAATGAGTTTGAAGTTGATGTCATGATAGAGTGGTAACAACTCATTGTGGCTACTTACAAAAGCATAGAGGAATACAATCAAACGTTTTGTAAAGTGGTACTTTCAGTAACTTCCTCCACATTTGTGCCATTGACATAGTAGATAGAGAAGTATTGTTGTGGGATGCCTTAGACACTATTTTACAAAGAACTAAGTGGACACCCTTTTGCTTTACTTATATTGAGCGTCATAGCAGTTAAGTGTTTGACATTAAGTATCAGATATTAAGTGATAGGTATCAAGTGCCAGGTATTAATAAGTCTCAAATATGTCCATGGAGTTTCACTACCATCAATTTTAAGTATCAAATATAATTGATATCTGACACTTGATACCTATATCATTTAATATTTGTCACTTAGTATTTCATTGGGGGGACTTCAATATGTTGGAGGACCCTTGCGCTAGGATGAGGGACAACCATGCTATAGTTCATGGGGCTTCGTAAGAAAGCTAAATTTATGTCAAATTTTGGGGCCACTTTCTCAATAAACCATTCATCTCTACTCAATATAATGTAAGCAGTAGTTTAGAGCCAGCATGAACATGAAAAGGCATCGAGGTCTACGTTTTCATTCCTGCTTTATGCATTGCACACTAGAGTTGTGTTTTTGCACCAGCTTTCAACCCTTCATGCCTCTCACTTTGGGAGTGCAAATCAGTCCAAGATCTAGCCCTTGGTGCTGGTGTGTCCATTCACAATCCCACACCAAGAAGGATCCAAAGGTGCATCAAATCAGCCCAAAGATGCCTTGTCTCGAGGAGTTACTATGGTGGCAACATTCCCCATTCGAGTCAATAGAGTCTTCACTTGAGGATTGATGTGTATACCTTCCAATTATGAAACCAAAATAAAATACCATAACGGCAATGGTGTGGGTTGGTTGGGGCATCGAGTGTCATTCTCCCCCCCCCCCTCTCCCTCTACACATGTCTACCTCTCTCTCATTATCTCTCTTCAAGGAAGGTAAAAGGAACATTCATTCATGCAAAAACACTCATTAACACAAGGAAAGAAGTAAAAGATATGTGGAAGTGTAAAACATAGATCTTCACAATTTCAATTATCTGACAAGCTCACTACCCTTCCATTTTTGGTGGTGGAGGTGCTCAATTGATCAATCTATTTTATGCATAGCACCTGGGCACTCCCTAGACACAGATATGCTCGCTTAGCACCTAAGTCTTCATGAAAACTGGCATCTTATGAAGATAGATCATGTTGGTATGCACAGATAGCATCTTCGTTCTAGTGCTACATGGCTTTAGTATAAATAAACTACCCCCATTTTAGTACTCTCCAGATGCACCCTCTATCTCCCTGATTAGGTAGAGATTACTAGGCACATCAGGTAGGACTTGACTCAATTGGATACTAGGAGGGCATAGATACATCCAACACATGAGTTGTGTACAAAGATGGCTTTCTATAGAGAGCATCGTCTACAGCTTAGGGAGAATGGATTTATGATCAAACTTGGATACATGGATACACATCTATCTCATAGAATACAGTGTGCTATTGGTCAAATATGCACATCCTCAAGTTAGATAGAGATGGAGACATGTAGATTTAGAGGAGTAGCAACCGAGTCTAGTACCTGCTATGCTAGATGAAGCCCGAGATAGATTTATACTACATATGTCACTTTTCAATATACTATGAGATTATCACTTAATATTTGATACCTAATTCTTGACACTTGATATTGACACTTAATATATATCAATACCTGATAATCTATACTTGGTACTTAAAATCTTACACCTAACATTCGGTTCAAAAATCAAGATGGAGGAAGCCAGAGAGAAACCCCATTGACTGCCTCATTTTGTGGCTCATTTGGAGAACCAAGATGCACTCCAAATGAACCCCATAATGTTGGCACCCACATTGTCTAAAGATCTATTACCCCTAATTCCTCCACTCAAGCATGCATAGCTAGATGAGAGCATGTCTACTCAAGTATATCAATTATATCACCTGTATCTGCAAATAGCAGATTAAACATAATAGTGATTGCAAATGTGAATAGGTAAAAGGGTAGATTTATACCCAAAGGATAGCTATCACCAATCTTATATGAAAGGTCCTCAATCAAGTTGGAGTCCTCCCTAAAGCACCACCGTTCCACCAAGGATATGCACTTCCCATAGACCCTCATTCTTATGGTCTAATTAGAACATGCTAGTAGCATGGGTTCCTAAAGGTAACCGATTCAATCCTTTAGAGAAAAATCCCCCAAAGGGGACTCCATTGACTTCAGCTCCCCTCCTTTAGAAAACTAATTTCTTTGAGGACCCATTCTCGTGATTAGGAGACCTTGTCAGTGTTCACATTCATGTGTAAGACAAACTTAGATCTCGCAATGGGTGATGTTGCAATGCTCCTTAGTTTGCTTGTTAAGAGTGTTTAGAAATTTGGGTCCGCAGTTCTCTATCTTCAAATAAACCTCGAGCAACATGTCCACAATGTTGAATGTGGTTCTCCTATAGCATAAGAATATCAATAGGTCCACCCACTAGGCATCTTTGGAGCTCTTGTCTCAACCGTCCCTGATGGAGCACAAAATATGGTCCTCCAAGGCTTTGGATATTCCATAAGACAATCCACATGGGGTCAGTGAGAGAAAATTGGTGCTATTGTAGCAGCTAAGCGAGGAGATTCCAAGAACTACAAAAACATATTACTGACTCAAAGAGATACCATGAACTACAAAACCACATCGTCTTCTTCTTTTTGCAATTCTTGAAAAGCGAGGTTTTTTTCCAATTGTGATGATATATCATGTTGTAAACTCCCAAGGAAAATTGACCTAATAGTGTGGCTTTGACTAACTAAACGACAAGTATGCCGCTTATCTTTTTTATCGCATTCTAACTTAGTCCTTTCTTGTTGTAGCTTTGCTCTTTTACATGGGTCTCATTATGTGTTGAAAATCTCTATCTAGAGAGCCAGAAGTTGCTTTTTGAGCTCTATATCCAGCAAAATCCTCTTTGGGATGCAAATCATGACACTGCCCCTTCTTTGTCTATCTGACACAGTAATAATCATTGACGAATGATCTAAATTTTTTTTCCTTGTCAAAGTGCAAACTAATCCTCCCATGCCTTGGATGTGGTCACTAGTATACGAATTATCTATCTGAGATAGATTCACAGTCCTTACTCTAGAGTCACTTTGAGAGAAAGATGTTTCGTTGGAGAGCACTCTACAATTTTGAAGACTTGCAAAACTTGGTGAATACCATTAAGGAGTATCTAGAAGAGAGAGCTTCAATCTACATTGGCTCATTGGAAAATGAACACTCAACTCACGATGTGGATGAGGATGAAGATGATAAAGATGAGGAGTAGGGTAAAGACAAGGAGATTTGAGTTGGCACTTCAAATAAGAAGGATGATGACGATGAACAATCCCTCTCCACCTCTAACTCCAGGAGGTGGGTAGATCTGCATCTATTTCTAGAGCAAAGAGGAGTTTTTGAGTATGTAGAGAG
The DNA here is from genome assembly GCF_014529385.1 of Adiantum capillus-veneris. NCBI lineage: Eukaryota > Viridiplantae > Streptophyta > Polypodiopsida > Polypodiales > Pteridaceae > Adiantum > Adiantum capillus-veneris. Next base: position 22,123,648 of record NC_140940.1, on the reverse strand, counting down.
GAGGTGGAGAGTGAGGAGCACTTCATCTATAGATATATAGCGTATGAGAGTATCAAAGACAAGTATGGGACTCTATTTACTAGAGAGCCTACCCTGTGGGACGTCATGGAGTCCAAGGATTAGTGCCACTTTGGTCGGGTTTATTAGAGATCCACTGACATAGAGAGACACTACTATACCATGTGGCTATCATAGTAGACGGTAGAAAATGATGTTGCCTTACGGACTTCTTCCATGGCTCACAATCTCAACAACATCCACCCCACAGGAGGGGTTACTCTCCAGCAAGCTAAGCACCCTTCCCCTAGTAGTGGCTCCACCACACTACTCTCACCTTAGTCAATTTCTATCTCACAATCCCTCCATCTAATTGTAACCTCCCCGTACATATCCATCATTTATAATTGTAAACCTCCCCTCTAGGAAACCCCCTCCCATTTCTCTATCCCACATTGCCCTAATCAAGTCTTCTAACCTAAAATTATTGTCTCTTGTCATCACGACCTCCTCTCACCTCTCGCCCCCAAAGAATAGAGCAGCATGTCTAGTATACCATGTGGTGTTGGTTTGTTCATGCTGACGGGAGCAAAGCGAACCCCGACGGCCTCTAAAACACCGGGGACCGAATGACGCGCCTCGAGCCTGTCATGGTAAAGCAAACAGGGGGCACCACCTAGCTTCAGCGGCTAGGACGCAAACAACACACCACCATAACAAAGTTTTCATCCAAGAGAGATGGATGCTTGGGAGTAATGATGAAAAGGAAAGGGAATGAGATAAGTGAGAGAGAGAGAGAGAGAGAGAGAGAGAGAGAGAGAGAGAGAGAGAGAGAGAGAGAGAGAGAGAGAGAGGGAGGGGGTATAGCGGCTCAGTACTTAGGCATCACAAAAGGATGGCGAATCCGCACACCCTTCACACATACACAAGCTCACTCCAAAACACAAGACTAGGTGGTGGTTCCGCACACCTCACATGGGCAAAAAATTGCAAGAAAACATACTCACAAAACCTCAAGCTTTATTTAGAGAATTAGGCGATGAAATGGGGAGCATAGGGTAGGGGAATGAGAAGGGAGAGAGTGGTAGAGCACATGGCGGATAGGTGGGAGTTGATGGCGAAGACTCGCACGAGGATTATGGCCATCATCCTTCATTTAGTTGCCCTTCATCTTCCATAGCCCAAGGGTGTAGAGGTCATGCTCAAGACGAGCATGGTGATTGCGGTGATGGTGATGGTGTGGGTGTGTGTGTGTGTGTGCACTAGGCACACACAGTGCATAGTGTGTTCTTTGGTGATGTTGTGTGTGTCCGTTTAGTGTGATGGTGACCCCTCTTTATATAGGGTAGGAGGGGGGAGAAATTCTAGAATTTAGAAATGAAGAAATGATTATCTACACAAACCATGTGACTGTGGGCCCCACTTGTCTGGCTGTGTGTATATGTGCTAGAACAGCAGTCTCATGAGAGAGAGACTAAGAGAGAGAGATGGGTTGATGAAAAAAAGTGAGAGGTGACATGGAGAATAAAGTAATTACAAGAGGGGAGAGAGGGGAGTGTGTTCAGAGGTGAATCTGTGTGCAGATGTGTGTGAACACAAGAAAAATCAAGTAACCATCGGGTGGGGATGGGTCTGTGGGCACCTTTTTCAGTGAAACTGAGTGTGTGTGAGTGTGGGGGAGGTTATTTAGCTACAAGACAAGAGATATGGTGCCCTTTAGAGAGAGAGGGAGGTATTTGGGTCATGGGATATGATAGGAGAGAGAAAGGGGGGGTGGAGTATACTATTTTGGAAGATAGGATAAGTTGCATGTGAGTTAGGGTGCATTATTGGTGAGTTAGAATGCATTATTGGTGAGAGGTGGGGTAGCTTGAGGGGAGAGAGAAAGGAGAAAGGAAAAGGGGAAGAAAGAGGGGGTTGACCTTTTGAGTGGAGGAGAGGAAAAGGGACACACGGCAGGGCAACAATGAAGAAAAAGGAGGCAAGGTGGGGATGGGCTGCCCCGCAGGCATGAGGTGGCCTATTTTACCTTTCTCATATATTTACATAATCATACTTTATTTTTTTCTTACTTTTTTCCAATGCCTTTTATCACTCCCTCCCTAAGAGGGGGTTTTCATGGGGTGGGGACCAGAGAGGAGGGGTATGGGAGCTTGGCTTGTGAAAAGCCCCCATCATTAGCCCTCCCCTTTTGGCTAGAGGCATTCATGTCTATAGCTCTGTTTCTTCTTCCGCTTAGCTGTAGGATCCGATATCGAGTTGCCTTCTGAACTAGCCATTCCATTTGGCCATTGGTGAGATTTCTGGGATATTCATGAATCTGTAACAGGTCGGAGTGATAACTTGTTCCTTGGAATAGTGTCGGTTGATTAAAGGGGAAGCCTATGGCTTCCAGAACTTTGTGCCAATGTCCTCCTGGATCCCAAGTGAAAAATAGGATCATTGTTTGCAGTGTCCGAACAATAAAATTTGCATGCCAAATTGGATCAAATTTGTAACCACCAGTAGAGAGAGGGGAAATGAGCATCTTGGCTCCTGCATAGATAGAACTGAAAATTATGATTCCCAAGAGTGTACCAAGAATCCACCATATATGACCGCCTTGTTGGTGTGGTGAGCTCAAGTTGTCTTCAGAGTCCTGCTTACTGCCATTAGAAAAAACTGCAAGCATATCATGCTTCTTTTGGGTGTGCTCAAACATGTCAACTTCCTTTACTGATGCTAATAGCAAGCCACCTACCTTGCGGCTTAAATACAAGCGTAATCCACTTACCTTTCTCCAAAGAGAGGATGCACTATTTGTAAAAAGTTGTACCAAATTGCGAAGGAGGTCTTCATTCTTGCATTCTATCAGGCTTTTGTCTATCCATGGCTCCTTTGCTCTTATCTCCATGCTGATCTTCTCTCTATATGTTATAGCGGCTAGCCATAGCTATAGGTCTGATGCATCCCATGCAAACACAATGCTGTGTTGTGGAGGAGTTTGGAACATCCTTAAAAGGTTGGCAACATATTGATCATCAAACTTACTATGAACATCCTCACATAAATTGGAGGCATTACCCATCTCCAAGTTTATAACACCCTTTAGTAGACTAGAGATATTACCCATCTCTAAGTCTATAACACTACACAATAAAGTCTTGCTCGGCTGCCAAGCCTCTGGAGAAATATCCAACTCCAAACCTTCAATCATACTTACCTCTTCATTATGGTCCTCTAGTGAAACTGCCTTGATGCAAGATTCCTTTAGCTTGCTACACTGCCCTGGGTCCATGCTGGTGTACAGGCTTCCGTTTTCAAAGCCCTCCCCTTTGCACGATATGTTGTCCATCTTCTGCAAAGCCTTGCTAGCAGGCTGGTCTTCCTCTTCTCTTGTATCTTTCATGCCCTTTGCATTCCTCTTACTTTGACGAGGCCTAATCAAAACTTTACACCTTACTGCCCAATGCTGTCGATTGATCGCTTTGGTGCCTATTTCATCCAAGGTTAAAGATGTACTCACATTTGTAACACAATTTTCTTGACTTACCTCCCCCACCTGGGTAGCATCTTTTGATTCTTTAACCTCTTGTTCCACTGCTTCAGTTCTTTGAATAGTCTTCTTAATTAATCCTTCTTCTGTTACACTCATCTTGACCTCTTCTGCAAGACCAATGATACTTGGTGTGCGGGTACCAATTGGTGGTGGGCGTAGGATGATTGTAAGTGGTGATTGTGGTGGTGGTTGCATTGGTGACTGGCGTCGAATTGGTGTGGCCAGCTGTGGTTGCACCGCTGGTGGTGTGATTTGAACAGGTGGGATTGGTTTCCTGAGTGGCCGTGGTCTTGCTCTTGGTGGAGAGATCTGATTCTGTCTCCCCCCTCTATTGAAATTCTGCCTCCTCGGGTGTGGGCAGTAGTACATTTCATGGCCATCTTCCCCGTAGTTGTAACAGTGGTACTCTGGGTTCTGCCTTCGTTGTCCTCTTCCTTGTTCTGGGTTCCTGCCAGGTGCATGCCCTTGCTGCACCAGATGCACACATAAACTCTCTAGTTGGGTGGTGATACGACTCAGCAGGTCTTGCTCTTCTGATGCCTCCTACGGTTGGACTCTATGATTGGCTGTTGCAGTCACTGGGGTTGGTTGTATCAAGCTTGTTTCCTCTGACTCGTTTACTCTTGCTTGCATGCGTAGCTTCTTGTCTTTAAGGCGGGCTACTTCGACTGCCAACTCATATGTTCCAGGAAACCTTCCCTTCACCTTCTCTCTAAGCGGGCCAGTGTTGATGAGTCGGCACATCCACAAGAGGTCGTCGCCTTTCATGGGCTCTACCTTTCCTTCGTTGCTCAGCACGTACGGGGTGATGGCGACGCGTCTGACCACTCCCAGCCTCTTGGCTAACAACAATTGTAGGTAATTTCCGTAGTCGGCGTGTTGCATGAATTCTACTCCATTCAGTTGCAACTCGTCCCCAGCCCACTGGGTTTCTCCCTTGGTAGAGAGATTCTTCAGGATAAGTTGTACAGGGAGAGGAGGAAGATCCTCCACTCTCTTTCCAAAACAGCGAGAGCAGTAGCCGAACCACTCTTCTCTAGGACATGGGAATCTTCTTACCACTTCTTCTTCCGGATTGTCGAAGTGGATTGGTAGCACTCGCATGCGTCGTGCAAATTGGTAGGCAACCTTTCACCGCTTAGCTTCGGATGACTTCCTCTTTGGCAAACTGGGTACAACCTGGCTTTCTGAGCTTGAAGCACTTGCTTGGCCAGATGCTTCTTCCTTTGGGGTCATGTGTTTCCAGACTGGCTTATCTTCTCCTTGCCTTTGGCTCGAGCAGCCCCTTTAGGCCACTTTGGAGTTATAACTTTGACTGTAGTTTCTTTAGGGAAAAGAGGTCTCACCGTTTGCTTCCCTTCCTTGAGGTGAATGACTTCTTTGCGATGAATGTCGATGTAGATGACTTCAGCCCTTTCGCTGCCTTCGTTGTTGGAACTCATTGACAGTGTGCCTTGGTTGACAACAGTGATGGCACTTCACCGACCTCCCACATGATGCTCTCAATTTATAGTTAGAACGAGCGACACGAGATGGAGAATTTACCTCTTGAATGCTGACGACACTGCAACCTGGCAGTAGAACCTCAATGAAGGCGGCTAGTGCCTCCTTCGTCTCTTCTTCTTCCGTCCTCCAGTTAAAAAATTCCTTCAGCCATTCGTCCATGATTGATAGTGGGCGTCACTTTCAGCATTGTAAACTGAAGGGTCTTAGAAAGACCTCCTCAGTGGGGGCACCAAATGACGGGAGCAAAGCGAACCCCGAACCCCCGACGGCCTCTAAAACACCGGGGACCGAATGGCGCGCCTCGAACCTGTCACGGTAAAGCAAACAGGGGGCACCACCTAGCTTCAGCGGCTAGGACGCAAACAACACACCTCCATAACAAAGTTTTCATCCAAGAGAGATGGATGCTTGGGAGTAATGATGAAAAGGAAAGGGAATGAGATCAAGTGAGAGAGAGAGAGAGAGAGAGAGAGAGAGAGAGGGAGGGGGTATAGCGGCTTAGTACTTAGGCATCACACAAGGATGGCGAATCCGCACACCCTTCACACATACACAAGCTTACTCCAAAACACAAGACTAGGTGGCGGTTCCACACACCTCACATGGGCAAAAAATTGCAAGAAAACATACTCACAAAACCTCAAGCTTTATTTAGAGAATTAGGCGATGAAATGGGGAGCATAGGGTAGGGGAATGAGAAGGGAGAGAGTGGTAGAGCACATGGCAGATAGGTGGGAGTTGATGGCGAAGACTCGCACGAGGATTATGGCCATCATCCTTCATTTAGTTGCCCTTCATCTTCCATAGCCCAAGGGTGTAGAGGTCATGCTCAAGACGAGCATGGTGATTGCGGTGATGGTGATGGTGTGGGTGTGTGTGTGTGTGTGTGCACTAGGCACACACAGTGCATAGTGTGTTCTTTGGTGATGTTGTGTGTGTCCGTTTAGTGTGATGGTGACCCCTCTTTATATAGGGTAGGAGGGGGGAGAAATTCTAGAATTTAGAAATAAAGAAATGATTATCTACACAAACCATGTGACTGTGGGCCCCACTTGTCTGGCTGTGTGTATATGTGCGAGAACAGCAGTCTCATGAGAGAGAGACTAAGAGAGAGAGATGGGTTGATGAAAAAAAGTGAGAGGTGACATGGAGAATAAAGTAATTACAAGAGGGGAGAGAGGGGAGTGTGTTCAGAGGTGAATCTATGTGCAGATGTGTGTGAACACAAGAAAAATCAGGTAACCACCGGGTGGGGATGGGTCTGTGGGCACCTTTTTCAGTGAAACTGAGTGTGTGTGAGTGTGGGGGAGGTTATTTAGCTACAAGACAAGAGATATGGCGCCCTTTAGAGAGAGAGGGAGGTATTTGGGTCGTGGGATATGATAGGAGAGAGAAAGGGGGGGTGGAGTATACTATTTTGGAAGATAGGATAAGTTGCATGTGAGTTAGGGTGCATTATTGGTGAGTTAGAATGCATTATTGGTGAGAGGTGGGGTAGCTTGAGGGGAGAGAGAAAGGAGAAAGGAAAAGGGGAAGAGAGAGGGGGTTGACCTTTTGAGTGGAGGAGAGGAAAAGGGACACACGGCAGGGCAACAATGAAGAAAAAGGAGGCAAGGTGGGGATGGGCTGCCCCGCAGGCATGAGGTGGCCTATTTTACCTTTCTCATATATTTACATAATCATACTTTATTTTTTTCTTACTTTTTTCCAATGCCTTTTATCACTCCCTCCCTAAGAGGGGGTTTTCATGGTGGGGACGAGAGAAGAGGGGTATGGAAGCTTGGCTTGTGAAAAGCCCCCATCAATGCCTAAATTGCACCTCATGGAGCTTCCCTCCTAGCACACTTGACTAAATATATGCATCTTGGGAGATTCCCTTTGCATTTTCTCAAAATACTCAAAATCATCATAAATTCATTTTCCCGTGCCACATCCCTTCAAGATGCAAGTATAGGTGACTACATCTTAAGAGGTCGCATCTGCTGAAAACAACCTATTGCTGTCTGGCCTTGCCCCTTTTGGTGGGCATATCCCACAAAATCAGTGCATTCCAAGAGATGATGTGCCAGATGGGAAGCTCCTCAAGGGAGTGCTAAAAACAAATCAATGTTGCGTGGCCTCGCACCAGTTGGTGGGCATATTTTGCAACCAACGCCCCGGGGGGTCCACCTAAAAATATTTAAGTGTAGCACATGAGTTCATTCGGACGGGTTTTTTATCTACCAAAGAGTTACAAAACTACATATACAAGAGGGGTTTTAAAATAGAAAACTAAAAAAAGTTACAGGTTTATGAAGGAAGACGGGTCTTTTAATTCATGATGAAGTGTGTGTGTGTGTAGAGGGGCTTTAAAAATACATCTTGAATTCACTTGCTATAGGTATTTTTGAGAAGTGGGACCCCCCGGGATTAGTGCATTCCAAGAGACAAAGTCCCAGATGGGAATCTCCTCAAGAACTCCCTCTGATTTCTAAGGAACACCGCATTTGGCATACATGTCGACCAAGTTATTGCCAAGCACGACGTCTGTTTTCAATAGTGCTTGACTAACAATACCAACATGAATTGCTTTTCCCATATCAGTGTATTGCATAGTAGTGCAAGTGTAAAGATGATTGCATCTAGAGAGAACCCATCTATGACTGGCATGTACACTATAGAGGGCGGTACTATTTCAATTACGTGCTAGCTTTACACAGAGGGTTGAGAAGAGGATAGAACACAGATGCATCCAACGACTAGAATGTCAATCCATACACGAAGACCAACACCTAATAGGCTCCAAAAATTGGCACCCCGTGTGGTATTTCTTTTATACAATTAAGCATAGATGATCCGAGCACTTAGATCAAACTTTCACCAAGCTTCCCAAACCTATGAAGGGCTGAAATTGTAGGTTTTGGGCTTAATTTTGGTAGCATAACGATGCCAAAACCCCTGTAGGTCAAAATTACACGTCTAGGACGGATCCCCTTTTTTAGAAGATTTTTAATGAGTTGTTATTGAATTTTAGAATGTCATAATTTTTTGTTCTGGTCACAAACAAGTGCCTAAATTCCTGCATAACGACCCCAAGGCTTTCTCGAGCCTTCCCTAGTGTTATCTTGCAATTTAGGTGCAAAACCATAAACCTGCAAAAACACACAACTATATGCAATTCCCTGTTTTGGATCATTTTGAGCGGAACAAACATGTCTGTGCATGTCTTAGGAGCTCTCGCATGCAATGGGACACTTCCCGTGATGTTTGGGACACGTTTTGTGCCAGAAAACTCTCCATTTTCACAATCTTTTGCAATGGAACCGTGCGTACCTATGGGGGATGCTCCATGAGACAAAGGAGAAGGCAATATTTCCATTAACACTAGAATGGTAACAGGACACTTTTATGTCCTTGGACACTTTTGTGTCCTGTTAAGTGACCATTTTGCTTGAATTATGTGAAGAGTATGAAAATGAATTTCTAGGTGCTATATATCCACAAAGTTGCCTTATGAGCTGAAAAAAACTTAGCATTTTTTTTTGAGTATCGATCTCACCATTAGCCTTACTCTTGCACAACATTTGTGAACCTAAACTGTGTGAAAAAACGGGTCTTGTTTTTGGCTTTTTTTCAATTTTTGGCAACTATACCACTCTAAACTTCATGTTTGTGAGGTTTAGATGGCTAGATGTTAGGCCTTCATAGTTCTCAACATGTTTTGATGCTTGTAGGGAGAGCTAAGTATTAAAATTGAAAGTTATGACCAATTTACAAGAATTGCATAATCCTGTTTTTTGACCAAAACTAGCACTTTTATGATTTTTTTGGTGGCTTTCTTGATATCGATCCAAATTCAATTTTGATTGTGTAAGTGTAATGTATAACATAAAGTTAATATTCCTTGAGTTTTGGGGGACCTAATATGCTATATAGCATAGTATATGATGATGGTTGAGTTTTTTGATTGCTGAAGAATACGATACATTTTAGAGTAGCAAGTATAACTTTCTCAATATTGTTAGTTTCTTAGGCCAATTGTGTGTGTTTTGTAGGGAGTAACCATATCTAATCATAGACTACAAACTTGTCTAGATATTGAGTAGTTTCTATAGGTTTCTAGAGGTCATAATGCTAAACCCAGGTTTTTCATGTTTGCTGTATTTAGCACTTTATCATTGCCCCCAAGGTTCCAATTGTAAGAGATCCATTATCCTTTTGACATGCTCCATGTCTCCTTTTGAATCCAGAGGCCCAAAGAGAACTAAGAAAACATGTATATAGTATCTGTATTGAGCGTGACTATAGAAATTTTGATGATAAATCCGCAGAATGGAAAAATTGCAACTTTTTTGGACCTAGTTTTTTTGCCCGAAAAAAAATTAGTGAGGTAAAAGCAACCATATGTTTTGGTCACCAACCCATTGAAGTTAACGGGGAATTTTATCTCATGTCCTACAAAAATCTCCACTCTTATTTATACGCAATCAACCATAAGAAATTGTTGTTTTGGGCAAAATGCACTGGTCCATCAACTTTGGAGGCTTGTAGTGACCAAGGGATGAGAAAAATTACAAGTTTCTCATTTTTTCCATATGTAGTAGTTATTGAACTATAAGCTCATGAAAGGATTTTTTTAAATGAGTGGATCTACTATGGTTTTGGAATTTTTTCCCAAAACCCTGAAAGGACACTTTTATGTCCTGTTAGGTTACCATTCTAGTGTTAAAGCTATGAAGATGCACCCACTACTCTCTCTCTCTCTCTCTCTCTCACACACACACACACACACACACACACACACACACACACACACACACACACACACACACACACACACACACACACACTGTAATAACTTAATGAGTCTCAAACCAGCCCTCACTCTGATTTAGACACCCCGTCTTGTTGAGATGTCCTTGTGGAGCTTCCAAATATGCCAAGTGTCCCCTTTGCCCATTTTGGTTTAATTTCCTAGCCCCCAACAACTTATAAAGTTGTCAATGACTTGAGAGTGGTGGCCCAAATTTCATTTTGGTGCACACAAGCTTCCATACTCATCAGAATTTAGTGCCTACTGGATCGACTAGCTCCCGACTAACCTATCTAGATTCCCAATGTGGTGAGAAACCCATTTGGTTGCAGCCGTTTCACAGTGGCCATGCAATGTTCACTTGCATCTTTTAAGGATTTCAAGGAAAATGAATAAAAATAAAATAAATAAAAATATGTAGTACATATTTTAAGAAGGTCAATAAGAAAAATACACCTCCTGGTGACATACCCCACTCTTGAAATACTGAAAGCGACCTTGCTTGCATGATAATAATACATGTTGATATCACATATACTCTACGATGGGAACCAAAGATATACATGCTTCCGAAAATTTAGTGTTGGATGATATGACAATCCCACTAGCCTGGCTATCACATATATATCAAGCATAAAAGTCTTCTGATGTACTCTTAAGTGCAAACTTCTCTAGCCAAATTCTATATAGAAAGAGTAGATACAATTGCCTAATCAATCTTTTGAGCATGATGAACCATGCTCACACATTTCTCTATAGAGCTGCATCAAGTCACTTTGGGTTCCATTTGAAAGGCTTTAGGATATAGTTGCAAGCAATAAATGAGGCGAATCAACCAATTCAGACTCTTCCATTCATTTTGCATTCAATGATGGATAGTTCTTGAACTTCACCAAGTAGCGTCTTGCAGCCTTTCCTCTAACCTTCCTTTCCTTATGTGCCAAAATTTGTTTAGGAACAAGAATATTATCCAATTATTTCACTTTGAGTTATTCCTCATCAGGGATATTCTCTGGCACATCCCCAACAAAGGGCCTTAGAAGGCTGACATGGAAAGCATTATGTATTATCCAGCCTTCTGGTAGCTTTAACACTAGGTTTGTGTTTGATAAAATTTTGATAAAATTGGCTCTAAGACTGTCCATTTTTTAAGAAAGCGTGATAATAGGATATCATTGAGGTCCTATGACATAGAAGGAAATTCTAGTAAACCATTTCTCCCAAAAAAGTGTAAATAAAATATTTTTTTTCTAAAAATAATAAGAAGCCACAAAATTAACTTTTAAATTTAACAACATACATGTTTTTGAGGCCTAAAACAAATTGGCAACTTTTTTTCTAAAAATAGTATATGCATAGATTCTCATTGTATACATATCCATCATTTTTCAAAAAGTTTCGATGTGCTTTTAAGGATTTTAAGAGATCTACATGGGATATTGAAACTTTTGAGTGATTTTTGTGTGATTGTACCTAAAAGACAGCTCTTAAGAAATAACAATTTTGCATGATATCATTTATTTCTATTTTTTATCAACTTTCTACATGCTTTGAGAACAAACCCTTCAAAGGTTTTGATAAGGTTTATTGTGGTCCTTGAGAACAAGAATTTACAAAAAAAATTCTTACAGCCACAAAAGTGGCTATAAGCACACATCCCTAGTGTTAACCTCTAAGCTACATCGTTGATCTTTTTTAAAATTTGGAAAATACCATAATATTTCATACAAAGCTTTGGAAACAGACGTTACTTGCCTTCCCTTTTCCTTAACATGGCCTTTTCAAAGCGCAAAAGTACCCAATCACTAAGTAAAAATACAAGTTCGCGACATTGATGACCACCATACGTTTCATCCATATCTTGCATATACTTATCCACCTGAAACATCTTGTTCTTAGTCTCCAAAATGGAAGGGAATCTCTTGCACCCTTCCACTATCTCAAATACTGACTTGCCTATTGATTTATGCATAGTTTTATTGTTACAAGCATATTCAACCAATGGGAGGTGGTGTTCCGAAGTTGCCTTTTCCTTTGACACATAGCATTTGGGTAGATCCAAGACTGTAGAATTTGCCTCTTCTAATTGTCCATCAGTTTGCGGGGATAAAACAAAGAGGTATTTCACATTGAGATTGTTGTAAGGGACAACCGATGAAAACATAGCATAATTGGCGGTGGTTTGGTCTACCAATATGTTAAGTGTGGTGCTCCCACGAAAGCAAAAAGTTTTCTTGACTGTCTTTCTCTCTAGAATGTCATCACCTCTCATGCGTTGATTGCTTAATATGCCCTACTTTGTTGTGCCAGGTAGCTTTGGAGCCAGATGCAAGCTGAAGTCTTTTCTCCAAATACATTCACCTATGCTTGCTCCTTGAAGACCAGTGGCCATATGCACAACCTTGTGAAATTGGTTGACATGGGTGAGAGAATTTCCACACGCCTTCAAGATGCAAGCATAGGTGATTGCACATTTGGAGAGATACACTCACTTTGCATCAGAAGACAGCCCAAAGATTCTTGCTCAGGACTTGTTTCTAAGAAACAAAATTCTGGACAAAAAAAATCGCAAGCAATTTTTGTTATTTCAAAAGCACATGACATCTAGCATGCATATTGATCAAGGTAGTGCCAAGCACGACGTTCTATTTCAACAACCCTTGTGTAACAATATCATCGTGAATTTTTTTTGCTCATATTAGTGTCTTGTGTAGCGCCACCTACCTTGAAGACGAAGCATAGGTGATTGAATCGGGAGAGATGGCGTCACTATGCATCGACCTAGGCCTTCTTTGCCTTGCCACATTTGGCATGCATGTCAACCAAGGCAATGAAAGCATAACATTTTGTTTTTGACAGCTCTTATAACGGAATGTGTGATGAAAAAAAGATAAGAGGATGCATATGATGCACTTGTTGCTTTTGAATTCTGAAATAAAAAATGAAAGAACGCATAAATGAAAAGGATGCATTGATCGAGCACTTAAGGGAGAATTCGCAGCTTGCAAAAATGCCCCTGCAAAGTAGGGAGAAAATCAACCCTCAATGATAAAGGATCTTGAAAGCATTTAGACGTAGGTGAAACTATACATGAAGAGAAAGTGCAAAAGGCATGAACAACCACTTCATGGGAGAAGTACCTATTCAAAACATAAGAGAAGGTTGATAAAGACTAGATCCCTTCATGTGCATGTTACACGTCTCAAAGATACTAAAAATGTAGAAGAAGAAGTGAAAGAACTCTTAAAGTTCATGGATAATTTTGAGCCCACACACAGATGCTTAGAGAGTGGAAAGAAGGAAAATGATGAGAAAGGAAGTTCCAAGGAAAGAGCATATGTTTCCCTATGCTGGAAGCTAGGAAGGAATTCCTAAAGAAGAGACCAGCACTCAAGAAAACTGGGATATTTTTGGGTGATGGCCTCACTCTGACACAAGTAGCATGCATGCAAGAGATGATGCCAGAGATCAAGGCAACAAGGGAGAAAGGAAAAACTGCCTTCTACAAGGGAGGGAGAGTAATGGTGTTAGAAAAATGCATCGCATGATGGTGCAAGTCCTATGGAACCAAACTTAAAGTGGCATCATGGAATTGTAATGGATCATTGAAGCTAGATGTAGACACATGTGAGGATAGCTTCAAGGAAAGAGACATTATTCTATACTTGAAGATGCATCAGACTCCTTGTAACACACTACCTAGACTGAGAGGATACCATTGGGAGAGTGTAGATAGTGAGGCGGTCCGGGGCGGGCAACAAGAAGAGCAACCTCTAGACACCCTTCAAGGCTCCCTTGCTGCTCAATGGGGCTGGGGCACAACACAACACAAACCAAAACAACAAACCCACAGCCAAATCCCAACTACACAAGGGGCACCACTTAGTTTAAGAGTGAACTAGGATGCAAAAGAGGAGAATTGTTAGAGCAACCCACAAACAAGCAAGGAATTTACACTAACCCTAACACCAATGGAACACTCTCACACACTAAAACACGAGTGAGAGAGAGAGAGAGAGAGAGCGAGATGGTGTACAACTTAGCTTCAACTTTATATTTTGCACAAAAAGGAACTTAGAGATTGCGGAATCAAGTGACAAGATTTAGTTATAGCATCACTAGCACATTGTCTTAGGGTTATGGGAGCCCTCTCACCATCCACCCTCTTACAATGGTAGCCAAACAATAGCCAATGAATCACAAGCAACAAAACAACAACCTTCAATGAAACAAGTCACCTTATGAAGCTGAATGAGTTTGCCAAGCCAAATTGGAGGAGAAGCGTGAGCCTTTGGACATGAATTGCACCCAAAACTACCAATTCATTGATGTTGGGGTAGATACAACAATGGTAGGAAGAATATCTTCTACTCGCACTCACTCAAACTAGCTCAAGATTTTCTATGCACCAAGGTGATGGTGTATAGAAAGCTTACTCTCTCTTTACAACCAAGATAGAACTGGCGTGTGGTACACTCAATCTAGTGTGCAATGGTATAGTGATGTCTTTTACAAGGAGGAATGGGTTCTATTTATAGGTTTTAGAAGCCTTGATTAGGATTAAGCCTAATCAATTTTATTAGGAAAGATCAAGGGTTATGAATTTTTATGAATTTCAAATGAAAATGGGGTCTCTCTTTTCTCTTGAGTCACATGGATGTGGGCTCAAGTAAGAGAATTATTGATGTGGTGAAAGGAGAGAAACTTCCATGGGAGTGAGTGAATTTGTTTTACTTGTGCGGTTGCCTACTCCATATGTTGATAGTGTGAGTGCATTTTTACAAGAGAAGTTAGTTGTTAGTGGTAATAATCACTAGAATTGTTAGTGATACATTTACAATGGGTAGGATGAGTTGATTTGATGAAGAAAGAGGGGTGAATCAAAAGAGAATCATTGAGATGGTGAAGCTTTGAAGAAGCTTGAACTCACCCTTGTGTAGATTGTGGAAAAAATGACCGCTGGTCTTCTTCTTCTTCTTCTTCTTCTTCGCTTCTTTACGCCGCCGCCACGGTTGACCACCACGATGAAAAGAGGATTTGTTGATGAAAAATCCTCAATTTGCAGAAGTTATCATGGTTAAGATGCTGAATTTTAGATATTTTTAGGAGAGGTAAATGAAATTGTAACATAGAAGCAATAGAGAGAGACATGGAGAGGGTGTATGTATGTAGAGGTTCATAAAAGAACTATAGGGATGAGAGAGAAGGGTAATGGTGAAGAGGGTGGGAGAAGCCATGGAAATTGCAGGTTGGAGTGAGGTAAGGAGAGGGAGGGATGTGTAAGAGTGAGTAGGTGTGTGGAAGGGTGAGAGAAGACTAAAAGCTACTTGTGAGAAAAGTGGGCAGACTGGGGTCCACTCAAAAAATCATAGCTCACTGCTGGTAGCTCCAAAAATCATGAAACACTTTGAGGTGATTATTCAGAGCGTGGGCTACATTTTCTCTTTTGACCACCGCTCCAAATTTGGAGTGGAGATAGGTGCCAAAATTCTCACCAAAAAGCCTGTTTTTTATGCCTGCAAAAGTCTTTTAGTGGCCCCCTCCTTTGTTGAATTTGTACAATGCATCCAAGAGTGAGCCCCTCCTTTGTCATATTATAATACAAAGCATCCAAGTTGCCCTTGACCCATGCATGGAGGAGGATTATTGTTGAATAAAGAAATATATACATGGTGGGACTAGTGTATGGACTATTCATGGACTTTAGCTCAATTAGCACATGGTGTTAGAATAATGAGTAAAAATAATAATAAAAATATGGAGGAGTTATGGATATGGAAAGATATTGGAATCATATGATATGGTCCCTCCTTGAATTATTTTGGGTGAAAGAGGAAAAGGTATGCAAGTAAATAATATAATAAACGTAACCAATGAGTAGAAATCAATTTTTTGTTTTCACGAGAGTGAGGGTGAAAATGTGGGAGTGATTTGTATAAAGGAAAAATATGAGGTTAGAGTATGTACATATTGGCAAAAAATATAATTATGGTGTAAGAGGGTGAAAGAAGGTGTACATAGGTTTAATAAAACACACACCTAAGTATTTAAATAAAATACCAAAATAATTATAAAAAATCTCTATATTTAGGCCATATATACAATGAAATATTTACACACAAAGAGGCCATAATATACTTTTATTTTTTATTTTTTTTATTTTTTTGGCTCAACTAGCCCAGTGACTAGCTAGCTGAGGGTTTTTAAGAAGATATGGGAAAAGCCCCCTAACTCACACACGCCTATGTACAGTGAAATGGTAGGGATAGCCATAGCGTTTGGGTGAATTTGGTAGGGTGGAGTAACTTACTATGGCAATTATGGAGAGCCGAAAAACGGCTATCAATAGGATGTGAGATTAGCGCACAGAGGATGTGGGTCAAGAGGTGTGGCAATCCTATTCAAGTAGGTGTTGGGGGTTCCATCATTGCAATAGCTCCAATGACCAACAAAATTGTCAATACGGAGGGATGAGCTACCCAGCTAGGGCATGGAAACACTCACATGATTAGTGAGCTAATCATTGCAATAAGACTGGTTAACTCTACAAGGTGAGCTTCTTGGCCTATGGAGGAGCTAAGCCACAATGAAGGGAAATCTCCACATCCACTTCTCTTCACCTCCAATCAAGCCAATCACACACACTACAATTGCAATACACACATAACACTAATCCTATCATGCAACACACTAATCGCAAGCACACACATGTAGATCTATTGAGCACCACACTCCAATCAAACCTACATGAACACACAAGCAAGAGAATCACACAAGATTAGAGAGGGATTAACCACTAATTAGTTAAGATCTAGCTAATCTAAGCATCATAGGCAATCATAAGAAGCATCAGAGAGACATAGTGAAAGAGAATGAATCATTGATTAGTGTTAGTCAAGTCTCATGATCAAGGAGAAGCTCAAGGACTCCATAGCCACACACCTCAAGAGCTCTCACCAAAGAGTGCTCTCAACAATGATCTTGAAAACCTGCTAGAAGCTGGACACACCCTACGGAAAATGACGGCTCGGCAGATTATTATTTTTTGTAATTATTCATTCATTGAGAAAACCGGACATTTCACCTTGTAAATATTGGGGCTTACAGAAGTTTCCAGATTGTATCCTAGTTTTGACATTTAGATTGAGTAGATGGTTAATTTGGAACTTTAGGGTTTGAGAATTGTAAGGTATTTATACCACTTTTTGACCTTAATGAAGGACCTTTTGTCATTTTAAAAAGTTTTGAAGTCTGTGAGTGAGCGTACTGTGTACGAGAGAGTGTGAGAGATTCATCTTGACGCTACGTGCGTATTGGTGGTCGGAATCGAGTGCGTAGAAGTGCAGCGTGTTGCCCCCGACAAGAGCTATGCGCCAATACCTACATTGTGTGCGTACGGTCCGGTTTTGTGAGCTCCATCTACGAGATTCATCTGGTGATTTGATGAGCATACGTTGTCCGGTTTTGCACTGCAGCATATCCACGCGTTCGCATTGAGTAGAGCTACACATTAGGCACTTTAGATTTTGGAAACGAAGACCTGCAAATTTCGGCCAGACATCCTATATGATTTTTCACCGGGTGTTTGGGTTCGGGTTTTGGTTGGAGAGCGACCTATTGGTGTTAGTAGGGTCTCCTTCAAGTTCTATGATGTTTCGAGATTGTTTGATGGGTGTTCGGCCCTAGAAAGTGTTGTAGGAAGTTTCCTCTTATGCACTCCTGAAGGCTGTGACTTAGACATTGGGTAGAGACCTCTGTAGGAATTAGTTAGGAGTTGGTCGAGTGTAGGTTGACACCCTATGCTTGCTTCCACACGCCTGCGGGTCGAGCTTCGTCCTTAGCTGACAAATCTTGTTACGTGATTTCTCGCCGTGCTGACGTCCGTCGTGGCTTATCCATCCAACATTGGTGCCGCTGCCGGGGACGAAAACCTTAGGTAGGTGACCGAGACTAGTCCTTAAGGATAGAAATTCTTTGGCTTGCCAAGAGTCTCGTTTTACATTTAGATAGGATCAGATGGTGGAGGACTCTCTAGGTCTTAGAGGGAGTCTAGGGAGCGTGTGTTTGGCCTAGATCCTTTGACTTAGGTAGATTTAGGTAGACTGAGATAGTTTTAGATATTAGTGGAGTTCTTGAGTAGGAGTTGGAATGGTAGAAGTGGTGAGAGGAGAGCTTGAGAGTTCGGAGAGGCCAGGAAGCAACCAAAACACCATTATCACCATTTCATATGATGAGTAGGAGTAGAGTAAGTAGGACATCATGATTCAGGATCTAGAGCACTTCATGCATGTATACTTGCTCGGTAGATTCATCACAAGGTTGTAAAAGTCGCAAAAGTGTGTTTGAAAGCTGAAGTGAAGTCCAAAAGTTATTGTGAGTGTTTTTGATTGAGCTGCAGAGAATCAGGAGCATTTCTGTCAGGAAAAATTTAAATTTTAAGCTAGGAGACATCCTACGCGTAGTATGTCTACAGGCTAATCTGGTGGGAATTTTGGAATTTTGAGTTGAGCAGTGTGTTCAGAAGGTGGGGTTTACCCTATTTTCACTTGGAAAGTGGAAATTCGACCATATCTCGACAGGATAAGGCCAGATAGACTGAAATTGCCCGACATCCTACCCAAATTGTGCCAAGGCATTGTTTTAAGACCAAAACCATATGATGACTGCATGATATATTGAGTGACTGAGAGAGGTTTCATCTCATTTGGGTGAGAAAATTGGGTTCTAAGCAGACTTTAGCACTTTTGACTGAAAAAGGCTAGAAGAGCTAAAATTGGGGACTTTTGAAATCCAAACCAAAATCTAAGCATACCAATGGGTTGCTGACATCAAGGGGAAGCTGTGGGTCAAGCCTGGGGTCAAACATGCCAAAAACACATCCTATGCGTAGGATGTCATCTCTGTGATTTTGCACTCCAAACTTAATTTTGAGCTTACCAAAGTGATCAGCACCTCAAGGGGAGCCTGTGCTTTGCATTTGAAGCCATTCTGGGCAAAAAGACATCCTACGCGTAGGATGTCTAAAGCAAGAAATTGAAGCCAGATGCTGATTGTGGGCATAGCAAGGTGTTGTATAGCCTGAGGCAAGCCTCCTAGTCAATTTTGGTCCAATTGGGGTTGATTTGACTGATCAAGAGCAGCAGCATGCTGCCATAATAGATTTCTGATCCATTGACCAGCTTATAGGTGTCCAAATCAAAAAGTAAAAACAGCTTTGGACTCAACACATCAAGGGGAATCCATAGTGCAAGAATCCAGGCAAAACAGAGCAGAAGACATCCTACGTGTAGGATGTCTACTGGGACTTAGTGAAGAGAAAATTTGATTGGGCTTAGACAGTGAGGTTCCATTTGGCTTAAGGGTTCTAGAACTTCTTTCAGAAGTGAATTTGGACCTTGTTTGTCCATTTGACAGAGCAAAGACTGAATTCAGACTTTTTGACGTAAATTGACCAACATCCGAGGGAAGTACAGTTCCAGATTAGCAGACCTAATCCAGAACATCAGTAGTGTATAAGATACAGTAGTGGTTGAGATTAACTCTCCAATTATACCAATCATTACTAAGATAACCTCAAGCGGTTAAATGCATTGATTCGATTGCCGAAATTAAACGCTTGTATACAGGTATATTCAACAGCAAAGCAAGAAGTTGTGTGGAGACTGATCCTTTGCCAGGTGAGTGGTTGGAATTGTAATAAGTTGCATTGATAAGTTTGATGAATTTAAGATCAAGAAGATACATTATTAGAGACCAGAAGGTGACAGGTGACCAAGGTAGCTTAGTGTCCACCGAGGAGAGTGTAACCCAGGCAAGGCTAGATCCACTGGCACCGATTATTGAGGAGGGTAGTGATATCGACACTTCATCAGACAAATCCTTCTTCATGATGGGTAGTCAATAGCCAGGAGGTTTCACCTATGACGGACCAATGCCAAGAGGAAGCACCCCCCTAAACCCTTTGAATGATTCCAAGTTCACTGTGATCTTCTTAGAAGGAACAAACTCGAGGGGAGCCCTAGTCTATTTTGACTATCGAGGACGCAAGTGTATTTGTATTGAAGAAAGGCGGCTCAGAGACTAGAGATAATTTGAGTCTATGATGATGGAGATAGATTCCGAGACAAAAAGGGGAACCACTATCTGATAGTTAGTAACCCTGAGGATTACAACAAATATGGAGATAACGTGGTGAAGGGGAAAATGGTTTCAGAAACTCAAGAACTGCCTCCAAACATTGATCGACCTGGAGCAATTTTTATGTATGATAAGAAAACAACCAGGGTTTCAACTTATAATGAGAATGTGGGAATCTACAAGCATGAGAGCGAGGGAATAGTCTCTTACTTTCATTGCAAAGAACCATACTTAACCGAGTTAAGCAAAGACAAGGCTCTTTACTTATTCTCTTATGAAACTGCAATGGGGAAGGATATCGTTTTTGTTGATAGGTACGGGAGAGAATACCAACGTATTCTCCCAGAGGAGGTAGAAAAGGAAACAGTTCCAGGAGCATCAACATATGCCCCCGATGAAGTGCCAAGAGCCACCTACACCCCTAGCAAGTCTACAAATCCCTTTTCAGAGGAGTATGACGCGACCTCACATTCTACCCGACCGCAGACATTCAACAATCAAAACCAACCAGCAACTCAGCCCCATCATTGCAGACATGGCTTCGGCAGAGTGCAACATTGGAGCAAGACCAAAATCGAGATGGTTTTGACCACTCTATTCACGGTATCACGCAGAATTTGAGCCAAACACTCAAGGGTCAACAGATCTTGGAAGACCACCCATAGAACAAGTTCGAAGAGATGAACCATCTCTTGCAAGAACTGTTAGAAATTATGGCTTAGGAGCACCACTAGGAGAGGGACCAGCCTACTACAGAAGACCAGAGGAGGTATATAGATTGGGACGTGGAGATCCAATGATGAGGTTTGTAGACCATCGTAGAATTAGACCTTCTCAAGTGCAAAAATGGGTAAACATGAAATACACAGGAAACAGAGATCCAAGAGATCATGTAGCAGCCTTTGTGCGTGTAATTAGAGTTGAAGAGGTGTTAGACTTCCCTACCCAATTTGCAAGGTTTGGACTACCCTTAGAGGATGATGTTGCTACTTGGCTTGACTCTGTGGAGCGTAGAGACTTTGAGTCTATGGAGGAAGTGTTTGACGAGTTTATCGAGGAATTCTCACAAAGGGGGATAACTCATAATACGGTCTCACAAATCCATAAATTCAAACAGAAAGACGAGGAATCTGTGCGAAAGGCAGCCCTAAGACTAAAAAGGTATGTTAAGTTCTGCCTTGTGGAAGAACTGCCAACTCAGTCCAGACTTATGCTTATATTTATCCAAGGAATAAGGAATGTAGATCTCCAGAAGGACTTACATATGAAGAGGAGCACGATGTTGAACGAGTTAACCAGGGAGGCTCTTTACCTTGTAGACAATTGTGCGGTCTACAAAGAGGGTGAATTCAAGGGTCTTGACAACGATTCATCCTCACAACAAAGTGGAAGCAAGTCTTCTAAGACAGCACCGAAAGGGGAAGTAGCTGTAAACCAGGAGCAGCTTGTAGAGGAGTGCTAAAAAAGATTAACTTGTACGCCAAACCCCAGGCTAAACAGCCCAAGTGGTGAGCTATTATAACAAGGGATATGTGAGAGAGAGACCTTATGCTCCCCAAGCTCAGTAGCTTCTCCTCAAGTTCCATCGAGGAATGTTATTATAAAAAGGGATATGTGAGAGAGAGACCTTATGCTCCCCAAGCTCAGTAGCTTCTCCTCAAGTTCCATCGATGCCTAGGTATCAAACAGACAGCCTCCCAGGACCTGTAGGTGTAGAAAGACCACAACCAATGTTGGGGCAACAACCACCCTTACCAGGATTACGACCCATCGGCATAAGATACACACCAACAGTAACCGAATCAGAAGAGAAGGATTTGGTGCCTATGCATGCATATTATGAAGATCCCAGTGGATATGCGGAAAATCCTTTCTACTATCCACCAGAAGAACCCTCGACATCAGAGCCATGGAGCATGATGGGCGGTGCAAGACCACCTACAGCTGCACACGCAGCTGAAGAAGGAAGATATAGCTTAGATGAACGAACATTTTTGTTCATAGCCATTGGAGGCATGGCCGGACAGAGACATGCATACCAACAAAGAGGAGCTCAAGGGGCACCTCAACAGCCTAAAGGTCCCTGCTACAAGTGTGGTGGAGACCATTGGCTAAGAGACTGTCCTCATGATGAAATCATTAGAGTCAGCGCATATTGCACCGAGTGTGGAGTTACTCATTTGATTCCTGATTGCCCTAAGAACCCGAGCAAAGGAGCAAAAACTACCTTGAACATGCTGGAAGCAGTGCCTTCCAGTGGAGGGTCAGAAAACGAGACGATCATACCTATTCACGCAGTGACACGAGCCCAAGCTCAAAGAATGACAAACGAACCCATAATTGAAGAGCCAAAAACTGATGCCCCAAGTACAGAAACGAAAAATCAGAGAAGCACTTGGAAAGCTAGAAAGGCACGTATGAAAGCCAGGAAATAACGAGAGCAAACGGCTCTATCCGAGGAGTTAAAACACACAAAGGATAGATTAGAGCGGTTAGAGGATCTAGCTAGTGTAAGCTCACACACTGCGGCAACCATAGCACCCAAGGAAATAGCAGAACCCAAAAGTGCAGGATCAGGAGGATCAGTACTGGCAGACAAGGTAAATGAGCACTTAGATACACTTCTAAAAGCTTACGAGGCCAGACTCAAAAAGAACCAAACCCAAGAGCAAAGATGGATGACTTATCCATATGCTGAAATAGAAAAACAGAGGTTGTAAATGTGTAGAAAGATGATTGAAACAGAGTTTGGAAATGTGTGATTGAAACAGCTCAATCTTTGATGGAAAACCCGCTTGGTAAACCTGCAAATTGGCATGAAGTACCAGCTCCAACCCCTATCCAACCAGCTTTAGAGGAACAAGTAGAAACGAAGGAAAGACTCACGAATGCCTATGAGTCTAGGGGAGAACCTATCATAGTGCCAAATACAACAGATGAGGCAAGTGACGGGTTACAGCTTAAAACGTTGGCAGAAATGGGTAAGGACTGTAACTGTCTAGATGATCTGTGGAAGCAAATCCGTGAGGCCAACGAAGCTAACAGGGTGAGTAACCACATGAACAACACGAGAAAGGAGAAAAATGAGATCTTACCTCCTATTGAAGAATTTGAGGCAAGATCACAAGTGAACTTTGACATACATTCACAAGGGGGAGACCAGGGATCAATTAGTTCAGGGCACAACCAACCAGACTCACTGAAAACTCTACCCTCTTACCTAGGAGAGTATGAAGCCAAGTGTAAGGTGAGAGCAATCCCATCTCAAAGACTTTCTTCTAACAAAGTGATGGATTCACAAGGGTTGATTGAGTTATTGTCCACCCCAGTGGCATGCACAATCACATTAGCTGAACTCCTAAGGTTACGACCAAACATGTGGACCACAGTAGGCAAATGCCTAGAAAAATTTGGAGTGAAAGATCCCACCTCGAAGCTTCAGGAAGGGATTAGAGAATTCGACAGGATTCAACTAAACACTATGCCAATACCATTAAACAAATTTGGAGAGTATTGTGAGGGAGAAGATGGAAACACCACGCTACTAGTAGAATTCCAAGGAGTAGTTTCCAAAGCTATTCTTGACAGTGGAGCCGGAGTTGCTATCGCCACCAAGGAGATCTGGAAAAAATGGGGAAAACCAGCTTTAAGAGCTACCAGAATGAAATTGCAATTGGCAGATGGGTTCATGGAGAAGCCTCTAGGACTCTTAGAAAAAGTGATTGTCACCTCGTGCGGAATCGAGTATGAGCATACATTTGCAATAGTCGATTTCAACAAAAAGAACAATTACGAGATCATCTTGGGAAGACTGTTCATGCGAAAATTGAAGATGGTCCAAGATTGGTGTTACGACCACATATACCTCAGACATGGCGAGACAACAACCAAAATACACCTGAAAGACCATAGTTACAAGGATGTGAACCAGACACCAGTGGAAGAGTTTGATTCAGCTACAGTCGCAGGATCGGAACTCCCAACATGGTTAGGGAAACAAAAAGAGCTATGGATGTGGGGAGCTTCACATTGTGGGAGCTTAAAAAGAGAGGAATGCGTCTTATAAAGAGCGATTGAGGACAAGGATTATATTCCTGAACCTTTTCCTGAAGATGCCTTGGAACCTCTAGAATGGAAACACATACTAGCAACATTGGATGTATGTACCATTACAGATAGTCCAACAACAAAATTTTGCGATAAGGATGGCTATGATGTGCTACCCTATTACATGGTAAGCATTATACAAGGAGGAGATGAGATGGTAGAACCACCAGAACTAGAAGAGTTTTATAAATCCTCTGAGCATCTGGAAGTACATAATGATGCCGATAATGAGTGTTCAGATAACTCAAGTGAGCGTGGGGAGAAAACAGAGAATATAAAGTTTGATGATTTTGCTAATCAGCACCCTAGACGCCAAGAACGCTATAGGAGGAAACGAGCAGGAAACAAAGTGAGAGAGAACCTGATGCCCAGGATAAAAGGTAAAACTCACTATCTGATGCTTCTAAAAGCAGGGGATTGTGTAAAAGATCAAATATCAGGAAGATTCTCAAAAGTTCGAGGGGAAGGAACGCGAGAAGAAATAAGACAAGTACGGAAAGCTAAAACAAAAACAAAATCACAAAAATCTCAAAAATTAAAAAAAGAAACAACGAAAGACCAAGAGTGGACCAAACTAGAGCGTAAACAAAAGTACCAAGAACTGAGACGGTCTTTACGAGAGGAATGGACTACTGAGGGAGATAGTGATGGTAAAGGGGAGTCAGAAAAAAGAAACATGAATGTACCATCACACTATCGGAAATTCACCATCCAGGATAGAAAAATCATAATGACACCACCGGTCAGGGAAAGAACAAAACAAGAATCTTATGATGGGCCGGAAAATGTAAAACGAATAGACCTCGCGCGACCAGGTGAGAAGCCTCAGCCGGTCTATATAGAAACCGATTTAGAGCCTAAATAAGAAGAACGGTTAACACAACTTCTCAAGAAGTATAAAGATGTGTTTGCATGGTCCTACAAAGACCTCAAAGGAGTTGATCCATCGATATTCCAACATACAATTCCTTTGAAATCAGATGGAAAACCTAGCAAACAGCGTCCTTATACATATAATGACACATTTGCTAAACGAATCAAAGAGGAGATTGACAAGCTGATGGATTCTGAATTCATCTATGAAATCGAACATACAGATTGGGTGTCACCCATTGTGGTAGTCCTCAAAAAGAATGGAAAACTGCGAGTGTGTGTAAACCTTAAAAAGGTAAATGCAGCCACTATAAGGGATAATTATCCCTTGCCAATCATAGAACATGTACTTGAGAGGGTGGCCGAAAAACGGGCTTATTCCTTTCTGGATGGGTTTTCAGGATACAACCAACTGGCAATTGCAATGGAGGATCAACACAAAACAACAGTTGTCACAGAATGGGAAATATATGCGTATCAAGTTATGCCGTTTGGCTTAACTAATGCCCCAGCTACCTTTCAAAGGTTAATGACGCACGCGTTCAAAGAATACCTGAGAATATTCTTAGAAATATACATGGATGATCTTTGTGTACACTCCCTTCTACGAGAGGAACATATAGACCATTTGCAAAAGGTATTTGAAAAATGCACAACATATCGAATCTGTCTTAACCCGGAAAAGTGTATTTTTATGGCTAGACAAGGCCGCATCTTGGGACACATTGTCTCAAGAAATGGAATAACCATTGACCTAGACAAAGTCAAAGTCATAGTAGACCTACCCAGGCCTACTAATGTGAAACAAGTGCAATCCTTCATGGGACACTGCGGCTATTATCGAAGATTCATACATATATATGCAGTCATCGCACAACCTCTGTATCGTTTGTTAGTCAGTTTCGACTGGACTGAGTAGTGTGAAACTTCATTCCAAAAGCTGAAACAAAACCTTATATCAGCACATGTACTTAAAGCACCGGATTGGGAAAAGATATTCCATGTTCACATTGATGCTTCTACATATGCAATCGGGAGTATTCTGGCTCAACTTGGAGACGGAACAATGGATTTTCAGTTTGTTATGCAAGCCGACAGTGAAACAGTGCGGAAAAGAACTACACAACCATCGAAAGAGAGGGGTTAGGAATGATTTATGTTGTAAAGAAATTTCGACATTATTTGCTCACAAACAAATTTGTGTTCTTCACAGATCATCAAGCTCTTTTGTATCTGGTAAATAAACCATGCAATACAGGGATAATTGTATGTTGGTTTATTATATTGCTAGAGTTTGATTTCACAATGGTGGTAAAAAAGGGTAAAACTCATCTACTGGCGGATCATCTTTCAAGGATACACAACGGGGAAGCTCCTGAAGGAGTAGATGATGACATATCAGATGCTTATCTTTTCAATATTGAAATGATACCCAAATGGTCTCAGGAAAATGTTAACATTCTTTCCTGGAGGAAGGTTTGATAACATGGAAGACATATCCAAACAACAAACAATTCAACAAACAAAAAACTTCCAGTTGATTGCAGGATGGCTGTATCATCTAGGATCGGACCAAATTCTACGATTATGAAGAACCACATGTCCAGGATTGTGCATTTCATTGTTCAACAGTGAAAACACACCAAAGACTGAAATAGTTAGGGGTTTATTGGCCAACTATGTACACAGACACACATGCTTATGTTACCAATTGTACTATATGTAGTGCCAAACGACCAGTGGATCACGCGACATTGTTTCAGGTAATAATTACACCTGCATGGAGTCAATATATCATTGATTTCTTAGCCACACGGACGTTTACTGAAAACATAACAAGAGCACGGAAAAGGGCTATAGAGCTGGAGGCTCGAGACTTTCAGTTAATTGGGAACCAACTCTATAAGAGAGGAAAGGACAATCAACTTAGAATCTGTGCAAGTGAAAGTGAATACCTGCTGATTCTAGGACACGCACATGGAGGTATAAGTGGAGGCCATTTTTCAGGTGATAAGACGGCAAAAATTGTCTTAACCGAAGGAATAAGGTGGCCTACATTGCATATGGATGTTGAAGAGTTTGTAAAGCATTGTGACGCTTGTTAGCGCACCAAGGTGCCGATAAAGAGAGATGAGATACCACTATGGCCAATGATGGGGGCAAGGGCATGTGCAAAATGGGGCATTGATTTTGTGGGACCTATTTCACCCCCTGCATATCGCACCCATACCCAATATATCATTGTGGCTACGGACTATCTCACAAAATGGGCAGAAGCCAAGGCAACACAAAAAGCAGATGCATGAACCACTGCATAATTTTTGTATGAGAATGTTTTTGTACGATACGGTTTACCAATAGAAATTGTCAGTGATCATGGAACACATTTTCTTAATGAAGTCATTGAATATCTGCTATAGGAATTCATGGTCATACAGTAGGAAATCTGCTCCATACCATCCACAGGCAAATAGACAAGCTAAGGCCACAAATAAAACACTATGCACGGTTCTCACTAAAATTGTATAAAAAACAAGAACAAATTGGGACCAGCAGCTACACTCAACACTATGGGCATACAGGGTAGCTTACAAAACATCGATAGGAATGACACCATACAACATGGTGTTTGTTCTAAATGCTATATTACTCATAGAGTTTTTAATTCCAAATCTATGAGTAGCAAAACGCTTAGAATGGACAGGGCATGAGCTCTCTTCAAGAATAGATGATCTTGACAAGCTAGATGAACTCCGCTTGAGAGTTGTAGCTTCGATCTATGCTAGAAAGAGAAGGCAAAAGGAGTTTTTTTACAAGCATGTGAGCACGAAAGAGTTCAAAACTGGTGATTATGTACTTGTTTATACCTTGAAGCAACATGCCAAGAAAATTAAAAAGCGAGGGATGGGACCCTTTGTGATTAGTGATTTATCACAAAGCGGAGCTGTCAAGCTTGCTACATTAGCAGGTGAAGAAATGCCAAATTGGATTAGTGGGTGTCGATTGAAGAAATATCATTTACCACTAACACAGGATATACTTCAACAAATCCATCAAGGAAAACAACGAATGAAGGAGAAGCAGAGGGTACGAGAAGAAGCTCAAGCAGAAGCACAAGAACGCATTGCAAAAAGAAGACTTCTGCGACAACAAGAACAATGTGGAGCACCATTGCGAATCAATGCCATTCGACTAGTGAAGTTTGATGAAGACACAGTGGAGCCAATAATTGCAGTCAAAGTAGGTAGCAATCAAGTTGAATCGACGGCATTACTTGATTCTGGAGCTCAGGCAAATTAATTATACAAACAACTCAAGTCCACATGTCAACTTAATCCTACTCCACAAGTGCTCGAAAGTAGTACATCACATTTGTTGATAACATTGGGCTAGACTATATTGCATGTACAAGTACATCAATATATTTACCCACACAAATTTTATATAGTCGAGGATGAAAGCACACAACACCCCATGTTGTTGGGACAACCTTGGCAAAAAGAGTATAATGTGCAGATAGATTGGAATGCGAATGCCGTCAAGATTCAACATGCACAAGAACAACAGGTGGTAGCCTTTGCTCAACAACCCCGGAATAATTCGCTGCAAGCAATTCAATCACCGAATAAAAGGCCAAAGGGAAAGGTGCCACTAAAGAACAAAATGATACCCAAGGCTAACAAACAGGGAACTGCCAACCATGTTCAGTACAGGTATGAAAAGTCACCGACCGCAGTGAAAAGATCAGAATTACCAACAAGAGAAAAACAAATATGGGTGCGGAAGGATAGATGTGAGATGGCAGACAAACCACAATACAACAGAGGAATTCAACCGAAGCAGATAGTTCAACCAAAAACAAAGGGAATAAAACAGATATGGATCCCAAAGAAAATTCTCAACAACAACTCAACTACGGATCGCATCTGGATACCGAAACCGAAGCAAAAGGAACTCCGTTCAGTACAAGCAACATCGCAAGGCAGCCACCTGCATATGAAACCAACAAACCGATGTATGTGGGTGCCAATCAACAACCAAACAATGGCAACCAAGGCAATAGCTGTTAACCCTCACGGCACACGGACACCCATCACCTACGATGGACGCGTATTATGTATTTGATAGAGTCAGGTACCGGGCTTGTCGGTCCAATAGGGAAAGGTAGAGTGATCGCCGATGAGAGGCGCACTTTAACTTGGACATTCAAGGGATTAGTTGGTTAAGCATGGGCGCCCAAGTGTGAATGGGGTGAGCTCCTATAAAAGCCAACTAAACCTAATTTTTACTCATTCTCTCATTTGTGCAATTGAAGAGTGCTCTTGCTCCATCTCCATCTTCTTCTTCTTCACCTCCTTGTGTGTGTGTGTGAGAGAGAGAGAGAGAGGGAGAGTGTGTGTGCGATCGAGCATTACGAAGGCACGACGGCGGCGAAGCGGTTGAGCGCGGCACGACTGCAGCTTCTTCTTCATCGCGGCGAGGAATCCACCACGAAGGCGAGCGTAGAGCGGTGAGTGACACACCCTTTGTTTCCTTGAGCTTGCTAGTTTAGGCTTGTTGTGTGCTTGGAGCCGTTTGTGGCTCGCATACGGTGTATTGGCAAGTCCCTTGCTTCGACAGTGCGGCAAGGAGCGCACAGTAGCAAGACACTTGCAAAAACCGGCAAAGAAAAGCTACCAATGGAAAGAAAAAGAGACAAGGTCTACGGCCATTCCAGCCAAGCCAATTCTCTCCAAAGAGACAACTACGGCCATATCAACAGTAGCGGCAAAGCAAGCGACTTTTACCCGAAAGACAATCAAACAGAGAGTAGTAGAGTTACAGCTTTTACTCGCAAAGAAAACAGGAAACCTCTACGGCGAATGCCAATAAGCATCTTGCTTATACCATTCTCTTGCACATCATTAATTTTTCCATGCATCGACAGAGTATGCATAAAAATAGGGCCACATTACACGGCCAAACATTAGCACAAATTTTTCAACCCATGAATGGCACATACTCCGAGGCGATACCGTGTCGTCCGGGAGGACTCCGGCTAGGAGGGGAGGAGGCATTCTCAAATGCAGACCCAATAGTAGAAAGAGCAAAAAAGGGTATGTTTTTCACTATTTTTAAGGGTTTCTGTTTGATTGCAAAATTTTCTGGACTAACCCAAGTATATATGCCCTTATACAACATGAATCTACAAGTATATGGGGCCAAATGCCAAATCAAGCCCCCAGGTGTGTGAATATAAGTAAAAATAGCCATTTTTCGGGAAAAATCTGGCCATAAAAATTGCATGTGAGTGTATATAATGTTTTGCGGTGATGTTTTTGATTTATTATGATTTACGGGGATTTTTTGGGTTTGATTTGCTATTTTTCTTTTAATTTTGCTAATTTTTGGCAAAAAAACTTCAAAAATACAAAAAGCAGGTGAAAAACAGTCGTAATGAAAAACAAAAAATATGGGGATGATCAGTGACTATAGGAAAACCTATGGTACAGTGGGGGTGTAATTATGAGACTAGAGCGGAAAGCGTGTTTTGACCAGATTTTGACCGAAATGCCAAATTTCTGGTAAACAGGGCAAATGGAGTCCAAATTAAGAAATTTTTGAGCCTAAAACGCATCTCGCAAGAAGTTGGGAGCACATGTCAAATTTCATGAAAAGTGGTTCGGGGACCTCCATTATAAGAAATTTTCACTTCATTTTTAGCTCATTTCCACTATTGACCTTTGAGAGAGAGCTTCTGCCACCTAGAGCGAGCAGAACTTCCAGCAGATTCTACGATGTGCACGACTACCCGACGGGCTTTAGACATGAGAGGTAGGCTCACCACCTTGAGCTTTTCGCGCATGTTTGTCGTTTTGTCGCGAAAACTAGCGTAGGGTTCACATAGAAAGCGGGCAGTAGAGACCTATAAGTAGAAGTGGCCACCTAACAGCTAACCCAAAAGCAATGAGACTTCATCGGCAGCTTACCCTAGCATAGGAGACTAGTCTTGGATGTCCAAAGGCAGTAGAAAACCATCGGGGAAAACCCTAATTCCTAGAACCCTGCAAGAGGCCACCAAATGGGAAATCGGCGGAAAGGCGCCCAAATGCTACCAAAATTCATGGGTAGGAGCATCTTGACATGCTCGACAAGTCTATGTAGCCCACAAGACCAAAAGGTGACCCGAAGCGGCACTAAACTTCAAAAACGGTATCAGACACACAAAGCGTCAAATAGCTCTCGCGGCCAAACCGCATGTCCGTTTGCCACCAAACTTCACGAGCGGCTTTCCTAGACCATCAACAACCCAGTCCTATGGTGGTAGACCACCACAAGTCATGGAAACATGTAAACGCAACCACGGGTGCTTCTAGAGCGACAAATTGCCAAATGGAGCTCCGGTGAAGCCAAAGTCAATAAAAACCATACGACAAGGATCCCCAAGGGATCGGGAAGCTATGGAGACCAACATCAAGAAATTTCATCGCCGAAAAGCACTCCAAAAGTCAGAAAACGGCTCGGAGGCTCTGAAATCCACACACTGAACTACTTTCTATCCATTTGACTTTTTTGTTGAAATTAGGCCTAAAAGGGACTCAGGGGGACTAAGGGCAGGCACCAGTGATAGTTTCCATGAAAAAATCATCAGGAGACATCTTATGCATAGGATGTCTCAAGGCCATTTCTGGGCACAGAACCCAACATTTCTCATCACACATATTTTCTGAATAGCCTTTACAGGCTAGCCACCAAGTTTCATCACATTTTGACCAAAATTGACCTCATATGTATGAAAAAACGCCAAGTCAGGGAATAGAGGCAATAATGGGCTATAGACCTACCAAAACTTGTCCAAATCACATGAAACTTGCACAACACATTCATGAGCACATAGCCAACCAATCTGTGTGGTTACTTGCAAAAATTGATGAAGTAGACATCCTACGCGTAGGATGTCTATTTGACATTTTTGGCCTATAGAGGGTATTTTTACATTCCAAATCTTTTCATATCATCTTCAAGAGCTCATATATCAAGTTTGAAGCCATTCTAATCATTTTTGACCCCCAACACCTTCAAGATACACTTTTTGAGCCCAAAAACACTACCCTGAAAACACTACACAGGGTCTTACCAACATCAATTCTTGTCCAAATCAAAATCCAAGAGCATGGCATGTTCCACATGCCAAGGACTACCCACAGAAAAAATCTCAAGCCATTACCATGGTGCAAGAAGCCCATATATCAAGTTTCAACCCATTTGGATATCATTTACTACCTGTTGTGGACTTTCTACCCAATTTGTGACCTAAAGCCTGAATCTGCTAAAAAATCCAATTTTTGATGCCCAAATCCAAATCCAATCACATAGCCATGTTGTACAGGCCAAGGACCACCAGCATGTCAAGTATCACCAAAATCTGATGAAAAAGACATCCTACGCATAGGATGTCTAAATGAAAATTTTTGGCCAGAATTGCACTGTGAGCACATGCATAGTTGCCCAAGTTCCTTTTAAGTTTTATTTTCAATTTTCAAGTCATTCGGATAGTTAAAACTCAGTTTCTCAGCTGATATAGAAAAAACGCTAACTTCGGATTACTGAGTGCAACAGGATCTATGGCAGCCGGCAAAGTCACCGGCAAAGAAGAAGAGGATGACCATAAAAGATTATTTGGAAGACGTAGAGCCCTTCATCATACCAGAAGGAACTCTAAAGCCAACCAACACATGGATCCAAGAATACATGCTAGAGTCAAATGATCTAAAGATTTAGCAAGGCGTGTTCAAAGACATCGAAAGAAATGTGATAGAGCTACCAATGCTACCGCTGGAGCTCAACGAGTTCGTCAGAAGCAAGATGGCAGAGTATCCGGAGAAGATTGATCTCCACAATTATTTTGAAGCTGTGCCGGTAGGTACTGACATAAAAAGAGTATGGGAATTTGTGACAACAATCAAGGAAGATGGAGTGGCACGAGTTACGGATCTACATGGCAAGCCAGTCACGGAGATTATAATCACGGAGAGAGTGGTGGAAGCTGCACTAGACCTCTCCAACAAAGGCGATAGTGTAACCAAAAGAAGAGATGAAGTAAAGGTGTACACTGAAAAGAAAGGCAACTACACCTTTGAAGACATTGCCAACCCTAAAGTGGCAATCATGAGTCAGCTATACAATCAATATTTTCATATGTGTACAAAGTGGCCACAAAAGTACAGAATACCGCCTGGAGCAATTGCCACAACATTCACCTGGGCGATGCAGAAAAGCAAGCCGAAGGTAATCAATTATGCAGCTTATATACATGATAATCTGGTGAAGATGGGCAGCAAGAACCCCACATACATCGTGCCGGGTGAGATAATCACGAAAGTGATTTATGGGGCATTGCACGCCAAGGGAAGATGGCCCGCCGACCCTCCATCATAGAACGTCTGGCTTAGGCTCAAGGAAGATAAGGAAGAGGAACAGCCCAAAGCACCAAGGTTGCCACTAGGTTGAAACGCCGGTTAGAAACCGTGCAAGAAGAGCAGCCAGAGCTGAAGAAGGGAAAGAAGGAATCCGTCCAAGTGCCACTAAAAGAGATGAAATCACAGATCGCGGCACGGCTAGAGCGGCTAATGGAAGATTTGAATGAGCTATGGAAGCCATCTCTAGAAGCAATGTCGAGATCATCCCGAAGGGTGCACAGAGACAGATTTGACGACTATTTTAAGAATTTTGAGATTCTGGATGCCACAGCAGAAAATATCCCACATGTACCATTTACAGAAGCAGAAGTGGAGCAAGTTCGACTGCAACTGCTAGAGGAGGATGAAGGCCAAGAGAGATAAAGGAAGACAAAGGCGGACAGGGATTTCAAGAAAAAGCCGACAACTCCACCGTCCAGCCCTGAGTCAAGCCCACCGCCCTCACCACCTCCTCGTAGCCCTCCACAAACTCAACAGAAAGAGGAGCAAGACAAACCTGAAGATCAAGAGGAGTCAAGGCAAGAATAGAGCCAAGAGCAAGAACCAAAAGAAGAAGCTAAGCCTAAAAGTGAGCAGCTAGAGCCAAATGAAGCAAGGTATAACACATTTCTAGACCTACTGGCTGCCGGATACTCAAAATAAGAGGCTGCCACAGTCCCATTTGACTTGGCAAGCACGGGGCCCAAAGAGCAAATGCAGAGCCTGCGGTTAGTGGAGCTAAAGGAGATGGCCACTGATACAGTGGACCTACACCCACCCACCAATGATTGGGATGTGGTGATGACCAAGCTAATCGGGCTAAGGGCACAGTCAATGGCCATAGAAAGTGAAATGGCAACTCTCAAATCCACTGAAGTGCAGATAAAGCTTGAAGTCGACACTTTACAAAAACAAAGCCAAAGGTAGATAGAGAGAGAAGCAGAGCTGCAAGCCAGTCTGGCAAAGGCATTGCAAAGATGCCAAGAGATGGAAAGAGAAAATTAGGAAGCAGCTCAAAGTCTGCGAGGAGCCGAAGAGGAATATAGCCAACTCAGCAAGTCACTGATAGATGTAGAGAGGAAAAGGGATAACCTAACCCTACAACTTGCTGAGGAGTCCAAGGAAGTTGAAGCAATGCGGAATTCCAAGGAGAAGGTAGAAATAGAGCAGGAGGCTAGCCAGGATGAGGTCCTTGAGCTCAAGGACTAGCTTAAAGTTAAAGACCAAACCGTCCAGTGGCTACGGGCATGTCCTGCCAGAGTCAGAGCTACTAGCTCGACTCACACCACTTTAGAGAGCCAGATTTATGAAGAACAAATGAAAGAGCTCCAGAAGAGTTGACCTTAGAGAAGAATCAAAGGTTGATGATGGCAGAAGCGGTGGTGATGCAAACACGCATGGAAGAAGAGAAGAAGGCAATGCAAGATGAGCTAGAAAATATCAAGAGAAAGCTCGAGGAGGCGGAGAAGATAAACGCCGATTTGAATGACCTCCTCGTGAACATGGGAGAACAAGCTGAAGTGGAGAAACAGACATTCCAAAAGCAGATAGAAGAGCTAAGAGTCCAGCAGGTAGAAGAACAGGCAAGCAGAGGGCCAACAGCCATGGAAGGCATAGACCTAGAGAATGTGGCAGATCCTGTGGACACACCCATGCAAGAGGAAATCCTATTAGGACCCTCTCAAGAGCCATAAGAACTGACACAAGAAGAGGAAGAGAAGTTGAGCAAGGCCATAGAAGCAGAAATTAGAGAAATGTCCAAGGAAGCCTTGGAATGGGAGAAGAGGGTTTTTAAATCCATGACCATTCAGAAGATAGACGCCAGAAACCTTCAGCGTGAATGGCTACAGCCCTCTCTCCCATATCTTTTGTAAAGTACGAAGCCGCCACAATCAACAAGAGAATCAAAGAAGATCCAACATTGCCACTCTACACAACAGATATCTCCAAGCCTGAAGGGGTAAAGTTGATAGTCGACTCCCAGCCCAGGTGGAGAAAGGCATGGCTGACAAAATATCCACAGTACCTAATCCATTTGGTAGAGGCACCCAAAATCATCAGAGATAACCTAATCTTCTTCCCTGTACCAAGGATGTGGACGTGGAAGGCCGAGGAGCTACTACAAAGAAGCCAACCACTTGGCTAAACTATCCGAAGCTGCTAGGCTTCAAGGCAAGCAAGAGAATAAATGTTCAATACATGGTGAAAACCCTAACAAGCGCCATCAAATTGTTCACTGGCTCGCCTGACCTTTCTTGCATTATGTTGAGAAAGATCTACAAAACCCTTTTGGCAGTCTTCGAGACGTTCAAACCGGGCCAGGCGACAGACAATATCTTCTTCGTTCAAGATACTTATAGATGTGCATACGATCTGTCTGGTCAGCCTTCCAAGGAGGTGATACATGCATTGTATCAAAGGATCATGTTTCTGCCATCCTATCACCGCCAGGCCTTTGAAGAAGCTTTCTACACCGGCTTCTTCACCATCAGCACCGACATATTTGGCCCAACACTACTGGATTTACATGCAAGATACGAGTCGCTGCTCAAGATGCGAGAAACCATAAGATGAAGAAGCAGCTCAACAGCCATGTCCGGGACGACATGAGCAAGGAGGGGGGGAGTGTTAGAAACTGGACACACCCTACGAAAAATGACGGCTCGGCAGATTATATTTTTTGTAATTATTCATTCATTGAGAAAACCCGACATTTCACCTTGTAAATATTGGGGCTTACAGAAGTTTCCAGATTGTATCCCAGTTTTGACATTTAGATTGAGTAGATGGTTAATTTGGAACTTTAGGGTTTGAGAATTGTAAGGTATTTATACCACTTTTTGACCTTAATGAAGGACCTTTTGTCATTTTAAAAAGTTTTGAAGTCTGTGAGTGAGCGTACTGTGTACGAGAGAGAGTGAGAGCTTCATCTTGACGCTACTTGCACACCAATGATTGGAATCGAGTGTAGAGAAGTGAAGCGTGTTGCCCCCGCCGAGGGCTACGCGCCAATACCTACATTGCGCGCGTACGGTCCGGTTTTGCGAGCTCCATCTACGAGCTTCATCTGGTGATTCGTTGAGCATACGTTGTCCGATTTTTCACTGCAGCATATCCAGGCATTCGCATTGAGTAGAGCTACACATTAGGCACTTTAGATTTTGAAAACGAAGACCGGAAAATTTCGGCCAGACATCCTACGTGATTTTGCACCGGTTGTTTTGGTTCATAGACCTTAGGAAGAGCGACCTATTGGTGTTAGTAGGGTCTCCTTCAAGTTCTGAGGTGTTTCGAGATTGTTTGATAGGTGTTCAACTCTAAAAAGCGTTGTAGCAAGTTTCATCTTATGCACTCCTGAAGGCTGTGACTTAGACATTGGGTAGAGACCTCTATAGGAATTAGTTAGGAGTCAGTCGACTGTAGGTTGACACCCTATGCTTGCTTCCACGTGCCTGCGGGGCGAGCTTTGTCCTAAGCTGAAAAATCTTGTTGGGTGAGGTCTCGCTGTGCTGACGTCCGTCGCGGCGTATCCGTCCAACAAAACCCTAATTTCTTTTACACACTGCCTTATATACCTAGAGTAAAAATATGCAATCTCCGAGCGCCCAAGGCCTTTAGGCTCAACCACTTACTGAATCTGCCACCTAGGCACACAAACTGACTTGTTCTTTACAACTTGGAACTCCCATTGAGCCCGTAACACATTAAAATATTACAATGGCTTGAAATAAATTGGGAATTTATAATACATGACCATTATGGGCAAAGGTGGAAAATGTGTAACTCCAATCTTTACTGCTTCTTCACTTTGATCTTTGATGTGCATTCGTATGTCTTCGGTCTTTAGCAGCTTTTGTTAACTGATTTTGACTTAGTTAACATTCCCCCCTTCCGATTTTAATGCCCGTCCTCGGGCACTGTTGAAAAGTGTCCGTGGAGGTTGTGGAAAGTTTTGATTGGTTGTTGATGGGCTGATTGTCTTCATTTGTCTTTGAATTTGTTGATGAGATTCACTTTGCTGAAGCATCTTCATTGGTCCGAATATGTATAATGTTCTTCATTGGTACGAATATGTATAATGTGAGAGATGATGTTGCATTTGTCCATTATAATGGCATAATAATGAGGCTACTATTTATCTATGAAAAGTATGTACAAGGGAAGTAGAATGATGAGGTTCTAAATTAGGGTC
This sequence comes from Adiantum capillus-veneris, assembly GCF_014529385.1. Lineage (NCBI taxonomy): Eukaryota > Viridiplantae > Streptophyta > Polypodiopsida > Polypodiales > Pteridaceae > Adiantum > Adiantum capillus-veneris. The sequence goes on along the minus strand of NC_140940.1, from coordinate 22,086,068 downwards.
TAATACTTGGATGACCAAAGGGAAAAAACCCAGCGAAAAAAAGTGCCTTTGGGATACACGCATTATTTGAGTACTTATTATCATGGGAAACGTTAATAAAGTACTCAAGGGTTTATTTGCTGATAGATATGAAATTAAAAAGGCAGCAAATATGAAAGGGTAGCATGATGGAACATTGGTTTGCATGTTGTAGTCCACTCAAGGTAAATAGGTGGAAGCAAAAAAGAGTGTCTAATGCATATGTCCAATGGTGGGACATCCTATATATGCATACACAAAAATGCATGGAAAACAATATGTTGTGCAAGAAATATTTTGAGGGGTTCTTCAGAAAGATGGTGTAGCTATAAAAGCATATGACATGGCTTGGTAAGCTGGCACCCCTTTAGGAATGGTTTTCGTTGACGAGGATATGTGATCTCATCTTACCGTGCATTGTGCGTGAGTGTTGGACTCTACGACACTCCACCAATTGTAAGTTAATAGACTTCGACTCTTATCTCATCTCATCCAGCATGAGCGACATAACTTAGATATGCTCAACTCTTTCAGCTTGAGCGTAAGCCTAATAACTACGACTCTTAGCACAAAGTTTAATATGACTTGAAGCTTTGGGACTAATGATTTGCTCATTTTATGGCTCAATAGGCCCGACTCTGACTATGCCAAAGAGTGTCTTTTGCACCCTGGCGACTTGACTTTTTACATTCTTGTGCTTACTACAAACATTTCTTCTAGTAAAACTAAGCTTGAATCCTCAAAAAGAGGATTAGTGAAGGACCAAGTTGGCATTGAAGGTTTCTTTTGCCATCATTAGGAAGAGAATGGGGTCTAGGAGGGCCTCTTTATTTGGAAATTTAAGGGAGTGAAATCTTTAGTATTAAGAAAGAAATCAAAAGAAATCTTTTGAATTCAAACAGGCAAAATGGCTAGTTTATTTGAATTCAAAATTTTCCCCCAAAATAAAATTTCAAAACTAGCAGGCAAAACCATATCGTGTAACATATCTATGGAAAGAGCTTGACGTGTAGATTACAGATCTACAATCTCTGCTCAAATCTAAGATCGTATGTAGGAGTTATGGAAGGCCGAAAATCATAAAGCTGTCCACCCCCTTTTTGGGAGGGAAAAGTGTATCCTTTGACCACTCTTACACCTCTCTTACACACCCACCATTCTTACACACATGGCATGCACCTATTCGTTAGAATTTTAATCAACTCCATAATCTCATGGCAAATAAAGAGGCCCTCCTAGACCCCATCTTCTTCCTAATGATATGTTTTATCTTCTTTGAATTTGCATTCACGTTGGTTGAGTCGTCCTTCTTTGACTGTGAAGACTCCATTATCTCTTTGATTCTTCAAATAGGCCTGTTGTAAGAAGTCTTGGATGTTGTTGCAGGCCTCTTTTGATTGTTGACAATTGACTTTTGACTCGGAGCATTGGAAGACTTAGGAATCCAAATCTCTTGATGACCTTTGTATCTCCTTTGTTGGCTTTGCCTTGCTCTAGGTCTTGTTGAGTTCTTGAGATCTTCATGCAGGTCTGGTGTAGCTGCGTGGGAGTGTGTGTGTGTGTGTGTGTGTGTGTGTGGGTGGTGTTCACCCGCAGAGCTAGAAGAAGAAGAAGAGTTGTCGGCCAATGGGAGAAAGAAGAAGAAGAAGAGTATTCCGTCGCGAAATTCCATGTCCTGCAAGGCACGGACCTCGCAACTCAAATTAGCCTTTCTATTTATTTTTTTATCTTTTTTTCAAATTTCCAAAAATGCCAAAAATAGGCCGAAAATTAGCTGAAAAGCTAAAATTAGCCCGAAAATTCAAAAATTGTCAGAAATCCCAAAAAATTCTAGAAACCTTAGAAAATCATCGTCATTCACAACCGAACATTTTCGATATGCAAAAGCACACCAAAAATAACAAATTTTATCGAAAATACAATTTACGACACAATCATCAACCCGGCCCCTAGAAATAGTAAAACACTCAAAACTCAACCATGGAGGGCATAAATGCAAACAAAATGGTGCCGTTTATATGCATACACAAAATAGCTCGTAAAGAGCGCAAAATATCAAAATTTAATGCAAAACTTAGCAAAAAATTATTAGAAATTACAAAAGTTATCCAAAAAATACCCAAAAATTTCTAAAAATTCTCCACATTGGAGATTAGTGCAGCCAAATAAAATTATAAAAATCACATCAATTCAATTTCCAAACAATTTCATCAATAAAATCAAGACTAAGCAATTAAACCGGCAAAATTATTGACAAAATTAGGTAAAAAATTGACGCAATTGGAATGTGTAAATCCCTGTTTTGAGCACAAAAATATAGCAATTAACCATTACACACATCAATTATGCAATCAATATATGAATCAATCAAGAAAATTAAACACTTTTTTAGGCACACACATTAATAAAATTGGCAAATCTTACCAATCTTTATGTGCGCACACAAAAGGGTTAAACTTATCAAATTTGCAATGTGACTTCACAAATCATTAGTTGGGTATGCGCACAACACAAATCAATCATCACAATTGAAAAATCACTAAGCACACATTGATTTTTACGTGCACAAACATGGGCAAAATAGTGCACACACACCTAAAATTAGGCATACACACACTCAATTAGAATGCACACACACTTGATTTTAGTGCACATACACTTGCAATTAACCATCACACAATTAACTCAATTAACTCAATGCAATTAACTCAATTAAGCACTCAATTACCAACACACATTCACCAATTAGCAATTGAAACTTGTCAAATTCATACGCCACCAAATTTTAAAAATTTCGGCATTACGACGGCATGAAAATGAACAATCAAAAATTTTTCAATCCAACATAGCATCAACATTGCATTGCATCAACATTACATTGCATCATGGTGGGATCTCTATACAATTCTACACATCTTTAGATTCTAGGGAGGTTGAGAATACCACATTGATTACCTTTCCATTGAAGATCAATTGAATGATTGAATGCTCCAATCCTTCGTAGCAAATTAGTAAGTTAGCAAAAATTAGTGAAATTAGCAAGGGGTTGGTGTGAAATTAGAGTGTGTAAACACATAATTGGCAAAATACAGTGACAAATTAGGGAATAATGAACACATTGCTTCATGCACACACATCCAAAATCCACAAAAACATAAACACACAAGTGAAATTAGTGAGGAAACACATTCGATTATGCCACAATTACACTAGCGTAGGCCATCATCCCTGGCAGCGGCGCCAAATTTTGGGGGTTCCATTGCTACAATAGCTCCAATGACCAACAAAATTGTCAATACGGGCCAGCTAGGGCATGGAAACACTCACACAATTAGTGAGCTAATCATGGCAACAAGAATGGTTAACTCTACAAGGTGAGCTTCTCGGCCTATGGAGGAGCTAAGCCACAATGAAGGACAATCTCCACATCCAATTCTCTTCACCTCCAATCAACCATATCACACACACTACGATTACAGGATGCACACAACACTAATCCTATCATGCTATACACTAATCGCAAGCACACACACATACACCTATCGAGCACCACACTCCAATCAAACCTACATGCACACACAAGCAAGAGAGGGCAATCACACAAGATTAGAGAGGTATTAAGTATTAATTAGTTAAGATCTAGCTAATCTAAGCATCATAGGCAATCATAAGAACCATGCGAGAGGCATAGTGAAAGATAATGAATCATCGATTAGTATTAATCAAGTCTCATGAGCATGGAGAAGCTCAAGGACTCCATAGCCACACACCTCAAGAGCTCTCACCAAAGAGTGCTCTCAATAGATGAGCTTGAGAACCCTAATTTCTCTTACAGGGAAAAGAACATCTATATAGATGCTAGTGAGCATGGTTGCACTATTCCACTTGTAACTTCTCCTGCTTTTGATAAGTGAATGAAAAGCTCAATTTTTGTGTACATGATTTTCGTCAAAGAGTCTCTAAAAGATCCTTATGTTTCATCAAATGTAAATGATAGGAATCAAGAAGAGTTAGACTTGTCTAATTTTCTAAAAGGATTCCAAGATGTGTTCATCGATGATATCCCTATGGAATTACCTCCAAAACGAGGGGATGATGACCATCGCATTGAGCTCCTTTTTGGAAGCTCACCACCTAACAAGCCTCCTTATCGAGTCTCACAAGCTCAACAAGAGGAGATCATGAGGCAAGTACAGGAACTGGTAGACAAAGGGATGGTGAGGCCTAGTTCCTCTCCCTTTTGCTCTCCAGTCCTTTTACTACAAAAGAAAGATGGTACATACCGTATGTGTGTGGAATATCGAGCACTAAACCATATCACTATCAAAAACAGATTTCCCGTGCCTCAAGTAGAAGATCTGTTTGATAATCTACAAGGCTCTACCTACTTCAGTAGGATTGACCTTAAAAGTGATCATCAACAAATAAGGTTAGTGGATGAAGATATCCTAAAGACCGCGTTTCGCACAACGTTTGGTCTTTATGAATATCTAGTTATGCCTTTTGGCTTGACTAATGCACCAGCTACATTTAATCGTCTAGTGGAGAAACATTTTAGACCATATCGTAAATTCATTGGAGTGTTCTTTGATGATATCATCATCTACTCCAAGTCTTTGGAGGAACATAAGCAACATCTCCAAGTGATTTTTCAAGCATTAAGGGAGAACAAGCTTTTTCTCAGCCAAAAGAAAAGTGAATTTTTCCTTCAAGAGATTCAATACTTAGGTCATATTATCTCTCAAGATGCTATCCATATGCATGCATCAAAGTTAGAGGTAATAAGAGCATGGACTAACCCAAAGAATCTACATGAGCTAAGAAGCTTTATAGGTATGTGCGTATAGTATAGACGCTTCATAGAAAAATGATCTCAAGTAGCAGGGCCACTACATGACTTAACTAAGAAAATTGTTAAGTATGTATGGACTACTAAGGAGAAAAATTCTTTTGACAAACTCAAGGAGAAGCTTGTTGGGGTATAAAGCCCAATGTGGTCGCCCAGGTAAGTGGGCGGGCCGCATGGTATGTACACATATTCTTTTGTAAAAACCTAATAAGAACTCACTATGCTCTACACATTATAGTAGATCGAGTTCACCATATCGTCGTGCTCTTCTTCTCGCACTCTCTCTCGCGTCGCACTTCCGCTCGTACTCCTTCAACTGGTATCAGAGCTCAGATCGAGGCTCGGGGCAACACTGTAGGAGGCTAGAGTCACCAGCTCAGATTGGAGTGAAATTCGACAGGCGAAGACACGGCCCCAAATCCTGTGGAGAAGCCCAAAGGACTTGGTGTTGTCAGAATTTCATTATGAGGTCATCTCGACCACCGTTCAGCTTCGACAAAGGTCTGCGCAGGCCATTTTCGACTACGTGGTCTAAGCGGGTGCAGATCCGACTCTGCAAATTTGGGGTTTTCGGCCTACGACTGCAGGTGCTGAGGATATCGACACTCCCAGAGTGTTGATTTGTGGTTGTCTACACATCGAAGGACGGCTCACAGTTCTTGGAGGCGTGTCACATACGACACGGGCGCATCTACACACAGACTGTAGGCGACATCCACTAGTTCATCAGGTAGCTTGTGTTTGCTGCTTGATATTCCAGATTTCATCCTGACATTGCAGGTACTTCCACATGGGATGTATTGTCAGAGATGATGTATGTCTGTTGAGGGTTTGTTGGCTGTGAGTCACGCAGCAAACAACCGCCGCAGCGGTTACAGCATACAGTGGGAAATTTGTGGATGTATGACTTTGTGGGAAGTCTATGTACTGTCCGATTTACTTCAGCCTTTGTTGAGGGTCGAGTGAGGTTTTATTGAGCTAGGGGATTCTCGAATGTTGAGATCCTTTCGGTGATACAGGTCTTGGAGCGATCCCTCGAGCACCCTTAGATAGGCAGCTAGGATGTATTGATTGTGAGTTAGAGAGTTGGGATTGCATCTTTGCTTTACTACCGTTGAGGCATTGTCGAAGTCTATGCTTATAGGACAGTGACAGGCAGTCAGAGACAGTACAGGTGCAGGATAGGTTTACCCACAGCTTACAGTGTCAGAGAGACAGTGTTTTTGAGCTGTTTTTTGGTCTGTTTTTTAGTACACCAGAGCCATTTTACAAAGGAGACTCTGCCAAAATTTATGCAAAATCTGAAGCTTTCTTGGTTCATTTGACAAGTTGATATTGGTTCAGAGGTCAGTTTACAGGGGAAACTCTGCCGAATTTTTCCCAGGAAAGTAAACTACTGTGAAGCGTAGCTATGGCTGGATCACAGGACACTGCTCTTTACAATATCAAGAAGCTGGATGGAACCAATTTCCCATTGTGGAAGAAGCAGATTTGGCACGTGTTGGTACAAAAGAAGCAGATAAAACCTATAAAGCTCAAGGGGATAAAACCAGAAGATATGGACGAAGATGAATGGAGCGAAATGGATAAATTGGCACTTTCTACCATTATGCTGACTTTGGCAGAAAGCGTTTACTTCAATGTAGCAGACGAGATGTCGGCTTATCAAGCATGGTTAAAGCTGAGTGATCTTTATGAGAAGCAGAGTGCAGCTTCACAGGTATACTGGCTTAAGAAGCTTCTTGACTTGAAGATGAAAGAAGGGACACCTATGTCGAATCATCTGAATGAATTCAACACAATCTATAGTCAGTTGTCAGCTCAAGGTGTCAAGTTTGATGAACCTGTTAGAGCTATGTTCCTGTTGATCACATTGCCCGAAAGTTGGGACACTTTTCGCACAGATTTGAGTAATTCTACACCTCCAGATGGTTTGAACATAGCAGGTGTAGAAGGAAGTCTGCTTACTGAAGAAACCAATAGAAAGACAATGGACAAAGGCAAAGGAACAGCCTTAGTTGTCAGGGGAAGGACCAAAGAAAAGTACAAAGGTGGAAAGAGGAATCAGTCTCGTAGCAAGTCCCGCAGTGCTAAAGGCAAGAGTGACTGAAAAGAGACTGTAGAGAATGGAAAGCAGAAAAAGGCAAAGAGAAAGCTGAAGACCATGGTGAATGGAAATCTTGTCTCGTTTTGGTTATTTGCCTGGCTTTTCATTTAATGATTTTGAATTCTGTTAACATTGGCTGTATGGTAAGCAAACACAGCAGCCACATAAGCATAGAAGCAGTAGAAGAGATACACAGTTGGCACTTGTTCATAGTGATTTGTGTGGACCTATGCCTAACCTATCTCTAGGGGGAGCTTCTTACTTTATGACATTTATAGATGATTACTCGAGGAAAGTATGGGTTTACTTTCTCAAGCACAAGGATGAAGCGTTTAGTGTTTTCAAAACGTTTGTGACACTTGTGGAGAATCAGAGTGGCAAGAAGCTTAAATGCTTACGCACTGACAATGGTGGAGAGTATGTTTCAAAGGCCTTTCAAGACTTTTGTGAGTCAAAAGGTATAAAACGTGAACTTACTGCTCCTTACAATCCTCCTCAAAATGGTGTTGTTGAGAGGATGAATAGGACCATACAAGAGAAGGTCAGAAGTATGTTGTCTAATGCACAACTGCCAAATGGGTTTTGGGCTGAAGCTGTATCAACAGCTGTTGATCTTGTAAATAGATCTCCTAGCAAGGTTTTGCAGAAGGATTTAGTGCCAGAGATGGTATGGTCAGGCAAAATGCCCTCATACAAGCATCTCAGAGTCTTTGGCTGTGAGGCATATACTCACGTTCCAAAGGAATTTAGGAACAAACTTGAGCCAAAGAGTAGAAAGTGCATCTTTCTAGTCTATGGTAATTCTGGTGAGATGGGGTACAGACTTTGGGATCCCGAATCCAGAAAGGTTGTCCGCAGCAATGATGTTCACTTTAATGAATCCAAATATCATTCTAAACCAGAGAGGGTTGAGGAGATTAGAAGAGTTGTCTTCCAAGAACATGGACCTGCACGTGCAAGACAAAATGTCAGGGCTCAAGAGGAGCAAGGACAGGATAGAGTGGAACCACAGGTTGTGGCTGAGCGTGAGCCACCTATTGTGCGTAGATCTGGATGTGTCACGCGACCTCCTGATAGGTTTGTTCCATCTATGAACTATGTCATGTTGACTGATTGCAATGAGCCTTCATGTTACAAGGAATCAGTGCAAATGAAGGACTCCGGGAATCGGCAATTGGCCATGCAGTCAGAGATGACAGCTCTGCATAAAAACCAGACATGGAAGCTAGTTAAATTACCACGGGGCAAAAAGGCTCTACCCTGTAAATGGGTTTACAGGTATAAGATCACCGCTCATGATAGTCATCCAAAGTACAAAGCAAGGCTTGTTGCCAAGGGCTTTAAGCAAGAACAAGGCATTGACTTTGATGAAGTCTTCTCTCTGGTGGTCAAGATAACTACATTTAGATGCTTTCTTGCATTGGTTTCCATATTAGATTTGGTGTTGCACCAAATGGATGTCAAGACAGCGTTCTTGCATGGTGATTTAGATGTGGAAATTTACATGCAGCAGCCAGAAGGGTTTGTTGAGAAAGGCAAGGAAGATTGGGTATGCCAGTTGTTAAAGAGTCTTTATGGCTTAAAACAATCACCGAGGGCATGGTACCATAAATTCCACAAGTTTATGCTTTCTCAAGGCTACAAACGTAGTGAGTTCGATCAGTGTCTATATACAAAGAAGGCTAAGGATGGCAGTTGGCTGATCCTTATTTTGTATGTGGATGACATGTTGATTGCTGGCAAGCACTTGGAAGAAATTTTAGCTTTGAAGTCAAAGATGGCAAAATCATTTGAAATGAAAGACATGGGTGAGGCAAGCCATATACTTCGTATGCGCATTGAGAGAGACAGATCAAAGAAGTTGATTTGGTTATCTCAAACAGAGTATATTGACAAGGTTTTGCAATGTTTCAATATGGAGAAGGGAAAGGCACTGAGTGTTCCATTGCCACCATATGTGAAACTTAGCAAACAAGATTGTCCTGTGTCTGAGGAAGAGCAGTCTGAAATGGATAAGATTCCATATGCGTCTGCAGTGGGTAGTTTGATGTATGCAATGATTGCTACTCGCCCAGACATTGCATTTGCAATGGGAGTAGTAAGTCGATACATGTCAAACCCAGGCAAGAAACATTGGGAGGCAGTGAAAGGAATATTGAGATACCTGAAAGCTACAAAGAGTATGTGTATATGCTATGGGAGTCAGGAGCTAAGTGTAAAGGGTTTTACAGACTCAGATTATGCAGGTGACTTAGACAACCGAAGGTCTACGTTAGGGTATGTCTTTACATTGGCTGGTGGAGCAGTATCATGGCGTTCTAGATTACAAGATTGTGTTACTCAGTCTACTGCAGAGGCTGAATATGTTGCAGCATCAGAGGCATGCAAAGAATCAATTTGTCTTAATCGACTAGTAACAGATTTGGGAATCAAAGAAGAGATGCCTGTGCTATATTGTGATAGTCAAAGTGCTATACAATTGGCTCGCAATCCAGTTTATCACTCAAAGACAAAGCATGTGGATGTGAAGTATCATCTCATCAGGGAAATGCTCGAGGATAAGCAACTTCAGCTTGTCAAAGTTCACACCACAGAAAATCCTGCTGATATACTTACAAAAGGACTTCACTTAGAGAGCTTTGCGCATTTTCGGCCACCGTTCGGCTTCGACAAAGGTCTACGCAGGCCATTTTCTACTACGTGGTCTCGACGGGTGCAAATCCGACTCTGCAAATTTGGGGTTTTTCGGCCTACGACTGCAGGTGCTGAGGATATCGACACTCCCAAAGTGTTGATTTGTGGCTGTCTACACATCGAAGGACGGCTCACAGTTCTTGGAGGCGTGTCACATACGACACGGGCGCATCTACACACAGACTGTAGGCAACATCCACTAGTTCATCAGGTAGCTTGTGTTTGCTGCTTGATATTCCAGATTTCATCCTAAAATTGCAGGTACTTCCACATGGGATGTATTGTCAGAGATGATGTATGTCTGTTGAGGGTTTGCTGGCTGTGAGTCACGCAGCAAACAACCGCCGTAGCCACTCTGATTCTCCACAAGTGTCACAAATGTTTTGAAAACACTAAACGCTTCATCCTTGTGCTTGAGAAAGTAAACCCATACTTTCCTCGAGTAATCATCTATAAATGTCATAAAGTAAGAAGCTCCCCCTAGAGATAGGTTAGGCATAGGTCCACACAAATCACTATGAACAAGTGCCAACTGTGTATCTCTTCTACTGCTTCTATGCTTATGTGGATGCTGTGTTTGCTTACCATACAGACAATGTTCACAGAATTCAAAATCATTAAATGAAAATCCAGGCAAATAACCAGAACGAGACAAGATTTCCATTCCCTTCTTGGACATATGTCCTAACCGGCTATGCTACAAAGAAACGTTCGGCTGCTCGGTTACATTGATTACATTTTTAGAGACATTTGATACATAAATCATGTAAATTCCTCCACACTTTAGTCCATGTGCTACTGTCATAGAACCCTTGGATATCTTCCACATGTTCTGTCCAAAAGTGGTGACGTAGCCAGCATCATCAAGTAAACCTGTGCTGATCAAGCTCTTTGTAATTGCGGGAACATGTCTCACATTCTTCAGCGTGAAAGAAGAGCCATTCTGAAACTTCAATTGAACATCTCCAACACCTAAGATCTCACATGTCTGCCCATTGCCTAGCCGAACATGATCTTTAGTGGTCACATAAGAGGTAAACCACTCCTTGTTTGGAGACACATGAAGTGATGCCCCTGAGTCTATAATCCAGTCACTCAGTGCATTTCCAGCAGATGTTGTAAGAAGAGCTGAGTCCATTGTATTCTTCAAGAAGTAGATGTCTCCTGACACTAGACTGTCATCCTCTGCAACAGTGTTTGTCACATTTATTTCTTGAATCTTCACTGAGGACTTGTTCTTCTCACCATGGTCTTCAGCTTTCTCTTTGCCTTTTTCTGCTTTCCATTCTCTGTAGTCTCTTTTCATGTGACCCTTCTTGCCACAATGGTAGCATTCTATGTCACTCTTGCCTTTAGCACTGCGGGACTTGCTACGAGACTGATTCCTCTTTCCACCTTTGTACTTTTCTTTGGTCCTTCCCCTGACAACTAAGGCTGTTCCTTTGCCTTTGTCCATTGTCTTTCTATTGGTTTCTTCAGTAAGCAGACTTCCTTCTACACCTGCTATGTTCAAACCATATGGAGGTGCAAAATTACTCAAAGCTGTGCGAAAAGTGTCCCAACTTTCCGGCAATGTGATCAACAGGAACATAGCTCTAACAAGTTCATCAAACTTGACACCTTGAGCTGACAACTGACTATAGATTGTGTTGAATTCATTCAGATGATTGGACATAGGTGTCCCTTCTTTCATCTTCAAGTCAACAAGCTTCTTAAGCCAGTATACCTGTGAAGTTGCACTCTGCTTCTCATAAAGATCACTCAGCTTTAACCATGCTTGATAAGCCGACATCTCGTCTGCTATATTGAAGTAAACGCTTTCTGCCAAAGTCGGCATAATGGTAGAAAGTGCCAACTCGTCCATTTCGCTCCATTCATCCTCGTCCATATCTTCTGGTTTTATCCCCTTGAGCTTTATAGGTTTTATCTCCTTCTTTTGTACCAACACGTGCCAAATCTGCTTCTTCCACAATGGGAAATTGGTTTCATCCAGCTTCTTGATATTGTAAAGAGCAGTGTCCTGTGATCCAGCCATAGCTACGCTTCACAGTGTTTTACTTTCCTAGGAAAAATTCGGCAGAGTTTCCCCTATAAACTGACCTCTGAACCAATATCAACCTGTCAAATGAACCAAGAAAGCTTCAGATTCTGCATAAATTTTGGCAGAGTCTCCTTTGTAAAATGGCTCTGGTGTACTCAAAAAACAGACCAAAAAACAGCTCAAAAAACACTGTCTCTCTGACAGTGTAAGCTGTGGGTAAACTTGTCCTGCACCTGTACTGTCTCTGACTGCCTGTCACTGTCCTATAAGCATAGACTGCGACAATGCCTGAACGGCAGTAAAGCAAAGATGCAATCCCAACTGTCTAACTCACAGTCAATACATCCTAGCTGCCTATCTAAGGGTGCTCGAGGGATCGCTCCAAGACCTGTATCACCGAAAGGATCTCAACATTCGAGAATCCCCCAGCTCAATAAAACCTCACTCGACCCTCCACAAAGGCTGCAGTAAATCAGACAGTACATAGACTTCCCACAAAGTCATACATCCACAAATTTCCCCGTGTATGCTGTAACCGCTGCGGCGGTTGTTTGCTGCGTGACTCACAGCCAACAAACCCTCAACAGACATACATCATCTCTGACAATACATCCCATGTGGAAGTACCTGCAATGTCACGATGAAATCTGGAATATCAAGCAGCAAACACAAGCTACCTGATGAACTAGTGGATGTCGCCTACAGTCTGTGTGTAGATGCGCCCGTGTCATATGTGACACGCCTCCAAGAACTGTGAGCCGTCCTTCGATGTGTAGACAACCACAAATCAACACTCTGGGAGTGTCGATATCCTCAGCACATGCAGTCGTAGGCCAAAAAACCCCAAATTTGCAGAGTCGGATCTGCACCCGTCGAGACCACGTAGTCAAAAATGGCCTGCGTAGACCTTTGTCGAAGCCGAATGGTGGCCATGTCTTCGCTTGTCGAATTTCACTCCAATCTGAGTTGGTGACTCTAGCCTCCTGCAGTGCTGCCCCGAGGCTCGATCTGAGCTCTGATACCAGTTGAAGGAGTACGAGCGGAAGTGCGACGCGAGAGAGAGTACGAGAAGAAGAGCACGACGATATGGTGAACTCGCTCTACTGTAATGTATAGAGCATAGTGAGTTCTTATTAGGTTTTTACAAAAGAATATGTGTACATACCTGGCGGCCCGCCCACTTACCTGGGCGACCACATTGGGCTTTATACCCCAACACTACTTACAAAAGGACTTCCCTCAGCGAGCTTTGCGCATTTTCGCAAGCAGTTAGGTGTAGGGTAGTACATCACTTCTCTACATCTCTTGTATATTAGCTTGTATAGTAGCTTCTCTCACACTTAAAGTACCACATTGGACTTTAAGTGGGAGGTTGTTGGGGTATAAAGCCCAATGTGGTCGCCCAGGTAAGTGGGTGGGCCGCCAGGTATGTACACATATTCTTTTGTAAAAACCTAATAAGAACTCACTATGCTCTACACATTACAGTAGAGCGAGTTCACCATATCGTCGTGCTCTTCTTCTTGCACTCTCTCTCGCGTCGCACTTCTGCTCGTACTCCTTCAAAGCTTACCTCTCAACCAGTCCTCACGCTTCCCGATCTCTCAAAGCCATTTGAGGTCCAATGTGATGCTTGTGGTGATTGCCTTCGAGCGGTTTTGCTTCAAGGAGGGCATGCCATCGCATATGAGAGCAGAAGGCTCAATACTAATGAATGAGTCTTGGGCATTTATGAGAAAAAAAAATAGTTTTTCTACATGCCCTAGACACATGGAAGCACTACCTATTCGGGACTCCATTTATCCTACGAACCGACCACCAAAGTCTCAAGTATTTCATGACGCAAACCAAGCTTTCCGACAAACAATGAGGTGGACAGATTTTCTTTCGTAATTTATTTTCATATTGCTCGCATTGCTGGTAAGCACAATCAAGTGGCTGATGCACTTTCACGACACCCAAAAGTTAATGCAGTGCCTATAGCTACTCAAAATGATCTATCTTCTATGATAGATGAGTACGCTACTGACCCTGATTTTAGAGACATAATGTCAGCCCTTGCTTTGGGGAAGAAAGAGGAACTATTCACCTTGCAGGATGGTTATCTTCTCCACGAAAATAGGCTATGTGTTACCCATTCCCTTCGTGTGAGAAAGTTATGTATGAATCCCATGCTCCTCCCTATGCAGGGCATAGAGGTATTCAACCTACTATTCGAGGCGTAGCGACGTATTTCTATTGGCCTACCATGAAAGTGGGCATACAAGAGTATGTTTAAACATGCATAGTGTGCCAAAAGACCAAATATGATAGAGGGAAGCAACGTGGATAACTCCATCCCTTGCCTATCCCAAAATCACCATGGGAGAGTATATCCATGGACTTCATCTTTGGATTACCCAAGTCTATCCATGGGAATACGCGAATATGGACAATAGTTTAGCAAACAAGCACATTTTATATTTGTCAAAAAGACTATTAAAGCACACCAAATGGCAACTCTCTTCATATCACAGATTTGAAAACACCATGGATTACCCACATCCATTGTGTCAAATAGAGATCCTAGAATGACTAGTAATTTCTGGAAAGGTCTCTTTGAAAATCTAGGAACAAGATTGAACTTCTCTTCGGCCTACCACCCACAAACGGATGGCTAAAGTGAGATAGCCAATCTTAGGATACACGATCTACTAAAGACTTATGTTACAGAAGTAGATTAATGCTCACAATGGGAAAAACACTTACCTATTGTAGGTTATGCCTACAATAATACTGTACGTACTACTACGGGAAAATCACGTTTTGAGATCAGTGCGGGAAGACCTAAAAGTCCCTTGCTACTCAAAGTACATGGGAAGATCTTCACTGCCGATGAGTATAGCCGTGACCTACAAGAATCATTTCAAAAGATTAAGGAGGCTATATCCATCTCTCAACAACAGCAAAAAGCTGCTGCTGACAAGCACAAAAGGGCCTTAACGTTCAAAGAAAATGATTGGATCTTACTTAAGTTTCTTAAGTCTCGATTAAGGCAACGACGGGAAAAATTCCTATGGGCCATCAAAAGTATTATGCTAAACTAGGAAAAAGGTACTATGGTCCTTTCCAAATCTTGAAGCCCGTTAATGAGATGGCTTATCCACTCAAGTTGCCCAACCATTGGCTCATACACAATGCCTTTCATGTAAGCCTACTTAAGCCTTACAAAGAAGAGCCACCAAGTGAATCAATTAGTGAAGACCCTCCCGAAGTTGAAGACAAGGTACTACGCCATGGTAAGATTATCCGAAGGTATCTTATTAAGTTCAAAAATTATCCCTTTAAAGATGCTAGATGGATGCAAGGAATACAGCTTAAGGATAGTATGAACCTTGTCAATGCTTACAATGCTACATTAGAATAAGCAAATGTACAAATTTCTTTTAAATGATCCATGTTCCTGTCTTGTAAGACTAGTTCTCCTTTTATTGTGCACAAATTTAAATAGTATGCATGCTTAGAATCATGTTTGTGAGAAAGACGTCTCTCAAACACCAAGTAGAATTTGTCACTCTAGTTTGGGAGAATGAAATGGACTAAATAGCAGAGATGATTGCGGCAGCTATGTCTCCCAAGCACCAAATGGATTAGTCATCCATCTTGGAAAGATGTTGTAGGGTAAAAAGGGATCCTCTCCCCGTTAAGTAAAATTGACTAATGACTATGACTTTATCTTTTCCACCTCATAGGAAGGACGACTATGATTTCAAGAGAGAGGTAATGTCATAAAATCTAATATCTAACCAACCCAAAATATTTTCTCATATTAAACTAATCACTTAATGTGCGAGAATAAATGGGAACAAGGGCTAAAATACAGATATGCTTATAGATCTATTTCAACACGGGGCCAATGGTAAAGGGGCCCAAATGAGAACTGTTCTATCAAAGAGCAAGGTTAGCCAATGGAGAAAAACACCATAGGGTTGACTTCATTAAAGCCTCCAAAGGTAAGTGTTGAAAGCCTTAGGAAATAGCCTTTAAATTTTAAAATTTAGTCAAGTAAAGTCCAAGCAGGCAAGGGGGCAACTTGCTTAAGCAATTAAGCAGGGGGCCTTCCTGCTTACCAAGTTCAAATAACTTGCTACAAATAAGGGGGCGAGCCCTACAAAGGAGCGATGTGTGTAGTAAGTATGCACCTCACCAAGGACCCATACTCTCATGAAAGGAAAAGGGCCACATGTAAAGTGTAGAGGCACAGTGCTCAAGCAGGCAAGGGTTGTGCTTAAGCAAGGGGGGTTCTAGCTTAACCTCACAAGAGGGAAAGAATGACACTTATGAAGAGACTACACAACTTGCCCAAAGGGAGCAAAGCGCTCATTGGAAAGAGGGCTACATGGACCAATGAGCTTCAAGGAAAGCCTAGGGAGGGAGGTCGACCTAGCTACCTCTCTCTACCTCTCTCTCTCTCTCTCATTTTTGAGCATCCCATGAGCTCTCTCACTCTCATTCTTCCCTTCGCACACTCTTGTGAAGCAAGGACTCCATCTCCTTTTCCAAGCTTGAGAAGTTGAGTGCATACTACAACAAGATCTGGCTATGGATGCAAATCCACACAAGATAATGCTTATGCTTGCTTATCAATCTCTCTAATCTCCATTATCACTATGCTAATCTATGCTACAAGATCTATGAGTGATTATGTGCAAGAGGTTATTGCTTTCTCGTAGAGCTACTTCTACTGGTCTCTTCTTCCTCACTCCTTGCCAACTCTCCTCACCTTTCATGTTGTTTGAGGTCTTGGGATTGAGACTGGGCATTTTCCAAGTTCATGATAATCATGTTTATTGTTGTTATGCTAATGCTTGGTGAGTGAAGCTTGCCTCTTCACCTCATCAAGAAGGTCTCAAGGGACACAATCAGTTAAACAAGTCTTCCATCATGGAAGAATCTATAATACAAATGCCTATTGGAGGGGGGAACGGCTCCAACTAATCCAGTCCTCTATTGGTGTCAATTTCTCTAAAATCTCACTCTCTTTTACAAGTATTGATCATGCCATGTTAATGAAGTAATGTGTTAGTGTTACTTTCTCCATCCAAGCACTTTCTTTCTCACTCTACATCTACACACAAGGAAATGTTCGATATGTTATTCACTTTTCACTCCAACTCAAGTTGAAAGGCTAATTCCATTACATTGGTATCAGAGCATTTGGTTTCTCTTTTCTAAGTTAAGAAGAGAGGTCCTTAAGTAGCCTATAAATGGTTGATGTTGTTAATTATATTAGGGTAAGTGGAACTGGGATCTATTATCAGTTTTGTTGAGCCCACTATGTGGGATATGGTGCACACCTTGGGAGCTTTGGACTTAATAATGGAGTCTTTTTAGACTTGCCTACGGCTTTATCATAATTGAGCCATAAGAAGTCTGGAAGGAGCTAGCCCTCGACAACTTTGCTATGTTAGGCCTACTCCACTACTCTCTATAATTAACCAGTTTGAGCCATGGGTGTAGATACTTAAGAGCTAATTTTCAAAGGCTAAGAGGAGTGGCAACTAAAGTTTTGAATTGACAAAGCTTACACGAAGTATATACATAGATTTTGTTAACACGGTTGACAATAATCAAGAGAGTAGAATGAACATTGATAGTTTTGATTTTGCACATGAAGGTGCTACTGATGATGCTCGCATGTTTGTGAACTATCTTGTAACTAGGTTGCAGCAAGCTATGGGCAACCCTGCTTTGCAAGCCGAAGTTACTCAACAACTTCGCACTTATGGGATTTCCCTTCCTCTCCAAGAGGAGAGAGAGATTAGGAGGCCTCTTGAAGAGACCCCCAAAAGAAGACTCTCTCCCATATGAGAGGAGGAATCCAAAGAGCAAGAAAGCAATGAAAGTTTAAATTCCTCTGAAGATGTGGCCCC
Source organism: Adiantum capillus-veneris (assembly GCF_014529385.1). NCBI lineage: Eukaryota > Viridiplantae > Streptophyta > Polypodiopsida > Polypodiales > Pteridaceae > Adiantum > Adiantum capillus-veneris. Next base: position 22,068,447 of record NC_140940.1, on the reverse strand, counting down.
ACGAAGACAACAATCTAGATGATCACCCACTCCTCCCAAGAGGAAAAGATCAACACACGGCCCCTCTCCTCGTCACTCCGAAAGAGAAGAGAGGAAACAAAGGAAGAAAAGGGCTAGGAAGAGGTCACCCTCTTCTCCTTCTTCTTCACCTTCCTCCTCTTCCGATGAAAGCTATGGCTATTCTCCTAGCAAATACAAGAAGGGAGGAAATCACAAATCATTCCCTGCATAGCGAAGGTCACAAAAGCTAAAGAAGTTCAAAGAGAGAGGAAAGAGTATCTCTTTTCTCACCTATGATGGCACCCTTGGTGCTACTAACAAAGTGTTGGCCTTCATCCAGCAATTTGATGCGGCCTTTGGAGACGAGGGCTTTACAGAGTCCTCCAAGCTACGACATGTAGCTATGCACTTTCAAAAATCAGCTCGTCAATGATGGGCTAGCCTTCGTGGCAACGTCGAAGCCCCAAAGACATGGAAAACTCTATGAGTTTCCATCATGAAGGAATTCCTTTCAAGCGATGCAAAGGACAAAGTGCTTATCAAATGGCGCAGCTTGAATCTTCTCTCTCATGAGTCTATCTACAAGTATGTAGACAAGTTTTGGGATTTACATCTCAAGGCTACTGTCTTTCAAAAGATAGACTTTGCCAAGCAAAGGCAGCAATTCTGTGTGGGATTACCTAAAGAGATGGCCGAATACATCAAGTCTCAATGGCCTGGTACTATTAGCAAAGTAATCCATCACACCATGGTTGCTTCACGTATCAATTTCCATGAAGGGGCTGGACGTAGTGTCAAACCCATGGACAACAAATGAAAAATGATGCAAAGGGGAAGACCAATGCTCAAAATTCTTCCCAAGTCATTTCCAACAACAACAACAACAATCGGTCCAAGGAGAAGGGAGTTTACAAAGGTAAAAACAAACTCTCTCCCGAAGAGCTTGAAGCTTTTTTTAAGGATCATAGGTGTTTCAAGTGTGGGGAAAAAGGACACGGCTATCGTTCTTGCCTCAAGAAGAATACTTGCAATGAGACTCCTAGGGCTTCCACCATGAAAGCTCCAAAGAGGATGCTCATTGCAAAGGCTCATCACTCTCCTATGCTTGGGGAAAGGTAAGAGATCATGATGCATTCATCTTGTTTGACCTTGGCTCTACTCACAACTTCATATCAATGTAGTTGGCCACCAAGTTGGGCATTCAAGCTTTCGAGAGGGGAGATATGGTAACGGTTGATGCAACTTTCAAGGGATAGCAAGACTCCGTTACTCCCTTGATTGGGAAGTGGAGGCTTCATGTCCAAAGCTATGTCGACAAAGAAGACTTCTTCATCTCTCCTCTCCAACATGAGGATGCTATCCTAGGGGCACCATGGTTTGATCGCATGGCTGCCAATATGAAGTTTCCTGAAAGGAGAATTTACTTCACTTACAGGGAAAAGAACATGTATATAGATGCTAGTGAGCGTGGTCGCACTATTCCACTTGTAAATTCTCCTGCTTTTGATAAATCAATGAAGAGCTCAGTTTCTGCGTACATGATTTTCATCAAAGAGTCTCTAAAAGATCCTAATGTTTCATCAAATGTAAATGATAGGAATTAAGAAGATTTAGACTTGTCTAATTCTCTTAAAAGATTCTAAGATGTGTTCATTGATGATATCCCTATGGACTTACCTCCAAAACGAGGGGATGATGACCATTGCATTGAGCTCCTTCTTGGAAGCTCACCACCTAACAAGCCTCCTTATCGAGTCTCACAAGCTCAACAAGAGAAGATCATGAGGCAAGTACAGGATCTGGTAGACAAAGGGATGGTGAGGCATAGTTCCTCTCCCTTTTTCTCTCCAGTTCTTTTAGTGCAAAAGAAAGATGGTACATACCGTATATGTGTGGACTATCGAGCACTAAACCATATCACTATCAAAAACAGACTATCCGTGCCTTGTGTAGAAGATCTGTTTGATAAGCTACAAGGCTTTACCTACTTCAGTAGGATTGATCTTAAAAGTGGTCATCATCAAATAAGGTTAGTGGATGAAGATATCCTAAAGACCGCGTTTCGCACAACGTTTGGTCTTTATGAATATCTAGTCGTGCCTTTTGGCTTGACTAATGCACCAGCTACGTTTAATCGTCTAATGGATAAAAATTTTAGACCATATCGTAAATTCATTGGAGTGTTCTTTGATGATATCATCATCTACTCCAAGTCTTTGGAGGAACATAAGCAACATCTCCAAGTGATTTTTCAAGCATTAAGGGAGAAAAATCTTTTTCTCAACCAAAAGAAAAGTGAATTTTTCCTTCAAGAGATTCAATACTTAGGTCATATTATCTCTCAAGATGGTATTCGTGTGGATCCATCAAAGTTAGAGGTAATAAGAACATGGACTAACCCAAGGAATCTACATGAGCTAAGAAGCTTTATAGGTATGTGCGCATACTATAGACACTTCATAACAAAATTCTCTCAAGTAGCAGGGCCACTACACGACTTAACTAAGAAAAACATTAAGTATGTATGGACTGCTGAGGAGCAAAATTCTTTTGACAAACTCAAGGAGAAGCTTACCTCTCAACCAGTCCTCATTCTTCCCGATCTCTCAAAGCCATTTGAGGTCCAATGTGATGCTTGTGGTGATTGCCTTGGAGCGGTTTTGCTTAAGGAAGGGCATGCCATCGCATATGGAGCCAAAGGCTCAATAATGATGAACGAGTCTTGAGAATTTATGAGAAAGAGATTTTAGCTATTCTACATGCCCTAGACACATGGAAGCACTAGCTATTGGGGACTCCATTTATCTTACGAACCGACCCCACCAAAGTCTCAAGTATTTCATGACGCAAACCAAGCTTTTTGACAAACAAATGAGGTGGGCAAATTTTCTTTTGCAATTTAATTTTCATATTGCTCACATTGCTGGTAAGCACAATCAAGTGGCTGATGCACTTTCACGACGCCCAGAAGTTAATGCAGTGTCTATAGCTACTCACAATGATCTATCTTCTATGATAGACAAGTACGCTACTGACCCTGGTTTTAGAGACATAATGTCAGCCCTTGCCTTGGGGAAGAAAGAGGAACCATTCACCTTGCAGGATGGTTAGCTTCTCCACGGCAATAGGCTATGTATTAACCATTCCCTTCGTGAGAAAGTTATGTATGACACCCATGCTCCGCCCTATGGAGGGCATAGAGGTATTCAACCTACTCTTTGAGGAGTAGAGACGTATTTCTATTGTCCTACCATGAAAGTGGACATACAAGAGTATGTTTCAAAATGCGTAGTATGCCAAAAGACCAAATATGATAGAGGGAAGCAACTTGAATAACTCCAGCCCTTGCCTATCCCAAATTCACCATGGGAGAGTATATCAAGTTTAGGATTTCATCTTTGGATTTCATCTTTGATTACCCAAGTCTATCCATGGGAATACGGGAATATGGACAATAATCGACAGGTTTAGCAAACAAGCACACTTTATTCCTATCAAAAAGACTATTAAGGCACACCAAATGGCAACTCTCTTCATATCACAGATTTTCAAACACCATGGATTACCCACATCCATTGTGTCAGATAGAGATCCTAGAATGACCAGTAATTTCTGGAAAGGTCTCTTTGAAAATCTAGGAACAAGATTGAACTTCTCTTCGGCCTACCACCCACAAACGGATGGCCAAAGTGAGATAGCCAATCTTACGATACTCGATCTACTAAAGACTTATGTTATAGAAGTAGATCAACGCTCACAATGGGAAAAGTACTTACCTCTTGTAGATTATGCCTACAATAATACTGTACGTACTACTACGGGAAAAGCACCTTTTGAGATCATTGAGGGAAGACCTAAAAGTCCCTTGCTACTCAAAGTACATGGGAAGATCTTCACTGCCGATGAGTATAGCCGTGACCTACAAGAATCTTTTCAAAAGATTAAGGAGGCTATATCCATCTCTCAACAATGGAAAAATCTGCTGCTGACAAGCACAAAAGGGCCTTAACATTCGAAGAAAATGATTGGGTCTTACTTAAGTTTCCTAAGGCTCGATTAAGGCAAACAACGGGCAAAAATCCTACGAGCCATCAAAAGTATTATGCTCAACTAGCGAAAAGATACTATGGTCCTTTCCAAATCTTGAAGCCCATTAATGAGATGGATTATCAACTCAAGTTGCCCAACCATTGGCTCATACACAATGCCTTTCATGTAAGCCTACTTAAGCCTTACAAAGGATATCCACCAAGTGAACTAATCATTGAAGACCCTCCCGAAGTTGCATACCAAGAAGAGGTGCTACAACCCGAAGCTATCTTTCGGCATGAAGACAAGGTACTACGCCATGGTAATATTATTCAACGGTAAATTCAAAAATTATCCTTTTGAAGATGCTAGATGGATGCAAGGAATATAGCTTAAGGATAGTATGAACCTTGTCAATGCTTACAATGCTACATTAGAATAAACAAATCAAATTTCTTTTAAATGATCCATGTTTTTATCTTATAAGACTAGTTCTCTTTTTATTGTGCACAAATTTAAATAGTATGCATGCTTAGAATCATGTTTGTGAGGACGACGTCTCTCAAAAACCAAGTAGAATTTGTCACTCTACTTTGGGAGAATGAAATGGAGTAAAGAGCAGACATGTTTGCAGCAGCTATGTCTCCCAAGCACCAAATGGATTAGTCATCCATCTTGGAAAGATGTCGTAGGGTAAAAAGGGATCCTCTACCCGCTAAGTTCAATTGACTGATGACTATGACTTTATCTATTCTACCTCATAGTCGAGGACGACTATGATTTCAAGAGAGAGGTAATATCATAAAATCTAATATCTAACCAACCCAAATTATTTTCTCATATTAAACTGATCACTTAATGTGGGAGAATAAATGGGAACAAGGGTTAAGAGACACATATGCTTATAGATCTATTTCAACACGGGGCCAATGGTAAAGAGGCCCAAATGAGAAATGGTCTATCAAAGACCAACGTTAACCACTGGATCAAAAGATCATAGGGTTGGCTTCATTAAACCCTCCAAAGTTAAGTGTTGAAATCCTTAGGACATAGTCTTTAAATTTTAAAATTTAGTCAATTAAAGTCCAAGCAGACAATGGGGCAGCTTGCTTAAGCAATTAAGTAGGGGGCTGCCTGCTTACCAAGTTCAAATAAGTTGCTACAAAGAAGGGGGCGAGCCCTACAAAGGAGGGGTGTGTGTAGTAAGTATGCACCTCACCAAGGACCCATACTCTCATGAAAGGAAAGGGGCCACATGTCAAGTGTAGAGGCACACTGCTCAAGCAGGCAAGGGTTGTGCTTCAGGAAGGTCTGTGCTTAAGCAAGGAGGGTACTAGCTTGACCTCACAAGAGGGAAAGAAGGACACTTGTCAAGAGACTACATGTTACCAGTTGGACACACCCAACGGAGGATGATTGCCTGGCAGGATATTATTTTTTGTAATTATTCTTTAATTCAGAAAAACCGTCATTTCACCTTTGTAAATAGTGGGGCTTGTAGAAGATTCCAGATTGTATCCCATTTTTTACATTTAGATTGAGTGAATGGTTAAATTGGAACATTAGGGTTTGAGATTGTAAGGTATTTATACCACTTTTGACCTTAATGAAAAAAACCTTTGTCATTTTTAAGTTTTGTCTGTGTGAGTGAGCGTACTCTGTATACGAGAGAATGCGAGAGTTTTATCTTGATGCTACGCATGCATCGATGGTCGGAATCGAGTGCGGAGAAGTGCAACATGTTGCCCCCGAAGAGAGCTATGTGCCAATACCTACATTGCGTGTGTACGATCTGGCTTTTCCAGCTCAACCCACGAGCTATATCTGGTGATTCGGTGAGCATACATTGTCTGTTTTTGCATTTCAGCATATCCACGCATTCGCATTGAGTAGAGCTACACATTAGGCACTTTAGTTTTTGGAAACGACGACTTGCAAATTTCGACCAGACATCCTACGTGATTTTGCACTGGGTGTTTAGGGTGGGGGTTTTGGTTCATGGACCTTCGGGAGAGCGACCTATTGATGTTAATAGGGTTTCCTTCAAGTTCCGTAGCGTTTCAAGAACGTTTGATGGGTATTTGGCTCTTGAAAGCATTGTAGGAAATCTCCTCTTATATACTCTTGAAGGCTGTAGCTTAGACATTGGGTAGAGACCTATGTAGGAAGTAGTCGAGAGTCAGTTGAGTGTAGGTTGACACCCTATGCTTGCTTCCACGCGCATGTGGGTCGAGCTTCGTCCTTACCTGACAAATCTTGTTAGATGAGTTCTCGCTGTGCTGATGTCCGTCGAGGCGTATCCGCCAACATTGGCGCCGCTGCCCGGGACGAAAACCCTAGGTAGGTGACTGAGACTAGTCCTTGAGGATAGGGATTCTCTCGCTTGCTAGAGTCTTGTTTTACATTTAGATAGGATCAGCGGGTGGAGGACTCTCTAAGTCTTAGGAGGAGTCTAGGGAGCGTGTGTTTGGCCTAGATCCTTTGACTTAGGTAGACTCAGGTAGTTTTAGGTATTAGTTAAGTTGTGGTGTAGAGAGTAGGAGTTGGAGTGGTAGAGGCGGTGAAAGGAGAGCTTGAGAGTCCAGAGAGGCCAGGAAGCAACCGAGACACCAATATCACCATCTCACATGATGAGTAGGAGTAGGGTAAGTAGGACATCATGATTTATGATCTGGAGCACTTCATGCATGTTATAATTGCTGTTAGGCTCATCAAAGGGTTGTAAAAGACGAAAAAGAGTGTTTAGAAGTTGAAGTGAACTTCAAAAGTTTCTGTGAGTATTTTTGAGAGAGCTGCAGAGCATAGGGAGTACTTCTGTCAGAAAAAAATTTAATTTTAAGCCAGTAGACATGCTACGTGTAGGATGTCTACAGGGTGTTCTGGTATGAATTTTGAAAATCTGAGTTGACCAGTGTGTTTAGAAGGTAGGTTTTACCCTATTTTCACCTGGAAAGTGGAAGTTTGACCATATCTTGACAAGATAAAGCCAAAAGAAAGAAAATTGCCAGACATCCTACCCAAATTGTGCGAAGGCATTATTTTAAGACCAAAACCATAGGATGGCTGCATGAGCATGATCTACATGATTTATTGAGTGCATGAGAAAGGTTTCATCTCAATTGGGTGAGAAAATTGGGTTTTAAGCAGACTTTAGCATTTTTGACTGAAAAGGGCTAGGATAGCTAAAATTGGGGTCTTTTGAAATCTAAACTAAAATCTAAGCATAGCACTGGGTTTCTGATATCAAGGGGAAGATGTGGCTCAAGTTTGGGGTCAAACAGATCATATAGACATCCTACACGTAGGATGTGTTCTATGTGATTTAGCACTCCAAATCCAACTTTGAGCATACCAAAGTGATGAGCACCTTAAGAGGAGTCTGTGGTTTTCTTTTGAGGCCATTTTGAGCAGTTAGACATGCTACGTGTAGTATGTCTACTGCATGATAGTGAAGTCAGAAACTGACTGTAGGCATAGCAGGGTGTTGTATAGCCTGAGGCAAGCCTCCTAGTCAATTTTCATCCAAATTGGAGTTGATGTGACTGGTCAGACCAACATCAAGTTGCTGAAATAGATTTCTGATCAATTGACCAGCTTATAGGTGTCCAAATCAAACAGTAAAAACAACTGTGGACTCAGCACATCAAGGGGAATCTATAGTGCAAAATCCAGCCAAAACAAAGCAGGTAGACATCCTACGCGTAGGATGTTCATAGGGGCTTAGTGAAGAGAAAAGCTGACTGTGGACATAGAGTGATGTTCCAATTGACTTAAGAGTTCCAGAACTTCTTTCAAAAGTGAAATTGGACCTTGTTGGATTTGTGATAAATTGCATTGCTAAGTTTGATGAATTTAAGATCAAGAAGACACATTCCTAGAGATCAAAAAGTGGCAGGTGATTAGGGTAGCTTAGTATCCATTGAGGAGAGTGTAACTTAGGTAAGTCTAGATCCATTAGCACCGATAATTAAGGAGGATGATACTGACACTTCATCAGATAAGTCCTTCTTTATGATGGGTAGTCAGCAGCCAGGAGGTTTCTCCGATGAAGGACCAATGCTAGGAGGGAGTACCTCCCAAAACCATTTGAACGAAGCCAAGTTCACCATAATTTTCTTAGAAGGAACAAACTCTAGGGGAGCCCTAGTTTATTCTGACTATCGAGGGAGCAAGTGTATTTGTATCAAAGAAAGACCTGCTCAGAGACTGGAGATAATTCGAGTCTATGATGATGGGGATAGATTCCGAAATGAAAAGGGGAACCAATATCTGATAGTTAGCAACCATGAGGATTACAATAGATATGGAGATAACGTGGCAAAAGGAAAAAGTGTTTCAGAAACTCAAGAACCGCCTCCAAAAATTGATCGACCTGGAGCTCTTTTTATGTATGATAAAAAAACAACCAGGGTCTATACCTATAATGAGAATGTGGGAATTTACAAGCTTGAGAGCGAGGGAGTAATCTCTTATTTTTGATGCAAATAACCCTACCCAAACTAATTAAGCAAAGACAAGGTTCTTTACTTATTCTCTTATGAAATTGCTAGGGGGAAGGATATCAATTTTGTTGATAGGTACAGACGAGAATACAAACGTATTCTCCCAGAGGAGCTAGAAAAGGCAACAGTTCCAGAAACATCAACATATGCCCCCGAAGAAGTGCCAAGGTTCACCTCTACCCCTAGCAAGTCGACAAATCCATTCTCAGAAGAGTACTACGCGACCTCACATCCTACCCGACAACAGACGTTCAACTACCAGAACCAACAAGCAACCCAACCATCATTGCAGGCATGGCTTCGACAAAGTGCGACATAAGAACAAGACCGAAACTGAGATGGTTATCCAGCCGCACGACGTCTAAGAGATTTACAAGAACCACCACTCTATTCACAGTATCAAGGCGAGAGTAAGCCAGAAACTCAAGAGTCGACGGAGCATGGAAGACAACCCATAGAATGAGTTCAAAGAGAAGAACCACCTTTTGCAAAAACGATCAAAAATTACGGCTTAGGGGCACCTCTGGGAGAGGAACCCTCCCACTACTGAAGGCCAGAGGAGGTATATCGAGTAGGACGAGAAGAACCAATGATGAGATTTGTAGACCATCGTAGAATTAGACCTTCTCAGGTGCAAAAATGGGTAAACAAGAAATACACGGGAAACAGAGATCCTAGGGATCATGTAGCAGCCTTTGTGCGTGTAATTAGAGCTAAAGAGGTGTTAGACTTCCTTACCCAATTTGCAAGGTTTGGACTTACCCTAGAGGAGGATGCTGCTACTTGGTTTGACTCTGTAGAGCGTAGAGACTTTGAGTCTATGGAGGAGGTGTTTGACGAGTTTATTGAGGAATTCTCACAAAGGGGGATAGCTCATAATACAGTCTCACAAATCCATAAATTCAAACAAAAAGAAGGGGAATCTGTGCGAAAGTGAGCCCTACGACTAAAAAGATATGTGAAGTTCTGCCCTGTGGAAGGACTGCCAACTCAGTCCAGACTTATGCTTATATTTATTCAAGGACTAAGGAACGCAGATCTCCAAAAGGACTTAGATATGAAGAGGAGCACGAGCTCTTTACCTTGTAGACAATTGTGCGGTCTACAAGGAGGGTGAATTCAAGGATCTTGATGACGATTCATCCTCACAACAAAGTGAAGGCAAGTCCGTTAAGACAACATTGAAAGGAGAAGTAGTTGTAAGCCAGGAGCAGCTTGTCAAGAAAGTGCTAAAAAAGATTAACATGTATGCCAAGCCTCAGGCTAAACAGCCAAAGTGGTGTGCTATTGAACAAAAATGGACAAACCATGTGACGAAGGAATGTTATTATAACAAGGGATATGTGAGAGAGCGACCTTATGCTCCCCAGGCTTAGGTAGCATCTCCTCAACTTCCACTAATGCCTATGTATCAAGCAGGCAACCTACCAGGACCTGTAGGTGTAGAAGGACCACAACCAGTATTGGGACAACAACCACCCTACCAGGATTACGACCAGTCGGCATAAGAAACATACCAGGAGAAGGAAGATATAGCTTGGATGAACAAACACTGTTGTTCATAGCCAACGGAGGCATGGGTGGGCAGAGACATGCATAACAACAAAGAGGAGCTCAAGCAGCACCTTAACAGCCTAAGGGACCCTGCTACAAGTGTGGTGGAGACCATTGGCTAAGAGACTGTCCTCATGATGAAATCATTAGAGTCAACGCATATTGCACCAAGTGTGGAGTTACTCATTTGATTCCCGATTGCCCTAAGAACCCGAGCAAAGGAGTAAAAAATACCTTGAACATGCTGGAAGCAGTGCCTTCCAGTGGAGGGTCAGAAAAGGAGACAATAATACCTATTCAAGCAGTGACACGAGCCCAAGCTCAAAGAATGACAAATGAGCCCATAATTGAAGAGCCAAATACCGATGTCCCAAGTTCAGAAATGAAAAATCAGAGAAGCACTTGGAAAGCTAGAAAGGCGCGTATGAAAGCCAGGAGAGAACAAGAGCAAACGGCTCTATCCGAGGAGTTAAAACACACAAAGGATAATTAGAGCGGTTAGAAGATCTAACTAGTCTAAGCTCACACATTGTGGCAACCATAGGACCCAAGGAAATAGTAGAACCCAAAAGTGTAGGATCAAGAGGATCAGTGTTGGCAGAAAAGTAAATGAGCAATTAGACGCACTTTTAAACGCGTACGAAGCCAGACTCAAAAACAGCCAAACCCAAGAGCAAAGATGGATGAATTATCCATATGCAGAAAAAGAAAAACAAAGGTTGGAAATGTATCGAAAGATGATTGAAACAATCCAGTCCTTGATCGAAAATCCTCTTGGTAAACCTGCAAATTGGCACGAGGTACCAGCTCCAACCCCTATCAAACCAACCTTAGAGAAAAAAGTAGACACGAAAGAGAGACTCACGACTGCCTCTGAGTTTAGGAGAGAACCTATCATAGTGCCAAATACAATAGATGAGACAATTGATGGTTTCCAGCCTAAAACATTGGTAGAAATGGGTAAGGATTGTAACGGTCTAGATGACCTGTGGAAGCAAATCCGTGATGCCAACGAAGCTAACAGAGTGAGCCACCAAGTAAATAGCACGAGAAAAGAGAAAAATGAGATCTTACCTCCCATTGAATAATTTGAGGCAGGATCACAAATGAACTTTGATATGCATTCACAAGGGGGAGACCAGGGATCAATTAGTTCGGGGCACAGCCAACCAGACTCGCTAAAAACTCTACCCTCTTACCTAGCGGAGTATGAAGCTAAGTCTGAGGTGAGAGCAATCCCATCTCAAAGACTTTCTTTCAACAGAGTGATGGATTCACAAGGGTTGTCGAGCTATTGTCCACCCCTGTGGCATGCACAATCACATTAGCTGAACTCCTGAGGTTACGGCCAAACATGCGGACCACCGTAGGCAAATGCTTAGAAAAATTTGGAGTAAAAGACTCCACCTCGAAGCTTCAAGAAGGGATCAGAGAATTGGACAAGCCTCAACTAAACACTAGGCCAATACGTTTAAACAAGGTTGGAGAATATTGCGAGGGAGAAGATGTAAATACCACACTACCAGTAGAATTCAAAGGGGTAGTTTCCAAAGCTATTCTTGACAGTGGAGCAGGAGTCGCTATCGCCACCAAGGAAACCTGGAAAAAATGGGAAAAACCGTCTTTGAGAGCTACCAGAATGAAATTGCAACTGGCAGATGGGTTCATGGAAAAGCCTCTAGGACTTTTAGAAAAAGTAATTGTCACCTCGTGCGGAATCGAGTATGAGCATACATTTGCAATAGTTGATTTCGACAAAAAGAACAATTACGAGATCATCTTGGGAAGACCATTCATGAGACAATTAAAGATGATTCAGGATTGGGGTTACGACCACATATACCTCAGACATGGCGAGACTACAACCAAAATATACCTAAAAGACCATAGTTACAAAGATGTGAACCAGACACCAGTGGAAGAGTTTGATTCAGCTACATTGATAGAGTCCGAACTCCCAGCATGGTTAGGGAAGAAAAAAGAGCTATGGATGTGCCGAGCTTCACATTGTGGGAGCTTAAAAAGAGAGGAATGCGTCTTAGAAAGATCTAATGAGGACAAGGATTACATACCGGAACCTTTTTCCGAAGATGTCTTAGAACCTCTGGAATGGGAACACATACTAGCATCATTGGATGTCTGTACCATTATAGATAGCCTAAAAATAAAATTTTGAGATAAGGATGGCTATGATGTGCTACTCTATTACATGGTAAGCCTTATACCAGCAGGAGATGAGAATGTAGACACACCAGAACAAGAAGAGTTTTATGACTCCTCTCTGCATCTGGAGTTAAATAACGATGCAGATAACGAGTATTCAGACAACTCAAGTGAGCGTGAGGAGAAAACAACAAATATCAAGTTTTATGATTTTGCCAATCAACACCCTAGACGCTGTCATGAGTTTTTTGGAGCAAGGGATTGCGCATATGTACATACCCATGCATGGTGCATCGAATAAAGGATTGCCCATTTTCTAGAGCCAGGTGGTTATGTGGGGCCCACATGTGTACAGGTAGGACATCATGTACATAGTGCAGCGATTTTCACTATTATCAATACTAGTGTGTTTTTTCTACAATAAGGAGGAGTTGGTAGCGCGTAAAACTTCTTGAGGAAGCTATCCGCGGGCTGACGACATGAGGTCAGCAGGTGCATCAGATGGCATCTAGTGGCGTCAGGAGGGTGAACGAGGTCAATATTTGCACGCAGATGAGGACGGACACAACGTGGGTGTTTTCTTGTGAGAGTTGCGCAGAAAGGTCATCATTAGGACCAATTTTTGGGGCCACTTCACGTGGTGGCGAGATGCATTATTGGAAAAAAGCTGAGTGCCAGGTGTGCGGATGATGCAAAAAGGTGACAACTATGCACTGCGAGGTCAGTTTTTGGCCTGTTCGGGGTCCGTTTGAGGTCATCTAAAAGGCCAAGGGTGCCCAAGTAATAAAGCTAAGTGTGGGAACTAAAAAAACAGAGAGAAGACCAAAAAAAACGTGGAGAAGAGAGGAGGAACAGCCGCAGGTGTGTTTTTGCTCATTTTGGAGCCTGTTTTGGCCGTAAACTGCTCATCCGAGGTCGGATTTGAGCACTTTGACATTGTAGACTGGGGTTTTGGGCCGTTCCGGACGCGATGGCGCTGTCCATTTTGCCAAATTCCTCACTCTTTTTCTGCTGTTTTTCTGTGTAAGTTTCTCCTATGAGCGAAGTTTCTGCTCTAGTTTGTGATTGTATCTGGTATCTTTTACCCATATTGTGTGAGTTGTTTGCCCCATTGGTGTTGGCCCAAGCTCATTTGTATCTAAACATCATAAATTCTCCTCTTTTGAGCTGAGTTTTTTTGGGTGTGTGTGTGTGTGTGTGTGTGTGTGTGTCTGTGTGGAGTGGGCAAGTGGATAGTCTCTCTCCTCTCACTCCAGAGGTGTGTTCCCTGTCTCGGCCAGGTGTGTTGTGAAAGCCGAGTGGTGCCCCATAGTGTGTGTGTGTGTATCTTCCCAAGAGTGTGTGTCGGGTCGTTATAGAGGCGCTGTGTGTGTTTTCATCCCGCTCACATTCTTTTGGTGCCCCCACGGAGGATCTTCTTCGAGTACCTTCTGCTTCGAGCTTCGAGCTTCGAGCTTCGGGATTACAGGTTCGAGGTTGCAGGTTGCAGATGACAGGTTACAGGTACAGGTACAGGTGATTCACACAGGTACAGGTAGCTGGAGTACAGTGATATACTAGCAGTGATGTCACTTGCAGTTGTTGTGGGAATGCATCACTTGGCGCCTATTTGAGCGCATTGTCTGCTGGATTGTACGTTACTTGTGGAAACTGCCATTGTACGCATTTGTGGAGACATACTTGGTTGTATTTGGCAGTCCCAGCCATTTCTGAGACTTGGTCTGGAAGATAGTCATTTCTGAGACTTGACTATACGCGATTTGCATTAGCCTTCGTGTGAGGGTCGATAGCGTGAGGTTTTTATTGAGCTGGGGGATTCTCAAATGTGGAGATCCTTTCGGTGATACAGGTAGCTGGAGCACCCTTTTTGTGACCTCGCCATAGGCTATGTACTAGTGAGTCCTACTTGATGCTCGGGTTCTATTGTTGACAGTTTATGCATACATAGACAGTCTATATTTTGGGTTCCTACTGCTCTACTTCTGGGGAAACTCTGTCGAAATTTTCCCAAGATATGATGGCTGGTTTTTTGGTATTTTGAGCCATTTATGCTGTTATGCTGCTGAAATTTTGGCAAAATCAGAGGTTGAGTCAGGTGTGCCTTCTTGGGAGCTTCATGGTTGGCTTTAATGGATGATCAAAATGGCCCTCAGTTCACTCCTTTTCATTTAACTCAAAGAATTCAGATTAATGTTCATGTGTCCAGGAAGATCTTTTTCCAGCAGCGCATAGTCTTTATGTTTGGGCCAAGAAGATTGAGAGAGATCCTGGAATGTCCTTTGCCTGTTGTCATTCCGATGATTAACTATGAAAACTCATTTGATGTGCACGTGTTTGTCCTTATCTAAAGTTGAGCTCCATTGAAGTTTCTGGGGATTGGGTAGTGAAAAGTTTTGGGTTCTTGCACGTGTGTTTGAAGGGGTCCTCTAGCCATGGCTTTCTCTTATCCGGAGTTTCATGGAAGAAGTGATGAAGATGTGGAGGAATTTCTGGAGAAGATGGAGGTTGCCTGCATTAGCAACCAGATTCATGACCCTACGCAAATGTTACGCCTTCTCCAAATTTGTTTGAAGAGTGATGCACGGGTTTGGTCTAAAGCATTTGAAGAGGAGTTGCGTGTGGCTGATCCACCTGTAAGGTTGAGTTGGGACAATCTACGACATGGGTTGGAAGTGGAGTTTGTGAAGATAGAAGATCCTGCCAAGGTGTGGCAAGAAGTACAAGCTTTGGTGCAAAAGGAAGGTGAGCCAGTAGATGCATACATACGTAAGTTTTCATTGGCATGGGAGCGAATGTGCAAGGCCTTAGCACCACAGGTACCCCCGCCTAACATGATGAAGAAGGACAGGTTCTTAGCTGGTCTTTGGGAGAATATACGTTGGAGAGTGGAGCTAAAGAAGCCTAGGACATATGAAGATACACTAGAGGTAGCAAGGAACAAAGAGTGGAAGCTGAGGAAAATGAGCCAGCTAGGGGTGGAGTCTTTGCCAATGAGGTCTGAATTTCAGCCTATAGAGTCTTTACAAGGGCGCATGTCAGGGGTTCATCATGAACCAGTAGTTCCTGTTACTACTCAGGTTATGCCAGCAGTGGTCACTACAACAGTGCAAGATGATGGGCTAAGGCAAGACATGAGGCAAATGGTAGATTTGATGAAGAATCTCAGCCTAAACATGCTAGGTCAAGTGAGAAATAATCGAGGTCGAGGGAGGTTTGCAAATCAGCCAGGAGGTGAAGAAAGGCCTAGGAATGGTGTTGGACAAAGCAATGGTAGGTTTTGGAGGCAGACGCCCACCTGTTACAATTGTGGAGAGTTGGGTCACATCAGCCCGCAATGTGATAAGCCACCAAGGATGGGGGGAGACATGTATCCATTGCCAAGACAGGTGCTAACTAGGTCAAATGATTATGGCATCGAAATTAAGGGAGACGAAGGAACCAGTGGACTGACCCAGGAGGAAAAAGGGAAGACAAAAGTGCTAAGTGTAGTCACCTTGGAGAAGGCATCAAAGCTAGAGGATACATTAGTGATGCCTATTGGGAAGAGGACCACAGAGGATAAGGAAGGAAGAAGTGCCCCAGGTCCTAGTAAGAAGAAAGGAAAGAGCCATGGAGGCGAGGATGTCAAGGCCAAGAGGAAAAGGAGAGCTCGTCGAAAGTTTCATGTTTCAGATTTTCCACTAGGGGATGGGCAATTAAGATATGACTTGAAGGAGGATCTGACGAGCAGGAAGGCAGATGTTACTTTTGGGCAGCTTATAGAGATGGTGCCTAAGCTAAAGCGACAGTGGAAGAGGATGGTTAACCCAATGGAGAAAGAGCCAGAGAGAGGTTCAGTGAAGGTGTTGGCAATGGACGAGCTACCAGACATTTGTCCAATAGTAGATGTGTGGCATAAAAGGAAAAATTTGGGACAAGGTTATGTGGATGGCGGAGCCCAAATATGCGTCATAACACACTCATGCGTTGAGAAGATGGGTCTCACAGTGGCTGGGGTGTCAGGTTTTCGGATCAGATTGGCAAACCATCAAAAAGTAAAATGCTTGGTTGTTGTAAAGAGCTTAGAAGTGGAGGCATATGATGCAAAGGCAGTGGTTGATTTTCATGTGATGCCAGCAGGGTTGGGAGCATATCCTATTATACTGGGAAGACCATGGTTACGTGCAGTGGGAGCTGTTCAAGATTGGCGACATGGTACGATTAGCCTCTATGGAAAGACAGGTACCAAGAAGCTTTATAATATGGACATAAGGAAACGATTAGAGGAGCTTTATGAAGATGAGGATGAGTCTAGTGATGAAGACTCTTCCACGGTGACAGATGAGGACAGTGATAGCACTACCAGCAGTGATGAGGATGCTGATGTTGCATTTCTTTTGATGGATAAAGAAATCCAGGAGTGTGGTTTAGTCGCATTTGCTAATGAAGTTGAAGATGAAAGTGAAGAGCCTTATGAAGTGATTGAAGGGCTGATGCAAACCAAGGTTGAGTTGTCAAAAAAGCAGGAATTAATGACGCAAATGATTAGTGGAGACCTCTCAGCTATGGAGAAGGATATATTTTTGCATATGCTGGCTAGTTTTCCTGATTTGTTCATTACTTCATATGAAGAGATCAGAGGGTTCAAGGGCAAAGAGATGCATATAGAGCTGAAAGAAGGTGCTAAGCCAGTGCGGCAAAGGCTAAGAAGGATGGGTCAAGAGCAAATGGAAGCCTTGCGGGAAGAGGTGGACAAGTTATTGAAGGCAGGGTTCATAGTCCCTGTGGAGACCACAGAATGGGTGAGTCCAGTAGTAGTCAGTCCAAAGAAGGATGGGAAGTGGAGAATTTGTGTAGATTTTAAACCCTTAAACGCAGCCACTAAGAAGAACCCATATCCTCTTCCATTCATCGATCAGATCTTGGATTCAGTGGCAGGTTATGAGAGGTACAGTGTGTGTGATGGTTTTTCAGGCTATTTTCAATTGAAGATTGCTCTTAAAGACCGCACAAAGACAACTTTTATTACGCCATGGGGCTGCTATTGCTACATAGTATTGCCATTTGGGTTGTCAAATGGACCTTCCTTCTATCAAGAGAGAGCAAATTGGGTGTTGGAACCATTCATTGGTAGTTGTGTTAAAGCTTTTATGGATGACTTCTGTGTTTATAGCAGTAGGGCTGAACACCATGAGAAGTTGCAGATGGTATTGGCTCGATATGATGAATGTGGAGGACAACTAAATCCAAAGAAATGTCATCTAGCACAGCCAAGGGTGAAGTTATTGGGCCATATGGTGTCAGAAAATGGCATTGAGGCTGATCCAGATAAGGTTAAGTCTATTATTCTTCTTCCATCACCTACGAGTACAAAGCAATTGGCAACCTTTATACACAAAGTGAAGTACATGGCAAGGTTTATTCCATTGTCTTCGCAGATTCTGTATCCATTACAACAAGTGGCAAAGCATGATCCGTTGCAATGGGATGACAAGTGTGAAGAAGTGTTTCAAGAGGTGAAAGAGGTGTTAGGGGGGTTGTCAGCCATGCAGGCTCCTCATTGGGAGAAAGTTTTTTATGTAAATCCATCAGTAGGGGATGATGCCATTGGAGCCATGCTATTGCAAAAGGGTAAGGGCAGCCATTATATGAGTCCAGTGTATTGTGCAAGCCGAGTGAAGTTGGTAGCGGAGAGAAAGTTATCGGAAGTAGAGCTAGTGATGGCCAGTGTAATATTTGCTTGTCGACGATTTCGTCATTACTTGCTACCACGGCCTTTTGTTTTCTTGACGAGTTATGCCTTTTCGCCACAGTTAATTAATGGTATTAACATGTCAAATGTGGTGAAGAAATGGGTAATTGAGCTGCAAGAGTTTGAGTTCTCTTTTCTAGTGGAAGATAGTACAAGGGCTACCCTAGCTGATTTGTTGACCTACAAGGAGAATCCCCTTATTGTTAAGGAAGAGGTGATGAGAAAGGTAGTTGAAGAAGTGCCACAGATCAGCAATGCACATGTGTTGTTCTTTGATGGTTCGTACAGAAAGAGCCATGATGCAGCTTCAGGGGGTATAGCACTTTATGATCCAGAGGGGAAGCTAGTATGCAAGAGAGGGTTCAAATTGGATGCTCATAGTAACAATGAGGCTGAATATGCTACATTGGAAGCCGGATTACACATTTGTTTGAAGCATTGGGTTCGAAGGTTGAGCATAAAAGGTGATGCCTTGTTAGTGGTGAAGCAAGTGCTGGGTGTGTGGAAGAGCAAGAACGCCTCATTGAAGGAAATGTGCTTTAGAATTAAAGGCCTGTTAAAAAAGTTTGAAGCATGGAGCATCAGACACATTGAACGTGCTCTAAATGGAGAGGCACATGAAGCAGCTCAAGGCATGATTGGGGAGCTATTCGTGTTGAGGACCAATTTACCTCTTTATCATGGCCGGGAAAGTTTGGCTCAAGAAGAGGATTTTTCGCTAACAGGAATCATTCCAAAGGAGATTCAGAAGTCTAAGAAGTATGGCTTTGTGCATAGAGCATACAGGTACAAATTGATTGGTGATGTCTTATACATGAAAGGGGCTGATCTCGTATTGAGACGTGTACCTTGGCGGGAGGAGCTTTACAGAGTGTTGGAAGAGAATCATGAAGGCGCATGTGGTGGCCATTTTGCTCTAAAGATCACCTTGCATAAGATTTTGCAAGAGGGGTATGTATGGCCTAGTTTGCACAAGGATGTTCACCATTGGTGTAGGTCTTGCAATAGGTGTCAAGCATTTGGGAAGAGAGTGTTGAAGCCAGAGCTACGAAAAACCATTATGGCGTTTGATGTGTTTGAAAAGTGGGGGATTGATGCAATAGGCCCGTTACCTATCACAAGCAGGGGCAAAAGCTATATTTTGATGGCAATGGACTATCTTTCTAGATCGGCAGAGGCTATAGTAGTAAAACAGATCACTTCAAAGGATGTGGCAAAATTTGTGTATGATGAAATATGTTGCAAGTTTGGGGTGCCATTAGAGCTACTTTCAGATAAGGGGCCAGGATTTAGAGCTAAACTGCTAGACTTCTTATGCACAAAGATGAAGATTAGGCACCAGCATACCACTCCTTATTACCCACAGTGTAATGGCTTAAATGAAAGATTCAATGGTGAGTTGGTACAAATTCTTTCTAAAGTGACAGAGCACCAAGGAAAGAATTGGGATTTGGAATTGCCTAGTGCATTATGGGCTTACCGTACTTCGGTGAAGACAGGTACAGGGTTTACTCCATTTCATTTGGTGTATGGAAAGGAAGCACTATTGCCCGTGGAGGTAGAGTTGCCTGCGGTCAAGATGTTAGAGAAGTTGCTTGGGCCGCCTAGTGATGCATTCAAAGAGAGGCTCTTGCACCTACAAGAGGTCCACCTGGATAGGATGAGCGCATTGGAGCATTATGGGCAGATGCAAGATAAGGCTTTGGCAAAGATAAATGAAAAGGTTAAAAGTAAGGGTATCAAGAAACATGACTTGGTTTTGCGCTACAATAGTAAGCTGGACAACACCTTCCAAAAGAAGTTTCAAATTAAGTGGGAAGGCCCTTTCAAGGTAGTGGAGTGTTTTCCAAATGGCACATATCAGCTGGCTAACCTGGATGGTGTTCTACATAAGTCAAGGGTAAATGGGTTGCGTCTTAAATTGTATCATGCTAGATTGATGATGGTGGAGCAAGATGAGATGTCTGTGGATCAAGCAGTGTTGGTGAGGGATGAGGAGACCTGTGATGCGGCGAGTCTCATATCTCTCTTTGCTGCTGCTGATCATGAATGATCTAGCAGGCTAGGGGATGGGCAAATTATGTCAAGAGTTTTTTGGAGCAAGGGATTGCGCATATGTACATACCCATGCATGGTGCATCGAATAAAGGATTGCCCATTTTCTAGAGCCAGGTGGTTATGTGGGGCCCACATGTGTACAGGTAGGACATCATGTACATAGTGCAGCGATTTTCACTATTATCAATACTAGTGTGTTTTTTCTACAATAAGGAGGAGTTGGTAGCGCGTAAAACTTCTTGAGGAAGCTATCCGCGGGCTGACGACATGAGGTCAGCAGGTGCATCAGATGGCATCTAGTGGCGTCAGGAGGGTGAACGAGGTCAATATTTGCACGCAGATGAGGACGGACACAACGTGGGTGTTTTCTTGTGAGAGTTGCGCAGAAAGGTCATCATTAGGACCACTTTTTGGGGCCACTTCACGTGGTGGCGAGATGCATTATTGGAAAAAAGCTGAGTGCCAGGTGTGCGGATGATGCAAAAAGGTGACAACTATGCACTGCGAGGTCAGTTTTTGGCCTGTTCGGGTCCGTTTGAGGTCATCTAAAAGGCCAAGGGTGCCCAAGTAATAAAGCTAAGTGTGGGAACTAAAAAAACAGAGAGAAGACCAGAAAAAACGTGGAGAAGAGAGGAGGAACAGCCGCAGGTGTGTTTTTGCTCATTTTGGAGCCTGTTTTGGCCGTAAACTGCTCATCCGAGGTCGGATTTGAGCACTTTGACATTGTAGACTGGGGTTTTGGGCCGTTCCAGACGCGATGGCGCTGTCCATTTTGCCAAATTCCTCACTCTTTTTCTGCTGTTTTTCTGTGTAAGTTTCTCCTATGAGCGAAGTTTCTGCTCTAGTTTGTGATTGTATCTGGTATCTTTTACCCATATTGTGTGAGTTGTTTGCCCCATTGGTGTTGGCCCAAGCTCATTTGTATTTAAACATCAGAAATTCTCCTCTTTTGAGCTGAGTTTTTTTGGGTGTGTGTGTGTGTGTGTGTGTGTGTGTGTGTGTGTGTGTGTGTGTGTGTGAGTGGGCAAGTGGATAGTCTCTCTCCTCTCACTCCAGAGGTGTGTTCCCTGTCTCGGCTAGGTGTGTTGTGAAAGCCGAGTGGTGCCCCATAGTGTGTGTGTGTATCTTCCCAAGAGTGTGTGTCGGGTCGTTATAGAGGCGATGTGTGTGTTTTCATCCCGCTCACAACGCCAGGAATGCTATAAACAAAAAAGAGAAAAAAACAAAATTAGAGAGAACCTGATGCCCAAGATAAAAGATAAAACTCACTATCTAATGCTTGTCAAGGCAGAGGATTGTGTAAAAGACCAAATATCAGGAATATTCTCAAGAGTTCGAAGGGAATGGACGCATGAGGAAATAAAACAAGTAAACAAAATCAAAAAAATCTCAACAATCAAAACAGGAAAAAACAAAAGACCCAGAGTGGACCAAAATGGAGCGTAAAAGAAATACAAAGAACTAAAACGGTCGTTACGAGAAGAATGGACTACTGAGGGAGAAAGTGATGGTAAGGAGGATTCAGAAAAAGAAAACATGAATGTACCATCCCACTATCAAAAATTCACCAGCTAGGACAGAAAAATCATAATGACACCACCAGTTAGGGAAAGAACAAACCAGGAATCTTACGATGGGCCGAAAAATGCAAAACGGATAGACCTCGCTGCGCTAGGCGAAAAGCCTCAGCCGGTCTATATAGAAACTGATTTAGAGCCTGAAGAAGAAGAACTGCTAACACAACTTCTCAAGAACTACAAAGATGTGTTTGCATGGTTCTATAAAGACCTCAAAGGAGTTGATCCATCGATATGCCAACATTCTATTCCGTTGAAATCAGATGCCAAACCTAGCAAACAGCGTCCTTACACATATAATGACACATTTTCTAAACGAATCAAAGAGGAAATTGACAAGCTGATGGATGCTGAATTCATCTATGAAATCAAACATACAGATTGGGTGTCACCCATTGTGGTTGTCCACAAAAAGAACGGAAAGCTATGTGTGTGTGTGAACCTCAAAAAAGTAAATGCAACCACAATAAGGGATAATTATCCCTTGCCGATCACAGAACATGTATTTGAGAGGGTGGCTGGGAAACGGGATTATTCCTTTCTAGATGGGTTTTCAGGGTATAACGAACTGGCAATTGAAATAGAGGATCAACACAAAACAGCATTTTCCACAGAATGGGGAATATATGCGTATAGAGTTATGCCTTTTTGCTTAACCAATGCCCCAGCTACCTTCCAAAGGTTAATGACTCATGTGTTCAAAGAATACCTGAGAATATTCTTAGAAATATATATGGATGATCTCTGTGTACACTCTCTTCTACGAGAAGAACTTATTGACCATTTACAAAAGGTATTTGAGAAGTGCAGAACATATCGAATCTGTCTCAACCCGGAAAAGTGCATTTTTATGGTTAGGCAAGGCCACATCTTAGGACATATTGTCTCAAGAAATGGCATAAGCACTGACCTAGACAAAATAAGAGTCATAGTAGACTTGCCCAGGCCTACTAATGCCAAACAAATACAATCCTTCATGGGACACTGCGGATATTATCCAAGATTCATATATATGTATGCAGTCATTGCACAACCTATGTATCGTTTATTAGTCAGTTTCAATTGGACTAAGGAGTGTGAAACTTCATTCCAAAAGCTTAAGGAAAACCTTGTATCAGCACCTGTACTTAAAGCACCAGATTGGGAAAAGATATTCCATGTGCACATTGATGCATCTGCATACGCAATTGGGAGTATTCTGGCTCAACCTGGAGACGGAACAATGGATTTCCCAGTTTGTTATGCGAGCTGACAACTAAATAGTGCAGAAAAGAACTACACAACCACTGAAAGAGAGGGATTAGGAATGATTTATGCTGTAAAAACATTTTGGCATTACTTGCTCGCAAACAAATTTGTGTTCTTCACAGATCATCAAGATCTTTTGTATCTAGTAAATAAGCCATGCAATATTGGACGAATTGTACGCTGGTTTATTATATTGCTAGAGTTTGACTTCACAGTGGTAGTAAAAAAGGGTAAAACTCATCTACGGGCAGATCATCTTTCAAGGCTGCAAAACGGGGAAGCTCCTGAAGGAGTAGATGATGACATACCTGGTGCTTATCTTTTCAATATTGAAATGATACCCAAATGGTCTCAGGAAATTGTTAGCATTCTTTCCTTTGGAGATAGATTTGATAACAAGGAAGAAGATCCAAACAACAAAAAATTCAACAAACAAAAAATTTCTAGTTGATTGCAGGACGACTGTATCATTTAGGCTCGGACCAAATTCTATGATTATGTATAAATCCAGAGGAATTCGAGTGTTATCTTAAAGAAGCACACGTCCAAGATTGTGTGTTTCATTGTTCAACAATGAAAACACACCAAAGACTGAAATAATTAGGGGTTTATTGGCCAACTATGTATGCTGACACACATGCTTATGTTAACAATTGTACTATATGTAGTGCCAAACGACCAGTGGATCACGCGACATTGTTTCAGGTAAACATTGCACCTGCATGGATTCAATATATCATTGATTTCTTAACAATAAGGGCATTTCCTGAAAACATAACAAAAGCGCGAAAAAGGCTATCAAACTGGAGGCTCGCGACTTTAATTTAATTGAAAATCAACTCTACAAGCGAGGAAAGGACAATCAACTTAGAATCTGTGCAAGTGAAAGCGAATACCTGTTAATTCTAGAATACGCACATGGAGGAATAAGTCGAGGCCATTTTTCAGGCGATAAGACAGCAAAAATTGTCTTAAACGTAGGAATATGGTGGCCTACATTGCATATAGATGCTGAGGAGTTTGTAAAGCGTTGTGACGCATGTCAACGCACTAAGGTGCCGATAAAGAGAGACGAGATGCCACTATGGCCAATGATGGGAGCACGGGCATTTGCAAAATGGGGCATTGATTTTGTGGGGCCTATTTCACCCCCTGTATATCGCACCCATACCCAATATATCATTGTGGCTATGGACTATCTCACAAAATGGGCGGAAGCCAAGGCAACACAAAAAGCAAATTCAAGGACCACTGCACAATTTTTGTATGAGAATGTCTTTGTGCGATACGGATTACCAATAGAAATTGTCAGTGATCGAGGAACACATTTTCTTAATGAAGTCATTGAATATCTGCTAGAGGAATTCATGGTCATACATAGAAAATCTACTCCATATCATCCACAGGAAAATGGACAAGCTAAGGTCACAAATAAAACACTATGCACTGTTCTGACTAAAATTGTATCAGAGTCAAGGACAGACTGGGATTAGCAGTTACACTCAACACTATGGGCATACAGGGTAGCTTACAAAACATCAATTGGAACAACACTTTACAACATGGTGTTTGGTCTAAACGCTATACTACCCATAGAGTTTTTAGTTCCAACTCTACGAGTAGCGAAATGCTTAGAATGGACAGAGCGTGAGCTTTCTTCAAGAATAGATGATCTTGAAAAGCTAGATGAACTTCGACTAAGAGCTGTAACTTCGATCTATGCTAAAAAGAGAAGACAAAAGGAATTTTTTGACACGCATGTCCGCACGAAAGAGTTCAAAACAGTTGATTATGTACTTGTTTATCTTTGAAGCAACATGCCAAGAAACTTAAAAGCCGAGGGATGGGACCCTTTGTGATTAGTGACTTATCACCAAGTGGAGCTGTCAAACTTGCTACATTGGCAGGAGAAGAAATGCCAAACTGGAAAGTATCATTTATCACTAACACAAGATATGCTTCAACAAATCCATCAAGGAAAACAACGGATGAAGGAGAAACAGAGGGTACGAGAATAAGCCCAAGTAGAATCAAAAGAATGCAATGCAAAAAGAAGGCTTCTACGACAACAACAACAGAGTGTATCACCGTTGCAAATAAATGCTATTCGACTAACGAATTTTGGTGAAGACTTAGTGGAGCCAATATTTGCAGTCAAAGTGGGTCGCAATCAAGTTGCATCGACGGCATTTTTTGATTCTAGAGCTCAAGCAAATTTGATCTCTTACAAATTATACAAACAGCTCAAGCCCAAAGATCAACTACATCCTACTCCACAAGTGCTGGAAAGTAGTACATCACATTCGCTAAAAACATTGGGCTGGACTATATTGCATGTACAAATACATCAATATATTTACCCCCACAAGTTTTACGTGGTTGAGGATGAGAGCACACTACACCCCATGTTGTTGGGACAACCTTGGCAAAAAGAGTATAATGTGCAGATAGATTGAAAGTCGGATACAGTCAAAATTCAGCATGCACAAGAACAACCGGTTGTAGTCTTTGCTCAGCAAACCAAGAAGAACTAGATGACAGCACCACAATCACTGGATAAAGAACCAAAGGGATGGGTGCCACGAAAAAACAACACAATACCCATGAAGAACAACTAGGGAACTGCCCACCATGTTCACTACAAACATAAAACAACACAGATCGCAGTGAAAAGATCAAGGTTAGAAACACGAGAAAAACAAGTATGGGTGTGGAAGGATAGAGGTGACATGGCATGCAAACCACAATACAACAGAAGAAGTCAGCACAAGAACACAATTCGACCAACAACCACGGGAATAAAACAGATATGGACCCCAACGAGAATGCTCAGTAACAACTTAAATGCGACTCGCGGATCCCAAAACCAAAGCAATAGGAACTCCCTTCAATACAAGCAACACCAGCATGCAGACACACACTACATATGAAATCGGCAAACCAATCTATGTGGATGCCTATCAGCAGCACAACAATGACGACCACGGACGTGGCAATAAACCTACAAAAACCTCCAAAACAAAGCTACAAATGGAAAGCAAAAGAGAAAACGATTACGGCCAATCCCGCCACGACAATTCTCTCCACGGAGACAACCATGGCCATATCAACAGTAGCGGCAAATCAAGCGACTTTTGCAAGAAAGACGATCAAACAGAGAGTTGTAGAGTTACAACTTTTACTTGCAAAGAAAATCCACCAAACAAATCAACAACCAACAGAAAACCTCGACGTCGAATGCCAATAAGCATCTTGCTTATTCCCTCCTCTCGCACAGCATTGATTTTCCATGCATTGACTAAGTATGCATCAAATAGGGCCACATTACACGGCCGAGCATTAGCACAATTTTTAACCCATGCACTATACATACACCGAGGCGATACCTTGTCATCCGGGAGGACTCCGACTAGGAGGGGGGGAGGCATTCTCAATGCCGACCCAATGAAGATAAAAAGAGCAAAAAAGGGCATGTTTTTTGACTATTTTGAAGGGTTTTTGTTTGATTGCAAAATGTTTTGGACTAACCTAAGTACATATGCCCTTATACAGCATGAATCTACAAGTATATGGGGCCAAATGACAAATCAGGCCCCTAGGAGAGTGTATATATATAAAAATAGCCATTTTTCGGGCAAAATATTGGTAAAACGGAGAAATCCGGCCATAAAAATTGCATGTCAATGTATATAGTGTTCTGCGGAGATGTTTTTGAGTTATTTTGATTTTTGGGAATTTTCTAGGTTTAATTTGCTATTTTCTTTTTAATTTTACTAATTATCGGCAGAAAAACTTCAAAAATACAAAAAGCAGGTGAAAAATGATCGTAATGAAAAATAAAAAATATGGGGATGATCAGTGACTATAGGAAAACCTATGGTACAATGGGGGTGCAATTATGTGAATGGAGCGGAAGGCGTGTTTTGGCCAGATTTTGATCGAAACGTCAAATTTCTCGGAAAGTGGGCAAATGGAGTCTAAATCAAGAATTTTTCGAGCCTAAACTGCATCTTGCAAGAAGTTGGGAGCACATGTCAAATTTCATAGAAAGTGGTTCGGGGACCCCCATTATAAGATTTTTTCACTTCACTTAGAGCTCATTGCTACTATTCCTTCTTGAGAAAGAGCTCTTGCCACCTAGAGCGAACCGGACTTCTAGCTGCTTCTACGACGTGCACGACCACCCGAAAGTCTCCAGACATGAGAGGTAGGCTCACCACCTTGAGCTTTTCGCGTATGTTTAATGTTTTGTCGCGAAAACTAGTGTAGGGTTCACACGGGAAACGGGCAGTAGAGACCTACAGGTAGAGGTGGCCACCTAACGGCTAACCCAAAAGAAATAAGGCTTCATCGGCGGTTTACCTTAGCATAGGAGACCACTCGTGAATGTACAAAGGTGGCAAAAAACCATTGGGAAAAACCCTAACTTCTAGAGCACTGCAAGAGGCCACCAAATGGTAAATCGGTGGAAAGGCGCCCAAATGCTACCAAAACTCATGGGTAGGAGCATCTCGACATGCTCTACAAGGCTATATATCCCACTTGGCCATAAGGTGACCCGAAGCGAGACTAAGCTTCAGAAACGGCATCAGACACACAAAGCATCAACTAGCTCTCACGGCAAAACCGGATGTCCGTTTGCCACCAAACTTCACGAGCAGCTTTCCTAGACCATCAACAACCAAGTCCTATGGTGTTAGACCACCACAAATCATCGACGGCATGCAAACGCAACCACGGGCGCTTCTAGAGCGACAAATTGCCAAACGGAGCTCCGGTGAAGCCAAAGCCAACAAAAACCATATGGCAAGGATCCCCAAGGAACTATGAAGCTATGGAGACTAACATCAAGAAATTTCATCACCGAAAAGCACTCCAGGAGTCAGAAAACGACTCAGAGGCTCTGAAATCCAAACAGGGAGCTATCTATCTTTTTGACTTTTTTATTGAAATAGGGCTTAAAGGGGACTCAGGGGGGCTCAGGGCATGTACCAGTAGCATTTTCCATATAAATTTCATCAGGAGCGTAGGATGTCTCAAGGCCATGTTTTGGAACCAAACTCAACATCTCTCCTCATACACAGCTTCTACATAGCCTATACATGCCAGCCATCAAGTTTCATCACATTTGGAGAAGAGTTGACCTCATATGCATCAAAAAACGGAAAGTCAGAGCATAGAGGCAATGATGGGTCATAGACCTACCAAAACTAGTCCAAATCACATGAAACTTGCACAATATACTCATTAGCACATTGCCAAGCTAGCTGTGGGGTCAGATATGAAAATTAATGAAATAGACATCCTACGCGTAGGATGTCTAAATGACCAAATTGACCTCCAGCTGGTGTTTTTGAGTTCCAGATGTCTTTATAACACCTTCACAAGCTCATGTATCAAATTTCAAGCCATTCCCATCACATTTGGCCCCCAAAACCTCCAAGATGCACTTTTTGAGCCTAAAAACACTACACATGCTCTTAACAACACCAATGCTTATCCAAATCAAAATCTAAGAGCAGGGCCATGTTCTAGATGCTAAGGGCTACCCACAGAACCAACATCAAGTCATTTTGAGGAAATAGACATCCTACGCGTAGGATGTCTCCAGTGTCATATTTACCTTCTATGGAAGGAATTGACTTCATGGGAGCCTCTTACATGGTATAAGAAGCTTATATATCAAATTTCAACCAATTTGAATATCATTTGCCACGTGTTTTGCACATCCTATCCAATTTGTGAGCCAAAAGCCTAAATCTGCTCAAAATTGCACTTTTTGATGCCCAAACCCAATTCCAATTACATAGCCATGTTGCACAGGTCAAGGGCCACAAGCCTATCAAGTTTCACCAAAAACAGAGAAGATAGACATCCTACGCGTAGGATGTCTACATTATTATTTTTAAACCAAAAATCTAATGTGGACACATGCAGGGTTTCCCTAGTTCCTTTTGAGTTCTTATTTCAATTTTCAAGTCATTTGGATAGTCAGAACTCAGTTTATCAGCTAATATGTAAAAAACGCTAACTTTGGACTACTGAGTGCAACAGGATCCATGGCAGCCACAAAATCACCTGCAAAGAAGAAGAGGATGACCATCAAGGACTACTTAGAAGGAGTGGAGCCTTTTGTTATCCCAGAGGGAACCCTGAAGCCAACAAGCACTTGGATTCAAGATGACTTGCTAGAGACCAATGATCTAAGAATCTACCAAGGAGTCTTTAAACATCCGGAGGGAAATGCAGTGGAACTACCCATGATACCTCGAGAGCTCAATGAATTTGTCAAAAGCAAGATGGGAAATTACTTGGAGAAACTGGATCTCCACAATTACTTTGAAGCCTTGCCAGTAGGGATTGATATTAAAAGAGTGTGGGAATTTTTCACCACAATCAAAGAGGACGGAATAGCCCGAGTTACAGATCTACAAGGCAAGCCTGATACAATGATTGTCACCACAGAGAAGACGGTGGCAGCAGCACTTGACATCTCTAACAAAGGAGACAGTGTGACAAAGAGGCAAGATGACATTAAGGTCTACTCGGAGAAGAAGAATAACTACACATTCGAAGATATTGCAAACCCGAAGGTGGCTATCATGAGCCAACTATACAATCAATACTTCCACATGTGTACCAAGCGGCCACAGAAATACAGGATGCCACATGGAGCTATTGCCACCACTTTCATCTGGGCAATGCAGAAGATCAAACCAAAAGAGATAAATTATGCCGCTTACATCCACGACAATCTTGTGAAGATGGGGACCAAAAGTCCCACCTATATTGTACTTGGTGAGTTGATAACAAAATTTGTCTATGGAGCATTGCATGCCAAGGTAAATTGGCCTCTACCTCCCTCAAAAAATGATTGGCTCAAGCTGAAAGAAGACAAAGAAGAAGAACCTCCAAAGGCACCCAGGGTAGCCACAAGGTTGAAGCGCCGGTTAGAGACCGTGCTAGAAGAGCCGCCAGAGCCAAAGAAGGGAAAGAAGGAAACCCTACAAGGGCCAATCAAGGAAACAAAGTCTCAGAAAGTGGCGCGGCTAGAAAGACTAATGGAAAGTGTCAGAGCCGAGAGAGCACTAAAAGGGGATCTGAGCGAGTTATGGAAGCCATCCCATGAGGCTATGACTGGATCATCTCAAAGGATTCACAGGGATCGGTTTGAAGATTATATCAAGAACTTCGAGATCTTAGATGCTACAACGGAGAATATCCCAAACATACCGTTTACAGAAGAAGAGGTGGATGAAGTGAGACGGCAGCTGCTAGAAGAGCAGGAAGGCCAAGAAAGAGAGAGAAAAACAAAGGTGGATCGGGATTTCAAGAAGAAGCAACCAACTCCACCATCGAGCCGAGAATCCAGCCCGCCACCATCACCACCTCCTCTTAGTCCTCCCCAAACCCAACAAAAAGAAGAGCTGAACAGACCTGATGAACAAAAATATTCCAAGCAAGAGAAGAACAAAGAGGAAGAGCAGAAGGCAGAATCAGAGCCAAAAGATGAGAAGCCAGATCCAGAAGAAAGAAACTATAGAATATTTCTTGATCTACTAGCTGTTGGGTACTCTCGAGAAGAGGCAGCTACTGCAGCTTTTGAGTTGTCGAGCACAAGACCCAAGGAATATATGCAGAGCGCTCGGTTAGTGGAGTTGAAGGAGATGGCCACAGATACAGTGGATCTACAGCCACCAACCAATGATTAGGATGTAGTGATGCAAAAACTCACCGGGCTTAGAGCAAGGTCGATAACCACTAAGAGTGAAATTGATAATCTCAAAACAAATGAAGTTCATATCAAGCTGAAGTGGACTCACTACAAAAACATGACCAAGAGAACATAGAGAAACAAACCAAGTTGCAAGCCGATCTGGACGCGGCACTACAAAGATGACAAGAGATGGAAAGACAGAGTCAGGCAGTGGAACAAAAGCTTCAAAGAGCAGAGGAAGAGTACAAAAAAATCAGCAAATCACTGATAGATGCGGAGAAAGAGAGGGAAAATTTGACACTGTAGCTTGCTGATGAGTCCAAAGAGGTTGAAACTTTGAGGAATGCCAAGGAAAAGGCTGAGATAGAACATGAGGCAAGACAGGATGAAGTGATAGAGCTAAAAGATCAGATGAAAGTGAAAGATCAGACCATCCAAAGGCTAAGGGCATCTCCGGCCAGAGTCAGAGCTGCTACCTCGACTGGCACTGCTTCAGAGAATGATCTATATGAAGAACAGATGAAGGAGCTCCAAAAGGAGTTGACACTAGAGAAGAGGCAAAGACTGATGCTGGCCGAGGGCTCCCTAGTAATGCAAAACCGTCTAGAAGATGAGAACAAGGCCATGAAAGAGGAGCTAGAAGCCTTGAAAAAGAAGATGGACGAGGAACTAAAGAGATTGCAAACAGAAAATGAAGACACCAAGAGGAAGCTAGAAGAGGCTGAAAAAACCAATGCAGATTTGAACAACCTCTTAGTAAACATGGGAGATCAAGATCAAGCGGAACAGGAAAAGAAGGCATATCAGAAGCAGATAGATGAGCTGAAAGGCCAACAACAGACTGAAGAGCAACACTTGAGCACAGGGCCAACAACAATGGAAGGCATTGACATAGAAAATGTGTCAGATCCAGTGGACACCACTATGCAAGAGGACATCCTTGTGGACCATCACAAGAACCCCAGGATCTAACACAAGAAGAAGAAGAAAATCTAAATAAGGCAATAGAAGCGGCAATAAATGACACGGCCAAAGAAGCAATGGAGTGGGAGCAGAGATTATTTAAATCTATGACCATTCAGAAGTTAGATGCCAATATCATTCGGCATGAATGGCTACAACCTTCTCTCCCATATCCTCTTCTAAAGTATGAAGCTGCTACAATAAACAAATGGATTAAAGAGGAGCCAATAGTGCCACTATACAAAGCAGATATCTCCAAACCAGAAGGAGTTAAGCAGAAAGAGTCAGAGACAACCATAGCTTCTGCCCTCTACCAAGGATGCGGACCTGGAAAGCCCAAGAGCTACTGCAGAAAAGCCAACCCACATGGCTTAACTACCCAAAGCTGTCAGGCTTGAAGGCAGGCAAGAGAATGAGTGAGCAATACATGGTCAAAACCCTAACGAGCGCCATTAAATTGTTCACTGGCTCGCCTGACCTCTCTTGCATCATGCTCAGAAAAATCTGTAAAACCCTTCTGGTGGTTTTTGAAACCTCTAAACCTGGACAGGCAATAGACAACATCTTCTTCTTCCAAGACACATATAGATGTGCATATGATCTGTTTGCTCAGCCTTCCCATGAGGTGATACATGCCCTTTATCAGAGAATCATTTTTTTGCCCTCGTATCACCTCCAGGCCTTTGAAGAATCCTTCTACATTGGGTTCTTCACCATCAATACAGAAATATTCAACCCAACATTACTGGCTCAACATGCGTGATATGAGTCTCTTCTGAAGATGCACGAAAGCCTACACTAAAGAAGCAGTTGTACTGCCATGTCGGGGATGACATGAACTAAGAGGGGGGTAGTGTTAGCCGCTGGACACACCCAATGGAGGATAATTGCCCGGCAAGATATTATTTTTTGTAATTATTCTTTAATTGAGAAAAACCATCATTTCACCTTTGTAAATATTGGGGCTTGCAGAAGCTTCCAGATTGTATCCCATTTTTGACATTTAGACTGAGTGAATGGTTAAATTGGAACATTAGGGTTTGAGATTCTAAGGTATTTATACCACTTTTGACCTTAATGAAAAAAACCTTTGTCATTTTTAAGTTTTGTCTGTGTGAGTGAGCATACTCTGTGTACGAGAGAGAGAGTGAGAGTTTTATCTTGACACTACGCGCGCACTGGTGGTCGGAATTGAGTGTGGAGAAGTGCAACGTGTTGCCTCCGAAGAGAGCTACGTGCCAATACCTACATTGCGTGTGTACGATCTGGCTTTGCGAGCTCGATCCACGAGCTATATCTGGTGATTCGATGAGTCTGTTTTTGCATTTCAGCATATCCACGCGTTTGCATTGAGTAGAGCTACACATTAGGCACTTTAGTTTTCGGAAACGACGACCTGCAAATTTCGACCAGACATCCTACGTGATTTTGCACTGGGTGTTTAGGGTTGGGGTTTTGGTTCATGGACCTTAGGGAGAGCGACCTATTGGTGTTAATAGGGTTTCCTTCAAGTTCCGTAGCGTTTCGAGGATATTTTTTGGGTATTTGGCTCTTGCAAGCGTTGTAGGAAATCTCCTCTTATATACTTCTGAAGGCTACAGTAGCTTAGACATTGGGTAGAGACCTCTGTAGGAAGTAGAGAGTCAGTGAGTGTAGGTTGACACCCTATGCTTGCTTCCACGCGCCTGTGGGTCAAGCTTCGTCGTTAGCTGACAAATCTTGTTAGGTGAGTTCTCGCTATGCTGACGTCCGTCGTGGCGTATCCGCCAACACTACACAACTTGTCCCAAAGGGAGACAAGCTCTCATTGGCTAGAGGGCTACATGGCCCAATGAGCTTCAAGGAAAGCCTAGGGAGGGGGGTCGACCTAGCTACCTCTCTCTCTCTCTCTCTCTCTCTCTCTCTCTCTCTCTCTCTCTCTCTCTCTCTCTCTCTCTCTCATTTTTTAGCATCCCAGGATCTCTCTCACTCACATTTTTCTCTTCACACACTCTTGTGAAGCAAGGACTCCATCTCCTTCTCCAAGCTTGAGAAGTTGAGTGCATACTACAGCAATCTCTTGGCTATGGATGCAAATCCACACAAGAGAATTCTTATGCTTGCTTATCAATCTCTCTAATCTCCACTATCACTATGCTAAGCTATGCTACAAGAGCTATGAGTGATTATGTGTAAGGGGTTATTGCTTTCTCCTAAAGCTACTTCTACTTCTTTCTTCTTCCTCACTCCCTGCCAGCTCTCCTTACCTTCCATGGTGTTTGAGGTCTTGGGATTGAGGCTGGGCATTTTCCAAGTTCATGCTAATCATGTTTGTTGTTGTTATGATAATTCTTGGTGAGTGAAGCACTTCACCTCATCAAGAAGGTCTCAAGGAACACAATCAATTGTATTGTAAACAAGTCTTCCGTCATGGAAGAATCTATAATACAAATGCCTATTGGAGGGGGGACCGGATCCAACTAATCAGGTCCTCTATTGGTGTCAATTTCTCTAAACTCTCACTCTCTTTTACAAGTATTAATCATGCCATGTTAATGAAGTAATGTGTTAGTGTTACTCTCTCCATCCAAGCACTATCTTTCTCACTCTACATCTACACACAAGGAAATTCTCAATATGTTATTCACTTTCCGCTCCAACTCAAGTTGAAAGGCTAATTCCATTACATCTTTACTGCTTCTTTACTTTGATCTTTGATGTGCATTTGTACGTCTTCGGTCTTTAGCAGCTTCTGTTAGTAGCTGACTTTGACTCAGCTAATAGTAGGAGCTTAATCCCTCATTCATACTGTTTGAAGAGAATATCAGGCCATATATATGTGGGTCATAGTGAGAGCGGAGACAGGGTGGCCACTCTACATTGCAATATGCTATTTTGAGGATAGCTTCAAGGAAAGAGACATTATTTTGTACTTGAAGACACATCAGACTCCTTGTAGCACATTACCTTCAAAAACATTAAAAAAATATAAGAAAAAAGTAAAAGAACTCTTAAAGCTCATGGGTATTTTTGAACCCACACACAGGTGCTTGGACAATGGGAATCCTCAAACACTTTTTGTGCTTTCTCAAGAATAGTGCATCTTGCATACGTGATCATTGCTCCTACGTAGTGGCGCATTCAAAGAGACAACGTCCCGGAGAGGAAACTCCTGAAGCACTTGTTGTGCTTTCTGAAGTACACCGCATTCGGCATACATGTCAACCAAGGCAGTGCCAAGAACCACGTATGTTTTCAGCAACCATTGATTAACAATACCAATCTGAATTATTTTCTCCATATGAGCATCTTGCATAGTACCACATGCCTTCAAGATGCAAGTGTAGATGATTGCATCTTAAGAGATGCCCTCTTCGATGAAAACAACCCAAAACATCTTGGCTCTACCCTATTGGGCATATCCCACAATCTGTGTCTTCCAAGAGATGA
Organism: Adiantum capillus-veneris; assembly: GCF_014529385.1. Lineage (NCBI taxonomy): Eukaryota > Viridiplantae > Streptophyta > Polypodiopsida > Polypodiales > Pteridaceae > Adiantum > Adiantum capillus-veneris. The sequence goes on along the minus strand of NC_140940.1, from coordinate 22,033,476 downwards.
AATTTTTGGATGGGAAGCTCCTCAAACACTTCTTGTGATATCTGAATAAAAGCACATTTGGTAGTGCCAAGATTTGTCATACCCATATCAGCATCTTGCCTACTACAACATGCTTTAAGATGCTTGTCAAGATGGAAGTGTAGGCGATTGCATCAAGAGAGATGCCCTCACTTTGCATCCGCTGAAATCAGCTAAGTCCTTCTTAGTGCCACATGCCTTCAAGATGCAAGCATAGGTGAATGTATCTAGAGAGATATGCCCTAGCTTGCATCAACTGAAAACAACCCATTGATGCATGGCCCTGCTCCTATCCTGCAATTAGTGCATTCCAAGAGACGATGTCCTAGACACGAAGGCTGAAGCTCCTCAAGCACTCTTTGTGCTTTCTCTGCATTTGGCATCCTTACCTTCAAGCGACTCATAGGCAACATTCAAGCTAAGAGTGGCACAAATTTAGGTCCTACGATTGTTGGGTAGTGTGGGTAAATCATAGAGCACCTCTCTCTCTCTCTCTCTCTCTCTCTCTCTCTCTCTCTCTCTCTCTCTCTCTCTCTCTCTCTCTCTCTCTCTCTCTCTCTCTCTCTCTCTCTCGTCTCAAGATTGCCTTAATATCCCTTAACAATTGTATTTTCTAAACTGTGTACTACATAATGGCTCTATAGTTATTTTATTATAGTAGCTAATCTCCCAAGATGCACCATTTCCAAGGTCCTGTTTAGCGTGGAAGCGCATCTACAGAAGTCATGATGTAGAGACCCAGGAGTAGGGATCAAGCTCATCATGGCACACTCAAAAAGCATTGTCTCACCTACATCTCGTCCCGTGAGGTTGGGTGATCCATGTTGGAGACCTCAAATTGAAAAAAACGTTTGTGCCTAGCCTTCCAAGCTTACCATATGCTCACTCTCTCTTCTCGGCCTTCTCTGCCCCCATGCTCCTACTTGCATTTTTCCCGTCTTCTACCCTTGCTCACCTCCATGGACACCATGAAAACTGTGCCTTTTACCTTTTAATTAAGTGAAGAATCCATCAAAGATTCGCCTTCACAATATTTTATTTGAATCGGTGGCACATACCGCCTTCATTTTCATGTCTACTTAAGAATGGATCTATTTTAATAAAAATCAACACTTACCAATATGCTACCACATCTACTATTTTTACCCTTGCCTACCTCTACCGCTTCCTCCACAAAAATCATGTTGCCTAGCCTAGCTCACCTTTCGAAGGTATGTGTAATGGAAATGGCCAATGAACTTTGAGAGTAGCGGAATTAGGAAAGTAGGTGAAGCACTTTTAAGAGATTACTTTGTGAGCATAGCGGGTGAAATTAATTGATGGTAGCAACATAAACATGGTACTTAGTTGACTTGGCATGAACAATACTTTTGCAAGAGAGAGAGTTTAGAGAACATGAAAGTAGTTGAGGACCGGATTCATATGGAGCCAGTCCCCCCTCCAATAGGCATTTGTATTATAGTTTCTCCCATCAAGAGAGACTTGGTACAATACAATCTTTGTGTTCCTTGTGACCTTGGTGATGCAATGAAGATGGAAAGCTTCATGCATCACAAACATAACATAACATAAACTTGAAGAAAGAATTAACTATCCCAAGCCTCAGTCCCAAGGCCTCAAACACCTTCGAAGGTGGAGAGAGCTAGCGGGGAATGAGGATAGGGAAGAGGAAGAAGAAACATTCCATAAGAGAAAGAAGTAGTTCCTCACTTACCATTAATCTTCTTGCTAGCATACATAATAGCATAGTAATGGAGATGGAGAAGATGGCAAGCTTAAGCATTGAAGCATGAATCTTGGTTGGATTTGCATTCCATAGCCAAGAGTGTTGGTGTAGGCTTTCACTCTCACAAGCTTGGAGAAGGAGGTGGTGTTCCTCAACTTTCACCAAGTGAGAATGGTGTCTCCAATGAGTGTGTGTGATGGTGTATATCCCCCTAGCACCCCCCTTTCTTGCTTTGGGCAAAAATTCTACTTGCTACAAGCTCATTGGACCCCTCTCCCCTTAGCCAATCACATCCAGCATGCAGTCAAGCATATCGGTAGTCTTTTGACAAGTGCCTCTAGGTAACCGTTTCCTCTTGGGAGGAGTTGGCGATCATTTAGTCCTCCTTCTTCGTGGAGCCACATCTTCGGAGGAATTTAGGGATTCAGTGCTTTCTTGATCTTAGGATTCCTCCTCTCGTATGGGAGAGATTCTTCTTTTGGGGGTCTCTTCAAGAGGCCTCGTAAGCTCTCTCTCCTCTTGGAGAGGAAAGGAAATCCCATAAGCACGAAGTTGTTGAGTAGCTTCGGCTTGCAAAGTGGGGTTGCCCATAGCTTGTTGCCACCTAGTAACAAGATAATAAACAAACATGGGAGCATCATCATTGGCACCTTCATGTGCAAAATCAAAGTTATCAATGTTCATTCTCCTCTCTTGATTATTGTCAGCCATGCTAATTAAACTTACGTGTTTACTTAGTGTATGCTTTGGCAATTCAAAACCTTAGTTGCTACTCCTCTTAGCCTTTGAAAATAGGCACTTAAGTATCTACACCCACGGCTCGAATTGGTTAATTATAGAGAGTAGTGGAGTGAGTCTAACATAGCAAAGTTGTTGAGGGATAGCTCCTTTCGGACTTCTTATGGCTCAATAATGGTAAAGCCATAGGCAAGTCTAAATAGACTCCATTATTAAGTCCAAAGCTCCCAAGGTGTGCACCATATCCCACATAGTGGGCCCAACAAAACCGATAATAGATCCCAGTCCCACTTACCCTAATATAATTAACAAAATCAACCATTAATAGGCTACTTAAGGACCTCTCTTCTTAAGCAAGAAAAGAAAAACCAAATTCTCTCATACCAATGTAATGGAAATGGCCTATGAACTTTGAGAGTAGCGGAATTAGGAAAGTAGGTGAAGCACTTTTAAGATATTACTTTGTGAGCATCGTGGGTGAACTTAATTGATGGTAGCAACATAAACATGGTACTTAGTTGACTTGGCATGAACAATACTTTTGCAAGAGAGAGAGTTAAGAGAACATGACAATAGTTGAGGACCGGATTCATATGGAGCCGGTCCCCCCTCCAATAGGCATTTGTATTATAGTTTCTCCCATCAAGAGAGACTTGGTACAATACAATCTTTGTGTTCCTTGTGACCTTGGTGATGCTATGAAGATGGAAAGCTTCATACATTACAAACATAACATAACATAAACTTGAAGAAAGCATTAACTATCCCAAGCCTCAGTCCCAAGGCCTCAAACACCTTCGAAGGTGGAGAGAGCTAGCGGGGAATGAGGATAGGGAAGAGGAAGAAGAAACATTCCATAAGAGAAAGAAGTAGTTCCTCACTTACCATTAATCTTCTTGCTAGCATACATAATAGCATAGTAATGGAGATGGAGAAGATGGCAAGCTTAAGCATTGAAGCATGAATCTTGGTTGGATTTTCATTCCATAGCCAAGAGTGTTGGTGTAGGCTTTCACTCTCACAAGCTTGGAGAAGGAGGTGGTGTTCCTCAACTTTCACCAAGTGAGAATGGTGTCTCCAATGAGTGTGTGTGATGGTGTATATCCCCCTAGCACCCCCCTTTCTTGCTTTGGGCAAAAATTCTACTTGCTACAAGCTCATTGGACCCCTCTCCCCTTAGCCAATCACATCCAGCATGCAGTCAAGCATATCGGTAGTCTTTTGACAAGTGCCTCTAGGTAACCGTTTCCTCTTGGGAGGAGTTGGCGATCATTTAGTCCTCCTTCTTCGTGGAGCCACATCTTCGGAGGAATTTAGGGATTCAGTGCTTTCTTGATCTTAGGATTCCTCCTCTCGTATGGGAGAGATTCTTCTTTTGGGGGTCTCTTCAAGAGGCCTCGTAAGCTCTCTCTCCTCTTGGAGAGGAAAGGAAATCCCATAAGCACGAAGTTGTTGAGTAACTTCGGCTTGCAAAGTGGGGTTGCCCATAGCTTGTTGCCACCTAGTAACAAGATAATAAACAAACATGGGAGCATCATCATTGGCACCTTCATGTGCAAAATCAAAGTTATCAATGTTCATTCTCCTCTCTTGATTATTGTCAGCCATGCTAATTAAACTTACGTGTTTACTTAGTGTATGCTTTGGCAATTCAAAACCTTAGTTGCTACTCCTCTTAGCCTTTGAAAATAGGCACTTAAGTATCTATACCCACGGCTCGAATTGGTTAATTATAGAGAGTAGTGGAGTGAGTCTAACATAGCAAAGTTGTTGAGGGATAGCTCCTTTCGGACTTCTTATGGCTCAATAATGGTAAAGCCATAGGCAAGTCTAAATAGACTCCATTATTAAGTCCAAAGCTCCCAAGGTGTGCACCATATCCCACATAGTGGGCCCAACAAAACCGATAATAGATCCCAGTCCCACTTACCCTAATATAATTAACAAAATCAACCATTAATAGGCTACTTAAGAACCTCTCTTCTTAAGCAAGAAAAGAAAAACCAAATTCTCTCATACCAATGTAATGGAAATGGCCTATGAACTTTGAGAGTAGCGGAATTAGGAAAGTAGGTGAAGCACTTTTAAGATATTACTTTGTGAGCATCGTGGGTGAACTTAATTGATGGTAGCAACATAAACATGGAACTTAGTTGACTTGGCATGAACAATACTTTTGCAAGAGAGAGAGTTAAGAGAACATGACAATAGTTGAGGACCGGATTCATATGGAGCCGGTCCCCCCTCCAATAGGCATTTGTATTATAGTTTCTCCCATCAAGAGAGACTTGGTACAATACAATCTTTGTGTTCCTTGTGACCTTGGTGATGCAATGAAGATGGAAAGCTTCATACATTACAAACATAACATAACATAAACTTGAAGAAAGCATTAACTATCCCAAGCCTCAGTCCCAAGGCCTCAAACACCTTCGAAGGTGGAGAGAGCTAGCGGGGAATGAGGATAGGGAAGAGGAAGAAGAAACATTCCATAGGAGAAAGAAGTAGTTCCTCACTTATCATTACTCTTCTTGCTAGCATACATAATAGCATAGTAATGGGGATGGAGAAGATGGCAAGCTTAAGCATTGAAGCATGACTCTTGGTTGGGTTTGCATTCCATAGCCAAGAGTGTTGGTGTAGGCTTTCACTCTCACAAGCTTGGAGAAGGAGGTGGTGTTCCTCAACTTTCACCAAGTGAGAATGGTGTCTCCAATGAGTGTGTGTGATGGTGTATATCCCCCTAGCACCCCCCTTTCTTGCTTTGGGCAAAAATTCTACTTGCTACAAGCTCATTGGACCCCTCTCCCCTTAGCCAATCACATCCAGCATGCAGTCAAGCATATGGGTAGTCTTTTGACAAGTGTCCTCCTTACCCCTTACAGAGAGAGAGCTTGAAAATATCTAGATATTTGTTAGGTGTAAGTAAAAGCTCATTGGACCCCTCTTTAGCCCAACCAATAACATTCAAGCACCCATGTGGTTAAGCTTAGTGAGAGTCTGGCATGTGTCCCATGTGCTCTTTTAGAATTCCCCTAGCTTTGAGATTTTTACGCATAGGACGTTTCTCAAGCAACTTCCTCATTAAGTGAGTAGGTTCTCTTTTTGACTCAAGCATCTTACCCCCCATGCATAGGAATAGGAAGATTCTCAAGAAACTTCCTCATTAAATGTGACAAGTACCTTAAGTACCTTAGTCATCAAGCATGAGAAGCACCTTAGGTGGAGTTCCCACCTCAAGCACAGCCCTAGCTTGCCTAAGTTTAGGTCGGGTTCCCACCTCAAGCACAGCCCTAGCTTGCCTAAGGTTCTCACCTCAAGCACAACTGTGAGGTCCCCACCCCACCATTTCCAATGGTGGATCTGGTGGTGAACCCGGTGGCCACTAGATCTATTGCAGAAGCAAACAAAATGGTTCAGGGTTCGACTAGCGGACGATCTCTCATCACAAAGTGAGTCGAGTTCGAGCCTACTAGCAGGGAGATCTAGCCCCACCTCGCAGGGGAAGCGTACTTGAACTATCTAGCGATCCTAAGACCCACCTTCCAAGAGGAGAGAAACCTCGAGTGCCTTTTTCCCCATGTTTCAGAGGCACGTACTCTCGAGAATTCCCCGCTCTAGGGGCAATGAGCATTACTAATATCGAGTAAGCACTATGGGGACAGAGAGTTCCCAACCAATCGGGACCACCCATCTCGTAGGCTTTGGCAACCCGAGCCAAGCCCCCACTTTCCACCCCCACACTCACACTTCCTCGTGTGACCTAATTACTACCACAAAGGTTGTTCAACATAGATATTCCTTGTTTAATTCCGAATCACATGGTTCGTTAAGACAGCCCTTCAACCAGTATTGCAAACAGCACCAAGACAGAATTCTAGTAAAAATTCTACTCAAACTTATTCATAAAAGTTCCAATGTTCTGGAGGTACAACATCCCCCCTCCAGCGAGAGTTCACTCCTCCCGTTGTCGCTTAGCTGCCCATACAACTAGGTATGTCCACCGCATAGAAAGCACATCATGGACACTCCCACCGCATAGAAAGCAAGCACTACAAGAGGTTGTGTGCTCTTGTGACGCTGTTAGCAACGGAAATACACTGGGTTTTTATAACCCCCGGCGTCGCTAATAGCGTCGCTACGAGAGCGTCGCTATATAGAGACGCTCATAGCGACAGTTATAGCGACGTTTACACAGAAGTCTATAGCAACGCTCATAGCGACGCTATAGAGCCATAAATAGCGACGGTTATAGCGGCGCCTGAGAGAATTTTTTTTTGGTGACAGGGCATTGAATGCCCTGCCACCCATCAACCATATTGTACTTGATTCACTTTTTAAAAAAAGTGCAAGGGTAGATAATAGACCCAAAATAGTCACCCACAAGACGCATTGTTTGCAAAATTGACAAGCGTAAAATTGACAATTGTACACATCATAGGCAAAATGAATTGATTGGCAAATGTAATAATGACAATTGTACAACATCATAGGCATAAAGAATTGATTGGCAAAATGAACTGCGGTGACAAATGTAATAATATACATGGTTCAAAAAGACGTATAAAATCCGTCTAATGATACATAAGCTATGAGAAACCCTAAACTAATGCTATCTAGCTACGGCTAAACTGACGTCGTCTAGTCAGACGTCTCATCGCGTCCAAGCGGCGTATCTGTCGGATTCTGCAAAAAAAGACAATAAGATAGCTTTCAGTAAGTATAAACATATAACGACATTTATAAAACAATACAAAAAATAGAAAAGTGTAAACCCTAATACTAACCATGCCGCCGCGAGAACTGAGAATGTCCATCAGGGCGTTTAAGCCCTTCCTGCCTGCGTACTCGCGCTCATACGGTGTGGGATCACATCCTGTCATCGACCACTGTCAAAACATATAAAGAATTCATTATGTTAGAATTAAAAAACTCATAAACCCTAAACTATCGAACATAAAGAGCAATGCGAAAACACTTACAAAATCGGCCTTAAATGATGCCCATCCAACGCTCCCCAAGTGGTGCGAGCTCCCTGCCTCTACTCGCGCTCTGGCTGCATCCTTTTGTTGCTTCCACTTGTCGAGATTCTCGCGCGCTGCTTTCTTCGCATTCTTCCAATCTTCTTTGGCCAGCCAATCTGGCCTGTTCCACCCATGCTTGATTGCTTTTTGCACTTCGAAACGCTTGTGTTTGCAGTATTCGCGCATTCGAATCTTCATCAGGTCTTCATTGAAATGCTGATCCCGTGTTGGAACGGGAAACTCATCATGAAGTATGCTGATGACTCTGTTTTTTAAATCACTTGGTACTTCACTCCATTTGTTTAGTATGTAGTGTCTAAACAGCTGAGAGCAAAGACCACGCATGCGCGAGATCACCTTCTTGCCGTCATCATCCATGATGATGCCGCCGCTGAAGTCGACGGAGTAAGGCAAGCCCTCTGGCCGGTGACGCGTGAACCTGGGTGTCCCAGCAGGGGTCTCTAGCGGCGTGTCGATGGGGGTACGGACGTCAGGTGTCTCCACTGGCGTCTGGGCCCCGAAGCAAGGAGTGCCGAGTGGGGTGGCTCCTGGCGGAGTAGGTAGAGGTGTGTAGTTGCTAGGAACAGTCAGCCGTGCAAAACCTGGCATAGATGGCGATGCTGTGGCTGGTGTGGGGGCGGGCAAAGAAGGGGAGGGTAAAGAGCCTCGTCGAACACAAGGCAGTGTGGAGGCATCGGTGGCGGAATCCCCACAACAACCGCCACCGCCACCACTAGAGCGCCGGTGTCTAGACGAGTGTGAAGCTCGTCTCGTCGACGCCGAAGCTTCGGAGCGCGCCGAATGCTCCGAAATAGAGGGAGATGCGGATGGAGTAGGAACGCGCGATGATGCGCCAGAGCGATGACACTCCACGTACCACTGTCTCTGCTGCGGTGACAAAGAAGAAAGAAACTCCTCATCATCCATACCTGCATTAAACACACGAATATTTAAACTTAATATTGAATGAATAGAGTAGACAATGACGCAAAGACCATTAAATACAATGACGTAATGACGCATATAAATACAATGACGCAATGAATTGAGTGATAGAAGAGGCAAGTCGAAAACTCAGAATTTTCAATCAAAAGATGTGAGCGCGAGTAGAAAAGAGCGTTATACACCATGGAAGGTACTTAGAGAGCCAGAGCTTTTACAACATGGAGCAAAATTGTTCAAATACAATATTTGTGGCTTTAAGAGATCTCTCTCTCATCCTCGCATAACTCAGCATAACTTCCTATATCTATATAGAGCTCTCCGTTTAAACACATATCCTCTGTTTCATTTTGTAGCTCCTCTGCATGCACCCCATATAGAGTAGTAGCATCTTGATGCTCGTCTGGCACCACCGCAGCGGCTTCTAATTGAGCATCTTCTCTGATCTCCTCCATTGATGCCGTTGTGATTGGCACATGGTAGCCTTCATACGTCCTTGCACTACGAGGGGCTACCTCTATGACGTACCACGAGTTTGATGTAGACTTTGTAGGATGAAATATTACCTGCCAGAGCCACATAACTTACATGAGAGCTTTCAAGCACATAACTTGTAAAAGGGGGATGTTAACTATTTACATACTTACTTGTTCACAATGCTCGTGTAGTACGAAAGTGTCTCTTAGGTCAGTCCATTTCTTAGTAGAATCCACCTCAAGAAAACCAGACTCTCCTCTACGCACAGTAGCGTTGCGACCCTCCATGATTATTTTGAACCATTGTACGTCGAACAAGTCGACAAAAAATCCTCTGTAATCAATCCTCAAAATCTCTTGCAGCGTGCCGAAGTAAGTGAGTTCCGCCACCACAGGATCTGCATCAGAGGAACGTCGTCGACTAGACTGTTCAAATTTTTCCATGATTCCACAATCTTGAGTAAAACGCTTTTTGTCGATTCGTTCCACCCTAAAATGTCGACCTTTACACCATGCTGCTGTGTATGACTTATACTACAACGAACAAAGATTATGAGTGGCCGTTCAAACGTTTAGAAATAAAGTCACTAGCTAGTCGTACATTGCAAACTTACCTTGGTCGCGCAACCCCGAGAGTACTCCCACTCTTCCTCAGTCACTTCGTCACCGCATTGTTGTGCGCTTTTCAATTGGTTGTGCAACCATCTTAAGCTCATGAAGGTTGGTAGGCTCTCCAGAACCGCCGGATAGTGCATCGGTGGTCGTCTTCCCCGTCTCCACTCGATTCGTGCCCTTTGTCGCTCTTGCTTTGCATCCTCATATTGTGAAATCCACTTTTGCATCACTGGATTGTGAAGCCTGCAAAATCTGTTGATTTTAGCCTCTAGATCTTCCGTCATCTTCTTCTCAACACCGAGATTGCACATGACAATCCCAGATATGCGCTCATCATCTATGGTTCGCCATAGCGTGTCCCGGGCTTTATCAAATCCGTCTAGCCACTCTCCAATGTACACTAGGGAATCTGATACCAACCAACCATCTACCATGCTACCCTCCGGACGTGCCTTTTGACGCACATATCCCTTAAGCGTTTTCATGAAACGTTCTAAGAAGAACATCCATCTGGAATGAACTGTGCCAGCTATTTCCACCTCATCAACTATGTAAACAAGAAGATGCACCTGAATGGTTAGCATGGTAGTAGAAAAATGTTTCTCAAACATGCACACAAGCTCCGCAGCATTTAGTTTGGCGAATGGTATGGAGTCTACGTTGATCTCCTTTTGTGAGATCCATTGCACCAACTTTGCAAGTTTGTAGATTGTGTTACGGATGTCGAAAGACAAACATCCCTCAATGGCAACCGGTAAAATAAACTGTAAAGTATGTGCAGCAATGATATTAAAGTCCACATTTTATGCAATGATATTGAAGTCCACTATGAACGTACCTGACACATTTTATGCCAATCGTGTGACTTCAAACCGGTAAGCTTTCCTTCTTTAGTAAAACACGTTCGGAGCGAGTGCATTACGCCAGTGGGGGTCCGCAAAGATCGAATGGTCTCTTTTACTTTGCGTTCTTGGGCTCCTGTGAAAATCCATGGTGCTTTAAGGAGTTTTATCGATCCATCAGACGTTGTTTGCGGCCAATATTGCTCCATACGATCCACATTTCTAAGGTCAACTCTGGCTCCCAAAGTATCTTTCTTACCGATCAGATGGTCCCATAGTAGATTACCCACATTCTTGAATATGTGCATTGGATCGAGCAAGTGATTGATCATGAGTCGGGGCCAGTATGGTAACTCGTACCATAGAGGTAGTCTCTTCATCCCTGGAGGCAATCCGTCATCGCACATCTCCTTCTTCTCTAACCATGCTTGTGCAGACATCCTTGGTGGCTCTCTTCCCAAAAAGCCATCGCGTAACACATGATTCTCTGGAAGATACGCTTGATGACCTTCGTAGATTTGCTTCTTCAGTGAGGGCGCCCTACGTGCATTCAGTCTAGGTCCACATGTGACACATGCTCTGTATCTGCTTGTTTGAAGCCCTGCATGTATACACATGATAATAGATCAACTATGGGAAAAAACAAGATTTACAGTGTCTGAGTGAGGAGTGTCAATAGATCACCTGAGCATTCTGTTAGCCCGGGATAGTCATGCATGGTCCACATTAGAATGCCTCTGATCAAAGCATTCCGTTGTCCTGTGTGCCAGCTCATATCCACCACCTCTATGCCAATCCACAATTGTTGTAGCTCTTCCAATAGTGGACGAAGATACACATCCATATTCCCCACTTTATATCGCCCTGGCACAATCAAGCTTAGCCATAGGTGCCCCTTCTTCGTAGTCAACCACGGGGGAATGTTGTAGTTGACGATGACAATGGGCCATACACTGTAAGATGTTGATATTTGACCAAATGGATTTACGCCATCCATAGCCAGGCCTAAGCGCAAATTTCGAGCTTCCCTGGCAAAATCCGGCCATGTTCCATCTATATGTCCAGGATGCGCAATCTGTAGGAATTCGTAGCACACCATCCGAAGATTTATTCTCCTCATGCCATGATGCTAGGGCGGCCATGGACTTACATTCGAAGAAATGCTTGATGCGAGGAAGCAGAGGAAAATGTCGCAAAACCTTTTGTGGAATTTTTGTCCCGTGGAGATCTACTCGATATCTTTCGGAATCACATTTCGAACACTTCTCCATGTCTATGTATTCCCCTCTGAAAAGAATGCAGTCATTAGGACAAGCATGGATAGAATTGTAATCCATCCCCAAGTTTCGCAAAATCTTTCTTGCTTCATCTCGGGAATCTGGCATCACATTGTCAGCTGGTAGTATGTGCTCTTTAAGCAATCTACACAACATAAAAATACGATACAGTCGTGTAAAAATCTATCAGATCATTATACATTTAGAGTTTTATTAAAGTAAACTAATTGTAATAGATCACCTGAAAAGCGCTGTGACGCTAGTGTCACTCCATCCAAACTTTGCCTGCATGTTGAGAAGAACCAGGAGTGCTTTCAATCTAGACATACGTGCTCCATTATACAATGGCGTATCGGATTCACTTTTCATATCATCATAGATAAGCCTTTTTGAATCCATGATCGTCTCGATCATTTCATCAATCTCGGGCTCAAACATTGCCTCGTTGGGAATGTGCTCTGCATGATCATCCCCCGAGCTGTCAGAGGATACATCTTGTGGCCTCACATATGCTGCTTGACCAAAGCGCCTGCGAACACGTCTTTGGGTTGCAAGATTGCTGCTTGTTGGCCAGCGTCAGAGTCCGACGAGTTATAATTGGCAACAACTCGATCTATAATAGATGGATCGAACTCGCCAAATTCGCGAACGTGCTGCAAAGAAACACGTCTTGTCCGTCGCACAGCATGCTTGCATTGATTACAAGGACATAAGACCCTCGTTGAGAGATAGGTGTTTCGGTTGGACGGTCCCACATCCTCGTCACTACTCATAATGAGGATAAAAATCTTATAACGTGGACAACAAATTTAATATTCTATTGGCATTCTTCGTCTTCTCTCTCTCTCTCTCTCTCTCTCTCTCTCTCTCTCTCTCTCTCTCTCTCTCTCTCTCTCTTTACCTCACATTCTCTAGTCATGTCCAATCCTCGCACACCTCGGTCTTGAGGTGCACGAAGATCAGAACCACCGGGTTATAATCTCGTCTTTATTGGTCAATACCTATATTTGTGGGTACAAGAAATCTACAGACCCACGTCTACATGATACTGCATGTAGTGGACAAAACCCCTTTGCCTCTTCTCTAGCTGTAGCTCTTCACAGCATCTTAACATCTTTTCACAGTAGATCTTTTCACTGTTCGTCTAACTCTAAACCCTAAACCGTAAGTAATTCTTGTGTGGACTCGATCTAACGTAAATAAGCGTAAATCTAAATAAACGTAAATCTAAGTAAAAATAAACCTAAATCTAATTTAACGTAAGTCTACATCTAACCTAATCTTTAACGTCTTTTGGGATAGTTTCCTACGACGTTAAAACTCTCTTCTTCTTGTGTGTCTGTGTGTGTGTGTGGGTAAACCTAAATAAACCTAAGTCTAATCTAATATAACATAAATCTAAATCTAACGTAAATTATGTTATATTAAAAACAAAGAACTAAACTAACAGGGATTATAAGAACCTTAAAACTGATTTAACACATAATTTTTCACATAACTCGGCAAGAGTTGGTTTTCTCATCACTAAAGATGTGAGAGTTAACTTCCGGCGGTGATGCTGCCTCATCTCCATCCACATCTGACGACAGCAATTGGCCCTTTAGACCGTTCTTGCTCTTGTTACTAACTTTGAAGTTGCTGTTGAATGACTAGAGGTTGTCTAGATGGTCATTGTGTCGGGGATGTAGTGACTCTTGCCGCCCTGAAGATCCACCTTCTTCCCTATCTTCTGAAGACATTTTACCAGTACTTTTGGATCGACGGAGCCCACCATGAGTGAAGGCAGCAATACCCTATATTCCATTGAGGGCTTTCTTCACCCGCTTCATGCAGGCATCGCAGTCTATGGAGACCTAAATCTAATCTAATATAACGTAAATCTAAATCTAGCGTAAATAAACGTAAATCTAATTGAAAATAAACCTAAATCTAATCTAATTTAACTTAAATAAACCTAAATCTAATTTAACGTAAGTCTACATCTAACCTAATCTTTAACGTCTTTTAGGATAGTTTCCTATGACGTTATAACTCTCTTCTTCTTGTGTGTGTGCGCGTGTGTGGATGTGTGTGCCAATAAAAAGAGATAAATGGTATTACCTTTCTATCACCCATGCCAAGTATGATAGATTGGTTATGCCATTTCCCTCTTGAATAATAGGTCTTGAGTTCAACTCCTCGTCGGCTAGATCTTTAGGTCTTTTAATTTTAATTAGTTTCCTACGACGTTAAATTAGTTTCTCTCTCTTTCTCTCTCAATGTGTGTGCGTTTTTTTGTTTATGCATGTTTTCTCTCTCTTTTCCTCTCTCAATGTGTGCGTTTTTTGTTTATGCATGTTCTCTCTCTCTTTTCCTCTCTCAATGTGTGCGTTTTTTGTTTATGCATGCTCTCTCTCTCTTTTCCTCTCTCAATGTGTGTGTGCATTCTTTGTTTATGTATGTGTGTGTGCGTTTTTGTTTATGTTTTTACTCTCTCTCTCTCTCTCTCTCTCTCTCTCACAAAAACACTATGTGTGTGTGTGTGTATGTGTGTGTGTGAGAGAGAGAGAGAGGGAGAGAGAAAGAGGGGAAGGGAACATGAGAGTGAGGAGAGGGAAGGAGCATACCTGGCTCTCCTTCCTCTCCTCGTGTGTGTGTGTGTGTGTGTGTGTGTGTCGAGAAGAAAGAGAGAGAGAGAGAGAGAGAGAGAGAGAGAGGGAGAGCGTTACCTGCTTCTTGCTTGAGGGCGCCGAAAAACTCAGATCTGAGATTTGAGTTTTTGGGCGCTCTTTGTTATTTTTTTAGCCCAGTCGGCGTCGCTATGAGCGTCGCAAATGTCTTTGTAAATTTGCGACGCTTATAGCGACGCTCATAGCGACACCGGGATTTTTTTTTTTGAGCGTCATTGTGTGAGCGTCGCTAATATGAATAGCCTCTTGTAGTGAAGACGTGGGTTCCCACCGCATAGAAAGCAAGTCGTGGGTATCCGCCGCATAGAAAGCAAGTCGTGGATTCAAGAGCCCTTAACGAGGAACTCTGCCCCCTGTGATCAATAGGGGGGTCAGGACTGATTCAACATTGGAAATAAAATGAACATGTCGAGCTAAATTTTCCCTAGCAGACATTCTTTCCTAATTACAACCAGTATACCCATCAATCATTTCCTTCCTACTTTAGAACTTAATGTACAATGAATTCAATGCCGAGGTTTCCGTCGGATTTCTCCAACATGTTTGGGGATATTTTCATTCCTAACTAAACGTGTGCAATGTTAAACAACTTGAATGAAATTATGATCTACCTCTTCCATTTCTTCGTCGATGGCCCGTGAGATGGCCGGTATTTGTTCCTCCATGGGAGCTTTTCCCTTCCCGTTCACCTTGCTCGTTCCTGCCTTGTGGTCGTGGGATCCACCAAAGCGAGTCCTCTTAACCGGGGCCATTTTAAACTCACTACTTTAAGTAATTAACTTGGGGAAAAGAGCTAATGTCCGTAAACGTCATAACAAGCCAAATGATAGATTAGCAACATCAAACAATGCCTGCTACATGAGAGGTTTAGATTTTTTCATATAGCAATCATTATGGATGACACACAATCCTATGGGAACCGGATCTAAAGATAATTACTCGGCTTACATGATTAAGAATAATAGGATTTCACTAATGGAATTACCAGAGAGATGAATTAAGCACGATTAATCTCTTTCCTAGCAATTAGAGGGTGTAGAATCACCGCATGCATAGGTGTGAGAAAAACCACCTCTTAGAGACTTAATGACAGATTAATCTTAACTTAATTATATCTTAATGCATAACAAAGATGGATCTAAATCAGCTACAATATCAATGCGTGATAGAAAGAGTGATTCTCATTAATCTACACAATTACCAGCTTATTGATTAATTTCTATGCTACCTAGAGAGAGAAAATTCTAATAATCGTGCACCAATCATTAATTAAGAGTGATGAATGGCTGATAATTCAGCTATGGGATGATGATTACATAATAGAATATGGTTAAGGAGAATTTAGAGAGTGATTATAGAGAATTACGACTAGGAATAAGCATAATAGACGAGAAATTTAGATGGTAATGAAAAGGATTTGCAGAAGCATTAATTAGACCGTGGTTACCGTGATTAAGGGTTGATAATCCTCTCGATTCTCTGATCTAATCGAGCTTCTTGAGGCGAGAATTCGACAGCACCTCCCTCCTTGCTTCTCCTTCAAAAGGTGTGTGTCCCGGCAGCACCTTCCCAGAGTGTGTGTAGATGTGTGTGTGTGTGTGCACTGTGTGTGTGTGAGCATGTGTGTGTGTGTGTGTGTGTGTGTGTGCAGGCCTTTAAATAGGATCCTATAGGCTGAAAATCGACCAGCCCTGCTATTAGCATCTGGAGGAGCACTCAGTTCACTGCATTGGCAAGTCTAGTTGCCTACTCACCAAGTGTCAGGTTGGCTAGTTTAACTGACTCTAAGACTTAGTTACTGGCTTGGAAACTCTCCGAGGACTCCCACAAAGCAAGAGGGCGCCCCCTAGCTGCTAAAGCTGATCTGGAGTGGGCTGGAACCTGTTCCCACACAGTCCCGGGCCCCCGGTACCTTCCCAGGCAACTTTGAGAAAATTTGATTCTAGGCTAAAACAGGTCATACGAGTCGGATTTTGATGCCGAAAATTTCTATAGCAAGCTCTAACTAAGGTGTACTGGCCTGAGTACCTGCCATATTTAGCAGCCCCCGGGGTCCGAAAATGCATTTTTTCAAATTTGGGGTATGGGTACAGTTTTTCGAGATGATCAAAACTGGACGGGTCGGGTGACCAAAAACTTGCTATTTTTGGAAAAAAAATTTTACAAAAATTATTTTAATTCACATTTTGAAGCTTTAAAACATTCTGAACATCATGGCACTGACAGAATTTGGAAAACTGCTAAAAATAGTAACTTTTTCCATTATGTTCATTTCATGGTACAATGGTGCTCTTTTGATCGGGGTCAGAGACCTTACAACCTCCCCAACGTGAAAAATTTGAGATGTCCTCATCTCAAGAATGTGTTTGGGTAATCTTTGACGAGGGTTGGTTCGTCCTCCCAAGTTGTATCTTCTTCAGGGTAATCCTTCCACTTTACCAGATGCTCCGTGATAGTTCTGTTGCGTAACTTCCTTTCCCTTGTTTCCAGTACGTAGTCAGGTTGGAGGTCGAGAACTCCTTGTGCTGGCATGACTATCTGATCTGAGTCCAAGAATTGATCAGGGTTAGGAATATAGGGTTTGAGTAAGCTGACGTGGAACACATCATGAACCTTCAAGTTTGCGGGTAACTTTAGCTTGTAGGCTTGGTCACTTACAACCTTAATGATCTCGAATGGTCCACAATACCTTGGGCTTAGCTTCTTATATCTACCTAGAGATAAGTTGCTTTTCTTTGGTCGGACTCGCGCCGCCACCACTGATAATATTCTCTCTATCTTCCACTCAATCAAATAATCTCAGTTGCCACAACCGTCACTGCAGCTAAATCAGTTGTCTTTCTCTATGGCCTACGGGCATCCACACACACACACACAAACACACACACACCTGTCATGCTGCTGCCTCTCACCCACCCACTTCAGTGAGTTTCAGCTGTTTGATTTTCTCTCTCTTTCTTTCTACCTACCCTACCCTCAACTCTTATAGTCACATACTGGCTGTGCTGTTGTACAGCTGCCAAAATGTTTTTTTCCTCATGGGTAGCTTCAGCCTCCCACGGCCCCTATGCTCTCCTCCCTTCTGCCTCTCTTCAGATCCGTGCATCTCCTCTTCTCTCTAATGCAGGGATCACCTTGCCATTCTGCATATCTTGGGAGGTGTGCACACATGCTTTGAAGGTGGCCTCGTTACCTTCTTGGCGAGGTTTGATGCAAGGCGAGGGATCTGCTTCACATTTTTGGACTTTGTGCCAGTAGCTCACATAGCTCACAGAATTGATTCCATAGTAGGGATATCCATCCCTCTTATAAGTGAAGAAAAGCCCATTGTTGCTAATCTTTTTGGTCTCGGGGTATCTCAGTATCAGGCATCGCTCTCACGTCTTCAAAGCAATGCGTTCTTTTCCTAGACAAGAGTTCACTTCTACCTCAAGCACTGCAGCTTACATGCCGTGAAGAAGTTGTTGGCATACGACACAAAGACCATGTGAATGATGCTATCATGTTTCTACGTACGATTGACCAGCCTAAGCTTATAGTAACCTGTGTTTTGTATGCCACGATATTCTTTGTGTCCAGCACTCTCTTTGTTGGGCCCTTGTCCTTTCCATTGTCAACTGAAGACCGTGGAGATTGTACAGGTTTGTAGTCATAGAATCTTGATATTATTCAAGTGCTCTTTTATGAGCTTTGGCCATTTATGACCGGCCGGCCAGTTTGTACTCCTTTTTGGGCATTCAAGACAGCACTGTTTTACCAATTTTGCGACCATCAAACTTGAAAAACATGAAAGATTTTTGACTTATATTTGCCTCTTTGCTGGATTGTTGAGCTTCGAACGCAGCCTTCAAAATTTTGATCATACGTTCATCTTCGTTGTCGTCTTCGCATCCTCGTTTCTGATCATTTGCGGCGAGGCGTTGATTCACAATGTCTAATTCCTGTTGCAGTAAGAATACTTGTTGCTCCAAGGTTGGTGCCGGGAGAGGTGAATCACTGTCTAGTCGGAGGGGGCACTGGCGCCGTTTGTCTCCATGATGATTGGGAAAGGTAGTAATTACGTTGATTTGCTGCAAATCACTATCCAGGGTAGAAAGTTTGCGGCGAATTAATTCGGCTAACCTAATTCCATGTTGTTGAATAGAGTAAAAGAGTGAAGGAGTACGAGCGGAAGTGCGACGCGAGAGAGAGTGCGAGAAGAAGAGCACGACGATATGGTGAACTCGCTCTACTATAATGTGTAGAGCATAGTGAGTCCTTATTAGGTTTTTACAAAAGAATATGTGTACATACCTGGCGGCCCGCCCACTTACCTGGGCGACCACATTGGGCTTTATACCCCAACAACCTCCCACTTAAAGTCCAATGTGGTACTTTAAGTGTGAGAGAAGCTACTATACAAGCTAATATACGAGAGATGTAGAGAAGTGATGTACTACCCTACACCTAACTGCTTGCGAAAATGCGCAAAGCTCTCTGAGGGAAGTCCTTTTGTAAGTAGATCAGCAGGATTTTCTGTGGTGTGAACTTTGACAAGCTGAAGTTGCTTATCCTCGAGCATTTCCCTGATGAAATGATACTTCACATCCACATGCTTTGTCTTTGAGTGATAAACTGGATTGCGAGCCAATTGTATAGCACTTTGACTATCACAATATAACACAAGCATCTCTTCTTTGATTCCCAAATCTGTTACTAGTCGATTAAGCCAAATTGATTCTTTGCATGCCTCTGATGCTACAACATATTCAACCTCTGTAGTAGACTGAGTAACACAATCTTGTAATCTAGAATGCCATGATACTGCTCCACCAGCCAATGTAAAGACATACCCTGACGTAGACCTTCGGTTGTTGAAGTCACCTGCATAATCTGAGTCTGTAAAACCCTTTACACTTAGCTCCTGACTCCCATAGCATATACGCATACTCTTTGTAGCTTTCAGGTATCTCAATATTCCTTTCATTGCCTCCCAATGTTTCTTGCCTGGGTTTGGCATGTATCGACTTACTACTCCCACTGCAAATGCAATGTCTGGGCGAGTAGCAATCATTGCATACATCAAACTACCCACTGCAGACGCATATGGAATCTTATCCATTTCAGCCTGTTCTTCCTCAGACACAGGACAATCTTGTTTGCTAAGTTTCACATATGGTGGCAATGGAACACTCAGTGCCTTTCCCTTCTCCATATTGAAACGTTGCAAAACCTTGTCAATATACTCTGTTTGAGATAACCAAATCAACTTCTTTGATCTGTCTCTCTCAATGCGCATACCAAGTATATGACTTGCCTCACCCATGTCTTTCATTTCAAACGATTTTGCCATCTTTGACTTCAAAGCTGAAATTTCATCCAAGTGCTTGCCAGCAATCAACATGTCATCCACATACAAAATAAGGATCAGCCAACTGCCATCCTTAGCCTTCTTTGTATATAGACAGTGATCGAATTCACTACATTTGTAGCCTTGAGAAAGCATAAACTTGTGGAATTTATGGTACCATGCCCTCGGTGATTGTTTTAAGCCATAAAGACTCTTTAACAACTGGCATACCCAATCTTCCTTGCCTTTCTCAACAAACCCTTCTGGCTGCTGCATGTAAATTTACACATCTAAATCACCATGCAAGAACGTTGTCTTGACATCCATTTGGTGCAACACCAAATCTAATATGGCAACCAATGCAAGAAAGCATCTCAATGTAGTCATCTTGACCACCGGAAAGAAGACTTCATCAAAGTCAATTCCTTGTTCTTGCTTAAAGCCCTTGGCAACAAGCCTTGCTTTGTACTATGGCTGACTATCATGAGCGGTGATCTTATACTTGTAAACCCATTTACAAGGTAGAGCCTTTTTGCCCCGTGGTAATTTAACTAGCTTCCATGTCTTGTTTTTATGCAGAGCTGTCATCTCTGACTGCATGGCCAATTGCCAATTCCCGGAGTCCTTCATTTGCCCTGCTTCCTTGTAACATGAAGGCTCATTGCAATCAGTCAACATGACATAGTTCATAGATGGAACAAACCTATCAGGAGGTCACGTGGCATGTCCAGATCTACGCACAATAGGTGGCTCAGGCTCAGCCACAACCTGTGGTTCCACTCTATCCTGTCCTTGCTCCTCTTGAGCCCTGACATTATGTCTTGCACGTGCAGGTCCATCTTCTTGGAAGACAACTCTTCTAATCTCCTCAACCCTCTCTGGTTTAGAATGATATTTGGATTCATTAAAGTGAACATCATTGCTGCGGACAACCTTTCTGGATTCGGGATCCCAAAGTCTGTACCCCATCTCACCAGAATTACCATAGCCTAGAAAGATGCACTTTCTACTCTTTGGCTCAAGTTTGTTCCTAAATTCCTTTGGAACGTGAGTATATGCCTCACAGCCAAAGACTCTAAGATGCTTGTATGAGGGCATTTTGCCTGACCATACCATCTCTTGCACTAAATCCTTCTGCAAAACCTTGCTAGGAAATCTATTGACAAGATGAACAGCTGTTGATACAGCTTCAGCCCAAAACCCATTTGGCAGCTGTGCATTAGACAACATACTTCTGACCTTCTCTTGTATGGTCCTATTCATCCTCTCAGCGACACCATTTTGAGGAGGATTGTAAGGAGCAGTAAGTTCACGTTTTATACCTTTTGACTCACAAAAGTCCTGAAAGGCCTTTGAAACATACTCTCCACCATTGTCAGTGCGTAAGCATTTAAGCTTCTTGCCACTCTGATTCTCCACAAGTGTCACAAACGTTTTGAAAACACTAAACGCTTCATCCTTGTGCTTGAGAAATTAAACCCATACCTTCCTCGAGTAATCATCTATAAATGTCATAAAGTAAGAAGCTCCCCCTAGAGATAGGTTAGGCATAGGTCCACACAAATCACTATGAACCAGTGCCAACTGTGTATCTCTTCTACTACTTCTATGCTTGTGTGGCTGCTGTGTTTGCTTACCATACAGACAATGTTCACAGAATTCAAAATCATTAAATGAAAATCCAGGCAAATAACCAGAATGAGACAAGATTTCCATTCCCTTCTTGGACATATGTCCTAACCGGCTATGCCACAAAGAAACGTTCGGCTGCTCGGTTACATTGATTACATTTTTAGAGACATTTGATACATAAATCATGTAAAGTCCTCCCGACTTTACTCCATGTGCTACTGTCATAGAACCCTTGGATATCTTCCACATGTTCTGTCCAAAAGTGGTGACGTAGCCAGCATCATCAAGTAAACCTGTGCTGATCAAGCTCTTTGTAATTGCGGGAACATGTCTCACATTCTTCAGCGTGAAAGAAGAGCCATTCTGAAACTTCAATTGAACATCTCCAACACCTAAGATCTCACATGTCTGCCCATTGCCTAGCCGAACATGATCTTTAGTGGTCACATAAGAGGTAAACCACTCCTTGTTTGGAGACACATGAAGTGATGCCCTTGAGTCTATAATCCAGTCACTCAGTGCATTTCCATCAGATGTTGTAAGAAGAGCTGAGTCCATTGTATTCTTCAAGAAGTAGATGTCTCCTGACACTAAACTATCATCCTCTGCAACAGTGTTTGTCACATTTATTTCTTGAATCTTCACTGAGGACTTGTTCTTCTCACCATGGTCCAGCTTTCTCTTTGCCTTTTTCTGCATTCCATTCTCTACAGTCTCTTTTCATGTGACCCTTCTTGCCACAATGGTAGCATTCTATGTCACTCTTGCCTTTAGCACTGCGGGACTTGTTACAAGACTGATTCCTCTTTCCACCTTTGTACTTTTCTTTGGTCCTTCCCCTGACAACTAAGGCTGTTCCTTTGCCTTTGTCCATTGTCTTTCTATTGGTTTCTTCAGTAAGCAGAATTCCTTCTACACCTGCTATGTTCAAACCATCTGGAGGTGCAGAATTACTCAAAGCTGTGCGAAAAGTGTCCCAACTTTCCGGCAATGTGATCAACAGGAACATAGCTCTAACAGGTTCATCAAACTTGACACCTTGAGCTGACAACTGACTATAGATTGTGTTGAATTCATTCAGATGATTGGACATAGGTGTCCCTTCTTTCATCTTCAAGTCAACAAGCTTCTTAAGCCAGTATACCTGTGAAGCTGCACTCTGCTTCTCATAAAGATCACTCAGCTTTAACCATGCTTGATAAGCCGACATCTCGTCTGCTACATTGAAGTAAACGCTTTCTGCCAAAGTCAGCATAATGGTAGAAAGTGCCAATTCATCCATTTCGCTCCATTCATCTTCGTCCATATCTTCTGGTTTTATCCCTTTGAGCTTTATAGGTTTTATCTTCTTCTTTTGTACCAACACGTGCCAAATCTGCTTCTTCCACAATGGGAAATTGGTTCCATCCAGCTTCTTGATATTGTAAAGAGCAGTGTCCTGTGATCCAGCCATAGCTACGCTTCACAGTAGTTTACTTTCCTGGGAAAAGTTCGGCAGAGTTTCCCCTGTAAACTGACCTCTGAACCAATATCAACCTGTCAAATGAACCAAGAAAGCTTCAGATTCTGCATAAATTTCGGCAGAGTCTCCTTTGTAAAATGGCTCTAGTGTACTCAAAAACAGACCAAAAAAAAAACAGCTCAAAAACATTGTCTCTCTGACACTGTAAGCTGTGGGTAAACTTGTCCTGCACCTGTACTGTCTCTGACTGTCCTGTCACTGTCCTGTAAGCATAGACTGCGACAATGCCTCAACGGCAGTAAAGCAAAGATGCAATCCCAACTGTCTAACTAACTGTCAATACATCCTAGCTGCCTATCTAAGGGTGCTCGAGGGATCGCTCCAAGACCTGTATCACCGAAAGGATCTCAACATTCGAGAATCCCCTAGCTCAATAAAACCTCACTCGACCCTCAACAAAGGTTGCAGTAAATCTGACAGTACATAGACTTCCCACAAAGTCATACATCCACAAATTTCCCACTATATGCTGTAACCGCTGCGGCGGTTGTTTGCTGCGTGACTCACAGCCAGCAAACCCTCAACAGACATACATCATCTCTGACAATACATCCCATGTGGAAGTACCTGCAATGTCAGGATGAAATGTGGAATATCAAGCAGCAAACACAAGCTACCAAATCTACCCACGAGATTTGGGGCCGTGTCTTCGCCTGTCGAATTTCACTCCAATTTGAGCTGGTGACTCTAGCCTCCTGTAGTGCTGCCCCGAGCCTCGATTTGAGCTCTGATACCAGTTGAAGGAGTACGAGCGGAAGTGCGACGCAAGAGAGAGTGCAAGAAGAAGAGCACGACAATATGGTGAACTCGCTCTACTGTAATGTGTAGAGCATAGTGAGTTCTTATTAGGTTTTTACAAAAGAATATGTGTACATACCTGGCGGCCCGCCCACTTACCTGGGCGACCACATTGGGCTTTATACCCCAACAAAGAGTTCATAAGCCCAACGCCAGGTAGTGCGAAGCTCACGATGGTGCAGAGCGGTTGCGAGGTTTTTGACATAGAAGCGATGCAGACGAGTGGGTTGCTGATGATGTAGCGGTGCGCAATAAATGTGTCGCTGGTTGTGAATGCGACATAGCA
Organism: Adiantum capillus-veneris; assembly: GCF_014529385.1. NCBI lineage: Eukaryota > Viridiplantae > Streptophyta > Polypodiopsida > Polypodiales > Pteridaceae > Adiantum > Adiantum capillus-veneris. Next base: position 22,009,582 of record NC_140940.1, on the reverse strand, counting down.
GAGGAGACATATGATTGGAGAAGAGCGACGAGAATTACCACCCTGTTTAATAGGTTCGACAAGCTCGGTCTACGCGAAGAACGGTGATGGCTATCGTTGCAGCTTATTTTGCAAAAGAGATCGACATGTCCTGAGTGTATCTGCTTGGGTAGGGAGATGTCGTCCGTACCATCAACATGTCAAAGAGTATGACGATGTGTATGGGTGTGTATTATTGCTTAGAGATGGTGAAAAAGCTCTCTGTGAGATAGCTTACCAAGCTTGATCCCTCTTTTTTTTTCTGAAGGTAGTCGGGAGTAAAGTAGAGTATACCCCATGAAAAAATATATGTATATATACAGAACCATCATCATCCGTGGGTCTTGGCCAAGAGCGAAGGGAGAGAGAGGATCAATCGAGTCAGTTTACTGGAAGTGTTCCTCTCTCTTTTTTGTTATTTCTTTTCCAGAACCACTGCATGGCAATTTAAAAGGAGGAATCTTACAGTCGTTGAGACGTGGGTGGGGTTGTGGAATATGAGAGGGCAAGAGAGAGAGAGAGAGACAGTGAAGGTGTGGTCGGCATGCGAGAAAGAGGGAGAGAGAGAGTGGTTCAGTGGCGTCTGTTTGTTGTGTAGTCACGGCCGCCACAGATGAAGGTTGGTAATCAGGGCCGCCACAAATAAAGGTGAGGGTGAGGGCGAACCGGACTGGGGGTTGGGGAAAGTGGTTAAGCTATATTAAAAAAAAGTGGTTCATGAAGCAAATAGGAGGCAGGAGTTGCAGGAGGACGAGCGAAACTGCAGGGGGAAAGCCGACGAAGTCGGATTGCCAGCTGATGCGTACGATCTGCTCAGGCTTGCTTCGAGCCTTGCAGTGCAAGTAGAAGGGGGTGAGATGGTGTCCTGGATCGACATGGTAAGGCTGGCGCCACACAGAGATAGAGAGTGAGAGGAGGCGACAACAACAACAACAAAAAACAGGCTTGTCCTGCGCTTATGCTCGGAACCCGCTGTTATTGCATATCCTGCATGCTTTATTATTTGAAAATAAAAAATTCATTATTAATATTTTCCCTAGGGGATGTTTCCCGTGATACTAATGAGAAAAATTGCTCGGATGTCTTGCCTTCTCCAACTCCTGAGATGGTTTCTAGAGCACTAAAATTCATTGATAACGGCTCTTTTTCTCTGTTCCCGTCTTCTACTCTTTCAAACTCAGTCATTTTTATTTTTTTTATTTTTTTTATTTACAGATCTCTAGGGATTATTCGTACAACATTGGACATTATATGATTCTTACACATATATGCTCCTATCTAAGTACCATATCTTCTACTCTAACAATAGCCTATGTCGACTAATCAAATAGTACACATAGGCTCTATTCAACCTCTATACAAGAACTACTTGATACTTGCATGAAGGCTTTCAATAACAAAAAAAAAAAGACCTCTTCCTATACCAGAGCAGAGAAGAGTCGTGAAATATAATCAGAGATAATCATAAAAGAGAAAACTTATCTTCATGTTAATTGTGCATAAAGATCTTTGTTGCCATGATTCCTGTACGCCAGGAGCTATGATCTACGCTCTGATACCACTGCTACAAACGGGAGCGTAGAGAGCCCTGCAAAATACTCAAAATAGCACATAGCAAGACATAAACAAATAAATCTACGTACCTATCGACTCGCACAAACCCATAATCGAGCACAATACGAACAGAGAGAGACAGAGTGGGAGAGAGTGAAAGAACACGTGCAGACGCACCTCCTATAGCGGAGTGCTACGCGAGCACGGTGAGAAAGGAGGGAGGAGACAAGAGAAGAAGACACAAGCACTGGGTGCAATCTCCCCCCGTGCAAAAGTGAGCATGTCCCTCCTGCACGTATTTAATTTATAGAGAAGTTCATGCTCAAAATTGAGTTACATCCAATTCACACTTGGGCATAAAATAGTCATGGCTCATAAAGAGCTCAATGTAACAATTAATAGATGTCTACATCTCAACTTATAACTAAACCATAAATATTAAGGCTTGCCACAGAAATCCAATGGTGGTAGTTTTATTTTGAATAACTGCTATCGCCTTATTGTCCAGCACGTGCCAATCACTGATCTGCTCACACAACACCCAACAAGTGATCATATTCCACAATTCAAATCAACATTGCAATGCTTCATCAGAATATCAAATATTTCACAAATATATCATCAAAATATCAATTCCATTACAGGAGAAACTTTGATAAAGTTGGGGTGAGTACTAAATTCCCGCAAGATGCATGCAAGGCATGGAAGGGGTCCCCAAGAACCTGACATTGCGCGATCATGGGACTATCATAATCAAGCCAAGCAGGTACGAAGTACGTTACTTGAAAATATTTTTCTATTTTTCAATACAATATACAATTCAGCATGGTCAAATATCTATGAATGCTTGACACGGTCGACTTTTTTTTGCTATGCCATTGCAAATTGGAAAGAGTATCAGTTTGCTATGAGCATTCAGTATCAATTCTGTCTCATCTTGCTAATTGACTTCTAGGAAGCACGGGTTCACTCTAAGACATATTGCATAGCAATTTTTGACGTTCGGCATATGCTATCAGCATACGGACTTGAAAGTCTTTGCAACATGTCTGCATGTGTTCTCACTAGAGATCAGATTAAATCGAGCCAAGAAGGCATGTGCACGACATCAGACAACTCTCAAGTTACTCGCATATATGGCTATGAGCCGGATTTGAGCACACTACCATAAACCTGGCCACAAATGGACAACTAGGATTAGTGAAGCACGTCTTCTCTTATATGTCATAGTATTATCGATTGACTTTAAATCAATGATAATGGCACAGATCTTTGGCACTATGTAGATATAAGCTCATAGTTTACGCAATGGCACACTATGATGTATTTATGCTAATGTAATCGTGCAAAGCATGTATACTAGTGGCTCACATGGTTAAGACTGTCATTGAAGCCAAGGGCTTATCATTCCATTTTTTGATATTTATGCATGGAATACTAGTATGATGGACATACAACACCCATCATTGCATACGCTTCCGCTATAACACTAGCTACTTTGTCAAGGACGAGCTCAGTTGTTGATATTTTCACACATTTTGTTTTTTTGTTTATTTAAAGGCAACGTGCCATACATCTGCACCCTGATACAGTCGCAATCACATACAAGGTAAGTGGGTCGAGATGTGACTTCTGATACTCTCTCTAAAAGGGTGTGGTACAATTACACAGTTGTACGCTTATAAGATAAGCTAAGACTCTCTCTACGAGGGCGTGTAGTTGTACACTTATAAATAAGCTAAGACACAAACATGGTCTCCACGGGATCATACGCATGGGTATACAACACATTCGAATAAGGGGTTTTCCTCAGCCCAACACACACACTCTCTCTCTCTCCAACTTTTATGCGGGAAAGGTGACACTAGGCATGATTTATTGACATCTTTCTATGTCAATGCGGCACAGTTGTTCTCGTCCTTCGGATGGCACATTCCGTCCGATCACGTTCGTTCTCGTCCCGTCTGGCCATGGCATACGTTTCGCCCGGTGTCTTTTTAGTCCCTTTGACCGGTCTTAAAACCGTTGACTGCGCTTTTGTTTGGGAGGATTTTACGTTACTTTTGGGCATAGGATTCCCCCCCCACCTCCACATGCCTTGAGCCTCCTCTCTCTCTCTCTCTCTCCCTCTCACATTGCTTTGGATTTCATTAGGCTCCTCTCTATCCCTCTCCCTCTCTCTCATTGATTTGGTCCTCCACCTTGGATGCCATTAGGGCCTGGACTCCTCTCTCTCTCTCTCTCTCTCTCTCTCTCTCTCTCTCTCTCTCTCTCTCTCTCTCTCTCTCTCTCTCATCTAACTCTCTCTTGTGTTCAAGGGCAAGTGTCTACACTCTAAATCTATATAAGGATGCCCTCTTTCTCTTCTTCTCCATTATGTTCCAACTCAAGGCTCAAGCTCATGAGTCATTCTCAAGCTCTCTCATGAGTCATGAGATATTGCAATTTGCTAAGCCTCTCAAGCTCTCCGTTCCTCCCTCATAGCTCTCAAGCTCTCCATTCCTCCCTCATAGCTCTCCATTCCTCCATGACACTTTCCTCTTGAGTCTTCCTCTCTCACACCTCCTCTCTCCATTATCAAAAAATCTCAAACTTTCCATTGCGTAACCCTCTCAACTTTCAAGCTCTAAATCTCTCAACTTTCAATTGTTCTATCATGCCTCCCCCTCTTCATGAAGCTTTTGAAAAGCATTGCCGTTCCTATGAGAGAGTGAGGGACAAACGAAACGTGTTTCGTTTGTAGGTGGACATGCAAGTATTGTCCCAAGATCATGACCTCCTCCTCCACTCGACTCATCATCCACTTGACGAAGATGGGAGGTGAAGCCGGTCCATGTCCCAATATACCCGATGACATTTTGGAAGAGTGCAAGAAGAAGTATCTCCCTTTGAAAACGCGCAAGGTGGGGATGAAGAGAGCCCAAGAGGAGATAGTGGCGCCCGACATTGATGTTACTGACTGGGAGGAGGATACAACTACAAGCGGCCCTTCTCCCACTACCTCCATTGCGACGGCAAGCTCAATGGATACCAATAAGAAGAAGGCATCGGCAAGTGCTAGTGTCCGTCCTCCAAAGCAAGCAAGGCAAGCCTCTCTCTCGCAATCGGTGGGTTTGAGCTCCGGTCCATTGTCTTTCCTCAAAGAGAGACAAAGGCTTGCGGACATTGAGATTGCACACACCATCATGAGTGTAATCTTGCTTTCAACATCCTTCAACTAGAGCGGTGGAAGAGGATGGTGAAAGCTATTGCGGCCGTCGGTCCATGTGAGGGGTGGATGGGTCCATCCTATGTGTACATGCGCACCAAGAAGCTCAACGAAGAGGGACAAGAATCGACAAATCCCTTGAGCCCGTGTGAGCCGGATGGGAAAAATATGGGTGCTCCATTCTCTCTGATGGGTGGAGTGATCGTAAGAAGAGGGGCATCATTAACATACTCGTGTCATTCCCTCTTGGCACCTACTTCTTGAGAGCGGTTGACGCGCGAGCAAGAGGCAAGAAGGTCATGGGAAAATTCATCTACAAGCACATCAAGGCGGCAATAGAAGAGGTGAGAGTTTAAGTTGTCCCCTCTTCTTGTGCAATGTGTAGTATGTACTTACTACTTTTTGCCCTCTTGATAAGTGTTCTAAATTTTTCTCTCTTTAATGTAGGTTGGGCCCGAAAATGTGGTGCAAGTGATCACCGATAATGCATCCAATTGCACTAGCATGAGCCGACTACTTGAGGCCGAATACAAGAACATTGTATGGACCCCTTGTGCCTCCCATTGCCTCGATCTTCTCATGGAAGACATAGGAGAACTAGAATGTGTGAAGGCCATTCTCACCCAAGCCCTCACTATCGTCAACTTCATCAATGCTAAGGTGAGAGTACTTGCAATTTTTTGCATGTACTCCGAAAAGGAGTTGAAGAAACCCTCAGCAACACGATTTGCCTCTATGTGGCTTCTTCTTGAGCGCCTCTACGATGTCCAAAACAAAGTGCAAAAAACCATGGTGTCCGATGAGTTCAAGCAATGGTGTGAAGGAGAGAACTCAGCAACCTCACAAGAGGCAAAGGCCATCCAGCGGCTTTCCCTCAAAGAAGAATTTTGGGAAGAGGTGAAGGGTCTTGTGATAGCCATCTTGCCCATCTATACAGTGCTCTGAATGACCGACATGGAGGGATCTACCATAGGCCTTCTTCATTACTTCATGGATGAGGCATACAAGGAAATAGAGGCATCAACCATTCTTGATGGTCCACCTGATGGGACACGGTATCTCCTTTGCTCTCCATTCTCAAGTCGATAATATATTTTTTGCTAATTTGCACTATGCCTCACCTCTCTCTCACTCTCTCTTTTTGTAGTGATGTCTTTGAAGATTCCCCCAAGAAAGATGATATCCTCTTTCTTTTCCAAAAGAGATGGGATTTTATGAAGAGGCCCATTCACCACTTTGCGGCTCTCTTGAATCCGGCCTACAAGAAGCCGGATCTTTTCACAAACCAAATGCTACAAGAAGAGAGCCGCAACTTCCTTCCCAAGGCCCTCTCGGAAGATCATCACGGCGCATTCCTTCAAGAGCTAATCAACTATGGAGACCAAAGAGGCATGGCTGTTACTTCCACCATATGTTGGAAGAGGGAGTCCTTGGTGAAGCCTCTTTTTTGGTGGGAGAGATTTGGGTACCAATTACCTCACCTTCAAAGAGTTGCATTAAGGATTCTTGGACAAGTAAACCCTCTTAAACCTCGGGCCTTGGCGCTCTCTCTCTCTCTCTCTCTCTCTCTCTCTCTCTCTCACACACACACACACACACACACACACACACACACACACACACACATTATATTACATACTCACTATCTTTTGAATCTAATATAGGATTGCTCATCCGGTGCATTCGAGCGAAATTGGTCCGCATACTCGCTTATCCACACCAAAATTCGCAACAAACTGTCAACAAAGCAATTGGAGCGTCTCATCTATTGTCGCTCCAATCTCCGAATGTTGCGCTCCATGCATGAGATGCCTATGGCTAGACAAGTAAACCCTCTTTCTACACACTTGCTTCTTGACTCATATGGGATATGGCTTTGCATTCCAATTCACATGTGCTAACTTTATCTTGAGTCTTGACTCTTTTGAACTTTTGTATAACTTGTCAAATAGGTCAATGTTGATGATTGCAAGCTCTTAATTGATACTCTCAAAAGTGTCAACAAAGAGTGTGATATGACGAAGGAAAAAATTTTCCGCGAGCTCTACTTGGAGCTAGAGGAGATTGACCGACGGGTTTCTCACACACGATCACGCAAGAGGGTCATTGTGTGTGGAGTCCCTTCGGCTACAAGAGGTAGAGGTGCAAGAGCTTCCCATGCTCGTGGCCGTGGCCGTGGCCATGGCATGTGTGTGAGATGGAGGCTACTACTCCTACAACCTATGTGCGTCGAGGCTCGGGAAGCAGATCCATTGCCGCGGCCTCTGTTTTGGAGGATATGCCTATTCGTAGATCCAACACTATGGACCCTAGAGAGCCGGAGTATGACGAGGGAAATCTCCTTAGTGAGGGAGATTATGACACACCACAATCCGATTCATGTGAGGATGAAGATGACATCGATGAGCATAGCTCACAAGAGGAAGATGATGATGATGATGATGAGAGCGGACGAAGCTCTTAGACTTTAGTGTCTCTCATATCTTTTTTGACCCTACTTCCACTTTTTGCACGATTGAGGCTTAAAAGGCCTACTTTTTTGTATCATCTCAATTATCAAATCTCAACTTAGCTTTTTGATTTATGACATATGTAATGCGAATCGCAGTTCATGCCCATTGTGTCTCATTGTCTTGATTCTCTTGAGTGTCGTCACTTGGCACTTGCAAGTTGCATTCTTGTCCAATGTGATAATCAATTGTCTATTTGTCCTAAGTGTAAAATCTAGGCTTAAGAATTGCGTGTTTTTATTTTTGAATGTACGTAACCATGTCGTACTACATAAAATTTTCTAGTTCGATGAGTACCGTACGTCTTCGTACGTGGACAAAATGTACGTGACCGTACGAGACCACCCTACAATACGGTAATAGGAAAGGCTAAGCGCCAACAAGAAGGGCTAAGAGCCATCTATTGCCACCTATTTTGGAATGGCTAAGAGCCATCTTTTTGTAATCCATCAGTGATTGCTTTCAAGATTGACCAACTCCATTCAGTTGAGTAACCATCGATTTTACTGGACAAGTAAGAGTCTTGCCATTACTAATTTTTTGGGTATTATTTTCGCACTCGCTACCTTCAGTGTGAAGATCAAGTTGAGTTTTTGAACAACTTAAACTCGTAAAGGCTTATTTCTACTAAGGTGTATCAATGGAGCAAGCATTTCGAACAGCAGGCCTGTTCACAAAAACCCAAGATTATGGATTTTTGGGTCTAGAGCAGGTCCAGTGGAGAATACGATTCTCACTTGGCTGGATCTTCTATTTTATCTATAGCACTAAGAGTGTCTATACGAATATAGTTTTGGGGTACTAAAGTGTTGATGGTCAATTCTTGGACCCATCACACTTGCACTTTCAAGAAAAGAAGTCCATAAGCTGCCAAGGGGTAGTCTCTAGGGGGTCCACCTCTATGTATGTAAGTATACCATGAGAGTTCAACAGGAGGGGGTTTTTAATTCAAAAATTTTGTGTAAATTTACATAAATATATTTAAATAAGTGGTTTTTTTATTGCACTTTGGAAAAAAACCCGTAAGTTCATAAAGAAAGAGGGTTTGTTTTATTAGTTCAAGATTCACAGATAAGGGGTTTTCTAAATACCCTTTGAATGCACATTTCATAGATGGTTTACATATAGTGAACCCCCCGAGGGGGTAGTGGATACTTTCAACTTCCATAGTTGAATTCATATATTGTTGGCTGCTAGTTGAGTAGTTTCCCTACAAAAGTCTAACCACACGGTTTGACAATGTGGATTTTTCCCGAGGGTTAGAATTGCAAAGGCAACACCCCAGGTTACATGTGCAATACTACTTGCACCCCACTACTTTTTCCTTAGCACTCCCAGGCCTTGGTAGGCGGGAAATTTGGGCACATGCCCTTTGCTACGGATAAGTGAACACTATGTTCAACTCCAGGTATGCAGCTGATTTGGTTTTGTTTCTTTTTTATTGCTTTTCCACATCGAATGCATGTGGTTTTTTTTCTTTTTTATTTCTTTTCCACATCGAATGCATGGACTCTGTTTTCATCCATTTTTGCTCTTAAGAGAAATGACACGGTCATCTAAGAGCCAAGATGTTTAGGCTGTAGTGTCTAATATAAGTTTTTGCAATATGCAGTTTAAAACCCACTTATAGGGTTTATTTGGCACATGTTGTCACATGGGATGCAACATGGTCTAGGAAATCAAGGAGTTCGGTTTAGCCAGTGTGGAGCATGGATAATGAGGGTCTCTCTCACGGACGTCGCATACATGTTTATAGTTACCTCCATACCCAAGTACATCTCGTACTTGAAGGACGTTTTTCAGACATCCTTACCTGAGACATATTCCACATGTGGAGAATATGAGTCTCTGGGACAGACACTAGCACCTCTACTTCAAATATGTGTCACGACAATGTCCCTAGGTGCTGGTCAAATCTGTTTTCTAAACCATTTTCAACACAAAGTATCAGGAGAAATTTCAGTGGGGCAGAAATTGTCGGATACTTAAAATGACTTGTTAAGGTACAAGTGTTGCTAAACAACATTACAGATGGTTGTTTATACATATAGAAAGGCTATGAGTTGTTAATGAAAAAGTTTTATTGTTTGTACCTAGACGTGACTTTTGTTTCACCTTCTATTATGGTTCAAACATTTCAGCAAGGCTTGCAAATGATTGCAATAGAAAGTATTTAGTTTCTTTTTGCAAATATTTACACTCCTCTTCAATGTGTGCTAGGAGCTTCACTTTTGCCATAAGTATTGGCAAGGACGATTATGGATATACAAGTTCGGATCTATTTTTTGCTAAATGCATGTACACTAAATGTTATTGGCCCTAGTGTTTAGCAAAAGCTGATTTGGAACGGCATGCATATTCCTCAAGTTGTTGCTTATGAAGCATTTTGCACTCTATGTGCAGTATCTCTATGAGATTACTTTTGGGTCTATCAATCACCAATAGAGGTCATGGCTCGGTTTGGGTGCTTGTGGATCTCTCAAGTTAACCACGATGGTTATTCATGACATTCTTGATTCCTCAGCAATGTTGTATGATATTGTGATCCCCGGTTGCCAGTCATTTGCGAAGATTTTCTGTAAACCGTAGGGGGAAACACACCTCAATACTGTCAGGTATCCAAGGGGATAGGCAGATTACAAAGTGTACTCTTGTGCTAAAGGATATGCAAAGTGCGTACATTAGCACCAAGCAATCCAATTAATAAGCAATTATTGATCTACTTGGAGTTTTGCTTACCATAAGTTAAAGCATTTATTGCTCTACTTGGAGTTTTTCTTACCATAAGTTAAAGCATGTTTGTGATTAGGTTTAGTCTCTTCATGTATAAGTCAGGTTCTCAACCTTGACCACTAGCTATGGTGAGGTTGTTTACTGATGAAATTTGAGAACAAGTCAAGGACTTAAACTTGGCTATGAGTTATGTCAGCAAGCTACTTTCATGGAAAGTGAAAAGAGGTACTCTTGTCGGGTACATCTTAGTTGTCATAACTCATTTAGCATGCTCATGTGCGTTCTAAACGGAGTCTACACACTATGATTGGATAAGAACCGATACCACAAGATAGTTGCAAAATGGACAACAGTGTGGAAAAATCAAGATGTTTCTCTTGGTTTCATTGAACCTCTTACTGAACCGTGTTTCGATCAAGCAACCAGCTGGATCCATGAAGGATGCCACTGTGGAAAAACATTAGTGTATCATCACCCTTGTTTTCGACAAACACACTTCTCCAAGGGGGGAGTAATGCCAGGCCAAGGGTAGGACGGGGCAGTAGGCCAAGGGCCAGGGGCTGAGTGGCTCAGTGCGGCTAGAAGCCGAGGGCCATGCATAAGTTAAGTGGTCCTACTTGCAAGGGCCAAGGGATATAAGTAGGGAGGTTGGGAGGAGAACGTTATGATAGTCCATACTTTGGCCTTTCACATTGCTACATACTCTGCTTCCGTGGTAGAAAGTGAAACCATTTTCTGCAGCTTTGAAGTCCAACTTACTGTTTTGCTTCCAACCGTGAAGACATAGTCAGTAGTGCTCCTTCGAGTATCTTTGTCACCTGCCATATCTGCATCAACATACCCTTGAAGAAAAATATCAGTTCCTCCAAAATATAAAGAATTTGTTGTTGTCCCTTTCATATACCTATGTATCCACTTCATAGCTTGCCAGTGCTCTCTACTTGGGTTGTCCATGAACCTACTTACAACTCCCACTGCATGTGCAATGTCTAGCCTTGTACAGACCATAACATACATAAGAGAACCTACCGTTGTAGCATATGGAAATTTAGGAATATAGGCTATCTCCTCTTGTGTCTTTCCTTGGTTAGTTTAAAGTGACCAGCCAAAGGTGTACAAACCGTTTTTTTCCTTTTGCATTGCAAACCTTTGTAATATCTTCTTGATGTAATCCTCTTTAGATAGCTTTATTTTCTTCTTTGTCCTGTCCCTTGATATCCTCATACCAAGTATCCTCCTTGCAGCACATAAATCTCTCATTGAAAAAGATTTAGATAACTCCTCTTTTAGGTCTTTGATGTCCTGCATGTTAGCACTTGCAATCAACATGTCATCAATATACAACATTAGGATGATGAACTTCCCATCTCCCAAATTCTTTGTGTAGACACAGTGATCTGAGTTGCATCTTGTGAATCCATGATCCAACATCCATCGATCGAGCTTCAAGTACCACTATCTTGATGCTTTCTTTAAACCATACAAGCTTTTCATTAATCTGCAAACCATTTTATCCTTACCTTTTACTTCATACCTCTTTGGTTGAAGCATGTAAATTTCTTCCTCTAAGTCACCATGAGGGAATGACGTATTTACATCCGTTTGCTCAAGATTTAAATCATGAACAACCACAAGGCTTAAGACAAGCCTAATTGAGTTCATGTTTACAACAAGAGAAAATATTTCATTGAAGTCAATTAGGCTTAAGACAAGCCTAATTGAGTTCATTTTTACAACAAGAGAAAATATTTCAATGAAGTCAATACCTTTCTTTTGAGAAAACCCTTTTACCACAAGCTTAGACTTGTACCTTTTCTTCCCACCTTCTTCTTCCTTTAGCTTGTACACCCATTTGTTCTGAAGTGTTCGCTTACCTTTAGGCAACTCAACCAACTCCCATGTTTGGTTGTGATGTAATGAGTCCATCTCCACTTGCATGCTCTTTATCCATTCTTCTTTGGATTCGTGTTGCATAGCTTCCTCGTATGATTCTGGCTCTCCAGAATCTGAGATCAAGAGATGGTTGAAGGAAGGATTAAACCTTTCTGGAGGTCTACTTGCTCTTGTAGATCTTCGGGGAATAGGTTGAGGCTCCTCATTTGGTTGACGTTGTTGTACATTGTCACTGTTTGCACTCCTTGAGTCTTCACCGTCCTCAAGCTCCATGTACTCATCACCTGTTTCTTTTGTTTGTTTTTTTTCAAGTAATCTTTGTACATATTTTGTTCATTGAAAATTACATCCCTACTTCTAAATATTTTACCATCTTTAGGATTCCATAGGCGATACCCAAAGTCACCTTCTCCATACACAATGAGAAAATACTTTTTGGACTTTGCATCTAGCTTTGACCTTAGTCTTCTATCTATGTGCATGAAAGCCTCACAAGCAAAAAATTTGAGAAATGAACAATTCACCGGTTTACCTGTCCATGCCTTCTCTAGAACTCCCCCATCCAATTCCCTTGAGGGTGACTGGTTGATTCAGTACACATACGTACTTACTGCTTCCGGCCAAAGCTCAAGCAGAAATCATGCATGTAGCCACATGCTTTGTGCTCGCTCCATGATTGTTTTGTTCATCCTTTCGGAGATGCCATTTTGTTGAGGTGTGCTTGAAGTTGTCCTTTACCTCCGAATCCATTGTTAGCACAAAAGATTTTGAAAGCTTGGCTGCAATATTTGCCTCCATTGTTGGATCTGAGGCATTTAACCTTGTTACCTACTTCATTCTCCACAAAGGCTTTCCACCTTTGAAATATGGAAAACACATCGCATTTATTCTTCATGACATAAACCCATGTTTTTTTAGTTGCATCTGAAGGTGTCGTGGGAAGCGTGTGCGAGTGCAATTGCGAGAGCAGAGAGAGAGAAAGACCTGCTTTGGGTGGAGTGCATTGCACATCAATGTTATCCTGTTGTAGCTCCTTATTCTGTTGTGTTAAAGAATAAGTGTATAATGGTTAAGTTAGTAGATGGGTTAGTAGTAAGTGGGATGTCCGGCCAGTTGGCCTGAATCCCAACAAACTTCCACTTGAAGGCCAACGCAGCCCAAGTGACCTGGTATATACAACCGTGAAGCAATCTAGTGGCTTCAACCTATACCCATCAACTCACTGCAATGTGTAAACCGCTCCAAAGCTAAGCCTTTCATCAAAGCATCTGCTGGGTTGTCGTCAGTGTGTACCTTGACCAAATCAATGAACTTTTTGGCCAAGAAATCTCTCACGAGATGATACCTTACTTCAATGTGTTTCGATTTGGAGTGAAACACGTGATTCCTTGTCAATGCAAGAGCACTCTGACTATCACAATATATCACTGGAGTCTCATCAATGCCAAGATTTTTGACCAAGCGAGATAACCATACATCCTCTTTACTTGCATCCGACAATGCAACGTACTTTGCTTCCGTAGTGGAAGATGGCGTGCAACCTTGAAGACATGACCTCCAAGATAGTGCTGCTCCAACCAATATGAAGACATAGCCAGATGTCGATCTCCTATTGTCAACACAACCCGCATAGTCTACATCCGCATAACCCACGATGGATGCATCACTGCTCCCGAAGCGTAAACACCTGCCGACCGTACCTTTGAGGTACTTAAGAATGTGCTTCACTGCTTCCCAATGCTTGCTGCCAGGATTTGCCATATATCGGCTCACCACTCCCACTGCAAAAGCAATGTCTGGTCTTGTGGCCACCATAGCATACATGAGACTGCCCACTTCCGAAGAATATGGTACCTTAGCCATTTTAGCTCGGTCAACATCAGATTTGGGTGCATCTTCCTTGTTGAGTTTCAAGAATGCCTGCATTGGGGTACTCAATGCTTCCCCCCCTACATATTGAAACGCTGTAAAACTTTCTCAATGTATGTTTCCCGAGATAACTCAAGAATACGACGTTTGCGATCTCTTTTGATTCGCATGCCAAGAAAGTGTGTAGCATCCCCCAAATCTTTCATTGCAAAATTTTTGCTAAGTGTTTTCCTCATTGAAGACCAAACCCTGAGTGGTCAACTGAGTGAAAATGATATTGAATTCATTAGTGTGAGTAGAAATAGTGCCCTCTTCCTTCATACGAAGGTCAAACAGCTTCTTTATCAAGAAAACCTTATTAGTGGCACTTTTGTTCTCATAACCGGAACACAACTTATCCCATACATCTCTAACAGTCCTTTCTCCAACTATAGTAAAGTACACAGATTCGGCCAAATGCAAACGGAGGGTAGATTTGGCCTTAGCATCAAATTTCTCCCACTCAACATCTGTATACTCGCCCTCTGGGCGTTCCATGATAGGATTCAACTGACCTTTTTGTATAAGAACATCTTGAATCTGCTCTTTCCAGATAACAAAACTCGTCCCATCAAATTTCCGAATATTGTAAATATCCTTTTCACCACTAGATGACATGGCTGCAAGCTAAAGATAATATGGCGATAAACACTAGTAATTCAGGGAAAAATTCGAAGGAGTTTCCCTAAACAAACTGACAGAATCTCAATCCAAAACTGTCACAAGAGATCAATAACTCATCAAAAGTAATGCTCTCAAAGCATAAGATATGCACATCAGCCACTAACTGTGCATAAAAAGTCAAAAGCTGACCCAAGACTGCCAACACGGCCTGAAATGGACCTAGCCCTCTCTATACATGTCCTATGGCGAGGCCACAAAAAAGGGGTGCTCCAGTAACCTGTATCACCGAAAGGATCTTAACATTTGAGAATCCCCTAGCTCAAAAAAACCTCACGCTATCGACCCTCACAAAAGGTTATGCAGACAAGAAACCAGCCTAGTCTTAGAAAGGGCCTCTGAACCGAATCCCAAAAACGGTCGGGACTGCCAAAAACAAGCCAAACTGGCTCCACAAAAGGTACATGTGACAGTTTTTGCAACTCAACGTACATTCACTGTCAACAATACTGCAAGATGCAGTATACGCGCTCAAACAGGAGCCAAGCGAAATGTGCAAGCAGTAAACAAATCCCTGTAGGGAGTAAAACTGCTCTCAAAAGAGCTCAAGCACTATCAAAAGTGCCAAAACAATGCATATGCGCATCAAGTACTCCCATTGAAATCTGTGCTGATGCTAAACATTGCAATTTGTAAGAAACCTGGATGTCCTGTATGTATGCAAGAACCTGTGAGGAGATGGATGCCTGAAAAACCCGAGACAATGTCGATGCCAAAAAGTGCTCCTAATTAGCCCATAAACACCATCTCAATAAAACCCCAGGACAGCTTTAGAGTGAACCAACTCAAGGTTTTATTTTTTCTTTCATTTCTTGATTTTTGAAATTTTACCCTCTTTTGTTTACCATAAACACAATCTTCACAGAACTCTAAGTCCACTTCTTTCAAACCTGGTAGAAGCTTCTTTGTTTGAAGGATTTTCCTTCCTTTGGCACTCATATGCCCAAGCCGGTAGTGCCACACCGCATTGTTGACTTTTATAGTTATTGCACAAGTTGAAGATCGCGTGCTGGCAGTATACAAGTAAAGTGTACCGACCTTTTCTCCTTTGGCAACCACCAAAGATCCCTTTGAAATATTCCACTGTTTGTTCCCAAATGCAATGTTACCTTCAGAGTCCAATTGTCCTGTAGAGATCAATTTTTTGCGTAGAGAAGGAACATGCCTAACTTCTTTAAGCTTCCATTCATTTCCATTAGCAGTTTTGACACAAATTGTACCTTTGCCGACAATTTCACAGGCTTCATCATCTCCCAAGTATACATACCCAAAATTATTTTTGGTGTAATCTTGGAAATGTTGCTTGTGTGGTGTCGTATGGAATGAAGCCCCGAAACCTACTATCCAAGAATTAGATACATTGTCTAATGAGAAAATTAGAGCATCTTTCTCTACTTCACCTGCCGCATTGGCCTCCGATGTTGGCGTGTTGTCTTGAGACTTTGACTTCTTCTTCTTCTTGGACCAGCAATTCTTCTTGACGTGGCCCTTCTTGTCGCAGTTCCAACATTCAGGAACTGACTTTGCGCGTGACTTGCTCCGCCTTGAGCGATCACAACCCGTTTAGTTTTGAATCTCTCCTTAGGCCTTCCTCTTATTTTCACTGACAGCGTAGCACTTGATGATTCTCCTATCTTCTCCTTCGCATTTCCTCACTTAGGAGAACGCCCACAATATCATCAAACTTAAGAGTATTTGTGCCATATATAGAATTACTTACAACCATCACAAGGCTGTTCCAACTATCCGGTAGAGATGATAGTACAAGGAGAGCTTGCACTTCATCATCGATAATTATTTTCACCGATCGAAGTTGACTTATGTTGGTGTTAAAGTCATTTAGGTGTTCTGCAACTGAACCATTCTCTGCCATCTTTTGATTGAACAAGCGCTTCATGAGAAATACCTTATTGGATGCCGATGGTCTCTCGTAGAGGCCGTCAAGTGACTTTATCAAGTCCTCCGTGGTCTTCGTCTGCGAAATGTTGAAGGCCACCATTGATGCCAAGCTTAACAGGATTGTTCCCAGTGCCTTCCAATCAAGGACAATCCATGCTTCATTTGCCATTATTGCGAACTTCTTTGCAAGACCGTCTAGTGGAAAATAAAGGCCCTTCTGGTAGAGATAGTTTTCAATCTACATCTTCCAATGTTGATAGTTCTTTTCGTTGAACTTCTCGATCTTGAGCTTCCCTTCCTCCACCATTACTCACACTCAATTCAAGGAATCCTTTCCTTGAGATACTTTAGCTATGAGAAAACCTTGCTATGATACAATTGTTAGGAAATATGGCGTAGCTAAGTAGAGAATTGAGTAGCTTACTTAATGGAGAGAGATAATTGTCACACATGAGAGTTTATAGAGTAGAGAGAGAGAGAGAGAGAGAGAGAGAGAGAGAGAGAGAGAGAGAGAGCGCACACGATATATGTGGTTCACCCAATGTGGGCTACGTCCACGGGAAAGCAGCCACTCAATGGCTTTAGTACTTCAAAACAAGAAGTAGATTACAAAGGGATTATACCCTTAATAGAGCTCCCGCCTTGCTTCACTCTCACCACCTCACACCCACCTTGTTGCATCAACTTCACACTACACCACAATGCTTTACAATCTGTTTTTGTGTGTAGAAGAGGCCTCCTTTTATAGGCCAAAAGGGCTGCCTCTCTCATGAGAGGCAGTTATGAGAGAGGCAATTGTGTGTAGCTGCCCTTGTGTTGACAAGTCCAAATTGGACCCTCCAATCCGCCCATATGTGGCCGTCCTTGAGAAGACAAGCCCGTGTTTGAAATCGGCCACCGGCCATTGACTACTGACCAACGACCAACCGGCCAAACAACCGGTCGTTTCTCGACCACTTTCCGTTCTCCATCTGGCCATAATATTCCGACGTGAAAATTTTACCTGGACTGGTCGTGGAAATTTTGGTTTCCGATGAGTAATTTTTCTTCATACACTATGGCTTCTCCTCTTAACGGGGGCCTTACAAGTATGTGTTTTTAATGCAAAAAATTACAAGGGATAAATCAGGCTCCATACCTAACAATAACTACTCTCTTTGCATGCCTCTAAGAGAGAGAAAGTCCCTCATGTGCATGTTTCACGCATTACAAGAGCAGATATTTCAAGGGCTGCCTTACATGCCATATTTGCAAGAAGAAGAGACAACAACACGTAATATCTGCAAGAAGAAGATCTTTGGGGCGGGGGGGGGGGGGGAGAGAGAGAGAGAGATTTCCGAGTCCCTTCCTAGAATTCGAGTGAAGATGTCTTCAAAAGATTCTTGTTAATCTTTTATTTTCAAAATGGGTAGCATCTCCTGTCTTCATTTTCATGCCTAAATAATAAATCATAACACAATTTTGGTTTAACTGTGCATCTCTCTGTACTAGAGTCCATTATCGGTAATATATATTCAATAGCAACTCCCTACCAAGCCCACAAAGATTACTAGAGATATGAAACACCAAGGTCGCAAACTATTTGTTGTTAATAATAGGCTGTGCTTCTAGCAGCATGGCCACCACCGTGCGCATGGAGGGGCGGCTCGCAGGCACAGAGCGCGTGCATAGCAGGGCCACACTCAGAAGCCTCAGCATTCCCTCTCGCCAGCATACGGCAAGCTCTTCGTCGAGTACCTCCCACGCCTCTCCATCTGCAAGCCGTACCTTTACCCACCTCACAATGTCCATGCCCTCTCCAAACACCTCCCGCGCCACCGCCCTTTTCCCCGTCACCATCTCCAACAGCACCACTCCGAAGCTGTAGGTGTCGCTCTTCTCTGTCGCTTTGGGGGTGTATGCATGCTCTGCATGACATCTCGCACATTTCAGCCTTACACATGATATACAAGATGAAGTTTTGACATTGTCTTGCACAATATGACGCTTTACCTGGTGCAATGTAGCCGTAAAAAGCAGCATAGCAACACTCGGCAGAGTAGCGTTCCATCAGGCTGGCTATCCCAAAGTCGGCTATGTATGCATTGAGATGGGCGTCCAAGAGAATGTTACTGGACTTAATATCCCGATGAACAATGGGGGGAGAACAATCATGATGAAGGTATGCCAAACCCTCAGCCGCACCCAGTGCTATTCTATATCTGCTGGGCCAGTCCAAAGCTAATGGTTTGCTCTTTGAGCCATGCAGAAGAGTGCTGTGGTGCATTAAGTCACCTAGGCTACCATTGGGCATGTACTCATATACTAAGAGTTTGGTGTCTTTATTGTAGCAGCAGCAAAGTAGCTTTACAACGTGTTTGTGCTGGATCTTTCCGAGTGTTGCTACTTCGGAATCAAATTCCTTGTTGTCACTGCCTCCCCCATGGTTGGTTACCTTGTTAATCTTCTTTACGGCAACTGCCTGGCCGTTGCTCAGCACAACCTTGTAAACTGTGGCAGCACCGCCACTGCCAAGTATTGGATTGCCATAATCTAGATATCTCACAATGTCAAGGTCTTCAAATTGCACCTTGTGGAAGGTGAAGATCTTCCAAGTGTTTATGGCTGAGCAGTCGAGCATCTGCCTTCTATGGAGTCTGTATATGCTGTACATCTTCAAGCTGCATCCAATCAGGAATATGAAAGCCACTGCAAATATGGAAGATGCTAAGGCCATGATTCGTTTTGATGTGGGCTTTTTCCTAGTGCTATGGCAGAGTTTGAAATGCCCACAAAGATCGGTGTTTCCTGCAAAGCTCTTGTCAAAAGCTGTGTTGGAAAAGGCCAATGGAATAGGGCCTGATAGGTGGTTGTAGGAGAGGTCAAAGTTCGTTAGGCTTAGTGCGGAGAGCTCAGCTGGGATGGGTCCACTGAGATTGTTGTGAGACAAGTTGAGAGTGGTCATGGTAGAGAGGTTTGCAAGGGAGGGTGGAATCACACCAAAGAACTGATTATCAGCGAGCTGTAGGACATTTAGTTGGGTACATAAAGCAAGTGCCTGGGGGATTGCACCCGAAAAGGCATTCGATTGGATGTAAAGGTTAGAGAGATGTTTTAACCTGCCAATCTCTGGTGGGATGGTGCCTGAAAAGTGGTTGTGGAAGAGTGAGAGATAAGTAAGGTTCCTTAAATTGAAGAGCTCTATGGGTAGGCTGCCAGAGAAACTGTTGCTATTAAGTCTTAGAGTGGACAAGTTCTCAGCATTGCGAATCTCGGAGCCGATACCACCAATGAGGTAGTTGTCATTGAGCTGCAGAAGAAACAGAGCAGGAGAGCCCCAAAGACCAGGAGGCACGGAGCCAGATAGCTGATTGTTGTCAAGCAGCACACGCTGAAGAGGGGGGCATTTTGCGAATGTCGACGGGATACCTCCACTGAACCTGTTATTGCTGAGTTGCACTTCTTGCAAAGCTCCTCGGTCACACAAAGCAGGTGGCAGAGATTTTGTTAAGCTGTTAGAATACACAATCAGCTTTTCCAGCTTAGACGCTGCACCCAAGTTTGGAGGGAGGGCTCCACTGAGATTGTTGTTGAAGGCAAATACCTCTATCAGACTGGTAATGAATGCAAGGCCGGAGGGGAAGGGGCCTGTGAGGTAGTTGTGAGAAATGTGGAGACTCTGAAGGTAGTGGAGCGAGGAGATGGAGGCAGGAAGGTGGCCTGTTAGCAAATTTCTGGATATGTCAATGTTGGTTAATTCAGTGAGATTGCCTATGTTTGTAGGAATGGGACCTTCAAGCTGATTACGGTAGAGCTCAAGTTGATTCAGGCTCTTGAGATTCATAAGGCTCGGATGCAGTTCTCCTCCTAGCATATTTTGGGATAAGTCCAGGTTTAACAGCTTAAAGAGGTTACTGAGTGAGGCAGGGATCACGCCATGCAGATTGCAGTCGGCAAGCCAGAGGTCCACAAGCTCTGTAAGGTTCCCCAGCTCTGGTGGGATGTTTGCCATGTTGGAAAATGGATTGTAGGCAAGATACAAGGTCTGCAAGTTGCTGAGATTGCCCAGGAACGGAGGAATGGTCTCATTTAAGCAATTCTGATGAAGCTTGAGATTTTGTAGGCTTGACAGACGTCCAAAGGATGCTGGGATGGAGCCTGAAAAGTAATTGCGGGAGAGGTCGAGATGTTGAAGGGCACCCAGCCTGTCTATGAAAGTAGGCAGGTTACCCTGAAACAGGTTGTAGGAAAGGGACAGAGTGTGGATGCCAGTGCATTTGTGGAGTGTTGCAGGGAAGTTGCTGGAGAAATTATTGTCAGTGAGGTCCAAGACTGTGAAGCAGGGAAGACGGCAGAGAGCCGAGAAAGCTATATCCTGGGATGCAATGCCAGGCTGCCATTGCAACTCGAAGTGTGAGAAGTTGAGGCCATATACATTTTTCGTGTTGTGGTCACCGCCGTGAGTGCACAAGACGCCTGTCCATGAGCAAGCACCATTGCTTTCATTGCTTCTGCTAAGCACCCAGTTGCTCAGCAGGTTGGCTTCATCGAGCAATTGGATCTTGAAGCTGAGCAGGATGCGCTGCTCTTCTGTGGAAGTGAGAAGGGTGCAACAGGCCCCTGTTACGGAGGACAGGGCAATGAAGAAACACCATGCAAGAGTGCAATGGAATAGGGAGGTGGCCATAGATCAATTGTGGGAGTCTAATTTGCGACTCTAGCAGGCATGGCCATGAAGGGTGGTGGCGTTGGTGCTGCAAAGAGTGCTTAAATAATTACAGTGCGCTGTTCAAACTAAATAGAGAGAGAAGAAGGTCTCTTTGTTCTCTTATTTATTCTCTTGGCACGACAACCCGAGAATCTGAGCACTCAACCATACCATGGCCTGCCTGACCTCGGTACAGTAACCCAGGTGGAGAGTTTGAAAATGATTAGTAACTACCACTTTTGTCCACAGACTGATTGGGAGTCACTCTTCTTTGAGTGCAGTGTTCGCACTGTCTAGTGTGCCAGTTGCGGCATTGGTCTTGGCAGCAAGACTAGCTTTTCAGTAACAATTATTTGGAGCCTCATAGTCAGCCGTCGATTATGTTAGGGCACACAACCATATGTTGGATCTACATTACCGGGATATGGTCTTTACTATGATTTGTTGCATTATGTTATTGATTATGTAGAAGGTTTGGGATACTCATCTTCTGGGCTCACAACCTCTCCCTATAGCTACTACCTTGAATGCTATCTAGTCACAGTTGATGCATGGGATACTTTAACAGAATCCTTCAAGGTGGCACAAATATTTTTTCCTTTGAATATGGACACATTCATCAATACTTTTTAGTATGGATCTAGGACACATTATATGACACTTTGCACCTTCATGGTGGTTCATATTCCTTGATTGCATTCCAATGAGGAAATAGCAATCATACCCTTTTGTATGGAGACAAAATATGTACCAGAGACTCTTCAAAAAGCATAAAAAACAACACAAATCCAAGGACCATCAAAGCTCATGAAAAGAAAAAGTTATTGATCATTATTCACCAATATCTGTATATACAAAGCAAAGAGAAATCTCTTGGTATTCTTCACAATATGGAGTCCACACAAAAACATATATGCACATTATAAGAGACAAAGATTATGATGATCTTGGGTGTGCGATCCTCTATGATATCGGCCACATAACAAATTTTCGTACGCACTCAAGATGTCTGTAGCTAGCGTATCCCTTTTATGCATACTACCATCACTACACATGTATGCATGAATGAATGATCACAAACAGGATTTAATTCGGTGAAACATCATGAAAATGTTAAGATGCATGGATATTCTTTTATTTCTTTCTCTTTCTTTCTATATTCTGTAATTGAAGACGATTGCTTTGATTTTAGAGGACAATGTGCGACGGGTTTTAGGATTAGGGTTTTTGTGTAGAGGTTATAGACACAACTGATCATTGAGTTTTCTTGGCCAATCGTAAACTCTCTCTCTCTCTCTTTCTCTCTCTCTCTCTCTCTCTCTCTCTTGATGGTTCATACGAGTCTCATCGTCAAAGCCATAATCTATTATAACGCACATTGATTTTCTCTCTCTAGATTCTCTTCCTCTCTAAACTTGAATTATTTATTTTCTCTCTATATTGTAAATTTTCTCTCTCTAATTTGTTGATTCTGTCTTTAAAATATAAAAAAATCTTTCTAAAAATAGACTCTCTCTAAAACTGAACTTATAAAAAAAGCGTTTGTTTTGTAAATTTTTAACACAAAAAGCTATTTCCACTTCCCCCTTTTTTGCAACTTTTAAATATAAAATGTTGACATCCTAAAATTGATATAATAATTTCTTGCCTTTTATGGATCACCTATAAAAACGAGGGGAGGGGGTGCGACTGAGTTTTGGGTGCCCCTACTTTTATGTTGCTCTCGGCCCGCCAGGCATATACAAACAACCTCTACCCCTTCATTAGAACACATAGTATTTGCATATTAATGCCACATGATTGCATGAATAGTAACTGTCAGGTTTCAGCCCTTCGACTCCTTGTACAGGAAGACTTTAAAGTAATACCGGAACAAGGGTGCTGACAGTGGTAGTTCAAAGCCACTAACTATATAAAGGGACATCCCACTACGACATCTTCTCTTTCTCTCTTCACTATGATACAATTCAGTTATTCAAGTCGTTTGAAGCCATAAAGTGTTCCAATTATTTGCAAATTGTGGTTTTTTTTGTGTGTGTTTAGTCATATCAGTGATCATAGACCTCTTACCCTCTCCATAGGGCTACTGATTCTTGTAATAAAATGCCTTTTGGGGAGAGGTCACTATTGCAAGTGCAAAATGGAAAAGCTAGCTAGTAATTACACAATTTGTGAAGTTCTAAACTTTCACAGAGCACATGGTAATTAATGAAGGTTTCAATAGATTATAATTTCTTGTTGCATGTACTTGTAATTTCTCATTGGAAAAGTCCATTCAAGGGGGTTGACATTAAAAAATCCAACCCTCTACACAGTGTTAGTATCTAATTTTTCTTCTCTTGAATGCCTATACCAATTAATTATCGCAATTGATTAATGTAGCAATATTGAGATTTATCATCTGCAAGTTACAATTTAGTTAAATTAATATCGAAGATTCTGGTCTTTCTTTCTTTTTGAAGAGAGGATGCTTCAAGGGCACCGCAAATGTGGGTGCTATGACGACTCTTCATGATTAGCAAAAGAAATTCACTACGTATGATATTCAAGCAATTGACAAACACTTGTTAGGAATGAATTTTGATGATGATGATGATGATTGTGTGCAAAAAATGCATGCAATTAGATATTTAACATGATGATAGTAAGAAGCACAAAGGAATAGTAACTTGTGAGCAGTGATCTAGGCACAACTACAGAGCGCCATGCTAATAATTTACTTTCTTATGCATGATGAGTATATTCTATAAATACTCCTACAAAATCAAGAGGATGCAATCCCTAGCTCAAAAGAGGAATAAATCTCTATCAAAGGCCCTCTAAATCGAATAGGAGATGTAGTGGACCACCTTACAAACATAGTTCTCCCACATATAGAGAGGAGTTCCTGAGTCATGAAAGAGGAGATTCAAGATCAACACCTTCTACGAAAAACTCTCCTACATGGACGAGAAAGACCGATTATGCAACCCACAGTGAGAGCACAAATTCCTCAATTGATGAGATAACTCCTAAAAGAAGTCTTTTTATATGCTCTCCAAAGCGTAAAATAGACTATAAAAAACTCAATCATAGTTCTTCTTAAGAGGAGTCAAGCAACCATAGGAGATCATCAAGGAGATGAAGATGGGGGACACTCTCTTCATTCTCTTCTCCCTCTCATCATCAAAAAGATCTTATCCTGAATGAGAATGTTATGTCTTAGAAGGCAAGAGGAAGAGAGAATATCTTTGTACCCATCCTTTATGGAAGAGAGCATATTGCATGTAAACATTCAATGGATCCAAGAACGTAACCTTCCTTTTTTTAAAGGAAAGTTATGGTAATACTAAAAAAATCTTGAATTTCATTCATCAATTTGATTCTATTTTTGGTGGAGATAATTTTCCATGGAGCAATCCAAGCTATGCTATGTAGCTCCAAAAGACTGGTAGGTAGTGGTGGAATAGTTTCAAAGCTCAAGGAAAGGCACCAAGGCCACTTGGAAGGAGTGTTGCAGTCAAGCTTTTAAAAGCTATTGTGCTAGCAATGGCATTCGGAGGCAAAGGACAACCCCAAGGGCACCTCCAAAAAATGGCATTTTAGAAAGGATGAACAAAACAATCATGGAGTGAGCACGAAGCATGCGGCTACATGCAAGCCTACCGCTTGAGCTTTGGGCAGAAGCAGTAAGTAATTCTTTGTACTTAATCAACTGGTCACCCTCAATGGCATTGGATGGGGGATTTCCAGAAGAAGCATGGACATGTAAAGTGCCGATGAATTACGCATTTTTCAAAGTGATTGGGTGCAAGGATTTTATGAACATGGATATAAGCATAAGGTCAAAGCTAATGCAAAGTCTGAAAAGTGTTTCTTCATTGGCTATGGAGAAGTTGAATTTGGGTATTGCTTATGAAATCCTGAAGATGGTAAAGTTAGAATTAGGGATGTAATTTTCAACAAAAAAAATATGTACAAAGATTACTTGGAAAGAAAACAATCAAAAGACACAGGTGATGAGTACATGGAGCTTGAGGATAGTGAAGACTAAAGGAGTGAAAATGGTGACAACGTGCAACAACATCAGCCAAATGAGGAGCATCAATCTATGCCCCGAAGATCTAGGAGAGCAAGTAGACCTCAAAAAATATTTGTTCCTTCTTTCAACCATCTCTTGATCTCAAATTCTGGAAAGCCGAAATCATACGAAAAAGCTATGCAACACGAATCCAAAGAAGAATGAATAAAGAGCATGAAAGTGAAAATGGACTCATTACATCGCAACCAAACATGGGAGCTAGTTGAATTTCCTAGAGGTAAGCAAGAACTGCAGAAGAAATGGGTGTACAAGCTAAATGAAGAAGAAGGTGGAAAGAAAAGGTACAAGTGACTTGTGGTAAAAGGGTTTTCTCAAAAGAAAGGTATTGACTTCAATGAAATATATCTCTTGCTATAAAAATGAACTCAATTAGACTTGCCTTAAGCCTTGTGGCTGCTCATGACTTAAATTTTGAGCAAATGGATGTAAATACAACATTCCCTCATGGTGAATTGGAGGAGAAAATTTACATGCTTTAACCAAAGGGGTATGAAGTAAAGGGTAAGGAGAAGATGGTTTGCAGATTAAAGAAGAGCTTGTATGGTCTAAAGCCAACATCAAGATAATGGTGAAGTTTGATCGATTGGATGCTAGATCATGGATTCAAAAGATGCAACTTAGATCATTGTGTCTACACAAAGAATCTGGGAAGTTCATCATCCTAGTGTTGTATGTTGATGACATGCTAATTGCAAAAGCTAATATGCAGGACATCAAAGACCTAAAAGAGGAGCTTTGTAAATCTTTTTCAATGAAAGATTTAGGTGCTACAAAGCGGATACTTGGTATGAAGATATCAAGGGACATGACAAAAAAGACAACAAAGCTATGAAGAGTATTGCATCAAGAAGGTACTAGAAAGGTTTGCAATGCAAGATGCACAGCTGGTTTCTACACCTTTTGCTAGTCACTTTAAACTAACGAAGAATATATGTTCAAAGACACAAGAGGAGATAGCCTATATTTCTAAATTTCCATATGCTGCAGTGGTAAGTTCTCTGATGTATGCTATGGCATGGACAAGGCCATGTATTGCACATGCAGTGGGATTTGTAAGTAGATTCAAGGATAATCCAGGTAAAGAGCACTTGCAAGCTGTGAAGTGGATACTTAGGTATCTAAAAGGGACAACAACAAATTCTTTGTATTTTGGAGGAACTTTTATTTTCTTGCAAGGGTATGCTGATGCAGATATGGCAGGCTACAAAGATATTCAAAGGAGCACTACTATCTATGTCTTTATAACCGGAGGCACAATAGTAAGTTGGGATTCAAAGCTGTAGAAAGTGGTCTCATTTTTACCACGGAAGCAGAATATGTAGCAATGACGGAGGCAAGCAAGGAGATTCAGTGGATTTGCTGATTCTTGGAGGAGCTTGGATACAAGCAAGATAATTGTGTCTTGTACAGTGATAGTCAAAGAGCCAACCATCTTGCAAAGAATTCAGCCTATTACAAGGTATTTGTCTATGTTTAGAATAATTCCAAGATAAGGATACACCACTTTAAGAAGGGAAAATATCTATCTATGATTGCATTGAAAAACATGGAGGTGGAAAAGGTAGATGGAGTAGCTGGTACAAGAGAGAATGGGGCCAATACCAATATTGGGCCTAGGAGAGGGAGATATTAGGGGAATAATGGCCAAGGGCTAAATAGAGCTAATTTCAAATATACCTCATCATCTTTGATGGAAGATAGGTCTATGGCCATTGCATCGACTATTTGCTTCCTCTTCTTTCTTATAAATTCTGCAGGTTATGGTAAGGTTCTCTTGATATCATCAAAATTGACTTTAAGCTTTTGGACTTGATGCAAACTTTGACTGCTATTTGAGCTAGAAATCCTTTCTTCCAGTTGGCTATCCTTGCAGTTCCACTCAGCTAGCCTTCTATGTATGGTGGTTGTTCGATTCTTGGGTGAGGATTCAGATTGCCCTTGAGCATTTCCATCCTTAGGGTAGTGATCTTGTGCTACTAGGTACTTTTTGGATCAGAAGGGAAAGAGCCATTCACAACTATGTGAGTCAGATGCTGACCATTCAAGGGCTCAATTGCTGTATCTAGGTATTAGGATTGATAAGGAAGTTGAGTCATTGGCAAAGAGAAAAGGAGGTGGACCAAATTGGTTATTTTCAAACGAGCAAGAAATCAAGGAGTAGAATCTTGGTTTGAGGAGAGCTCTATGGTTAAGCATCTAAAATCAAAGATAAAGAAAAAAACCAAGAAACTATTTCAAAAATACAAAGATGTGCTTGCTAGAAGCACACAGATCTAAAAGGTATTGATCTAGAGTTCTAATAGCATAGGATACCACTTAAGCCAAACGAGAGACTAGTACAGTTTCACAGATACAAAATGAATCATAACTATGCTAAGAAGGTCAAGGAGGATATTAAAAACCTACTGAAGATAGGATGCATAACAAAGGTAGTGAGTAGTGACTGGCTATTCTTCATAGTGGTTGTGCCAAACAAGATTATGAAGTTGAGGGTGTGTGTTGACTTTTAGAAATTGAATGTCTAGAAAGTTAAGGATCCATTCCCAGTCCCATTCATAAATATGATGCTGGTGAAATGTATAGTTTCATGGATGGCTACAATGGCTATAACTAATTGACAATCTCACCAAAGGATAGAGCATGACAACCTTCATCACTAAATGGGGAGCATTCATGTACTTAGTAATGCCATTCGGATTGTTCAATGCCGTAACTAGTTTTCAATGTTGTATGGTGGAGATTTTCAGTGAATTCCTACATAAAATTTTGGCTATTTTTGCGGATGATTTCATAGTCTTTTCAATAGAGGAAATGGATTTTCTATTTTTGTAAACGGTGTTTGAGAAATGCAAGGAAGAGATGATTTTTTTGAACCCACTTAAGTCAGTTTTTATGGTCTAGAAGGGTCAACTTTCGGGACGTATTGTGTCTACAAATGGTATTGAGATGGTGGTAGAAAAATTTAAGTGTGTGCAATAAGCCTGAGTACCAATGAATGTGTCTAAACATAGTTCATTCCTAGGAGATAAAATTTCTACCATCAATTCATTCATATATCTACAACAAAAGTTCTCCCATTGTATGAATCGATCCAAAAGGGAGTGAAGTTCGTTTGGACCGAACTGTGTGAGCAAGTTTTTTGTGCTTGAAGGAGGCGATCAACAAGAAGCCAATCCTTCATCAACCTTATTCGGGAGGTAAATTTGCATGTGCATGTGGATGCGTCTAGAATGGCGATAGGAGCAATATTGGCCCAACAGCCTTATGGTAAGACAGATTAGTTCAGATGAACGAGGATACTCAATCACCAGAAGGGAAGAACATGGAATGTTTTTATTCAGACTCTACTTACTGGGGAAGCTCGTTTACTTCTATGTAGATCATGAGGCTCTGATTAACAAAGTAATAATTCAGGAAAGACTAATTAGATGGATGATTTTCTTGATGGAGTTTGAGTTTGAGATATTTCACAACATGGATGATTTTCTTGATGGAGTTTGAGTTCAAGATATTTCACAACATGGGTAAGACTCACTATGGTATAGATTTCTATCAAGAAGTACAGAAGAAATCTCAACAACATTGATGAGGGACGACCCACACTACAAGAGGTTGTGTGCACTTGTGACGTTTTTAGCAACGAAAATACATTGGGTTTTTATACTCCCTGGTGCCGCTAAGACCATCGCTAATAGCATCGCTATATAGAGATGGTCATAGCGACGATTGCAGGCCTTTTATAGCGACACTCATAGCGACTTTGCAGAGCCTTATTTAGCGACACTTATAGAGACGCCTGAGAGTAAAATTTTTTGGATGCCCTGCCACCCATTAACCATATTAAACATTTCAATAATAGAGTAAACCTAAATGAATCCAAAATAAGCCCATATTCACCTTTGAAAGAAGGTGCAAGGTATAGACCCAAAGTAGTCACCCACAAGACAATATAACCATTAACTCCATCATGCATAGTATTGTTTGCAGAATAAAGATACAAAATTGACAAAAGTAAATCAATGACAATTGTACTCATCATAGGCAAAATCACTTGATTGTTAAGCTTTGCAAATGTAATAGTTACAACACCATTGTCATTATTGAGAAAATACATGGTTTTCCATTAGTTACAAAAAGACATATACACGTCATCTCATTATACATGCGATGACAAAAGGAAACTAATGCTATCTGGCTACAGCTAGACTGGCGCCGTCTAATCATTGTTACAACACCATTGTCATTATTGAGAAAATACATGGTTTTCCATTAGTTACAAAAAGACATATACACGTCATCTCATTATACATGCTATGACAAAAGGAAACTAATGATATCTGGCTACGGCTAGATTGGCGTCGTCTAATCAGACGTCTCATCGCGTCCAAGCGGTGTATCTGTTGGATTCTACAGAAGAAAACAATAAGACTTTCTGTAAGTATAAACATATAATTTACAAAACAATCTATTTTCTTAGCTTATAATTAAAATACAACAAATGTAAAAGAGTAAAGTGAAATACTACCCATGCCGCCTCGAGAACTCAGAATGTCCATTAAGGCTTTTAAGCCCTTTCTGCCTGCATACTTGCGCTCGTATGATGTGGGGTCACGTCTTGTCATCAATCACTGTTCGAAACATACAAACAATCCATTATGTTAGAATTTAAAAGTACAAATAGACGTAACTACCAAACATAAAGAGCAATGCAAAAACTGTTAAGTATGGAGCCTGATTTACCCTTGTAATTTTCTGTGGTAAAAGCGCACATTTGTAAGGCCCCCATTATGAGGAGAAGCCATTGTGCGTGAAGGAGAATCACTCACCGGAAACCAAAATTTTCACGGACAAGAATCTAGGGCAACTTTAAAGGCCTCGGGGGCGAAGGCCCCTTGACTTTTTTTTCGCCGGAATATTATGGCCGGACGGCGTTCGGAAAGTGGTCGGAAAACCACCGGTCGGTTGGCCGGTGGCCGGTAGTCAATGGCCGAATTCAATGGCCGGTGGTCGAATTCAAAAGCGGACTTGTCTTCTCAAGGACGGCCACACATGGGCGGATTGAAGGGTCTGATTTGGACTTATTCGCACAAGGGCGGCTACACATGGCTGTCTCTCATAAGAGAGGGCAGCCCTTTTGGCCTATAAAAGGAGGCCATTTCTACTCACATTATATAGTGTGTAGTTGATGCAACAAGGTGAGTGTGAGGTGGTGAGAGTGAAGCAAGGAGGGAGCTCCATTAAGGGTATAATCCCTTTGTAAACTACTTCTTGTTTTGAAGTACTAAAGCCATTGAGTGGCTGCTTTCCCGTGGACGTAGCCCACATTGGGTGAACCACGTATATCGTGTGTACTCTCTCTCTCTCTCTACTCTATAATCTCGTGTATATAAATCTGTCTCTCTCCATTAAGTAATCTACTCAATTATCTATTTAGCTACGTCTTATTTCCTAACAACTGGTATCAGAGCAAGGTTTGCTCGTAGCTAAATTATATTAAGGAAAGGATTCCTTGAATTGAGTGGGAGTTATGGCGGAGGAAGGGAAGCTCAAGATTGAGAAGTTCAACGGCAAAAACTACCAACATTGGAAGATGCAGATTGAAGACTATCTCTACCAGAAGGACCTCTATTTGCTACTAGGCGGTCTTGCGAAGAAGCCCGCAACAATGGCAGATGAAGCATGGATTGTCCTTGATCGAAAGGCACTGGGAACAATCCGGTTAAGCTTGGCGTCAACGGTGGCCTTCAATGTTTCAGAGATGAAGACCACGGAGGACTTGATGAAGTCACTTGACGACTTCTACGAGAAACCATCGGCATCCAATAAGGTATTTCTTATGAAGTGCTTGTTCAATCTAAAGATGGCAGAGAATGGTTCAGTTGCAGAACACCTAAATGACTTTAACACAAACATAAGTCAACTTCGATCAGTGAAAATCAATTTCGATGACGAAGTGCGAGCTCTCCTTATACTATCATCTCTACCGGATAGTTGGGACAGCCTTGTGATGGATGTAAGTAATTCTATCTCTGGCACAAATACTCTTAAGTTTGATGATGTTGTGGGTGTTCTCCTAAGCGAGGAAATGCGAAGGAGAAGCACAAGACAATCATCAAGTGTTGCACTATCAGTGGAAACAAGAGGAAGGCTTAAGGAGAGGTTCAAAAACCAAAAGGGTCGTGATCGCTCAAGGCGGAGCAAGTCACGCACAAAGTCAGTTCTTGAATGTTGGAACTGCGGCAAGAAGGGCCACGTCAAGAAGGATTGCTGGTCCAAGAAGAAGAAGGAGACAGAGTCTCAAGACAACAAGCCAACATCGGAGGCCAATGTGGCAGGTAAAGTAGAGCAAGATGCTCTAATTCTCTCATTAGACAATGTGTCTAATTCCTGGATAATAGATTCCGGGGCTTCATTCCATGCGACACCACACAAGCAACATTTCCAAGACTACACCAAAGGTAATTTTGGGTATGTATACTTGGGAGATGATGAAGCTTGTGAGATTGTCGGCAAAGGTACAGTTTCTGTCAAAACTGCTGACGGAAATGAATGGAAGCTTAAAGATGTTAGGCATGTTCCTTTTCTTCGCAAAAATTTGATCTCTACAGGACAATTGGACGATGAAGGTCACAACATTGCATTCGGAAACAAACGGTGGAAGATCTCAAAGGAATCTTTGGTGGTTGCCAAGGTTGAAAAAGTCGGTACACTTTACTTGTGTATTGTTAGCACGCAACCTTCAGCTTGTGCAGCAACTACAGAAGTTGACAGTGCGGTGTGGCACTACCGACTTGGGCATATGAGTGCCAAAGGAATGCAAATCCTTCAAACAAAGAAGCTTCTACCAGGTTTGAAAGAAGTGGACTTAGAGTTCTGTGAAGATTGTGTTTATGGTAAACAAAAGAGGGTAAAATTTCAAAAATCAGGAAATGAAAGAAAAAATAAAAAACTTGAGTTGGTTCATTCTGATGTTTGGGGTCCTGCAAGTACACCATCACTTGGTGGCTCATTGTACTATGTAACATTCATAGACGATGCGACTAGAAAAACATGGGTTTATGTCATGAAGAATAAATCCGATGTATTTTCCATATTTCAAAGGTGGAAAGCCTTTGTGGAGAATGAAACAAGTACCAAGGTTAAATGCCTCAGATCCGACAATGGAGGCGAATATTGCAGCCAAGCTTTTGAAAGCTTTTGTGCTAGCAATGGCATTCGGAGGCAAAGGACAACCCCAAGGACACCTCAACAAAATGGGATTTTGGAAAGGATGAACAGGACAATCATGGAACGAGCACGAAGCATGCGGCTACATGCAGGCCTACCGCTTGAGCTTTGGGCGGAAGCTGTAAGTACGTCTGTGTACTTAATCAATCGGTCACCCTCAACGGCAGTGGATGGGGGAGTTCCAGAAGAGGAATGGATAGGTAAACCGGTGAATTATGCATTTCTCAAAGTGTTTGGGTGTGAAGCTTTCATGCACATAGATAGAAGCCTAAGATCAAAGTTAGATGTAAAGTCCAAAAAGTGTTTCTTCATTGGCTATGGAGAAGGAGACTTTGGGTATCGCCTATGGAATCCTGAAGATGGTAAAATCTTAAGGAGTAGGGATGTAATTTTTAACGAACAAAATATGTACAAAGATTACTTGGAAAGAAAACAAACAAAAGAAACAGGTGATGAGTACATGGAGCTTGAGGACGGTGAAGACTCAAGGACTGCAAACGGTGACAATGTGCAACAACGTCAACAAAATGAGGAGCCTCAACCTATTCCCCGAAGATCTACAAGAGAAAGTAGACTTCAGAAGGATTTGTTCCTTCCTTCAACCATCTCTTGATCTCAGATTCTGGAGAGGCGGAATCATATGAAGAAGCTATGCAACATGAATCCAAAGAAGAATGGACGAAGAGCATGCAAGTGGAGATGGACTCACTACATCACAACCAAACATGGGAGTTGGTTGAGTTGCCTAAAGGTAAGCGGGCACTTCAAAACAAATGGGTGTACAAGCTAAAGGAAGAAGAAGGTGGGAAGAAAAGGTACAAGTCTAAGCTTGTGGTAAAAGGTTTTTCTCAAAATAAAGGTATTGACTTCAATGAAATATTTTCTCCTGTTGTAAAAATGAACTCAATTAGGCTTGTCTTAAGCCTTGTGGCTGCTCATGATCTAAATCTCGAGCAAATGGATGTAAATACGGCATTCCCTCACGGTGACTTAGAGGAGGAAATCTACATGCTTCAACCAAAGGGGTATGAAGTAAAAGGTAAGGAGAAAATGGTTTGCAGATTAAAGAAGAGCTTGTATGGTTTAAAGCAAGCATCAAGACAATGGTACTTGAAGTTTGATCGATGGATGTTGGATCATGGATTCACAAGATGCAACTCGGATCACTGCGTCTACACGGAGAATTTGGGAGATGGGAAACTCATCATCCTAATGTTGTATGTCGATGACATGTTGATTGCAAGTGCTAACATGCAGGACATCAAAGACCTAAAAGAGGAGCTGTCCAAATCTTTTTCAATGAAAGATTTAGGTGCTGCAAAGAGGATACTTGGTATGAAAATATCAAGGGACAGGACAAAGAAGACAATAAAGCTATCTCAAGAAGATTACATCAAGAAGGTACTAGAAAGGTTTGCAATGCAAAATGCAAAACCAGTTTCTACACCTTTGGCTGGTCATTTTAAACTAACGAAGGATATGTGTCCAAAGACACAAGAGGAGATAGCCTATATGTCTAAAGTTCCATATGTTGTAGCGGTAGGTTCTCTAATGTATGCTATGGTCTGGACAAGGCCAGACATTGCACATGCAGTGGGAGTTGTGAGTAGGTTCATGGACAACCCAGGTAAAGAGCATTGGCAAGCTGTGAAGTGGATACTTAGGTATCTAAAAGGGACAACAACAAATGCTTTGTATTTTGGAGGAACTGATATTTTTCTAGAAGGGTATGCTGATGCAGATATGGCAGGTGACAAAGATACTCGAAGGAGCACTACTGGCTATGTGTTCACGGTTGAAGGCACAGCAATAAGCTGTGCTTCAAAGCTGCAGAAAGTGGTTTCACTTTCTACCACGGAAGCAAAGTATGTAGCAATGACGGAGGCAAGCAAAGAAATTCTGTGGCTTCACAGATTCTTAGAAGAGCTTGGATTAAAACAAGACAATTGTGTCTTGTACAGTGATAGCCAAAGCGCTATCCATCTTGCGAAGAACTCAGCCTTTCATTCAAGGACAAAGCACATTGAGGTGAGATATCACTTCATACGCACTCTTTTGGAGGAGGGACAACTAAAGCTAGGAAAGGTGCATACAAGTGAAAATCCTGCAGACA
Source organism: Adiantum capillus-veneris (assembly GCF_014529385.1). Lineage (NCBI taxonomy): Eukaryota > Viridiplantae > Streptophyta > Polypodiopsida > Polypodiales > Pteridaceae > Adiantum > Adiantum capillus-veneris. Next base: position 21,975,070 of record NC_140940.1, on the reverse strand, counting down.
TGTTTACAAAGGTGGTCAAAAAGGAGAAGTTGAGCTTTTGCTCATCTTCAATCGGCATTCAAGGATAAGAAGCCAGAATGGAAAGCAGTCACAGGTTTGGTTTGGAGATCAGTCTCCAAGTGGGAGATTGTTAAGTATGGAGCCTGATTTACCCTTGTAATTTTCTGTGGTAAGGCCCCCATTATGAGGAGAAGCCATCGTGCGTGAAGGAGAATCACTCACCGGAAACCAAACTTTTCATGGACAAGAATCAGGGGCAACTTTAAAGGCCTCGGGGGCGAAGGCCCCTTGACTTTTTTTTCGCCGGAATATTCTTTTTCGCCGGAATATTATGGCCAGACGGCGGCCGGAAAGTGGTCGGAAAACAACCGGTCGGTTGGCCGGTGGCCGGTAGTCAATGGCCGATGGCCGGTGGTCGGAAGTCAATGGCCGGTGGCTGGTGGTCAAATTCAAAAGCGGACTTGTCCTCTCAAGGACGGCCACACATGGGCGGATTGAAGGGTCGGATTTGGACTTATTCGCACAAGGGCGGCTACACATGGCTGTCTCTCATAAGAGAGGGCATCCCTTTTGGCCTATAAAAGGAGGCCATTTCTACACACATTATATAGTGTGAAGTTGATGCAACAAGGTGAGTGTGAGGTGGTGAGAGTGAAGCAAGGCGGGAGCTCCATTAAGGGTATAATCCCTTTGTAAACTACTTCTTGTTTTGAAGTACTAAAGCCATTGAGTGGCTGCTTTCCCGTGGACGTAGCCCACATTGGGTGAACCACGTATATCGTGTGTACTCTCTCTCTCTCTCTCTACTCTATAATCTCGTGTATATAAATCTGTCTCTCTCCATTAAGTAATCTACTCAATTATCTATTTAGCTACGTCTTATTTCCTAACAACTGGTATCAGAGCAAGGTTTTCTCGTAGCTAAATTATATTAAGGAAAGTATTCCTTGAATTGAGTGGGAGGTATGGCGGAGGAAGGGAAGCTCAAGATTGAGAAGCTCAACGGCAAAAACTACCAACATTGGAAGATGCAGATTGAAGACTATCTCTACCAGAAGAACCTCTATTTGCTACTAGGAGGTCTTGCGAAGAAGCCCGCAACAATGGCAGATGAAGCATGGATTGTCCTTGATCGAAAGGCACTGGGAACAATCCGGTTAAGCTTGGCGTCAACGGTGGCCTTTAATGTTTCAGAGATGAAGACCACGGAGGACTTGATGAAGTCACTTGACGACTTCTACGAGAAACTATCTGCATCCAATAAGGTATTTCTTATGAAGCGCTTGTTCAATCTAAAGATGGCAGAGAATGGTTCAGTTGCAGAACACCTAAATGACTTTAACACAAACATAAGTCAACTTCGATCAGTGAAAATCAATTTCGATGACGAAGTGCGAGCTCTCCTTATACTATCATCTCTACCGGATAGTTGGGACAGCCTTGTGATGGATGTAAGTAATTCTATCTCTGGCACAAATACTCTTAAGTTTGATGATGTTGTGGGTGTTCTCCTAAGCGAGGAAATGCGAAGGAGAAGCACAAGACAATCATCAAGTGCTGCACTATCAGTGGAAACAAGAGGAAGGCTTAAGGAGAGGTTCAAAAACCAAAAGGGTCGTGATCGCTCAAGGCGGAGCAAGTCACGCACAAAGTCAGTTCTTGAATGTTGGAACTGCGGCAAGAAGGGCCACGTCAAGAAGGATTGCTGGTCCAAGAAGAAGAAGGAGACAGAGTCTCAAGACAACAAGCCAACATCGGAGGCCAATGTGGCAGGTAAAGTAGAGCAAGATGCTCTAATTCTCTCATTAGACAATGTGTCTGATTCCTGGATAGTAGATTCCGGGGCTTCATTCCATGCGACACCACAGAAGCAACATTTCCAAGACTACACCAAAGGTAATTTTGGGTATGTATACTTTGGAGATGATGAAGCTTGTGAGATTGTTGGCAAAGGTACAGTTTCTGTCAAAACTGCTAACGGAAATGAATGGAAGCTTAAAGATGTTAGGCATGTTCCTTTTCTTCGCAAAAATTTGATCTCTACAGGACAATTGGACGATGAAGGTCACAACATTGCATTCGGAAACAAACGGTGGAAGATCTCAAAGGAATCTTTGGTGGTTGCCAAGGGTGAAAAAGTCGGTACACTTTACTTGTATACTGTTAGCACGCAACCTTCAGCTTGTGCAGCAACTACAGAAGTTGACAGTGCGGTGTGGCACTACCGACTTGGGCATATGAGTGCCAAAGGAATGCAAATCCTTCAAACAAAGAAGCTTCTACCAGGTTTGAAAGAAGTGGACTTAGAGTTCTGTGAAGATTGTGCTTATGGTAAACAAAAGAGGGTAAAATTTCAAAAATCAGGAAATGAAAGAAAAAATAAAAAACTTGAGTTGGTTCATTCTGATGTTTGGGGTCCTGCAAGTACACCATCACTTGGTGGCTAATTGTACTATGTAACATTCATAGACGATGCGACTAGAAAAACATGGGTTTATGTCATGAAGAATAAATCCGATGTATTTTCCATATTTCAAAGGTGGAAAGCCTTTGTGGAGAATGAAACAAGTACCAAGGTTAAATGCCTCAGATCCGACAATGGAGGCGAATATTGCAGCCAAGCTTTTGAAAGCTTTTGTGCTAGCAATGGCATTCGGAGGCAAAGGACAACCCCAAGGACACCTCAACAAAATGGGATTTTGGAAAGGATGAACAGGACAATCATGGAACGAGCACGAAGCATGCGGCTACATGCAGGCCTACCGCTTGAGCTTTGGGCGGAAGCTGTAAGTACGTCTGTGTACTTAATCAATCGGTCACCCTCAACGGCATTGGATGGGGGAGTTCCAGAAGAGGCATGGATAGGTAAACCGGTGAATTATGCATTTCTCAAAGTGTTTGGGTGTGAGGCTTTCATGCACATAGATAGAAGCCTAAGATCAAAGTTAGATGCAAAGTCCAAAAAGTGTTTCTTCATTGGCTATGGAGAAGGAGACTTTGGGTATCGCCTATGGAATCCTGAAGATGGTAAAATCTTAAGGAGTAGGGATGTAATTTTTAACGAACAAAATATGTACAAAGATTACTTGGAAAGAAAACAAACAAAAGAAACAGGTGATGAGTACATGGAGCTTGAGGACGGTGAAGACTCAAGGATTGCAAACGGTGACAATGTGCAACAACGTCAACAAAATGAGGAGCCTCAACCTATTCCCCGAAGATCTACAAGAGCAAGTAGACCTCCAGAAAGATTTGTTCCTTCCTTCAACCATCTCTTGATCTCAGATTCTGGAGAGCCAGAATCATATGAAGAAGCTATGCAACATGAATCCAAAGAAGAATGGACGAAGATGATACAAGTGGAGATGGACTCACTACATCACAACCAAACATGGGAGTTGGTTGAGTTGCCTAAAGGTAAGCGGGCACTTCAAAACAAATGGGTGTACAAGCTAAAGGAAGAAGAAGGTGGGAAGAAAAGGTACAAGGCTAGGCTTGTGGTAAAAGGTTTTTCTCAAAATAAAGGTATTGACTTCAATGAAATATTTTCTCCTGTTGTAAAAATGAACTCAATTAGGCTTGTCTTAAGCCTTGTGGCTGCTCATGATCTAAATCTCGAGCAAATGGATTTAAATACGGCATTCCCTCACGGTGACTTAGAGGAGGAAATCTACATGCTTCAACCAAAGGGGTATGAAGTAAAAGGTAAGGAGAAAATGGTTTGCAGATTAAAGAAGAGCTTGTATGGTTTAAAGCAAGCATCAAGAAAATGGTACTTGAAGTTTGATCGATGGATGTTGGATCATGGATTCACAAGATGAAACTCGGATCACTGGGTCTACACGGAGAATTTGGGAGATGGGAAACTCATCATCCTAATGTTGTATGTTGATGACATGTTGATTGCAAGTGCTAACATGCAGGACATCAAAGACCTAAAAGAGGAGTTGTCCAAATCTTTTTCAATGAAAGATTTAGGTGCTGCAAAGAGGATACTTGGTATGAAAATATCAAGGGACAAGACGAAGAAGACAATAAAGCTATCTCAAGAAGATTACATCAAGAAGTTACTAGAAAGGTTTGCAATGCAAAATGCAAAACCAGTTTCTACACCTTTGGCTGGTCATTTTAAACTAACGAAGGATATGTGTCCAAAGACACAAGAGGAGATAGCCTATATGTCTAAAGTTCCATATGTTGCAGCGGTAGGTTCTCTAATGTATGCTATGGTCTGGACAAGGCCAGACATTGCACATGCAGTGGGAGTTGTGAGTAGGTTCATGGACAACCCAGGTAAAGAGCATTGGCAAGCTGTGAAGTGGATACTTAGGTATCTAAAAGGGACAACAACAAATGCTTTGTATTTTGGAGGAACTGATATTTTTCTAAAAGGGTATGCTGATGCAGATATGGCAGGTGACAAAGAGACTCGAAGGAGCACTACTGGCTATGTGTTCACGGTTGAAGGCACAGCAATAAGCTGTGCTTCAAAGCTGCAGAAAGTGGTTTCACTTTCTACCACGGAAGCAAAGTATGTAGCAATGACGGAGGCAAGCAAAGAAATTCTGTGGCTTCACAGATTCTTAGAAGAGCTTGGATTAAAACAAGACAATTGTGTCTTGTACAGTGATAGCCAAAGCGCTATCCATCTTGCGAAGAACTCAGCCTTTCATTCAAGGACATTAAAGCACATTGAGGTGAGATATCACTTCATACACACTCTTTTGGAAGAGGGACAACTAAAGCTAGGAAAGGTGCATACAAGTGAAAATCCTGCAGACATGTTTACAAAGGTGGTCAACAAGGAGAAGTTGAGATTTTGCTCATCTTCAATCGGCATTCAAGGATAAGAAGCCAGAATGGAAAGCAGTCACAGGTTTGGTTTGGAGATCAGTCTCCAAGTGGGAGATTGTTAAGCATGGAGCCTGATTTACCCTTGTAATTTTCTTTGGTAAAAGTGCACATTTGTAAGGCCCCCATTATGAGGAGAAGCCATCGTGCGTGAAGGAGAATCACTCACCGGAAACCAAAATTTTCACGGACAAGAATCATGGGCAACTTTAAAGGCCTTGGGGGCGGAAGCCCGCGAGACTTTTTTTTTCGCCGGAATATTATGGCCGGCCGGCGGCCGGAAAGTGGTCGGAAAACAACCGGTCGGTTGGCCGGTGGCCGGTAGTCAATGGCCGATGGCCAGTGGTCGAAAGTCAATGGCCGGTGGCCGGTGGCCGAATTCAATTGCCGGTGGCCGAATTCAAAAGCGGACTTGTCTTCTCAAGGGCGGCCACACATGGACGGATTGAAGGGTCCGATTTGGACTTATTCGCACAAGGGCGGCTACACATGGCTGTCTCTCATAAGAGAGGGCATCCCTTTTGGCCTATAAAAGGAGGCCATTTCTACACACATTATATAGTGTGAAGTTGATGCAACAAGGTGAGTGTGAGGTGGTGAGAGTGAAGCAAAGCGGGAGCTCCATTAAGGGTATAATCCCTTTGTAAACTACTTCTTGTTTTGAAGTACTAAAGCCATTGAGTGGCTGCTTTCCCGTGGACGTAGCCCACATTGGGTGAACCACGTATATCGTGTGTACTCTCTCTCTCTCTCTACTCTATAATCTCGTGTATATAAATCTGTCTCTCTCCATTAAGTAATCTACTCAATTATCTATTTAGCTACGTCTTATTTCCTAACAAAAACACTTATAAAATCGGCCTCAAATGATGCCCACCCACCGCCGCTCCCCAAGTGGTGCGAGCTCCCTGCCTCTACTCGCGCTTTGGCTATCTCCTTTTGTTGCTTGCACTTGTCAGGATTCTCGCACGCTGCTCACATCGCATTCTTCCAATCTTCTTTTGCCAGCTAATCTGGTCTATTCCACCCATGCTTTATTGCTTTTTGTACTTCAAAACGCTTGTGCTTGCAGTATATGCGCATCCAAACCTTCATCAGGTCTTCATTGAAGCGCTCATTCCGACTTGACACAGGAAACTCATAATGCAGGTGTTTAGAACTTCACTCCAGGTGTTTAGTATGTAGTGTCTAAACACCTGAGAGCCAAGACCGCGCATGTGCGTGATCACCTTCTTGCCTTCGTCATCCAAGATGATATCGCTGCTGATGTCGACGAAGTACGGCAAGCGCTCTCGCCTGTGACGCGTGAACCTCGGTGTCTTGGCAGGGGTCTCTAGCGGCATCTCAATGGGGGTACCGACGTCAGGTGTCTCCACTGGAGTCTGGGCCGTGAAGCCGGGAGTGTCTACTGGGGTGACTCCCGGAGGAGTAGCTAGTGGTTTGTAGCTAGGATAGGCCAATAGCCGTGCAAAACCTGGTGTAGATGGAGATGCCATGTCTGATATGGGGGCGGGCAAAGAAGGGGAGGTAAGGAGCCTCGTCAAACACGAGGCAGTGTCAAGGAATCAACGATGGCATCCCCATAGCAACCACCGCCGCCACCACTAGAGCGTCACTACCTAGACGAGTGTATAGATTGTGTTGTCAACATCGAAGCGACGGGATTGTGTAGAATGACGGGATGGTGCTCCAGAGCGATGAAGCTCCTCGTACCACCTCCACTGCTGGGGTGACAAAGAAGAGATAAACTCATCATCATCCATACCTGCATTAAACACACGAATATTGAATCTTAATATTAAATGAATGGAGAAGAAAACATGGACAAGGAGAGAGAGAGAGAGAGAGAGGACTCATAAAGGGGGAGGGATTCCTGTGTAGAGATATTTCATTGAAGTTCTTGTGGATTTGTGAAGCACTGCTCTTTGGTTGCGATGGAGACTGAAGCTGCAATCACGAAGGAGGTGATCTGTCTCTTCTCATAGATGCTGCTCGCCCCTCCACTAGATCTAGTTGATCGGGTTAAAGAGACGCTAAGAAGCAGTAGTAGTGCTTCTTAACGTCTCTTTAATCCGATCAACTAGATCTAGTGGAGGAACGAGCATCATCTATAAGCAGATACAAATCACCTCCTTTGCGATTGTAACCTCAGTCTCCATCACACTCGGAGTACAGTGCTCGTTGATAGACAGCTTTTGGCGTGTACAAAGTAGCGTTTATATGCATGGTCATATGTACAAAAAGATGTAAATACATGCATTCGGGAGCTTTGCAAAGTGATTTCAAGTTCAAAAAAAGGTGCAACGTGTGCACATTGTAAATATGCGTGCTTGCGTGTCGACAGCCGAGCATACGTACATGACTGGATAGGGTATCGGGGCCTTGGATATGGTTCTAGGTGGCTTATTTTGGCTCTAGAAAATGTGTTTGAGATTTATAGAATTTAAATAATGCAAGTGACAAGTGTGGGTACTCTCATCCCGCTCGAGAAGTTTGACACATGCGGTAACTGTCTATTTGCGGCGCCTGATCTGCGGTGATACGTGCATCGCCCTAGAAGTGGTAAAAAACGGAATGTAGGGATGTGGAAATGTGCTTTGGGTATCGAGGATCAAGCGTGAGAAATTTGGTGAATTTTGGAGTCTGTTTGGGGTTTTTCCTGCGAAAAATGCCCGTCGGGGGTCAAAACTGGCCAAAAATGGGCCAAAAAAGGTCAACAAATGGTCAAAAAAGAGGTGAAATGGCTTAAAATTTCCAGATCACTGATGGTGCCGTGATGGTTTAGGATGAGGGAGGACTTTTGAAGAGGAATATCAACACTTTCACCCCTCTATGTGTGGGAGGGAGCAGGGTTCCTGTAGGTGGTCTAGTGCAGTCCCGTTGCGTTCGCGTCCTGTTTTCGAGTGTGTGGAGGAGTGAATGAGAGCTTTGTCTCTTCAATTTTGCACTTGGGAGAGTCTATGGAAGTTCTGAGGTTTCCATGGATGTGTGTATGCAAGGAATTGAGGGAAGAAGGTGCGGCGTTCTACAAGACTATTTGACCCTGTATCGGTGCCATTAGGGTTGGCGCTACTCCAAAGAGTCCAACAGAGTGGAGTTTGGTGAAGTTTTTGCAATGGTTTGAGAGTGGCCTTTTGTGGCTGGATTTTTTGGGTTTTTGATGGTTTTTTTTGTATATTTTGGTCACCATCAAGTGTGACTTCAAGTGTTGATCACCTCGACTCACCTTGTAGTGTCTGCGGGCAGGCAAGGGATTGTAGGTCGAGGCATTTGGAGTTTGAATTGAGCTTGTGGGTAGATTTTTTAGGGAGCTTTTGAGTGGTAGTGAGTGAGGTGAGAAATTCAAGTAAATTCCTTGTGTTGTGTTGAGTTGTCTGGGTGTGTGAGTGTGCGCACGACATCTTTTTCTCCATCATCCTTTGGCGATCCTGCTGGGGAGCGGAAATTTTCCGGTTATGCACCCAGGTGGAGCGGTGAAGTTCGAGATTTATTGAAGAAAAGTGGTGGTTTGGTTGAGGTGAAAGACTTCAAATTTTGTAGAATTACTCACGCAAGGGAGAAGCAACTTCAAAGGGATGGCGTATAGTCGGCGAGTGTTTACAAGGAAGGAGGATGTGAAGGATTGGATTGCGGACTTCGAGTGGCATACGCTTGGTATGCACATTGTGAATGACGAATCCAAGATTCATGTATTTCCTCTTGCACTCAAAGGAGAATCTCGGGAGTGGTTTGAAGGTTTATAGGAAGAAAAAAAGCAAACATGGGAGCAGGTGAAGCTGGCAATTTTTGACAGGTTTGGAAAGAAACTAACCGCAACAGAAGCGACAACAAAATTGAGAGGTTTGCAGCAAGATGTTCATTCTAACTTTAAAGAGTTTTTGCAACACTTCAAGGGGCTTTGGGTTCAATTAGAGGCGGCATCCCAAGTACCTCCAGGGGATTTCTTTAAAGTACGTCAGTTTATGGATTGTCTCCATCCAAGTGTAAGGGAGAAGGTCGATCAAGATGAGCCTGCTACATTTGAAAGAGCTGTGGAAATTGCCGAAGCCAAGAGCAAGAAGATCAAGAGAAGGTGGGAGCAAGGCCTGACACATACTGAGCCAGTTGTGGTGCAACCAATGGTCCCTGTGACAACGGATGATAGAGTGGAGCGAGCGGTTCAAGGTCCAGATCCCGTTATGGCCCGGGTTTTGCATGATCTTGCTGACCAGTTGCAAGAATTAAGAATTAACATAATGAATAGGAACCAAAGAGTGGAACGGTCAGCTGGGAGAGGCAGGGGACGAAGGTACAAGGTAGATGCTAAAATTGTGAAGAAGAGGGTCATTACGCCCATGATTGTTCTGAACCACCAAAAGAGAGAGGAGGGATATACCCCCTATATGGACGTGGTCGAGGAAGAATATAAGAAAATCATCAAGAATGGGCACCAGAAGCACTGTCGCCGCAACAACAACCGCAACCGTTGCCTGCAAATGGAGAAGGTAGGGCTATTAACATCATTACCCCTGAGCATCAAGATGTGGATGTTTTGGCCAATAAGAGAGCTAGGCATGATAGGGAGAAAAAGACAGAAGAAGAGAGGGAAACAAGAGCAAGGAAAGGAAAGGCTAAGGTAGAAGACAAACCAGAAAGTAGTAAGAGATGGCGAAGAAGGAAAATTGGTCCAAAGGACTACCTCCTTGGCCAAGGTGTTGAAGACTATGATATTGTCGACGACATATGAAATCAAAAGTCAAATATATCTTTTGGTCAATTGGTGGCTTTGAACGCTAAATTGAGGAGGCAGTGGACCAAGTGTGTGAGTACGCGGCTCCCTTCCAAGAAGGAAAAGAATCAAAGCATGGTGTCATCTTTGAGGGTTGGTCACCCAGTGGATATGGTGCCAATAGTTGAAGCTATGCTGGGAAAGAATACGGAGGTGCAAGCATATGTGGATGGTGGTGCCCAGGTGTGTGTCATGACCGAGGCTATCATGAAGGAAGCAGGCGTTAAGATGTCAGTGAATGCTTCGATCCGTATGAGGATGGCCAACCACAAAAAGGCAAGGTGTCTTGGAATAGCTGAAGATGTGAAGATAAAAGTCTTGGGGATTGAGTGCTTGGTTGATTGCTACGTGATGCAAGCAGGTGAGAATGCGTATCCAATCATTTTAGGGAGGCCATGGCTTATAACCCTTGGTGCTAAGCAGGATTGGGGCACGGGCTTGATCACCATCCCGGACAAAGAGAAAGGAAGGACCATTGTCTACAACATGAAGACACACGAGAGTCGTACACAGCCCCTAGTGGAGATGCAAGATACGGACTCGATGGAAACCACATCATACGATAGTGATGCTTCGTCTACATCATCAGAAGAAAGTGTAGAGGAAGGCTTGATGCAATTATGTCCTGATCTTTTTGGGATAAGTGTTGAAAAGGAAGCATCGATGTATGATGTGAAGGTCAAGGAGGAGAAGGATAGTCCAAAAGCAATTGTAGATCCTACCAAAGTGAATGTAAGGAGCATGCTAGGAGAGGACTTGACAGAAAAAGAAGAAAAGGAGTATGAAGACATGTTCAAGGAGTTTCCAAAGCTATTCGCCACTGAATATACAGAGTTGCAAGGAGCTAAAGGAGTCGAGCATAGAATCAATCTAAAAGAAGGTGCCAAGCCAAAGGTTCAAAAGCTTAGGAGATTGGGGGTCATTCATGAGAAGGAAATTCATGAAGAGGTGACGAAGCTTTTGGAAGCAGATTTCATCTTTTGAGTGGAGGAATCCGAATGGGTCTCTCCACTTGTTATTGTGCCCAAGAAGAACGGAAGATTTAGGATATGTGTCGATTTCAAACCTTTGAATGCTGCCACAAAAAGGAATCATTATCCACTACCCTTTCTAGATGAAATCCTCAATCAGGTTGCAAGTCATGAACGTTACTCAATCATGGATGGATTTTTTGGCTACTTTCAGATCTTGATAGCGATTGAAGATCGATTTCAGATCTTGATAGCGATTGAAGATCGATTGAAGACGACCTTCATTACTCCTTGGGGTTGTTTTGCCTACAAAAGAATGACTCTTGGGCTGGTTAATGCATATGCTACCTTCCAAGGATGGATGAATAGAGTGTTTGGTCCCTACTTGGGTAAGTTCATTCGCGTTTTCATGAATGAAATTGGGTGTTATAGCTCAAGGGTCACACATTTGGAGAAGTTGAGGTTGAGTTTTGAAAGGCTTCAACAAGAGGGTGGGCAACTCAACCCAAAGAAGTGTAAGTTTGCTCATGCCAGAGTCCATTTTCTAGGACATGTGGTTTCCCAAAATGGAATAGAAGCTCACCCAGAGAAAGTTAAGGCTTTATTGCGTATGGATCCGCCTAGCAACACAAAGGATTTGGCATCATTTCTGCATAAGCTCAGGTACTTGTTACGTTTTTTCTGGATGCTATGTCAGTATGTGTATCCTCTCCAGAAATTGAGTCAAAGAGTTCAAGGGTTTGAGTGGAATGAAGACATGCAATAGGCTTTTTGATGGCATCAAGGAGGTATTGTGTGCTTTACCAACAGTGAGTTGTTGGACGGATACGCCGCGACGGATGTCAACATAGCGAGAACTCACCTAACATATAATGTAAACTGAGGACGGAGCTCGACCTGCAGGCGCGTGGAAGCAAGCAAAGGGTGTCAACCTCTACTCAACCAACTAATGACTACTTCCTACAGAGATATCAAATCTACATGCCATCGGTTCTGTGAATGTGAGAGTCTCCTATGATGCTACCGCAAGCCAAAATCCCATTAGACGTTCTCGAAACGTTACGAAACTTGAGGGATATTCTATCAACACCAATAGGCCACTCTCCCTAAGGTCAGTGACCAAAAAAACCTACCCAATACCCTCCGTGCAGAAAACGCGTAGGATGTCTGGCCGGTTTTTACAGGTCGACGTTTTCGAAAACTAAAGTGCCTAATGTGTAGCTCTACTCGCTCTGATCGCGTGGATATGTTGAAATGCAAAAACGGACAACATTTACTCACCGAAACTCCAAAAGTAGCTCGCAGGTGAATCTGCCAAAACACAGACGAACGCGCGTGATGTAAGCATCAACGCGTAGCTCTCCTCGTGGGCAACACACTGCTGCTCTCCGTTTGCAATTCTGACCACCGTAGCTCCTGTAGCACACACACACACAATCTCTCACTCTCTCGCAGTCTCCCAACGACACAGAAGATCAGATTAGTAGAAGTCTCCTTACAAAGGTTTAGGTTTTGGCTTATACACTAAGCCTTAGAAAACCTAATGTCCGACCAAAATGACCTTATTTGTCCCTAGGCTTCTATAGAGCTTAATTATAACACCGTGAGCTGGCTTTGCTCATCCAAAAAGCATTTGTGGCCTAAATAAAATTGCCGACTTAAAATATGAAGCTCCCGTAACATTACAAAGGTGGCCGTAATGGCTCAAAATAATAATATCGGGATATTCGATGATGTCCATGAGCTTGTATCTTCACATTACAGCATCCATCTTTGTCTTCATCACTTCATTAGCATCTTTATTTGGAATCTTTAGAGAATCTTTGAGGAATCTTTATGGAATCTTTGTGGAAGCGTTGTTGAAAGGTTGACCTTTCAACACTCTCCCCCTCTGCAGTCTTGTCATTCCCAACAAGACCCTATGTCTGCAGTGGCCTTGGCAAGTGCTTCATGTTTTGGTGTTGGTTTAATCTTTTGTTGTTGCAATTGCTTCTACCAGATGCTTTGTATGTTGTAGAGGTACCGTTTTCTTGTACATGTAGTGTAGTTGAAGCCATAGCTCTCCCCCTCTGATTGGTTGTTGTAGCGTGAATAAGTCGAGTGAGGTTTGTTGTTGCAGCAAGTCTTTATCTTGGCAACTCTGTATTGTTTGTTCTTTGGGTGTCATCCTGCATGTGTACCTATAAACTTGAAGCCTTTTTAAATTGTTTCTGGGCCGCTCCCCTTGGATCCTATAGTTGATGAGCATGTAGTTGTTTGGGGATGTCGTTGGTCTGCTTTTCTGTGTTTTCATAAGAAAAATAGTAAAAATAAAATATGGCGTATATTACAAAATGAAGGTCTTGGATACCTGGATAAGACTAAAGGGAAAAACTCAGTGGGAAAAAAATGTCTTTAGTCACCATTAAATGTTAGGCTATATGTACTTATGTTTGATGTAACCGAGTTTTGTTGAGTTAAAGTACTTATGGCCGTATGGCTACTATTATTGACTTGATATCCATTGAATAAGTGTTAGTAGCTTCAAGTCAGAGTCGTTGTTGTTGAGAAAATGCTTATGAAACCTGTTATCGCTTCGTCATCGTCATTTTGTTGTGTAAGTGCATGGGTGGAACACAAATCGTGTCAAATGCAAACGTCCAATGATGGGACATTATACATGCTTGCACAAATAGATGCATGGGAAACAATATGCGGTGCGAGAGGAGTTTGAATGGGTGCTTCCAGGAGTGAACGTAGCTAGAGAAGCAAAAATTTATTTCACTTCAAGAGCTGTCGTTACTCACAAGAAGGGCTATTGATGCTCGAGGTTTTTTCACTCTCCTCATTGTTTTCATGTGCGTGAGTGTTTTTTGGACTACGCCGCCAGTCCACCAATTAAAATAATAGACTTCGACTCTTATGCTCACCTATCCAGCATGAGCGACCCCCTTTTACAATATGCTCAACTCTTCCAGCTTGAGCTATAATATAAATATCTAGACTCATAGTCCACAAAAAATATTAAGACATGAAGCTTGGGTCTGACGCTTGCTCATTTAGTGGTTCAGCTGCCCGAATCTTGACTCTTATGCCTTGATTTTTATGGCGACTTGACTTACTCTCGGGAGCTTTCGACCAAGAATAGGTTTTGCAATTCAAAACTCCCATCCTCGAAGAGAGGATTTGTAAAGGACCATGCTGGCAATATTGGTTTCTTTTGCCATACCTGGGTGACCTTGGTTGTCAAAATTTCTTTTTGTTGTTGTTGGTCCCTTGGTTGAGAAGATTGGCTCACTCCATTCCCCGTAACACTTTGTCTATCATGTCTTGACATTTCTTGAGAGCTAGAGATGACTTCAATCTTCTTCGTTACGTGTTGTTCTTTTGGCACCCATTTGTATCTACATCGTGTGATTAGCGTGTCTTTGCAGATATCCTTTGCCTGGACTGTGACATTGTCCTTGATTTTGCCTTCTGTGAAATTGCGATTATTTTCAACCTGAAGTCGTTTTCTTGAAGAATGTTTACCTGGCATCTTTGGTAGCTAGATTCTCCGATTTCCTTGATAGTAACCTTGTGCTTGAAGAATTCTAGATTTCACTTCCCATGATGTTTTTGATGTCGTATTGAGATGTACAAGAGTGCCATTTTTGGGATTATTTACCGATGAAGTCCTATGTTGGTATGAAGGCTAGCTGGATTTGAAATTTCATGCATACCTTTGGCAAGCCTTGTTGGTTGGTCTCCTTTGGCGGTATAAATATGAGCTTTGTTGCTTTTGGGGATGCTTTTTGAAACCTTTATCCACCACATAAGCCAAGGTCTGTGGTTTGGTAACCAAAGTTTCTTTTGACCCTCATAATAGCCTTGCTCTGCTAAGTTGTAGTGGGAGGCTATCCATCCCATGTGTTTACCTTTCGTCAATTCGCTAGGATCATTTATCCATATTGGGTCCTTGACCTTTATTTCTTCAGTTTTAATGTAGACCGTTGAAAACCTTTGGCGGTTGTGATCTCGTAGTGTAGGGTATCTCCGTTGAAAGATTTTCTTTGGAGTCTGTCTTTTATGTGGAAGCATGTGGTCAGTTGATGTCGAAGCTCTGTCTTGAACTTTTCAGGGCTGGATTGAAGACTCTGATTTAAGGGTCTGCTTCTGTTGGTAGGACATTTGTGGGCTCATATTGGCTTTGCCTTTGTCAGAAGCCGATAATCTTGGAGCAGTAGTAGGATGGATTTCTTGAGAGCTAGTCGTGATGACCATTGTTGAAAATTCAGGTTCTTCTGCCAATGTTTTTGCCCAGTGCTTGGAAAAAATTAAATGTGTACTCATTTTGGAGGAATCCACCACTAGGAATTTGTCTTTGATTACCTTTGACCGTAGTGTAAGGGTAGCTTTTGAAATCCCTAAACTTGTGACGGCTATTCCATGTGATATAGGAACCTGTACCTGAATTGCATACAGTTCTGGCTTACCTAGAAGTAACCACAGCCCATAAGACATGACATTAGTCGTGGTAGTGCAATCTATCTCTGATGTAAAGTTGAATTTCAATTTCTCATACACATCCAACAAGAATTTAATCTTCTTGTTGGCTTCCAAGTAGCTGATGTCCTCGTTGCTTCCGATACTTTTCTTGGACTTTTGTACCTTGAAGGCTTTGTCATCCTCTTGTATGTTGAACTTCTTTGTCATTTGACTGGTTGTAGCATGTCCCAAGTGCTTACTATCTTCTACTGTAGCTGCTTGTTGGTGTTCATTGCTAGTTTCTGACTGTGATGCCTTGATTCTTGATTTCAAAAGCTCTCTATCAGTGTTTACTTCTTCTAACACTTGAAGGTCATTCAATGGTGACTTTTCTTCTTGGAAATGTTTTGAAGCTTGTGTAGCAAGATGTTGAGGTTGACTCTCTTCTTCTGATGCAATGGTCGCCGTGGCCTTTGGTTTCCATTGTTCCATGGGTTTTTGTAGAGTCTCTTCTCAAAAATATTCTTTCATATCCTATATTGCTTGTCCTTGGTAGTCAATCTTGGACTCAGTCATTGCCTGTTCTTCTGTGCATTCTATGTCTTCAGTTACATCTTCTTTTAGCTTCTCATACTCTTTGATTTGTTCAATCACCAATGAAGAGTCCACAATAGAGAATTTATTTGGTAGACTTTCAACTTCATCCATTGATTCTATTTGCATGTCTTCCACTTGTGACATTGATTCTATTTGCATGTCTTCCACTTGTGACATTGATTCTTTTTGCATGTCTTCCACTTGTGACATGGCACTAAGATTTTTTGTTACCTCTGCCACCTCTTCTTGTGTTGGCTCACTATCGTCAGAATCTTGGCTTCTTTTGCTCTCGAACCTTGAACTACGAGCTTCATCTTCATCACCTTGTGGATGCTTTGACTTTTCCTCACTGAGGTTCCTTAAACGATCTTGAATCAACTGATTCAATTGATCATTTTTGAAAGTGTGATTCTCTATGATAATGCCACATTGACACCCTTGACTTCAAGCAACTGTGTCTTGAGCCTATCTTTTGTGCTTTGCGACAAGATCTGCTTCTTTTTCGGAGATCTTGTTGGGGATTCTTTCTTCCGTTCCTTTGTTGTCACTGTCTGAACTTTGCTTTTGGCTTGTTGCTTCTTCTTTTCCATGTAGAGCTTTGCTGGGCAATCCTTCACTAAATGACCAATGGCACATTGGTCGCAATATGTTGTTATCTCAACATGTGCACCCTTTGGACGAGGCAGCTCTCCATAATACTACTGATAATGGTTTCCTGTGGTATCTAGATACAGATATGAACTCTTCTTTGCATGCATGAACCTGTAGATTACGACTGACTTAGGTGTATCCACTGGCTTTGTCTCTTTATCCTTCATCTTCTTGTCCTTGAGAAGCTGAAAATAGCTTCCATTATTTCTTGCATACAAAATCAAATCACTATCCATGCTTTCTAGCAGTTGTAATGCTAATTCTTCCATTAGTATATGGTCTTTGATGTGGGGCTTCTACATATCCTTAGGGCTATGTTTTCGAGTTGATTTTGGCGAGTTCTGCACCGAGGTTGAAGATTGAACCGAATCTTTGTTTTCCGTTTCCCTTGATGGTGCTTTTGGACGGGGTCCAAGTATGTGACTTACAGGTTGCCCACAATTGCTAAACTCATCCATATTTTTCACATCGGCTATTTCATAGTGCCTATCGTATTTGTCGACCACAATGACATCTTGACCTGACCTTTTACATTGGGCATTTTGAATTTCCAGTGGTCTCTCCTCCGGCTCGGCATCCAAATGCTTCTTGAAATTCCACTTGGACTCCTGAAAAGGACACTGCTTCTTGTAAAGCTGGACTTCTTAATCCCACTCTTGAAGATATAGGATCTCTTTGTTGAGTTTGAACTCCCCCCATCCGAGAGGGTTCCATATCTGATGTTGGCATCTCTTTAATGCCTGATGATATGACTTCTTGTGCTTTGTTAAGTAGCTCTTGAGACCGAGCTAGTTCTTTTTGAAGTTGTGCTATCTTCATAGGGGGTACTTCCGACGTATTCCCTGTTTGTGCAATTTGGTGTGCTTGTGCTTTTTCTTGTGCTGGTGTCGTGCACGAGACTTGTACCGTGTCTTTCCATGTTGTGCATTGTGTTGTGCCTTGTTGTGTGTCATGTGATTTGTCACTCATTTGTGTAGTGACAACTGTAGGTGTCAATTCTTCCAGGTGCGTAGTTAGAGGTAAACCCACGACAAGATGGTATACATTACCAACTTTAGACATGTAGTCTTCTCCTCTTGAGCCAAACGATTCTGCTGCAAAATAATGATTGTTTTCTACAGGAACTTCATGACTTGTGACAGCCCTGTAGTATCGACCGTCTTCGTCTCCATAGAGAGTACCAATTTTCCGTTTTCCATCTTGTGCTTTGTACAGAAAACTACTTGGAGGATATGTGTAGCTATCTGTAAGTTGATCTTTGTACAAAATTTCTATCTCATTGTCGATGTATTTTCCGTGCCTCATGTAAATTGATCCCAGACAGTCTTCCATGAAATCTGGATGTGGGTGTAGTACATTCTTCGCTGTTTTAACTTCCACATATTGAGATGTCCGAGTTTCCTCTATATCTTTCTTTGTATTGATGTACAAATTCTGATTGACATCCTCATAGCATGGCAGTCCTTTGTAGTGGCCAATCAGATAGATCCAAATTTGCTCTCTTGTAATTTTTGTGGATGTACTTGAAGCTTCATCTCGGCTGGTCTGATTCCTTTGAGATGCCATTGCTTTCGTCTTGACTCCCTTGTTGTACCTGTTCAGTGATAGCTCTAATTGCTTGCCTCAATGATAATAAAAATTATTAGCACCCTTGTGTCGGTTTTTTTCTCTTGAGGTCCTTTAGCTTTTGCGGATTCCCTAATCTCTGAGTTTTCTGAACTAGGCTTTGCTTGAACTTCTTGAACTTCTTAGCTCCCTTGCTTGCTAGGGTTGATACTGACTTGTCTGGCTGCTTGCTTTTCCTAGAGGTTTTTAGCAGGCCTCGATCTAGTGGAAGCACTGTGATAAGTTATGCAACTTACCACTATACTGCAACGACTACTCCCTTTGTAGCAATTCTTGAGTCGAGCTAACCTATGTTCACTTTAGCACACAATCTGCAAAATTCTATTTATCTGGCAAGCTTTTTCACAATGAATGCAAAAATTCTTGATGTGCCTTTGATGGCCACACTTGTTCCGTGGGCTCGGAAGTGACTTTCAAGTTTGCTTTTAGCTGAACTAAACTTAAGCTAGCACAAGAGAATTATGCACAAGTCGCAGTGATTTGCTAGCAAAAATCTTGTGTTAAATTTCTCCAAAACTTGCGACTGTTGTTGCAAAATCAAGAGTCCTTGTGTATGGTCTTACTGCTACCAGATTTGTGTATGGACGCTCAAATTTTACATTAGGCCGTAGTTAACTTTTACACCTTCCCGTGGGTGACCAATGGTTTTCCCAAAAGATAATTTCAATCTGCTAACTTAGCAGTCTTCAAAATCGTGACCGTTTTCACACAATTCTTTCGAACTGTCGGTTTTAGACACACCCGACTTCCGGATGCATTTTGAGGCCTTAAACGATGTTTTTTGCTCTAAGATCTATAGAGTCTCTCTCAGGCTACGTTTTGATATAAAAACTTTTCTGATCCGATACCGTTTGTAAAAGTTATGGCCAAAATAGTGAAATGCAGTTTAGAATGGTCAAAATGAGTCCAAATTCAATTTTAAAAGAAGATTTGGGATCTCTGTGACACTGTGAATACTCTTGTTTGGTCAAAATTACAGTTGGACCCTAAAAATGGCCTAGAGACATCCTACGCGTAGGATGTCTATATGCTCAGAATTGAACAAAATTTGGTCCAGAGACTCCCCTTGAGTTCAGCAACACAATGGTATGCTTAAAATTTTATTTGGACCTAAAAATGGCCTTGAGACATCCTACGCGTAGAATGTCTTTTTGCTCAGAATGACTTGAAATTCTCACCCCAGCTTCTCCTTGATGTGCTGGTCACAGTGGTGTGCTCATAGGTTGGTTTGGAGTCCTAAATCAAGCTGGAGACATCCTACACGGAGGATGTCTAACTGCTCAGATTTTGTCCAAACTTGATCCCAAGATTCTCCTAGTGCTCAACAACCCAATGGTATGCTCAAAAATAAATTTGGCTGCCAATAGGTCAAGATTTGGGTTGCATAAGCTTCTAGTGCACTCCAAGAGTAGGATGTCTGACAATTCTTGTCTTTGCTTGGTAAATAGGCCAAACAAGGTCCAAATTCACTTTTGAAAAAAGTTATGGAATCCTTGAGACACTTAGAACCTCCCTATATGGCCAAAGTAGAATTTTGACCACTTTATGACCCTAGAGACATCCTACGCATAGGATGTCTTTTTGCTCTGTTTCATCTCAAACTTGCACTATAGCTTCCCCTTGATGTGCTAAACTCACGGCTATTTTTACTTTTTGATTTTGACACCAATAGGTTGGTCAAATGATCAAGAATCTGTTCCAAAAGCCTGATGTCTGTTCTGATGAATTCCCAAGTCAAATCAACTCCAAATTGGAACAAATTTGCCTAGGAGGCTTATCTAAGGCTATATGACACCATGGTATGGTCACATTAGAATTCTGGTTTCAGAATTATACAGTAGACATCCTACGCGTAGGATGCTTTCTTGCTCAGAATGAACCCAAACTTGGACCAAAGATTCCCCTAGTCTTCAGCAACCCACTGGTATGCTTAGATTTGAGTTTGGATGTCAAAAGACCCCAAAACTAGCCATTCTTGCCTTTTGTCCGTCCAAAAACGCTAAAGTCTGTTCAATCTTCACTTTCACTGACCCAAATGAGATGAAATTTATCACATGCACTCAATACAACATTTAGAACATGCCTTTGGAGTCATCCTATGGTTTGGTCTCAAAATTAGGCCTTGGACACAATTTGGGTAGGATGTCTGGCAATTCTGGTCTTTCAAATTTAATTTGTCAAATTTGGTCAAATAGGGTAGAACCTACCCTATAAACACACTGGTAACCTTAGATTTTCAAAAAAGTGCTCAGATCACCCTATAGACATCCTACGTGTAGGATGTCTACTGCTTATTTTTTTAGACTAAAGTGTCCCTGGTGCTTCCTTATGCTCTCAGCAAGTGCAAGTATGCTTCACAATTGCAAAAACATGCAAAAATCACTCAATTTAAGCCTTTTCAGAAATTTTATGTTTTCTGACTCCGCCTTTTGGCTTTTGGTCAACAAAAATAGAGAAAAACACTCAAGTCAATATGTTACTAGGGTAAAACCTACCCTCTGAACCCACTGGTAACCTCAGTTTCCCCAAATTCCCTACCAAAAGTACCCTGGAGACATCCTACGCGTAGGATGTCTACTGTCTTAAACTGCAATTTTTTTCTGGCAATAGTATTCCCTATGCTCTGTAGAGCTCTCAGCAATAATCATAGAAACTTTTGGACTTCAAATCAGCTTCCAAACACAATTTACCATCTTTTCTACTTGGCGTTTTCACTTCTTTGATGAGCCTAATCAGCAAATAAGACATGCATAAAGTACTCTAGATCAGCAATCAAGATATCCTACTTACCCTACTCCTACTCATCATGTGAGATGGTGATTTTGATGTCTTGGTTGCTTCCTGGCCTCACACGGACTCTCAAGTCAACCTACCACCACATCTACCACTCCAACTCCTACTCTCTACACCACAATCTACTACTACCTAATACTACCTAAGACGGAAGATCCAGGCTAGACAAACGCTCCCTAGACTCCTCCTACGACCTAGAGAGTCCACCACCCTCTGATCCTATCTACATGTAAAATAGTACTCTGGCAAGCCAGAGGGACCTCTATCCTCAAGGACTAGTCTCGGTCACCTACTTAGGGCCCTCGTCCCCAGCAATGGCGCCAATGTTGGACGGATACGCGGCGACGGACGTCAGCATAGCGAGAACTCACCTAACATATAATGTCAACTGAGGACGGAGCTCGACCCGCAGGCACGTGGAAGCAAGCAAAGGGTGTCAACCTCTACTCGACCGACTAATGACTACTTCCTACACAGATATCAAATCCATGCCATCGGTTATGTGAATGTGAGAGTCTCCTATGGTGCTATCGCAAGCCAAAAGCCCATTAGACGTTCTCGAAACGTTACGAAACTTGAGGGGTATCCTATCAACACCAATAGGCCACTCTCCCTAAGGTCCGTGACCAACAAAACTTACCCAATACCCTCCGTGCAGAAAACGCGTAGGATGTCTGGTCGATTTTTGCAGGTCGACATTTCCGAAAACTAAAGTGCCTAATGTGTAGCTCTACTCGCTCTGATCGCATGGATATGCTGAAATGCAAAAACAGACAACATTTACTCACCGAAACTCCAAAGCTCGCGGGTGAATCTACCAAAACACAGACGGACGCGCGTGATGTAAGCATCAACGCGTAGCTCTCCTCATGGGAAACACACTGCTGCTCTCCGTTTGCGATTCCGACCACTGTAGCTCCTGTAGCACACACACACACACTCTCTCACTCTCTCGCAGTCTCCCAACGATACAGAAGATCAGATTATTAGAAGTCTCCTTACAAAGCTTTAGGTTTTGGCTTATATACTAAGCCTTAGAAAACCTAATGTCCGACCAAAATGACCTTATTTGTCCCTAGTCTTCTATAGAGCTTAATTACAACACCGTGAGTTGGCTTTGCTCATCCAACAAGCATCTATGGCCTAAATACAATTGCCGACTTAAAATATGAAGCTCCTGTATTACAAAAGTGGCCGTAATGGCTCAAAATAATAATAACGGGATATTCGATGATGTCCATGAGCTTGTATCTTCACATTACAGCATCCATCTTCGTCTTCATCACTTCATCATCATCTTTATTTGGAATCTTTAGAGAATCTTTGAGGAATATTTATGGAATATTTGTGGAAGTGTTGTTGAAAGGTTGAATTTTCAACATGAGTCCTCCCGACTTGCAGTCGATTTTCTATGTATCCATTAGTGTGGGGTCAGTAGCTTTTGGGTCGGTTCTCTTACAAAAGCAAGGAAGGAACTTCAAGCCAGTTTATTTTGAGAGCAAGATGAAGAATGTAAGCAAGTTCTCCTACACGAAAATGGAACAGTGGGTATTCGCCTTGGTTCTTGCTTGTCGAAGGTTTAAAACTATTTGTTGACCCAAAAGTTCTATGTGCTCACCACATCGAATCTTTTGCCGGATGTAGTACAACATTTGAAGCCTAGCAAGCGCATCTTAAAGTGGACTTTGGAGCTTCAAGAGTATGAGTTTGAGTTTAAAGTGGATCATTCTGTTAAAGCTTACTTGGCAGACATAGTGGTACATAAGGGGGGGGGGGGGGGGGGGAGCTTCCATCTTACCCAAGGGTTGACAAGGATGATCATGAAGAGGAAGTAGATATTACAAATGCATATACAATGATGTTTGATGGTGCATACAGGAAAGTTCTTTAAAAGGCAAGTGGTGGGGTAGTCATTAAGAACCCAAAAGGCGATGTAATCTTTTCTAGAGCTTACAATCTTGATGAAGCTGAAAGTAGCAATGAGGCCGAGTATCTCACGCTTTTCCTTGGGTTGAAGCAGTGTGTTGAGTTTGGATTGAAGAGGGTCATTGCAAAAGGGGATGCATTGCTAGTCATGAATCACTTGCTTGGTTTGTGGAATGTTAAGAAAGACAATTTGAAGAAGTGGTTCTATGGCATCAAGAAGCTTTTGCATGAGTTTGAGAAGATACAGTTTAAGCATGTTCCTCGTGAGCAGAATAAAGAAGCTGATGAGTTGGCTAGGGAAAAGTTGGATGCCTTGGTAGCTCCTTTGAAGGTCAAGGAAGCCTTGTATGCAGGAAGGGAATCATTTCAAGATGTAGAAGTATTTCTTGGTAAAGGGCAATGTCCAGAGGGCATGTCAAAGGAAGGGAATCATTGCAAGATGTAGAAGTATTTCTTGATAAAGGGCAATGTCCAGAGGGCATGTCAAAGGTTCGGCGTAAGGGAATAGTTGCAAAAGCAAGAAACTATACATTGGTAGGTGAGGATCTCATGCTTTATGGAAAGGATTTCATTTTGAGAAAAGTGCTGTACAAAGAAGAGATAGGCTTGATTTTGGAGCACTGCCATGAAGAAACAGGCCATCAAGGCAAGGATCAGATTGTCTTTCGTGTTTTGAGAGGAGTTTACGGTTGGCCCTCTATGATGAGAGATGTTTGTTTTTGGTGCAAGTCATGCCATTAATGCCAAGTGTTTGCAAATCGAAAGCTTTTGGCTGAGCCTCAGAAAGCTATAATGTCTTTTGATGCATTTGCAAAATGGGGAGTAGATGCTGTAGGTCCAATGCCAAGGACCAACAATGGTAACAAGTATATCCTTGTGGCTGTGGACTATTTGACAAAATGGGTGGAGGCAAAAGCAGTAAAAGATGTAACAGCAGGAAGAGTGGCCTCTTTTTTATATGAACAGGCGTGTTGCAAGTTTGGAGCTCCTATGGTTATCATTTCTGATCATGGACTAGGGTTTAGGGGAAAACATGTTGCTGCTCTCATGGAGAAATTGAAAATTCAGCATAGGCATTCCTTCTCCTTACTACCCACAATGCAATGGATTGGTTGAGAACTGCAATGGTCAAATTGTGAAGATGCTATCAAAGTATGCTAGAGAGCATCCTAAAGAGTGGGACTTGGACTTGGAAAAGTGTTTGTGGGCTTATAGAACTGCGTATAGAGTGTCAACACAGTTTACACCATATGAACTTGTTTATGGAAAGGAAGCTCTTATGCCCATACAAGTGCAGTTGGATGCCTTGAAGTTGTTGTGCAGAATGCAAGGTGAGCATAGTGACAAGCTGCAAGAAAGAAATATTTCTCTAGAGTTGCTGCCAATGAATAGAGATAAAGCCAGTGGTTATTATCTTCAACAAGTAGAGACAAGGATGGAGAAAAGGAATAAGAGGCTTCCAGAGAAAGAGATCAAAGAAGGAGATTTGGTGATGAAATATGATTCTCGCTTGGATTTTACTTTTCAGAAGAAATTGAGGGACAAATGGTTGGGTCCATTCAGAGTGAAGCATGTATTTTCTAATGGCACCTATGAGTTGGAAAAATTGTCTGGTGAACGTTTGTGCTACAGAATAAATGGTTATATATTGAAGAAATATTTTGCGAGGGATGTGGTTCCATATGCAAATAGTCTCTTCGTTGAGCATAAATGCTCTACCTAGAAGGTGGGCAATGATGATAGACCGCTTTTGGCGTGTACAAAGTAGCGTTTATATGCATGGTCATATGTACAAAAAGATGTAAATACATGCATTCGGGAGCTTTGAAAAGTGGTTTCAAGTTCAAAAAAAGGTGCAACGTGTGCACGTTGTAAATTTGCGTGCTTGTGTGTCGGCAGTCGAGCATACGTACATGCTTGGATAGGGTATCGGGGCCTTGGATATGGTTCTAGGTGGCTTATTTTGGCTCTAGAAAATGTGTTTGAGATTTATAGAATTTAAATAATGCAAGTGACAAGTGTGGGTACTCTCATCCCGCTCGAGAAGTTTGACACATGCGGTAAATATCTATTTGCGGCGCCTGATCTGCGGTGATACGTGCATCGCCCTAGAAGTGGTAAAAAATGGAATGTAGGGATGTGGAAATGTGCTTTGGGTATCGAGGATCAAGTGTGAGAAATTTGGTGAATTTTGGAGTCCGTTTGGGGTTTTTTCCTGCGAAAAATGCCCGTCGGGGGTCAAAACTGGCCAAAATTGAGCCAAAAAAGGTCAAAAAAGGTGTGAAATGGCTTAAAATTGCCACATCACTCATGGTGCCGTGATGGTACAGGCTGAGGGAGGACTTTTGAAGAGGAATATCAACACTTTCACCCCTCTTTGTGTGGGAGGGAGCAGGGTTCCTATAGGTGGTCTAGTGCAGTCCCGTTGGGTTCGCGTCCTAATTTCGAGTGTGTGGAGGAGTGAATGAGATCTTTGTCTCTTCAATTTTTCACTTGGGAGAGTCTATGGGAGTTCTGAGGTTTCCATGGATGTGTGTATGCAAGGAATTGAGGGAAGAAGGTGCGGCTTTCTGCAAAACTATGTGACCCTGTATCGGTGCCATTAGGGTTGGCGCTACTCCAAAGAGTCCAACAGAGTGGAGTTTGGTGAAGCTTTTGCAATGGTTTGAGAGTGGAATTTTGTGGCTGGATTTTTTGGGTTCTTGATGGTTTTTCTTGTATATTTTGGTCACCATCAAGTGTGATTTCAAGTGTTGATCACCTCGACTCACCTTGTAGTGTCTGCGGGCAGGCAAGGGCTTGTAGGTCGAGGCGTTTGGAGTTTGAATTGAGCTTGTGGGTAGATTTTTTAGGGAGCTTTTGAGTGGTAGTGAGTGAGGTGAGGAATTCAAGTAAATTCCTTTTGTTGTGTTGAGCTGTCTGGGTGTGTGAGTGTGCGCACGACATCTTTTGCTCCATCATCCTCATCCCTGCTTGTGAGAACATACCTGAAGCATACGGACCTGGAGTGGA
The DNA here is from genome assembly GCF_014529385.1 of Adiantum capillus-veneris. Taxonomy (NCBI): domain Eukaryota; kingdom Viridiplantae; phylum Streptophyta; class Polypodiopsida; order Polypodiales; family Pteridaceae; genus Adiantum; species Adiantum capillus-veneris. Next base: position 21,949,429 of record NC_140940.1, on the reverse strand, counting down.
CGCAATGACAATTAAATACAATGACACAATGACGTAGATAGACATGAATGGACAAAAAGTCATGTGAATACAATATCTATTATAAAATAGAGCAAAATTGTTCAAATGCAATGTTTATGGCTTTAAGAGGTCTCTCTCATCCTCGCATAGCTCATCATAACTTCCTATATCTATATAGAGCTCCTCCGTTTAGGTAGATGTCCTCCATTTCATTTTGTAGATCCTTTGCATACATCCCATAGAGAGTAGCATCTTGATGCTCCTCTGGCACCACCTCAACGGCTTCTGAATGAGTATCTTCTCCGATCTCCTCCATTCATGCCGCTGTGATTGGCACATGGTAGCCCTCATTATGTCCGTGCACTACGAGGGGCTACCTCTATGACATACCACCAGTTTGATGCAGACTTTGTAGGATGAAATATCACCTGCCAGAGCCACATAGCTTACATGAGAGCTTCCAAGCACATAACTTGTAAAATTGGATGTTAACTATTTACATACTTACTTGTTCACAATGCTCGGGTAGTACAAAAGTGTCTCTTAGGTCAGTCCATTTCTTAGTTGAATCCACCTCAAGGAAACCAGACTCTCCTCTACACACAGTAGCGTTGCAACCCTCCATGATTATCTTGAACCATTGCACGTCGAACAAGTCGACAAAAAATCCTCTATAATCGATCCTCAAAATCTCTTGTAGTGTGCCGAAGTAAGTGAGTTCCGCGACCATAGGGTCTGCATCGGAGGACTGTCGTCGACGAGATTGTTCAACTTTTGCCATGATTCCACAATCTTGAGTAAAACGCTTTTTGTTGATCCGTTCCACCCTAAAATGTTGACCTTTACACCTTGCTGCTGTGTATGACTTATACTACAACCAAAAAAAGATTATGAGTGGCCGTTCAAACATCTAGAAAGTCGCTAGGCGTACATTACAAACTTACCTTATTCGCGGAACCCCGAGAGTACTCCCACTCCTCCTTAGTCACTTCTTCACCGCACTGTTGTGCACTTTTCAATTGGTTGTGCAACCATCTTAAGCTCATGAATGTTGGTAGGCTCTCTAGACCCGCCGGATAATGCATCCGTGGTCGTCTTTCCCATCTCCACTTGATTGGTGCCCTTTGTCGCTCTTTCTTTGCATTCTTGTATTGTGAAATCCACTTTTGCATCACTGAATTGTGAAGCATACAAAAATCGGTTGATCTTAGCCTCTAGATCTTCGGTCATCTTCTTCTCAACACCGAGATTTCACATGACAATCCTAGATATCTGCTCATCATCTATGATTCGCCATAGTGTGTCCCAGGCTTTATCAAATCCGTCTAGCCACTCCCAATGTAAACTAGGGACTTTGATACTAGCCAACCTTCTGCCATGCTACCCTCCGGACATGCCTTCTAACGCACATATCCCTTGAGCGTTTTCATGAAACGTTCTAGAAAGAACATCCATATGGAATGTACTGTGCCAGCTATTTCCACCTCATCAACTATGTGAACAAGAAGATGCACCTAAATGGTTAGCATGGTAGTAGGAAAGTGTTTCTCAACCATGCACACAACCTCTGTAATGGAATTGGCCTATTTAACTTGAGAGTAACGGAAATTAATGAGAGTACTTTTGAGAAATAACTTTGTGAGCATAACGGGTGAACATAATTGAAGATAGCAACATAATCATAGCAATTAGTTAACTTGGCATGAACAATACTTTTGCAAGAGAGAGAATTTAGAGAACACGACAACAGTTGAGGACCGGATTTATGTGGATCCGGTCCCCCCTCCAATAGGCATTTGTATTATGATTTCTCCCATTAAGAGAGACTTGTTACAATACAGTCTTTGTGTGTTCCTTGTGACCTAGGTGATGCAATGAAGATGGAAAGCTTCATGCATCACAAACATAACATAAACTTGAAGAAAGCTTTAGCTATCCCAAGCCTCAGTCCCAAGACCTCAAACACCTTTGAAGGTGGAGAGAGCTAGCAGGGAATGAGGGTAGGGAAGAGGAAGAAGAAACATTTCGTAGGAGAAAGAATTAGTTCCTCACTTATCATAACTCTTGTTGCTAGCATATATAATAGCATAGTAATGAAGAAGAAGGAGATGGCAGGCTTAAGCATTGAAGCATGGCTCTTGGTTGGATTTGCACTCCATAGCCAAGAGTGTTGGCGTAGGCTCTCAACCTCTACTTGCTTGGAGAGGGAGCTCTTGCACTTTTCATAGCACACAATGAGAGTGTTTGTGAGTGTGTGTGGGTGAGTATACCCCCTAAGAAACCCCCTAGCTTGATTGGGTAGACCCCCCGTTGTAGCTCATGCTTGAAGCTCATTGGACCCCTCCAGGCCTAGCCAATCATAAGTAGGAGGCATTACAAGCAGCAGGGGTAGCCTTGAGACAAGTGTCCCCCTTTCCACTTTGCATAGCACACAATGAGAGTGTTGGTGTAGGCTCTCAACCTCTACTTGCTTGGAGAGGGAGCTCTTGCACTTTGCATAGCACACAATGAGAGTGTTTGTGAGTGTGTGCGGGTGAGTATACCCCCTAAGAAACCCCCTAGCTTGCTTGGGTCGACCCCCCCTTGTAGCTCATGCTTGAAGCTCATTCGACCCCTCCAGGCCTAGCCAATCATAAGCAGGAGGCATTACAAGCAGTAGGGGTAGCCTTGAGACAAGTGTCCCCCTTTCCCCTTTGAGAGAGAGGGCTAGATAAATGCTAAATCAATTAATTAAATCTCCTAAATTACTATTGGACCCCTTGGGTGTCCAACCAATAGGCTTCAGGCATCTCATGAAGGTAACATAGGTAGGGGCCTGACATGTGTCCCTGCTGCCTCTTCAAGCTTGGGCCTTCCTTGTGTGTGTGAGTGTGTGTTCTCTCTCTATCCCCTAGGAAAAGGGCTCGCCCCCCCTCTTGTAGGAATGCTTTTGACTTTTGGTGCTCAAGCACCTTAGTCATCAAGCATGACAATGCACTTGAACTAGGGGTGTTCCCACAAGCATCTCAGGCAAGCATGTCAAAGCACCTTGAGCACCTTAATCAAGTAGCAAGTCAAGCACCTCAAGCATGTAGCAGGTCAAGCACCTCAAGCACCTTAATCAAGCACCTCAAGCATGACAAGCACCTCAAGCATGACAAGCACCTCGAGCTTGGGCTGGGTTCCCGCCTCAAGCTCAACCCTAGCTTACTTAAGGTCAAAGGACTTTTACACACATTATTGGAGGTCTTCAATGAAGCTAACCCTAAGGCCTTATGCTCCATTGGTTAGCCTTGCTCTTTGATAGACCATCTCTCATTTGGGCCCCTTTACCATTGGCCCCGTGTTGAGATAGATCTATAAGCACATATCTATATCTTAATACTTGTTCCCGTTTATTCTCCCACATTAAGTGATCAATTTAATATGAGAAAATCATTTGGGTTGGTTAGATATTAGATTTTATGACAACCTCTGCATCATTTAGTTTGGCGAATGGTATGGAGTCTACATTGTTCTCCTTTTGTGAGATCCATTGCACCAACTTTGCAAGTTTGTAGATTGTGTTACGGATGTCAAGAGACAAACATCCCTCAATGGCCACCGGTAAAATAAACACAAAACACGTCTAGCAATGATTTAAAGTCCACACACGAATTTGTTACACAATTCGTACTATGATATATTCCACTTCAAACATACCTAACATATTTTATGCCAGTCGTGTGACTTCAAATTGGTAAGCTTTCCTTCTTTAGTGAAACACATTCGCAGTGAGTGCATTCCACCAGTGGGGGTCCGCACAGATCAAATGGTCTCTTTTACTTTGCGTTCTTGAGCTCCTGTCAAAATCCATGGTGCTTTAAGGAGTTTTATCGATCCATTGGATGCTATCTGCGGATAATATTGCTCCATACAATCCACATTTCTAAGGTCAACCCTGGCTCCCAAAGTATCTTTCTTGCCGGTCAGGTGGTCCCACAAGAAATTACCCACATTCTTGAATATGTGCATTGGATCGAGCAAGTGATTGATCATGAGTCTGGGCCAATGTGGTAACTCATACCATAGAGAGAGCCTCTTCATCCCTGGGGGCAAACCATCATCACACATCTCATTCTGCTTTAACCATGCTTGTGTAGACATCCTTGGTGGCTTTCTTTCCAAAAATACATCATGCAACACATGATTCTCTAGAAGATACGCTTGATGAACTTCGTAGATTTGTTTCTTCAATGAGGGCGCCCGACGTGCATTAAGTCTAGGTCCACATGTGACACATGCTCTGTATCCTCTTGTTTGAATCTCTGCACATATACACATGACAATAGATAAGCTTGATAAAAACCAAGATTTACAGTGTTTGAGTTTGAGTGTAAATCACCTGAGCACTCTGTTAGTCCGGGATAGTCATGCATGGCCCACATTAGAATGCCTTTGATCAAAGCATTCCCTCGACCTGTGTGTCAGCTCATATACACCACTTCTATGCCAATCCACAATTGTTGCAACTCTTCCAATTGTGGACAAAGATACACATCCATATTCTTCACTTTATACCGCTCCGGCTTAATCAAGCTTAGTCACAGGTGCCCCTTCTTGGTAGTCAACCACCGAGGAATGTTGTAGTTGACAATGACAATGGGCCATACACTGTAAGATGTTGATCTTTGACCAAATGGATTTACGCCATCAATAGCCATGTCTATGCGCAAATTTTGAGCTTCCCTTGCAAAATCCGGCCATGTATCATCTATATGTTTCCAAGCTGCACAATCTGCAGGAATCCGTAGCACACCATCCAAAGATCTATTCTCCTCGTGCCATGATGCTAAGGTGGCCATGGACTTAAATGCGAAGAAATGATTGATGCGAGGAAGCAGAGGAAAATGTCACAAAACCTTTTGCAGAATTTTTGTTCCGTGGAGATCTACTCGATATCTCTCAGAATCACATTTCGAACACTTCTCCATGTCTATGTATTCCCCTCTGAAAAGAATGCAGTTGTTAGGACAAGCGTGAATCGAATTGTAATCCATCCCCAATTTTTGCAAGATCTTTCTTGCTTCCTCTCTGGAATCTGGCATCAGATTATCAGCTGGTAGTATGTGCTCTTTGAGTAATCTACACAACAAAAAAAATGATGTACACTTGTGTAAGTAATCTATTAGATCATTATACATCTAGAGTTTTTTATTGAAGTAAAAACATTGTATAGATCACCTGAAAAGCGTTGTGACGCCAGTGTCACTCCATCCAAACTTTGCCTGCATGTTGAGAAGAACCTGGAGTTCCTTCAATCTAGACACACGTGCTCCATCATACAATGGCGTATCGGCTTCACTTTTCATATAATCATAGATAAGCCTTTCTGAATCCATGATTGTCTCGATCATTTCATCGATCTCGGGCTCAAACATTGCTTTGTTGGGAATGTGGTCTACATGATCATCCTCCAAGCTGTCAAAGGCTACATTTGTGGACTCACGTATGCTACTTGACCAAAGCGCCTGCGAGCACGTCTATTGGGTTGCAAGATTGCTGCCTGTTATCCAGCGTCAGAGTCTAACGAGTTATAATTGCAACAAATCGATCTATAATAGATGGATTAAACTCACCAAATTCGTGAACGTACTGCAAAGAAACGCGTCTTGTCCGTCACACAACATGCTTGCATTGATTACAAGGACATAAGATCCTTGTTGAGAGATAGGTGTTTCAGTTGGATGACCCCACATCCTCGTCGCTACTCATGATTAATGTAAAAACCTTTTAATCTAGACATAAATTTAATCTTCTATTGGCATCCTCCGTCTTTTCTCTCTCTCTCTCTCTCTCTCTCTCTCTCTCTCTCTCTCTCTTTGTTCACACTGTAAACTACCTCACATTCTCTAGTCATGTCCGATCTCGGCACACCTCGGTCTAGAGGTGCACGGAGATCAGAACCATCGGGTTATAATCTCGTCTTTATTGGTCAATGCCTATATTTGTGGGTATGAGAAATCTACACACCCACGTCTATATGATAGTGCATGTAGTGGACAAAACCCCTTTGCCTCTTCTCTAGCTGTAACAATTCACAACATCTTAACATCTCTTCACAACAGATCTTTGTTTGAGGGATTACGTAGCACATTACATTTTGGCCTCCAATTTGAGTATCATGTCGTTGGAAGCTTTCCAACTTAAGGTCGCATCCGTAGTGAGGAAGAGAGGGATCACCGTTTGCCTAGCTCTATTTTTTTTTACGTAATCCTAAAGGTACTTTAATATAAAAGAAAATCCAAAATCTAATCTTAAATCTAACCTAATTGAACATATGGTGATTGTGAGCTAATTGAACATGGTTAGTGGGTGGGTTAATAGGTATCAGATTCTGATGGGAATATACATATTGTTGTGTAACTAGTGTTTTTTCTTTGGGCAAAGCTTTCATTGACATGTCCTAAAATCTAAGCTAAATCTAATCTAATCTTAAATCGAACATAAATCAAGATCTAATCTAATCTTAAACTCAACATAAACCTAAATCTAATCTAATCTTAAATCTAACCTAAACCTAAATGTAATCTAACTTAAATCTAACCTAATCTAATCTTAAATCTTGTCTTCATCTTAAACCTAAATTTAATCTAATCTTAAACTCAACATAAACCTAAATCTAATCCAATCTTAAATCCTAAACCTAAATGTAATCTAACTTAAATCTAACCTACCTAATCTTAAATCTTGTCCTAATTTTAAATCTAACCTAATCTTAAACTCAACATAAACATAAATCTAACTATAATCTAACCTTATCTTAAATGTAATTTAAATCTTAACCTAATCTTAAGTTTAGCCTAATTTTAAATTTAGCATAAATTTTAAATATAATTTAAATATAATTTAACGTGATCTTAGATCTTAATCTAACTTAATTTTAATTAAATATAATTTTAAATTTAACCTAACCCTAAATCTTAATATACCATTTCATTTCCTATTTTCTCTACTTTTTTTTATCTATATCTCTCTCTCTTTGTTTTCTCCCCTTACCTCTCTCTTTTTGTCTTTTCTCCCTCTCTCTCTCTCTCTCTCTCTCTCTGGTTTTTGTTTCTCTCTCTCTCTCTCTCTCTCTCTCTTCGCTTTATATATATATATATATATCTCTCTCTTTACTCTCTCTCTCTCTCTCTCGCTCTCTCTCTCTCTCTCTCTCTCTCTCTCTCTCTCTCTCTCTTTCAAAGACACAATGTGTGTGTGTGTGTGTGTGTGTGTGAGGGAGAGAGAGAGAGAGAGAGAGAGAGAGAGAGAGAGAGAGAGAGAGAGAGAGAAAGAGGGGAAGTGAACATGAGAGAGAGGAGAGGAAAGGATCATACCTAGCTCTCTTTCCTCTCTTCGTGTGTGTGTGCGTGTGTGTGTGTGTGTGGAAGAAAGAGAGAGAGAGAGAGAGGGAGAGCGTGTTTACCTCTTTCGTTTGAGCGTCGAAACTCAGATCTGAGATCTGAGTTTCTGTCGCTCTCGATTGATTTTTTTCCTTTGTCAGCGTCGCTATGAGCGTCGCTATGCAACAACGAACATAGCGACGCCGTGGATTTTCACTTTTGAGCGTCACACTGCGAGCGTCGCTAATGTGAGGTACCTCTTGTAGTGTCAGTAGATGCTGTGTTGTTTCAAAACAAAGTCATGGATAGGCCAGATCTAGAGTGGCAAGATGTATATGATTTCCTACAGCAAGCGGGCTTGCTAGAGGGCTGGTCCCAAACCAATAAAAATGCACTAATAATCAAGAGTCATGGATAGGCCAAATCTAATGTGGCAAGATGTGTATGATTTCCTACAATAAGGGGGACTTGCCAAAGGACTGGTCCCAAGCCAATAAAAAGGCACTAATAATCAAGAGTCTAAGATCACCATCACTGGAGGAGCATTATACAAACTGGGAATTGACGGGGTGGGTGGTTTGACATTATGTGCCTACACAAGAAAGGATGTAGGCTATAATGGAGGCTCACATTGGGAGTGTAGGAGCTCATACACTGTTTGGCGGCTAAGCCAACAATGGACAAACGGATTAGTCACAGATGCTATTTACTATTTTCAGTAAATGCTGACGAGGCCAGATGATGCGGATGCGAAGTAAAGATGAAGATGAAGCAAATACAAGCAACAGATGCAGAGAAGAGTTGGAATTGATGACTATCTATGGAGTTATGGTCACAATTGACACTCACTTAAGTTTTAGGATTTTCCGTCAAATGACCGCAAATGCGGGTTGTAATTATTTTTGGGCTCATCAAGAGTTCCAAGTTGTAAACATTGAGCTATATTTAGATCCTAGGCAGTGCAGATAGAAGATTCAGTGAGTTTGGCCATTTGGGTGCCCGACCACTTCTAAAAAGCGTAGAGAGTATATAACTCAAAACACAAAATGTGAAAGGGGATTCTTACTCACTTGAGATAAGCTTTGTGAAGAAGGAGATGGCTATGGAGTTCTTGAGCTTTCTACGCGCGTGCATGGACGATTCGGCCTCATGCCAATAGCTAAACTCTAACCTCTTCTCTCTCATTTGCTCATGGTGTAATCAATGCTTGATTAATCAAAGATTAGTGACTGATTTGTTGATTAATCTCTCTCTTTTTTTCATATTTACCTCTTGTTTAAGCATGCTACTAAGTGTGTGTAGGCTTGTGTAGAGTGTTGGTGCCCGGTGTGGTCATTCTATGCTATTCTATGCTCATTGTGTGCTTGATTAGAGTTGGATTAGTGATTGATTAGAGAGTAGTGCGTGATTAAGCTTGTGTGTGAGAGATTAGGCCGAATGGTAGAGTAAGTAGTGTGCTCACTCCTCGTAGCAACATCATACCCTCTCCGTAGCTTTCTTTGTGTGTAGGTTTCACCTTCTAATCCTCCATTTGGCACGCACAAGCCACTTGTGTGTTTCCATGCCCTAGCCGGATCCTACTCCTCGGATTGACATTATGGTGATGTCCTCCCTATGCTAGGATGACGTCCCAACATTGGCGCCGTTGCCGGGGAGCGATAGCCTAAGCTAGAGGTGCCATTGGTGTGATTAGGAGACACTAATTTCCCTAATTTTTTGTTAATTTTGTTAGTTTTTTAGATTAGGTGTGTTGATTAATTGAGTGGTTTTTAGTGTGATTAGTGCTTGGGTTAGCATTGATTATGCTTAGAACATCACAAAACAACCCACACACATCATTATTTCTTGATTTTGATCACTAATTTTGACCATCAAATTCACTAATTTTCACTAATTTCCCCTAACTTTGATGCTCATTTCCCGTTGATTGATAAGTGTTTTTTGTGCTACACACAAGTAGAAAGTGAGTTGAGTGTATGGATAACATGCCTATGTGATCCACACACTCATATCCTACTCCATTTGTGCGCAAATCGTAGCCGGAATCACTTATTAATCACTAATTTTCACTAATTTTCCACTAATTATTTGAACATTTTGCAAAGTGCTGATTTGTATTGATTATTTGATGCATGTCCATGATGATTATGTGTTTATATTCATGCTAAACGATGCTACACATTGATATTTTGGTTGGTTGTGTGTAGCTAATTTTACGGGATTGACACACACACACACACACACACACACACACTAGTGTGTTGGGCACTAACCAAGTGCTTAATCTCTGAGTTTGTGGCTAATTAAGGTGCTTAAATTAATGCTAATTTTTTGATTTTATGTGCAGGTTTGGTTCATGAACCATGTGCATTCATAAAATGCAATACTAGGTGCGCTTTATGCCCGCTTGTGTGTAGGCGGAAGTGCCTAATTTGGGGCAATTCGGGGCTGTTTTGGAGTCCAATTTGCTTATGAGAAGCATGTGATTGCTTATGGTCGTGAATGAGTTATGGTTATGTTTTTCTAATTCTGTTGTGACGCCGAAATGCTGCCGAAATTCGGTCAAATTTGGTTATGTATGCTTATGTGCATGATTTGATGCAAAAAATGTGTTAATGATTGATTAAATTTGAGATTTGGATGCTCGGATTGATGTTTAATTGATGCAAAATGCTATTTTGAGTGCGATTAGTCATCGTGCAAGAGAGGGTGATTTTTGTGTTCATTTAAGCGCAGTTTCGAGACGATTTGTGTGCTTAAAGAATGATGTTTTGTGCGAATTTGATTAAGTAAGTGATCAATTTCGGTGTTTCGATTGCTTGATTGCAAACGTTTAAGTCGTTGGGCAGATCTAGAATTTTTGGGAAATTTTTGGTAATTTGTGGCAAATTTTTTGCTAGTTTTTACCGGAATGTGCTAATTATACTAAGAAAATTGATAAATCGCCTAATTGAGGTGAATTGTGGAGTGTCGGGGCAAATTTTTTGTTTTTTGAGAGTTTTTGCGTGATAGTTTAAATTTTTTTACGTTTTTAGGTTTTTTGTTTGATAAGATTTGAATTTTGATTTATTTATATTTGTGTCTTTTATTATTTTTTTGTGTTTTTTTTTTCTATTTTTGTTTGTGTTTTTGTGATTGTTTTGTTGTTTTTTTGGTATTTTCTTTATTTCTTATGTTTTAATTGTGGTTTTTAGTTATTTTGTGCATGTTTTGATTTTTTTGTGTGTTTTTAGAATTATTTGTGTTTTTTATCTTATTATGTGTGTTCATTTTTGTATTTTTGTAAGTGTTTTTTGATTTTTTGTGTATTTTATTATTTATTTTGTGAGTTTATTTGAACTTTTTCTGAGTCTTTTTGAATTATTGTATGAATTTTAAAACTTTTAATGTGTTTTTGTATTTATTTTTTATTTATGTGTGTTTTTTAACTTATTTGTGTGATTTTTATTTTATTTTTGGTTTTTTTAATTTTTTTAAAAAAAAACTCACCTGTCTTGCCGTGTTGATCGAAGCTGGCCCCCCGGCTGCAGTCTCACCGTGAAAGGTGCTAAGCCTAACCTACTTGCCTTGATTTTACAGCTGGCCTAGTCATCCTACGCGTGCTCCCGCCTAGACATCCTACGCGCGTTGCTGGCCTAGTCATCCTACGCGCGTGCTGCTCGCCGTCGAGTTTTCCTACGCATTCACTGTTGCCGGCCCGAGACCTCCTACGCGTTGCTGCTGGCCTTGGATATCCTACGCACGAAGCTCCCAGCCCCGCACACACACTGCCCCACACACACATGATGCCTGGAATGGCGCACATCAAAACACACACATGCGTGCTGTTGCGCAGCGCTGGCGGGTAACCCCACCCACACACGTGCACACTAGTTCTACCACTGAGGGCGCATAAAAATGAAAAACCCACACACACAAATGATGCCGCCTGCACATTTTCCTGAGCCTTTGCACAACACACAATTGCTTTAAAGCTCAGCTGTTTGGTGCTTTTTTTTTTATGATGACCAAGGAGTCCATTCATGTGACCTTCCCTGCCAGATTTGGCTGCCCGCGGATTGAGCGGATTCTCCTCTTGACAACCGCTGCACATTGAGCTCACTGGGCCCGCCTGCCTTGATGCCTTTTTTATTGCTGCAGACTCCGCTAACCCTGGTCTTTGGACTCGCCATCACACTCACACAACACATACACACATCAGCATTAGTTTATTTAAAATAAAAAAAGGGAAAAATAATAAGAGCACATTCACACACTCACACACACTACACAAATTCCCGCTCGTGACCCCACCTGCTTTGGGTCATAGCCTGCAAACACACACACACACTTGGAGGCCGCAATGATTTGCCTGCAACAAGCACTGTTCCCCTCGGCCCTCGATGCTGCTAGTTGCCCGCCACAACGCCTTGGCTGCTGCAGCTCCCTGGGGCCCGTTCACTAACCGGTCATCCGTAGTTGACCCGACCCCACCCGACCTGCTTGGTTTTATTTGTGCAAGCAAGAAATCTCTATGGCTCGGCGCTCACGACCCTACACGCACACACACGCTACCCTACCTGGCCAAGATTCGCGCATTAAAGACAAGCACCTCTTTCTCTGCCCCCGTTGATGCCGCTAGGCTCACACAACTTGGCTCGGCCCATTGACTTGGCCCACGATGCACACAAGCCAAACACACACCCGAGCTCAACTGCTCTCTTCGGTGCAAGCCTTAACTGCTCTCTTCAACCCACTTTTGTCACCATTTGCACTTTTTGTGCACCCGCCATTTGACAGAGGCAATCGCTACCAGCCATTTGTGTTGCCGGGCTACCATCGGATACCCTGGCTTGGCCGCCATCAACTCCGAGTCTCCGACTCTCACACACACACAAACACACAAACACACAACACACACACTTGCTAAGCCGAGGCGGACAAAATCGGCATAGATGAGGAAATAACACGCCCAAAGCCCACAACACACGAGCTCTGAGTTGAATTCGGGAAATCTCTGACGACAGCAACAAAAGGAAAAGAGGGCTTCAAATATTCAAATATGGGGTGATTCACACATCTCCCACTGAGTTGATATATTTGCTACCATCACACACGAGGAAGGCCAAACGACAGCTTCGGAGTATTCCTCTAACAACGATAATAAGCAGGATTCAATCGACAACGAAATTTTGGTGAGGTCCACCACCTTAGTCACACCCGCTACATACGGCATCTAGACCTACACCTTAGACCTACACCTAATGATGACGTGGTAATACATTTGGGCAAAAGCAGTTGCAGTGAATGGTAGTGACCTTAAGGAGGCTGGAAATTGAGCATTGCCAGGCAGAACTTTCCGTGCAAGTCATCAAAAGAGCAAATTGAAGCTGAAAAAATTGAGTGTGCCAGGGGTAAGAGTAACAGCGAGGCTCGAAAAGAAAAAATTGTGGACAAATACACTTCAGAAGTCGGATGACCTAAGGTCACCTGCGTGGTGGTTTAATTTAAATTAAACGCCATATAAAGTGTGCTGTCAAATTGAGGTCATTTTAGTTCAGGTCAAAAGTGCGTTGCTAATCTACAATTTTGCAGATTAAGAGCAAAGTTCATAGCTCAATCAACTGGAATCGAGTTATCACAAAGGCGAGTAGTCATTGCAGTACAGTGGTAAGTATCTTGCCAACTAGTGCTACAGCTATACAGGTAAATCAGATCGTCGAGATCACAGCTAAGCCTAGCAGAGAGCTTTGAATTAGGAAAACCATTGTTCACCTGTGGGAGAGTCTAGAAAAAGGGAATACAAGTGCTCAACAAGTCAGAGGGTTGAAAGAAAAATGGAGCAGCACATGCAACAACCACCACATTCAATGGCACCATCAAGCAGTTATGATGCAGCTTCAAGCTCATTAATAATAGTCAAATCAGTTGGCGCCAGGTCGGAGTTAATAGGTCATTTCAAATACTTTTCATGCTACATGGATGATGCAGACAATCACTATCTAAAGTCCAAGAAATATGCTCTGAAAAGCCCGACAATACAGGTTGTGGAAGTAGACGAAGCTACCAACATGGCTAATTCACAAAAGAACCTAATGGAAGATTGTTTAGGATCCATGTACATGAAGCTCAAACAAGGTGGTGAGTTGGACATAATAAAATTGCACAGGCAAGATCTTCTAGAGGTTAGCAGATTGTCGAGTCACTGTGCACTTGATAAAGTCAAATTACAAGGACAAAAACTGTAGCAGTCTCTATAGAGATATGGAGGGTAGATGGTACAAAGCAAAAACACCTCAACAAGCGACAGAAGAGCCAGATCAATGCTTCATAGCTCATGAAGATGGTTCAAAGTTGGGTTACAAATACATGTCGACAAGGGGTAATATTTACCGCTTAATGAGCTTACCTTTAGCTTCCAAAACTGAGTTTTAACTATCCAAATGTCTTGAAAATTGAAAATAAAGCTTAAAAGGAACTTGTGAAACTGTGCATGTGCTCACAATGCAATTCTGCCCAAAAATTTTCAGTTAGACATCCTACGCGTAGGTTTTCTTTTTCATCAGATTTGGGTGATACTTGACATGTTGGTGGTCCTTGGCATGTACAACATGGCTATGTGCTTGGATCCCGCTTGGATTTGGGCATCAAAAAGTGGATTTTTGGGCTGATTCAGGCTTTAGGTCACAAATTGGGTAGAAAGTGTACAACAGGTAGCAAGTGATGTCCAAATGGGTTGAAAATTGATATATGGGCTCATTGTACCATGGTATTGGCTCCCATGATGTCACTCTTTGCACAGAAGGTCAAAAACATACAATAGACATCCTACGCGTAGGATGTCTATTTCATCAAAATGGCTTGGGATTTGTTCTCTGGGTAGTCCTTGGCATGTGGAACATGGCCATGCTCTTGGATTTTGATTTGGTCAAGAATTGATGTTGGTAAGACCCTATGTAGTGTTTTTGGGCCGAAAAAGTGTATCTTGAAGGTGTTGGGGGTCAAATTTGATTAGAATGGCTTCAAACTTGGTATATGAGCTCTTGAAGATGATGTGATTAGATCTGGAATGGACAAACACCCTCTGTAGGCCAAAAATGTCAAATAGACATCCTACGCATAGGATTACTTCATCAATTTTTGCAGGTGACCACACAGATTGGTTGGCCATGTGCTTGTGAATGTGTTGTGCAAGTTTCATGTGATTTGGACAAGATTTGGTAGGTCTATGGCCCATTATTGCCTCTATGCCCTAACTTTGTGTTTTTTCATGCATATGAGGTCAATGTTGGTCCAAATGTGATGAAACTTGGTGGCTAGCATGTAAAGGCTATTCAGAAAATGTGTGTGATGAGAAATGTTGGGTTCTATGCCCAGAAATTCCCTTGAGACATCCTACGCGTAGGATATCTCCGATGATTTTTTCATGGAAACTGTCACTAGTGCCTACCCTTAGTCCCCCTGAGTCCCTTTTAAGCCTAATTTCAACAAAAAAGTCACATGGATAGAAAGTAACTCCCTGTGTGGATTTCAGAGCCTCCGAACCGTTCTCAGACTTTTGGAGTGCTTTTCGGTTGGTCTCCATAGCTTCCCGATCCCTTGGGGATCCTTGCCGTATGGTTTTTGTCGACTTTGGCTTCACCGGAGCTTCATTTGGCAATTTGTCTCTCTAGAAGCACCCGTGGTTGTGTTTACAAGTCTTTAATGATTTGTGGTGGTCTACCACCATAGGACTTGGTTGTTGATGTTCTAGGAAAGCCGCTCGTGAAGTTTGGTGGCAAACGGACATGCGGTTTAGCCGCGAGAGCTATTTGACGCTTTGTGTGTCTGATGCCGTTTCTAAAGTTTAGTGCCGTTTCGGGTCACCTTTTAGTCATGTGGGCTACATAGACTTGTCGAGCATGTCGAGATGCTCCTACCCATGAATTTTGGTAGCATTTGGGTGCCTTTTCGCCGATTTCCCATTTGGTGGCCTCTTGCGGGATTCTAGGAATTAGGGTTTTTTCAGATGGTTTTCTACTGCCTTTGGACATCCAAGACTGGTCTCCTATGCTAGGGTAAGCTGCCGATGAAGCCTCATTGATTTTGGGTTAGCCGTTAGGTGGCCACTTCTACTTGTAGGTCTCTACTTCCCGCTTTGTGTGTGAACCCTATGCTAGTGTTCGCGACAAAACGACAAACATGCGCGAAAAGCTCAAGGTGGTGAGCCTACCTCTCATGTCTAAAGCCTGTCAGGTAGTTGTGTGCGTCGTAGAAGCTCCTGGAAGTTCCGCTCGCTCTAGAAGGCAGAAGCTCTCTCTCAAAGTACCATAGTGAAAATGAGCTAAAAATGAGGTGAAAATTTCTTATAATGGAGGTCCCCGAACCACTTTTCATGAAATTTGACATGTGCTCCCAACTTCTTGCGAGATGCGGTTTAGGCTCAAAAATTTCTTGATTTGGACTCCATTTGCCCTGTTTACCAAAAATTTGGCATTTCGGTCAAAATCTGGTCAAAACACGCTTTCCACTCCAGTCTCATAATTGCACCCCCACTGTACCATAGGTTGTCCTATAGTCACTGATCATCCCCATAGTTTTTCACTTGCTTTTTGTATTTTTGAAGTTTTTCTGCCAAAAAATAGCAAAATTAAAAGAAAAATAGCAAATCAAATCCAAAAAATCCCCGAAAATCATAATAAATCAAAAACATCACCGCAAAACATTATATACACTCACATGCAATTTTTATGGCCGGATTTCTTCGTTTTACCAATATTTTGCCTGAAAAATGGCTATTTCTACTTATATACACACACCTAGGGGCTTGATCCGGCGTTTGGCCCCATATACCTGTAGATTCATGCTGTATAAGGGAATATGTACTTTGGTTAGTCCAAAAAATTTTGCAATAAAAAAACAACCCTTTAAAAATAATAAAAAATCATGCCCTTTTTTGCTCTTTCTGCTATTGGGTCCGCATTTGAGAATGCCTCCCCCCCTCCTAGCTGGAGTCCTCCCGGATGACAAGGTATCGCCTCGGAGTATGTGCCGTGCATAGGTTGAAAAATTTGTGTTAATGCTTAGCCGTGTAATGTGGCCCTATTTTATGCACACTCGGTCAATGCATGGAAAAATTAATGTTGTGCAAGAGAAGGGTATAAGCAAGATGCTTATTGGCATTCGCCGTCGAGGTTTCCTCTTTTCTTTGCAAGTAACAACTGTAACTCTACTGCTCTCTGTTTAATTGTCTTTCTTACAAAAGGTAGTCGCTTTGCCGCTACTCTTGATATGGCCGTAGTTGTCTCTTTGGAGAGAATTGGCTTGGCCGGAATGGCCGTAGACCGTATCTCTTTTGCTTTCCATTGGTAGCTTGTTTTTGCCGGTTTTTGTAGGTTTCTTGTTACTTCCTTGGTTGCCACTGTTTTGTTGCTTATTGACATCCACATAAGTCGATTTTCCGTTTGCAAATGCAGCTGTCTGCCTTTCGATGTTGCTTGTACTGAAGGGAGCTCCTTTTGCTTTTGTTTTGGTATCCAAATGCGAGTCTTATGTGAGTTATTGTTGAGCATTTTCTTTGGGATCCATATCTGTTTTAAGCCCTTGGTTTTTGGTTGAACTATCAGCTTCGGTTGAATTCTTCCGTTGTATTGTTTTTGGTCTGCCATGTCATTTCTATCCTTCCACATCCATACTTGTTTCTCTTGTTTTGGTAACCTAGATCTTTGCACTGCGGTCGGTGACTTCGTCTGTATGTAGTGAGCATAGTTGGCTTTCACTTGTTTGTTAGCCTTGGGTATCATGTTGTTGTTTGGTGGCACCCTTGATTTTGGCTCTTTTTCTAGTGATGCATTGCTGAAAGCTGATTAGTGCGGGGTTGCTGAGCAAAGGCTTGTGCATGATGAATTTTGACTGCATTCGCATTCCAATCTATTTGCCCATTGTACTCTTTTTGCCAAGTTTGTCCCAACAACATTGGGTGTTGTGTGCTGTCATCCTCGACTACATAAAATTTGTGTGGGTAAATATATTGATGTACTTGTACATGCAATATAGTCCGGCCCCATGTTTTTAACAAGTGTGATGTACTACTTTCCAGCACTTGTGGAGTAGGATGAATTTGACCTGTGGACTTGAGTTGTTGGTATAATCTGTAAGAGATCAAATTTGCTTGAGCTCCTGAATCAAGCAATGCCATCGATTCAACTTGATTGCTACCCACTTTGACTGCAATTATTTTCTCCACTGTGTCTTCATCAAACTTCATTAGTCGAATGGCATTGATTTGCAATGGTGCTCCACCTTGTTGTTGTTGTCGCAGAAGCCTTCGTTTTGCAATGCGTTCTTTTTATTTTGCTTGAGCTTCTTCTCGTACTCTCTATTTCTCCTTCATTCGTTGTTTTCCTTGATGGATTTGTTGAAGCATATCCACTAATCGACATCCACTAATCCAGTTTGGCATTTCTTCACCTGCTAATGTAGCAAGCTTGACAGCTCCACTTTGTGATAGATCACTAATCACAAAGGGTCCCATCCCTCGCTTTTTAAGCTTCTTGGCATGTTGCTTCAAAGTATAAACAAGTACATAATCACCTGTTTTGAACTCTTTCGTGCGCATATGCTTGTCAAAAAACTCCTTTTGTCTTCTCTTTTGAACATAGATCGAAGCTACAGCTCTCAAGCGGAGTTCATCTAGCTTTTCAAGATCATCTATTCTTGAAGAGAGCTCATGCCTTGTCCATTCTAAGTGTTTCGCTACTCGTAAAGTTGGAATTAAAAACTGTATGGGTAATATAGCATTTAGGCCAAACACCATGTTGTACGGTGTCGTTCCTATCGATGTTTTGTAAGCTACCCTGTATGCCCATAGTGTTGAGTGTAGCTGTTGATCCCAATCTGTTCTTG
The DNA here is from genome assembly GCF_014529385.1 of Adiantum capillus-veneris. Classification (NCBI taxonomy): domain Eukaryota; kingdom Viridiplantae; phylum Streptophyta; class Polypodiopsida; order Polypodiales; family Pteridaceae; genus Adiantum; species Adiantum capillus-veneris. The sequence goes on along the minus strand of NC_140940.1, from coordinate 21,931,220 downwards.
TCTCTGATACAATTTTAGTGAGAACCATGTATAGTGTTTTATTTGTGGCCTCAGCTTGTCCATTTGCTTGTGGATGGTATGGAGAATATTTCCATGTATGACCATGAATTCCTCTAGCAGATATTCAATGACTTCATCAAGAAAATGTGTTCCACGATCACTGACAATTTCTATTGATAAACCGTATCGTACAAAAACATTCTCATACAAAAATTGTGCAGTGGTCCGTGCATCTGCTTTTTGTGTTGCTTTGGCTTCCGCCCATTTTGTGAGATAGTCCGTAGCCACAATGATATATTGGGTATGGGTGCGATATGCAGGGGGTGAAATAGGTCCCTTAAAATCAATGCCCCATTTTGAAAATGCCCTTGCTCCCATCATTGGCGGTAGTGGCATCTCATCTCTTTTTATCAGCACCTTGGTGCACTGACATGCGTCACAACGCTTTACAAACTCTTCAGCATCCATATGCAATGTAGGCCACCATATTCGTGTGGTCAAGACAATTTTTGTCGTCTTATCGCCTGAAAAATTTCCTCCACTTATTCCGCTATGTGCATGTTCTAGAATCAACAGGTATTCACTTTCACTTGCACAGATTCTAAGTTGATTGTCCTTTCCTCGCTTATAGAGTTGGTTCCCAATTAACTGAAAGTCACGAGCCTCTAGCTCTATAGTCCTTTTCCGTGCTCTTGTTATGTTTTCAAGAAACGTCATTGTGGTTAAGAAATCAATGATATATTGACTCCATGCAGGTGCAATGTTTACCTGAAACAATGTCGCATGATCCACTGGTCATTTGATACTACATATAGTACAATTGTTAACATAAGCATGTGTGTCTGTGTACATAGTTGGCCAATAAACCCCTAACTATTTCAGTTGAGCAATGAAATGCACAATCCTGGACATGTGCTTCTTCAATATAATACTCGAATTCCTCCGGATTTATACATAATCATAGAATTTGGTCCGATCCTAGATGATACAGCTGTCCTGCAATCAACAAATGGAAGTTTTTTGTTCGTCGAATTGTTTGTTGTTTGGATCAGTATTCCGTATTATCAAACCTACCTCCAAAGGAAAGAATGCTAACAATTTCCTGAGACCATTTGAGTATCATTTCAATATTGAAAAGATAAGCATTTGGTATATCATCATCTACTCGAGCTTCCCCGTTGTGTATCCTTGAAAGATGATCCGCATGTAGATGGGTTTTACCCTTTTTGACCACCACTGTGAAATCAAACTCTAGCAATAAAATAAACCAACGTACAGTTCTCCCTGTATTGCATGGTTTATTTACCAGATACAAAAGAGCTTGATGATCTGTGAAGAACACAAATTTGTTTGTGAGCAAATAATGCCGAAATTTCTTTACAGCATAAATCATTCCTAACCCCTCTCTTTCGGTGGTTGTGTAGTTCTTTTCCGCACTGTTTAACAGTCGGCTTGTATAACAAACTGGAAAATCCATTGTTCCGTCTCTAGGTTGAGCCAGAATACTCCCGATTGCATATGCAGAAGCATCAATGTGAACATGGAATATATTTGCCCAATCCGGTTCTTTAAGTACAGGTGCTGATACAAGGTTTTCCTTCAGCTTTTGGAATGAAGTTTCACACTCCTCAGTTTACCTTGTCTGCCAGTACTGATCCTCCTGATCCTGCACTTTTGGGCTCTGCTATTTCCTTGGGTGCTATGGTTGCCGTGGTGTGTGAGCTTAAGCTAGCTAGATCCTCTAACCGCTCTAATATATCCTTTGTATGTTTTAACTCCTCGGATAGAGCTGTTTGCTCTCGTTCTTTCCTAGTTTTCATACACGCTGTGAGCGGGATGGAAAAACACAAAACTCCTCTATAATGACCCGACACACACTCTTGGAATGATATACACACACACTATGGGGCACCACTCGGCTTACACAACCCACCTGGCCGAGATAGGGAACACACCGATGGAGCGAGAGGAGAGAGACTATCTGTTTACCCACTCCACAGAGAGAGAGAGACACGCACACACACCCAAAAAACTCAGCTCAAAAGAGGATAATTTCTGATGTTAAGATACAATAGAGCTTGAGCCAACACCAATGGGGAAAATAGCTCACACAATATGGGTAAAATATGCCAGATACAATCACAAATTGGAGTAGAAACTTCACTCATAGAAGAAACTTACACAGCCAAATAGCAGAACAATAGTGAGGAATTTGGAAAAATGGATAGCTCCATCGCGTCCAGAACGGCCCAAAACCCCAGTCTACAATGTCAAAGTGCTCAAATCCGACCTCGGATGAGCGGTTTACGGCCAAAACAGGCTCCAAAAACCCCAAAAACAGAGTTGTGGCTGTTCCTCCTCTTCTATCCACTCTTTTTCTGGTCTTCTCTCAATTTTTTCAGTTCTCACACTTAGATTTATTACTTGGGCACCCTTGGCCTTTTAGATGACCTCAAACGGACCTCGAACATGCCAAAATCTAGCCTCGTAGTGCATAGTTGTCACCTTTTTGCATCATCCGCACACCTGGCACTCAACTTTTTCCAATAATGCATCCCACCACCATGTGAAGTGGACCCCAAAATATGGTCTTCATGATGACCTTTCTGCATAATTATCACAAGAAAATACCCACGTTGTGTCCGTACTCATCCATGGCAAATATTGACCCCATTCGACCTCCTGATGCCACTAGATGCCATTTGACGCACCTGCTTACCTCATGTTGTCGGCCCGCGGATAGCTTCCTCGAGATTTTTTACGCGCTACCAACTCCTCATTATTATAGAGAAAACACACTGGCACTGGTAACGGTGAAAATCGATTCACTATGTACACCTTGTCCTACCTGTACACATGTGGGCCCCACGTAACCACCTGGCTCTGGAAAATGGGCAATACTTTATTTTATGCACCATGCATGTGTATGTACATATGCGCAATCCCTTGCTCCAAAAAAATCCTGATATAATTTGCCCATCCCCTAGCCTGCTAGAGCATTCATGCTCAGCAGAAGCAACACTAGTAGATGCTCATTCCACCTGGATCCCACACAAAAAAACTTGGCATTCCTTGCATCAAAAGCTTAATCCAGTTTCCACCTGGCTCCCAAGGAAAATGTGTAGAGATGCCATATATCAATCTTGCATCAAGAAAACCATCAATTACTTTGGCATAGACCTGCATGTGCAAATATATCTCCCTCTCCATAGTTGAGAGGTCTCCGTTGATCATTTGTGTCATCAATTCCTGCTTCTTTGACAATTCAACCTTGGTTTCTAGCAGCCCTTCAATCACTTCATAAGGCCCTTCACTTTCATCTTCAACTTCATTCGCAAATGCAACTAAAACAGACTCCTGGATTTCTTTGTCCATCAAAAGGAATGCAACATCAACATCCTCATCACTGCTGGTAGTACTATCACTGTCCTCATCAGTCACTGTGGAATAGTCTTCATCACTAGAATCATCTTCATCTTCATAAAGCTCCTCCAATCGTTTCCTTGTGTCCATATTATATAGCTTCTTGGCACCTGTCTTTCCATAGAGGCTAATCGTACCACGTCGCCAATATTGAACGGCTCCCACTGCACGTAACCATGGTCTACCTATTATAATAGGATATGCTCCCAACCCCGCTGGAATCACATAAAAATCAACCACTGCCTTTGCATCATATGCCTCCACCGCTAAGCTCTTTACAACACCCAAACATTTTACTTTTTGATGGTTTGCCAATTTGATCTGGAAGCCTGACACCCTAGACACTGTAAGACCCATCTTCTCAATGCATAAGTGTGTTATGACACATATTTGGGCTCCGCCATCCACATAACCTTGTCCCAGATTTTTTCTTTTATGCCACACATCTACGATTGGACAAATGTCTGGTAGCTCATCCATCGCTAACACCTTTACTGAACCTGTCTCTGGCTCTTTATCCATTGGATTAACCATCCTCTTCCACTGTCGCTTTAGCTTAGGCACCATTTCTATAAGCCGCCCAAAGGTAACATCGGCTTTCCTGCTCGTCAGATCCTCCTTAAAGTCATAGCTTAATTGCCCATCCCCTAGTGGAAAATCTGAAACATGAAACTTGCGACGAGCCCTCCTTTTCCTCTTGGCCTTGACATCCTCGCCTTCATGGCTCTTTCCCTTCTTCTTGCTAGGACCTGGGGCACTTCTTCCTTCCTTTTCCTCTGTGGTCCTCTTCCCAATAGGCATCACTAATGTATCCTCTAGCTTTGATGCCTTCTCCAAGGTGACTACACTTAGCACTTTTGTCTTTCCCTTTTCCTCTTGGGTTAATCCACTGGTTCCTTCTTCTCCCTTGATTTCGATGCCATAATCATTTGACCTAGTTAGCACCTATCTTGGCAATGGATACATGTCTACACCCATCCATGGTGGCTTATCACATTGCGGGTTGATGTGTCTCAACTCTCCGCAATTATAACATGTGGGCGTCTGCCTCCAGAACCTACCATTGCTTTGTCCAGCACCATTCTTGGGTCTTTCTTCACCTCCTGGCTGATTTCCAAACTTCCCTCGACCTCGATTATTTCCCACTTGACCTAGCATGTTTAGACTGAGATTCTTCATTAAATCTACCACTTGCGTCATATCTTGCCTTAGCCCATCATCTTGCACTGTTGTAGTGACCACTGTTGGCATAACCTGAGGAGTAACAGAAACCACTAGTTCATGATGAACCCCTGGCATGCGACCTTGAAAAGAGTCCATAGGCTCAAATTCAGACCTCATGGGCAAAGACTCTACTCTTGGCTGGATCATTTTCCTCAGCTTCCACTCTTTGTTCCTTGCCACCTCTAGTGCATCTTCATATGTCTTAGGCTTCTTTAGCTCCACTCTCCAATGTATATTCTCCCAAAGACCAACCAAGAACCTGTCCTTCTTCATCATGTTAGGCGGGGGTACTTGTGGTGCTAAGGCCTTGCACATCCGCTCCCATGCCAATGAAAACTTACGTATGTATGCATCTACTGGCTCACCTTCCTTTTGCACTAAAGCCTATACTTCTTGCCACACTACTTTGTCAGGATCTTCTATCTTTACAAACTCCACTTCCAACCCATGCCGTAGATTGTCCCAACTCAACCTTATGGGTGGATCAGCCCCACACAACTCTTCTTCAAATGCTTTGGACCAAACTCGTGCATCACTCTTCAAAAAAATTTGGAGAAGATGTAACATCTGCGCAGGGTCATGAATCTGGTTGCTAATGCAGGCAACCTCCATCTTTTCCAAAAAGTCTTCCACATCTTCATCACTTCTTCCATGAAACTCCGGATAAGAGAAAGCCATGGCTACCCAAGCTATGATGCTTTGAGAACCCCTTCGAACACACGTGCAAGAACCAAAACTTTTGACTGACTCAATTCCCAGAAACTTCAATGGATCTCAACTTTAGATAAGGACAAACACATGCACATCAAATGAGTTTTCATAGTTAATCATCGGAATTACAACATGCAAAGGACATTCCAGTATCTCTCTTAATCTTCTTGGCCTGAACATAAAGGCTATGCGCTGCTGGAAAAAAATCTTCCTGGACACAAGAACATTTATCTGGATTCTCTGAGTTAAATGAAAAGGAGTGCATTGAGAGCCATTTTGATCATCCATTAAAGTCAACCATGTAGCTCCCAAGAAAGCACACCTGTCTTATCCTCTGATTTTGCCAAAATTTCAGCAGCATAACAACATAAATGGCTTAAAAGACCAAAAAACCAGCCATCATAACTTGGAAAAATTTTGACACAGTTTCCCTAGAAGTAGAGCAGTGAGAACCCAAAATATAGACTATATATGTATGCATAAACTGCCAACAATAGAACCCGAGCATCAATTAGGAATCACTAGTACATAGCCTATGGCGAGGTCACGAAAAGGGTACTCCAGCTACCTGTATCACCAAAAGGATCTCAACATTTGAGAATCCCCCAGCTCAATAAAACCTCACGCTATCGACCCTCACACGAAGGCTAATGCAAATCGCGTATAGTCAAGTCTCAGAAATGACTATCTTCCAGACCAAATCTAAAAAATGGTTGGGACTGCCAAATAAAACCAAATATGGCTCCAGAAAGGCATACAATGGCAGTTTCCACAAGTAACGTACAATCCAGCAGACAATGCGCTCAAACAAGTGCCAAATGATGCATACCCACAACAACTGCAAGTGACACCACTGCTAGTATATCACTGTACTCCAGCTACCCGTACCTGTGTGAATCACCTGTACCTATACCTATCCCTGTAACTTGTAACCTGGAACCTGTAGTCTGCAACCTGTAACCCCGAATCTTGAAGCTTGAAGCTCGAAGCAGAAGGTACTCGAAGAAGATCCTCAGTGGGGGCACCAAAATAATGTGAGCGGGATGGAAAAACACAGAACGCCTCTATAATGACCCGAAACACACTCTTGAAATGATATACACAAACACTATGGGGCACCACTCGGCTTACACAACCCACCTGGCCGAGACAGGGAACACACCGATGGAGCAAGAGGAGAGAGACTATCTGTTTACCCACTCCACGTAGAGAGAGACACACACACACACACACCCAAAAAACTTAGCTCAAAAGAGGATAATTTCTTATGTTTAGATACAATAGAGCTTGAGCCAACACCCATGGGGAAAATAGCTCACACAATATGGGTAAAATATGCCAGATACAATCACAAATTGGAGCAGAAACTTCGCTCATAGAAGACACTTACACAGCCAAACAACAGAAAAACAGTGAGAAATTTGGCAAAATGGACAGTTCCATCACCTCCGAAACGGCCCAAAACCCCAGTCTACAATGTCAAAGTGCTCAAATCCGACCTCGCACGAGCAGTTTACGGCCAAAACAGGCTCCAAAAACCCCAAAAACACAGTTGCGGGTATTCCTCCTCTTCTCTCCACTCTTTTTCTGGTCTTCTCTCAGTTTTTTCAGTTCTCACACTTAGATTTATTACTTGGGCACCCTTGGCCTTTTAGATGACTGCAAACGGACCCCGAACAGGCCAAAACTGGCCTCGCAGTGCATAGTTGTCACCTTTTTGCATCATCCGCACACCTGGCACTCAACTTTTTCCAATAATGCATCCCACCACCACGTGAAGTGGCCCCCAAAATATGGTCCTCATGATGACCTTTCTGCATAATTATCACAAGGAAACACTCACGTTGTGTCCGTACTCATCCACGTGCAAATATTGACCCATTCGACCTCCTGACGCCACTAGATGCCATCTGACGCACCTGCTTACCTCATGTTGTCGGCCCGTGGATAGCTTCCTCGAGAAGTTTTACACGCTACCAACTCCTCATTATCATAGAAAAAACACACTGGTACTGGTAACGGTGAAAATCGATTCACTATGTACACCTTGTCCTACCTGTACACATGTGGGCCCCACGTAACCACCTGGCTCTGGAAAATGGGCAATCCCTTATTTTATGCACCATGCATGTGTATGTACATATGCGCAATCCCTTGCTCCAAAAAACTCCTGACAACGCCTTTCTATCTTTCCAGGTGCTTCTCTGATTTTTTGTTTCTGAACTTGGGGCATCGGTCTTTGGTTCTTCAATTATGGGTTCATTCGTCATTCTTTGAGCTTTGGCTTGTGTCACCGCCTGAATAGGTATGATTGTTTTATTTTCTGACCCTCCACTGGAAGGCACTGCTTCCAGCATGTTCAAGGTAGTTTTTGCTCCTTTGCTCGGGTTCTTAGGGCAATCAGGAATCAAATGAGTAACTCCACACTCGGTGCAATATGCGTTGACTCTAATGATTTCGTCATGAGGACAGTCTCTTAGCCAATGGTCTCTGCCACACTTGTAGCAGGGTCCTTTAGGCTGTTGAGGGGCTTCTTGAGCTCCTCTTTGTTGGTATGCATGTATATGTCCACCCATGCCTCTATTAGCTATGAAAAACAATGTTCGTTCATCTATGCTATATCTTCCTTCTCCTGCTGCCTGTGCAGCTGTTGGTGGTCCTGTATTTCCTATCATGCTTCATGGTTCTGGTGTCGAGGGTTCTTGCGGTGGATAATAGACAGGGTTTGCCGCATATACACTGGGATCTTCATAATATGCATGCATAGGCACCAAAGCATTCTCTTCTGATTCGGTTACGGTTGGTGTGTATCTTATACCGACTGGTCGTAATCCTGGTAGGGGTGGTTGTTGCCCCAACACTGGTTGTGGTCTTTCTATATCTACATGTCCTTGTAGGTTGCCTGCTTGATACCTAGGCATCGGTGGAACTTGAGGAGAAGCTACCTGAGCTTGGGGAGCGTAAGGTCTCTCTCACATATCCCTTGTTATAATAACATTTCTCTGTCCCATGGTTTGTCTATTTTTGTTCGATAACACACCACTTGGGCTATTTTGCCTAGGGTTTGGCGTACAAGTTAATCCTTTTTTGCACTTCCTCTACAAGCTGCTCCTGGTTTACAGCTACTTCTCCTTTCGATGCCGTCTTAGAAGACTTGCTTCCACTTTGTTGTGAAGATGAATCGTCGTCAAGATCGTTGAACTCACCCTCTTTGTAGACCGCACACTTGTCCACAAGGTAAAGAGCCTCCTTGGTTAACTCATTCAACGTCGTGCTCCTCTTCATATGTAAGTCCTTATGGAAATCTGCATTCCTTACTCCTTGGATGAATATAAGCATAAGTCTGGACTAGGTTGGCAGTTCTTCCACAGGACATAACTTCACATACCTTTTCGGTCTAGGGCTTCATTTCGCACAGATTCCCCGTCTTTCTGTTTGAATTTATGGATTTGTGAGACGGTATTATGAGCTATCCCCCTTTGTGAGAATTCCTTGATAAACTCGTCAAACACTTCCTCCATAGACTCAAAGTCTCTACACTCTACAGAGTCAAACCAAGTAGCAGCATCATCCTCTAAGGTTAGTCCAAACCCTGCAAATTGGGTAGGAAAGTCTAACACCTCTTCAGCTCTAATTACACACACAAAGGCTGCTACATGATCTCTTGGATCTCTGTTTCCTGTGTATTTCTTGTTTACCCATTTTTTCACTTGAGAAGGTCTAATTCTACGATGGTCTACAAACCTCATCATTGGTATCTCCACGTCCTAATCGATATACCCCCTCTAGTCTTCTGTAGTAAGATGGTTCCTCTCCCAATGGTGCTCCTAAGCCATAATTTCTAACAGTTCTTACAAGAGATGGTTCATTTCTTCGAACTCGTTTTATGGGTGGTCTTCCAGGCTCTGTTGATAGCTTGAGTAGAGTGGTGGTTTACTCTCTCCTTGAGTCTTTGGCTTACTCTCTCCTTGATAGCTTGAATAGAGTGGTGGTTATTGCAAATCCCTTAGCCCTCGTGCGGCTTGATAACCATCACGGTTTCGGTCTTGTTCCAATGTTACACTCTGTCAAAGCCATGCATGCAATGATGGCTGAGTTGCTGGTTGGTTCTTATTGTTGAATGTCTGCGGTCGGGTAGAATGTGAGGTAGTGTCATACTCTTCTAAAAAGGGATTTGTAGACTTTCTAGAGGTGTAGGTGGCTCTTGGCACTTTGTCTGAGGCATATGTTGATGCTCCTAGAACTGTTGCCTTTTCTACCTCCTCTGGGAGAATACGTTGGTATTCCCGCCCGTACCTATCAACAAAAACTATATCCTTCCCCATAGCAGTTTCATAAGAGAATAAGTAAAGAACCTTGTCTTTGCTTAATTCGGTAAAGTATGGTTCCTTGCAAGGAAAGTAAGCGACTATTCCTGTGTAGATTCCCACGTTCTCATTATAAGTTGAAACCCTGGTTGTTTTCTTATCATACATAAAAATTGCTCCAGGTCGATCAATGTTTGGTGGCGGTTCTTGAGCTTCTGAAACCATTTTTCCTTTCGCCACGTTATCTCCATATCTGTTGTAATCTTCAGGGTTACTAACTATCAGATAGTGGTTCCCCTTTTTGTCTCGGAATCTATCTCCATCATCATAGACTTGAATTATCTCCAATCTCTGAGCCGGTCTTTATTCAATACAAATGCACTTGCGTCCTCGATAGTCAGAATAGACTAGGGCTCCCCTCGAGTTTGTTCCTTCTAAGAAGATCATAGTGAACTTGGAATCATTCAAAGGATTTAGGGAGGTGCTTCCTCCTGGCATTGGTCCGTCATAGGTGAAACCTCTTGGCTATTGGCTACCCATCATGAAGAATGATTTTTCTGACGAAGTGTCAGTATCACTACCTTCCTCAATAATTGGTACTAGTGGATCTAGCCTTGCCTGGGTTACACTCTCCTCGGTGGACACTAAGCTACCTTGGTCACCTGCCACCTTCTGGTCTCTAAAAATGTATCTTCCTGACCTTAAATTCATCAAACTTATCAATGCAATTTATCACAAATTCAACCACTCACCTGGCAAAGGATCAGTATTTGCACCACTTCTTGCTTTGCTTTGGTGCTGCCGAATATACCTGTACACAAGCATTTAATTTTGGCAGTTGAATCAAAGCATTTAGCTGCTAGAGGTGATCTTAGTAATGATTGGTATAACTTGGACAGTTAATCTCAATCACTACTGTATTTTATACATTGTCGATATTCTGGATCAGGTCTGCTAATCTGGAACTGTACTTCCCTTGGATGTTGGTCAATTTACGTGAAAAAGTCTGAATTCAATCTTTGCTCCTTCAAATGGCCAAACAAGGTCCACATTTACTTCTCAAAGAAGTTCTGGAACCCTTAAGCCAAATGGAACCTCACTGTCTAAGCCCAGTCAAATTTTTCCTTCAGTAGGCCCCAGTAGACATCCTACACGTAGGATATCTCCTGCTGTGTTTTGCCTGGATTTTTGCAGTATGGATTCCCCTTGATGTGCTCAGTCCACAACTGTTTTTACTTTTTGATTTGGACACCTATAAGCTGGTCAATGGATCAGAAATCTGTTCCGACAGCCTACTGTTGGTCTTGATCAGTCTAACCAACTCTAATTTGGACCAAAATTGACTAGGGGGCTTGCCTCAGGCTATACAACACCTTGCTATGCCCACATTCAATTTCTCTGGCTTCAATTTCTTGCTTTACACATCCTACGCATAGGATGTCTTTTTCATCAGAATGGCTTCCAATTCAAAGCACAGGCTCCCCTTGAGGTGCTGATCACTTTGGTATGCTCAAAATTAGGTTTGGAGTGCAAAATCACATAGAAGATATCCTATGCGTAGGATGTCTTTTTGGCATGTTTGACCCCAGACTTGACCCACAACTTCCCCTTGATGTCAGCAACCCAGTAGTATGCTTAGATTTTGGTTTGGATTTCAAAAGTCCCCAATTTTAGCTATTCTAGCCTTTTTTAGTCAAAAGTGCTAAAGTCTGCTTAGAATCCAATTTTCTCACCCAAATGAGATGAATCCTCTCTCAGTCACTCAATATGTCATGTAGTCATCCTATGGTTTTGGTCTTAAAATAATGCTTTGGTACAAATTGGGTAGGATGTCTGGCAATTTCAATCTATATGGCCTTATCCTGTCAAGATCTGGTCAAATTTCCACTTTCCAAGTGAAAATAGGGTAAACCCCACCTTCTAAACACATTGGTCAACTCAAAATCCCAAAATTCCCACCAGATTAGCCTGTAGACATCCTACACGTAGGATGTATCCTGGCTTAAAATTAAATTTTTTCTTGACAGAAATGTTCCTGATGCTTTGCAGCTCTATGAGAAACACTCACAGTGACTTTTGGACTTCACTTCAGCTTTCAAACACACTTTTGCGTCTTTTACAACCTTGTGATGAATTTACCAAGCAAGTATACATGCATGAAGTGCTCTAGATCCTGAATCATGATGTCCTACTTACTCTACTCCTACTCATCATGTGAAATAGTGATAATGGTGTTTTGGTTTCTCTCTGGCCTCTCCAGACTCTCAAGCTCTCCTCTCACGGCTTCTACCACTCCAACTCCTACTCTAGAACTCAACTATTATCTAAAACTATCTCAGTCTACCTCAACCTACCTAAGTCGAAGGATCTAGGCCAGACATACGCTCCCTAGACTCCCTCTAAGACCTAGAGAGTCCTCCACCCTCTGATCCTATCTAAATGTAAAATGAGACTCTTGGCAAGCCAAAAATCCCTATCCTCAAGGACTAGTTTCGGTCACCTACCTAAGGTTTTCGTCCCCGGTAACGGTGCCAATGTTAGACGGATACGTCACGACGGACGTTAGCACAGTGAGAACTCACCTAACAAGATTTGTCAGCTAAGGACGGAGCTCGACCCGTAGATGCGTGGAAGCAAGCATAGGGTGTCAACCTACACTCGACCGACTTCTAACTAATTCCTACAGAGGTCTCTGCCCAATGTCTAAGTCACAGCCTTCAGGAGTGTATAAGAGGAAACTTCCTACAACGCTTTGCAAACCCGAACCCATTAGACAATCTCGAAACACCACAGAACTGGAAGGAGACCCTTCTAACACCAATAGGTCGCTCTCCCTAAGGTCTATGAACCAAAACCCCAACCCAAAACACGCGGTGCAAAATCACGTAGGATGTCTGGCCAAAATTTGCAGATCTTCGTTTCCAAAATCTAAAGTGCCTAATGTGTAGCTCTACTCAATGTGAACACGTGGATATGCTGCAATGCAAAATCAGACAACGTATGCTCACCGAATCACCAAATGAAGCTCGTAGCTGGAACTCGCAAAACCGTACCGTACACGTGCAATGTAGGTATCGGTGCGTAGCTCTCGTCGGGGGAACACGTTGCACTTGTCCGCACTCGATTCTGACCACCGGTGCACACATAGCGTCAAGATGAAGCTCACACTCTCTCTCGTACACAATACGCTTACTCACAGACTTCAAAACTTTTAAGAAAATGACAAAGGTCCTTCATTAAGGTCAAAAAGTGGTATACCTTACAATTCTCAAACCCTAAAGTTCCAAATCAACCATCTACTCAATCTAAATGTCAAAACTGGGATACAATCTGGAAACTTCTGTAAGCCCCAATATTTACAAGGTGAAATGTCGGGTTTTCTTAATAAATGAATAATTACAAAAAATTGGTAATCTGTCGAGCCGTCATTTTCCGTAGGGTGTGTCCAACTTCTAACACCTTTTGAGGACCTTTCCTGGGCGTGTGGTGATTTTATTTGATGCATTTCTATCATTATATCGCGGCGCGTATAATACCTGCTCTTCTAACAAAGATGGATATTAGGGTTACCTGGCTCGAGGTCTCTACTTACCTCACCTGGAGGGATGTGTAGTTGTTAACGATGAGAGATTCTCGGCTGATGCAGCACCCCCGCATATGAGTACATCCTCCTTGCCTCCTCTACCATATAAGGTGAGGGGCTCTTCCCCTCACTTAGACGAGGTTCTGTTCTTTTCATTTATAGTTGTTGGGTTGCATCGGCTAGTTTGGAAGGAATGATGCTTGTTCTATTGGTTCATCTCTTGAATACATGGGGTTGGACGCCCAATGCCTCATAGGTTGGGACCATTTTTTCTGATGGTTTTTTTACTAGAAAATCACGTCAAAACTTTCATACATATGGTTATTATTTTGGTGTTCTGAAAACTGATGGTGAATATAAAGCTTGAATACCTGGTGGGTGTGCTGGTTATACATGTTTTTTCTGTTTAAAGGAAGATACTGGTCATACTGCCATTTTTTGATAATTGCAGTGGGTTATGTTACATTCATAATTTTAAAAAAAGGGGGGCAGCTTATACTTGGCCTGGTCGAGCTGGACTCTACATCTTCAGGCTTGATTTCAGGTGTGATTGAATAGTAGATAGTTCTGGTTCTTCCATTAAACAGAGCTGGGCTGATATACATGATTTTCACGAATGGGGCCTTCTTTTTTGCATGGTACTGATTACATATATTCACTCTAGTTGTTTGGTTGCTACTATGCTAGAATATCACATCAAATTTATCATACATATGCTATTTGGATTTTTTTTTCAAGCAGGTGGTGAGTATAAAGGTTAAAAACCTAGTAGTGGTGCTGGTTATGCATGGATTTTCTGGTTACTAGAATGCTGCTATATTTTGATAGTTATAGTTGTAGCTGATTGTATTTTTACCTAATCTTATCTCCTAGGAGACTATTGTGAGTTTACTACTGCTCACTAGCTCCACATTACTTTAAAATTTCAGGAGGTCTAGAAATCTATTGCTCTATTGAGAATGATGATAGGTTTTTTACTTCGGCATAGTGAAAGAATATGATTTTTTGTTTGCTTCCAGTCCTGCTCACTGAATGTAGAAAATTTGTTAAAATTTGTTAACAAGATCCTACTCTTTTGGGTATGGTTGGGGATAGCCGGATCTGGCTCTGATGCTGACTTACAATCCTATTACCTGGTTTCTGCTGGCTTCTGCTTATTACCTAGTTGCCTGGCTTAATTCTGGTCTTTCTTACACCATCTTATTCTTGTTGATGTTACTACCTTTAAAACCTCACTTAAATGTGGGCATAAAAAAATATCGGTATGAGTATAATAAGGCTCTCGCTCATACTTCTCGGGTTACTTCTCTGGACTAAGGATTTAGCTCTTACTAAAGTTTCAAAAGAAACTCATTATAGGAATATAAAAAAATGGATTACCTCCTGCATACTATTGATTAACTTATTGACACCAGGTTTAAGTTTCGGATGAATGATAACCCTAGTTAATTTTATGTTGAAAGCTTGGTGGCACTGCTGTTATGCTACCAAAATGTTATGGGTCACATTCTGATGGGTTATTTTCTTAGAACCGACACCGAGTTAACTCAGCTACTTTGGGAAATGACTCAAGATAACAGTTATATAGTTTCTCTCAACTGATAATGATAGCTGTTTGGTCCTAGTGTGTTTTGCTTTGATAGAATATGATAGTACTGGGAATACTTGGAAAACTAACCCAACTGCTACTGATGATTTTTTAGTTTTTGGATAATCATACGTATTACGGATTCTGCCAAGATCTGGCAGGATAAGTAATCTACAGTGTACACTTCTAGTTTTTACCTAGTCTCTGGATATGGCTTGCTTGGTCAAAAGATAATCATGGTTATTTTTTGCTTTGACGGGCTCGACATCGCAACACATTTTTAGGATAAAATTACTTAGCTTAGCTTTGCTTGCAAAAGCTTTTTACTTACAATGATATGGAATAGTTGACATTTTTTACATTAAGAGATATTATATGACAAGAAGCTAAATTTATTTGTAATATGATGGAGATTTTTAATATGCAGGACAGTAGCTAGTCTAAATCCTTTTAAGTTTGACATGGATAACAACTGATAGATTCTTTGAAGCTTGCTATACGTAGCCAAGTCTAACATATCTGTTGTCTTGACTATATGGATGCAGGTGAGAATTCTATCTTGGCTTAAAGAGGTTTAGCTTGCTGTAGTCCGACTTCAGAAGCATTTAATGATTCAATTGTGACAGTTCTGATACCTCTGTACAAATTCATTTGGAATGATACTTCATTCTTATTATGTAGTGCAGTTATGAGTCAAAGACTGAGTTGTTTCTTTACTTATCTTTACATTGACATCTTTAGACAATCGTCTTTTTGAATGTCTTGTTCATTGGGGTGTTAATTATTTAAGTTAAACAGCTACACACACACACAAACACACACTCATTCCTCTCAATCCCTCACTCAAGCCTGTACCTTCCATGGTTTCTCTCACCTTATTCACCATTAACCTCCCCTGCTATTTCCATAGCTCTCATATGTGCTCTACATGTACATACACCATCTCTATGCCTCTCTCTATTACTTCCAAAGAACAGTTTCATATTACCCCTTCTCTATATACATAAAATTCAGCATGTAAACCATGCTTAACCTCTGCAAATTGAGACATCTCATCAACCAAATTGCCATTTTCATCGTGATAATCAACCTTGACGGCAATGGCATAAAGAAGAGAAGAAGACAAAGAAGACAAGTAAGTCCTTCTTCAAGCTTCACCATCACAAGGATTTCCTTACTTAATTCAACCATCTTACTTCATCCATCTACCTCATTCTACCCACTTTAAATATAACATTAACTTTCTAGTGATTACTAACACTAACCACTAACTGTTAAGTATGGAGCCTGATTTACCCTTGTAATTTTCTGTGGTAAAAGCGCACATTTTTAAGGCCATCGTGCGTGAAGGAAAATCACTCACCAGAAACCAAAATTTTCACGGACAAGAATCAGGGGCAACTTTAAAGGCCTTGGGGGCGGAGGTCCCCGAGACTTTTTTCGCCGGAATATTCTTTTTCGACGGAATATTATGGCCGGCCGGCGGCCGGAAAGTGGTCGGAAAACAACCGGTCGGTTGGCCGGTGGCCGGTAGTCAATGGCCGATGGCCGGTGGTCGGAAGTCAATGGCCGGTGGCCGGTGGTCGAATTCAATGGCCGGTGGCCGAATTCAAAAGCGGACTTGTCTTCTCAAGGGCGGCCACACATGGGCGGATTGCAGGGTCCGATTTGGACTTATTCGCACAAGGGCGGCTACACATGGCTGTCTCTCATGAGAGAGGGCAGCCCTTTTGGCCTATAAAAGGAGGCCATTTCTACACACATTATATAGTGTGAAGTTGATGCAACAAGGTGAGTGTGAGGTGGTGAGAGTGAAGCAAGGCGGGAGCTCCATTAAGGGTATAATCCCTTTGTAAACTACTTCTTGTTTTGAAGTACTAAAGACATTGAGTTGCTGCTTTCTCGTGGACATAGCCCACATTGGGTGAACCACGTATATCGTGTGTACTCTCTCTCTCTCTCTCTCTCTCTCTCTACTCTATAATCTCGTGTATATAAATCTGTCTCTCTCCATTAAGTAATCTACTCAATTATCTATTTAGCTACGTCTTATTTCCTAACAAAAACACTTACAAAATCGGCCTCAAATGATGCCCACCCACCGCCGCTCCCCAACTGGTGCGAGCTCCCACCCTCTACTCGCGCTTTGGCTACCTCCTTTTGTTGCTTCCACTTGTGAGGATTCTTGCACGCTGCTCACATCGCATTCTTCCAATCTTCTTTGGCCAGCTAATCTGGTCTATTCCACCCATGCTTTATTGCTTTTTGTACTTCAAAACTCTTGTGCTTGCAGTATTTGCGCATCCGAACCTTCATCAGGTCTTCATTGAAGCGCTCATTCCGACTTGACACAGGAAAATCGTCATGCAGCATGCTGATGACTCTGTCTTTTAATTCAATTGGAACTTCACTCCAGGTGTTTATTATGTAGTGTCTAAACACATGAGAGCCAAGACCGCGCATGTGCACGATCACTTTCTTGCCTTCGTCATCCAAGATGATGTCGCTGCTGATGCCGACCAAGTACGGCAAGCCCTCTCACCTGTGACGCGTGAACCTGGGTGTCTTGGCAGGGGTCTCTAGCGGCATCTCAATGGGGGTACGGACGTCAGGTGTCTCCACTGGATTCTGGGCCGCGAAGCCAGGAGTGTCGACTGGGGTGACTCCCGGAGGAGTAGCTAGTGGTTTGTAGCTAGGATAGGCCAATAGCCGTGCAAAACCTGGCGTAGATGGCAATGCCATGGCTGGTATGGGGGCGGGCAAAGAAGGGGAGGTAAGGAGCCTCGTCAAACATGAGGCGGTGTCGAGGAATCAACGACGGCATCCCCCTAGCAACCACCGCCACCACCATTAGAGCGTCACTGCCTAGACGGGTGTAAAGATTGTGTTGTCAACATTGAAGCTTTGGAGAGTGCTGAATGCTCTAAAAGAGAGGGAGACGTTGAAGGAGTAGAATGACGGGATGGTGCTCCAGAGCGATGACGCTCCTCGTACCACCTCCGCTGCTAGGGTGACAAAGAAGAGAGAAACTCATCATCATCCATACCTGCATTAAACACATGAACATTGAATCTTAATATTAAATGAATGGAGAAGAAAACATGGACAAGGAGAGAGAGAGAGAGAGAGAGAGAGAGAGAGAGAGAGAGAGAGAGAGAGAGAGAGAGAGAGAGAGAGAGAGAGAGAGAGAGAGAGGACTCATAAAGGGGGAGGGATTCCTGTGTAGAGATATTTCGTTGAAGTTCTTGTGAATTTGTAGAAGCACTGCGCTTTGGTTGCGATGGAGACTGAAGCTGCAATCACGAAGGAGGTGATCTGTCTCTTCTCATAGATGCTGCTCGCCCCTCCACTAGATCTAGTTGATCGGGTGAAAGAGACGCTAAGAAGCAGTAGTAGTGCTTCTTAGAGTCTCTTTAATCCGATCAACTAGATCTAGTGGAGGGACGAGCAGCATCTATAAGAAGATACAAATCACCTCCTTTGCGATTGCAGCCTCAGTCTCCATCACACTCGGAGTACAGTGCTCGTTGACAGACCGCTTTTGGCGTGTACAAAGTAGCGTTTATATGCATGGTCATATGTACAAAACGATGTAAATACATGCATTCCGGAGCTTTGCAAAGTGATTTCAAGTTCGAAAAAAGGTGCAACGTGTGCACATTGTAAATATGCGTGCTTGCGTGTCGACAGCCGAGCATACGTACATGACTCGATAGGGTATCGGGGCCCTGGATATGGTTCTAGGTGGATTATTTTGGCTCTAGATAATGTGTTTGAGCTTTCTAGAATGTAAATAATTCAAGTGACAAGTGTGGGTACTCTCATCCCGCTCGAGAAGTTTGACACATGCGGTAACTGTCTATTTGCTGCGCCTGATCTGCGGTGATACGTGCATCGCCCTAGAAGTGATAAAAAATGAAATGTAGGGATGTGGAAATGTGCTTTGGGTATCGAGGATCAAGCGTGAGAAATTTGGTGAATTTTGGAGTCCGTTTGGGGTTTTTTCCTGCGAAAAATGCCCGTCGGGGGTCAAAACTGGCCAAAACGAGGCCAAAAAAGGTCAAAAAATGGTCAAAAAAGAGGTGAAATGGCTTAAAATTTCCACATCACTCATGGTGTCGTGATGGTCCAGGATGAGGGAGGACTTTTGAAGAGGAATATCAACACTTTCACCCCTCTATGTGTGGGAGGGAGCAGTGTTCCTATAGGTGGTCTAGTGCAGTCCCGTTGCGTTCGCGTCCTGTTTTCGAGTGTGTGGAGGAGTGAATGAGAGCTTTTTCTCTTCAATTTTGCACTTGGGAGAGTCTATGGGAGTTCTGAGGTTTCCATGGATGTGTGTATGCAAGGAATTGAGTGAAGAAGGTGCGGCGTTCTGCAAGACTATGTGACCCTGTATCGGTGCCATTAGGGTTGGCGCTACTCCAAAGAGTCCAACAGAGTGGAGTTTGGTGAAGTTTTTGCAATGGTTTGAGAGTGGAATTTTGTGGCTGGAGTTTTTGGGTTTTTTATGGTTTTTTTTGTATATTTTGGTCACCATCAAGTGTGACTTCAAGTGTTGATCACCTCGACTCACCTTGTAGTGTCTGCGGGCAGGGAAGGGCTTGTAGGTCGAGGCGTTTGGAGTTTGAATTGAGCTTGTGGGTAGATTTGTTAGGGAGCTTTTGAGTGGTAGTGAGTGAGGTGAGAAATTCAAGTAAATTCCTTGTGTTGTGTTGAGTTGTCTGGGTGTGTAAGTGTGCGCACGACATCTTTTTACTACAAAAGAATGCCTCTTGGGCTGGTTAATGCATATGCTACTTTCCAAGGATGGATGAATAGAGTGTTTGGTCCCTACTTGGGTAAGTTCATTCGCATTTTCATGAATGACATTGGGCGTTATAGCTCAAGGGTCACACATTTGGAGAAGTTGAGGTTGAGTTTTGAAAGGCTTCAACAAGAGGGTGGGCAACTCAACCCAAAGAAGTGTAAGTTTGCTCATGCCAGAGTCCATTTTCTAGGACATGTGGTTTCCCAAAATGGAATAGAAGCTCACCCAGAGAAAGTTAAGGCTTTATTGCTTATGGATCCGCCTAGCAACACAAAGGATTTGGCATCATTTCTGCATAAGCTCAGGTACTTGTCACGTTTTTTCTGGATGCTATGTCAGTATGTGTATCCTCTCCAGAAATTGCGTCAAAGAGTTCAAGGGTTTGAGTGGAATGAAGACATGCAATAGGCTTTTTGATGGCATTAAGGAGGTATTGTGTGCTTTACCAACAGTGAGTTGTTGGACGGATACGCCGCGACGGACGTCAACATAGCGAGAACTCACCTAACATATAATGTCAACTGAGGACGGAGCTCGACCTGCAGGCGCGTGGAAGCAAGCAAAGGGTGTCAACCTCTACTCGACCAACTAATGACTACTTCCTACAGAGATATCAAATCTACATGCCATCGGTTCTGTGAATGTGAGAGTCTCCTATGATGCTACCGCAAGCCAAAAGCCCATTAGACGTTCTCAAAACGTTACGAAACTTGAGGGATATCCTATCAACACCAATAGGCCACTCTCCCTAAGGTCAATGACCAAAAAAACCTACCCAATACCCTCCGTGCAGAAAACGCGTAGGATGTCTGGCCGGTTTTTGCAGGTCGACGTTTTCGAAAACTAAAGTGCCTAATGTGTAGCTCTACTCGCTCTCATCGCG
Organism: Adiantum capillus-veneris; assembly: GCF_014529385.1. NCBI lineage: Eukaryota > Viridiplantae > Streptophyta > Polypodiopsida > Polypodiales > Pteridaceae > Adiantum > Adiantum capillus-veneris. The sequence goes on along the minus strand of NC_140940.1, from coordinate 21,910,694 downwards.
TGGATATGATGAAATGCAAAAACGGAAAACATTTACTCATCGAAACTCCAAAAGTAGCTCGCAGGTGAATCTGCCAAAACACAGACGAACGCGCGTGATGTAAGCATCAACGCGTAGCTCTCCTTGTGGGCAACACACTGCTGCTCTCCGTTAGAGATTCTGACCACCGTAGCTCCTGTAGCACACACACACACACACTCTCACTCTCTCGCAGTCTCCCAACGACACAGAAGATCAGATTATTAGAAGTCTCCTTACAAAGCTTTAGGTTTTGGCTTATATACTAAGCCTTAGAAAACCTAATGTCCGACCAAAATGACCTTATTTGTCCCTAGGCTTCTATAGAGCTTAATTATAACACCGTGAGCTGGATTTGCTCATCCAAAAAGCATCTGTGGCGTAAATACAATTGCCGACTTAAAATATGAAGCTCCCATAACATTACAAAGGTGGCCGTAATGGCTCAAAATAATAATATCGGGATATTCGATGATGTCCATGAGCTTGTATCTTCACATTATAGCATCCATCTTTGTCTTCATCACTTCATCAGCATCTTTATTTGGAATCTTTAGAGAATCTTTGAGAAATCTTTGTGGAAGCGTTGTTGAAAGGTCAACTCTCCCCCTCCGCAGTCTTGTCGTTCCCAACAAGACCCTATGTCTGCAGTGGCCTTGGCAAGTGCTTCATGTTTTGGTGTTGGTTTAATCTTTTGTTGTTGCAATTGCTTCTACCAGATGCTTTGTATGTTGTAGAGGTACCGTTTTCTTGTACATGTAGTGTAGTTGAAGCCATAACTCTCCCCCTCCGATTGGTTGTTGTAGCGTGAATAAGTCGAGTGAGGTTTGTTGTTGCAGCAAGTCTTTATCTTGGCAACTCTGTATTGTTTGTTCTTTGGGTGTCATCCTGCATGTGTACCTATAAACTTGAAGCCTTTTTAAATTGTTTCTGGGCCGCTCCCCTTGGATCCTATAGTTGATGAGCATGTAGTTGTTTGGGGATGTCGTTGGTCTGCTTTTCTGTGTTTTGATAAGAAAAATAGTAAAAATAAAATATGGCGTATATTACAAAATGAAGGTCTTGGATACCTGGATAAGACTAAAGGGAAAAACCCAGTGGGGAAAAAATGCCTTTAGTCACCATTAAATGTTAGGCTATATGTACTTATGTTTGATGTAACTGAGTTTTGTTGGGTTAAAGTACTTATGACCGTATGGCTACTATTATTGACTTGATATCCATTGGATAAGTGTTAGTAGCTTGAAGTCAGAGTCGTTGTTGTTGAGAAAATGCTTATGAAACCTGTTATCGCTTCGTCATCCTCATTTTGTTGTGTAAGTGCATGGGTGGAACACAAATCGTGTCAAATGCAAACGTCCAATGATGGGACATTATATATGCTTGCACAAATAGATGCATGGGAAACAATATGCGGTGCGAGGGGAGTTTGAATGGGTGCTTCCAAGAGTGAACGTAGCTAGAGAAGCAAAAATTTATTTGACTTCAAGAGCTGTCGTTACTCACAAGAAGGGCTGTTGATGCTCGAGGTTTTTTCACTCTCCTCATTGTTTTCATGTGCGTGAGTGTTTTTTGGACTACGCCGCCACTCCACCAATTAAAATAATAGACTTCGACTCCTATGCTCAACTATCCAGCATGAGCGACCCCCTTTTACAATATGCTCAACTCTTCCAACTTGAGCTATAATATAAATATCTAGACTCATAGTCCACAAAAAATATTAAGACATGAAGCTTGGGTCTGACGCTTGCTCATTTAGTGGTTCAGTTGCCCGACTCTTGACTCTTATGCCTTGATTTTTATGGCGACTTTACTTACTCTCGGGAGCTTTTGACCAAGAATAGGTTTTGCAATTCAAAACTCCCATCCTCGAAGAGAGGATTTGTAAAGGACCATGCTGGCAATATTGGTTTCTTTTGCCATACCTGGGTGACCTTGGTTGTCAAAATTTCTTTTTGTTGTTGTTGGTCCCTTGGTTGAGAAGATTGGCTCGCTCCATTCCCTGTAACACTTTGTCTATCATGTCTTGACATTTCTTGAGAGCTAGAGATGACTTTAATCTTCTTCGTTACGTGTTGTTCTTTTGGCACCCATTTGTATCTACATCGTGTGATTAGCGTGTCTTTGCAGATATCCTTTGCCTGGACTGTGACATTGTCCTTGATTTTGCCTTCTGTGAAATTGCGATTTTTTTCAACCTGAAGTCGTTTTCTTGAAGAATGTTTACCTGGCATCTTTGGTAGCTAGATTCTCCGATTTCCTTGATAGTAACCTTGTGCTTGAAGAATTCTAGATTTCACTTCCCATGATGTTTTTGATGTCGTATTGAGATGTACAAGAGTGCCATTTTTGGGATTATTTACTGATGAAGTCCTATGTTGGTATGAAGGCTAGCTGGATTTGAAATTTCATGCATACCTTTGGCGAGCCTTGTTGGTTGGTCTCCTTTGGCGGTATAAATATGAGCTTTGTTGCTTTTGGGGATGCTTTTTGAAACCTTTATCCACCACATAAGCCAAGGTCTGTGGTTTTGGTAACCAAAGTTTATTTTGACCCTCATAATAGCCTTGCTCTGCTAAGTTGTAGTGGGAGGCTATCCATCCCATGTGTTTACCTTTCGTCAATTCGCTAGGATCATTTATCCATATTGGGTCCTTGACCTTTATTTCTTCTGTTTTAATGTAGACCGTTGAAAACCTTTGGCAGTTGTGATCTCGTAGTGTAGGGTATTTCGATTGAAAGATTTTCTTTGGAGTCTGTCTTTCATGTGGAAGTATGTGGTCAGTTGATGTCGAAGCTCTGTCTTGAACTTTTCGGGGCTGGATTGAAGACTCTGATTTAAGGGGCTGATTCTGTTGGTAGGACATTTGTGGGCTCATTTTGGCTTTGCCTTTGTCGGAAGCCGATAATCTTGGAGCAGTAGTAGGATGGATTTCTTGAGAGCTAGTCGTGATGACCATTGTTGAAAATTCAGGTTCTTCTGCCAATGTTTTTGCCCAGTGCTTGGACAAAATCAAATGTGTACTCATTTTGGAGGAATCCACCACTAGGAATTTGTCTTTGATTACCTTTGACCGTAGTGTAAGGGTAGCTTTTGCAATCCCTAAGCTTGTGACGGCTATTCCATGTGATATAGGAACCTGTACCTGAATTTCATACAGTTCTGGCTTACCTAGAAGTAACCACAGCCCATAAGACATGACATTAGTCGTGGTAGTGCAATCTATCTCTGATGTAAAGTTGAATTTCAGTTTCTCATACACACCCAACAAGAATTTAATCTTCTTGTTGGCTGTCAAGTAGCTGATGTCCTCGTTGCTTCCGGTACTTTTCTTGGAATTTTGTACCTTGAAGGCTTTGTCATCCTCTTGTATGTTGAACTTATTTGTCATTTGACTGGTTGTAGCATGTCCCAAGTGCTTACTATCTTCTACTGTAGCTGCTTGTTGGTGTTTATTGCTAGTTTCTGACTGTGACACGTTGATTCTTGATTTCAAAAGCTCTCTATCAGTGTTTACTTCTTCTAACACTTGAAGGTCATTCAATGGTGACTTTTCTTCTTGGAAATGTTTTGAAGCTTGTGTAGCAGGATGTTGAGGTTGACTCTCTTCTTCTGATGCAATGGTCGCCGTGGCCTTTGGTTTCCATTGTTGCATGGGTTTTTGTAGAGTCTCTTCTCAATAATATTATTTCATATCCTATATTGCTTGTCCTTGGTAGTCAATCTTGGACTCAGTCATTGCCTGTTCTTCTGTGCATTCTATGTCTTCAGTTACAACTTCTTTTAGCTTCTCATACTCTTTGATTTGTTCAATCACCAATGAAGAGTCGACAATAGAGAATTTATTTGGTAGACTTTCAGCTTCATCCATTGATTCTATTTGCATGTCTTCCACTTGTGACATTGATTCTATTTGCATGTCTTCCACTTGTGACATGGCACTAAGATTTTTTGTTACCTCTGCCACCTCTTCTTGTGTTGGCTCACTATCGTCAGAATCTTGGCTTCTTTTTCTCTCGAACCTTGAACTACGAGCTTCATCTTCATCACCTTGTGGATGCTTTGACTTGTCCTCACTGAGGTTCCTTAAACGATCTTGAATTAGCTGATTCAATTGATCATTTTTGAAAGTGTGATTCTCTATGATAATGCCACGTTGACACCCTTGACTTCAAGCAATTGTGTCTTGAGCCTATCTTTTGTGCTTTGTGACAAGATCTGCTTCTTTTCCGGAGATCTTGTTGGGGATTCTTTCTTCCGTTCCCTTGTTGTCACTGTCTGAACTTTGCTTTTGGCTTGTTGCTTCTTCTTTTCCATGTAGAGATTTGCTGGGAAATCCTTCACTAAATTACCAATGGCACATTGGTCGCAATATGTTGTTATCTCAACATGTGCACCCTTTGGACGAGGCATCTCTCCATAATACTGCTGATAATCGTTTCCTGTGGTATCTAGATACAGATATGAACTCATCTTTGCATGCATGAACCTGTAGATTACGACTGACTTAGGTGTATCCACTGGCTTTGTCTCTTTATCCTTCATCTTCTTGTCCTTGAGAAGCTAAAAATAGCTTCCATTATTGCTTGCATACAAAATCAAATCACTATCCATGCTTTCTAGAAGTTGTAATGCTTATTCTTCCATCAGTATATGGTCTTTGACGTGGGGCTTCTACATAGCCTTAGGGCTATGTTTTCGAGTTGATTTTGGCGAGTTCTGCACCGAGGGTGAATATTGAACCGAATCTTTGTTTTCCATTTCCCTTGATGGTGCTTTTGGACGGGGTCCAAGTATGTGACTTACAGGTTGCCCACAATTGCTAAACTCATCCATATTTTTCACATCGGCTATTTCATAGTGCCTATCATATTTGTCGACCACAATGACATATTGACCTAACCTTTTACATTGGGCATTGTGAATTTCTAGTGGTCTCTCCTCCGGCTCGGAATCTTCCAATGCTTCTTGAAATTCCACTTGGACTCCTGAAAAGGACACTGCTTCTTGTAAAGCTGGACTTCTTAATCCCACTCTTGAAGATATAGGGTCTCTTTGTTGAGTTTGAACTCCCCCCATCCGAGAGGGTTCCATATCTGATGTTGGCATCTGTTTAATGCCTGATGATATGACTTCTTGTGCTTTGTTAAGTAGCTCTTGAGACTGAGCTAGTTCTTTTTGAAGTTGTGCTATCTTCATAGGGGGTACTTCCGACGTATTCCCTGTTTGTGCAATTTGGTGTGCTCGTGCTTTTTCTTGTGCTGGTGTGGTGCACGAGACTTGTACCGTGTCTTTCCATGTTGTGCATTGTGTTGTGCCTTGTTGTGTGTCATGTGATTTGTCACTCATTTGTGTAGTGACAACTGTAGGTGTCAATTCTTCCAGGTGCGTAGTTAGAGGTAAACCCACGACGAGATGGTATACATTACCACCTTTAGACATGTAGTCTTCTCCTCTTGAGCCAAACGCTTTAGCTGCAAAATAATGATTGTTTTCTACAGGAACTTCATGACTTGTGACAGCCCCGTAGTATCGACCGTCTTTGTCTCCATAGAGAGTACCAATTTTCCGTTTTCCATCTTGTGCTTTGTACAGAAAACTACTTGGAGGATATGTGTAGATATCTGTAAGTTGATCTTTGTACAAAATTTCTATCTCATTGTCGATGTATTTTCCGTGCCTCATGTAAATTGATCCCAGACAGTCTTCCATGAAATTTGGATGTGGGTGTAGTACATTCTTCGCTGTTTTAACTTCCACATATTGAGATGTCCGAGTTTCCTCTGTATCTTTCTTTGTCTTGATGTACAAATTCCGATTGACATCCTCATAGCATGGCAGTCCTTTGTAGTGGCCAATCAAATAGATCCAAATTTGCTCTCTTGTAACTTTTGTGGATGTACTTGAAGCTTCATCTCGGCTGGTCTGATTCCTTTGAGACACCATTGCTTTCGTCTTGACTCCCTTGTTGTACCTGTTCAGTGATAGCTCTAATTACTTGCCTCAATGCTAATAAAAATTATTAGCACCCTTGTGTCGGTTTTTTTCACTTGAGGTCCTTTAGCTTTTGTGGATTCCCTAATCTCTGAGTTTTCTGAACTAGGCTTTGCTTGAACTTCTTGAACTTCTTAGCTCCCTTGCTTGCTAGGGTTGATACTGACTTGTCTGGCTGCTTGCTTTTCATAGAGGTTTTTAGCAGGCCTCGATCTAGTGGAAGCACTGTGATAAGTTATGCAACTTACCACTATACTGCAACGATTGCTCCCTTTGTAGAAATTCTTGAGTCGAGCTAACCTATGTTCACTTTAGCACACAATCTGCAAAATTCTATTTATCTGGCAAGCTTTTTCATAATGAATGCAAAAATTCTTGATGTGCCTTTGACGGCCACACTTGTTCCGTGGGCTCGGAAGTGAATTTCAAGTTTGCTTTTAGTTGAACTAAACTTAAGCTAGCACAAGAGAATTATGCATAAGTCGCAGTGATTTTCTAGCAAAAATCTTTTGTTAAATTTCTCCAAAACTTGCGACTGTTGTTGCAAAATCAAGAGTCCTTGTGTATGGTCGTACTGCTACCAGATTTGTGTATGGACGCTCAAATTTTACATTAGGCCGTAGTTAAATTTTACACCTTCCCGCGGGTGACCAATGGTTTTTCCAAAAGATAATTTCAATCTGCTAACTTAGCAGTCTTCAAAATCGTGACCGTTTTCACACAATTCTTTCGAACTGCAGGTTTAAGACACACCCGACTTCCGGATGCATTTTGAGGCCTTAAACGATGTTTTTTGCTCTGAGATCTGTAGAGTCGCTCTCAGGCTACGTTTTGAGATAAAAACTTTTCTGATCCGATACCGTTTGTAAAAGTTATGGCCAAAATAGTGAAATGCAGTTTAGAATGGTCAAAATGAATCCAAATTCAATTTTAAAAGAAGATTTGGGATCTATGTGACACTCTTGTATGGTCAAAATTAAGTTGGACCCTAAAACTGGCCTAGAGACATCCTACGCGTAGGATGTCTATATGCTCAGAATTGAACAAAATTTGGTCCAGAGACTCCCCTTGAGTCCAGCAACACAATGGTATGCTTAGAATTTTATTTGGACCTAAAAATGGCCTTGAGACATCCTACGCGTAGGATGTCTTTTTGCTCAGAATGACTTGAAATTCTCACCCTAGCTTCTCCTTGATGTGCTGGTCACAGTGGTGTGCTCATAGGTTGGTTTGGAGTCCTAAATCAAGCTAGAGACATCCTACGCGTAGGATGTCTAACTGCTCAGATTTTGTCCAAACTTGATCCCAAGATTCTCCTAGTGCTCAACAACCCAATGGTATGCTCAAAAATAAATTTGGCTGCCAATAGGTCAAGATTTGGGCTGCATAAGCTTCTAGTGCACTCCAAGAGTAGGATGTCTGACAATTCTTGTCTTTGCTTGGTAAATAGGCCAAACAAGGTCCAAATTCACTTTTGAAAAAAGTTCTGGAATCCTTGAGACACTTAGAACCTCCCTATATGGCGAAAGTAGAATTTTGACCACTTTATGACCCTGGAGACATCCTACGCATAGGATGTCTTTTTGCTCTGTTTCATCTCAAACTTGCACTGTAGCTTCCCCTTGATGTGCTAAACTCACGGCTATTTTTACTTTTTGATTCTGACACCAATAGGTTGGTCAAATGATCAAGAATCTGTTCCAAAAGCCTGATGTCTGTTCTGATGAATTCCCAAGTCAAATCAACTCCAAATTGGAACAAATTTGCCTAGGAGGCTTATCTAAGGCTATATGAAAGCATGGTATGGTCACATTAGAATTTTGGTTTCAGAGTTATACAGTAGACATCCTACGCGTAGGATGCTTTCTTGCTCAGAATGAACCCAAACTTGGACCAAAGATTCCCCTAGTCTTCAGCAACCCACTAGTATGCTTAGATTTGAGTTTGGATGTCAAAAGACCCCAAAACTAGCCATTCTTGCCTTTTGTCCGTCCAAAAACGCTAAAGTCTGTTCAATCTTCACTTTCACTGACCCAAATGAGATGAAGTTTATCACATGCACTCAATACAACATTTAGAACATGCCTTTGGAGTCATCCTATGGTTTGGTCTCAAAATTAGGCCTTGGACACAATTTGGGTAGGATGTCTGGCAATTCTGGTCTTTTGGCTTTAATTTGTCAAAATTTGGTCAAATTTCCACTTTCCATGTGAAAATAGGGTAGAACCTACCTTCTAAACACACTGGTAACCTTAGATTTTCAAAAAAGTGCTCAGATCACCCTATAGACATCCTACGTGTAGGATGTCTACTGCTTATTTTTTCAGACTAAAGTGTCCCTGATGCTTCCTTATGCTCTCAGCAAGTGCGAGTATGATTCACAATTGCAAAAACATGCAAAAATCACTCAATTTAAGCCTTTTCAAAAATTTTACGTTTTCTGACTCCGTTTTTTGGCTTTTGGTCAACAAAAATAGAGAAAAACACTCAAGTCAATATGTTACTAGGGTAAAACCTACCCTCTGAACCCACTGGTAACCTCAGTTTCCCCAAATTCCCTACCAAAAGTACCCTGGAGACATCCTACGCGTAGGATGTCTACTGTCTTAAACTGCAATTTTTTTCTGGCAGTAGTATTCCCTATGCTCTGTAGAGCTCTCAGCAATAATCATAGAAACTTTTGGACTTCAAATCAGCTTCCAAACACAATTTACCGTCTTTTCTACTTGGCGTTTTCACTTCTCGGATGAGCCTAATCAGCAAATAAGACATGCATAAAGTACTCTAGATCAGCAATCAAGATATCCTACTTACCCTACTCCTACTCATCATGTGAGATGGTGATTTTGATGTCTTGGTTGCTTCCTGGCCTGACACGGACTCTCAATTCAACCTACCACCACATCGACCACTCCAACTCCTACTCTCTACACCACAACCTACTACTACCTATTACTACCTAAGACGGACGATCCAGGCTAGACAAACGCTCCCTAGACTCCTCCTACGACCTAGAGAATCCACCACCCTCTGATCCTATCTAAATGTAAAATAGGACTCCGGCAAGCCAGAGGGACCTCTATCCTCAAGGACTAGTCTCGGTCACCTACTTAGGGCCCTCGTCAATGTTGGACGGATACGCGGCGACGGACGTCAGCATAGCGAGAACTCACCTAACATATAATGCCAACTGAGGACGGAGCTCGACCCGCAGGCATGTGGAAGCAAGCAAAGGGTGTCAACCTCTACTTGACCGACTAATGACTACTTCCTACAAAGATATCAAATCCATGCCATCGGTTCTGTGAATGTGAGAGTCTCCTATGGTGCTACCGCAAGCCAAAAGCCCATTAGACGTTCTTGAAACGTTACGAAACTTGAGGGATATCCTATCAACACCAATAGGCCACTCTCCCTAAGTTCCGTGACCAACAAAACCTACCCAATACCCTCCGTACAGAAAACGCGTAGGATGTCTGGTCCGTTTTTGTAGGTCGACGTTTCCGAAAACTAAAGTGCCTAATGTGTAGCTCTACTCGCTCTCATCGCGTGGATATGCTGAAATGCAAAAACAGACAACATTTACTCACCGAAACTCCAAAGCTCGCGGGTGAATCTGCCAAAACACAGACGAACGCGCGTGATGTAAGCATCAACGTGTAGCTCTCCTCGTGTGCAACACACTGCTGCTCTCCGTTTGCGATTCCGACCACTGTAGCTCCTGTAACACACACACACACTCTCTCACTCTCTCGCAGTCTCCCAACGACACAAAAGATCAGATTATTAGAAGTCTCCTTACAAAGCTTTAGGTTTTGGCTTATATACTAATCCTTAGAAAACCTAATGTCCGACCAAAATGACCTTATTTGTTCCTAGTCTTCTATAGAGCTTAATTACAACACCGTGAGTTGGCTTTGCTCATACAACAAGCATCTATCGCCTAAATACAATTTCCGACTTAAAATATGAAGCTCCTGTATTACAAAAGTGGCCGTAATGGCTCAAAATAATAATAACGGGATATTCGATGATGTCCATGAGCTTGTATCTTCACATTACAGCATCCATCTTTGTCTTCATCACTTCATCAGCATCTTTATTTGGAATCTTTAGAGAATCTTTGAGGAATCTTTATGGAATCTTTGTGGAAGCGTTGTTGAAAGGTTGAACTTTCAACATAAGTCCTCCCGACATGTAGTCGATTTTCTATGTATCTATTAGTGTGGGGTCAGTAGCTTTTGGGTCGGTTCTCTTACAAAAGCAAGGAAGGAACTTCAAGCCAGTTTATTTTGAGAGCAAGATGAAGAATGTAAGCGAGTTCTCCTACACGAAAAAGGAACAGTGGGTATTGGCCTTGGTTTTTCGCCGGAATATTCTTTTTCATCGGAATATTATGGCCGGACCGCGGTCGGAAAGTGGTCGGAAAACAACCGGTCGGTTGGCCGGTAGACAATGGCCGATGGCCGGTGGTCGGAAGTCAATGGCCGGGGGCCGGTGGTCGGAAGTCAATGGCCGGTGGCCGGTGGCCGAATTCAAAAGCGGACTTGTCTTCTCAAGGGCGGCCACACATGGGGGGATTGCAGGGTCCGATTTGGACTTATTCGCACAAGGGCGGCTACACATGGCTGTCTCTCATAAGAGAGGGCAGCCCTTTGGCCTATAAAAGGAGGCCATTTCTACACACATTTCATAGTGTGAAGTTGATGCAACAAGGTGAGTGCGAGGTGGTGAGAGTGAAGCAAGGCGGGAGATCCATTAAGGGTATAATCCCTTTGTAAACTACTTCTTGTTTTGAAGTACTAAAGCCATTCAGTGGCTGCTTTCCCGTGGACGTAGCCCACATTGGGTGAACCACGTATATCGTGTGTACTCTCTCTCTCTCTCTCTCTCTCTCTACTCTATAATCTCGTGTATATAAATCTTTCTCTCTCCATTAAGTAATCTACTCAATTATCTATTTAGCTACATCTTATTTCCTAACAACTGGTATCAGAGCTAGGTTTGCTCGTAGCTAAACTATCTCAAGGAAAGGATTCCTTGAATTGAGTGGGTGTTATGGTGGAGGAAGGGAAGCTCAAGATTGAGAAGTTCAACGGCAAAAACTACCAACATTGGAAGATGCAGATTGAAGACTATCTCTACCAGAAGGACCTCTATTTGCCACTAGGCGGTCTTGCGAAGAAGCCCGCAACAATGGCAAATGAAGCATGGATTGTCCTTGATCAAAAGGCACTGGGAACAATCCGGTTAAGCTTGGCATCAACGGTGGCCTTCAATGTTTCGGAGATGAAGACCACGGAGGACTTGATGAAGTCACTTGGTGACTTCTACAAGAAACCATCGGTATCCAATAAGGTATTTCTTATGAAGCGCTTGTTCAATCTAAAGATGGCAGAGAATGGTTCAGTTGCAGAACACCTAAATGACTTTAACACAAACATAAGTCAACTTCAATCAGTGAAAATCAATTTGTATGACGAAGTGCGAGCTCTCCTTATACTATTATCTCTACCAGATAGTTGGGATAGCCTTGTGATGGCTGTAAGTAATTCTATCTCTGGCACAAATACTCTTAAGTTTGATGATGTTGTGGGTGTTTTCCTAAGCGAGGAAATGCAAAGGAGAAGCACAGGAGAATCATCAAGTGCTGCACTATCAGTGGAAACAAGAGGAAGGCTTAAGGAGAGGTTCAAAAACCAAAAGGGTCATGATCGCTCAAGGCGGAGCAAGTCACGCACAAAGTCAGTTCTTGAATGTTGGAACTGCGGCAAGAAGGGCCACGTCAAGAAGGATTGCTGGTCCAAGAAGAAGAAGGAGACAGAGTCTCAAGACAACAAGACAACATCGGAGGCCAATGTGGCAGGTAAAGTAGAGCAAGATGCTCTAATTCTCTCATTAGACAATGTGTCTAATTCCTGGATAGTAGATTCCGGGGCTTCATTCCATGCGACACCACACAAGCAACATTTCCAAGACTACACCAAAGGTGATTTTGGGTATGTATACTTGGGAGATGATGAAGCTTGTGAGATTGTCGGCAAAGGTACAATTTCTGTCAAAACTGCTAACGGAAATGAATGGAAGCTTAAAGATGTTAGGCATATTCCTTCTCTTCGCAAAAATTTGATCTCTACAGGACAATTGGACAATGAAGGTCACAACATTGCATTCGGAAACAAACGGTGGAAGATCTCAAAGGGATCTTTGGTGGTTGCCAAGGGTGAAAAAGTCGGTACACTTTACTTGTGTACTGTTAGCACGCAACCTTCAGCTTGTGCAGCAACTACAGAAGTTGACAGTGCGGTGTGGCACTACCGACTTGGGCATATGAGTGCCAAAGGAATGCAAATCCTTCAAACAAAGTAGCTTCTACCAGGTTTGAAAGAAGTGGACTTAGAGTTCTGTGAAGATTGTGTTTATGGTAAACAAAAGAGGGTAAAATTTCAAAAATGAGGAAATGAAAGAAAAAATAAAAAACTTGAGTTGGTTCATTCTGATGTTTGGGGTCCTACAAGTACATCACTTGGTGGCTCATTGTACTATGTAACATTCATAGACGATGCGACTAGAAAAACATGGGTTTATGTCATGAAGAATAAATCCGATGTATTTTCCATATTTCAAAGGTGGAAAGCCTTTGTGGAGAATGAAATAAGTACCAAGGTTAAATGCCTCAGATCCGACAATGGAGGCGAATATTGCAGTCAAGCTTTTGAAAGATTTTGTGCTAGCAATGGGATTTGGAGGCAAAGGACAACCCCAAGGACACCTCAACAAAATGGGATTTCGGAAAGGATGAACAGGACAATCATGGAACGAGCACGAAGCATACGGCTACATGCAGGCCTACCGCTTGAGCTTTGGGCGAAAGCTGTAAGTACGTCTATGTACTTAATCAATCGGTCACCCTCAACGGCATTGGATGGGGGAGTTCCAGAAGAGGCATGGACAGGTAAACCGGTGAATTATGCATTTCTCAAAGTGTTTGGGTTTGAGGCTTTCATGCACATAGATAGAAGCCTAAGATCAAAGTTAGATGCAAAGTCCAAAAAGTGTTTCTTCATTGGCTATGGAGAAGGAGACTTTGGGTATCGCCTATGGAATCCTGAAGATGGTAAAATCTTAAGGAGTAGGGATGTAATTTTTAACGAACAAAATATGTACAAAGATTACTTGGAAAGAAAACAAACAAAAGAAACAGGTGATGAGTACATGGAGCTTGAGGATGGTGAAAACTCAAGGACTTCAAACGGTGACAATGTGCAACAACGTCAACCAAATGAGGAGCCTCAACCTATTCCCCGAAGATCTACAAGAGCAAGTAGACCTCCAGAAAGGTTTGTTCCTTCCTTCAACCATCTCTTGATCTCTGATTCTGGAGAGCAGGAATCATATGAAGAAGCTATGCAACATGAATCCAAAGAAGAATGGACGAAGAGCATGCAAGCGGAGATGGACTCACTACATCGCAATCAAACATGTGATTTGGTTGAGTTGCCTAAAGGTAAGCGGGCACTTCAAAAAAAATGGGTGTACAAGCTAAAGGAAGAAGAAGGTGGGAAGAAAAGGTACAAGTCTAGGCTTGTGGGAAAAGGTTTTTCTCAAAAGAAAGGTATTGACTTCAATGAAATATTTTCTCCTGTTGTAAAAATGAACTCAATTAGGCTTGTCTTAAGCCTTGTGGCTACTCATGATCTATATCTCGAGAAAATGGATGTAAATACGGCATTCCCTCATGGTGACTTAGAGGAGGAAATCTACATGCTTCAACCAAAGGGGTATGAAGTAAAAGGTAAGGAGAAAATGGTTTGCAGATTAAAGAAGAGCTTGTATGGTTTAAAGCAAGCATCAAGACAATGGTACTTGAAGTTTGATCGATGGATGTTGGATCATGGATTCACAAGATGCAACTCGGATCACTACGTCTACACGGAGAATTTGGGAGATGGGAAATTCATCATCCTAATGTTGTATGTTGATGACATGTTGATTGCAAGTGCTAACATGCAGGACATCAAAGACCTAAAAGAGGAGCTATCCAAATCTTTTTCAATGAAAGATTTAGGTGCTGCAAAGAGGATACTTGGTATGAAAATATCAAGGGACAAGACGAAGAAGACAATAAAGCTATCTCAAGAAGATTACATCAAGAAGTTACTAGAAAGGTTTGCAATGAAAAATGCAAAACCACTTTCTACACCTTTGGCTGGTCATTTTAAACTAACGAAGGATATGTGTCCAAAGACACAAGAGGAGATAGCCTATATGTCTAAAGTTCCATATGCTGCAGCGGTAGGTTCTCTAATGTATGCTATGGTCTGGACAAGGCCAGACATTGCACATGCAGTGGGAGTTGTGAGTAGGTTCATGGACAACCCAGGTAAAGAGCATTGGCAAGCTATGAAGTGGATACTTAGGTATCTAAAAGGGACAACAACAAATGCTTTATATTTTGGAGGAACTGATATTTTTCTAGAAGGGTATGCTGATGCAGATATGGCAGGTGACAAAGATACTCGAAGGAGCAGTATTGGCTATGTGTTCACGATTGGAGGCACAACAGTAAGCTGGGCTTCAAAGTTGTAGAAAGTGGTTTCACTTTCTACCACGGAAGCAGAGTATGTAGCAATGACGGAGGCAAGCAAAGAAATTCTGTGGCTTCACAGATTCTTAGAAGAGCTTGGATTCAAACAAGACAATTGTGTCTTGTACAGTGATAGCCAAAGCGCTATCCATCTTGCAAAGAACTCAGCCTTTCATTCATGGACAAAGCACATTGAGGTGGGATATCACTTCATACGCACTCTTTTGGAAGAGGGACAACTAAAGCTAGGAAAGGTGCATACAAGTGAAAATTCTGCAGACATGTTTACAAAGGTGCTCAACAAGGAGAAGTTGAGCATTTGCTCATCTTCAATCGGCATTCAAGGATAAGAAGCCAGAATGGAAAGCAGTCACAGGTTTGGTTTGGAGATTAGTCTCCAAGTGGGAGATTGTTAAGTATGGAGCGTGAAGGAAAATCACTCACCGGAAACCAAAATTTTCACGGACAAGAATCAGGGGCAACTTTTTTTTTTGTCGTCGGAATATTCTTTTTCGTCGGAATATTATGGCCGGACGGCGGCCGGAAAGTGGTCGGAAAACAACCGGTCGGTTGGCCGGTAGTCAATGGCCGATGGTTGGTGGTCGGAAGTCAATGGCCGGGGGCCGGTGGTCGGAAGTCAATGGCCGGTGGCCGGTGGCCGAATTCAAAAGCGGACTTGTTTTCTCAAGGGCGGCCACACATGGGCGGATTGGAGGGTCCGATTTGGACTTATTCGCACAAGGGCGGCTACACATGGCTGTCTCTCATAAGAGAGGGCAGCCCTTTTGGCCTATAAAAGGAGGCCATTTCTACACACATTTCATAGTGTGAAGTTGATGCAACAAGGTGAGTGCGAGGTGGTGAGAGTGAAGCAAGGCGGGAGTTCCATTAAGGGTATAATCCCTTTGTAAACTACTTCTTGTTTTGAAGTACTAAAGCCATTCAGTGGCTGCTTTCCCGTGGAGGTAGCCCACATTGGGTGAACCACGTATATCGTGTGTACTCTCTCTCTCTCTCTCTACTCTATAATCTCGTGTATATAAATCTGTCTCTCTCCATTAAGTAATCTTCTCAATTATCTATTTAGCTACGTCTTATTTCCTAACACTAACATACTGACACAAAATAGCCATTGACCTAACCATAAAAGACACCTCACCTCAAGACATGTGCATAGTAACTCTCTCTCTCTCTCTCTCTCTCTCTCTCTCTCTCATTCCTCTACTCTCACCTTATCGACTATGAATAATTCTCTCTTTTGAGCCCACATCCATGACTCAAGCAGACAAAGAAGGCCTGCAATGTTTTGATATTAAAAAAAATCATAATCCTAATTTTTTAGCTTGTAAATTAGGATTTCCAATAATCTTAATGAGGGGTCTCCAACCTATTAATAGGCCCCTCTCCTTCTTGTAAAATAATTTCGTGTACCTCACATAGCACCCCAACGCTCTATGCATAAGGAGAGAATTAGGCGTAGCAACCACTTTGTGAGTTCACTTTTCGTGTGAGGGAAGCTTTCAAGCTACACCTTGCAAGTGAGAGAGCGTGAGCTCAAAAATCTCAAAACCACTATTGTTTATGTTCCTCCATCATCAATAAATTGAGCTTTGGTGCATCAAAGATGTGATTTGCCATTCAAATCTTTGTCTTTCTACTTGTGCAATACGGTTTGGTGAATTCGAGGTGACTTGTGTATTTTGAGTTTCTATCGTTTGATCTTGTTTTAAGAAGTGTTTTAGTGTGTTTTCATTGCCAATTTTGTGTCTATTGTAAGAGGGTATTGAGGTGAGAGGTCTCCCACACTCTAGGACAGTGTGTGTGTGTGTGTGTTGGCAATGTTTAGCGTTCACTAATCATTGAGTTAGTTCTGTACAAGCTCAATGATAGCATCAATAACAAACCATCTCCATTTGCAAGTCACAAATAAGGTATTACACAAAATCCATTTCTCTCTCTCTCTTCCCTTTTGTCTAGCTCTCTCCGGTCCATTTTGTGTGTTTCTTGGTGTGAGGTTGCTTGCGTGTGTTTTGTGGCGCATCTTCTTGGTAGTTGCAAAATCTCTCTTGCGTCCTAGTTCACGTCCTAGTTTGGTTGTGGGTTTGTTGTTGTGTTGTGCTTGTGGTTGATCCAGTCCTAATTGAGTAGCACATGAGCCTTGAGGGGTGTTTAGAGGTCGCCTCTTTTGTTGCCCGCCTTGGACCGCCTCAATTTTGGTGCCCCCACTGAGGAGCGCTTGTGTATGTTTTCGTGCAGGCTCAACCTTTAGCAAAGTCAAGTAGTTTGCATGAATCATGAGAATTTGTATGGTCATTTCATTCCCAGTGCAAGACAAAAGGTACACATAATTGCTAGTACTAAGTTGCAATTTCAACGTGTAATTCATAGAATTTTAGGTCCTCTTAGGTTGGCTGAGATAAACGGCTCAGTAAATGCTTTTATTCTACCTCTCATTAGGTATGACCTTAGTTTGGACATCTATATTTTTGTTTTGTTTTAAGCATTAGGTCATGCATAAACCATGGACAATGGCCCAGGAATAGAGGTTTTTCCCTTCCATTTCACTCCACACATTAGAATAAACATTGCAATTAGTAGGAAAATCCATTTCACAACGTATGGTGTTCATGTTTGGTGCCCAAAGAGTAGGAGAAATTCTCGCGTCACCAAACCCTTTCATCCTGCCTCTTGTTGATTATCGTAGGTCATTTGATGTGTATATTTTTATTGTGTTGTAGATTAGATTGCAATTTAGAAATTATTATTGTGTAAATCTTCTTAAGAAAGAAAAACAAAAACGTGTTGTCACTTTGAAATTGATTCAATGGAGGCCCAACGCCAAATGTCAGGATATCCTCTCTTTCTTGGAGAGCCTAGAGAGGATGTAGAATTATTTTTATCAAATTTCAAGATGTCTTGCCGTATCAAATGGCTAGTGACTGATCAAGAACGTGCAGAAATGTTTGAAATGGTCCTTAGGAAAGATGCTAGCACTTGGTTTGACTCTTTGGCTGAGGAAGTTAAGGGGGATTACATGGAAGTTGTGAATCATTTCAAGAGATACTTCTTTGATCCCCAAAACACTCAAAAACTATGGCAAGACATAGTTTCTCATTAGCAAAAAGACTTAGATGATTACTACTTGTACAAGCAAGAGTTTCTACGTCTTTGGGCTCTATGGATACAAAATGTTGCTAACCTTGGTGATGGTGCACAATTTCTAAAGAAGAAGAGGTGAATAGATGGACTCTTTCCTGATCTTAAGGTAAAAGTTGAGGGTGGTGCTCCTGCTACCTTTGATGCAGCTGAAACTAGGGCTGCTGAGAAGTATAGGAAACTCAAGTGCCTAAGGGGAGAGGTTCCAATAGAAGGTCTTAGATCCAAAGGTAAGTCACAAGAATCAACGTTTAGGGAGCTTCCTGAGGTAACGAAGGAAGTGATTGAGAAGTTAAATGAATCTTTAAGCAGCCTATCAATTCACCTTACACAAGCTGTAGGTCCAAAGGGACAAGCAAAGAAGTCAGAAGAAGGAGATCCACGACGTAGGAGATTCTTGCAATGTTGGAATTGCAGAGAGTCTAGACATGGGATGTATAATTGTCCTTGGCCCCGTGGGGAGATAGGGAGGCTTAACTTGAATTACCCAGTGATGAATGCAGGCGAAGGAACTAGTCAACAACCACGGCTTTTACAAAGGCCAAATGAAGTAAGAACACCTCCACGAGGAGTGGAAAGAGTTCAACCTTTTCTAGATCCAAATGTGCATGTGGTAGAGGTGACAAATTCAAATGAGGATGACATGGAAGCAAATGGAATTAAGCGTGGCTGAGGAAACGGTAAAGAGAAAGAAGGAGTCACATCACAGAGTGACCATGGGCGAGGCAAGAAGGCAAAGGAGACCAAGAAAGCTAAGAGGACTCAACGTCGTATCAACCTCCAAGACTTCCCTCTTGGACATGCTATGGCTCCATACAACTTGTTGGAAGACATGAGAGGTAAGGGTTCTGATATCTCATGGCCTCAGTTTCTTGCATTATGCCCATAAGTTAGGAGAGATTTAACAAAAGTAGTTAGCACTAGGAGAAAGGTAAAAGAGAGTGTGACTGTTGTAAAAATTGCACAAGCTGAAATGAATCAGGATATTACACCTATTCTAGATTGTTACATCAAAGGAAGACTGGTAGGAAAGGTCTCGTGGATGGGGGTGCACAAATTTGAATCATGACAGAAGGACTTATGCAAAGACTAGTCATGCACATCCATGAGACACCTGAAATCACAGTCAAGATGGAAAACAATAGCAAGGTTAGGTGTGTAGGCATTTGTAGAAACGTTTTTGTGGAAGCCTTTGGCATTAAGAAGGAAGTGGACTTTTATGTTATGTCAACCAAGGGAAGTGGCTATCCATTTATCCTAGGAAGACCATGGCTAATGAAAATGAGAGCTTTGTAGGCTTGGGAGAGTGGAAAGCTAATTTTCAGAAATGACAATCAAAAGAAGGTTGTCTTTGACATGAAGGAGCAACGCCAAGAGGAGCTCCATGAAGAATCATCACAGAGCGAGATGGAGGAAGTCTGGAATGAAAACACTTCAGAAGAAGAAAGTAGCGGTAGCATTACTAAAGAGGAGTCTTCCATTGAAGTCATGGAGGTAAGGTTTAAGCCAAGCAACCAAGAGACCTGTTGTAAAGGCTTGGAAGAGGTAGGTACTCAAGAGAACCAAAATGTGCAAGATGAAGGAATGTTAGAAGGTATGCTATCTACAACACTTACAAAGGAAGAAAAAGAGGAGTTTGAAGGTGTGTTAAGGAAATTTCCTAGGATTTTTGCTAAAGACTACACCAATGTGCATGGAGTAGATGATGTTCAACACAAGATTGAGCTAGAGCTAGAGACCAAACCTAAAGATCAAAAGCTACGAAGGCTAGGAGTCATCAAGGAGCAGGCTTTACTTAAGGAGGTAAGAAAACTTCTAGCAGCAGGTTTTATTTATCCAATGGAGAATTCAGAGTGGGTCTCTCCCGTTGTTGTCACTCCCAAGAAAAATGGTAAGTGGATGGTGTGTGTGGATTACCGTTCAGTCAATGAGGCAACAAAAAGGGATCACTTTCCCCTCCCATTTTAGGATGAGATACAAAATGAGGTAGCTAGTCATGAGAAGTACATTGTGTTTGATGGCTAATCGGGTTACTTTCAAAAAGGTATCGCATTGGAGGATCAGTTGAAAATAACCTTCATCAAGCCTTGGGGTTGTTATGGTTTCAGAGTCATGCCATTTGGCCTGACAAATGCTCCTGCAACCTTCCAACACTTCATGAACATGGTGTTTCAATCATTCTTTGGAAAGTCCATTAGGGTTTTTATTGATGATTTTTGCATTTATAGCTCAAAATCATTACACAAGTAACTCCTTCTTCAAGCTTCACCATCACAAGGATTTCCTCACTTAATTCAACCATCTTACTTCAACCATCTACCTCATTCTACCCATTGTAAATATAACATTAACTTTCTAGTGATTACTAACACTAACCCCTAACATACTGACACAAAATAGCCATTGACCTAACCATAAAAGACACCTCACCTCAAGACACCTCACCTCAAGACATGTGCATAGTAACTCTCTCTCTCTCTCTCTCTCTCTCTCTCTCTCTCTCTCTCATTCCCTACTTTCACCTTATCGACTATGAATAATTCTCTCTTTTGAGCCCACATCCATGACTCAAGCAGACAAAGAAGGCCTGCAATGTTTTGATATTAAAAAAAAATCATAATCCTGATTTGTTAGCTTGTAAATTAGGATTTCCAATAATCTTAATGAGGGGTCTCCAACCTATAAATAGGCCCCTCTCCTTCTTGTAAAATAACCTCCTATATCTCAAATAGCACCCCAACACTCTATGCGTGAGGAGAGAATTAGGCGTAGAAACCACTTTGTGAGCTTCACTTTTCGTGTGAGAGAAGCTTTCAAGCTACACCTTGCAACAAGTGAGAGAGCGTGAGCTCAAAAATCTCAAAACCACTATTGTTTATGTTCCTCCATCATCAATAAATTGAGGTTTGATGCATCAAATACGTGATTTGACGTTCAAATCTTTGTCTTTCTACTTGTGCAATACAGTTTGGTGAATTCGAGGTGACTTGTGTATTTTGAGTTTCTATCGTTTGATCTTGTTTTAAGAAGCGTTTTAGTGTGTTTTCATTGCTAATTTTGTGTCTATTGTAAGAGGATATTGTGGTGATAGGTCCCCCACACCCTAAGACAGTGTGTGTGTGTGTGTTGGCAATGTTTAGCATTCACTAAGCATTGAGTTCGTTTTGTACAAGCTCGATGATAGCATCAATAACAAACCATCTCCATTTGCAAGTCACAAATAAGGTATTACACAAAATCCATTTCTCTCTCTCTTCCCTTTTCTCTAGCTCTCTCTGGTCCATTTTGTGTGTGTCTTGGTGTGAGGTTGCTTGCGTGTGTACCGTAGGATGCCTTTTGGACTAGTGAACGCGTTGTGAGTGGGATGAAAACCCACACAGCGCCTCTATAACAACCCGACACACACTCTTGGGAAGATACGCATACACACTATGGGGCACCACTCGGCTTACACAACACACCTGGCCGAGACAGGGAACACACCTATGGAGCGAGAGGAGAGAGACTATCCACTTTCCCACTCCACACAGACACACACACACACACACACACACACACACAAAAACTCAGCTCAAAAGAGGAGAATTTCTGATGTTTAGATACAAATGAGCTTGGGCCAACACCAATGGGGCAAACATCTCACACAATATGGGTAAAAGATACCAGATACAATCACAAATTGGAGAAGAAGCTTCACTCACCGGAGAAGATTACACAGAAAAATAGCAGAAAAAGAGTGAGGAATTTGGCAAAATGGACAGCGCCATCGCGTCCGGAACGGCCCAAAACCCCAGTATACAATATCAAAGTGCTCAAATCCGACCTCGGATGAGCAGTTTACGACCAAAACAGGCTCCAAAAACCCAAAAAACACACCTGCGGCTGTTCCTCCTCTCTTCTCCACGTTTTTTCTGGTCTTCTCTCTGTTTTTTCAGTTCCCACACTTAGCTTTATTAGTTGGGCACCCTTGGCCTTTTAGATGACCTCAAACGGACCCCGAATAGGCCAAAAACTGACCTCGCAGTGCATAGTTGTCACCTTTTTGCATCATTTGCACACCTGACACTCAACACCTGGCACTCAGCTTTTTTCCAATAATGCATCTCGCCACCACGTGAAGTGGCCCCAAAAAGTGGTCCTAATGATGACCTTTCTGCATAACTCTCACCAGAAAACACCCACGTTGTGTCGGTCCTCATCCGCGTGCAAATATTGACCTCGTTCGCCCTCCTGACGCCACTAGATGCCATCTGACGCACTTGCTTACCTCACATCGTCGGCCCGCGGATAGCTTCCTCGAGAAGTTTTACGCGCTACCAAATCCTTCTTATTGTAGAAAAAACACACTGGTACTAGTAATAGTGAAAATTGATGCACTATGTACATGCTGCCCTACCTGTACACATGTGGGCCCCACGTAACCACCTGGCTCTGGAAAATGGGCAATACTTTATTTGATGCACCATGCATGGGTATGTACATATGCGCAATCCCTTGCTCCAAAGAACTCCTGTCATAATTTGCCCATCCCCTAGCCTGCTAGATCATTCATGATCAGCAGCAGCAAAGAGAGATATGAGACTCGCCGCATCACAAGTCTCCTCATCCCTCACCAACACTGCTTGATCCATAGACATCTCATCTTGCTCCACCATCATCAATCTAGCATGATACAATTTAAGACGCAACCCATTTACCCTTGACTTATGTAGAACACCATCCAGGTTAGCCAGCTGATATGTGCCATTTGGAAAACACTCCACTACCTTGAAAGGGCCTTCCCACTTAATTTGAAAGTTCTTTTGGAAGGTGTTGTCCAGCTTACTGTTGTAGCGCAAAACCAAGTCATGTTTCTTGATACCCTTACTTTTAACCTTTTCATTTATCTTTGCCAAAGCCTTATCCTGCATCTGCCCATAATGCTCCAATGCGCTCATCCTATCCAACTAGACCTCTTGTAACTGCAAGAGCCTCTCTTTGAATGCATCACTAGGCGAACCAAGCAACTTCTCTAACATCTTGACCGCAGGCAACTCTACCTCCACAGGCAATAGTGCTTCCTTTCCATACACCAAATGAAATGGAGTAAATCCTGTCCCTGTCTTCACCGAAGTACGGTAAGCCCATAATGCACTAGGCAATTCCAAATCCCAATACTTTCCTTGGTGCTCTGTCACCTTAGAAAGAATTTGTACCAACTCACCATTGAATCTTTCATTTAAGCCATTACACTGCGGGTAATAAGGAGTGGTATGCTGGTGCCAAATCTTCATCTTTGTGCATAAGAAGTCTAGCAGTTTAGCTCTAAATCCTGGCCCCTTATCTGAAAGTAGCTCTAATGGCACCCCAAACTTGCAACATATTTCATCATACACAAACTTTGCCACATCCTTTGCAGTGATCTGTTTTACTACTATAGCCTCTGCCCATCTAGAAAGATAGTCCACTGCCGTCAAGATATAGCTTTTGCCCCTGCTTGTGATAGGTAACGGGCCTATTGCATCAATCCCCCACTTTTCAAACACATCAAACGCCATAATGGTTTTTTGTAGCTCTGGCTCCAACACTCTCTTCCCAAATGCTTGACATCTATTGCAAGACCTACACCAATGGTGAACATCCTTGTGCAAACTAGGCCATACATACCCCTCTTGCAAAATCTTATGCAAGGTGATCTTTAGAGCAAAATGGCCACCACATGCGCCTTCATGATTCTCTTCCAACACTCTGTAAAGCTCCTCCCGCCAAGGTACACGTCTCCACACGAGATCAGCCCCTTTCATGTATAAGACATCACCAATCAATTTGTACCTGTATGCTCTATGCACAAAGCCATACTTCTTAGACTTCCGAATCTCCTTTGGAATGATTCCTGTTAGCAAAAATTCCTCTTCTTGAGCCAAAGTTTCCCGGCCATGATAAAGAGGTAAATTGGTCCTCAATACGAATAGCTCCCCAATCATGCCTTGAGCTGCTTCATGTGCCTCTCCATTTAGAGCACGTTCAATGTGTCTGATGCTCCATGCTTCGAACTTTTTTTACAGGCCTTTAATTCTGAAGCACATTTCCTTCAATGAGGTGTTCTTGCTCTTCCACACACCCAGCACTTGCTTCACCACTAACAAGGCATCACCTTTTATGCTCAACCTTTGAACCCCATGCTTCAAACAAATGTGTAATCCGGCTTCCAATGTAGCATATTCAGCCTCATTGTTACTATGCGCATCCAATTTGAACCCTCTCTTGCATACCAGCTTCCCCTCTCGATCATAAAGTGCTATACCCCCTGAAGCTGCATCATGGCTCTTTCTGTATGAACCATCAAAGAACAACACATGTGCATTGCTGATCTGTGGCACTTCTTCAACTACCTTTCTCACCACCTCTTCCTTAACAATAAGGGGATTCTCCTTGTAGGTCAACAAATCAGCTAGGGTAGCCCTTGTACTATCTTCCACTAGAAAAGAGAACTCAAACTCTTGCAGCTCAATTACCCATTTCTTCACCACATTTGACATGTTAGTACCATTAATTAACTGTGGCAAAAAGGCATAACTCGTCAAGAAAACAAAAGGCCGTGGTAGCAAGTAATGACGAAATCATCGACAAGCAAATATTACACTGGCCATCACTAGCTCTACTTTCGATGACTTTCTCTCCGCTACCAACTTCACTCGGCTTGCACAATACACTGGCCTCATATAATGGCTGCCCTTCCCCTTTTGCAATAGCATGGCTCCAATGGCATCATCCCCTACTGATGGATTTACATAAAAAACTTTCTCCCAATCAGGAGCCTGCATGGCTGACAACCCCCCTAACACCTCTTTCACCTCTTGAAACACTTCTTCACACTTGTCATCCCATTGCAATGGATCATGCTTTGCCACTTGCTGTAATGGATAAAGAAGCTGCGAAGACAATGGAATAAACCGTGCCATGTACTTCACTTTGTGTATAAAGGTTGCCAATTGCTTCGTACTCGTAGGTGATGGAAGAAGAATAATAGACTTCACCTTATCTGGATCAGTCTCAATGCCATTTTCTGACACCATATGGCCCAATAACTTCACCCTTGGCTGTGCTAGATGACATTTCTTTGGATTTAGTTGTCCTCCACATTCATCATATCGAGCCAATACCATCTGCAGCTTCTCATGGTGATCAGCCCTACTGCTATAGACACAGAAGTCATCCATAAAAGCTTTAACACAACTACCAATGAATGGTTCCAACACCCAATTTGCTCTCTCTTGATAGAAGGAAGGTCCATTTGACAATCCAAACGGAAACACTGTGTAGCAATAGCAGCCCCATGGCGTAATAAAAGTTGTCTTTGTGCGGTCTTTAAGAGCAATCTTCAATTGAAAATAGCCTGAAAAACCATCACACACACTGTACCTCTCATAACCTGCCACTGAATCTAAGATTTGATCGATGAATGGAAGAGGATATGGGTTCTTCTTAGTGGCTGCATTTAAGGGTTTAAAATCCACACAAATTCTCCACTTCCCATCCTTCTTTGGACTGACTACAACTGGACTCACCCATTCTGTGGTCTCCACTGGAACTATGAACCCTGCCTTCAATAACTTGTCCACCTCTACCCGCAAGGCTTCCATTTGCTCTTGACCCATCCTTCTTAGCCTTTGCCGCACTGGCTTAGCACCTTCTTTCAGCTCTATATGCATCTCTTCACCCTTGAACCCTCTGATCTCTTCATATGAAGTAATGAACAAATCAGGAAAACTAGCCAGCATATGCAAATATATATCCTTCTCCATAGCTGAGAGGTCTCCACTAATCATTTGTGTCAACAACTCCTGCTTCTTTGACAACTCAACCTTGGTTTGCATCAGCCCTTCAATCACTTCATAAGGCCCTTCACTTTCATCTTCAACCTTATTCGCAAATGCAACTAAACCAATCTCCTGGATTTCTTTGTCCATCAAAAGAAATGCAACATCAGCATCCTCATCACTGCTGGTAGTGCTATCACTGTCCTCATCTGTCACCATGGAAGAGTCTTCATCACTAGACTCATCCTCATCTTCATAAAGCTCCTCTAATCGTTTCCTTGTGTCCATATTATAAAGCTTCTTGGTACCTGTCTTTCCATAGAGGCTAATCGTACCATGTCGCCAATCTTGAACAGCTCCCACTGCACGTAACCATGGTCTGCCCAATATAATAGGATATGCTCCCAACCCTGCTGGCATCACATGAAAATCAACCACTGCCTTTGCATCATATGCCTCCACTTCTAAGCTCTTTACAAAACCCAAGCATTTTACTTTTTGATGGTTTGCCAATCTGATCCGAAACCCTGACACCCCAGCCACTGTGAGACCCATCTTCTCAACGCATGAGTGTGTTATGACGCATATTTGGGCTCCGCCATCCACATAACCTTGTCCCAAATTTTTCCTTTTATGCCACACATCTACTGTTGGACAAATGTCTGGTAGCTCATCCATTGCCAACACCTTTACTGAACCTCTCTCTGGCTCTTTCTCCATTGGGTTAACCATCCTCTTCCACTGTCGCTTTAGCTTAGGCACCATCTCTATAAGCTGCCCAAAAGTAACATCTGCCTTCCTGCTCCGCAGATCCTCCCTCAAGTCATAGCTTAATTGCCCATCCCCTAGTGGAAAATCTGAAACATGAAACTTTCGACGAGCTCTCCTTTTCCTCTTGGCCTTGACATCCTCGCCTTCATGGCTCTTTCCTTTCTTCTTACTAGGACCTGGGGCACTTCTTCCTTCCTTTTCCTCTGTGGTCCTCTTCCCAATAGGCATCACTAATGTATCCTCTAGCTTTGATGCCTTCTCCAAGGTGACTACACTTAGCACTTTTGTCTTTCCCTTTTCCTCCTGGGTCAGTCCACTGGTTCCTTCGTCTCCCTTACTTTCGATGCCATAATCATTTGACCTAGTTAGCACCTGTCTTGGCAATGGATACATGTCTCCCCCCATCCTTGGTGGCTTATCACATTGCGGGCTGATGTGACCCAACTCTCCACAATTATAACATGTGGGCGTCTGCCTCCAAAACCTACCATTGCTTTGTCCAACACCATTCCTAGGCCTTTCTTCACCTCCTGGCTGATTTGCAAACCGCCCTCGACCTCGATTATTTCCCACTTGACCTAGCATGTTTAGGCTGAGATTCTTCATCAAATCTACAATTTGCCTCATGTCTTGCCTTAGCCCATCATCTTGCACTACTGTAGTGACCACTGCTGGCATAACCTGAGTAGTAACAGGAACTACTGGTTCATGATGAACCCCTGACATGCGCCCTTGTAAAGACTCTATAGGTTGAAATTCAGACCTCATTGGCAAAGACTCCACCCCTAACTGGCTCATTTTCCTCAGCTTCCACTCTTTGTTCCTTGCTACCTCTAGTGCATCCTCATATGTCCTAGGCTTCTTTAGCTCCACTCTCCAACGTATATTCTCCCAAAGACCAGCTAAGAACATGTCCTTCTTCATCATGTCAGGCGGGGGTACCTGTGGTGCTAAAGCCTTGCACATTCGCTCCCATGCCAATGAAAACTTACGTATGTACGCATCCACTGGCTCACCTTCCTTTTGCACCAAAGCCTGTACTTCTTGCCACACCTTGTCAGGATCTTCTATCTTCACAAACTCCACTTCCAATGCATGCCTTGGATTGTCCCAACTCAACCTTACAGGTGGATCATCCACACGCAACTCCTCTTCAAATGCTTTAGACCAAACTCGTGCATCACTCTTCAAACAAATTTGGAGAAGGCGTAACATCTTCGCAGGGTCATGAATCTGGTTGCTAATGCAGGCAACCTCCATCTTTTCCAGAAAGTCCTCCACATCTTCATCACTTCTTCCATGAAACTCCGGATAAGAGAAAGCCATGGCTACCCAAATTATGATGCTTTGAGAACCCCTTCCAACACACGTGCAAGAACCCAAAACTTTTCACTACCCAATCCCCAGAAACTTCAATGGAGCTCAACTTTAGATGAGAACAAACACATGCACATCAAATGAGTTTTCATAGTTGATCATTGGAATTACCACAGGCAAAGGACATTCCAGGATCTCTCTCAATCTTCTTGGCCCAAACATAAAGACTATGCGCTGCTGGAAAAAGATCTTCCTGGACACATGAACATTAATATGAATTCTTTGAGTTAAATGAAAAGGAGTGAACTGAGGGCCATTTTGATCATCCATTAAAGCTAACCATGAAGCTCCCAAGAAGGCACACCTGACTCAACCTTTGATTTTGCCAGAATTTCAGCAGCATAACAGCATAAATGGCTCAAAATACCAAAAAACCAGCCATCATAACTTGGGAAAATTTCGACAGAGTTTCCCCAGAAGTAGAGCAATGAGAACTTAAAATATAGACTGTATCTGTATGCATAAACTGCCAACAATAGAACCTGAGCATCAAATAGGACTCACTAGTACATAGCCTATGGCGAGGTCACGAAAAGGGTGCTCCAGCTACCTGTATCACCGAAAGGATCTCCATATTTGAGAATCCCCCAGCTCAATAAAAACCTCACGCTATCGACCCTCACACGAAGGCTAATGCAAATCGCATATAGTCAAGTCTCAGAAATGGCTGGGACTGCCAAATACAACCAAGTATGGCTCCACAAATGCGTACAATGGCAGTTTCCACAAGTAACGTACAATCCAGCAGACAATGCGCTCAAATAGGCGCCAAGTGATGCATTCCCATAACAACTGCAAGTGACATCACTGCTAGTATATCACTCTACTCCAACTACCTGTACCTGTACCTGTAACCTGTAATCTGCAACCTGTAATCCCGAAGCTCGAAGCTTGAAGCTCGAAGGAGAAGGTACTCGAAGAAGATCCTGAGTGGGGGCACCAAAAGAATGTGAGCGGGATGAAAACCCACACAGCGCCTCTATAACGACCCGACACACACTCTTGGGATGATACACATACACACTATGGGGCACCACTCGGCTTACACAACACACCTGGCCGAGACAGGGAACACACCGATGGAGCGAGAGGAGAGAGACTATCCACTTTCCCACTCCACACAGACACACACACACACACACACACAAAAACTCAGCGCAAAAGAGGAGAATTTCTGATGTTTAGATACAAATGAGCTTGGGCCAACACCAATGGGGCAAGCAGCTCACACAATATGGGTAAAAGATACCAGATACAATCACAAATTGGAGAAGAAGCTTCACTCACCGGAGAAGATTACATAGAAAAACAGCAGAAAAAGAGTGAGGAATTTGGCAAAATGGACAGCGCCATCGCGTCCGGAACGGCCCAAAACCCCAGTTTACAATGTCAAAGTGCTCAAATCCGACCTCGGATGAGCAGTTTACGACCAAAACAGGCTCCAAAAACCCAAAAAACACACCTGCGGCTGTTCCTCCTCTCTTCTCCACGTTTTTTCTGGTCTTCTCTCTGTTTTTTCAGTTCCCACACTTAGCTTTATTAGTTGGGCACCCTTGGCCTTTTAGATGACCTCAAACGGACCCCGAACAGGCCAAAAACTGACCTCGCAGTGCATAGTTGTCACCTTTTTGCATCATTTGCACACCTGGCACTCAGCTTTTTTCCAATAATGCATCTCGCCACCACGTGAAGTGGCCCCAAAAAGTGGTCCTAATGATGACCTTTCTGCATAACTCTCACCAGAAAACACCCACGTTGTGTCGGTCCTCATCCGTGTGCAAATATTGACCTCGTTCGCCCTCCTGACGCCACCAGATGCCATCTGACGCACCTGCTGACCTCACGTCGTCGGCCCGCGGATAGCTTCCTCGAGAAGTTTTACGCGCTACCAACTCCTCCTTATTGTAGAAAAAACACAGTGGTACTAGTAATAGTGAAAATTGATGCACTATGTACATGCTGCCCTACCTGTACACATGTGGGCCCCACGTAACCACCTGGCTCGGGAAAATGGGCAATACTTTATTTGATGCACCATGCATGGGTATGTACATATGCGCAATCCCTTGCTCCAAAAAACTCCTGACAGGGTATGAGACATTTCAAGATTGGATGAACAAGGTGTTCAGGCCATACTTGGGTAAGTTCATCAGAGTGTTTATGGATGATATTGGTTGCTATAGTTCCAGGGCAGAACATTTGTCCATGTTAAGGCTTTGTTTTCAAAGGCTAGATGAAGAAGGAGTTCAATTGAATACAAAGAAGTGCAAGCTAGCACAACCAAGGGTTCAATTGCTGGGTCATGTGGTATCACAGAATGGAATTGAAGCAGATCCAGACAAGGTGAAAGCATTAGTTCTTATGGAGCCTCCAACCAGTGCAACGGGATTGGCGTCATTCGTGCATAAGTTAAAGTATTTATCCCATTTTTTTGGATGTTATCTCAATATGTCTACCCTCTTCAGAAAAGGGCTCAGTAGGTTCATGGGTTTCAATGGGGTGAGGAAGCTCAAGAGGCATTTGATAAAGTGAAAGGTATTCTATGTCAATTACCTACAAAATGCCCTCCTAACCATGAGGATGATTTTTATATTGCTATGACGTGG
This sequence comes from Adiantum capillus-veneris, assembly GCF_014529385.1. Taxonomy (NCBI): domain Eukaryota; kingdom Viridiplantae; phylum Streptophyta; class Polypodiopsida; order Polypodiales; family Pteridaceae; genus Adiantum; species Adiantum capillus-veneris. The sequence continues at coordinate 21,880,382 of NC_140940.1, read as the reverse complement.
GAACGATGGCTATCAGAGTAGTATTGCTACAAAAGGTGGGAAGGAGTTATAAGCCTATTTACTTTGAAAGTAGGGTCATTAGTCCGGGTGAATCTACTTATACAGAGGTGGAATAGTGGGTGATGGCTTTGGTCTTTGCCTGCAGAAAGTTCAAAGTATATTTGGTCGTTCGGAAGTTTTATGTGTTGACTGCTAACAATATTTTTTCTGAAGTGGTGCTACACTTGAAGCCAGGGAAACGAATCATGAAGTGGGTAATCGAGCTTTAGGATTTTTAGTTTGAGTTCAAAGTGGATCACACGTGGCGGTCTCATTTGGCGGATATCCTAGTCAACAAGGAGGTTGAGTTACCAATTTATCCAAGGGTGGTGCGAGAGGAGGATAAGGAGGAACCTGACTTGGAAGGGACCTTCATGATGTGGTTTGATGGCGCTTACAGACGGGTAACACAGAAAGCAGGTGGAGGTGTAGTCATTCAAGATCCGCACGGCACAATTATTTTTTCCAAAGCTTACTACTTGGAGAAGGTGCATACCAATAATGAAGTGGAATATCTTACTTTACACCTGGGACTCAAGCAATGCATTAAATTTGGCATATCAAGGTTAGTCGTAAAAAGTGATGCTCTACTAGTTGTCAAACAACTTTTGGGCCAATGGACGGTAAAGAGGGATTCCCTCAAGCATTGGTTTTTTTCCAAAAAGAAGCTATTCAAGTTTTTTGAAGTAGTGGAGTTCAAACATGTGAGGAGAGAACAAAACCAGGAAGCAGATTGGTTGGCTAGCAGTCGTGTTCAGACTCAAGTGTTGAGTTTGTATGTGAGGCCGGCCACTTATGCAGGTAGAGAGACTTTGAAGATATTGATGATTTCTTGAGTACAGGTCAATGTTCCGATGGGCTTTCCAAGCTACAAAAGAGGAGGGTTATTCATAAGGCTAAAAGGTTCACTCTAGTTGGTGAAGCTCTTATGATGCACGGTAGAGATGGGGTGCTACGTCATGTCCTTTACAAGGAAGAGATCATTATGGTGTTGGAGCAATGCCACGAAGAAAGCGGTCATCAAGGTAAGAGTCAAGTTTTGTTTCATATCTTAAGAAGTGGTGGCCTTCTGTTGTGCAAGATGTGCATTATTGGTGCAAGACGTGTCATCAGTGCCAAGTGATGAGTGAAAGACAAGTGGTAGCCGAGCAACAAGGGGCTATCATCGCACATAATGCCTTTGAAAAGTGGGGTTTTGATGCAATTGGTCCATTGCCCAAGTCAGCGAGCGGTAAGAAATATGTGGTAGTGGCCATAGACTACCTTACACGATGGGTCGAGGCTAAGGCGGTCAAGGAGGTAAATGCACATACTGTTACTCAATTTGTATTTGATTGCATATGTTGTCACTTTGGAGTGCCTTGGGTGCTTATATCAGATCGGGGGACAAGGGTTCAGAAGCAAGCTGGTGCATGCATTAGTGGACAAATTGGGGATTCAACACCGATTTTCATCTCCATACCATCCGCAGTGCAATGGGTTGGTGGAAAGTTTCAATGGGCAAATAGTCAAGATGCTTACGAAGTATGTATACCAACAGGTTGAAGGGTGGGAATCTAACCTTGACAAATGTTTGTGGGCTTACAGGACTTCATATAAGGTGGCAACCACCTTTACTCCATATGAGTTGGTATATGGCAAGGAAGCGGTCCTACCTGTGCATGTGCAATTAGGGGTTCTCAAAGGTTTGTGGAGAATCGATAAGACTCATCAAAATGTTTTGCAAGATAGGATTACAAGTCTTGAAACTTTGAAGATGGATCATGAGGTAGCGGTAGATTTTTATGTGAAGCAGTGAGAGAGGAGAGTAGCAAAGTTCAACCAACATTTGCCAGCAAAGAGGATAGAGAAGGCCAATCTAGTGATGAAGTAGGAGAGTTATCTTGACTTCACTTTTCAGAAGAAGTTCAAAAAAAAGTGGACGGGACCTTACAAGGTTCATCAAGTTTTTCCCAATCGTACTTATGCACTCATAGGGATGGATGGTTGGTTTCTTAAACACAGGGTAAATGGTCTTTGTCTCAAGCTCTATTTTGGAAGGGAGTTAGTGCCAGCAGTGCATCAGATTCTTATGCAGGGGGTGGGGCAACCCACTTGAAGGTTTGGCAATAGCGTGAAATAAAACTATGTACATATGGTTTTAGTTTTCTCATAGTGTGCGCGAGGTTTTGCAGTTAGTAGTGCAATCAAGCTTTGATGTAGTTGAGCATAAATGCTCAACTGGGGGGTGGGCAATTATGGTGTAGCCAAAGTGTGTCGACTCTAGAAGATGGCTTGGGCAGATATATGTATGCAAGCAGAAGCATGGAAAAGTGTTGGAGCAGCTAGGAGAATCATGGGATGACAGGTAGCAGCGGAATTGTATGCCTAATGAGGCTTATAGGCCAAGGAGGGCTCCATGAGGGGCTAGTTTGGGGAGCAAATGAAGGAGATGCAAAGTGCAGTTTTTGGGTCCAAGGATGAAGAGCTTGAAGTGTTGAAGGAGCAGGTCCAGACGGCTCATCAAACCCAGCTATTGTTGGATGGGAGAGACTCACACACCCATGAAGTGCATGCAAATACTACCTAGATCAACATAATGTCAATCGAGGACACAGATGACACGATACGCACACGGAGGAAATCTCTTTAGCTTGTCAGGTTGAGACCATCCTACACATACAACACTCAGGAAGGCCAACTAAACCACAATCAAGAACCTCACTGCTCTCAACTACACCACCTAGCCACATACACACATACGGAAGGTAACTCACCTAATCATGCCAGATTCGTATGAAACTTAAGGAACACCATCCCCTCACTAGGATACACATGTCCCTAAGCTTCTACACCTACACCCAAAACCCTCACTCTAAACCCATATGCGGAAAACGCGTAGGATGACAGAGCAAAATTTTGAAAGCGCCCGAAACTGAAATTTATGAGTACCTATGTGTAGCTTATGTCGCCACGATTCTATAGACTACTAGCACACAGAAAACAGACATTGTTTGATACACCTACGACCACAAATAGCTCGTAGATGCGTCACCATGTGCGCTTCGTCTCGCGTGGAATGCTTGGCATTGTCGCGTAGCTCTCCTCGAGCCTACAACAATGGTTGAGTTGGATCTCCAATTTGATGAGCGAGCCGGGAGTAGCGAGAGGATAAAGCTCACGCTCGCTCTCTATCTCTCTCACACATAGTAGACGACAGCGCTAAAGTTTTGATTATGATTAAAAGTCTTTTTTACAAAATGACCTAGGTACCTTATATACTAAGGCTACCTTAGGTTTAACCAAAACTGGGTTGAAAGGGTCAAATGGCCTTGTATTCACAATCTGAAAGTGGCATTGCACCCCGAATTCTGAAACTAGAATAACTACTCATTACAAATGACATTTATAGCCATAATCCGAAGCATTTCATAACTCGCAAAAGATAAGACTTTGGTACGAAACTTGAGTTATGTTGTGTTGTTGACCCAGAGGTCAACATTCCCCCCTTCCGCGTTCATGTCGTCCCCGACATGATCTGATTGTCGATGGCGATGTGGTCTTTGCTGTCATTTTGTTGTTGGAAAGAAAGTATAGACTATAGCCTTTGCAGTATCTTGTCTTGTTCATACAATCCGATGTACATAGTCTTCGCATGATTCAGGAAAATCATAATTGATGACGAACTTTATGTCTTTCACATCCATGCTCTGAGCTGCAGCATCTGTTTCTGTCATTATAGGTCTATTGCCAGATCTAAATTCAAAAAGAACCCAATGTCGTTTAGCTTGACTCTGATCATCATGGATAGAGAAAGCTTCATCCATCATTTGCTCCAGCAAATCTGTGAATTCGGAGTATTTGTGATTCTCAGAAACAACTTCTACAATCTGTAGAATTGAGTGATTGGCTTTCTGATCTTGTGAGCCAATGAAAATCTTTGTAAGGTTTTTTGTAGAAATTGTATGGCTAAACGCTTACCTTCTTTAGGCCAAGTTGCAATCCAATGCAAAGTCTGTCTGTCATGCCAAATCCAGGACTTAATTATTCTAATTTGAGGTTCAAAACCCTGCCAAGCATTCGATGCACATTATCAAGGACAAGATTTTGAGATCCTCTGATTACCATTATGTCTGCTCTTTGTCATTGAGGACTTCTTTGTTCTTGAGTTATTTTGTGTTGTTGACCGAGTGGTCAACACTTTGCTGTTGTTTTGGCTTCATCTGTTGCACTGCTTGTATCTTTGTCGAACCACAACAAGAACTATGATCCACTAGAGCGGACTTCTATCATCATAACCATTCATCTTTTGAGATCCTCTGATTACTTTTATGTCTGCTCTTCTTCATTGGGGACTTCTTTGTTTCTGTGCAATCATGTTGTTAGTGTTGTCTGCAGTTTTGTCATTGTAGGCCATTCTTCGACTCGCCATTGAGGAGAAGTATGCTATGATCTGAAATTGGTACTCCAATTCATTTGTCAATTGATTTGAGTAGCATTTCCTTATTGTTGATGTAGAAGGAATATGTACAAGAGGATGGTGATAGGTGTCTTTAGATTAGGGTCTGAAACCTGGATGACCAAAGGGAAAAAAACCGGTGGGAAAAAAATGCCTTTGGTATACGCTCTTATTGGAGTTGAGGAGATCCGACTGCACCATTGTTGTAGGCTCGAGGAGAGCTAGGCGACAACGCCAAGCATTCCACGCAAGACGAAGCGCACATGCCGATGCATCTACGAGCTATTTGTGGCCGTAAGTGTATCAAACGATGTCTCTTTTCTGCATGCTAGTAGTCTATAGAATCGTGGAGACATAAACTAGGCATAGGTACTCATAAATTTCAGTTTCGGGCGCTTTCAAAATTTTGCTCTGCCATCCTACGCATTTTCCGCAGATGGGTTTAGAGTGAGGGTTTTGGGTGTAAAAGCTTAGGGACAGGGGTATCCTAGTGAGGGGATGTTGTTCCTTAAGTTTCATACGAATCTGGCATAATTAGGTGAGTTACCTTCCGTATGTGTGTATGTGGCTAGGTGGTGTAGTTGAGAGCAGTGAGGTTCTTGATTGTGGTTTAGTTGGCCTTCCTGAGTGTTGTATGTGTAGGATGGTCTCAACCTGACAAGCTAAAGAGATTTCCTCCGTGTGCGTATCGTGTCATCTGTGTCCTCGATTGACATTATGTTGATCTAGGTAGTGTTTGCATGCACTTCATGGGTGTGTGAGTCTTTCCTGTCCAACATTGGCGTCGCTGCCGGGGACACAAGGACCTAAGTAGGTTTCCTACTAACACTCGTGTGATGGTTGCTTAATTTAGTTTAGCTAAAGAAAGCGTTTTTCTTAAGTGGATCCGGAAGAGGATATTCGGTGATCAAGTGGATAGCCAGGAAGCGTGTGTCTTGCCGAGGGTCTGCGACTAGATAGGTTTAGTTAGGATCTTTTGATTAGAGTAGTTGTTGGTGGTCAAGTGATTTGTGAGGTGATAACAGCGTTTACTAGTCCATGTGTGGCAGTGAAGCGTTTTTCTACTCATAGATGCAAAACCCCGTATGATTTGTAGGAGTAGCTTTAGGTAAGTGATCCGATTCTGATCTAGAGCTATTCATCACTGAATTATTTGCTAAAGTGCTTGATTGCATTTGAAATCACGAAAAAGTGTGCTTTTGAGGGTAAAAATGCATTAAACAAGCTTTTGTAGATATTTTTGTATGACTGACTGATGTTGTGCATATAAAAGAGCATTCGCAAGGGTTCTGTGATGAAAACGTGCAATTCTGTAAACATAGACATCCTATGCGTAGGATGTCTCAAGGGGGTTATGAAGACCAAATTTGAAAATTCTGACTGTACCAGTGTGTTCAGAGGGTAGGTGTTACCCTAGTAACATATTGACTTGGGTGTTTTTCCCTATTTTTGTTGACCAAAAGCCAAAAGGCGGAGTCAGAAAACGTAAAATTTTAGAAAAGGCCTAAATTGAGTGTTTTTTGCATGTTTTTGCAATTGTGAAGCATACTTGCACTTGCTGAGAGCATAAGGAAGCATCAAGGACACTTCAGTCTGAAAAAATCAGCAGTAGACATCCTACGTGTAGGATGTCTACAGGGTGATCTAGTGAAAATTTTGAAAATCTGAGGTTACCAATGTGTTTAGAAGGTAGGTTTTACCCTATTTTCACATGGAAAGTGGAAATTTGACCAAATTTTGACAGATCAAAGCCAAAAGACAAGAATTGCCAGACATCCGACCCAAATTGTGTCCAAAGCCTAATTTTGAGACCAAACCATAGGATGACTCCATAAGCATGTTCTAAATGTTGTATTGAGTGCATGTGATAAATTTCATCTCATTTGGGTTAGTGAAAGGGAAGATTGAGCGGACTTTAGCACTTTTGACTGAAAAGGGCTAGAACAGCTAGTTTTGGGGTCTTTTGACATCCAAACTCAAATCTAAGCATAGCATTGGGTTGCTGACATCAAGGGGAAGCTGTGGGACAAGTCTGGGGTCAAACAAGCCAAAAAGACATCCTACGCGTAGGATGTCTTCTGTGTGATTTTGGACTCTAAATGAAACTCTGAGCATACCATAGTGATTAGCACCTTAAGGAGAGTCTGTGGTTCAAATTTGGGGCAATTCTGAGCAAAAAGACATCCTACGCGTAGGATGTCTGCTGCATGATTCTGAGACCAAAACTCTCCTGTGGACATAGCATGCTGTCATATAGCCTTAGGCAAGCCCCCTAGACAAATTTAGTCCAATTTGGAGTTGATTTGACTTGGGAATTCATCAAAACAGACATCAAGCTTCTGGAGCAGATTCTGGATCATTTGACCAACCTTTAGGTGTTAGAATCAAAAAGTAAAAATAGCGGTGAGTTAAGCACATCAAGGGGAAGCTACAATGCAAGTTGAGTTGAAACAGACCAAAAAGACATCCTACGCGTACGATGTCTCCAGGGTCATAAAGTGGTCAAAATTCTACTTTGGCCATATAGGGAGGTTCTAAGTGCCTCAAGGATTCCAGAACTTTTTTCAAAAGTGAATTTGGACCTTGTTTGGCCTATTTACCAAGCAAAGACAAGAATTGTCAGACATCCTACTCTCGGAGTGCACTAGAAGCTCTTGCAGCCTAAATCTTGACCTATTGGCATCCAAATTCAATTTTGAGCATACCATTGGGTTGTTGAGCACTAGGAGAATCTTGGGATCAAGTTTAAACAAAATCTGAGCAGTTAGACATCCTATGCGTACGATGTCTCCAGCTTGATTTAGGACTCCAAACCAACCTATGAGCACACCACAGTGACCACCACATCAAGGAGAAGTTGGGGTGAAAATCTCAAGTCATTCTGAGCAAAAAGACATCCTACGCGTAGGATGTCTCAAGGCCATTTTTAGGTCCAAATGAAATTCTGAGCATACCATTGTGTTGCTGGACTTAAGGGGAGTCTCTGGACCAAATTTTGTTAAATTCTGAGCATATAGACATCCTACGTGTAGGATGTCTCTAGGCCAGTTTTAGGGTCCAACTGTAATTTTGACCATACAGAAGTGATCACAGTGTCACAGAGATCCCAAATCTTCTTTCAAAATTTAATTTGGACTAATTTTGACCATTCTAAACTGCAATTCACTGTTTTGGCCATAACTTTCACAAACGGTATCTGATTGAAAAAGTTTTTATATCAAAACGTAGCCTGAGAACGGCTCTACAGATCTTAGAGCAAAACATGAACTAAATGCATGCCAACGGCAACCATTTAGTTCGATTTTGAAAAACACATCGTTTGAGGCCTCAAAATTCATCTGCAAGTTAGGGGTGTCTAAAAGCTACAATTTGCGAGAATTGTGACGAAACGGTTGCGGTTTTGGACATAGTTTCGACTTTTCCCTAACCAAAGCACTTAAACACAATGGACTAAGTCTACTTGAACCAAGAAAAAGCTCTTAAGCCCAGAAATCATGTCTACCCTAGATTCAAACGCAGCTTACACAAGCTTGGAGATCCCGACGATAGAGGAATATCCTCCCACAATGGATCTTCCAAACTCGCAATTGATAAAGATCCATCATGTTGAGAGAGTTTGGATGATTGGTCATGAGAGTGAAGGACTATATAGATACATTGAAGACAATGAGGTCAATATTTATAGGTGATCAGATCCATACCTAGAAGAGATAACGGATTACACATACGGAGTCGACTGTCAATGGAGATCTATAGTTGTCGACAAGTATGGACGAGAATACAGAGTATGGACGACTGTCAATGGAGATCTATATTTTTCGACAAGTATGGACGAGAATACAGAGTTGTAGAAAGCACAAATCCACAGACTGTACTAGAAAGAGGTGGATATTTGGTCAATGAAGGACCACAAATGCCTCCACCAAACACGAGAATTCCTATAGGAATTCCAGGAAGAGAGCCACCAGGATTCCCTTCAAGAGCGATAACGAGAGAAGGATTGGGAGAGTCTCTTGTTAGACTTGTAGACAATCGACGAGTTCGACCATCCCAAGTCCAGAAATGGGTAAACAGAAAATACTCCGGAGATAAATATCCGAGAGATCACGTGGCAGCTTTTAGAAGAGTGATTAGAGCAGGGGAAGTTTCAGATTTTGCAACACAGTTTGCGGGATTTGGATTGACTCTAGAAGATGATGCAGCTACATGGTTCGACTCGGTGGAAAAACGGGATTTTGAGACCCTATATGAGCTATTTGAGGAATTTATTGAAGAATTCTCGCCAAAAGGCATTGCTCACAACACGGTCTCGCAAATCCATAGATTCAAACAGAAAGAGAATGAATCAGTACGCAAAGCATCATTACGGATCAAGAGATATGTTAAGCTCTGTCGGAGAGCGCAATTACCTACGCAAGCACGAATGATGTGAATCTTTATCCAGGGAATGAGAGATGTGGGCCTTCAGAAGGATCTGCATATGATAAGGAGGATGACGCTAAACGAGTTGATCAAAGAAGCTCTTTATCTAGTGGATAATTGTGAGGCATACAAAGAAAAGGATTTAAAGAGTCAAGGAGATGACACATCCTCTCAGCACAGTGTTTCATAGATAAGTGAGTCCATTGCCAAGCCAACGGCACCTATTGATCAAGAAAATCTTATCGACGACTTGGTCAAGAGGTTGATTCCTCTTGTAAAATCTGATTCGAGAGAGCCGAAGTGGTGTGAAATTGAGAGAAAATGGACGAACCATACGGGGGAAGAGTGCTATTATAGCATGGAAAATGCTAGGGAAAGGTATGTACAACCTGTTCCAGAAGCACCTACTCCACCTAGATACATTACGGGGAAAGCGCCAGGACCATTAGGAGTTTTAAGGCCACAGCTTGTCTTAGGCATGGAAAATGCTAGGGAAAGGTATGTACAACCTGTTCCAGAAGCACCTACTCCACCTAGATACATTACGGGGAAAGCGCCAGGACCATTAGGAGTTTTAAGGCCACAACTTGTCTTAGGACAACAACCGCTGCTACCAAGTGCTAGAATACAGGTAGACATGAGATACATGCCAATGATGGAAGCATGGAATAAACCAACGCCAGTACCAGCTACAATGTGTTATAGCAACCAAAGTAAGTACTACCCTTCGGAGCAACAAAATGTGAGAGAAACACATGGAGTGGTGAGGCCGGTACAACCTCCACCTCCTGGGTTTCAATCAAGAGAAAGAAGGTATGAAATGGATGAAAGGACATTGCGATTCATTGCAAATAGTGGCTTATCTAGGTCAAAGCTTGCTTATAGCCAAGAGGAAATGCTAAAAGGATCTCCTCAACCAGAGACAGATTGTCACAAAAGTCGTGACAACCACTTGGTCAAACAATGTCCTCATACGGAGATCACTGAAGTAAATGCCTATTGTCTTGAGTGTGGCATCACTCCCTTGATCCCCGATTGCCCGAAAAAACCAAACCAAATCAGGAAAATCACGACAAATGTATCAGGGATTGTTCAGCTCCCTAGTAGCTCAAAAAATGAAAATGTTGTACCAGTTCAAGTGGTTACGAGAGCACAAGCCCAAAAGAAAGCTGATGAGAATCCAGAGACAAAGAACACGGAAAGTGACACGAGTCCAAAGACAAATGATGGACCAAAGACAGACACACCTAGTCAGCAAACCAAGAGCAAACGAAATAGTTGGAAAGCTAGAAAGACTAGGATGAAAGCACGCAGGGAACGAGAGAAGGAGGTACCTTCTCTTACACAGATGGTTAAACCTCTAGAAGAACCATCCACGGATGAGAAACCGAGAAGTGCTAGTTCAGGAGGATCTGTGTTGGCAGAGAAGGTTAATGAGACATTAGATGCCCTCTTGAAAGCCTATGATGAAAGGCTCAAAAACAACCAAACCCAAGAACACAGGTGGATGACATATCCCTATGTGGAACTAGAAAAGCAAAAATTTGAAATGTGCCAGAAAATGATTCAAACGGCCCAAGCTTTACTAGAACCACCAGTTGCAAAACCTGAGGATGTGATCCGTGCAATGCCTACACAAGTAATCTCACCAGACCAGGAACTAAAAGAGCCAGATTCTAGTCATAAGCACCGACCAAACCTCAAAGACCCAGCATTAGAACCAAGGATAGTACTGTATACCACGGATAACTCTTCCGAGGGATTTCACCAAGCTATACCTGAGGATTGTAAAGAGGTAGATGGTCTTGACGAATTGTGGAAACAAGTCAGAGAGGCCAATGAAGCCGATGACCTAAGAAGACGAGTAGACAAGACTAGTGATGAACGAGGAGTGTTTCTACCACCAATAGAGGAATTTGAGACTAGATCTCAAATGAATCTAGAAGTGAGATCGTATTGGGGTGACAAAGGATCTGTACAATCTATGGATAGTCAACCCCATTCGCTAAGAACACTACCATCCTACATGGGAGAGTACAGACCAAGTCAGATGTGGTTGCAGTCCCATCACAGAGACTGTCTCCCAACAAGGCCATTGATTCAAAGGGGCTAGTAGATATTCTATCCACCCCAGTCACCTGTACAGTAATGTTAGCCGAGTTTCTCAGAATAAGACCAAAAATGTGGGCTAATGTGGGTAAGTGTCTAGAGAAATTTTTTGTAAAAAGCCCAATTACTCGAATCGAGGAAGGCATCAAAGAGCTTGAAATGCCTCAACTAAATACTAGGCCAGTGCCATTAAACAAGGTAGGCGAGTATTACGAGGGAGAAGATGGAAACACCACCCATCCTATGGAATTCAATGGTGTAAAAACCATGGCAATCCTTGACAGTGGAGCTGGTGTGGCCATTGCAACCAAAGAGGTTTGGAAAAAATGGGAAAAACCTGCCTTGATATCCACACGAATGACCCTGCAGCTTGCAGACGGACACAAGGAAAAGCCCCTAGGACTGCTAGAAAAAGTACTTGTTACTTCTTGTGGCATTGAATATGAACACACTTTTGTTGTTGTTGACTTTGGCAAGAAGAACAACTACGACATCATTCTGGGAAGACCATTCATGCGACAATTGAAAATGGTCCAAGATTGGGGTTATGAACATATATACCTGAGACATATGGAAACCATAACAAAGATAAACTTGAGGGACCATAGCTATAGGGATGTGACAAGAACAACGATTGAGGAGTTTGATTCCGCCACAGTAGCAGGATCAAAAATTCCAGCTTGGTTAGGTAAGCCTAAAGAACTGTGGATGTGTGGAGCTTCACAATGTGGTAGCTTGAAACGTGAGGAATGTATCCTAGAGCAGGTTATAGAGGATAAGGACTATATCCGAGAACCATTTCCTGAAGAAGAGTTAGAGCCTTTTGGATGGGAACACATCTTGGCTACTCTGGATGTGTGCGCCGTGGAGGATGCTCCCACAACAAAGTTTTGTGATGAAAATGGCTATGATGTCGTTCCTTATTTTGCAGTGAGTGTAATCCAAGAAAACGAAGAGATCCAGACATCAACAAGCTCTCGAATGTGTTGAGCGAGCCGGGCGTAGCGAGAGGATAAAGCTCACGCTCACTCTCTTTCTCTCTCACACACAGTAGAGGGCAGTGCTAAAGTTTTGATTATGATTAAAATTCTTTTTTACAAAATGACCTAGATACCTTATATACTAAGGCTACCTTAGGTTTAACCAAAAATGGGGTTGAAAGGGTCAAATGGCTTTGTATTTACAATCTGGAAGTGCCATTGCACCCTGGCTTCTGAAACTAGAATAACTACTCATTACAAATGACATTTATAGCCATAATTTGTATCATTTCATAACTCGCAAAAGATAAGACTTTGGTACGAAACTTGAGTTATGTTGTGTTGTTGACCCAGCGGTAAACAGCTACGAAGCCCAAGTTATTGAAGGTTAAAGTTTTAGTGGATTGCACATTCTTGCCGGACGGGGCAGCTGGAGACAGGTGGTCCAAGTGGAAGTCAAGGTACGAGTGTGTAGAGCTCAATTGATGGAGCCTACCGGTCTTTTCAGATTGCGAATGAGAGCTCTGGTTAGCAAGATACAGTCAGTTGAATTTTTTTCGGGGGCCGCGTCTGAGCCCACTTGGCCACATTGGAGGATGTGCCATTTGGCATCTTTTTGGTCTCCCCAAGGTTCTTGAAGGTAGTATGCACTATGTGGAGCTAGTCGGAGTCGACGGCATGCCATTCCAAGGTTCTAGCGCGGAGTAATGATTGATCAAAGTTGACAGTAGATAATGGAAGGGCAATTGCAGATGATTTTTTTCATTTTTGGAGGCCTTGGTTCAAGGGTGCCGAGGAATCAAATTGCAGAGACGGCAAGTGTAGTTGGAGCTGGGAAGGTGGAGTTTCAATAAGTTGTGACTGCTTGGAAGTCGGTTTCGGGAGCAATAAAAGGGAACCTCGGGAAGAGGACTAAAAAAAAGGGGGTTTTTTCTATATATGTCGGAAGGTTTTTATAACCCTTGGGGGTGCAGTTAAGTGAGGAACTGCCACGTGGCTGGGTATTCGTCCCATATGAGATGGCGGAAGCAAGAGAGCCACAGTATAAGAGCAGGGCAGTTGGCTATGGTGCGCGAGTGGGCAGCCCTGCTGGGCGCTTCGCATGGCGTACGGGGGTGGTTTTGGCCTCTGGCGGCGGTGCGGTGGCGCGCCCGCAGGCGTGAGTAAAGCTGTTTGACAGTGATGACATGGCACCCGCGTTAGCGGTGATCCCGAGGCCATTAAGGCTCCCAAATGTTTGAAGGTAACAAGGGAGGGCAATAGCGATCTCGCTATTGCCTCCTCCCCTTGTGAAAGGAATTGATGCCATAGTGAAGGGTGAGTTGAGCAAGGCCAAGGCCGTTCAAGCATAGCCAAAGAGGGAACTCAAAGGCCCAAGAATAGCAAGCCGGGCGGCCAAATTGAATGGACAAGGAGTCAAAAATGTGTACACCATACAATTGTTTCCAACGTTGAACTATGCCAGGTGCAAGCAAATTCTAAAAAAGGCTACAAGTGAAGGCCACGGGAGGAGAAACTCATCCATCATTTCTTTTTTGAACCTCCTAGAGGTACCCCTATAAAAGGATGTAAATGTGAAAATTTGAGGGATTTTTTGCCTGAGTGTGTGATTGAGAGTTGCAAGTCTGTGTAGTGCAAAGCTTGCCATTGAAGCTGCATACTTGATTGTACTATTCCCCTATGCAATAATACCACATATTTGCCCCTATCTCTCATGTTGCTTCTCCCCATCCCCCTCCTTTTCTTGCGCTCTTTGTGTATTGACCGGTGCTTGCAGAGGGTTTGCCTGCAGCTTGAAGGGTGCTACCAAGAGGGCAGAATTGGGGTGTTTTGTGAGTCGGAAAGGGTGAGTTGAGCAGTGTGGGTGCATCTGTGCTGCAAGATGTTCTTTGCAGGGTGTGAGATAATTGTTCTGTGTGCTAAAGTGGAGTTGTTAGTACAAATTAGCCAATTTGAAGGTGTTATTTGAGAGGTTAGGGGTGTTGTGGAATCCCTGGTATATAGAGAGGCAGATATTTTGTGTGTTGGGTGTGTTCACTATTCCCCCTCTCCAACGTGTATGGCCTTTGTCTACTTGGTTTCGCATCATCTCTCATATGTATGGTATGTTGACGGATTTCTGGATCAACACCTTTGAGATCCTTTTAGGACCAAGCAAAAATTTCTTGGTATTCCTTTAATAATCTCACCGAGATCTCTTCTTCTTCTTGTGTTAGGTCATTTACAATGTGAGCAGGTCTAGGATCCTCTCCCAACTCAACCAAGTCTATCTTTGTAACGTTTTCAGGCTCTTCGTAAGACTGACCCTGTTTTCATAGTTTCCTAACAGGTTGTTTGACTATGATGTTCCGATCTTGGAGAGTATACTTTTTGTAATGGGATGGAACGCTCATTACATCCTTACCATCCTCTTTCATGGTTTCCATTTCGGTCGTGTATATCTCCTTTAGAGCTTTTTTCAACCCTTGATATTTCTTCTTCCGCTCGACTTGAGTCATGAGTGGTTTCTTATCCTGTGGGTTTGCTTGAGTATCCTTCCTTGTCTTTCTCAATGTTTGTGACATTTTTGACTTTTTGTTTGAAGGATATCTGCGAGTGATTTTGTCCTTGACACAATCATTTGCATCTATTTGCATCAAGAATTGTGTTCTACTCGAGGCTGATGGCATAGGTCGTGTTTTCATGTTTCTAGTGTCTCTCTTTCGTCTATACCATTTTTGTCTTCTTGATTTATGGTTTGGAAAGTCAAAAAACTTTTTCTCCCCTCATTTTAAGAGTAAATTAGCTCTCATATGTTCTTTTTCTGACCTCGAATCTTCTGAGGTAGGTGAATGTTCATCTAACTCATCAGTTGCATCGTAGTAGAGGTATGAAAAGACTTGTTGAGCTTTCATTAAGTCCATGGGTTCCTCATCTTTGTCTTCAATGTTAAAGATTGAAATCATTTGGATGGAAATTATGTCGTAGCCATCCTCATTGCAAAATTGAGTAGGCATAGACGTATCCACACATACATCCATGGTCGCTAAAGTTTGAGTCCACTCCGAATGGATAAAACAAATGCTCTGGAAAGGGTGCAGGTACATAGGCTTCATCTGTGCAGTCCCTTTCTAGGATAAAATCTTCTCGCCTTAAGCTTCCATTTTCGGAAGCTCCACACATCCAAATAGAAGTGTCTTTGTTTAACCAGGATGGAAGTTTAGTTTCAGCCGAAGAGACTGAATCAAACTCTTGTATGGGTGTTTTCAAGACGTCTCTATAAGTGTGATCTTTTAGATTTACTCTTGTTATAGATCCTACTTGCTTGAAGTACAGATAATTGTTTCCCCAATCTTGGATAGGCTGTACTCGTCACATGAAAGGTCTTCCCAAAATGATTTCATAGTTGAGTTTTTTTTCCCAAAGTCCACTATGGCAAAAGTGTGTTGATATTCAATTCCACAGGAATTGACTATCACCTTTTCAAGCAGCCCTAATGGTCTCTCAATGTGTCCGTCAACCAATTGCAATTTCATTCGAGTTTGTCTAATGGCCGCTGGCTATCCCCATGATTCCCATACTGCTTTAGTGGCTATAGCTATGCTTGCTCCACTATTATGTATCGCCATGGTTTCAATGTCATTATATTTCATTGGGAGGGTGGTGTTTCCTTCTTCCCCTTTGTAATATTTTTCGACTTTGTTCATGGGAACATATGAATCTCTTTGTTGTCCATTTCATTTTTCAAATTTTCCAATTTTTTTGAGATTAGCCCCATTATCCCACCTTCTCTAGGGTTTTCTGTAGATAAGTATGGTCTAAGTTTTAACAGTTCTCCCAAGGTAAGAGTGCATTGGATGGGTGTAGACATGATTGAATGAATGTTTTCTACTTCTAGGGTCTGTTCAGCTCTTTTTACTTGAGTGGTCTTACACACGATGGATTCATCTTTGTTACTCCCAAGTAAGAAGGTAATGTTTTCAAGGTCAATGGTTTTGACATTCCTGAAGCTTCAAATCCGCAATCCCCATACAAGGATTGTACATCCATGTTTACATCAGAAGGTAGGTTATCCAGCCAGACTTCCTCTATAGGAGCTGACTTCAGAGTTAGGCTCCCATCATTTATCTCTCTCACTTTTTCCCATAAGTGTCCTAGCCAGTATTCCTCTACGAATGGAATTCCGTCTAAGCCGACACTATAAGCTCTGGTTCTTTTTTTTCAAGGTGGGGTTCTGCCACCACTTCGGATTTTTCTTTAGTGTCTCTTACCACAAGCTCCTCAGGTTTTGCAATACTTTCAAGCTTGGGTTTTTGTTTTTCCAGCATTTCTTGCATGATTCTTACCAAATGTTGGTGAGCTTCCAACTTAGCTGCTTCCATGTCTGGAGAAGGATAGTTTCTCCATTTGTTTTCCATGTTTTGGCCTGCTTTAATTCCTGCTTGGTAGGCTTCCAAGGCGACGCTGATAGGCTCAAAAATTTTATCAACCAGAATGGATCCTTCAGATTTCACGATTATTTCCTTGATTTCAATTCCAATTTTTTTGAACTTTTCTTGGAATAGCTTTTTTGCTCTCTCCTTGATTTCAACCCGTTGTTTTTGTTTTCTCATCTCATATCTTTTGCTTCTGCTCCTTTTGATTCTTTGAGAGGAAACTTTTGTATTTTCCAAATCATCAGAGGAGTTATGCCTCTTTTTCTTGGCTTGGGCTCTAGTGATTACCTTGATTGGAACAATTGGTTCACTCTCTCATGAGCTACTAGGTATCACTTGGACTATGTTTACTACTGTTTTACCCTTGTTTAAAGGATTTTTAGGATGTCTTCCCTTTTTGACACATTGTATGCAATAGGCTTCAACTGGTTTGAGGTTTCTATCAGGCTCTGGACATTCATTTTTCCAATATTCATCAACACCACAATTATGATAGTTTCCTGTTCTTGTCTTAATCATGGGTCTTACCATGGGAGGTCCGACACCTTGATTAGCTACATAATAAAGTGGTGGAGCATAAGTCACAGTTTCTTCCATTGGTGGTGGATGTGAATTATACCAATCTCCTTCTATCATTACTGTAGATGGACTAGGATTTGCATATGGTGTAACAGGCACTAATGCTTGTTCATCTATGACTTTTTCAAAGTGCATGTACTTTACAGGTAATGCATTATGTCCAGCTGGGTGCGGAGATTGTTGTCCTAACACAGGTTGAGGTCTTTCCATACCCATTGGTGTTCTTTGAGCTTGGGCCATATTAGGTTGATATCTATGCATGGGTTGTCCTTGTGGTCTCATGGGCACGTACTGAACATTCCCATCATACTTTGGTCTGAAGTAGCACTCGTGGGTCTGTTGGACGGATACGCCACGACGGACGTCAGCACAGCGAGAACTCACCTAACATGTAATGTCAGCTAAGGACGAAGCTCGACCCGCAGACACGTGGAAGCAAGCATAAGGTGTCAACCTACACTCGATCGACTCTTAACTAATTCCTACAGAGGTCTCTACCAATTGTCTAAGTCACAACCTTCAAGAGTGCAAAAGAGGAAACTTCCTACAACGCTTTCTAGAGCCAAACATCCATCAAACAATCTCGAAAAACCATAGAACTTGAAGGAGACCCTACTAATACCAATAGTCCGCTCTCCCTAAGGTCTATGAACCAAAATCATGACCCAAAACACCTGGTGCAGAAACACGTAGGATATATGGCCGAAATCTGCAGATCTTCGTTTCCAAAATCTAAAGTGCCTAATGTGTAGTTCTACTCAATGTGAACGCATGGATGTGCTGCAATGCAAAATCGGACAACATATGCTCACCCAAACAACTGATGAAGCTCGTAGAAGGAGCTCACAAAGCCGGACCGTACGTGCGCAATGTTGGTATCGGTGTGTAGTTGTAGTCAGGGGCAACACGCTGCACTTCTCCGCACTCGATTCCGACCACTGTAGCACTCGTAG
This sequence comes from Adiantum capillus-veneris, assembly GCF_014529385.1. Taxonomy (NCBI): domain Eukaryota; kingdom Viridiplantae; phylum Streptophyta; class Polypodiopsida; order Polypodiales; family Pteridaceae; genus Adiantum; species Adiantum capillus-veneris. The sequence goes on along the minus strand of NC_140940.1, from coordinate 21,862,447 downwards.
AGTCAAGAGGAAGCTCACACTCTCTCTCTCGTACACAGTACGCTCACTCACAGACTTCAAACTTGTTTTTAAAATGACAAAAGGTTTTTTTCATTAAGGTCAAAAAGTGGTATATATACCTTACAACTTCTCAAACCCTAAAGTTCCAAAATCAACCATCTACTCAATCTAACTATCAAAACTGGGATACAATCCGGAAACTTCCGTAAGTCCCAATATTTACAAGGTGAAAGATCAAGTTTTCCTCAATGAATGAATAATTACAAAGATAATAGTCCGCCGAGTAGTTAGATGTCATGGGGTGTGTCCAGCTTCTAACATCCCCCCCCCTCCTTGTTCATGTCGTCCCCAACATGGCCTTGATCAGTTGCTTCATCTTATCGTTTTCCGTATCTTTAGCAGTGATTCGTACCTTGCATGTAGGTTCAGCATTGTCGGGCCAAAGATATCTGTATTCGTGGTGAAGAACCCCGTATAGAATGCTTCTTCAAAAGCCTGGAGGTGATAGGATGGTAGAAACATGATTCTTTGGTACAGCGCATATATCACCTCCTTGGAAGACTGACTGGACAGATTGTAAGCACATTTGTATGTATCTTGGAAGAAGAATATGATGTCGGTCACTGGCCCGGCTTGAAGGTCTCGAACACTGCTAGGATGGTTCTGCTGATTTTTCTCATCATAATGCATGTAAGGTTAGGTGAGCCCGTGAACAATTTTATGGTACCCGTTAGGGTTTTCACCATGTATTGGACACTTATTCTCTCACCTGCCTTCACGCATGGCAACTTTGGGTAATTCAACCAAGTGGGTTGGCTTCTTTGCAAAATTTCTTGTGCCTTCCACGTCCTAACCCTTGGTAGAGGACAGAAGCTGAGGTTGTCTCTGATATGTTTAGGTACCTCTACCAAGTGGATTAGGTATTGTGGGTACTTGGTAAGCCAAGCCTTCCTCCACTTTGGCTGAGAATCCACTATGAGCTTAACTCCTTCTAGCCTCGAGGTGTCTGCATTGTAGAGAGGTACCGTTGTCTCTTCTCTGATTCGCCTGTTTATTGTTTTTGCTCCATACTTCAGCAATGGATATGGGAGAGAGGGTTGAAGCCCCTCGCGCCTGAGATTGCTGGCGTCGATCTTCTGAATTGTCATAGATTTGAAGACCCTCTGCTCCCATTCCAAGGCTTCCTTTGTGCTTTCTCTTAGGGTAAAGGGGCCAACTTAAGGCCACCTAAGAGGAAACACACACTCCGGAAAGCACGCTAAACAAAATCGAGTGCTTAGACGCTCAAAATAAAGATCGAGATTGTCTCTACCAACATCAAAAATCTGGAATCAAGTTGCATTTATACAGGTGAAGAACGCTCACACAACATTTTTTATGTGTATAAAAAATGGGTGTAAATAAGAAACCAGAATGGGGGGGCATTTAGAGCCATTGTGCCAACAAGGCTTGAACCCAAGATCTAATGGCCACAGTTGCAAGTTGGCTACACTGTCCACCCCAACTCTCACCCATTTGTGTCTCACAATGGGTCCGAAACTGCACAAAAAAACTGGCCCCGGCAGTCCTCTTAAAGGGGGGTGGTTTTTTATTGGCCCCTTTACCCTAGCTCTGCCTCTATTGCCTTATGCAATTTTTCCTCCTCTTCTTGTGTTAGATCCTGCGGCTCTTGAGATGATCCTACTATGCTTTCCTCTTGCATGGGTGTGTCCACAGGATCTGCCACATTTTCGAGGTCGATGCCCTCATTGGTGACTGGCCCTGAGCTTTCTACCTCTGCTTGTTGCTAGCCTTTCAACTCCTCAATTTTCTTGAGGAGTGTCTGCTTTTCTGCTTCAGCTTCTTCGCCCATATTCACGAGGAGGTCATTAAGTTCAGCGTTTACTCTTTCCGCCTCCTAGAGCTTTATCTTTATGCTCTCCACTTCTTCTTGTAGGGATTTTTGACTGTCCTCCATTCTTGTTTGCATTGCGATAGAACCTTCAGCCATCATTAACCTTTGATTTTTCTCGAGAGTCAGCTCCTTCTAAAGTTCCTGCATTTGCTATTCATATATTTGACTCTCGAAAATGATTTGAGTCGAGCTCGTAGCTCTAACTCTAGCAGGTGATGCTCGCAGCCTCTGCTTGGTTTGATCTTTGACTTTTAATTGGTCCTTGAGCTCAAGGACTTCATCCAGACTTGCTTCTTGTTCTATCTTTGCCTTTTCCTTGGCATTTCTCATGGCCTCTACTTCTTTTGTTTCTTCTGCCAGCTATAGTGTCAGATTATCCCGTTCTTTTTCAGCATCTCGCAATGACTTGCTGAGCTGCAGACACTCTTATTCAGCTGCTAGTATTCTTTTTGCTGCTGCCTCATTTGCTTCTTCCATTGCTTGGCAGTTTTGTAGAGTCGTTGCCAAGCTGGCCTGCAGGTCATCTTCTCTCTCTCTTTTTGCCTTTAGCTTTGTGCCTGCAGAGAATCCACTTCCTTTTTTATTTATTCTTTAGTGGCTTTGAGAGTCGTCATTTCTTCCTCTGAAGCCATGGATTGTGCTCGCAATCCGGCTAGCTTTGTCATCACCACGTCCCAGTCAATGGAGGGCGGGTGCAGGTCTACAGTATCTGTAGCAATTTCTTTAAGTTCCACTAGCCGGATGCCTTGCATCTGATCTTTATGCCCTATTCTTGCCAAGTCGAATGCAACTGTGGTGAAGGAGTTCGAGCGAAAGTGCGATGCGAGAGAGAGTGCGAGAAGAAGAGCACGACGATATGGTGAACTCGCTCTACTGTAATGTGTAGAGCATAGTGAGTTCTTATTAGGTTTTAACAAAAAAATATGTGTACATACCTGGCGGCCCGTCCACTTACTTGGGCGACCACATTGGGCTTTATACCCCAACAACCTCCCACTTAAAGTCCAATGTGGTACTTTAAGTGTGAAGCTGCTATACAAGAGATGTAGAGAAGTGATGTACTACCCTACACCTAACTGCTTGCGAAAATGCGCAAAGCTCTCTGAGGGAAGTCCTTTTGTAAGTAGATCAGCAGGATTTTCTGTGGTGTGAACTTTGACAAGCTGAACTTGCTTATCCTCGAGCATTTCCTTGATGAAATGATACTTCACATCCACATGCTTTGTCTTTGAGTGATAAACTGGATTGCGAGCCAATTGTATAGCACTTTGACTATCACAATATAACACAGGCATCTCTTCTTTGATTCCCAAATCTGTTACTAGTCGATTAAGCCAAATTGATTCTTTGCATGCCTCTGATGCTGCAACATATTCAGCCTCTGTAGTAGACTGAGTAACACAATCTTGTAATCTAGAACGCCATGATACTGCTCCACCAACCAATGTAAAGACATACCCTGACGTAGACCTTCGGTTGTCTAAGTCACCTGCATAATCTGAGTCTGTAAAACCCTTTACACTTAGCTCCTGACTCCCATAGCATATACGCATACTCTTTGTAGCTTTCAGGTATCTCAATATTCCTTTCACTGCCTCCCAATGTTTCTTGCCTGGGTTTGACATGTATCGACTTACTACTCCCACTGCAAATGCAATGTCTGGGCGAGTAGCAATCATTGCATACATCAAACTACCCACTGCAGACGCATATGGAATCTTATCCATTTCAGCCTTTTCTTCCTCGGACACAGGACAATCTTGTTTGCTAAGTTTCACATATGGTGGCAATGGAACACTCAGTGCCTTTCCCTTCTCCATATTGAAACGTTGCAAAACCTTGTCAATATACTCTGTTTGAGATAACCAAATCAACTTCTTTGATCTGTCTCTCTCAATGCGCATACCAAGTATATGACTTGCCTCACCATGTCTTTTATGTCAAACGATTTTGCCATCTTTGACTTCAAAGCTGAAATTTCTTCCAAGTGCTTGCCAGCAATCAACATGTCATCCACATACAAAATAAGGATCAACCAACTACCATCCTTAGCCTTCTTTGTATATATACAGTGATCGAACTCACTACGTTTGTAGCCTTGAGAAAGCATAAACTTGTGGAATTTATGGTACCATGCCCTCGGTGATTGTTTTAAGCCATAAAGACTCTTTAACAACTGGCATACCCAATCTTCCTTGCCTTTCTCAACAAACCCTTCTGGCTGCTGCATGTAAATTTCCACATCTAAATCACCATGCAAGAACGCTGTCTTGACATCCATTTGGTGCAACACCAAATCTAATATGGCAACCAATGCAAGAAAGCATCTCAATGTAGTCATATTGACCACCGGAGAGAAGACTTCATCAAAGTCAATGCCTTGTTCTTGCTTAAAGCCCTTGGCAACAAGCCTTGCTTTGTACTTTGACTGACTATCATGAGTGGTGATCTTATACCTGTAAACCCATTTACAAGGTAGAGCCTTTTTTCTCTGTGGTAATTTAACTAGCTTCCATGTCTTGTTTTTATGCAGAGCTGTCATCTCTGACTGCATGGCCAATTGCCAATTCCCGGAGTCCTTCATTTGCACTGTTTCCTTGTAACATGAAGGCTCATTTCAATCAGTCAACATGACATAGTTCATAGATGGAACAAACCTATCAGGAGGTCACGTGACACGTCCAGATCTACGCACAATAGGTGGCTCAGGCTCAGCCACAACCTGTGGTTCCACTCTATCTTGTCCTTGCTCCTCTTGAGCCCTGACATTTTGTCTTGCACGTGCAGGCCCATCTTCTTGGAAGACAACTCTTCTAATCTCCTCAACCCTCTCTGGTTTAGAATGATATTTGGATTCATTAAAGTGAACATCATTGCTGCGGACAACCTTTCTGGATTCGGGATCCCAAAGTCTGTACCCCATCTCACCAGAATTACCATAGCCTAGAAAGATGCACTTTCTACTCTTTGGCTCAAGTTTGTTCCTAAATTCCTTTGGAACGTGAGTATATGCCTCACAGCCAAAGACTCTGAGATGCTTGTATGAGGGAATTTTGCCTGACCATACCATCTCTGGCACTGAATCCTTCTGTAAAACCTTGCTAGGAGATCTATTTACAAGATGAACAGCTGTTCATACAGCTTCAGCCCAAAACCCATTTGGCAGTTGTGCATTAGACAACATACTTCTGACCTTCTCTTGTATGGTCCTATTCATCCTCTCAGCAACACCATTTTGAGGAGGATTGTAAGGAGCAGTAAGTTCACGTTTTATACCTTTTGACTCACAAAAGTCTTGAAAGGCCTTTGAAACATACTCTCCACCATTGTCAGTGCGTAAGCATTTAAGCTTCTTGCCACTCTGATTCTCCACAAGTGTCACAAATGTTTTGAAAACACTAAATGCTTCATCCTTGTGCTTGAGAAACTAAACCCATACTTTCCTCGAGTAATCAATGGTTTACTTTCCTGGGAAAAATTCGGCAGAGTTTCCCCTGTAAACTGACCTCTGAACCAATATCAACCTGTCAAATGAACCAAGAAAGCTTCAGATTCTGCATAAATTTTGGCAGAGTCTCCTTTGTAAAATGGCTGTGGTGTACTCAAAAACAGACCAAAAACAGCTCAAAAAACACTGTCTCTCTGACACTGTAAGCTGCGGGTAAACCTGTCCTGCACCTGTACTGTCCTGTCACTGTCCTGTAAGCATAGACTGCGACAATGCCTCAACGGCAGTAAAGCAAAGATGCAATCCCAACTGTCTAACTCACAGTCAATACATCCTAGCTGCCTATCTAAGGGTGCTCGAGGGATCGCTCCAAGACCTGTATCACCGAAAGGATCTCAACATTCGAGAATCCCCCAGCCCAATAAAACCTCACTCGACCCTCAACAAAGGCTGCAGTAAATCTGATAGTACATAGACTTCCCACAAAGTCATACATCCACAAATTTCCCACTATAAGCTGTAACCGCTGCGGTGGTTGTTTGCTGCGTGACTCACAGCCAGCAAACCCTCAACAAACATACATCATCTCTGACAATACATCCCATGTGGAAGTACCTGCAATGTGAGGATGAAATCTGGAATATCAAGCAGCAAACACAAGCTACCTGATGAACTAGTGGATGTCGCCTATAGTCTGTGTGTAGATGCGCCCGTGTCGTATGTGACACGCCTCCAAGAACTGTGAGCTGTCCTTCGATGTGTAGACATCCACAAATCAACACTCTGGGAGTGTCGGTATCCTCAGCACCTGCAATCGTAGGCCAAAAACCCCAAATTTGCAGAGTCGGATCTGCACCCGCCGAGACCACGTAGTCAAAAATGGCCTGCGCAAACCTTTGTCGAAGCCGAACGGTGGCCGAGATGACCTCAGAATGAAATTCTGAGAACACCAAGACCTTTCGGGCTTTCCCAAAGGATTTGGGGCCGTGGCTTCGCCTGTCGAATTTCACTCCAATCTGAGCTGGTGACTCTAGCCTCCTGTAGTGCTGCCCCGAGCATCGATCTAAGCTCTGATACCAGTTGAAGGAGTTCGAGCGGAAGTGCGACGCGAGAGAGAGTGCGAGAAGAAGAGCACGACGATATGGTGAACTCGCTCTACTATAACGTGTAGAGCATAGTGAGTTCTTTTTAGGTTTTAACAAAAAAATATGTGTACATACCTGGCGGCCCGCCCACTTACCTGGGCGACCACATTGGGCTTTATACCCCAACATGTGGCGGCTTCTTCCTTTGTATAGACTGCAGCTAGTAGGTCCAAAAATGCATAATAGACCTCGTATAATCCTTTTTTGTCAGACTCAGGCTTGGCCTCTTCCTTTGGCTCAGGTTCTTGCCTTTGCTCTTGCTCCTCAACTTGCCTTTCTTCTTGTTTGTCCTCAGCCTCCTGATCTTCTGGTGGAGGGCTGCTAGGAGGTGGTGAGGGCGGTGGAGATGGCTGTGGGCTGGGTTTAGGGCTATCTGGTAAAGTTTCCGGTTTGTCCTTTAAGTCCCTGTCTGCTTTCATTTTTCTTTCCCTTTCTTGGCTTTCTTGTTCATCTAGCAATGTCTGCCTTATCTGCTCCACTTCCTCCTCGGTGAAAGGGTCATGGGGAATGTTTTTCGCTGCAGCATCAAGAATCTCAAAATTCTTGATATAATCTTCAAAGCGATCCCTCTGCACTCGTCTGGATGATCCAGACATAGACTCGAGAGATGGCTTCCACAGTTCGTTTAAATCACCCTTGAGAGCTCTTTTTGCTCGGAAACTCTCCATCAGTCTCTCGAGTCTTGCCGCTTTTTGAGACCTGGTTTCTTTGGCTGGCACTTGAGCAGAATCCTTCTTTCCTTTCTTCTGCTCAGGTTGCTCCTCTTCAATTGGCTCTAACCGGCTCTTCAATCTCGTAGCCACCCTTGGTGCTCTTTGTGGCTCATCTTCCTTGTCTTCTTTTACCCTTAGCTAATCATTCTGAGATGGTGGGTCAGGCCACCTTCACTTAGCGTGTAGTGCTGCATAAACCACCTTGGTTATCAGTTCTCTTGGCACTATGTAGGTTGGATTTTTGTTGCCCATCTTTACCAAGCTGTCATGTATGTATTCCGCATAGTAGATTATATTTGGGGTGCCTTTTGTCATTGCCCAAGTAAGCGTCGTGGCAATTGCACCTGGCGGCATCCTGTACTTCTGTGGCCTCTTAGTGCACATGTGGAAGTACTGGTTGTGCAACTGGCACATAATTGCCACTTTTGGGTTGGCAATGTCTTCAAAGGTGTAATTGACCTTTTTCTCTTTGTACACCTTGACTTCGTCCCTTCTTTTTGTTACACTGTCTCCTTAATTGGAGACGTCTAGTGCATGGGCTACAACCCGCTCCGTGATTATGATCTCTATATCTGGTCTGCCTTGTAAATTTGTCACCTTGGCCGCTCCATTATCTTTGATGCTTGTTACAAACTCTCATACTCTTTTGATGTCCACCCCTGCTGGTATCGATTCGAAGTAGTTATGGAGGTCAATTTTCTCCAAGTAGCCGGCCATTTTTCTTCGTACAAATTCATTGAGCTCTCTTGGAAGCATTGGCAGCTCTATTACATTGCCTTCATTGTCTTTGAACACTCCTTGGTAGATCCTTAGGTCAATGGACTCTAACAGATCCTCTTGTATCCAAGTGCTGGTGGGCTTTAATGTTCCTTCTGGAACGACAAAGGGTTCCACCTCGTCCAGATAATCTTTGATTGTCATTCTTTTCTTCTTTGCCGGTGACTTCGAGGCTTCCATAGATCCTGTTGCACTCAGTAATCCAAAGTTAGCGTTTTTTCCATATTAGCTGCGAAACTGAGTTTTACTTATCCAAATGACTTGAAAATTGAAATTATAGCTTAAAAGGAACTTGTGAAGCTGTGCATGTGCTCACAGTGCAAATCTGGCCAAGAATTTCTATTTAGACATCCTACGCGTAGGATGTCTTTTTCATTAGAATTGGTTCATACTTGACATGCAGGTAGTGTAAGGCTCATGGAACATGGCTATATGCTTGGATTTGAATTTGGATATCAAAAAGTGGATTTTTGGGTTGATTCAGGCTTTAGGTCACAATTTGGGTAGAATGTCCATCATAGGTAGCAATTGATGTCCAAATGGGTTGAAAATTTGTATATGGTCTCATTGCACCATGGTATTGGCTCCTATGATGTCATTCCTTGCACAGAAGGCTAAATTTATGCTGGAGACATCCTACGCGTAGGATGTCTTTTTCATCAGAATTGCATGAAACTTGTTCTGTGGGTTGTCCTTGGCCTATGGAACATGGCCCTGTTCTTGGATTTGAATTTGGACAAGATTTGATGCTTGTAAGGCTTTGTGAGGTGTTTTTGGGCTCAAAAAGTGTATCTTGAAGGTGTTGGGGGTCAAAAGTGATTAGAATGGCTTCAAACTTGTCATATGGGCTCTTGATGATGAGGTAATTAGATATGGAATGATAAAACATCCCTTCCATGCCAAAAAGGTCCATTAGACATCCTATGCGTAGGATGTCTATTTCATCCTTTTTTCTCCATGACCACACAGATTGTTTGCTGATGTGTATGTGAGTGTGTGTGCAAGTTTCATGAGATTTGGACAAGATTTGGTAGGTCAATGGCCCATTATTGCCTCTATGCCCTAACTTTGCATTTTTCCATGCATATGAGGTCAAATGTGGTCCAAATGTGATAAAACTTGGTGTATGTCTTATAAATGTCATTCAGAACATGTGCATAACAAAAATTGTTGAGGTTTGTTCCAAAAAGTGCCCTTGAGACATCCTACGCGTAGGATGTCTCCTGGTGATTTTTTTTTAGTGCTAGTGCTCTCAGTGCTTGCTCTTTGCCCCCCTAAGTCCCTTTTGAGCCTAATTTCAACAAAAAAGTCAAATGGATAGAGTATTACTGTGGACTTCAGAGCCTCCGAGCCGTTTTCTGACTTTTGGAGTGGTTTTTGGCGATGAAATTTTTCAATGTTGGTCTCCATAGCTTCCCAATCCCTTGGGGATCCTTGCCGTATGGTTTTTGTCGACTTTGGCTTCACCGAAGCTCCATTTGGCAATTTGTCGCTCTAGAAGCACCCGTGGTTGCGTTTACATACCTTTGATGATTTGTGGTGGTCTTCCACCATAGGACTTGGTTGTTGATGGTCTAGGAAAGCCGCTCGTAAAGTTTGGTGGCAAACGGACTTGCGGTTTGGCCGCAAGTGCATTTGACGCTTTGTGTGTCTGATGTCGTTTCTGAGGTTTAGTGCCGCTTCGGGTCACTTTTTGGTCATGCGGGTCATATAGACTTGTCGAGCATGTCAAGATGCTCCTACCCATGAATTTTGGTAGCATTTGGTCGCCGTTTCGCCGATTTCCCATTTGGTGGCCTCTTGCGGGTTTTTGGGAATTAGGGTTTTTCCCGATGGTTTCCCACTGCCTTTGGCTATCCAGGACTGGTCTCCTAGACTAGGGTAAGCTGCCAATGAAGTCTTGTTGCTTTCGGGTTAGCCGTTAGGCTGCCGTCTCTACTTGCAGGTCTCTACCGCTCGCTTTGTGTGTGACCCCTACGCTAGATAACGACAAACATGCGCAAAAAGCTCAAGGTGGTGAGCCTACCTCTCATGTCTGGAGCTTGTCGGGTAGTGGTGTGCTTCGTAGAAGCTGCTGGAAAGTCAATCCGCTCTAGGTGGCAGAAGCTTTCTCCACAAAGTCAATAGTGAAAATGAGCTAAAATTGGGGTGAAAATTTCTTATAATGGAGGTCCCCGAACCACTTTTCATGAAATTTGACATGTTCTCCTATCTTCTTGCAAGATGCGGTTTAGGCTCAAAAATTTCTTGATTTGGACTCCGTTTGCTCTATTTAGTAGAAATTTGGCATTTCGGTCAAAACCTGGCCAAAACACGCTTTTCGCTCCAGTCTCATAATTGCACCCCCACTGTACCATAGGTTTTCCTATAGTCATTGATCATCACCATATATATATTTTTTTCATTACGACTGTTTTTCACCTGCTTTTTGTATTTTTGAAGTTTTTTTGCCAAAAATTAGCAAAATTAAAAGGAAAATAGCAAATCAAACCCAGAAAATCCCCAAAAATCATTATAAATCACAAACATCACCGCAACACAATATATACACTCACATGCAATTTTTATGGCCGGATTTCTCTGTTTTACCAATATTTTTCCCGAAAAATGGCTATTTCTACTTATATACACACACCTAGGGGCTTGATTAGGCGTTTGGCCCCATATACCTATAGATTCATGCTGTATAAGGGCATATATGCTTGGGTTACTCCAAAAAAATTCACAATCAAACAACAACCCTTAAAATAGTCGAAAATCATGCCCTTTTTTGTTGTTTCTGTCATTGGTTCCGCATTTGAGAGTGCCTCTAGAATGCCTCCCCCCCTCCTAGCCAGAGTTCTCTCGGACGACAAGGTTTCGCCTCGGAGTATGTGCCGTGCATAGGTTGAAAAATTTGTGCTAATGCCTGGCCGATTAATGTGGCCCTATTTTATGCATACTCGGTCAATGCATGGAAACATTAATGCTGTGCAAGAGAAGGGAATAAGCAAAATGCTTATTGGCATTCACCGTCGAGGTTTCCTGCTTTCTTTTCAAGTAATATCTGTAACTCTACTGCTCTCTATTTAATTGTCTTTTTGGCAAAAGGAAATTGCTTTGCTGACACTGTTGATGGAGTCGTAGATGTGTCTAAGGATAGAATTGGCGGGGATGTAATGGCTATGGGCCTTATGGCCTTGAATTTCCATTGGTATTGTGTTGCTTCCTTTTTTTGTAGATGTTTTGGCTCTTGCTTGTTTTCCACTAGTTTGTCTTTCATCGGCATCCACTTATGTCGGTTCTCCTTTTTGAAATGCAACTGTCTGCCTTCCATTGTTGCTTGTACTGCAGGTAGTTTCTTTTGATTTGGTATCCAAATGTGAGTAACATTTGGGTTATGGTTAAGCATTTTCTTTGGGATCCACATTGGTTTTATGCCCTTGGTTTGGGGTTGAACCGTCTGCTTTGTTGGAATACGTTTGTTACATTTTTGTTTTTCTGCCATTGCATTTCTATCCTTCCGCATCCATACTTGTTTACCTTGTTTTGGTAGCCTAGATTTTTGCATTGTGGCCGGTGACTTCATCTGTCTGTAATTAGCATGGTTGGCTTTTACTTGATATTTGGTCTCGGGTTTCCTATTGTTCATTGATGGCATTCGTGTTTTTGGCTCTGTTGCCAGTGATTGCATGGCTTGCAGTTGAGCATGATGGTATTGCTTAGCAAAAGCTATCACCTGTTGTTCATGTTCATGTTGAATTTTGACAGCCTTTTCTTTCCAATCTATCTGTACATTGTATGATTTTTGCCAAGGTTGTCCTAGCATCATTGGGTGTTGTGTACTTTCATCTGTCACCACATAGAATTTGTGTGGATAGATATATTGATGTATTTGTACATGCAATATAGTCCATCCCAATGTTGTCAATGGGTGTGATATGCTACTTTCCAGCACTTGGGAAGTAGGATGAAGTTGATCTGTGACTGTGAGCTATTGGTATAATCCGTAAGAGATCAAATTTTCTTGAGCACCCGAATCAAGCAAAGTTGTTGATCCCACTTGATTGTTGCCCACTTTGACCGCATTTATTGGCTCCACTGTTTCCTTCTCCAACTCAGCCAGTCGAATGGCATTGATTCGCAATGGTGCTCCACTTTTTTGTTGTTGTCGCAGAAGCCGTCTTTTTGCAATGTCCTCCCATACTCTCTCTTTTTCCTCCATTCGTTGTTTTCCTTGATGAATTTGTTGGAGCATCTCCTGTGTGAGTGGTAGATGATACCTCCTCAGTCGACATCCACTAATCCAGTTTGGCATTTCTTCACCTGCTAATGTAGCAAGCTTGACAGCTCCACTTTGTGATAGATCACTAATCACAAATGGTCCCAGTCCTTGCTTTTTAAGTTTCTTGGCATGTTGTTTTAAGGTATAAACAAGTACGTAATCACCTGCTTTAAACTCTTTGGTATGTACATGCTTGTCAAAAAATTCCTTTTGTCTTCTCTTTTTAGCATAGATTGACGCGACAGCTCGTAAGCGGAGTTCATCTAGCTTTTCAAGATCATCAATCCTTGAAGAGAGCTTATGCCCTGTCCATTCCAAGCTTGTTGCTACTCGTAGAGTTGGGATTAAAAACTCTATGGGTAGTATAGCATTTAGGAAAAACACCATGTTGTATGGTGTTGTTCCTATTGATGTTTTGTAAGCTATCCTGTATGCCCATAGTGTTGAGTGTAGCTGCTGATCCCAATCTGTTCTTGATTCTGACACTATTTTGGTGAGAACCATGCATAGTGTTTTATTTGTGGCCTCAGCTTGCCCATTGGCCTGTGGATGGTATGGTGTTGATTTCCTATGTATGACCATGAATTCGTCTAGCAGATATTCAATGACTTCATTGAGAAAATGTGTTTCACAATCACTGACAATTTCTATTGGTAACCCGTAACGTACAAAAACATTCTCATACAAAAATTGTGCCGTGGTGCGTGCATCAGCTTTTTCTGTTGCTTTGGCTTCGACTCATTTTGTGAGATAGTCCGTGGCCACAATGATATATTGGGTATGGGTGCAATATGCAGAGGGTGATATAGGTCCCACAAAATCAATGCCCCACTTTGCAAATGCTCTTGCTCCCATCATTGGCCGTAATGGCATCTCGTCTCTTTTTATTGGTATCTTTGTGCGTTGATATGTATCACAACACTTTACAAACTCCTCGGCATCCATGTGCAATGTAGGCCACCAAATTCCTGCGGTTAAGATAATTTTTTTCGTCTTATCACCCAAAAAATGGCCTCCACTTATTCCGCTATGTGCATGTTCTAGAATCAGCAGGTATTCTCTTTCACTTGCACAGATTCTAAGTTGATTGTCCTTCCCCCACTTATAGAGTTGATTCCCAATTAACTGAAAGTCACGAGCTTCCAGCTCTATAGCTTTTTCCCGTGCTCTTGTGATGTTCTCAGGGAACGTCTTGGTGGTTAAGAAGTCAATGATATATTGACTCCATGCAGGTGCTATGTTTACTTGAAACAAAGTTGCGTGGTCCACTGGTTGTTTGGCACTACATACTGTACAATTGGTAACATAGGAATCTGTGTCCGCATACATAGTTGGCCAATAAACCCCTAACTGTTTCAGTCTCTGGTGTGTTTTCACTGTTGAACAATGAAATGCACAACCCTGGACATGTGCCTCTTCAAGGTAGCACTCGAATTCTTCCGGATTTATACATAATCGTAGGATAAGGTCCGATCCAAGATGATACAGCCGTCCTGCTATCAACTGGAAGTTTTTTGTTTGTCGAATTGTTTGTTGTTTGGATCTGCATTCCGTATTATCAAACTCAATTCCGAAGGAAAGAATGCTAACAATTTCCTGAGACCATATGGATACCATTTCAATGTTGAAAAGATAAGCATCTGGTATGTCATCATCTACTCCTTCAGGAGCTTCCCCGTTGTGTATCCTTGAAAGATGATCTGCTCGCAGATGGGTTTTACCCTTTTTGACCACAACTGTGAAGTCAAATTCTAGCAATATAATAAACCAGTGTACTATTCTCCCTGTATTGCAAGCTTTATTTACTAGGTACAAAAGAGCTTGATGATCCGTGAAGAACACAAATTTGTTTGTTGCAAGCAAATAATGCCGAAAGTTTTTTACAACATAAATCATTCCTAACCCTTCCCTCTCGGTGGTTGTGTAGTTCTTTTCTGCACTGTTTAACTGTCGGTTCACATAGCAAACCGGAAAATCCATTGTTCCGTCTCCAGGTTGAGCTAGAATACTTCCAATGGAATATGCTGAAGCATCAATGTGCACATGGAATATCTTTTCCCAATCTGGTGCCTTTTGTACAGGTGCTGATATAAGGTTTTCCTTCATCTTTTGGAATGAAATTTCACACTCCTCTGTCCACTCGAAATTGACTAGCAAACGATACAGAGGTTGTGTGATAACCGCATACATGTATATGAACCTTCGATAATAACCGCAGTGCCCCATGAAGGATTGCACTGGTTTCGCATTAGTAGGCCTGGGCAGGTCTACAATGACTTTGACTTTGTCTAGGTATGTGGTTATGCCATTTTGTGAGACAATGTGTCCTAAGATTCGTCCTTGCTTAACCATAAATACACACTTTTCCGGGTTAAAGCAGATTCGATATGTCCTGCACTTTTCAAAGACCTTTTGCAAATGGTCCATATGATCCTCTCGTAGAAGAGAGTGCACACACAGGTCATCCATGTAAATTTCTAAGAATATTCTTAGGTATTCCTTGAATGCGTGAGTCATTAACCTCTGAAAAGTGGCTGGTGCATTAGTTAAACCAAATGGCATAACTCGATACGCATAAATCCCCCATTCTGTGGCAAACACTGTTTTGTGTTGATCTTCCTGTGCTATTGCCAGTTGGTTGTATCCTGAAAACCCATCCAGAAAGGAATACGCCAGTTTCCCAGCCACTCGCTCAAGTACATGTTTTGTGATTGGCAAGGGATAATTTTCCCTTATGGTTGCTGCATTCACCTTCTTGAGGTTTACACACACTCGTAGTTTTCCATTCTTTTTGGGAACTACCACAATGTGTGACACCCAATCTGTATGTTCAATTTCATAGATGAATTCCTCTTCCATCAGTTTATCAATTTATTATTTGATTCGTTTAGCAAATGTATCATTATATGTATAGGACGTTGTTTGCTAGGTTTTGCATCCGATTTCAAAAGAATTGTATGTTGGCATATCATTGGATCAATTCCTTTGAGGTCTTTGTAGGACCAAGCGAACACATCTTTATACTTCTTGAGAAGTTGTGTTAGCTGTGCTTCCTCCTTAGGCTCTAAATCATTAGCTATATAGACCGGCTGAAGCTTTTCACCTGGTTCTGCGAGGTCTATCTTTTTTTCATTTTCAGGCCCATCGTAAGATTCTTGGTTGGTTCTCTCCCTGATTGGTGGTGTCATGATGATTTTTCTGTCCTGGATAGTAAACTTCCGATAGTGTGATGGTACGTTCATGTTCCCCTTTTCTGACTCCCCTTTACCATCACTGTCTTCTTCAGTAGTCCATATCTCTCTCAGAGACCATTTCAATTCTTGGTATTTCTGTTTACGCTCCAGTTTGGTCCACTCTTGGTCTTTTGTTGTTTCCCTTTTTGATTTTTCAGCTTCTTGTGATTTTGTTTCGGTTTTAGCTTTTCGTACCTGTTTTGTTTCCTCTCGCGTTCTTTCTTTTCGATTTTTTGAGAATTTTCCTGATATTTGATCTTTCACACAATCCTCTGCTTTTACAAGCATCAAATAGTGAGTTTTACCTTTTATCTTGGGCATCAGGTTCTCTCTCGCTTTGTTTCTTGCTCTTTTCCTCCTATGGCGTTCTTGGCGTCTAGGGTGTTGATTAGAAAAATCATAAAACTTGATATTCTCGGCTTCATTTCCATGCTCACTTGAGGTGTCTAAACACTCATTATCTGCATCATCATTTACTTCCAAATGTTTAGAGGAATTGTAAAACTCTTCTTGTTCTGGAGGTTCTACCGTTTCTTCTTCTAGTACAACGCTTACCATGTAATAGGGTAGCACATCATAGCCATCCTTATCGCAAAATTTTGTTGTTGGACTGTCGGTAATGGTACAGACATCCAATGTTGCTAGTATGTGTTCCCATTCTAGGGGTTCCAAGTCGTCTTCAGGGAAAGGTTTTGGAATGTACTCCTTGTCCTCAATTGCTCTTTCTAAGACACAGTCCTCTCTTCTTAAGCTTCCACAATGTGAAGCTCCGCACATCCATAGCTCTTTTGGTTGCCCGAACCATGTTGGTAGTTCTGATCCTGCTACTGTAGCCGAATCAAACTCTTCCACAGGTGTTTGGTTTACATCTTTGTAACTATGGTCTTTCAGGTGTATTTTAGTTGTCGTTTCGCCATGTCTGAGGTATATGTGGTCATAACCCCAATCTTGGACCATCTTCAATTGTCTCATGAATGGTCGTCCCAAGATTATCTCATAATTGTTCTTTTTGTCAAAATCGACTTTTGTAAATGTATGCTCATACTCGATTCCACACGAAGTAACAATTACTTTTTCTAAGAGTCCTAGAGGCTTTTCCATGAACCCATCTGCCAATTGCAGTTTCATTCTCGTAGCCCTCAAAGCTGGTTTTCCCCATTTTTTTCCAAATTTCTTTGGTGGCGATAGCAACCCCCACTCCACTGTCAAAAATAGCCTTGGAGACTACTCCTTGGAACTCTATCGGTAGTGTAGTGTTTCCATCTTCTCCCTCGCAATATTCTCCGACCTTATTCAATGGTACTGGCCTAGTGTTTAGATTAGGCATGTCTAATTCCCTGATCCCTTCTTGTAGCTACAAGTTGGGGTCTTTCACTCCAAATTTTTCTATGTATTTTCCTTCTGTGGTCCACATGTTTGGCCTTAACCTTAGGAGTTCTGCCAACGTGATTGTGCATGCCACCGGGGTGGATAACAACTCAATCAATCCTCACGAATCCATCACATTGTTAGAAGAAAGTCTTTGAGATGGGATTGCTCTCACTTTCGACTTAGATTCCTACTCTCCCAGGTAAGAGGGTAAAGTTCTCAAAGAGTCTGGTTGGTTGTGCCCCGAACTAATAGATCCTTGGTCTCCCCCTTGTGAATGTATCTCAAAGTTCATCTGCGATCTTGCCTCAAATTCTTCAATAGGAGGTAAGATCACATTCTTTTCTTTTCTCGTGCTATTCATGTGGTTTCTCGTCCTATCAGCCTCGTTGGCCTCACGGATTTGCTTCCACAGATCATCTAGACCGTTACTATCCTTACCCATTTCTGCCAATATTTTAGGTTGGAACCCGTCACTTGTCCCATCTGTGGTATTTGGCACTATGATAGGCTCTCCCTTGTACTTGTAATCATTAGTGAGTCTCTCCTTTGTTTCCTCATGTTTCTCTAATGTTGGTTGGATAGGAGTTGGAGCTGGTGCTTTGTGACAATTTGCAGGTTTACCCAACTGTTCTTCCATCAATGATTGAGCCGTCTCAATCATCTTTTTACACAAATCCAACCTTTGTTTTTCTATTTTTGCATATGGATAATTCATCCACCTTTGCTCCTCGGTTTGGTTCTTTTTTAAGTCGAGCTTTATAAGCTTGTAGAAGTGCATCCAACTGCTCGTTTACCTTGTCTGCCAGTACAGATCCTCCTGATCCTTCACTTTTGAGCTCTACTATTTCCTTGGGTGCTATGGCTGCTGTGATGTGTGAGCTTAAGCTAGCTAGATCCTCTAACCGCTCCAATCTGTTCTTTGTATGTTTCAACTCCTCGAATAGGGCTGTTTGCTCTCGTTCTTTCTTGGATTTCCTACGCGCCTTTCTAGCTTTCCAAGTGCTTCTCTGATTTTTCGTTTCTAAACTTCGGCCGTCGATTTTTGGCTCTTCAACTATGGGTTCGTTCATCCTTCTTTGGGCTTGGGCTCGTGTTACCGCCTGAATATATATGATTGTTTCATTTTCCGATCCCCCAGTGGAAGGTACTGTTTCTAACATGTTCAAGGTAGTTTTTGCTCCTTTGCTCGGGTTTTTATGGCAATCAGGAATCAAATGAGTAATTCCACATTCTGGTCAATACGCATTGACTCTAATGATTTCTTCATGAGGACAGTCTCTCAGCCAATGGTCTCCTCCACACTTGTAACAGGGTCCCTTGGGTTGTTGAAGTGCTCCTTGAGCCCCTCTTTGTTGGTAAGCATGTCTATGTCCGCCCATGCCTCCATTGGCTATGAACATCAGTGTTTGTTCATCTAAGCTATATCTTCCTTCTCCTGTAGCCTGTGAAGCAGTTGGTGGTCCTTGATTCCCTATCATGCTCCATGGTTCTGGTGTCGAGGGTTCTTCCGGTGGATAATAGACAGGGTTTGCCGCATATCCATTGGGATCTTCATAATAAACATGCATAGGCACCAAAGCCTTTTCTTCTGATTCAGTTACTGTTGGTGTGTATCTGATACCAATTGGTCGTAATCTTGGTAGGGTGGTTGTTGCCCCAACACCGGTTGTGGTCTTTCTACATCTACAGGTCATGGTAAGTTGCATGCTTGATATCTGGGCATCGGTGGAACTTGAGGGAAAGCTACTGGAGCTTGGGGAGCGTAAGGTCTCTCCCTCACATATCCCTTGTTATAATAACATTCCTCGGTCCCATGGTTTGTCCATTTTTGTTCAATAGCACACCACCTGGGCTATTTAGCCTGGGCTTTGGCGTACAAGTTGATCTTTTTTAGCACTTTATCTTCGAGCTTCTCCTAGTTTACCGCTATTTCTCCTTTCAGTGCTGTCTTAGAAGACTTGCTTCCACTTTGCTGTGAAGATGAATCGTCATCAAGGTCCTTGAACTCCCCTTCTTTGTAGACTGCACAATTGCCCACAACGTACAGAGCCTCCTTGGTCAACTCATTAAACGTCGTGCTCCTCTTCATCTGTAAGTCTTTTTGGAGATCTACATTCCTTGGTCCTTGGATGAATATCACCATAAGTCTAGACTGAGTTGGCAGTTCTTCCACATGATAGAACTTAGCATATCTTTTTAGCCTTAGGGCTGCCTTCCGTATAGATTCTCCATCTTTTTTTTTGAATTTATGGATTTGTGAGACGTATTATGAGCTATTCCCCTTTGAGAAAATTCCTCAATAAACTCGTCAAACACTTCCTCCATCGACTCAAAGTCTCTACGCTCTACAGAGTCAAACCAAGTTGCAACATCATCCTCTAGGGTTAGTCCAAACCCTGCGAATTGGGTTGGAAAATCTAACACCTCTTCGGCTCTAATTACACACACAAAGGCTGCTACATGATCTCTTGGGTCTCTTTTTCCTGTGTATTTCTTGTTTACCCATTTTTGCACTTGAGAAGGTCTAATTCTTCGATGGTCTACAAATCTCATCATTGGATCTCGCTGTCCAAGTCGATACACCTCCTCAGGCCTTCTGTAATAGGTTGGTTCCTCTCCCAATGGTGCTCCTAAGCCATAGTTTCTAGCGGTTCTCGCTGGAGGTGGTGCTTCTCTTCGAAATCGTTCTATGGGTGGTCCTCCAGGCTCTGTTGACCCTTGTGTCTTTGGCTTACTTTCTGCTTGATACCTTGAATAATGTGGTGGTTCTTGCAAATCCCTGAGTCCTTGTGCGGCTTGATAACCATCTCAATTTCGGTCTGGTTCCATTGTTGCACTCTGTCGAAGCCATGCCTGTAATGATGGCTACTGGTTGTTTTTGGTTGTTGAATGCTTGCGGTCGGGTGGAATGTGAGGTAGTGTCATACTCGTCGGAAAAAGGATTCGTTGACTTTCTTGGGGTGTGGGTTGCTCTTGGTACTTCCTCAGGCGCATATGCTGATGCTCCTGGACTGTTTCTCTTTCTACTTCCTCTGGGATAATACGTTGGTATTCTTGCCCGTATCGATCAACAAAAACTATGCCCTTCCCCGTAGCAGTTTCATAAGAGAATAAGTAAAGAACCTTGTCTTTGCTTAGTTCGTTTACGTATGGTTCTTTTCTGCGAAAGTAAGAGACAATACCCTCACTCTCATGCTTGTAGATTCCCACATTCTCGTTATAAGTTGGAACCCTGGTTGTTTTCTTATCATACATAAAAATAGCTCCGGGCCGATCAATGTTTGGTGGCGGTTCTTGAGGGTTACTAACTATTAAATAGTGGTTCCCCTTTTCTTCTCGAAATCTATCTCCATCATCGTACACTCGAATTATCTCCAATATTTGAGCTGGACTCTCTTCGATACAAATGCACTTGTGGCCTCGATAATTAGAATAGACTAGGGCTCCTCTCGAGTTTGTTCCCTCTAAGAAGATCACCGTGAGCCTAGAATTATTCAAAGGATTTTGGGAGGTGCTTCCTCCTCTCATAGGTCCATCATAGGTGAAACCTCCTGGCTGTTGACTACCCATCATGAAGAAAGATTTGTCTGACGAAGTGTTAGTATCACTACCTTCCTCTATAATCAGTGCTAGCGGATCTAGCCTTGCCTGAGTTACACTCTCCTCGGTGGACACTAAGCTACCTTGGTCACCTGCCACTTTCTGGTCTCTAACAATGTATCTTCGTGATCTTAAATTCATCAAACTTATCAACGCAATTTATCACAATTTCAACCACTCACCTGGAAATGGGTCAGTCTCTGCACAACTTCTTTCTTTGTTGCCGAATATACCTGTACACAAGCGTTTTAATTTCGGCAATTGAATCAAAGCATTTATCTGCTAGAGGTTATCTTAGTAATGATTGGTATAACTGGAGAGTTAATCTCAACCACTTCTGTATTTTATACACTGCTGATGTTCTGGATTAGGTTTGCTAACCTGAAACAGTACTTCCCTCAGATGTTGGTCACTTTACGCGAAAAAGTATGAATTCAGTCTTTGCTTAGTCAAATGGGCAAACAAGGTCCAAATTCACTTCTGAAAGAAGTTCTGGAACCCTTAAGCCAAATGGAATCTCATTGTCAATGCCAGGTCAAATCTCCTTTGCAGTATGCCCCAATAGACATCCTACGCGTAGGATGTCTCCTACTGTGTTTTTCTTGGATTTTTGCATTGTTGTTTCCTCTTGTTGTGCTGAGCTTACAACTGCTTTTACTTTTTGATTTGGACTCCTATTAGCTGGTCAATGAGTCAGAAATCTGTTCCGACGGCCTGTTGATGGTATTGATCAGTCTAATGAACTCCAAATTGGACCAAAACTGACTAGGAGGCTTGCCTTAGGCTATATAACACCTTACTATGCTCAAAGTCAAAGTATGGCTTCATTTTCTTGCATTAGACATCCTACGCGTAGGATGTCTTTTTCCTCAGAATGGCTTTAAACTCAAAGCCCAGGCTCCCCTTGAGTTTCTAATCACTTGGGTATACTCAGAATTCAGTTTGGAGTCCCAAATCACTCAGAAGACATCCTACGCATAGGATGTCTATTTGGCATGTTTGACCCCAGATTCGTCCCACAGCTTCCCCTTGATGTCAGTAACCCAGTGGTATTCTTAGATTTTGATTTGGATGTCAAAAGTCCCAAATTTCAGCAGTTTTTACTTTTTCAGTCAAAAGTGCTAAAGTCCGCTTTGAACCCAATTTTCTTATCCAAATGAGGTGAAATCCCTTTCAGTCACTCAATATATCATGCAAGACATGCCTATGCAGCCATCTTATGGTTTTGGTCTCAAAATAATGTTTTGGAACTATTTGGGTAGGATGTCGAGCAATTTCAGTCTACCTGGCCTTCTCCTTCAAGATATGGCCAAATTTCCACTTTCCAGCTGAAATTAGGATAAACCCTACCTCTTGAACACACTGGTCAACTCAAAATCCCAAAATCCCTCCCAGATTAGCCTGTAGACATCCTACGCGTAGGATGTCTCCTCTCTTAAAATTAAAGTTTTTTATGACAGGAATGCTCTTGATGCTCTGTAGGTCTATCAGAAACACTCACAGTAATTTTTGGACTTCAATTAGGATTTCAACCACACTTTTGCATCTTTTTGCGTCTTTTACAAACTTGTAATGATTCTACCAAGCAAGTGTACATGCATGAAATGCTCTAGATCCTGAATCACGATGTCTTACTTACTCTACTCCTACCTATCATGTGAAATGGTGATAATGGTGTTTTTGGTTGCTTTTTGGCCTCTCCGGACTCTCAAGCTCTCTTCTCACCTCTTCTACCACTCCGACTCCTACTCTAGAACTCGACTACTACCTAAAACTACCTAAGTCTACCTCCTCTACCTAAGCCGAAGGATCTAGGCCAGACACACGCTTCCTAGACTCCCTCTAAGACCTAGAGAGTCCTCCACCCTCTGATTCTATCTAAATGTAAAGCAAGACTCTTGGCAAGCCAAAAATCCCAATCCTCAAGGATTAGTCTCGGTCACCTACCTAAGGTTTTTGTCCCCGACAGCGGCGCCAATGTTGGAGGGATACGCCGCGACGGAGGTCAGCACAGCGAGAACTCACCTAACATGTAATGTCAGCTAAGGGCGAAGCTCGACCCACAGGCGCGTGGAAGCAAGAATAAGGTGTCAACCTACACTCGACCGACTCCTATCTAATTCTTACAAAGGTCTCTACCAATTGTCTAAGTCACAGCCTTCAAGAGTGTAAAAGAGGAAACTTCCTACAACTCTTTCTAGAGCCGAACACCCATCAAACAATGTCAAAACACCATAGAACTTGAAGGAGACCCTACTAATACCAATAGGCCGCTCTCCCTAAGGTTTATGAACCAAAATCACGACCCAAAACACCAGGTGCAGAAACACGTAGGATGTCTCGCCGAAATCTCCAGGTCTTCGTTTCCAAAATCTAAAGTGCCTAATGTGTAGTTCTACTCAATGTGAATGCGTGGATATGCTGCAACGCAAAATCGGACAACGTATGCTCACCCAAACAACCGATGAAGCTCGTAGAAGGAGCTCACAAAGCCGGACCACATGCGCACAATGTTGGTATCGGCGCGTAGCTCTAGTCGGCGGCAACACGCTGCACTTCTCCGCACTCGATTCCGACCACCGTAGCACTCGTAGCGTCAAGACGAAGCTCACACTCTCTCTTTCTCGTACACAGTACGCTCACTCACAGACTTCAAACTTGTTTTTAAAATGACAAAAGGTTTTTTTCATTAAGGTCAAAAAGTGGTATATATACCTTACAACTTCTCAGACCCTAAAGTTCCAAAATCAACCATCTACTCAATCTAACTATCAAAATTGGGATACAATCCGGAAACTTCTGTAAGTCCCAATATTTACAAGGTGAAAGATCGGGTTTTCCTCAATGAATGAATAATTACAAAGATAATAGTCCGCCGAGTAGTTAGATGTCGTGGGGTGTGTCCAGCTTCTAACAGGGTCTCATGGTTGGTCCATTTACCCTCGATTGCACACCATTTTTGTGGCCTAATTGGTTGTCCCTATTGAGGTATCCCCTGTCCTGGTCCCCTCATAGGTGCTTTTTGCATGTTGTTCATCATGTCATTTATCCTTTTAAGCATATCTTTTATTGCAGCAGCCATTCCCACTTGTACTAGTTAGTGGATGCTCTTATCACGATTTGGCTATCCTTAGGGACATCTTCTTTGTTGAAAATATCACAGTTGTCTCATAAGCCAATAGCATCTGACAGACACTCTTCTAGGGTTGTATGCTTTTTACTATAGAGTACATCATGAAGCTCTTTGTTTAGCAGTCCCTCTAGAAACAATGATACAAGCCATTCTTTTGCAGGTATCTCTAGCCCTGGGCATCTAGCAATGTATTGTTCCATTCAAGTTGCACAATCCCTAACAGAATCACCGTGTTTCTGTTTAAAGATGTAGATTTGAGCTACCGTATTATGTTTGATCCCCGTTTTGGAACAAGCAGCTACAAATCCTTGAGCTAATGTGTTCAAGTCCATGATTGACCTTGGTGGAATGTTTTGGAACCATGTCAATGCTTTTCCTTCTAATGTCATTCCAAACCCCTCGAATTGAGTATGAAAATTGAATATACGTTCTTCTCTTAGCACTTGCTTAAAGCTTGCTAAGTGATCGTACGGATCCCCTGATCCACTGTATTTGTTGACCCATTTTTGAAAATCAAATGGTTTGATGCATCTGTTTGGTTCAACTCCCGGTCTCCTGGTAGTTCATTCTGTTCCGAGTCCTTCAAACCAGCCTGTTGGAAGTAGTGAATCATGTAGCCGTGGACTGGCCTTAGTGTCACCCGGTTTTCTATGTGATGGTGGTTTCTGGGTTTTTTACATTACTCTTAGATGATCGCTCACGGTGTTCATCTCTTGGAATTGTTTCTGGTCCTTGTCCAATATCCAATCCCATATGGAATACCCTTGGTATTTGGTTTGTTCTACCTCCTCAAGAGTCATCATAGCAAGTTTGTTGTTATAGCAATCCTTAAACATGTAGGTTGGTAGGTCTGTTGATCCCTTATCTTTGATCTAGAAGATATAGATGATCTTCATGGATGTTAGTTGTCCTGGTTTGGCATGCGACCTCCACAGAAGATCTTTTATGTTTCTATCTTCCCAACAATAGAATCCGATCCTAGGATTATCTGTACTAAGCCATTTGAAAGGCTTCAAATCTACTTGATCGTATCCTTCAAATTCTAAAGTTGGTGGTCCTTCTTTGGCTGACATATCTGGGATTATGGTGTTTACTTCTAATACCATTTCTGTATATGTACATTTTCTCTTGTTTGTTTGTCCTAGCCTCTGCTTCAAACTCAATACCATGGTCATCAATGTAAATAGCATACTCTTCGTTAGGGTCCAAGTAAACCTGGGCTCCATGGCGGTTAGTCTTGTAAAAAGAGAGTATATGCTTATAGCGCATTGTCGTTCCGGTTTCAAAGTGAGTCGAGTAAGAAGACATTTTGGTTGTTGAATCTAAAAAAGTGTTTGAGACTTCTTCAAGAATTGTGTGCAAGGAACTGTCTTGATTCATGCTTTCTTTAGTTAATACTCTATTGGAGGTTTCTCCAAGTATGCCTTGATTTCCTAGTACATGACCAGATCTAAGGTTCATATAGACTTATGAATCCATGGATAGAGTACTCACCTTTGGATTGACTTGTCGTCAATTTCCACTTGATTCGATTGCAACCTGATTCCTATACAAATTTGATCAAGTTAGCTATTCTTTTATAAAGACATTAGAGTTTTTGCTAACTCTCGTGATTGGTCTATGTGTTTTGCTTCAAATCGAGCTATGGGAGTCAAAATTTGACTTTCAGATTCGGCTTTAGCAAAAATCAAAGGTTTAATCTGCAACTTGGAAACTGATGAACATGTACCAGTTTTGATCCGATTAAACCCAAATTTTCATGGTGGATTTATATTATGTTGGTCTAACAGTGTATAAGTTCAAAAGTCAAAATTGATGTCTTTAGATAGTAGTAGTAAATAATCGCGATTATTTACTTTTGTCAAATTTTTGAACTTTTTTTATTGGTTTGGTAAGTATACGACTTGTAAAGTCCATGGACAAGTTTCAACAAGTTTGGATAAAATCTTATCAAGTTTATCAACTGTTTTGTCTTCACAGACTCTGATTTCAAGAACTCGCTCATGTCTCACTTTTGTGATCCAAATTTCACAAAAATTGATTTGTGAAGTCTACTTGAAATGCTTGACCTTGTGATATACTCACATTTGCAAAATTATCAAGATTTGAATCAGATGTAAATAATCGTGATTATTTACTCCAGCTATATTTTTGCAACTTTTTGCCCCAACTTTGACACAAATCTGTTAAGCACCTCAAGTCAATGGTATTAACCTTGGTCAATTTAGAGCAGAAAGTTAATAATCGCGATTATTAACTTCAGGCTTGAAATGAATAATTTTTTGCAATTTTTCAAAGACCGTCTTTACATGAGCTATTTTAAGCCTATGAATCAAGTAAAAATTGAATTTGGCCTAAAATGTCAAGAAAAAGTAAATAATTTGAGTTTTGGCCAACTCTTGAAATTTTTACCTCGAAGTGTCTTTGAGCTTACCAACTGCTTCAAACAACTCTTAAGCTTACTCTCCAGTCGGATTGAGTGGTTTCGAGTCTTTTTGAGCTAGTTCTAGCCATAGACCTGAAATTTTGCAGCTTCCAATAACAACTCACACTTGATTCTTTCCGAGAGAGCAATGTTTTGAAATCCACCTCGGATCCTACTTACCCTACTCCTAGATTCTCATGGGGGATTTAACATTTGCGAGTTTTTTTGAAAATTTTAGCAATCTTTAGAGTATTTTTAACCAAATATGTGTCATAGCAATCTTTAGAGTATTTTAGCAATCTTTAGAGTATTTTTAACCAAATATGTGTCATAGCATAAAGTATCTATTTAATGTAATTTTCAATCATCATAAGACTCCATATATGTGTGGTTGACGGAGAGAGAAAGTATAAATTCTAGAGAGATAGTATTTATGGGCGTTACCATTGGAAGAAGAGATCATAAATCCTTGAGATAGAGAGAGAGTGACTTCTCTTCTAGAGAGAGAAAGTAAAATCATAGAGTTGTATATCACTACGCAGAGAAAGAGAGAGAAAGAAAGAGACTGAGAGGGCATAACGACATGAAAATGTAAACAAATAAAATCACCATTTCACAAATCATGCCATTAGAGTCAAATATGCTCGCAGTGCATGTGATCAAAGTCAAATAATCCACAACATATAAACATGCGATAAAGTAAAAAAATCATGCAAAATAGAGACAACACTATTTTTAGAGTTAAATAATCTATAGCATATATAAATGTGATGAAGTCAAAAATCATGCCAGATAGAGACAATACTATTTTTCCCAAGCTTGAGATTTTTGAAACAACATAAGTTTGAGGATGTAAGTACATTCACTAAACTACCACAGGATAAGATAAAAATTAGAGTACAAAAAAGGATAGTCGCCATAAATGTAATGGTCACTCTAAAAGGCAAGTAATTTGCTCCCAAATAGCTTGCAAGTTGCTTCATGTCTTTTGCTTGAAATTTGAAATCCTTTGCTGCATAAACAATGTTTTTTCAAGATAAATAATCACAAGTGTAATAAATTAAAATAAATACAGAAAAACACTTTAATATAATAGATCAATATTCTAGTTGAGTGAAAGATGCATACCAAACCAGCTGTAATTAAATGGAGGGAGAAATCCTCCTTGGTTGTCCAAGAATAAAGGCGATGTCTATTGGTGAGAGGGTTGGCTGATGAATAATCATGTGCTCCTTAGGTTCAAGTCCAAACACTTTTGTGTACGCATAGTACATATGTTTGCATGCCAAAAAGGATTTGTTGGTATTCTCTCGCTTTTGAAAATCCGGACACGTGCATGTTAGACTCTGTTTTATATGAATCTCATAACTATTTTCAGTGAGAACTCGGAAAACTACATGCTCTTGAGACCTTTTCACTTCATCCAAAAATATAATTGTCATACTATTACATGCTTCCAATTTCTTCATGGCCTCTTTAGAGATTCCATGCCTCCACTTTTTCTTCCTCGAACTGCCACCACCTTCTTTGCAGTCGCTAGCAAGAGGTTGTGGATTTACCATTGAATTCTCTGTCCGAAATCCACACTGATGCAGCGCGGCAAGTTCCTGTGTGGAGATATCTTTCCCTCTTGCTACTGGCCAAACATTTGGAGCAGGAGGTAAATCTTTGACTTGTCTTTTGATTGATTGAGTATGCAAAATATCATGATTACAAAACCATAACCATTGCTCAATTGTTTTACCCTTGAACATTCTTTCGGACCATATACATGGAGCAACAAGACCAATTGAGTGACTATGCAAGATATTGCCACAATTTTTTCTCCCTACTATTCCAAAACATTTTCTTTGACTTTGAATGGGCATTCTCTTGAGGGCCCACTGAGCGCGTGGCACATCACTCTCAAACACATTGTTTCTTTGAGATGACAAAGGTGTGCTTGTTTCTTTCTGAGATCCAATATCATCATCACTGTCACTAATTTGCAGCGGAATGTTAGAAATACCTGGTCCTTGGGTATCAAACTTGATTTTTTTGGGTCGACCACGATGGTTTCATTGCTTAGATTCCATGACATATTCCGTCCAATGGGAGCTACTTGTTCCTGTTCTGGCCCTCTTTTTGCGTTGTACTGTTTCTTTGTCTCCATTCAAAATTGGTTGCGCATACATGGGAGTCCCTGCAACAGCCTCGTGTAATAGATGGTCCACGTTGGTTGGAGTTGGAGTTTGCTGAAATTCAACTCGAGAAAGCAAGGTCTCCATTGTGGGATGCGTTTCTATATAACGCCCATTAGTATATCCCAAACGCTTTTCACATTGAATATATGAGTTTATAACATCTGTTACACGTGCATCATACAAGGATATTTTTCTCTTTCCACCTTCACCCGCTAACCAACTGACATGTACACTTTCTGATAAATTAACATTGGGAATTTGTGCCCGCTCCCACGGACTTAGACCACTCTATGAAATTCAAAACAACATGAATTAAAATTTATAAATTTCATGTATGAAAATCTTATCACTAGAATGGTAACCTAATAGGACATAAAAGTGTCCTTTCAGGGTTTTGGGAAAAAATTCCAAAACCATAGTAGATCCAATCATTTCAAAAAATCCTTTCAAGAGCTTATAGTTCAATAACTACTACATATGGAAAAAATGAGAAACTTGTAATTTTTCTCTTCCCTCGGTCACTACAAGCCTCCAAAGTTGATGGACCAGTGCATTTTGCCCAAAACAGCAATTTCTTACGGTTGATTGCATATAAATAAGAGTGGAGATTTTTGTAGGACAGGAGATAAAATGCCCCGTTAACTTCAATGGGTTGGTGAACAAAACATATGGTTGCTTTTACCTCACTATTTGTTTTTTGGTATCAAAAAAATGGTACAAAAAGGTTGCATTTTTGCCATTTTGCGGACCTATCATCAAAGTTTCTATAGTCACACTCAATACAGATACTATATACATGTTTTCTTAGTTTCCTTTGGGCCTTTGGATTCTAAAGGAGCCATGGAGCATGTCAAAAGGATAATGGATCTCTTAAAATTGGAACCTTGGGGGCAATGATACAGTGCTAAATACAGCGAACATGAAAAAACTGGGTTTAGCATTATGACCCCTAGAAACCCATAAAAACTACTCAATATCTAGCCAAGTTTGTAGTGTATGATTAGATATGGTTACTACCTACAAAATACACACAATTGGCCTAAGAAACTAGCAATATTGAGAAAGTTATACTTGCTACTCTAAAATGTATCGTATTCTTCAGCAATCAAAAAACTCAACCATCATCATATACTATGCTATATAGCATAGTAGGTCCCCCAAAACTCAAGGAAGATTAGATTTATGTTATACATTACACTTACACAATCAAAATTGAATTTGGATATCAAGAAAGCCACCAAAAAAATCATAAAAGTGCTAATTTTGGCCAAAAAACAGGATTATGCAATTCTTATAAATTGGTCATAACTTTCAATTTTAACACTTAGCTCTCCATACAAGCATCAAAACATGTTGAGAACTATGAAGGCCTAACCTCTAGCCATTAAAACTTAAAAAAATGAAGTTTAGAGTGGTATAGTTGCCAAAAATTGAAAAAAGGCCAAAAACAGGACCCGTATTTTCACACAGTTTAGGTTCAAAAATGTTGTACAAGAGTAAGGGTAATGGTGAGATCGATACTAGAAAAAAAATGCTAAGTTTTTTTCAGCTCATAAGGCAACTTTGTGGATATATAGCACCTAGAAATTCATTTTCATACTCTTCAAATAATTCAAGAAAAATGGTCATTTAACAGGACACAAAAGTGTCCAAGGACATAAAAGTGTCCAAGGACATAAAAGTGTCCTGTTACCATTCTAGTGTTATAAATGTTTCTAAAAATATAAATTGTCATAAAGGTACTTACATCTGTTTCAATTCCTCCCCAGTGTGAAATTCGTTTCTCCCACCATTTAAACCATCTGCTCACTCTTGTGATGCTCTCTGTAGATAGATGCTGTCTCCACCATTTTTGAATTGAAAGTGCCTTTTGAGATGCAAGCACAATGGTCTTACAAGCTCTCCATTCCTCACACATATCAATGTGTTGATTTGTTATATGTTGAGGTATCCACTTTTTAGCATATTTGTGGAGACTCTGCTCCCAATGAAATAGGCATGACCGTTAACGTCCCTCCATGATATTATCTGGCCCGCCATTGAAGACTGTTCTAATAGCATTCGAATTTTCATTAGCCTCATCACACATAAAACCTGCAAAGTCAGCTGCACCATGTCCGTACTTTTCCATTGTTTAATTAAGGTTCTCCAAAAAAATAACTTGAGTCTTTGCATCCTCCTCTTTAGTTTCACATATAGCAATTATTTGTAGTGATCGTATGTTGCAAGATATTCAACATAAACATTTCACACATCTTTTTTTATTTAATGATAAAAAAATACGAGATATTTAAATACTTAAAGATTACCTTGGATCATAAACTGAGCATGACATTGTTGCCCATCCATCTATTCTACGGGTAAAATCAAAATGTACCCACGCATTTCTTAAGTCACCAATTTCAGTTCTTTTCATCCGATTTACTAGATCAATCCCAGAACCTAGTCCTTTAGTGGACATTTTAAATAGGGAGCACTTGTCATCCTCTTCACCCTGTCCAGGAAATCTACTCCCATGGAAAAAAGGAAACATACACTTTTTTTGAAGCAATAAAATATTATCATATCCATCCCCAATAACAACACCTTGACTCTTCCTCTCCTTTGAAACAATTGAAGAAAACCTACACGATGCATCACAAGAAAGCTAAATTTATAATAGTTAAAAAATTAACAAATTCAAGGAACAAAATTGAGTTTCTCTTACCCTTTGGTTTGAACCAATGGCATCATTTCTTCCAAAAAATCATTGAATTGTACATCGGATGTAGCTTCAGCTTCCTCACCAATCAAGGAGTGAAGCACAAGTTGTTGAGCCACCAACATTTGAATTTTTCTTGGGCCACCCTTTTCTATTTTTAGTACTGCACCTACTAGTTTTCGCATTCTTGAAATAGCAGCCCTAGAGGTTCCCGCCTTAACATGTATTGCCAGTCGCAACATTGTACCATCTCTAGGAAAAACATAATAGATTTTGCAGGGACAATCAGAACCACAAGTAACAACCATCTGACAATAATGACAAGTTATTGTTGTATTCTCTTCCATTGCAAGGTAACATTATGTGGAGCTCCTTTGCAAGTTGGGAACTTCCACAACATTATGATGGAAATTTGTGTTTTGAGTTACCTGCGACTCAGGATAAAACAAAACGAATGATAGGGATGGAACAATGCTTTGATGGTCACTTGTGGACTTGCCCATGTGTGACAACCATGGCAATAGCATGCACAATTCGTCTAAGCCACTGTTTGGGATGCATGCAGTCATCAACATGTCTTAATAGATAGATCTTTTTCGAGCTTGTTTGAGCTGCTTCATTTAGACACTGTGGAGATCCCATTGTGGTTGCAGTAAGACTTTTGTTAGGCCACAATCACTTTCAATAAGAGTAGATAGTGACTGAAAATGGCAAGATGGAGGCAAAAAACTCTGCAAATAGTAAGCACTAAGCAACAATGAGTTTCCCTTCAACTGAATGTCGCGGTTGACTATCTGACCACAAACCTTCCAAGTTATTGTTACTTTCATGTTGGACATATTCTCTCAAGCAAACGATTACAGTGTGGAGATGCGAGAAAACCGTGGTGGATTAAGTGAAGGTGGTGAAGGTTAACGAAAGTTAAAGATAAAGTGAAGGTTAATGAAACTGGTGAAGGTTAATAAAAGATGTGAAGGTTAATGAAAGTGAAAGATTGGTAGGTAGACGAAAAGAGAGTTGCATAAGATCTTGTGACGGCTCAAAGAATAATGAAAATCATAATTGAAGAACTGCATTTAATATATGAAGGTCATGAATGTATGTGCAGTGGAATATGTCATCAAATTTGAGGGGCCATCTAATTTCTAAATGGTGGTTCAAGGATTGCATTTAATGCAGTCTAATAGTGTCTCCATCTTTTGTGTGTGTGTATGTGTGTGTGTGTGTGTGTATATATATATATATATATATATATAATTTTGTGTGTGTGTGTGTATATATATATATATATATATATATATGATTGTGTGAGTGTGTGTATAAAAAACGTAGCATTCTATATGACCGACTTTGTATAAAAAACGTAGCAATTTTTTTAGTTAAGTTATATATATGCTTCCATCTTGCCATTTTATATATATGTGTGAGTGTTTTTGCTAGTGTGTATATATAATTTTTTAAGTTATATACATTACTGTGCGTGTGTATAAATGATTTTGTGGGTGTGTGTAAACAACATAGCATCTTTTTAAGTTAAGATATATATAATTATCTTTAGAGAGTGTATGTATGACTATGCACATAGTTTTTCCATCTTGTGTGTGTGCGTGTGTGTGTATATAACTTAACTTTAAGAATGCTACGTTTTTTATACACACAAACATATACAATCATTTTTTTTAATATATGGTTGTGTGTGTGTGTGTGTGTAAAAAACGTAGTATTTTTTTTAGTAAAATTATATATATGATTCCATTTTGTGTATATAAATGACCGTGTGTGTGTGAGTGTTTATACCACAATATCATTTTTTGTAATATACATTGTGTGTGAAAAAACTAGTAGTTGAGATGAAAGTGGAGTGAAGTTTAAGTGGAGTTTTAATTGAGATGAAAGTGGAGTGAAGTGAAAGTGGAGTTTTTCTGTGAAGAAGGAGATGAAAGTGGAGTTTTTTTGTGAAGAAGGAGTAAAAGAAGACAAGGTACTGTGTGTGTGTGTGTGTGTGTGTGTGTGTGTGTAGATTTTCTACTCACGTGTGTGTGTGTGTGTGTGTGCGTGTGCTTACCTGCGCACGGTCGCCCGATCCACCGGAGGAGATCCATTATGAGATCCTCCATGCCTTGAAAGGCATGGTGAGAAGGCAGCGCGCGCGCTGCCCTCTCACCATGCCTTTCAAGGCATGGGGGAGCTCCTATTGGACCTCCTCCGGTGGATCGGGTGAACGTAGGTTAGCACACACACACACACACACACACACACTCACACTCACACAGTGATACACACTTGCATTCACACACATCAAAACACTTGCATTCACACACATCAAAACACTTGCACACATAGCACAAACACACACACAATCATGCATACGCACACACATTACACTTTCATACACACACATACATACATACACACACACACACACACACATATATAAACACTTGCATTCACAACATCAACACACTTGCATACACACACATGCATACATACATACATACACATATATAAACACTTGCATTCACAACATCAACACACTTGCATACATAGCACAAACACACACACAATCATGCATACAAACACACACATATTACACATGCATTCACACACACACAATCATGCATACATCAACACACACACACACACACACACATAAACACTTGCATTCACACACATCAACACACTTGCATACAAGACACCATGCATACACACATACTACACACACTTACAGTAACAATTACAATGATGTAAGAACAGGTCGTTGTAGAGAAGAGGTATACAAATGTCAAAGTGGATTTGTATTTTTCCTTGCCATGAGCAAGTTGAGAATGGTTTTTTTTTATAATTTGCATTTTACGTCGTTATACTGACGAAATTTAGAAGTTTATATTTGTATTGTCATTGCTAAGAAATTTTTGTTGTTTGTGGTTGATAGATTATGGCTCGTACACCATCTAAACGTGGCAGAACAGGTATCTCTCAAAGTAAGTTCAAATACATTAAGCTATCTGTGTTCTTTTTATTTGTCTCCACATACTCACTAAACTACTTGTGTTCTTATTGTTTTTTGCTTGTAGGAGTAGGATACACATTAAGGTCTGGCACTACAGCGCATAGGGCCAATGCACGATCTTCCATTACTTCTTCTAATGTTCGTCAAAAGGAGGATATTTTGGGTGATGTGCATGAAGAAGAGGTGTTCATAGATATTCATGCTACACAAGGTGAATTGGTGTCTCACAACATGTTTGAAGCAACAACAATTGTTGTTAAACCTCCTGATCATCCAACAGTATTTGGAAAGGATGTTTATGGTCAAATATTGGAGGAGATTGTAGAGGGTTTTATTGTAAATAGAGGTGGGGAACCTCCTCGCATTCCTCTCTGCAGATTGATGGAAAATGAAGCCATTAGAGCGGTGGGTCCAGGCACTGAGGGCTTGGTGAAAAGGTTTTAGATGTCTGGATACAGTGTGCTTGGAGCTCCATTTCTTCTGTCATTTACGAAGCCAGGCCATGATCAACATTATGTTTCCGACTTAGTCAAAGATGAATGGGGGCCTATTTGGCAAGAAATAAGCAATGATTTTGATAATTCCCTTTCCCTTGAGTGGGAAGACTTAAGGGGAAAAAAATTTATCGTTTGGGATGGTAATCACCGTTTGAAAACTTGGATGTGCTTAATAAAAACACGTAAGTGATTTCTTTTTTGTTTAATGTAAAGTTGTCTTGTATTACTCTATGCTTTCTAATTTTCTTTTTTGTTGTTGTAGAAATTTCAATGATAAAGTGGAGACATTGTTCTGTCAAGTGTCAATTTTTCTATGTTGATAGAAGTGCAGAGGGGGAGTTTATGCTAGCTTTGAGCTCTCAAAATGAGTAGGCACATTTGTTGTTTTGAAAGTTATTGCTATTACTTTATCGATGTCATTCTCTTTCCATTTAAATTAAGATATTGTGGTTTAGGATTGGTAGAACCACTGTGAGCACAAATTTTTGGGCAGGAGATCTTCTTGTTCCAAAAACTGGCTATGGCAAGCAAATATTCTTTAATGAAAGACTTTCCCCAAGATTGGGTTCGATGGATAGAGGTAGAGCTTGCTTGTGAGAAAAAGGCATCTAAAGGGAGTTCGTACAACGCTCCTGCTCTTTTATTAGAAATGCTCATATGGAAGGTATATTTTTTTTCTTTAAAGTACACTTTTTATGTAATTTCTAAAGCTTGAAATTATTTTGTAAAATCTTACTTTTTTTTTCATTTGCTCTACAAAAGGAAGACTTTGACTTGTCTCTTATCAAAGAGATGCAAGAGATCAATGATCCCTCGATTTCACTGCTGCCAGAAAAGGAAATGGTTACTCGAGGAAGAGTAGAAAAAATATTCAAAGAAAGAGCTTATAAGGTAAACACTTTCTCTTCTCACCGTTCATGTTTGAATTTTTACAAAATTGTAAGTTGACATGTCATTTGAATTTGATTTATTTTTGATTGAAAAATTGATTTGATTTGATCTCGTGCTAATGCAACATAGATGTTGGACATTGCCAACCCCGCCAATGGCCAGGGGTTCTTCTCTTTGTTATTTAACTTCAATTGGATAAGAGAAAAGGATCAAGTGTGCCTTACAAGAGACAAGGTCCACTCTTTGGAAACTTCTAAAATATCACCAGAGAGGTAATAATTTTAGGATAAAAAATACACATGAAATCATCAAATGAATCAATGCATTTATGGTTTGTTTATTGTTTGCTCTATAGGAAAAAGGAAATATTGCACCCTTTGATGCATTGCCGTGTAGATGATGTTAATTCTGACCGTTATATTAGTGCAATGAAATTTAGAATGTACTTGGGTAAAGAGTGGTATTGGGGAAGTATCTTGAAGCAATTCTTGAGGATCAAAGGGAAAATGATTGAAGAAATGCCGGAGGGCTTTGAAGCATGGTTTCATCACCAATTGAGGGACCACATTGATAAAGCTTTTGTGGAGTTTTGGAGTAAGCTCAACATAAAAGAGCCGGATGAAAAAATTCCAGAGCTTATGGAATCTTTGAGGAGAGTATTATTCAGGTAATACAATTGATATCTTTATGGTTGTTCTTCTATTTTTTACTTAGAGTTTGTATAATAAATAAGTCACTTAGGAAAGGAGCTCAAATAAAGTTAACTGCATTTTATGTAGATGGCTAATTCAGCTTTACGATCAAACTTTGTTGGAGAAGTTGTCAATTACTGTTGAAAGTTGGAGGGACCTCTCTTGTGAGGAGTGTATGTATCCACTATGGATGAGAGATTATGGTTTGATTGCTTGGGAAATTGAGTATTGCCCTTGGTGGCTAGATTACACTTGAGGCACCTACCCACGTGATGAATGGAACTTATATAAAGCTTATTTTTGGCATTTATACAAACTACAAAATTGTTAAAGTGCTCATAGTATTTAGATTATGTTTGTGAGAAATATATTTTTGTTTGCTTTAGAGCACGTTCTTGAAAGGAATGAAAATGGTATTGAGGAGATTGGCTCAGCTTCCAAGAAAGCCACCTCTTCGAAAAGAGTAAACAATAGTACAATCTCCTTTATAAAGAAACGATTGGATTTTGTTAGATCCAAGAAGCCCAAGAAGTCTCCCAAAAAGAACCAAAAAGGTGCTCAAGGCTCCACAGGTAAACTTGCTTGTAAAGATATCGAGCTGTCACTTTCTTTCTACTCAACAATTCTTGATGAAATATTTTATTTTATGATTATGCAGTGCCTTCCATAGATTGTGATGTGACCGTTATTTGCAACATGCTAGATGTTCACAAAATTTCTCTCGATGATGAGAAATGGTAAACACATGTGAAAAGAAAGACTAACTATGTGTGGTGTGTGTTGTGAATGTTTGAAATACATGTATTTGATCGTATGCAGGATCTTGGATTTTCTTCATTCAGCCCATGTTGATGGGGAAAAGAGCAATGAAGTGGCCTCTCTTTTGTTTGAGGATTTTCCAACAAACTTTAAAGTTGAAATTTTTTCGGAGAACGAGGTATGCATCCTTCAAAACCACAATGGACAGTCTATGATAGTTTTGGAACTTTAATTAAATTAACAATGCGTATTATGCAGGTCCCTCCATGGAATCAATTCTTTCAAAAATTAAGTAAGAAAGTGGCCATAATAGCTTCAAAGTATGTGGCAGACAATGGGTGGTACATCACCTTAAGCTCCACTGATCACTTTGGCATTGTGTCTAGCCATGCCATCGAGATGGGATTCAAAATGATACACACCATCCTTATTTTGATCCCCGATGGTTATGTGCGAAAGACCATTGAGATTGAGAGAGTAAGTAAATTTATTTGTTGATTGAAAAGCATGCTCGTAGTTTTCTTCAATTAGATCACATTATAATTGTAATTTGTAGGTGGAAACACTATTTCTAGGATTATTTTATCATAAGGGTCAACGTCCTATCTACGATCGACGAGATGGAGAGAGCGTGGACAACAAGTCTTTCGATGCCAAGTCCGGAATACTAGTGGAGTGCGTCGACGAAGAGTACATTGGAGGGCACTCTCTTAGAGGTGCCACCGAGTGTAGCCTTGACTTCTTTCGGTAAGAATATATGCTTCCTGCTATGCGTTATTGGACTATGTTACATAAAGTAAAAATGCGCATATTTTTTTCTTTTTTTAGCTGGCTTGTGCGGACATTTACTGCAGAGCACACCTACATTGTTGATATGTTTTCTGGATGTGGTGGCTTAGGCAATGTTTGCGTTGAGTTTTCAAGACACTGTCTCTGCATAGATAGTGATCCAGAGGTCTTCCATCAACATCTTTCACGCTTCAAGGCTCCATGTGTACGTGTTATTTCAGTAGTTGATGCAGATAGTGATAAGGAGACTGATTGGCAACAATATGAGCCCGGATTACATTGCCCTTGATTGACATCAACATTTGTATTATCTATCGTTTTTTTTAGTTTGTGATTTTTATGGAACGACGTGTGACCATGGTGTTTGGGTGTCACTTTTTTGGTATTACTGAAGACATGTTGTTGGTGTTGATCGTCCTTATCAATTCAACCATGATTTCATATTTATTATGCTAGATAGAAGCTAGTTGAGAGCTTTGGATTTACCAAAGTAATATACCAACACATGCTTTTTTGCGTATGTAATTTCTTCTTCCCGTGAGCATTCGCTTCTGCACGGAAGCAAGTATGGAATGGGGAATTTTTTTGTTTGAATTTTCATGCCGTTATGCTACCGAAATTTTGATTGCTTGTCAATATGATCATGCTTTTTTTTCATGTTTGAAAACATAATCATGGTTTCATGTATACAGAAAAGTTAGGCAAGCTTCACGGAAGCAAGTATGGAATGGGAAATTTTTTTGTTTCAATTTTCGCCCGTTATGCTGCCAAAATTTTGATTGCTCGTGAATATAATCAAGCTTTTTGTTCATGTTTAGAAACATAATCATGGTTTCATGTATACACAAAAGTTAGGCAAGCTTCACGGAAGCAAGTATAGAATGGGAAAGCTTAACGAAAGTTAGGCAAGCTTTCACGGAAGCAAGTATGGAATGGGTTTTTTTTTATTTTTCACAATGTTATGCTGTCAAAATTTTGATTGCTTATCAGTATTTCTTTACACTGTCGCTCTAAGAATATATATAGTTTTATATATAATATTTATATTATATATATATATAATATCTTTTTATTTATTTATTTATATGTGTGTGTTTATGTATGTAAGCAGTTCTTCAACTCAGTAAAGTGTTTTTAAGTACTTGTTTATACAATATATATAGTTATTTATATGTGTGTATTTATGTATGTATGTAGTTCTTCAACTCAGTAAAGTGTTCTTAATTACTATTTTATATGCAAGAGTCTATGCGTGTATCATTACTTTGAGGTCTCTGCCCAAACAAGTACAACCATCAATATTTTTTAGATTCCTAGTCTCAAATTGGCTTATTAGGCATTCATCCTTGTTTGCAACAACACCTACATGGACAGGAAACAACATTCTACTAAAAGTAGGGTAAATACTAAAGACATGCTCATCTTTTTCTTGCATTATATAAAAAACTCACATAGATTTTCTTTACGTTTGGCTTTCAAAGAGCTTGTAGTTACATTTGGCGGTTCAATTTAGCTACAAGATATCAACAATACCCTAAACTATGACATATCTTGAAGATGTGTTAGTAGACCAGGCCGATTAAAAGTATCATAGCTACTTCAATAATAATAAGTCAGACAGAGACATATGAATTATTCTCGCCAAGGCACTGAAGAGTGGAACACCATCATATAGTTAAAATAAGCATCATATAATTAAAATAAGTTGTTTACATGATTAGGTAGGGAATCAAACCTGCACACACACACACACAGAGTACAACTTGCATCACACTAGTACAATTTATCATGTACTAGTGCATATTTATTTAAATATATAAAGTAGTGCATTTAAATCTTGCCTCAATCTTCTACCACATTAGAGCCAGAGATGTCGACCAGGTTGATTGTGCGTTTGCAGACAAGCAAATGGTCAATCTCCGCCTATAAAGCGGCCCTTCGAGAGCTGTCTATGTACCCCCATGTCTCCCACTTGCCCAGAGCTTCTCGCATTGTCTCAAAGCCATCATTGAGTTCCTGGTCTCCGGTGTTGCGAGTGCGATTAAGGTGGTTGAACATCCGGATCGCCTTGTTTGTGTCACGCTCTCTCTGTGTAAACATCTTCTTTTCTTCAAGGGGTGCGTTGGGGGGGAGTTTGTAAAGCTCTTCATGGATTTTTCCAACTACCTCATTACCAGTAGTTGCATATCCTATAGGCATTGTATAAGTACAGGGAAAATGAAAAAATCTCTCTTGATTAACACCTCCGATTCACTTGTGCAGCATATGCTGCTTGCCTTGTAACATTTATATAGGCTAAAGCAGCATGCTCTCAAAAAGCATTGATAGTGATGGAAGAGTAGCATGTGTTAGTGACATGACGGGTCCCACGCAGCATATGCTAACTGCTAAATTGGAGCATGCAATAATATATGCATGATTTTTCAATATGAATAGTATGCCCCTATGAATATTATAATCGTCTACTAGTCCACCACTAACTTTTAAAGTGGGGCGTGCAATAAAATATGCATGATTTGTCACTACGATTATTATTCCCCTATAAAATTTATAAGCATCTAATAGTTCAATGAGTAGACACCACTAACTGCCTCTCTAAGGGCTCGGGAAACACTATGATTATTATTCCCCTATGAATACTATAAGCATATAATAGTGCAATGAGTAACCACCACTAACTGCCTCTCTAAGGGCTCGGAAAACATTATTTGTG
Organism: Adiantum capillus-veneris; assembly: GCF_014529385.1. Lineage (NCBI taxonomy): Eukaryota > Viridiplantae > Streptophyta > Polypodiopsida > Polypodiales > Pteridaceae > Adiantum > Adiantum capillus-veneris. Next base: position 21,822,209 of record NC_140940.1, on the reverse strand, counting down.
GACCCAGCTTTGGAACCTTTCCACACACATATGAACAGGAAAACTCTCTCTCTCTCTCTCTCTCTCTCTCTCTCTCTCTCTCTCTCACACACACACACACACACACACACACACACACACACACACACACACACACACACACGTCAGTAGAAAACGTGCACACAACCTCCTTCTTCACAACAAAACTCCACTTTTACTTAACTCCACTTTCATCTCAATTAAAATGTGGGATATTTATAAAATATATACATTAAACCAACACATAAACAATTCTATACCAAGTTACTAAATGAAATAATTGAACCGGCTTGAGAACCTTCTTGCCTAAACTTGAGCCGGACTTTTTTCGTTTTGAACCTATCTTTTCTCTAGCACCCTCTCTCCCCCTCATCTCTCACTCTCAGACTCTCTCTCTCTCTCTCTCTCTCTCTCTCTCTCTCTCTCTCTCTCTCTCTCTCTCTCTCTCATTGTCGGTACTCTCACACCCCGATCCTATCTCTATTTCACAAGTATGTTTTTCTCTCTCCGTCTAATCCTTCTTCTCTCTCCTTCACTCAGTACTTATTTAACATACCATAATGCCACCTTAGAGAGCATACATATGAGTGAAATCCATGCTTCTATAAACTTGAAAAAGCATCAACTTTAGCAAAAAAACACGAATTGATTAACTCGCAAATAAAATTAACCCATTCTCATGCAATGGGGTTGTAAAAAGTGTCCACAAACACTCGTTTTCTTTTTTTTTATGGTTTTCTGAGCACTGCTCTTAAGACTTGTTTCGTCTACCAATCATTCTCAAAATCCTAATCTATTTCTACAATCCTACAACCCTACAGGCACTCAGCAAGTACGATTACTTCCAAGCTACCTCTACACAGCAAAAGACGATAATTTTAAGCTACAGGTTTCTAAAAGAAAATTTTGAACTCTAGGTGAACCTAGAGGAAGTTAAAGGATAACTTCACAAGACGATCTCTTCGATCCCCGAAAACGGCGCCAAATGTGGGACGCATGTCTAACCTCACCATCCTATCTTATTGCAGTATTAGTGAGAACCAAGATTAATTTGTCAATCCATGGGATGAAGCTAACTCAACTAGTGTATAGAGGCTACAAGAGGTTGTCAATCTCTCGAAAAGCAACTAACAACTCGCATCTAACTCAAGCTACAATCAAGTGACTGAACTCACCAAAATCCAATCGCTCATCGGCAAACAAATCACATCCGTTACAGCATCAAATGACATCCAAACGTAAAGAAACTTTTAGGACATGTTTATAAGACCTAAGCACATATGCTTATGGTCTCAAACCCCCCTTTAGGTCAAGTTCCAAAATCGTGATTATTAACAGCAGTGGATTTTTGACCTAGTCGTTTTTGACCCAGAATGCATCTAAATGCTTAGCAATAATGCCCCAATATCCGGCCTATGCTTAGTTTTTTATTTGAAAGTGTAAATTCCTAGTTATGATGAAATTAGACCGCGGGTCGACGGCGCCAAAAGCTATGAAATAATGTGAACTTCTTACATCAATGCGTAGAGCTCTTACCTACAGTTTCAATGCAACAAACATGACTGCAATGTGACAACCGGGGGGGGGGAGTAGGAAGCGCGAGAAGGAGAGAAGCGAGCGCCGTTAGCTCACGCTATGTATTTCTTATCCAAAAACTTGTAAAAAACTTACAAAAATTGGCTTTTATACCTTAGCCAAGGTTTTTGGGTGGTAAAAAATAATAATTTGGAGTTCTACCAAAGTTGGGTGATGACAGGTTGATACAATCTGGAAGTTGTAGCTCCGGATTATTACTTAGAGAGTTTATCGGAGAAAATAGGAGTTACAATATCTCCAATTTATCAAAATAATAAGTGTTTTACAAAGAGAACTCCGAAAAATGGTATCCGTGTTAGCTTGTTGCTAATACTCCCTTGGGTGGTTCTCCTGAAACAATCCTTGACAATGATTTGCTCTTTGATATGTGGTGCCCTTTTTCACAACGACAATGAAATCGAATTCCAAAAGAATGATGAATCATCTCACTATTCTTCTTGTGTTGCATGGCTTTTTGACCAAGTACAATAAGGCTTGGTGGTTCACAAAGAGCACAAATTTGTTAGCTAATAGGTAATGTCTATAAATTTTGACGGCATAGATCATTCCTAGTCCTTCCCTTTTGGTGTTTGTGTAGTTTTTCTCTGCCATATTCAACTGTTGGCTAGCATAAGAAATAGGATAATCAATTTTCCCATCCCTGGCTGAGCTAGTATACACCCGATGGCAAAATTGAAAGCATCTACATGTATGTAGAATAAGAAATAGGATAATCAATTTTCCCATCCCTGGTTGAGCTAGTATACACCCGATGGAAAAATTGAAAGCATCTACATGTATGTAGAATATCTTTTATCAGTCTGGTGCTTTCAATATTGGAGCTGAAGTGAGAGCTTGCTTTAGCTTCATGAAGAGTTCTTCACAGTCATCAGTCCATTCAAAGTGTGTGATCAAACTGTACATGGGTTTTGCAATTATAGCATACATGTAAATGAACCGTCTGTAATATCCACAATGTACTATGAAGGCTTGAACCCCTTTGACTATTGTCGGTCTAAGAAAATCAACAATAACATGAATTTTATCCATATTAGTAGCTATGCCATTTTTAGACACTATATGTCCAAGAAATTTTCCTTGTCTACCCATAAATGTACACTTTTCAGAACCTAAGAAAATCCTATAAAGTCTACATTTTTTTAATACCTTTTTGAGATGCTCAAAATGGTCAGCCCAGATTGATGAATATACACATAGATAATCCATATATATTTCTAAGAAATTCCAAAGATATTCTTTAAAAGCATGACTCATTAGTCTTTGAAAGGTGGTAGGAGAATTAGTTAATCCACAAGGCATAACCCGATAGGCAAAAATACCCCATTCAGTTGCAAAGAAAATTTTATGTTGATCTTTGGGGTCAACCAAAAGTTGATTGTATCCCAAAAATCCATCTAAAAAGCTGTAATCTTCTTTTCCTGCAACTCGTTCTAAAACATGCTCAGTGATTGGAAGAGAAAAGTTGTCTCTAATGGTAGCTGCATTCAATTTCTTGAGATTGATGCACACTCTTGGGTACTACCACAATTGGAGAGACTCAATTTCATAAATGAATTTGTCTTCCTTTAGCTTTTCTATCTCTTCTTTAATCTTTATGGTAAATGTTTCATTATATGTGCATGGCCTTTGTCTGCTTGGTTTTGCATCATCCCTCATTGGTATGGTATGTTGACATATTTTTGGATCAACACCCTTGAGATCCTTATAAGACCAAGAAAAGATATCTCGAGATTCTTTCAATAATCTTAACAAAATCTCTTCTTCTTCTTCCGTTAGGTCATTTGCAATGTAGGCAGGTCTAGGCCCTTCTCTTGGTTCAACCAGATCTATCTTTTATGCATTTTCACGGCCCTCATAGGATTCACCCTATTGTTGTAGTTCTTGACAGGTTGTTTGACTATGAGTTTTTCGTCTTGGAGAGTATACTTCTTATACTAGGATGGAACACTCATTACATCGTTACCATCCTCCTCAGTGGTTTTCATTTCAGTTGTATATATCTCCTTTAGAGGTTTTTTCAACTCTTGATATATATTTTCTCACTCAACTCGTGTCATGGTTGAACCCTTGTCCTGGTTTTTAGGTTTTGCTTGAGTTTCCTTTCTTGTTTTTCTCGATGCTTTTGATAGTTCTTGTTTTTTGTTTAAAGGATATCTACCAATAATTTTTTCCTTGACGCAATCATGTGCATCTATCTGCATTAGGAACTATGTTCTACTAGAGACTGATGGCATAGATTTAGCTTTCATGTTTCTGGTGTCTCTTTTTCTTCTATACCATTTTTGTCTTCTGGGTCTCTGGTTTGGAAAGTCAATTTTTTTTTCCTCCGCTCCTTTCATGAGTAGTTGAGCTCTTACATGTCCTTTTTTTGACCCCAAATCATCTCAGGTAGTTGAGAGTTCTTCTAACTCATCTGTTGCATCATAGTAGAGGTTTGAAAAGACTTGTTGAGCTTTCATCAAGTCCTTGGATTCATGAATTTCTTCTTCAATGTGAAGGGTTGAGATCATTTGTATGGGAGTTATGTCATAGCCATCCTCAGTGCAAAATTGAGTAGGCATAGAGGTATTTACACATACATCCATTGTTGCTAAAATTTGAGTGCACTCAAATGGCTCAAAAAAATGCTCTGGAAAGGGTTTAGGTACATAGGTTACATCTGTGCAATCTCTTTCTAAGATATTGTCTTCCGTTTTTTGAGGTTCCGCGCATCCAAATAGATGTGTCCTTGTTCAACCAAGATGGAAGCTTAGTTTCGGCCGAAGATACTGAGTCAAATTCTTGTATGGGTGTTTTCATGACATCTCTATATGTGTGATCTTTTAGATTAACCCTTGTTATTGATCCCACTTGCTTCAAGTACAAATAATTGTTTCCTCAGTCCTGGATGAGATGTACTTGTTGCATGAAAGGTCTTCCCAAGATGATTTCATAATTGAGTTTCTTTCCAAAGTTTACTATGGCAAAAGTGTGTTGGTATTCAAGCAGTCCTTAGGGTCTTTCGATGTGTCCATCAGTCAGCTACAATTTCATTCTAGTTTGTCTAATGGCTGGTTGTCCCCATGATTGGCATACTACTTTCATGGCTATGGCTATGCGTGCCCGACTATCTAGTATTACCGTGATTTCTATATCACTATATCTCATCGGAAGGGTTGTGTTTCCTTCTTTCCCTTCGTAGTATTCTCCGACTTTGTTCATTGGAACATATCAAATATCTTTGTTGGTATCCATTTCATGTTCCAATTTTCCCAATTTTTTTGCAATTAACCCTATTATTCCCACCTTCTCTAGAGTTTTTTGTAGATCATTCCATAAATATGGCCCGATTTTCAACAATTCTCCCAAAGTAAGAATGGATTGAATGGGTGTAGACATGGTTGAATGAATGTTGTCTACTTCTAGGGTATGTTCTGCTCTTTTTATCTAAGTGGTTTTACACACTATGGATTCATCATCGTTATCTCCCAAGTAAGAGGGTAGTGTTTTCAAAGTCATTCCTGAAGCTTCAGATCTACAATCTCCATACAAGGATTGTACATCCATGTCCATATCAGAAGGTGGACTTTCTAACCAAACTTCCTCTATAGGAGCTGACTTCGGAGTTAGGCTCCCATCGTTAATCTCTCTAACCTTTTCCCATAAGTGTCCTGGCCAGTCTTCTTCTACGAATGGAATTCCGTCTAAGGAATCTTCGTTGTTAGGCACTATAAGTTTTGGCTCTTTTGTTAGGCACTATAAGTTTTGGCTCTTTTGTTTCAAGGTGGGGTTCTACCACCACTTTGGATTTTTCTTTACTGGTTCCTACCACAAGCTCCTGAGGTTTTACAATACTCTCAAGCTTGGGTTTCTATTTTTTTAGTATCTCTTGAGTGATTCTTACAAAATTTTGATAAGCTTCAAGCTTAGCTGCTTCCGTGTCTGGAGAAGGATAGTTTTTCCATTTTTTTTCCATGTTTTGGCCTGCTTTAAGTCTCGCTTGGTAAGCTTCCAAGGTTGCATTATTAGGCTGAAAAACTTTGTCTGCCAAAATTGATCCTCCAAATTTCACTGTGGTTTCCTTGATTTCACTTCCAGTTTCTTTCACTTTTTCTTGGAATAGTTTCGTTGCTTTCTCCTCGATTTCAGCCCTTTGTTTCTTTTTTCCCATCTCGTACCTTTTGCTTTTGCTTCTTTTGGTTTTTTGAGAGGAAATTTTAGTATTCTCTGAATCATCAGAGGAGTTATGTTTCTTTTTCTTCACCTGGGCTCTGGTGATTACTTTGATTGGAACAATTGGTTCACTCTCGGATGAGCTACTAGGTATCACTTGGACTACGTTCACTATTGTTTTATCCTTGTTTGAAGGATTTTTTGGACAATCTTCAGGGAAGTATCCTCCTTTTTTGAAACATTGTATGCAATAAGCTTCAATTGGCTTGAGGTTTTTGTTAGACTCTGGGCTTTCGTTTTTACAATGATAATCTCCACCACTTATGAAAGTTTCTAGTTCTTGGCTTAATCATGGGTCTTATCATAAGAGCTCTAACACCTTGATTAGCTACATAGTACATTGGTGCAAGATTTGGTGTAGCATACATCACAGGTTCTTCCATTGGTGGTGGATGTGAATAATACCACTCTCTTTCTACCATTACTGTAGATGGGTTAGGCTCAGCATAGGGTGTAACAGACACTAGTGCTTGTTCATCTATGACTCCCTCTAAATGCATGTACTTTATAGGCACTCCATTATGTCCAGAATATGGAGGTTGGTGACCCAACAAAGGTTGAGGTCTTTCCATACCCATCGGTGGTCTTTGAGCTGGGGCAATATTAAGCTGATCTCCGTACATGGGTTGTCCCTATGTGGTCTGATAGGCATGTATTGAACATTCCCATCACTTCAATCGGTAATAGCACTCATTGGTCTCATGGTTGTCCCATTTATCCTAGCTTGCACATCATTTTTATGGCCTAATTGGTTCTCCCTATGGAGGAATCCCTTGCCTTGGTGCCCTTATAGGTGCTTTTTGCATGTTATCCATCATGTCGCTCATCCTTTTGAGCATGTATTCTTTGGTTGAAAGCAGCAGTGCAGCAGCCGTTCCCACTTGTGTTGGTTTGGTGGATGCTATTTTCTCGCTTTGGTTATCCTTAGGGACATCTTCTTCGTTGAAAATATCACAATTGTCTCCTAAGTCAATAGCATCTGACACACACTCTTCTAGGATTGTATGCTTCTTGCTATACAATATAGCATAAAGTTCTTTGTTTAGTAGTCCACAATGATACTAGTCATTCTTCTGTAGGTATCTCTAGCTTTGGGCATTTGGCAATGTATTGCTTCATTCGAGTTGCACAATCCCTAACAGACTCACCTTGTTTCTATTTGAAGCTATAGATTTGAGCTACAGTATTGTGTTTGATCCCCATTTTGGAATAAGAAACTAAAAATCCTTAAGCTAATTATTAAAGTCCATGATTGACCTTGGTGGAATGTTTTGGAACCATGTCAATGCTTTTCCTTCTAATGTCATTCCAAATCCCTCGAATTGAGTATGTAAATCAAAAATGCATTTTTCTATTAGTACTTGCTTAAAGCTTGCTAACTGGTCATATGGATCCCCAGATCCACTGTATTTTTTGACCCATTTTTGAAAATCAGCTGGTTTGACATGTCCATTTGGCTCAACTCCCGGTCTCCTGGAAGTTGGTCCTGTTCCGAGTCCTTCAAACCAGTCTGTTGGAAATAATGACTCATGTAGCCCTGGATTGGCTTTAGTGTCACCCGGTTTTCTTGGTGATGAGGTGGTTTTTGGTTTCTTAACATCACTCTCAAAAGTCCTCTCACGGAGTTCTTCTTGTGGAATAGTTTCTGGTCCTTGGCCCAATATCCAATCCCTTATGGAATACCCTTGATGTTTGGTTTGTTCCACCTCCTCATGAGTCATCATAGCAAAGTTATTGTTATAACAATCCCTAAACAAGTAGGTCGTTAGATCTATTGATCCCTTGTCCTTGATTTTGTAGATATAAATGATCTTCATGGGCGTTAGCTGTCCTGATTTGGCATGAGAAGTCCATAGAAGATCTTTTACATTTATATCTTCCCCAACAATAGACTCCGATACTAGGATTATCCGTACTAAGACGTTTCAAAAGTTTCAAGTCAACTTAATACTATCCCTCAAATTCTAAAGTTGGTGGTCCTTCTTTTGCTTCTATATCTAGAATTATGGTATTTACCTCTAACCCCCATTTGTCTATCACGTAAGGGTTTTCGACTTGTAAAAATTGAGTTCCATTTCTATCCATGTCCATTTTTCCTTGTTTGTTTTCCTTGATTTCCTCTTCGAACTCAATACCATGGTTATCAATGCGAATAGCGGTTGGGGGTCCCATCGTTGCAATAGCTCCAATGTCCAACAAAATTATCAATCCGGAGGGATGACTACCCGGCTAGGGCATGGAAACATTCACACGGTTAGTGAGCTAATCGTGGAAACACAAATGGTTAACTCTACGAGGTGAGCTTCTCAGACTATGGAGGAGCTAAGCCACAATCAAGGATAATCTCCATATTCACTTCTCTCCACCTCCAATCAACCCAATCACACACACTACGATTGCAAGACGCACACAACACTAATCCTATTATGCAACACACTAATCGCAAGCACACACACATAGATCTATGGAGCACCACACTCCAATCAAACCTACATTCACACACAAGCAAAAGAGGGAAATCACAGAAGATTAGAGAGGGATTAACCACTAATTAGTGTAGATATAGCTAATCTAAGCATCATAGGCAATCATAAGAAGCATGAGAGAGGCATAGTGAGAGAGAATGAATCATTGATTAGTGTTAATCAAGTCTCATGAGCAAGGAGAAGCTCAAGGACTCCATAACCATACACCTCAAGAGCTCTCACCAAAGAGTGCTCTCAACAAATGAACTTGAGAACCCTAATTTCTTTTACACACTGCCTTATATACCTAGGTTAAAAATATGCAATGTCCGGGCGCCCAAGGCCTCTAGGGCTCCACCACTTACTATATCTGCTACCTAGGCATAGTAACTAACCTATTCTTTACAGCTTGGAACTCCCATTGAGCCCATAATACATTAAAATATTACAATGGCTTGAAATAAATCGAGAGTTTACAATACGTTGTGAGCGGGATGAAAACACACACAGCGCCTCTATAACGACCCGAAACACACTCTTGGGAAGATACACACACACACACACTATGGGGCACCACTCGGCTTACACAACACACCTGGCCGAGACAGGGAACAAACCTCTGGAGTGAGAGGAGAGAGACTATCCACTTGCCCACTCCACACAGACACACACACACACACACCCAAAACACTCAGCTCAAAAGAGGAGAATTTCTGATGTTTAGATACAAATGAGCTTGGGCCAACACAAATGGGGCAAATAGCTCACACAGTATGGGTAAAATAAGCCAGATATAATCACAAACTAGAGCAGAAACTTCGCTCATAGGAGAAACTTACACAGAAAAACAGCAGGAAAAGAGTGAGGAATTTGGCAAAATGGACAGCGCCATCGCGTCCGGAACGGCCCAAAACCCCATTCTACAATGTCAAAGTGCTCAAATCCGACCTCGGATAAGCAGTTTACGGCCAAAACAGGCTCGAAAAACACCAAAAACACACCTCCGGCTGTTCCTCCTCTCTTCTCCACGTTTTTTCTGGTCTTCTCTCTCTTTTTTCAGTTCCCACACTTAGCTTTTTTAGCCCACACTTAGCTTTTTTAGTTGGGCACCCTTGGTCTTTTAGATGACCTCAAACAGACCCCGAACAGGCCAAAAACTGACCTCGCAGTGCATAGTTGTCACCTTTTTGCATCATTCGCACACCTGGCACTCAACTTTTTTCCAATAATGCATCTCGCCACCACATGAAGTGGCCCCAAAAAGTGGTCCTAATGATAACCTTTCTGCATAACTCTCACAAGAAAACACCCACGTTGTGTCCGTCCTCATCCGTGTGCAAATATTGACCTCGCTCGCCCTCTTGACGCCACTAGATGCCATCTGACGCACCTGCTGACCTCATGTCGTCGGCCCGCGGATAGCTTCCTTGAGAAGTTTTACGCGCTACCAACTCCTCCTTATTGTATAAAAAACACACTGGTACTGGTAACGATGAAAATCGATGCACTATGTACATACTGCCCTACCTGTACATACGTGGGCCCCACGTAACCACCTGGCTATGGAAATTGGCCAATCCTTTATTTGATGCACCATGCATGTATATGTACATATGCGCAATCCCTTGCTCCAAAAAACTCCTGACATAATTTGCCCATCCCCTAGCCTGCTAGATCATTCATGATCAGCAGCAGCAAAGAGAGATATGAGACTCGCCGCATCACAGGTCTTCTCATCCCTCACCAACACTGCTTGATCCACAAACAGCTCATCTTGCTCCACCATCATCAATCTAGCATGATACAATTTAAGACGCAACCCATTTACCCTTGACTTATGTAGAACACCATCCAGGTTAGCCAGCTGATATGTGCCATTTGGAAAACACTCCACTACCTTGAAAGGGCCTTCCCACTTAATTTGAAACTTCTTTTGGAAGGTGTTGTCCAGCTTACTATTGTAGCGCAAAACCAAGTCATGTTCCTTGATACCCTTACTTTTAACCTTTTCATTTATCTTTGCCAAAGCCTTATCCTGCATCTGCCCATAATGCTCCAATGCGCTCATCCTATCCAACTGGACCTCTTGTAACTGCAAGAGCCTCTCTTTGAATGCATCACTAGGCGACCCAAGCAACTTCTCTAACATCTTGACCGCATGCAACTCTACCTCCACAGGCAATGGTGCTTCCTTTCCATACACCAAATGAAATGGAGTAAACCCTGTACCTGTCTTCACCGAAGTACGGTAAGCCCATATGCACTAGGCAATTCCAAATCCCAATTCTTTCCTTGGTGCTCTATCACTTTAGAAAGAATTTGTACCAACTCACCATTGAACCTTTCATTTAAGCCATTACACTGCGGGTAATAAGGAGTGGTATGTTGGTGCCTAATCTTCATCTTTGTGCATAAGAAGTCTAGCAGTTTAGCCCTAAATCCTGGCCCCTTATCTGAAAGTAGCTCTAATGGCACCCCAAACTTGCAACATATTTCATCATACACAAATTTTTCCACATCCTTTGCAGTGATCTGTTTTACTGCTATAGCCTCTGCCCATCTAGAGAGATAGTCCACTACCGTCAAGATATAGCTTTTGCCCCTGCTTGTGATAGGTAACGGGCCTATTGCATCAATCCCCCACTTTTCAAACACATCAAACGCCATAATGGTTTTTCGTAGCTCTGGCTTCAACACTCTCTTCCCAAATGCTTGACACCTATTGCAAGACCTACACCAATGGTGAACATCCTTGTGCAAACTAGGCCATACATACCCCTCTTGCAAAATCTTATGCAAGGTGATCTTTAGAGCAAAATGGCCACCACATGCGCCTTCATGATTCTCTTCCAACACTCTGTAAAGCTCCTCCCGCCAAGGTACACGTCTCAACACGAGATCAGCCCCTTTCATGTATAAGACATCACCAATCAATTTGTACCTGTATGCTCTACACACAAAGCCATACTTCTTAGACTTCTGAATCTCCTTTGGAATGATTCCTGTTAGCAAAAACTCCTCTTCTTGAGCCAAACTTTCCCGGCCATGATAAAGAGGTAAAGTGGTCCTCAACACAAATAGCTCCCCAATCATGCTTTGGGCTGCTTCGAACTTTTTTAACAGGCCTTTAATTCTGAAACACATTTCCTTCAATGAGGTGTTCTTGCTCTTCCACACACCCAGCACTTGCTTCACCACTAACAAGGAATCACCTTTTATGCTCAACCTTCGAACCCCATGCTTCAAACAAATGTGTAATCCGGCTTCCAATGTAGCATATTGAGCCTCATTGTTACTATGCGCATCCAATTTGAACCCTCTTTTGCATACTAGCTTCCCCTCTGGATCATAAAGTGCTATACCCTCTGAAGCTTCATCGTGGCTCTTTCTGTATGAACCATCAAAGAACAACACATGTGCATTGCTGATCTGTGGCACTTCTTCAACTACCTTTTTCACCACCTCTTCCTTAACAATAAGGGGATTCTCCTTGTAGGTCAACAAATGAGCTAGGGTAGCCCTTGTACTATCTTCCACTAGAAAAGAGAACTCAAACTCTTGCAGCTCAATTACCCATTTCTTCACCACATTTGACATGTTAATACCATTAATTAGCTGTGGCAAAAAGGCATAGCTCGTCAAGAAAACAAAAGGCCGTGGTAGCAAGTAATGACGAAATCGTCGACAAGCAAATATTACACTGGCCATCACTAGCTCTACTTCCGATAACTTTCTCTCCGCTACCAACTTCACTCGGCTTGCACAATACACTGGCCTCATATAATGGCTGCCCTTCCCCTTTTGCAATAGCATGGCTCCAATGGCATCATCCCCTACTGATGGATTTACATAAAAAACTTTCTCCCAATCAGGAGCCTGCATGGTTGACAACCCCCCTAACACCTCTTTCACCTCTTGAAACACTTCTTCACACTTGTCATCCCATTGCAATGGATCATGCTTTGCCACTTGCTGTAATGGATAAAGAAGCTGCGAAGACAATGGAATAAACCGTGCCATGTACTTCACTTTGTGTATAAAGGTTGCCAATTGCTTCGTACTCATAGGTGATGGAAGAAGAATAATAGACTTCACCTTATCTGGATCAGCCTCAATGCCATTTTCTGACACCATATGGCCCAATAACTTCACCCTTGGCTGTGCTAGATGACATTTCTTTGGATTTAGTTGTCCTCCACATTCATCATATCGAGCCAATACCATCTGCAGCTTCTCATGGTGATCAGCCCTACTGCTATAGACACAGAAGTCATCCATAAAAGCTTTAACACAACTACCAATGAATGGTTCCAACACCCAATTTGCTCTCTCTTGATAGAAGGAAGGTCCATTTGACAACCCAAATGGCAATACTGTGTAGCAATAGCAGCCCCATGGCGTAATAAAAGTTGTCTTTGTGAGGTCTTTAAGAGCAATCTTCAATTGAAAATAGCCTGAAAAACCATCACACACACTGTACCTCTCATAACCTACCACTGAATCTAAGATCTGATCGATGAATGGAAGAGGATATGGGTTCTTCTTAGTGGCTACCTTTAAGGGTTTAAAATCCACACAAATTCTCCACTTCCCATCCTTCTTTGGACTGACTACAACTGGACTCACCCATTCTGTGGTCTCCACTGGAACTATGAACCCTGCCTTCAATAACTTGTCCACCTCTACCCGCAAGGCTTCCATTTGCTCTTGACCCATCCTTCTTAGCCTTTGCCGCACTGGCTTAGCACCTTCTTTCAGCTCTTCATATGAAGTAATGAACAAATCAGGAAAACTACCCAGCATGTGCAAATATATATCCTTCTCCATAGCTGAGAGGTCTCCACTAATCATTTGTGTCATTAATTCCTGCTTCTTTGACAACTCAACCTTGGTTTGCATCAACCCTTCAATCACTTCATAAGGCCCTTCACTTTCATCTTCAAATTCATTCGCAAATGCGACTAAACCACACTCCTGGATTTCTTTATCCATAAAAAGAAATACAACATCAGCATCCTCATCACTGTTGGTAGTGCTATCACTGTCCTAATCTGTCACGGTGGAAGAGTCTTCATCACTAGACTCATCGTCATCTTCATAAAGCTCCTCTAATCGTTTCCTTGTGTCCATATTATAAAGCTTCTTGGTACCTGTCTTTCCATAGAGGCTAATCGTACCATGTCGCCAATCTTGAACAGCTCCCACTGCATGTAACCACGGTCTGCCCAGTATAATAGGATATGCTCCCAACCCTGCTGGCATCACATGAAAATCAACCACTGCCTTTGCATCATATGCCTCCACTTCTAAGCTCTTTACAACACCCAAGCATTTTACTTTTTGATGGTTTGCCAATCTGATCCGAAAACCTGACACCCCAGCCACTGTGAGACCCATCTTCTCAACGCATGAGTGTGTTATGACGCATATTTGGGCTCCGCCATCCACATAACCTTGTCCCAAATTTTTCCTTTTATGCCACACATCTACTATTGGACAAATGTCTGGTAGCTCGTCCATTGCCAACACCTTCACTGAACCTCTCTCTGGCTCTTTCTCCATTGGGTTAACCATTCTCTTCCACTGTCGCTTTAGCTTAGGCACCATCTCTATAAGCTGCCCAAAAGTAACATCTGCCTTCCTGCTCGTCAGATCCTCCTTCAAGTCATAGCTTAATTTCCCATCCCCTAGTGGAAAATCTGAAACATGAAACTTTCGACGAGCTCTCCTTTTCCTCTTGGCCTTGACATCCTCGCCTTCATGGCTCTTTCCTTTCTTCTTACTAGGACCTGGGGCACTTCTTCCTTTCTTTTCCTCTGTGGTCCTCTTCCCAATAGGCATCACTAATGTATCCTCTAGCTTTGATGCCTTCTCCAAGGTGACTACACTTAGCACTTTTGTCTTTCCCTTTTCCTCCTGGGTCAGTCCACTGGTTCCTTCGTCTCCCTTAATTTTGATGCCATAATCATTTGACCTAGTTAGCACCTGTCTTGGCAATGGATACATGTCTCCCCCCATCCTTGGTGGCTTATCACATTGCGGGCTGATGTGACCCAACTCTCCACAATTATAACATGTGGGCGTCTGTCTCCAAAACCTACCATTGCTTTGTCCAGCACCATTCCTAGGCCTTTCTTCACCTCCTTGCTGATTTGCAAACCTCCCTCGACCTCGATTATTTCCCACTTGACCTAGCATGTTTAGGCTGAGATTCTTCATCAAATCTACCATTTGCCTCATGTCTTGCCTTAGCCCATCATCTTGCACTGCTGTAGTGACCACTGCTGGCATAACCTGAGTAGTAACAGGAACCACTGGTTCATGATGAACCCCTGACATACGAGCTTGTAAAGAGTCCATAGGCTGAAATTCAGACCTCATGGGCAAAGACTCCACCCCTAACTGGCTCATTTTCCTCAGCTTCCACTCTTTGTTCCTTGCTACCTCTAGTGCATCTTCATATGTCTTAGGCTTCTTTAGCTCCACTCTCCAACGTATATTCTCCCACAGACCAGCTAAGAACCTGTCCTTCTTCATCATGTCAGGCGGGGGTACCTGTGGTGCTAAAGCCTTGCACATTCGCTCCCATGCCAATGAAAACTTACATATGTACGCATCTACTGGCACACCTTCCTTCTGCACCAAACCTTGTACTTCCTATCACACTTTGTCAGGATCTTCTATCTTCACAAACTCCACTTCCAATCCATGCCTTAGATTGTCCCAACTCAATCTTATAGGTGGATATGCTGCACGCAACTCCTCTTCAAATGCCTTGGACCAAACTCGTGCATCACTCTTCAAACAAATTTGGAGAAGGCGTAACATTTGCGTAGGGTCATGAATCTGGTTGCTAATGCAGGCAAACTCCATCTTTTCCAAGAATTCTTCCACATCTTCATCAGTTCTTCCATGAAACTCCGGATAAGAGAAAGCCATGGCTACCCAAGTTACAATGCTTTGAGAACCCCTTTGAACACACGTGCAAGAACCCAAAACTTTTGACTACCCAATCCCCAGAAACTTCAATGGAGCTCAGCTTTAGATAAGGACAAACACATGCACATCAAATGAGTTTTCATAGTTAATCATCGGAATGACAACAGGCAAAGGACATTCCAGGATCTCTATCAATCTTCTTGGCCCAAACATAAAGACTATGCGCTGCTGGAAAAAGATCTTCTTGGACACATGAACATTAATCTGAATTCTTTGAGTTAAATGAAAAGGAGTGAACTGAGGGCCATTTTGATCATCCATTAAAGCCAACCATGAAGCTCCCAAGAAGGCACACCTGACTCAACCTCTGATTTTGCCAAAATTTCAGCAGCATAACAGCATAAATGGCTCAAAATACCAAAAAACCAGCCATCATAACTTGGGAAAATTTCAACAGAGTTTCCCCAGAAGTAGAGCAGTAGGAACCCAAAATATAGACTGTCTATGTATGCATAAACTGTCAACAATAGAACCCGAGCATCAAGTAGGAATCACTAGTACATAGCCTATGGCGAGGTCAGAAAAAGGGTGCTCCAGCTACCTGTATCACCGAAAGGATCTCCACATTTGAGAATCCCCCAGCTCAATAAAAACCTCACGCTATCGACCCTCACACGAAGGCTAATGCAAATTGCATATAGTCAAGTCTCAGAAATGACTATCTTCCAGACCAAGTCTCAGAAATGGCTGGGACTGCCAAATACAACCAAGTATGGCTCCACAAATGCGTACAATGGCAGTTTCCACAAGTAACGTACAATCCAGCAAACAATGCGCTCAAATAGGCGCCAAGTGATGCATTCCCACAACAACTGCAAGTGACATCACTGCTAGTATATCACTGTACTCCAGCTACCTGTACCTGTGTGAATCACCTGTACCTGTACCTGTACCTATCCCTGTAACCTGTAATCTGCAACCTGCAACTTGTAATCCCGAAGCTCGAAGCTTGAAGCTCGAAGCAGAAGGTACTCGAAGAAGATCCTCCGTGGGGGCGCCAAAAGAATGTGAGCGGGATGAAAACACACACAGCGCCTCTATAACAACCCGAAACACACTCTTGGGAAGATACACACACACACTATGGGGCACCACTCGGCTTACACAACACACCTGGCCGAGACAGGGAACACACCTCTGGAGTGAGAGGAGAGATATTATCCACTTGCCCACTCCACACACACACACACACACACACACACACACACCCAAAAAAATCAGCTCAAAAGAGGAGAATTTCTGATGTTTAGATACAAATGAGCTTGGGCCAACACCAATGGGGCAAATAGCTCACACAGTATGGGTAAAATAAGCCAGATATAATCACAAACTAGAGCAGAAACTTCGCTCATAGGAGAAACTTACATAGAAAAACAGCAGGAAAAGAGTGAGGAATTTGGCAAAATGGACAGCGCCATCGCGTCCGGAACGGCCCAAAACCCCAGTCTACAATGTCAAAGTACTCAAATCCGACCTCGGATGAGCAGTTTACGGCCAAAACAGGCTCCAAAAACACCAAAAACACACCTGCGGCTGTTCCTCCTCTCTTCTCCACATTTTTTCTGGTCTTCTCTCTCTTTTTTCAGTTCCCACACTTAGCTTTTTTAGTTGGGCACCCTTGGTCTTTTAGATGACCTCAAACGGACCCCGAACAGGCCAAAAACTGACCTCGCAGTGCATAGTTGTCACCTTTTTGCATCATTCGCACACATGGCACTCAACTTTTTTCCAATAATGCATCTCGCCACCACGTGAAGTGGCCCCAAAAAGTGGTCCTAATGATGACCTTTCTGCATAACTCTCACAAGAAAACACCCACGTTGTGTCCGTCCTCATCCGCGTGCAAATATTGACCTCGCTTGCCCTCCTGACGCCACTAGATGCCATCTGACGCACCTGCTGACCTCATGTCGTCGGCCCGCGGATAGCTTCCTCGAGAAGTTTTACGCGCTACCAACTCCTCCTTATTGTATAAAAAACACACTGGTACTGGTAACGATGAAAATCGATGCACTATGTACATGCTGCCCTACCTGTACACACGTGGGCCCCACGTAACCACCTGGCTATGGAAATTGGGCAATCCTTTATTTGATGCACCATGCATGTATATGTACATATGCGCAATCCCTTGCTCCAAGAAACTCCTGACAACGTGACCATTTTGGAAAAACGTTAAAAATGTGTAACTCCAATATTTATTGCTTCTTTGCATTCATCCTCGATGTGCATTCATACATCTTCCGTCTTTAGCAGCTTTTGTTAACTGACGTTGACTCAGATAACATTCCCCCCTTTCTATTTTAGTGCCCGTCCTCGGGCACTATCGAAAAGTGTCTATGGATGCAAGGGAAGGTTTTGATTGGTTGTTGATGGACTGGTTTCCTCAATTTTCATTGAATATGTTGATGAGGTTCAATTGTTGCAGCATCTTCATTGGTCCAAATATGGCTGATGTGAGAGATGATGTTTCATTTGTCCGTTGTAATAGCATAATGAGGAGGCTTCTGTTTATTTATGAAAAATATGTACAAGGGAAATAGAATGATGAGGTTCTAAATTAGGGTCTAATACCTAGATGACCAAAGGGAGAAAACCCAGTGGAAAAAAAGTTTTTTGAGATATGCGCATTATTGGAGTACTTATTAGCATGGGAAATATTAATAAAGTACTGAAGGTATTATTGACTGATAGATATGGAATTAACAAATGTGATATCCGTGGAAGTGTACTGGGCCGAGTCAGTTTGCCAAGGTCAACACCAAGCGATGGGGAGTGTTGGGTAGTCACCAAGCCTGCTATTTGATCGGTGATGACTCCATTGTCGCATGTAATGATTTTAACCCCAAGGTCAGTACCAAGCGATAGGGAGAGTTGGGCAGTCACCAAGCATCCTTTTTGTCCTGTATTGACTCAACTGTCGTATGTAATGGCTTTAAGAGCAAGGTCAGCACCAAGTGATAGGGAGTGTTGTGAAGTCCCCAATCTTCCTATTCGCCCAATAGTGACTCAAGTGTATTTTTGTAATCACATCACCATGGTCTTCATTGTTGGTTACACCAAGGTCAACACCAAGCGATACGGAGCATTGGGCAATCCCCAAGATTCCTATTCGCTCAGTATTGACTTCACCAAATTTTGTCTTTCTGTTGTCGCTTATCATGTCCCAAGGTCTTTGTTGTCGCCTGTAATCGATTTAACATCAAGGTCAACACCAAGAAATGGGGAGTGTTGGACCACCCCCAAGCTTCCTATTTGCCCAATAGTGACTCATTGCATGGCTTTGTTAGTTAGCATGACATTGGTTTGTTGCCTGTTGTAGTCCACTCAAGGTGCATAGGTGGAAACCAAAACAGTATCTAATGCATATGTCCAATGATGGGACATCCTATTTATGCATACACAAAAATGCATGGAAAAAAATATGCTGTGCAAGAAAGATTTTGAGGGGTTATTCAAAAAGACAGTGTAGCTACAAAAGCATATGACATGGCTTTGCAAGCTGGAACCCCTTGAAGAATGGTTTTTGTTGGTGAGGATACGTGGTCTCATCTTACTGTGCACTATGAGTGAGTGTTTGAGTCCACGAAACTCCACCAATTGTAAGTTAATAGACTTCAACGCTTATGCTCCTCTCATCCAACATGATCAACATGACCTTAGATATGCTCAACTCTTCTAGATTGAGAGTAAGCCTAATAACTATGACTCTTAGCACAGATTTTAATATGACTTGAAGCTTTGGGACTAATGCTTTGCTCATTTTATAACTCAGCAGCAGTTCGACTTTGACTATGCCAAAGAGTGATTTTTGCACCCTGGCGACTTGACTTTTTACATTCTTGTGCTTACTACAAACATTTCTTCATGTAAAAGTAAGCTTGAATCCTCAAAAGGAGGATTAGTGAAGGACCAAGTTGGCATTGAAGGTTTCTTTTGCCATACTTGTTTTATCATCTTTGAATCTGGATTTATGTTGGTTGGGTTTTCCTTCTTTGATTGTGAAGACTCCATTTTCTGTTTGATTCTCCAATTAGACCTGTTGTAAGAAGTTTTTGATGCTGTTGTAGTCCTCTGTTGATCGTTGACATTTGACTTTCGACTAGGAGCATTGGCAGACTTAGGAATCCAAATCTCTTGATGACCATTGCATTTCCATTGTTGACTTTGCCTCGTTCTAGGTCTTGTTGAGTTCTTGAGATCTCCATGCAAGTCGGGTGTAGTTGCAGTTGGCTTGTGGTTGACTGGTAGCCAAATCTTTGTATACCCTGTGTAAAATCCTAGTCAAAGAGGAACATTTCTTGAGATCCGTCTTTGTTGTGTATCCTCTTGAGAGTTGTGGTTGACTTTAGCATCTTTAGATGTTGTTCTTCTATATATGTGCGTCTTAGGTATCCTAGGATATTGTCGAGGTTGATACCTTGTGGGTCTTCTTTCCTGGGAGGGACTTGACATTACTTCATATGCCGTAACCTATGATGTTGGTACCCATATCTATCTGTTACCCTCATAGTACTCATGTTCTTTTAAGCTCCATTGTGATGCTATCCATCCCATGTGTTTGTCTTTCTATATTGATTTCCTGTCCTTAATCAAAATTGGATCATTGACTTTGACTAAACTGCTCGGAACAAACACTTGCTTGATTCTCCTTTGATTTCTTGAGTACTTTGGTTGAAATATCTTTGATTTTCTAGGTGTCTCCTTAGAGGTTTCCGTTGGGTCAACAATTGACTTGAAGTTTTGAAAGCCTGACTTTCTTGAAAAAGATAATCCATGAGGGTTCTTTGATACAGAGGCATATCCTGTCACACCTTCTTTTCTAATCGGTGGAGGGTCCACTTTAGCTTTACCTTTGTCTGCAATATTTTTCTTTGATTCTTATTACTTTTGCAACTCTGAATCTAGCATTAATGGTACCTATAAATGTTTCTAGCTATGTTTGCGGGTCGACGCGACAGACGTCCATAGCATAGCCTTCAGGCATCAACATAAATATGAATACCAGGGAAACGACTCGGATGAGGCCTGGAAACTCACTAGGGTGTCAATACTAATGAAGTGAACTCGAAGAGATGCAACTACTAACTCTACAAGCAAATCAAACGAACTAAAGCCAAGTAATCTGCCTATGTCCTTCTACACAGCTCTACAGTCATCACGCATGTTTACCATGCAAATCATATCGGATTTGTACAAAACTTGAAGGGAAGCTACAGGGGACTATCAGGAGCATATCCTAACACTATCACAGCATTCTGGGTGGGTACATGGATCGCGATAGTTCGTCCCAAAGTATGCAAAAAAAGTAAACGGATGATCCTAAAGGGTCATTTTTGGGTCCTTAAAGCCTCTCCTAGGGTCAAAACAACATAAAATACGCATATAAACACTCAAAACAATGATTTAAGGCCACAACGGTTGCATTTGATACCTACACTGAATCTTGAATGCTTACATTTGAATGAAAGAGCAGAGTTAGAAGAACACAATGCAATAAACAAAACTGAATCTGGATTACCGTAGCCACAATAGCGATGATTACAAGTTGGAGCCAAGAGGTCGCTCTCTGTGCGTAAAGCAATAGTCACTTATCTTCAAAAAATAATCTCCCTTTCCCACTAACCTTAGTGTATTATATACCTAGGGCTTTCTAAAGTGGCCGGCGGCCAACTTATCATGGACCTTTACATACATCATTGGAAAAATTACATCTCTAACTTAAACTTGACATAGACGATTGTCATTAGGCTTTTACAGGATTTGATGTATTAAACATCGAAAAAATTACATCTCTGACTTAGTCTTGACATAGACGATTGTCGTTAGGCTTTTACAGGATTTGATGTATTAGCCAAGAGGTCGCTCTCTGTGCGTAAAGCAATAGTCACTTATCTTCAAAAAATAATCTCCCTTTCCCACTTACCTTAGTGTATTATATACCTAGGGATTTCTAAAGTGGTCGGCGGCCAACTTATCATGGACCTTTACATACATCATTGGAAAAATTACATCTCTGACTTAGACTTGACATAGACGATTGTCATTAGGCTTTTACAGGATTTGATGTATTAAACATCGAAAAAATAATGTTACCACATCAAAGCTTTGGCCGGCTGACCCAACGGGCGCCTTGGCTAGGTGGGCACTTGTATGTTGTTATCACCTCCAAACACTCTCCCCTTCCTAGCTCGTGTCGTCCCTTGACACGACCATTTGTAGTCTGGTCTTCTTGTTGATGAGACTCCCCCCTTCCTTGATTGAGTTATATTTGGCATGTTTTGCTGGTTCAAATGGGGTGCCCATTTGCCTTTGATTGATGAACATGTGTTCTTTGTGATTTGGATGTTGTGGATGAGGCATTTGTGCATGTTTTTTCACATCCTGCTTTACCTATTTATTTGTGCAGTTGGTCGATGATACCTGCTTCTTTGGATACTTTGCCTCCTGGTGCAGTTGACTTTTTATTGAAGCTAGTATCTCAAAATGTTTGAGACTTTGACGTGTGTGAACTAGCATCTCCAATTTGATTTTCTTTGCCACTTTGTCAATAGATCTTTGTTGGTATCTTTGAAGATAAGATCTGCTCTTGTCGAAGCGTAGTTGAGAACAATGTGGCCCCACTTTATCTCTTTGAAGATAGTGTAACAAATTCTTTATTGGTTTCATTTGATGGAAGTAATATATACAATAGAATAGTGATGGGTGTTTCTAAATTAGGGTCTAGAACCTGAATGACCAAAGGGAAAAACCCAGTGGGAAAAAATGCCTTTGGTATACGCTCTTTTTGGGGTTGAACACTTGGAAGTTGAGTACCTATTCATGCAAGGTGAGTGTTTGGGAGAAATAAAGTAAGAGTGCGTAATGCAAGTGCCAATTATGGGACACTATATATGCACACAAGAGTTCTTTCAAGAAAATCATGCGGTGTGAAAATGAGTTGTTGGGTGCATCAAGGAACAAATGTAGCACATGTGATATCCAAGGACATCTCAATAGCTTCCACATTTCCAAGAAGGGTTTTTGATGCTGAAGCTTCTCCACTCATTACTCACTATGCATAGTGCGTGAGTGTCTTTTGGACTCTCTTCTTCACTTTACCAAACTTAAAATACATAGACTTGGACTCTTATGCTCATAGACTTGGACTCTTATGCTCACCTATACCAGCATGAGCGACACAACATAAATATGCTCAACTCCTCCACCACCTTGAGCATTACCTAGAATAGCTAAGACTCTTAGACCACAAAGAATATTACTTGAATCTTTGGGACTAATGTCTTGCTCATTTAGTGGCTCAGCTGCCTGACTCTTGACTTTTATGCCATGTATTTTTAATGGCGACTTGGACTTACCTGTTCATGGCCTGAAACCCAATGCCATAAGCTCTTGAGATTGAGGCCTCTATCATTGCTTTGGTCTTTGGATGCCACCATCTTTTCAAGTAATTTGGCATACTTTAACTCCTCTAGCTTCTTTTGTTGCATGGGATGTTCCGTAAGGAGGCTGCATTGTTGTATCTTTACTTTTTCTTCTTTGTGAGGAGCCTGAGTTTTCAATAGTGGTTTTGGGACCCACTTTGTTCTTGCTTCATGAGTTGCTCCCTTGACTTGATGGACACTAGGATTTTGTATCCATACTTGGCTATTATGATTGTAAAATCCTTGCTTTTGTAGTAGAAGACGAGGGATCCATTTTGAGGTTGTTTCTCCCTTGGTTGTGCTTAGTCTCCATTGGCTCTTTGTTGTTGTTGATTGTCTTTGTGTGGGGTCCTTTGCTACTTGGTTGGTCTTAGTGGCTCTAGGTTGAGCAACTACTTTGGGTAACCATATTTGGGTGTTACCTTCATAGAATCCTTGTGCTTCAAGTAGCTTGACGGGAACCATTCTATTCTTTGTCTTCATATGGCCTTGTTGGGTAGCTTGATAAATCTCTGACTTTGGTACCCATATTTGTTGTATTGTTTTCTTCTTTGAAGCTCTTTTCTTTTGCTTCTTCTTTCTCCTGGTTGAGTTGGTTGTCTTGCGTTGAATGCTCGGCTTGTTCTTTGTAGGGTTTCTTTGTACGAGTGAGAAGTTCCATGCCGTTACCTTAGGCTTTTTGGACCAAACATCATTTGAGGCCACCCACCCTATCGCCTTTTGTTGTTGAGATTGTTCTTGAGAGTGTATCCAAATTGGATCTTTGACTTTAATGTGTTCCTTGGATACCAACACCGGCTTGACATTTCTTTGCTTCTTTTGGAGACTTTGCTGAGATGGAGATTTAGGTTGCAAAACCTTTTGTTTAGGGATCCATTGCATTGTTGAAGCTTTCATTCTTGATGTAGAGGCTTTTCTTGAGATTTGATGTGGGCTTGTCGAAGGTAAAACTGACGTGCGAGGATGATCTTCTTCAATGTTTAGTTTGTCCTTAGCTTTTTCTGGTTGTGTCTTTTTTGTTGATGTCTATTGGACCGTCTTTGTTGTTGTTGTTGATTCTTTTTGTTGTTGCCCAAAGAAGATATTCTTCCAACTTTTTGTTAGGACTAGACTTTCTTTGATGTGATGTGAGTCAACTATGTTGAAGTTGTCTTTGAACTTCCCATGACTCAACTTGAGTATTGCCTCCGCTATGCCAAAACTTGGGATTGGTGTTTTGGCACTGGTGTATACTCTTTCCTCCACTTCTTTGATTGTCGGCTTTCCCATCATTATCCAAGTGCCATATGACATTATATTCTTAGTAGCATAAGGACCAATTGCGGCCGAACATGTAACCTTGAGCCCTGTTTGTCCACATAAATTGAATTTGATCAATGTGGGATATTTTTCATCTTTGGCTTCTTCCTCATTCTTCCTTTGATCTTGAGTTTGTAGAACATCTGTTGATGTGGAGCTTTGCACATATGATTCTTCCTGTACTTTCAACTCTGCATCATTTGAAGTTAGTTTCTTTGGACTAGATGTTGTTGACTCTTCAAGTATGTCAATGATGACATCTCCACATGGTTGTATTGCTCTCCTAGTTTGTGTTTGTGCAGCATCCTCCATGACATAGCTATTTGTCCCTCTATTTTCATTCTCACAAATCTCATTAGCATTTCTCAGTACTTTCAACATAAAACATGAAACTAAGTCGTAGCCTTCTTCATCACAAAACTTGGTTGGAGTTAGCTCATTTACACACACATCCAAGGTTGCCAATATTTGATTCCATCCAAATGGCTCAAATAATTGCTCTGGAAAGGGTTCCGGTATGTAAGCTTTATTGTCCATTGATCTTTCTAGGATGCAATCCTCCTTCACTGAGCTTCCACACTTCGAAGCACCACACATCCAAAGTTCTTCTTTGGTTTGTACCCATGAAGGTATCCCTTTCCCATTGACTATAGTAGAGTCAATTTCTTCTAAAGGAGTTCTATTCACATCTCTATAGCTATGGTATTTTCTGTTTATTTTTGTGGTGATCTTTTTATGTCTCAAGTAGATATAGTCATAGCCCCAATCTTGAACCATCTTAAGTTGATGCATGAAAGGTCTTCCTAAAATGATATCAAAATTGTTCCCTTTTCCAAAATCTACTATTGCAAATGTATGTTCATATTCAATTCCACAAGAAGACACAATAATTTGTTCTAGGATACCCAGAGGTTTTTTCGTGTATCCATTTGCAAGTTGCAGCTTCATTCTAGTTTTCCTAAGCGCTGGTCTACCCCATTTTTCCCAAATGTCTTTTGTGGCTATGGCTACTCCAACCCCACTATCAAGTATAGCCAATGTTTTAACTCCTTTGTATTCCACAGGTAAGGTGGTGTTTCCTGCTTCTCCTTCGCAATATTCCCCCACCTTGTTTATTGGCACAGGTTTAGCGTTTGCACTTTCTTGTCGAGTTTTGTTTGATTGTTCATTTGAGGGTAGATCTTGAAGAGGTATCTTTAATCTCATCTTCCCCAAATTGTTGCCTACTTGATCCCATACATGTGGTCTAATCTTAAGCAGTTCAGATAGAGTAATGGTGCACTGTATTGGAGCTAACATCAACTCTTGCATACTCTTTGTATCCATCATCTTGGATATGGCTTTCCTCTGAGATGGCACCACTCTAGTCTCTGAGTTTGCCTCATGTTCTCCTATGTATGAGGGTAAGGTCTTCAAGGACTCTGGTTTAATTTCAATTGAAACTTCCGTCCCTACATCTCCATTTAGAGATTGAATGTCTCCCTAATAGACTTCATGCCCTGTATTGACCTCAGTTATGGGTACAGATTGGAAAGTCGCACTTCCATCTTTTGCACTTCTAATTGCTTCCCACAATTCATTTGGCCATGGCTCATCTATCTCTGGGATAGGTGCCATAAATTGTGATCTTGATCTTGCATCATTAGTGGTGTTGGCCACTACTTGATCATCTAGTTGAATTTCTAGGTTGTTGGTTTGTTGTGTTGCAGTCTTTGCTTGCACATCCTTTTGTAATTCTAGCTCAATGTTTCTTTGAGTTAATGTTT
Source organism: Adiantum capillus-veneris (assembly GCF_014529385.1). Lineage (NCBI taxonomy): Eukaryota > Viridiplantae > Streptophyta > Polypodiopsida > Polypodiales > Pteridaceae > Adiantum > Adiantum capillus-veneris. Next base: position 21,796,430 of record NC_140940.1, on the reverse strand, counting down.
CAACAACCTTTGCCTTAGGCATTTCAAATCCAACACTTTTTGGTTTTGTTTCCGGAGGTGGAATTGGTGCTTTAGGCTCCATCATTGCCTGTGCAGTTTTTACCAATTCCTTAGACATTTTCAACCTCTCAGTCTCTACCGCACCATGAGGATATTTCATCCCTTGTTTCTCTAGGGTTTGGTTGGGTTTCAATCTAGCCTCATATGCTTCCAGTGCAACATCTAATGGCTCTAGGACTTTGTCTACCAACACAGATCCTCCAGAAGACTCCTTCGTTGGTTTCTTATCGCTCACCATCGTTTTGTTTTCCCGTTCTTGTTTTAACTGCTCCTTTGTCTCTTGTAATTCTGTTTGTAGTGCATTTTGATTTGTAATTGTTTTTTCTTTAATTCTGTCTCTTTTGGCTTTCCACGATTTTCTCCCAGTCCTCACTCACACACTAGTTGTTTCCCCTTGTTTGGGTTGTTGATATTTCTCCTCATCAGCTTGGTCCTCAGCATTTTCTTTTGCTTGGGCTCTAGTCACTACCTTCACAGGAATTTTGGGTTCTGCCTCTAATCCACTTGGAGAAGGTAACACTCCCACAACATTCATTGTTGTTTTCCCCTGTTTTTTTGGGTGTTTTGGACAATTAGGAACAACGTGTGTAATGGCACACTCCAAACAATGTCCAATTATCTCTACACGAGAATAATTCTTGGCCCAATGGTTACCTCCACACTTGTAGCATGGTCCATCTTGTTGAGTCGCTGGTGGCACAATTGATGGTTGTTCTTGCTTAGCCAGAAGGGTCTCTGGTCTACGCTCTTGATTGGCTATGAACATCAGAGTGTCCTCATTCAATGAATAGAGTTTTCTCATAGGTTCTTACCCTAGCCTAGGTTGTGATACCTCAGCTCGTTGTAAAGCCCTTGATACAACCCTATTTTGAAATAATGGATGATTTGGTAATGGAATTTTTTTTTCTATTTGATGTCCAAATAGTATCCCCCTCGTGTAGGTTTGATTATAGTAGCACTCACTCATCTCATGATTGGTCCATTTTTGCTCAATGGCACACTAATTCATTCGTTGTGCTACTTGCGCTGCTAGCTCATCTAGGTTGGTCATTAATTGAGACATAGCCACTTGCCTTGTGTTGGTTTCCCTAGATGCTAAAGGAGCATTATCCATAGTGATCTTTGTATCACCAATTTCCTCGCCATAGGCTTTACAATTGTCAACTAGGTATAAGGCTTCTCTCGTGACTTGTTCAAAGGAAGTACATCCTTTTAAGTGCAAATCTTTCTTGAGAGTTTCATTTTTCAAACCCTCTATGAAGAGAATTGATAATCTTTCATCCTGTGGTAACTTGCAGTCCGGACATCTCTCTATATATTGTTTGAAGCATAGCGATGCTTCCTTCACTCTCTCATCTTCTTTTTGCTTGAATGCATAGATTTGGGACACTATGTTATGCTTGATTCCCCTTTTAGAGAACTCCACAACAAATTCTTGCAACAAGTGTTCAACGTTTGAGAAGGAATTTTTGTCCAATGGTTGGAACCAATTTAATCATTATCCCTTCCAAGGTTAAGCCAAATCCCTCATACTGTGTATGAACATAAAATACTTGTCGGGCTCTTAACACTTGTTTGAAGAAGGATGCATGTGCGTATGGATCCCTTAATCCATCATACTTCTTCTTGACACGTTTTGCCAATTGATATGGACTCATTAGTTCTAGTTCAACCATGTATCTTAACGTGTTGGGGTCTCTCACAAAGACATCCCTCGTTCCTTCTTCTCGTCTTGGAGCAAATCCTGGTGGAATCCCCTTTGAGACATGTTTTGGAAATGTTGATGGATTTGTAAGTCTAATTGGTGGTCTCTTGGTTCCACTCAATGAGGTAGGAGCTACACTCCCGTGAATAGCTATTTTGGATGTTTGAGGTCCATTTGATTCCATAGTTTCAATGTTATCTTCTTGCATTCCATAGTCTCAAAAAACCCTGGTACACTTACACTCAGTTGAAAGTAGTAAGCAGAGATTGGAGTACCCATGTATGTATATCTTTCTATCTCAATTGGGCTGATAAGTTTGTACTCTCGTCCATACTTATCTATCATTAGAACTTGCACTCCCTGGTCATCTGTGTATGTGAAGGCATAGAGGTTCTTGTAGTCTATCAACTCTTCAATGATTGAATTTAAGAATCTATAGAAGTTGTTTTGATCCCCAATAGGTAACCTATAAAGGCCATCATAAGTGTAATCCGTTAGAACTCTTGTGGCTTCATTGGTTTTGATGAACCTCACGTTGGGTTTGTTGAATAGAGGATGCTTCTCCTCTAAGTCTCCAGCAATTTCCACTTTTGCTCTTCCAAACTCCCGCATTTTAGTTGATTGGTTTGGCTTCCAGTGAGCTACATGATCACTTGAAAAATATCCATGAGCCATGCCTTGAGGTTTGGCTTGATATAATTGATAAGCCTCATGGTCTTGTCTCAACCCTCTTGTTATAGGTGTTACAGTATTTCTAGCTGTTTGTGTAGGTGGCATAGCTCTGAGTTGAGTGGGAAACCCTAATGATGGATGAGTTGTCATGTTTAAGCCTCACTCAATACTCTCAAGATGGTCCTTGATAAGAACACCTTGGCTTAGTGCACACTGTCTCTTTTTGCCCCTAGTCAAGTCTGTAAATAGTCAGGCTCTGGTGCCCCACTGACCTTTGGATACTGGTTTTGGGTACCCTAAGAGTTTGTAAATGGGAATCCTAGCTTGTGTATCTCAAAAGCTTTCTTCCTAGCTATAGGAGACTCAGTTTGGAGTTGTGTGTCAAAAGTTAGAGCAGTTTTGGTAAACTGCACTTGAAACAGCACTCAAAACAGTTTCAGGATCAGGACACAAAGAGATTTTGTGCTTGTATCTTGGCTTCCAGAGGGTATTTTTCACTCAAACTAGAGATTTGGGATGTACTCAAGTAGATCTACAAACTTATGAAGTGAAATACCCTCACTATGTAGAGGTACACCGATCGCGATCGTTGACCCCATGTCACAGATTTGGAAGATTTTTGCATAATAGCTAGCCCTTGATGTCTTGATACCAAGTGTCTTTGTATTTTTGAATTTGGAGATGTTTTGACCAATGAACACCCAAATCCCAAGTGGTTTTGCAGTTATTGGCGTGATCGTGTAACTGGGACTTTTGACCACTTTCTTTTGCTTTTTTGACCTTGATCCTTTTGGAAAATATGTTGTACTAGATGTCAGCTACCTACTCACCAAGTCTCAGCTCAAAATGTCACTGGGGGTACACCAATCGCGATCGTAGTTCTAGCTCCTTTTCAAGTGAAACTTTTGGATATGGTAGACAATGATGTGTACAGTCTACTCCTCAAATATTCTTGAATTTGGACAAGAAAAAGTCAAGTTTTTACCAGATCTTGGTCTGCTGCAGTGGTTTTCTGACTCTCTGTTGCTTTTGGCTATTTTGGTGACTTTTTTTTGAATTTTGACATCTCCTCGTATCTTATATAACCTAGCTGTATGTGTGGGTCAAATCTGGGTCAGATCTGGGACTGAGGTACACCGATCATGATTGTAGTTTGGGGCCCAAATTGGATGAAACTTCACCAGCTTTTTCACTAGGCTATTTTAAGACTACCTGCCAGACACTTTTGTATTTGGACTCAAAAAAGTCAAGAATTTATAGTTTCTTGGTCTAAATTGCCTGATTTTCCAATTTTATCAGGTTCGATTGATTTTGATGTTTGATTTGGGATTTGAGAGATACCTAGGCTTGTCCTATGCACAAGCTATCCCTCTGCATGGTTTCTTCCCAGTTTTGATGTGTTTTGGTCTACTGAAAGTCAATTTCTATGCCATTTTAGCAATTTCTGACTAGGATCTGTATTCAGTGGTTTTGACCAGTTTTTTGTGGTTTTTGACCCTAGGTCCTTCAGACTTTTATGTTTGTATACCCTTGAAGAGTCTAATCATCAAATCTGGTACAAATCTGAGGTCTAGGTACATCGATCGCGATCGTATTTCTGAGCCCAAATTCAACCAAATTTGGCATGCTTGTAGACACTGATGTTTTAAGGCTATCCCCCAAGTCTTTTTGCATTTGGATCACCAAAAGTCAAGATTTTACAGTTTCTGGGTCTGCCAGGCTAGTTTTACCCAAGTGGCATGATTTCCTTGATTTTTGATGTTTTTGGGTGTGGTTGCTTTAGACGAACTTGTTTAGAATCTTATCAGGAAGGCACATGTCAAATCTTGTACAATTATAACACTGAGGTACACCGATCGCGATCATAGTACCAAAGCCAAATCTGATGAATTTTACAGGCTCTCTCTTACAAGTATTTCCCAGTGTTTGGTGCTACCACTTTGTGATTTGAATCAATTTCAGCTCTGTTGGGTCAGATTTTCTAATTTCAGAGTCTTATGGCTCTTTTGCCAAAGTTATGGTTTTCTGGTGTTTTTGACTCTATCTTTTGCCCCAAATATGACTGGAATGTGATTTACTTATCCTACTCTAAGTACATAAATGAAAGAATATAAGAAAACGAATCAAAAAAAACAAACATGATAAAAAACGGATGATGGATCAATACTCAATCAATACAAAGAAATTTGAAGAGAAAAAATGCTTAAAGCAACCTCACTCACAACTCCCTATATCTCTCAAGAGTAGATCTAGCCAACCCACCGACCCTAGACTCCACTAAGCAATAAACCCCTGTCTAGATGCTTCACTGAAATGTAAATGGAATGGAAATTATTTTTTGGAACAATAAGAAACTCTGAATACGCACTCGGTCACTCATCACCTAAGATTCGTTCCCTGGCAACGGCGCCAATGTTTGCGGGTCGCCACGACGGACGTCCATAGCATAGCTTTCTAGCATCAACATAACTATCAATACCAGGGAAGTGACTCGGATGAGGCAAGGAAACTCACTAGGGTGTCAATCCTAATAAAGTGAACTCGAAGAGATGCAACTACTAACTCTACAAGAAAATCAAACGCACTAAATCCAAGTAATTTGCCTATGTCCTTCTACACAACTCTATAGTCATCATGCCTCTTTACCATGAAAATCATATCGGATTCGCATGAAACTTGAAGGGAAGCTACAGGGGCCTATCAGGAGCATATCCTAACACTCTCAGAGCATTTTGGATGGGTACACGGATCGCGATCATTCGTCCCAAAGTACCCAAAAACAGTAAACGGATGATCCTAAAGGGTTGTTTTTGGGTCCCTAAAGCATCTCCTAGGGTCAAAACAACATAAAATATGCATATAAACACTCAAAACAGCGATTTAAGGCCACAACGGTTGCGTTTGATACCTACACCGAATCTTGAATGCTTACACTTGAATGAAAGAGCAGAGTAAGAAGAACACAATGCAATAAACAAAACTGAATTTGGATTACCGTAGCCACAATAGCGATGATTACAAGTTGGAGCTAAGAGGTCACTCTCTGTGCGTACAGCAATAGTCACTTATCTTCAAAAAATAATCTCCCTTTCCCACTAACCTTAGTGTATTATATACCTAGGGCTTTCTAAAGTGGCCAGCGGCCAACTTCTCATGGACCTTTACATACATCATTGGAAAAATTACATCTTTGACTTAGACTTGACATAGAGGATTGTCATTAGGCTTTTACAGGGTTTGATGTATTAAACATCAGAAAAATAATGTGACCACATCAAAGCTTTGGCCGGCTGACCCAACGGGCGCCTTGGATAGGTGGGCACTTGTATGTTGTTATCACCTCCAAAAAAGCTACCTCTTGGAGAAGAGGGTATTAGCATTTTATCTTCTTTGTAGGCCTTGTGTTGATCTAACCACTGGTGTCCAAGTATGACATCTGCAAGCATTTCCATTGAAGGCTTCACTTGAAACTTTAGTTGCTCTTCATGATTTTGGATGCTAAGGGTAGCAACCATTTCTCTTTGACTTGTAGCCTTACCCATGATTTCTCTGTTACCTCGCTTGTCCTGAGTAATCTCTAGAATACTCTAGATGTTGTTTGCAACCATATTGCACTTTGCTTCTTTATCCAGTAGAGCATTGCATCTGACACTTGCTCCTTTTGTAATGCTAAGAACTACAGCTATTCTCATTGTTGGTTCTCTTGAAGTTCTTTGTCCTGCTTTTGCCATGGTCTCATCTTGATCTAATTGTGTCTCTATGGAAGGTAGCTTGAGACTTTGTGTTTCACTCTAATTTCCATCAGCTGATGCGACTGGAAATGAGTGATTGATCTTTGGACTTCCTATTGCTTCCTGGTTGTCTGCAACCTCGTTCATCTTAACTTTTGGCTTTGGTGGCGTTCTCTGCTCAATAGCTTGCGTGGTTGCTCTTTGCTCTGTTTGATTTGCACTTGGTATTGCCTGATTTTCTTTAAGCTCTTCTAAAGTTATGATTGATGGAGATGAATCATCTTCAATAAGATCTGTTTTGATGTAAGTCTCCATTTTAATTGTGGTTGAGGACTTTGTGTTGTCGTCTATGGGTGACCAATCTTGGTCTTCATTCTTTGTTTTATGTGATGACTTCGTCATGTTTGCATTCTATATGTCTAACATCTTCTGGGCCATTGGCATTCCCATGATGATGTTGTCTGGCATATCTTTTGTTGTGATCACATAGAATTGGGTTGTGATGATCTGTGAACCTACTTCAATGGCGGTGGAGATGATTCCCCAGCATTCTGCTCGTTTGTCTCCACATATGCTCACATATTCAGGAGCATCTTCCAGCACATATTTTCCAAGTACAAAAAGACATGAGGTTCTTGTCTAACTGAAAATCTAGCTTTACTTCTCTTCACAGCTTTTCTTTGTTTTCACGAACAATGTTGCACTTGATCTTCTCAGGATATGTGTCTGAATTGACTTCTTTTTCTATGGCCACATCCTTTGGTTGAACTTTATTTGCATTTTCTTTGCTTTGACCACCTGCTTCAATCGATGTCGACTCCATTGACTATGATACTGCACTTTTTGTCTGCAACAACTGATAAGCATTGTCCTCCTACATCTGAGTAACCATTGATCTTAGAAGATCCATTGTACTTTCTAGAATAATTTGTCTCTTTGCAGGAGATTTTGGTGGTGACCTTTGTTTAGCCTTTTGGACTTTAGCTTTCATTGACTTTGAATTTTCTGTCGCTTGTTCTAGCAGCTTGAGGCTTTGCATCATCTTCAAATAGCCTTTGACTTCAGTCATGCCATCTATAGGGGTTTGTACAAGGTCATGACCTTGTTGATATTTGTTATCATGTGCATCTTGATATGCATATGTGAGCTTGATCACATGTAACTGTTTGAAAACTATCGGCTTTGTAGGCTTTTGACTCTGACTTGTGGAGATCAGTTGAAACTTTTGTCCCTGATGATCTTCATATAAGCATTTGTCTGTAGACTCTGATGGAATATGGGTCAATTGGAAACTTCCAACAACCATATGATCTTTCAACAATTTCTGCTTTGAAGAGGTATTTTGGCTAGAAGCTCTAGGGTTTCTAACTGGAGTAGCATTTCCTGGTACATGAGTTGAGCTTGATGGATTTACAGCTCCTCTCTTCCTAGGGTGATCACTATAGCCTGCTTCATTGTAAGAGTTCAAAACTATTTGGCTCTGGTTTAGTCTCACCTTTTGGCATTTGTAAGTCTCTTGTGTAGTTTCCTATGTATCTCCTTGAAACATGAAAAATTATTCCCCAAGTCAAGATGTAGATAGCATTATCTTTACCCTGATATTTTTTATCCCATGGGTCTTCTATGATATGAGCTTCTGTGGTTTCACAACCCAGACATTATAGATGCTAGACTCTTGTCTATATCTACGACTATTTTGGTCAAAATATATATGCTCGTTTGGTCACAACATTGAAGTTTGATTTTTTATGGACGAGAGTTTGGCTCTGAACAAATTTCTAGGTTCACTCGGGTAATATCTTTCAACTCTAGAGAGGATGGTCTATAATATATTATTTCCTTTGAAATGAACCATCCTTTCTGATCTATCACTAGATGCACTTCTATGAGCTGGTATGTGGACTGTTCAAACACTAGTTGATCCTTTTTGTACAATTTCCCATTTTGGTCTACATAGTGTGCATATGAATTATGTGGGCCATACAAAGCTAACATCATTCTGTTTGATGTGTGCCTTAGGCCCGTGAATGATTTTACACCACGTGTTAGTGGATGCAAAATCATTTTCAAACCTAACAATATTTTCAACCTTTGGTGATAACTTTACACCTTTACTAAATTCATGCAAGAATTTGTTGTTCAAAGAATCAATTTTAAGCTTTTCAGGTGCCTATGCATCTTTATGTTGATTTTGAACTTGCAATGCTTTCGTTGGTGCTTCTAATGTTAATGTAGAATCATCTAATTGCATTAAAATTGACGAGTTAAATGCACTTACATCGAGATTCTCATTTCCAATTTGCTATGTACCTTGTTTGTTGACAGTTGATGTGTCCCTGGTGTATGGATTTCTTGGACAATCTTCACAAAAATGTCCACCTTTTCATCCCCAATCTGAGCAATACGCCATGACTGGTGGTATTCCAATTGGCTCTGTCATGTCGAGCTCTTGCTGAGAAGTTTCTGCTTCTATGCTTGCCCAGTTGTCAGCATCTTCTTTTAAAACAGTGCACATCAAGCTGTAGAATGCTCCATCTAGACCTTTGTACCGTCTTTAATTTGGTTCTCCAATTAGATTGGCTTCTATTGGTTGATTTGTTGGATCTTCCATTACTGGATCTCCACTATAGATCTGACCACTGTAATCCATGTACAATGACCCTGATTGCATATGCACTAAATGGATGCTTGGCAGATTTGTGCAAATTTTTGGATAACCATTTGGGTCAATTCTTTGTGCTTCTATCTGCACTTCATCTTTAAGCTTTCAATACCTAGCTCCAGTGAAGTCCCTAAACATCTGGGAGTTCTCTGAATCTGGCTTTACTATGATCAATAAGATCTTGGCTTCTGTGCTGCTTTTACTACTCATTAGATATCTATGGCCTTTTGAATATGTGTACAAGACTTTGTCTCCATGTAGCCATATAGTTGTAAAAGTTTCTCTGCAGTTGTGCACGTGTTGCCACTGCTACTAGCTTGCTCTGTTGTACTTGAATTCTCAGCTTGAGATGAGTCCATGTTGAAGGGTTATGTAAAAACTGTCCCCCTAGCAGATGCTAGTGCTGATTAGCAAAATTTCTCCTGCTCGATTTGATTAAACTGCTTTAGTCAAGCGGTTTTGCAATTGACTGCTCTTCAGACTCACAAGAGTTGATGAACTCCGCTCCGCGATTGGTCGATTTTTGGCTTAATTTTAACAAATTTAAAATTTTGTCTGTCCCTCACGGCTTCGAGTTGACCATTTTCTTACTTTTTTTGGCTGATCTAATTCACTTTGCACGGTGTGCTCGATTTGTGGTGTTTGCTCGGTGTGCGGTACTCTTCTGGGCTTTGCTTTTGCTATTCTGGGTCTTTTTTCGGGCTCGTTCTGGCTTTTTCACGCTCTTTCAACGACTTCCTCTTTATTTTTATTACTTTTTAAAGAAACTTTGTATTTTCTAAAAAAAAATTATTTTTATAAAAGTTGTATGATTTTGATTGGAAAAGTTTTGATTTTTATTTATTTTTTGATAATTTTCTAATTTTTATGAGTTTTAGGGATTTTTAAAGAATTTTTTGTGAGTTTTTTACTATTTTTGTAAAACTTTTTGTGAATTTTTGAATTTTTAATGATTTTCTATGTGTTTTTTATTTTTCTATAAATTTTCTATTATTTTTCTATTTTTTACTCTTTTTTTAATGATTTTTCTTTTTTATATTTTTCGGACTCCTTTTTTGATTTTTTGAAAATTTTTATTGTTTTTATGATCTTTAATGTGTTTTTTTTTGTGATTTTTTTTTGGACTAATGTACAAATTAATAAAATGAGAGTGAGCAAAAAAGCAAAATGAAATGAATGAAATTTAAAGGGAAAGAGAACGAAATGAAATGAAACTGAAACAAAATGAAATGATATAGAAGTCAATGAAACAAAAAAGGAAAAAAGACGAAAGGCTAAAGACAAAAGGATCACAGCCTTTTTTTTTCAAAAAATTATAATGTCTTCTTGTAGCTTGTGTGTTGTGTGTGTAAGGGTGGGTTCAAACATCACGAAGCACAAGAACAACGACGGAAGCGGAAGAAGAAAGAGGAAGAAGATTATTTTAGCGTCGTAGAAAACTATCCCAAGAGACGTAAAGCTTTATCCAACGAGGAAAGTCCATGCGCCAAAAGGTATGCTCGGGAACCGAAAAAACGAATTTAGGTCGAAAATTAGCCGAAACGCGTAAAATCAACCGAAAATCCAAAAAATTACCAAAAAAATACAAAAATTATCCAAAAAATACCCAAACAAATTCTACAAATTTTCCACACATTGAGGAATAATAGTGTAGCCAAATAAAATTTCCAAAATCACATCAATTCAATTGCCAATTAATTTCATCAATAAAATCAAGACTAGGCAATTAAATCGACAAAATTACCGACAAAATTAGGTCAAAAGTTGAGCCAATTAGAGTGTGTAAATCCCTATTTTGAGCACAAAAATGCAGCATTTAATCATTACACACATCAATTATGTAATCAAAATATGAATCAATCATGCAAATTTAACACTTTTTAGGCGCACACACACACAAAAATTGACAGTTTTTACCAATCTTTAGGTGCGCACACAAAAGGGTTAAACTTGTCGGATTTACAATTCACAAATCATTAGTTGGGCATGCGCACAACACAAATCAATCATCACAATTGAAAAATCATAACGCACACATTGATTTCTAGGTGCACAAACATGGCAAAATAGTGCACACACACACCTAAAATTAGCATACACACACTCAATTAAAATGCACACACACTTGATTTTAGTGCACACACACTTGAAATTGACCATCCAAGCATGCAATTAACTCAATTAGGCACACAATTAACAACCTACAATCACCAATTAGCAATTGAAACTTGTCAAATCATACGCCACCAATTCTTAAAGATTTTGACATTACACCGCCGTGAAAACGAAAAATCACAGAATTTTTAATCCACATTGCATTACATTACATTGCATCAACATAGCATAGCATTACATTGCATCATCATGGTGGGATCTCTATACAATCCTACACATCTCTAGATTTTAGGGAGGTTGAGAATACCAACTTGATTACCTTTCCATTCAAGATCAATTTAATGGTCGAATGCTCCAATCCTTCATAGCAAATTAGTAAGTTAGCAAAAATTAGTCAAATTAGCAAGGGGTTAGTAAGAGATTAGAGTGTGTAAACACACAATTGGCAAGATATGGTCACACATTAGGGAATTATGAACACAATGCTTTATGCACACATTCAAAATCCACAAAAACATAAACATGCAAGTGAAATTAGTGAGGGAACGCATTCGTTTATGTCACAATTACACTAGAATAGGCCATTGTCCCCGGCAACGGTGCCAAATGTTGGGGTATCCATCGTTGCAATAGCTCCAATGTCCAACAAAATTATCAATCCGGAGGGATGGGCTACTCGGCTAGGGCATGGAAACACTTACACGGTTAGTGAGCTAATCGTGGAAACACAAATGGTTAACTCTATGAGGTGAGCTTCTCGTCCTATGGAGGAGCTAAGCCACAATGAAGGGAAATATCCATATCTACTTCTCTCCACCAGTACTTCAAGCTCTACATTCCTGGACCCAAAAGCTGCACTTTGCATCTCCTTCATCTGCTACCCAAACTACCCCCTCGTGGAGCCTTCCTTGGTTTATAAGCCGCATCAGTCATACAACTCCACTGCTACTTGTCATCCCATGATTTTTCTAGCTGCTCCAGTCCTTTTCCATGCTTCTACTTGCCTGCATATATCTACCCATGCCACCTTCTAGAGTCGACAAACTCTGGCTACACCATCATTTCCCACCCCCCAGTTGAGCATTAATGCTCAACCACAAAAGAGCTTTTTTTCCACTACTAACTGCAAAACTTGGCACACACTATGAGAAAACTAAAACCATATTTACATAGTTTTATTGCATCCTACTACCAAAACTTCAAGTGGGTTGCCCCACGCCTTGCATAAGAATCTGATGCACTATTGGCACTAGATCCCTTTCAAAATAGAGCGGATTGAGAAGCGGATTGAGAAGGGCGATCTAGTGATGAAGTACGAGAGTTATCTTGAAGCAAACATGAAAAATCTGGGTTCAACATTATGAGTTGTAGAATCCCATAGAAACTATTCAATATCTAGCCGAATTTGATCCTTATGATTAGATATGGTTACTACCTACAAAATGCATGTAGTTGTCACAAGAAACTAACAATATTGAAAAAGCTATACTTGATATACTAGAATGTTTCATTTTCTTCTATTATTGAAAAAATCAACCATCGTTGTGTACTATGCAAAATAGGGTATTAGGTGCCCCAAAACTCAAGGAATATTAGATTTATGTTACAATATGTGACATAGAAAATCAAAAATGCATTTGGATATCATGAAATCCACCAAAAAAATCATAGAAGAGCTCAAATTGGCTAAAAAACAGGATTTGACAATTTTTGTAATTTGGTCATAACTTACAACTTTAATATTTTTTTCTCCCTAGAAACATCAGGACATGTTGAGGACTACTAAAGATAGTTCTCTAGCATTATAGACCTCATAAAAATGAATTCTAGAGTGGTATAGTTGAAAAAAGTTGAAAAAAGCCAAAAACAGGACCCGTTTTTTCACACAGTTTAGGTTGTGAAATGTTGTGCAAGGACAAGGTTAAAGATGGAATTGGTATTCCAAAAAAATGTGGAGTTTTTTTCAGCTCACGAGAAAAATTACTAGATATATAACACCTCAAAATCCATTTTGAAACTCTTGACATAGTTCAAGGAAAATGGTCACTTAACAGGACATAAAAGTGTCCTAGGACATAAAAGTGTCCCATTACCAACCTAGTGTTAAGGGCTCCAAGCTTATGAGGATGAGGATTAGCTTAAGGGATCCAAGCTTATGAGGATGAGGATTAGCTTAAGGGCTACAAGCTTATGAGGATTAGGATTAGCTTAAGAGCTCCAAGCTTATGAGGATGAGGATTAGCTTAAGGGCTCCAAGCTTATGAGGATCAGGATTAGCTTAAGAGCCTCGAGTTTATGTCAATAAGATCTTAGGTTCCCTCTCCCGGAGAGAGATAGATCCCGCTTCCTTGTGAGGTCCCGCTGATGATGATCAAAGCCTCCAAACAGAATCACCTCTGTTTTTCTTTTGTTGCATGCCGAAAAACACTCCTATCCTCGGCTAACCCATTAGCGACATCACTAATGGGCACGGTCGCTTGGTGACGTGGGAGCTGAGACGGGGAGGAGCACCGAATTCAATGAACCCATGCCAAAATTCTTCACCCAGGCCTGATCTTCGTTATTCGCTTCATGGGCTCCCTCATCTGAGGCTCGGTTCAGCCAGCACGAACGATTCTTCCCTCCTCGCTAACTGCGGCTCTGTTGTGCCATTTTTTTTGTTTTCTTCACACCCTATATAATTAGGGTGCCCATTATCTTAAGTGGGCGGGCGGCCATTAAGTTGTGGCCCTTGGGTGGCTGGCCTTAATGGGCTTTCTAGGTCACCATATTTCGTACACATGCCGGTCAAGCAACGCCTGTAAGTAGAAGGCATCACAAATCCATCCTCGGAAATGTCAATAAGCTGAAAATCAACCTTTAGCTAAGTGTAAAGCAATGCTAAGGTTTTCCATTGCCGGCCTTGGGGCACTGTAAGGGATGACATGCCGGCCCCATAGCCCTTGGGTGCATAAATATCGGGCAAGCGTCGTCAAGCACAACATCTTCTTCACTCGCCATCGATTAGCAATATCATCATGAATTTTGATGTCATAAAAAATCTTCAACAGTGCCACATGCCTGCAAGAAACAAGTGTGAGTGATTTCTTTTGGAGAGTTGACGAGTCAAGGCTACGCATATTATAAAAATTGCTTCCGTATCGGCCCACATTTGGATCGGGCACCGCACTGCTTTGAGCCAGATGAATTTGACTGATCAAGGCAACCAGGCGGCTCGAACCCGGCCCCCGACGATACTTAAATTGGCCATATCTTGCCACCCAAAATCCCGATCGTCGCCGATCTGAAAAGATTGACTCGCTCCAAAAATTGAGCACTTCAGCCTGATGCATTCATTCCAGTTTTTTCCCCTCAACTACAATTGCCCAATCCGGTACAGATCTGCTATTGACTCAGCTCAAAACTGTCATAACTTCTTACCCGTAGCTCCGATTGACGAGCAGTAAAGACAAGCATGTAGAGCTTTTTGAGTACTTCAATTTGGATAAAAAACATTAGGAAAAATTTGGACTCACAAAGGGCCCCTTTAAGGAGTTTGACTTTACCTCTCTCTACCAAAACGGGCACATGGATAAATTTTTGCAAACAAACTCCAAAGTTGGCGGAGGTTTGATAGTTAGAATGTCCTCTTCAAGCTCTATCTACTACTGATATATAGCACGCCATGAGATTCCTCATATTTTAGAAGATTCTTTTCTTGATTCACCTATGATGTGACAACTCTGTCGAAATCTAAGTGAATCAAAAAAAGAATCTTCTAAAATATGAGGAATCTCATGGCGTGCTATATATCAGTAGATAGAACTTAAAGAGGACATTTTAACTGTCAAACCTCTGCCAAATTTGGAGTTTGTTTGCAAAAATTTATTCATGCGCCCGTTTTGGTAGAGAGTAGTAAAGTCAAACTCCTTAAAGGGCCCCTTTGTGAGTCCAAATTTTGCCTAATTTGAATCCCAGCTATGACCACTTCAAGCATACTCACTGATTAGCATTACCAACACATCTTCTGACCTTTAGAGTCGCATCTGGCACACTTTTAGTTTAAAATTGGCTTGTTAGCAAGCCCTTATAACTGCTGATTAACCATGCAGGATTCAAATACTCTTGATTAGCATTCCTTTGCTCATTTTCTTGTCATGGGAGCGGAGCGGTACGACTTTCACCCCCTCTAAACCTGCACAGCCTCCGGTCTGTGCCAACCGGTCTTCAAGATGCATCTCTATAAATACCTTCAGCTACTTGTCATCAAGCTCACGTAGTTGATAAAGCTATGTAAAACAAGAAGAAGGTGTAAATCATAACATCAATAGTCTAGCTCCATTATCTGGTAGCTGTCCCATCCCAATCCTTGAACCGTAGTGGTCGTATCTCCAAAGCATGCAATTATGAAAATCTGTTTAGTGAACCCCGCCAGACTCAAGTGCTCTAGCTACTTATGCACATGGCTTGACCATCAGCTCTGTTTAAGGAACCCTGTCAAGCTCAAGTATGCCTTACTCTGTCTGCACACAGAATGGTCTTCAAGTCCTTTACTTCAAGTTCTGGTAGCAGAACCATCTCAAGAGATGTGAAGATACTATACCAATTGTCCAAGATGTCAACTAGAAGCTAGCCATGTAAGCTTATTGGTCATATAACCAAAAACACGCCTGTCTTAACATACATCCACAAATAAATCTACTGCCAAGTAACCTGCTACAGGAAAATAAATGAAGTCTTTGAATCTACAAGTTGCTCTTCAATAGCTCCCAGGATCAAATGGAATAATAAGGAATTTCCCCAATAGTGGAGCAGCATAATATCCACATAAGCACACACATTTTGAATCAAATAACTTCAATAATTTCTGCTCCAAATATGCTATGCCAGGATCTAGCAGAAAGAAATCACTATGTAGACTCAAAAACACCCATCCATAGTGTACCTGCTTTTGAAGATCTTTTGAATCACCTGGATCAAATACCATAAAATCACATAGCATTGATGGCCTCTGCAATATACTAGAGCTTCACCTAAAGCATAGTGCAGCAGCCACATCTCATAAACTTTTGGTAACTTAAGGTCGTTACAAGCAAGACTCAAAAAAAATTGTGACTCCCTTTTACTGGTAGCCAGGATAGTAGTGACATAAGAATTAGGAATAATATCCAAAACCAGCCATATTTGGCACATTGCCCAAAGAAATGAAAAATCATGAGCACTTTATGCAGTATCAGGAATGATTTAGCATCATCACCCCCTCTAGCTTCAGAGCCATCACGAAAAATCTTAGGTCTTTCTGGACCTATATCATCAGAGATATTTTTACATGGCTCTTGAGGTTGATAATGAATATAGCTTTGTCCTGAAAATCTTCATCCATAACATACTTGGGAAAATCAACTTTGGAAGTCTCAACATTCAGCAAAGCTATAGAAGTTGGCTCCTCTTGCAGCCCATAAATAAGCATAGATGTACAATCCATGTCAATATCCTGCTCACAATCAATATGATGCAGGCAATCTTCAATATCGCCCTCTGCTTCCTCACCGCTATAACCTTCTCCTTCAGATCGGGCCAAAAATCCATCAATTATGGAATCTGCTTCTGTGGTAATTGAATCGGCAAACATATTGCCAGAAGCAATCATAAACTCATTGACATTATCAGGTACATCCTGTGTTAGGTTCACAGTCCTCGCCCACTTCATCAGCTATTGCATGTATAATAGACTTGTCTATGCAATCATCTGCAATAAATTTGCTACCCTGCTCAGCTATAGTGCCGATAGAACCATTAAAAGCCTCTAGTGGCTGATAAACTTGTTGAGAGCATCCCATGCCAAGGTCAATAGCTTGAAAAAAATTTGATGTACACTCTAGCTCTTCACTAGAACCATTATTCGAAGTAACTTCCATGCGAGAAATCTTCGAAAAAAATTCATACACTTGTGAAGTAAATTTATCATGTACCTTTGCTTGGTTGTTAAAAATATGGTCCTTTGTCATTGAATCCGCTACTTCCAAAGCTGTATCTGCCTTGGCCTGACTTCTTGCAGAAATATGGTCCCAAAATTGATCATAATTAAGGAACTGCATATGATCCCCTTCTTCTTTATAGAAAATAATATGGCCTCGTTCATTAATCTCCTTCATTGTTAACTCGATAATTTTTGAGCTTTCATGAACAAACCCTTCTACAAAATAATCCCACTATGTGGGGTATGCCTTTGCCAATCTCGAACCTTGTCTTTAAACTCGGAGGTTACAACTTCTTCAAAGGTCAAAATCATCCGATCTTCTGGAATTCCTCGGCTCTTCATCTCCGCTTGATAGCATGCAAGGAGTCCATCTGGATCATGACCTTGAAAAATCCCATACTGTTCATGTACAGCATCAAGTGCCATCTCCACTGCAACATCAATCTACTCTTTCATCTTCATAGCTTTTACTTCTTGCAAGAATTTCTGAACTAAGCCCAACATTTTTGGCAGATCTGTTGTTGCTAGATTTTTATTAAATCTATTCAGGTTGTAATCTTCAATAAACTGCTTAAATTCTGCTGGAATCTCCATCCTGACCTCCCACCCCCGCTCGTTTCCCGTTGGGTTCACCAAGGATATCGGGGGATAATTGTGCGAAAGGTTAGCCGGGAAGGCACCGGGCCCCTAGCTGTGAGAGGTGCGAGAAAAAAGGTGCAGCAGACGCGATTACCAACACAGCAGTATTCAAAGCAAATAGTTTTCCTAATTCCAGTAAATCGACAGTAGTCATCATTAATCAATCGTTAATGGAGTCTTAATGCTCCTTACAAGATAAATCCCGGCTTAATCCAGGTGCTAATCAAGAATTTAACAAGACCTTATTTGGTCCGCTTTTTGCTTCTTCCCGTTATGGCTTAGGAACTTCCTCTTCCAATAGCCATCAGGTTTGTCTTCCAGAATTGATTGGGTTTAGGCTCGGCTAATGGTTTAAGATTAGGCTCAGAGATTAAGCTTGATGTATAGAGCTTGGCTCAAACTTTTGAGATTAAGCAGCTTAGGAAATTGATTAGGCTTAGCTTTGGCTTGGCATCCAAGAGATTAGGCTTGATATCAGATCGTGGTTTATGGCTTCGAGTTCATAGGCTTAATTCGGCTTAAGAGCTTAGGATTACAAGATTAAGGGTAGCTTAAGGGATTAGGAGCTTTAGTGAGTTCTTAGAAGATAATCCGAGCGGTTTATGAGGAGGATTAGCTTAAGGGCTCCAAGCTTATGAGGATGAGGATTAGCTTAAGGGCTCCAAGATTATGAGGATGAGGATTAGCTTAAGAGATCCAAGCTTGTGAGGATGAGTATTAGCTTAAGAGCCTCGAGCTTATGGCAATAAGAGCTTAGGTTCCCTCTCCCGAAGAGAGATAGATCTCGCTTACTTGCTAGGTCCCGCTGATGATGATCAGAGCCTCCAACAAGAATCACCTCTACTTTTCTTTTGTTGCATGCCGAAAACCCCTCCTATCCTTGGCTAACCCATTAGCGACATCGCTAATGGGCACGGCCACTTGGTGATGTGGCAGCAGCAGCTGAGTCGGGGAGGAGCACCGAATTCAATGAACCGCGGCTGAAAATATTTGCCTAGGCCGGCTGTTCCTTATTCGCTTCATGGGCTCCTTCACGGTTCAGCCACCGCCAACGGTTCTTCCCTCCTCGCTGCCTGCGGCTCTACTGTGTGCCGTTTTTTTTTTGTTTTCTTCACACCCTATATAATTAGGGTGCCCATTATCTTAAGTGGGCGGGCGGCCATTAAGTTGTGGCCCTTGGGCGGCCGGCCTTAATGGGCTTGCTAGGTCACCATATTTGGTACACATGCCAACGCCTACAAGTAGAAGGCATCACAAATCCATCCTTGGAAATGTCAATAAGCTGATCGAATCAACCGTTAGTTGAGTTTAAAGCAATGCTAAGCTTTTCCATTGCCAGCCTTGGGGCACTGTAAGGGATGACATGCTGGCCCCATAGCCCTTGGGTGCATAAATATCGCGCAAGTGTCGTCAAGCACAAAATCTTCTTCACTTGCCATCGATTAGCAATATCATCATGAATTTTGATGTCATAAAAAATCTTCAATAGTGCCACATGCCTGCAAGAAAGAAGTGTGAGTGATTTCTTTTGGAGAGTTGATCTCTCAAGGCTAGGCATATTATAAAAATTTCTTCCACATCGGCCCACATTTGGCATACACATTGGGCACCGCACTGCTTTAAGACAGATGAATTTGACTGATCAGGGCGACCAGGCGGTTCGATCCCGACCCCTGGCGATACTTAAATTGGCCATATCTTGCCACCCGAAATCCCGATCACCGATCTGAAAAGACCAACTCATTCCAAAAATTGAGTAGTTCAGCGTGATGCATTCATTCCAGTTTTGTCCCCTCAACTGGAGTTGCCCAATCCGGTACAGATCCGCTACTGACTCAACTTAAAACTGTCATAACTTCTTACCCGTAGCTTCGATTGACGAGCCGTCAAGACAGGCATGTAGAGCTTTTTGAGTACTTCAACTTGGATTAATAAAATCCCAACTATGACCACTTCAAGCATACTCACTGATTAGCATTACCAACACATCATCTGACCTTTAGAGCCGCATTTGACACACTTTCAGTTTAAAATTGGCTTGTTAGCAAGCCCTTATAATTGTTGATTAACCATGCAGGATTCAAATACTCTTGATCAGAATTCCTTTGCTCATTTTCTTGTCATGGGAGCGGAGCGGCACGACACTACGTCCCAACTAAAAATCCTTTTGGGTAATTCTTCGTCTTTGCCTTCATCTGTTGGCTCTGGATGCTCTCTACCTTCATTTACCTTTTCTTTCCCCTTCTTTGCTCTAGTTTCACACTGCATCTTAGTCTCTCTTTCACCTCGTTCTCTTTTGTTGGCCATAATGTCAACCTCCTGCCTGTCAACACCAATAATGTTAACCCTTTGTATTTCATCATTCCTTGATGGGGCCGCTTGTGCTTGGTTTTCAACCTCTTGCTACCCTCTTTGGCGATTAAACTGTGCCTGCTGACCCCGGCCTTGACCAAATAGATGATACATGCCTCCCCTTTGCCTTGGTGGGTGAGGACAATCTGGAGCATAGTGGCCTTCTTCTCCGCAATTGTAACACCTGCCAGGCAATTGCCTAGATCTGCTTCTTCCTGTCCTTGCTTGACCTTTGAAAATAACACTTAAACGCAACTATTGCATTTTCTGAGACAAATCTTGAACTGTGCGTACCCATTGTTGAGGAATGATCGCTACTCCTCGATTGGGTTGATTCTCCGTTTGGACTTCTTCTCTCGGACTCGAAGTTGGATTAGGAACCATTGCCTCATACCCCAACACACCTTGCTCAATCTTCTTCTTTATTTTTTGTCTCTTAGACCGCACAATAGCCACAGTACCATTGTAATTCTCCACGCCCTCAAAATCCACCTTTTCACGAACTTTGGGATGCAAACAAGCCATAAACTTTTCCAATTTAAAGTACTCACCACCATTGACCAACTACATGGCCATTGCAAAGTCCCTCTAGCACTCTTCGAAGCGGACGAGGAAGACGCTAAATTCCTCGTTCACGTCTTGCTTCAATTTTTTCAATCTTGCATCCAAGTCGACAAGAGATACCTCTTTTCGAATATCTTGTAAAAAGCGGGCCCGCAATGCCGGCCACATAATTCTTGGCTCTCCCTCCAAAGCATAGAACCATGTCTTTGCTTTTTCCCTCATCAACAACGGGATTGTTTGCATTTTGCTATCTTCACTCGGCATATGAAGTGACAACATATACAACTCAAAATCGGCCATCCAGTCTTCCGGATCTCCTTCTCCGGCAAAAACTGGTCCATAACTATAAGTTGCCATCTCTCCTTGATGGAAATAAAGGTCTTTGATCAACACCGACAAGCAATCAGTGGCTCCTCCGTGGGGGCACCAAAAGATGGAGAGGGAGAATACGGAACACACCCATCACACCTAATGTCTACCTCTCTATCGCCTAGGGATTCCACAACACCCCTAACCTCTCAAATAACACCTTCAAATTGTCTAATTTGCACTAACAACTCCACTTTAGCACACACAACAACTATCTCATACCTTGCAAAAACATCTTGTAGCACAAAGGCACCCAACCTGCTCAACTCACCCTTTTCGACTCACAAAACACCCTGATTTTTCCCTCTTGGTAACACCCTTCAAGCTGCAGGCAAACCCTCTGTAAGCATTGGCCAATACACAAAGAGCGAGGGAAAAGGAGGGGAATGGGGAGAAGCATTAGGAGAAAGTTGGACGTACTTTTGGGCCCTGTAAGAAGTGACACGTAGGCTTAGAGAGAGAAAATAAAAATGTTAAATTGTGCATTTATGTGATACTTTTCTGTGCAACAAAAGGCCAAAATGACATTCTTTGGTAGGTGCCGTCTTTATCATTCTTATCCTTCGTTCTCTTATCAGGAATCCAACTAACCGTATGACTAATGATTTGAAATGCCAACTTACAAGTGTTCCCTCTAGAACATAAGCCACACGAACTCTATCAACTCTAAACTTGAGAATATGGCCTTCCCTCCCAAAACTTGAGATATTTCATGAGTTTTGAGTCTTCATCTTTTTCTCTATCAACTCTAGGAATGGAGAACGCTTCTTTTCCTGATGAAAACACTAATTTGAACTTGCAATCCTCATCCCCTTCATCTTTAACACTTACCCAAAGAAAGAACACACATCATCTTCATGTTGATGTATTGCAAGAGAACGCACCGTTGCAAAAACGTAGGAGGGAGTATTTCTTATCTCAACAGGAGAAAGAACTTAGAAGGACAAACAATAAACACCATTTGGATTTGTGGACCGATGAGTCTATTTATCCAAAGGATCCTATGAAAAATGCGCCACCTCCCTTTGCTAATATCACTAACCTCTTATATTTCACAGGTGATGGCAAGGATGGGCTATTGGGATACACCGAACATTTGGAAATGAGAGGATTGAATGCGTAAAGGCAAAGAAACTTCTTGGCGATGGAGAACATGCAGCTGAAGAAACTTAATGAAGCCTACTCTCAAAATATTTCATCAAACAAAGAGACAATCCAAGGCCTTGAGAAGAAGATCACAAGTTTGCGAGAGAAAGACACCGTGCTTGGTAGTCAGAAAAGAAAACGAGATTTTTGCAACATTGAGAACATGAAGGTTGGTAGTGGTGGCCTGAAAAAATGAATACGAGCTTTAAGGCTACTCCAAGTTTGTTTCTTCAATGTGCTTCACTAAGAAATGGATACACTTTCCTGTACATGATCATAACGCATGGTGCTTTTTTGGCAGGTCTTTACTACATCCAAACTCAAACGATGCAGGCTTCAATGCCAAAGTGCATTACAGCCGTCTAGTTCCAAAAGAAGTAGTTGAAGAGATGATAAATCAGAAAAAATTTCATAAGTTGAAAGGGAGGCTCCTTATCTCCTTCATGAACGAGAATCAGCTGGGACCAATGGAAGTGCAAGCAATACTTGATAAGAGTGGCATCTCGCAGATGGGATACAGGGCACTCTTCAAAGCATTAGCTAAAAAGTCTCAAAATAAACTACAGAGAGGATCATTGCCGCCAAAGCCATCACATGTAAAGGCTGCTCGCGGACATGTAAACGATGAGGTGTTTGAGAAACTTGGGTCACCATTCCATATTGAAGCAACGTTCTTAGGCAAGGGCGGCAGAGAGGTACAATTTAACGAGCACAATAACCTCTTCGTTGATCTTGAAGCATTACAAAGGTATGCAGTTCACTTCTTTGACATCAGTTGAGAGGAGTGCGGTGGGGTTCTCAAGTTTGTTTTGAAGTTCGACGAGTGCGAGGTCCTGAAGAACAAGAAGCTAGAGAGAGTCACCATTACCCTCATGAACAGAGCTTTGGATCCATCAATAACGAAAGAGGATCCACGATACTTCAGCATGCAATCCGAAAACAACATTCTAACTCTAGGATCATTTCAGGTATACTTCATTCACTCTGTGATAACAAAAATATTGATTATTTGGTTGTTGACTTTGTGTTTTCATTTTTCACTACAGGTTGATAAGGCAAATTCCTTCTATCATTAGTGAACAAAGAAATGGAGCCGTTCTTTCAGTGGAAGGATTTGGTGACTTCACAGTGGAATGGCACATGGCAGGTGAATTAAAGATTCTCAAGTGTATGTACAACATAACACACAGGGCAGCTGGGACTTCATGCACTCTGTCAAAGAATTGAAAAGGTGGTTCATTTGTACATATGTTCTGCATGGACATTAAAGCCAGAGAGTGAGTCGAAAAGAGTGATCAAAGCATTAGAGGGAGTGCTCTCAGACATTGGTTTGCATGGAGGCAATGTCAAAATCGAAGAGGACCCTAAGATGTCTCAAAGTCGGTACAAGGTACCAAGGAAAGCATCGATAGGCGGAGTGAAGGCAAGAAGGTTTCTTAGGTTTAGCCTCAAAGATTCAGATAGAAAAGAAAGAAGAAACATGTTCAACAAATGGAAACAGTTACATAAAGTGGTTAAAGACAATGCTGGTGGTGGGGCAATCCAGAATCACAAGGCGAATGTGTGGAAATGAGTAGATAAAAGTTTCCACTATGTTGAGAAGCATTCTTGGGACCAAAGTAAGGTCACATCATTTCAAGCAGCCTTGCTGGATTGGAAAAAGGCTTACCTTACAGGGTGGGGTGGGCAACATATCACACATTACATGGTGCGTTGGCATTCTATGTATATAAAACAAAATTTTAAATTATACTCTACTAACCATTTTGTTTTATTTCAGTGCAGCACATACTGTTCAACCATGGTCCATATTTTGCCAAGACATACGACTCACTATCAATATGGTCCACACAAGGCATGGAAAAAACCCACTACATGGCAAGAACAGGTTATTTTAAGTACACTAGACATGGGGGACGAAAAGATAAGGCCAATAGCCTATTAGAGTTACACCGATGGACTTATAGACGACTAATTGATAGAGCAAGGCAGAAGGAACTTCCTAAGAGTTCAAAAATTACACGGTCTTTACAACACATCTGCAAATAGAAGAAATAGATGGCTTGGGGAGCTTCAAATGCGGTGGAGCGCCATGCAAGGTGGCAACCATCACGAGTCAAGAGCGAGAGAAGATGGACCTGAGCCCTTCGTTTTTATCCTCTTTGATGCATCTCCTTCTTCCTCACTTTGTACCTCTGTGATGTGCAAGCTCTGTAGACGAGCTCGTTCCTCTATTGATGGAAGCATCCCCACGGGCATCAGGCGTCTTCTTTCCTTCAGAAATAGCCGCTTGATGTATGGATCTAAGCTTTCCGGGTCTTCAACCCCTGCAGCCAGAGCCTGAGCTGTGTAGGACATGAAATAGGAGGCTCTGAGTGCTTGGCACCCATACTCAATGCCAAATACGCGTAGAGCAAACTATTTCTCAATCAAAATTAATCTTTCTGCGTTTAGTGGGAGGGGGTGCCCACCACACAATCTTGTAATAACTTTCATTGCAAACAGTGGGAACTTTGCATTGTCATCGGAGTATTCCTTGTGGTATATTATGATCTACATAAAAATTGTAATGAATTTATGGGTCGTAAGTGAGATGAGTACAATTGCCAAGTACTTGAATTGTTTCTACAAACCTTTTTGTGGTTGAAATGCCTGATGAGTGAGACAACACCGCATCCTTGCCTTGGACTCCAGTGAAAAGCCCTTGTCGTGAGCCTCCCGCTCTTCTAAGGAAACTATCGTCATACACTAGCACCTGTCAACAAAAAAAATGATCATGATATTTTATCACTTGGCCATCTCCAATACCATCTGAATGCATGACAAAAGTTACCATCTGATTCTCGTCTATTTCCAGCATCGACCTCCCCCACAAGTGAATAGACTGACTATTCATTACCTGATCTTTGGGTGCCATGGGCCTACCCATGTTTTCCAAGCCGATTTGTTTTGTTTTCAATTCAAACTGCTCATCTGTTGGAAAATTGGCCTCTCCGGACTTCGCTTCATTGAATGTATCTTTGATCAGTTGCCACCCGGAAGTGAACTGTGAGTCGCGGACAGCTGTGTTAGCAATAAGATGTTGGTCCACTCCATCATCATCCACAAACCCCATGTCTGCCTCACAAAAATTTGCAATTGCAGCTAGGCAGTAGTCCTCTCGTATATTGAGCTCATGCATGATATCTGTGAGCAAAACATAGTGGGTGTCGCCCACCATAGCAAAGCTGGGAGCACAATTCAGAGACAAAGTCACTTCCTTACTTGGACTTTCTTGCTTGCACCCTATTGCTGCATACGCAAGAGAAGCAAGAGTTAAGACCACATAAAATGTTTCCTTTAGTACCTCTACCCGCTCTTCTTTTGGTTCGAACTGCACCTCCACATCCTCTACCTCCTCCTCCGGCGCCAATGGACAACTACCGAAAGTTGTTGACTGGGAAGTCTTTGACTCACCATCCGTTTGCAAGTATAAGTAACAAACAAACCCGTGGTAGAATTCCACTAAGAGACACTTTTTGAAGTGCTTCATACACCTGTCTTGTACAGGCAGTGCATTGGAGGGACACTTTTCTAGACAGTGATTCAGTCTCCTTGACGCACTCTTGTCAGGGTCAAGGTCGGCTGGGTGCACATATCTCATGCCATCAATTGTCATGGAATTGTCACAAGTGACTGCCTCATACTATTGCAAATGGGTTTGTAGGTACTCAAATGAGCAATCTATAATATTCTGTATAAAAAACTTTGCACTAATCATTCCTGATAGTTCTAGTGCATGGTGATGAGCACGGGCGTTGTATAAGAACATGAATAGTTTTTCTTCACATGTATCCTCGCTCACAACGTCTGTCTCTAGGACTATGATCCCCATGACTGAAAGAAAAAGCAAGCCAAAACTATTTGGTGTCATAACCAAGAGAATATTGAGCCTCGAGTACCCCTTGGGGCCCCTACTTGCTTGATTCTGTCCCGTGCTCTAGTGTCATAAGAGGTGACGTCACATGAGTCAGAACCAAACGAGTAGGGGCCCCAAGAATCTCCGAAGAGCCCTATTCGCTTGGTTATGTCCCGTGCACTAATGTTATAAAAGGTGACATCACTTGAGTCAGAACCAAGCAAACAGGGGCCCAAGAATCTCCGAAGGGCCCTATTTGCTTGGTTCTGTCCCTTGCGCTAATGTCATAAAAGGTGACGTCACTTGAGTCAGAACCAAGAGAATAGGGGCCCAGGAATCTCCGAACGGCCCTATTCGCTTGGTTTTGACCCAAGCATTCGGAACAGGTGGATAAGAACAAGTGGACTTTTAATCTTACCCTAATGCAGTGGCTTCAGTGCGCACACAGTTAACAACACACAGGAAGGGGAGAGAGGTAGGGGAGAGAGGCAAGGAGAAAGAACCTGTCTCTGCAATATCCAATGGTGCCAAGTTGGATGGTGATGTTGCAGGCCGCCGACAGTAAGAACCAAAAGGTGGTGATGGCGATGCGGCAGCAAAGGACGACCTAGTAGGGGTCGCTCAACACAGGATCACGAGAGGTGGACAAGGGGAAGAGCGCAGAAAAGTCAAAGGCAGCAGTGATCTGTTTGTTCTACTTGGAGATGGAGACGGCGACTGCAAGGGCAATCGGTGTCTGACTCTCAATGAAGGATCACGAGAGGTGGACAAGGGGAAGAGCGCAGAAAAGGCAAAGGCAATGGCGATCTGTTTGTTCTACTTGGAGATGGAGATGGAAACTGCAAGGGAGATCGCCATCTGACTCTAAAAGCAGGATCACGAGAGCTGTCCAAGGGGAAGAGCATCGAAAAGGCAAAGGCAATGGCGATCTGTTTGTTCCACTTGGAGGTGGAGATGGAGACTACAAGGGCGATTGGTGTCTGTCTGACCCTAAACGATCACTCGAAAAAAGCACGTGGGCTGTGCTCACAAGGACAACCAGTAATAAATGGTCTCAGATTCCCATGCAGTAGGATTTTCCAACCACAATCTCGCGCATAAGTGAAGTTATCACCCTTGCCGAGGTAAGCATTCTAAGTTTAGAGGCAGTACCCCCGCCAAACATTTCAACTATTATGCCTCTTTTCGCTTCCTCTATTGCCCATCATTTTAATTAACTCTACCCCCATCAAAGCTACGCGGTAAGCAAACCATTCCAACTCTTTTTGCGCATCACCTCTTACTCTCGTGCATCCTTCTCTTACTCCTGTTCTGCAGTGCTTTAGTGACGCAGAACTCTACACACATTGAAGAGGTATGCTACTTACTACCCTTTTGTGCACTTGTATTTTGTGTAGTCAGTACCAAGAGAATAAGGGAAGGTAAACCCTTTTTGTTGCACCTGTTCGCTTGGTACTGACCATCGTCTTTACCATAGAATGTTTGCTTTTACACTTTTCCTTGGTTAGTACCAAGCAAATAAGGGAATTCCACTTTGTTCGATGCCCCTGTTCGCTTGGTACTGACCTCGAAAAATTTAAGTGATGTCTGCTAGTACAGAGGTCAATACTAAGCAAGTAAGGGGAAGGTAAACACTGTTTGTTGCGGGTTTAGGGTTCTTTTTATCAAATACGCGTTTTGAATTTATAAGGGAGAAGCAAAATTACAACTTGGCACCCATGTAGGGGGTTTCGAGTTAGAAAACACTAGGGACAGGCGCAAAGGCCAAGTTTCAGACTTTACAAAGAGTGGCCTAGGTAAAAGCACACTTTGGTGGTACAAAAAGGAGTGTCCTTGACAATACCTTTGACAAATCTTTGAGCTACAATTTCTACAAGTCACATGAAAAACTACCTATCATATTGTTTATCACTGGATAGATATTTGAAAGAATAATCTAAAAATACAAGGTCCGACAAGTTTTGACCTAAAGTACAAAAAAATTACCAGTCTCCACTTTTTCATTGGTACAATTGAAATGGGTCCTTTTTTTGTACCACCAAAGCATGCTTTCACCCGCCTACTAATTTCCCGGGGTTTAGGGCTCGCAATAACCATGTAGTCCTTTTCCTTCACAGCCAGAATATCTCTTCTTGAAGCCTGTTGGCAAAGTTAATGGCTTCCTCATATTTACTGGCTAGCTGAAGCACTTCATCCTTCATCTCCTGTAGCCAATTATAGATAGCCTCTACAGAGCCATTCTCGGTGATCAATCACTGCAGGTCTTCAGGCCTTCTTGCTTCCAAAGAGTCTTTGAGGATTGAGACTCTGTGCCTCACGATCATCATTTGTTCCATCTTCAGGCTAGTATCTTGCACAGAGCATTTAGCAAATAAGATCTTCAAACTAGGAGCTTGCAAATTGGGAGCCAAAGGAAAGAATTACCAGTGGCTTACCTCGAGGATTGACTCCGGTGTTGACAGGAGCCACTCCCAGGCTGTGTCGATCGAGAACATTAAGGGTAACATCGGGGGAGGGCCAAGGGGGGACCTCCTGAGGAGGTCCCGGATGCGGTCTTGCTGGGGCTGCGGGAGTATAACTTGGAAAGGCATCACCACTATCCTAAGCTTCCTGTAGTTGTTCTGCGAAACCCTAAGGGAGGTTCTGAAAAATTGCTGGTTAAATAGACTAGATGGGCATGCCTGAAAAGAAAAGCCTGGGTTCTGGCTGATGAGTGGTCTGTGAGGGGTGGTACTGCCAGGCGGTTTCATGAGAGGTAGATGTGGGAGGGAGAAGCAATGGTACCAACCCCCCTAGATTAGGGGAGGTGATGGGAGGGAACAACAGGACAGTTAGGACCACATGGACTTAAACGTCTCCTTCACATTGGTATTTTGTTGCACGGGATGCAAACCTGTTTGCTTGCTACTACACTTTTTTGAGGTCACTACCAAGCGAATAAGGGAAGGAAAATTCTTTCCGATGCACCTGTTTTCTTGGTACTGACCTCAGCAAATATATGTGATGTCTGCTATTACACTTTTCTGAGGTTAGTACAGAGAAAATAAGGGAAGGGAAACTCTTTTCGATGCACTTGTTTGCTTGGTAGTGACCTCAGAAAATATAAGTGATGTCTGCTATTACTATTTTCCGAGGTCAGTACCGAGCGAACAAGGGAAGGAAAACTCTTTCCAATGCACCTGTTCGCTTGGTATTGACCTCAAAAAATATAAGTGATGTCTGCTATTACTATTTTCTGAGGTCACTACCAAGAGAATAAAGAAGGCAAACTCTTTTCGATGCACCTGTTCACTTGGTACTGACCTCAGAAAATATAAGTGATGTCTGCTATTACTAATTTCTGAGGTCAGTACCGAGCGAATAAGGGAAGGAAAACTCTTTTAGATGCACCTATTCGCTTGTTACTGACCTCAGAAAATATAAGTGATGTCTTCTATTACACTTTTCTAAGGTTAGTACCAAGCGAATAAGGGAAGGCAAACTCTATCCGATGCACCTGTTTTCTTGGTACTGACCTTTTTTGGAATCTTAAGTCCCTTGTGCTAACAAATGAATTGTCTTTTTGTGTTATGCTATTTGTAGATATGCCTCATGTAAAGGCCATGGCTAGGAGGGCAACAGGTGAATCTTTGAATGCTCAAGCAAGAAGACGCCGATATGAGGCACACAAAGGTGTACTACAAGAGCTGCGCAGGATAGAGCGACACGTTCAACCTACTATTCCACGTCTCCCTTTCCAGCGATTAGTGCAAGAGATTTGCGAGCAGTGTGGAGAGTCGGCATGCGATGGGCGAACAGTGCACTACTTTGCCTTCAAGAAAATTCAGAAGACTACCTCGTTGAATTCTTCAGCGATGGATATATCCTGGCTGCCCATGCACACCGTGTTACTATCATGCCGCAGGATTTTGATACTCTTCGGAGGCTGCGTTTCCGCTACGATGGGGCTGCTTCAGCCAGTGCCTATCCTGGATAGTAGAACCATGGATATTCAAACATCCCCTCTCTCCATCCTCGTGCACAACAGACAGAGCCGTCTAGGGCTGAAACAAATAGCAGAAGGACCCGATCACGGGTCGAGAGAAATGACACAGATGGGTAGGTTGAGATAGTCGCAGAGGGGCATGAGCAAGCCAGAGTGAACCCCGAGGCACTAAAGGAAGAAACAAAGACAGTTATCGAGGAGCTAGCTAGACACCAAAATGAGAAAGTCATGGAGGATCCACTGCCAAAAAGGGTTGATGAGGGGCAAGAGCAGGCCAGGGTGGACCCTGAGGCATTTATGGAGGAACCAATATTGAAGGAAAATGACCCTGAGGCATCAATGTTGCTTTGTGGTAATTCTCATGCTCTTTAAAAGTCACGGTTGGTTCATTAAATGGGTCTCTACCGAGACATGGGTCAATATCAAGCGAGACAGTGGCTTATGGAATTGGATAGTGGTACTACTCACTCGGTATTGACCCATGTCTTCACGACAGTCCTCAAGTTTTTCTTTATAAGTCACACTTGATTCATTAAATGGATCACTACCGTTAAGACATGGGTCAATACCAAATGAGTCAGTGGATTATGGAATTCGATAGCTGCCCCACTCGCTCAGTATTGACTCACGGGTTTGTAGCAATGACAGCCCACTGAAATACCTCAAGTCTAATCTCTGCCATTGATTCATGTTAGGCACACTGTCTCGCTTCTGCCCCCTGAGGTTCAAGACAAAGTATACGTAATAGATCCGCTGATATTGCCTTTGCTGCACAACAACTCAATTTCCTTTTTGAGTCTGATGAACTGTTTAGCAGAGTCAACTTTGATCTAGCACGCTTTCTGGTCACTGCATACAATCAATCGTGAGTTTTTTCTTGCCTTGTAAAAACCATGTTGCATTTAGAATTTTTCTCCTCATCTTTGATGGTGTCTTTGTAGTGATCATTGGAGTCTTATGTTATTTGATATGGAAGCTACACAAACTTCGGGCAAAGCAGGGTGTTTCACGATCGTGTAAAAACATAAGGCCCATTTGGGTACATTTGGAAGCTTTTTGTTAGAACATGATATAGGAAATACCATCCGACACGAACGGGTAACCGTGCCCACGCAGATTGATGACTATAGCTGTGGCTGGTGAACCTATTTGAATGCCCTGTTGCTCCTCAGTCAGATTATGGATGTACCGAACGTAAGTAATCGTGTTGTTTCATTGTTTGCTGCAATGTTTGTATGAAGCAACAAATGTTTGTATCACGCTTCTACAGGAACTTCAATTACATAACTACACCCCCAACGATGTGCAACATGTTTCTCTAATGGCCATCCACTATAACATATGTGCCGTATTATCGCCCGCATTACCGCAAAAAAACAAACAAATCTGCAATATGAAATTTCCCATATGCGGAAAAGACTATGGCAAACATTGAGGTAATGGTCTAGCGGTAAAATCCGCGGTAATGTATGCGGCTATATTTCCGCGAGTATTACCGCCACTACAACACAACATGGAGATATCGACGCACGTATATTGACGAAATTAGTGAGCGTCGCTATACGCGTCGATATACGCGTCTCAATGTATGTCGATATACGTGTGGAAAGGCTTTACTTCCCACGCGTATATCGACGCCTATAGCGACGTGTATATCGATGCGTATAGCGACGCAAAAAAAATTGGGGGAAAAAAGTGAAACCCGCGAGCAGCAGGGGCCATTTTCGCCTGCGCTCTGCTCAAATCTTGGCCTCCCCCCCCCCCCCCCCCCCCCCCCCCCCCCCCCCCCCCCCCCCCCCCCCCCCCAACCCCTCTCTCTCTCTCTCTCTACATCGTGTGTGTGTGTGTAGGAAAGAGAGAGAGAGAGAGAGAGAGAGAGAGAGAGAGAGAGAGAGAGAGAGAGAGAGAGAGAGAGAGAGAGAGAGAGGGTGTGTGTGTGTAGGAAGAGAGAGAGAGAGAGAGAGAGAGAGAGAGAGAGAGAGAGAGAGAGAGAGAGAGAGAGAGAGAGAGAGGTGTGTGTGTGTAGGAAAGAGAGAGAGAGAGAGAGAGAGAGAGAGAGAGAGAGAGAGAGAGAGCGGTGTGTGTGTGTGTGTGTTTGTAGGAAAGAGAGAGAGAGAGAGAGAGGTGTGTGTGTGTGTGTGTAGGAAATAGAGAGAGCGGTGTGTGTGTGTAGGAAAGAGAGAGAGAGAGAGGTGTGTGTGTGTGTGTAGGAAAGAGAGAGAGAGAAGTGTGTGTGTGTGTGTAGGAAAGAGAGAGAGAGAGAGAGAGAGAGAGAGAGAGAGAGAGAGAGAGAGAGAGAGAGAGAAATGTGTGTGTGTGTGTAGGTAATCAAAGAGAGAGAGAGATAGAGAATTAATGTATGCTTAGGAAATTAAAATTAAAGAAAAATAATTAAAGAGAGAAATGAAATGAAATGTTATATTAACGTCTTCGAAAGGCCAAAGTGACCTATGAGACATGAGACAAAAAAGTTACAATGTGATGGATCTGATACAAAGTCAGAGTAAGAAGATGACAAAATAAAATATTACGGAATCCTAAACTGCTGGGTATGGACTAAACGGTTAAACCAGCTAGCTGGGATAGGTAGATCATAGGAGATCGAGCAGCTGTCGCTGGCGGATCTCATCAATCTCCTCCATGGTTAGTAGTCTGACCGGGCGTTATGCATATTGAGCCAAAGTGACCTAGCCAGATCCTTTGATGCAGCCTCTCTCAATGTTGTGTAGTCCTCCGCAGTCGTGGACGTCTAGATCTCCCTAGCTCAGTCGCTCGTTCGATCAGTAGAGAGATAGGGAAGTAGAGAGCGAGAGAGAGAGGGAGAGAGAGAGAGAGAGAGAGAGAGAGAGAGAGAGAGAGAGAGAGAGAGAGAGAGAGAGAGAGAGAGAGAGAGAGAGAGAGAGAGGTAAGTAGAGAGAGAGAGATAGGAAATAGAGAGATAGAGAAAGAGAGTTATATATATATATATATATATATATATATATATATATATATATATATATATATATATATATATAGAGAGAGAGAGAGAGAGAGAGAGAGAGAGAGAGAGAGAGGTAGGGAAGTGAAGAGCGAGACAGAGAGAGAGATAGGAAAATAAGGAAATAGAGAGAGAAAGAGAGATAGCGAGAGCGAGATCGAGAGAGAGAGAGAGAGAAAGAGAGATAGTGAGAGTGAGATTGAGAGAGAAAGAGAGATCGAGATCGTTTTTTTGAGAAAGAACCATGCAAGGCTTCTGAATCTTTCTCAAGTTGCTCATCCATCTCCACATTATCTTCTGGCTTGAACATGGAGGCCCCGTCCGGTTTACAATCAGGTAGAAAACTTTGATTGGGCCGAGAACTTCCATGGCTTGTGCTTTCATCAAGTGCAGCATTGGAAAGCTTTCTCCGACAGGCTACCTCGGAATGGAGGCAGGTGGGTTCGTAGACAGAGAAGAAACTATGGAACTAAAAGAGGCAAAGGGGTTTTGTTTGCTACATGCATTGCCATGTACACCTGGGAGTGCACGTATGTGTCTACCCATATAGGATTTGACCAATAAAGACGATATTTTGACCCGGTGGTCCTGATCTCCGTACACCTCTGGACCGAGGTGTACGGAGATTGGGCAAGACTAGAGAATGCGAGGTAGTTTACATTGTGAGGAGCATATATATATATATATATATATATATATATTAAAACAACATTCATAATCATTGTAGATGGCAACGTCATCAACTAACATGGAGGAAAAGATTGCATGCTCGTGCACGCTCTGCAAGTATCAAATCCTACGCAAGCGTAGGATATGTATTGAGCATGTGCACAAGTACGGAGAGTTTGCTAGAGAAACCGTACAGAATCTGCGATACGAATCCTACGAAACGGGCATTGATTTCTGCGACATAGCACCTACATCTGAGAGAGAGAGAGAGAGAGAAAAAAGATTATGCGTGAAGGTCCGACCAATATAGAGCCACGGGTGGAAGGAGAAAAGGGCTTACAGACAGAAGACGACGGCTTGGAGGAGATGCTGGATTCCTTCTTCCAGACAAGCGAGGAGAACGCGAACGAAGCAGCACTAGAAGCCGTGCGCCTATCTCCTGAAGACATGTTGAGGAAGTTGGCACGTCAACCAATCTATGAAGGTGCCAAAATATCTGTGCTTCGTACTTGTCTGGCATTTTTGAATCTTCAGTCAGTGTACGGGTGGTCAGATGCAAGCGTCACTGCTTTTTTTAGGTACGTAATTTACAAAAGAGATTTTCCGATTGCAACGGTGATGTTCTCGGAGAGCTTTTTAATTTAATGTGGCTTAAACAGGTTATTGCGGGAGAAACTTCTCCCGACTGGCAATGAAATGCCCCCCTCTAGGCCAGACGCAAAGCAACTTCTGACCTCAGTTGGCTTGGACTACAACAAGATTCATGCATGTCCAAATGATTGCATTCTTTTTCGCAATGAATTCGAAAATTGTCTATCGTGTCCTAAGTGCGGAGCAATGCGCTACAAACAAGATGCAGTTGGCGAGACAGTGCCAGCTAAAGTGTTGCGGCATTTCCCTATTATTCCTAGGATAAAAAGCATGTTTCGTTGTGGTTCCATTGCAAAGTTGATGCGGTGGCATTCTATGAATAGATCCATTGACGCAACATTTAGGGTGCCCGTTGATTCGAAGGCTTGGAGGCACATTGAAGATACCTGGCCACATTTTAAGAGTGAACCACGCAATTTGCGTTTGGGCATGGAAATGGATGGAGTCAATCCATTTGGCTTGAGAAGCTCGTCATGGAGCACTTGGCCTATGTACCTTATCAATTACAACCTCCCGCCGTGGCTCGCTATCAAGAAGGGTCATTTGATTTTAAGCTTGATTGTACCTGGTAAGTTCAAGGCAAAAAACATGGATGTTTATCTAGCTCCACTAGTTGACGAGCTCCAGGAGTTATGGCATGGGATCGACATAGCAGATGCGGTTGAACCAGTAGGACAACAGCATGCAAGGATCCATGGACTTCTTATGTGGACTATGCATGATTGGCCAGGATACGGAGAAACTTCTGGTAATGGTTATTGATTTACAAAATTCTTGCTATTCGCAAGCCCTTTGCCTTGGCCTGATTCATGCTTTGATATATGCAGGACTAACAACTTCGGGATACAATGCATGTCCAATTTGCGGGCAGTCTTTGGATGTGCGCTATTCTACCTCTCTTCGAAAGACAATTTATCAAGGCCACCACCGTTATCTTCCAGATGGCCATCACTTGCGCGAAGGCTAGCTTGGTCGCGTCGAATGTCGTCCTATGCATGTACAAGAGTGGCGTCGCCGATGGGAGCAACATGAGGGGAAACCTGTTCCAGCAATGAAACGTTTGTCCATTCTCCGTACGTTGCCGTACTGGGGTGATCTACTAATTAACCATTTTCTGGATCCAATGCATATATTCAAGAATGTGGGAGAGCTCCTCTAGAAGACAATCATGGGAATGAAAGACAATCGAGCTTCACGAGATGATTTGCAGTCGGTTGGAAAGATGCCAGAGCTGTGGCCTTTCACCAATGCAGCTGGTCAAACAAAACTTCCAAGAGCTCCATGGGTATTGCTAAAAAACAAAGAGCGACAAGTGAAAAGGGTGATTTCAGAGTTCAGGACGCCAACAGGATATATGTGATGTCTCAAGATAGCATTCACCCGTGACGATCAACTGTCAGGGTTGAAATCGCACGGCTGGCATAAGTTCTTGCAATTCATTATTCCAATTGCAATCAAGGGGTGTTTAACGGAGAAAGTGTGGACCTGCATATACAAGATTTCAGAGCTAGTACAGTGGATCTCTTCCAAGGAGATACGGGAGGAATCTATTGCAGTCGCAAGGGCTAACTCTATTGAGGCAGTTTGCATGATTGAGAAGCATCTACCCACGAGCTGCCTAACTATCCAAATGCACTTTCGTCCATGTAGTAGATGAGGTTGCAGTGGCAGGTATAGTCCACAGCCATTGGATGTTCTTTCTAGAGTGGTTCATGAAAACACTTAAGGGTTTTGTTTGCCAAAAAGCGTGTCCAGAGGGGAGCATGGCAGAAGGATGGCTGGTGCAAGAGTCTCTTGTATTGACAACCGAATTTCTATCCGTTTTTGACCCAGAAATGCCTCGACTGTGGAGCGATGAGGAGGATGCAAGACTGGTGGGAGAGGAGCCGCAAGGGCAAGGGGTGCCGAAGAAAATGAACCTGGCCATGCGAGAAAAGATCATGAAGTTCTGTATACTAAATTCAGCGCTGATGCAAAAATGGATTGAAAGGTACGAAGAAGAGAAAGAGAGACGCAATCTAGAGCGACAAGATTTCAGGCGAAGTCGAACGACTAGAGGCTTACCCTTGCCAGACTATCTCGCTCCTCTACCTGAATTCCCTATAATGGCATGGTTGGACAAGACAGTGAGAGCAGCTTGACAGATCGAAGAACCCATATCTCTAGAAGAGGAAGAGCTGGCTATTGGATGTGACTGGAAGTATCATACATACATGGCACTGTGGTCTCATGGAAAGCATTTCAGAACACAACAAATTGACAGCAGAAGAAACACGTTTGACAGTGGGGTAATGGTTAGTTTCATGAAAAAGAGCAGGGCCAGTGCTAGAGACACAAATGAGAGCACTAGCAACCTGGATTACTATGGTCTGGTGTCAGATATCCTGAAAGTAAGCTTCAGGCGGTTTGAGATGTTTTTGTTGGATGTGAAGTGGTTCAAGGTGATTACTTCTGGTCGCAATGCAACGGTACGCAGAGATGGAAACAAGCTTGTGCAAATAGATTCTACAAAGACTTGGACAGATGCGAGCGACACTTTGCTCTCGCCGAACATTGCAAGCAAGTGGTCTTTGTACCGGACCCTCGAGAGCGACAATGGTGGTTTGTGGTTCAGGTTGCTCCAAGAAATAAACAAGTATTTGAAGGGCAAGATCTCATAGAGGAAAGTCAGTCAGACGACGTCCATACTACTGTGACATTAGATGAGATGGACAAAGGTATGGCAGAGGAAGCTGACAGATATACGAGGGATGACACAAACGAGCCAAAATTGACACTTGTAGATGAAGATGCAATGGATGAAGACAATCTACTAGAACGAGTTGGGGCAGAGTTATGTTTGCAATTAGAGATAGACGATGATACGATGCAAGATCTTATCGATGATTCCTCACTCGTCAAGGCCTAGGCCTGTAAGTGTTTGTGTGAAGACTTTGATTTAAAATTAATCTTAAAGTTAATTTAAACAACTGTGTTCTGACGCTTTATTTTACTTTCTTTGTGCAGGACTTTAGTATGGCAGACGAGATTCCAGATCCCGCTTCCATGAGTGCAGATGCATTCATGGGATTTGTTTCACGGATGACGCCTGCTCAGATGGCAGAGGCTTCTCAGTACTGGGTAGCCAGAGGCACGGGTACTACGCCTCCGGGCTTCACACCCGAGGGACCGACGCCTAGGGGGGGGACGCCTACGGGGTTCAGGACCCCTATGGTTACGACGCCTTCTTCTCCCATCACGGCCGCTTCGACACCTAGGGGTGGGGCATAGGCGGGTACGTCCTCATCTCCGCAGCACAGGCGCACTAGCCGATCTCGACGATCGTCAGGTGGAGGTGGTGGTTGCTGTGGAGGAGGGTCCACAGATGCTTCGACCCCTCCTCGC
The DNA here is from genome assembly GCF_014529385.1 of Adiantum capillus-veneris. Taxonomy (NCBI): domain Eukaryota; kingdom Viridiplantae; phylum Streptophyta; class Polypodiopsida; order Polypodiales; family Pteridaceae; genus Adiantum; species Adiantum capillus-veneris. Next base: position 21,758,889 of record NC_140940.1, on the reverse strand, counting down.
TCACGACCCCCGTCTTACCTAGGCACACCTCTCGACACACCTCTTTGCACACCTCGAACACCTTGGGGGGCACACGATCCTAGTGCCTCCAAGCTCTATACTGTACGGGGAGATCGTTCTGTTGACATGGATAGAGTTGGGACTGAGATGCGACAACAGATTCGCCAGCTCGTGGAGCTGCAGTTTTCGACCAGCATTCTGACGTCTTGGGATCAGCAAGACAAGGAAAAAGTCACTTACATAGTGGAGACCATCTTGAGAGAGTACCAGGCTGCTCCAGGTTCTTCCGTTGTTTCGGCGTGGTGGATCAAGGGTGTTTCACGGGACACCATCAAACATCGACGAGATGCAGCTTGGAAGGCTTTCAGGACCGGCTCCCCGAAGCCTTCGGGCATCCCACACGAGACGTGGCTACAGATCAGGGAGGATGAGTGGACAGCGGCCACGCGATTCAGACAGCAGCGTGAGGCTACGCAGGTACGACAGATGACTAGGGGGACATCTCATCTTGGCAGCGGAGGCTTCGACACCTTTCGCTATAAGTTTGTGAGTTTCTAATCCAATCTTAACTATGGCATTTTTTAAAACGCTATGAATCATGTATTCTTATTACTTTGATTTTTGTATAAACGCAGAATCTTGCGATGCATCGAGCTCCATCACGCGAGGAGGAGTCAAATGGATATCGCCGAGGTATCCATGAAGTACTGAATGATCTTGAAGCTTCAGGAGAGCCTGTAGACTGGGAGGCCGTACAGTCTCGCTGATCGCTTGAGGTGAGACGTTAATATGTGTGAGTTTATTTAATTAAGTCAGTATATTTGAAGTAATATCAATACTAATTTTGTGAGTTGTCCTATGTGCAGGTTGCGACGCCTAGTCATTAGTGGACCAGATTTCATCTATATGCTTTGTGAGACACAGACATGCTTCTGTGTCTCTTCTTTGTACTTACAGTTAGTGTTCAGACAATTATTGTTTCCCTTATGGTTATGATTATTGTCATTGTCATTGTATAGACAGTTATTGTTTCTCTTTCTGGTTATGCTTATGGTTATTGCTAATTTTGTTTATGGTTATGGTTATCTGCATTATGGTTTTGATCAAAGTGGTTATAGCCGGTTATGGTTTTAAGTTATGGTTATGCTTTTAAGTTATGGTCATGGTTCGTTATGGTTATGCTTTTAAGTTATGGCTATGCTTTTCAGTTGGTACGGTTGTCTTTCATTGTCCTTAAATCTCATGTGAGATCCCGTTGTAGTGCGCGTGTGTTACTTCAAGAATATCCGCAACTGTAACCGCGCAGGTGTTATCGCGAGCATTACCGCAAATGGGTTTATTATCAAAAAACAGATGATTGTTTGGATGATCCTTTGCAAGACCATCCAAAAGGTCATTTATTTTCTTATTTATTTAAAATATTTTACAAAATTGTTATTAATTACAACAAAATATCACAATTGGACAATACATTGGACCAAAAAAAAAGATTGATAATTTCATTTGCATAAGTGGAATTACAATTGGAGGAGGTATTGAGCCAAAAAATGATAGGTATTGCATTTACATAAAAGGGCAAAAAAAGCCCGCGTATACAAAATAGAGGATGCTCATGGGGGAGAGGGCGGAATTTCGCGTGGAACTCCTTGACTCTGCAAAACCAGAAAAAGAAACAATTAACACTTTGTTATTTAATATTTGATATAAAATCAACAATTTGATAATTTAAATAAGATTAAACTTACATGTTGCAGACTTCTGCACGCATTTTCGAACTCCTCTTGAGAGACCATTTGATTTTCAAACAACCAACACCAAGTTTGATACTCGGTATGGTTCTCTCTATATCTCTGCACATCTCTGGTCGGGCGACTCATGGTAATATTATACTGACAAAAAAATAACAACCACTTAATTAAATGAAAAACATTAGATTTTTTACAATAAAACTAATACTTTTACTTACATATTTGTCTTTCCAAGCCGTTTTTCCTCCCGAACCATAATGCGTAGGAGTCTGATCGGATCTGGCCTCAACTTGGTGCGTATACACCCTCGCACCCATTGCCCTTTTGTCCTCTTTCTCTTCCATAGCTGTCTCCCTCTCCACATCATGGACATTTCCTAGCCGATAGCTGTGCTCAGGAGACTCCATTGTCTTCTTTGCAGCTCTCCTCACACTAGATTTTTTGTTCTTGAGAAATGTTTTGACATGCTCTTGCAACCATTTCCTTGAGAATTGTTGCCTCTCAGGGTTGGGGAAATGCATGTGCATGGTTGTCTCTATATATGTGAGGTTATAGGGATCTTGCTGATCAAATTTGAGAAACAATTGATATATGTGGAGTGGATTAATTGGTTGACGTGTGTGCGCAATCTCCTACCCTACGCTGTCCTGAGATCCACCATACCTCCTCTAAGAACCTGGTAGTATAACCCGCGAGCATCTGGTGCACGCATATCATGGTCCTCATCTTCTGTTGGAGCAGGGAGCGGTGACTGTGGAGGAGAATCTGTTGTTCCCCCCCCCGTCCAAAACAACAACTAGATACGCTCCCTCGTCGAGATCGACCAGCGCTAGCGCGCGAGCTGCCCTGGCACTGACTACTAGAAGAGCGCCGACGTGAATCTGGGGTAGAAGGTGGGATAGGTGGACGCCCGTGGCGTTGGACCCTGTGGCATCGCACCCAACGGCGTCGCACCCTGGGATGTCGGACCCTCTAAAGGAAAAGATGAACTTGGAGCTGTAGGTGGAAAACTCTGTAGGTATGGAGTGCCACCAGTCGGAGTAGAGACCTCAGATAATCCAAAGCTGCTAGCTGCACCGGTGAATAGCACTGCGTAAGGGTCTTCTACAAACCTAACCACTCAGCCCGAAGACGCAATTCCCTCTCCACATTTGGATCGGTCATAGGTACGACAGCGGACCCACCAAGAGCGTCCCGAAACCAGCCAAACCCTGTTGATGACTGCTGAGGCGATGGCTGTGAATGATAGGTACAGAGAGCGTTGATATATGACATCCCGTCCACCATGAAATCCTCAATGTTGTGAAAGCATGGTGTGGAAGAAGAAGACATGGTCTGCATTTATTACGACAAATATTAAACTAGGTAATAAAAATTGGAATATATGATTAAAAATTTACACATTGATTTGTTTCAAACATTGGATTTTTTAACATTGGATTCTCTATAGTATCCAATGTTGAAAGAATCCAATGTGGAAAGAATCCAAGGTGTGTCTACAACCTATAAAAGAACCTTGCAAAGCCTTGAGTGCTAATAAGATATTAGTGTGCGTATTGGCCAATAAAAGATTATTGTGTTTATGATTAGTGTGACACAATTTCAGGATCACTTGGACGGCCATTGGGGCCTAATACGTCACCTACGACTTAATCATGGAGGTATGTTTATGTTTTTGTGTTGATTATTGTTTAATTTAACATAATTAGTGTGTGTAATTGACATGTACGCACACTAATTAGTGTGTAATTGACATGAACACACACTAAGTAGTGTGTGCATTGGCCATTCACACACTAATTAGTGTGTGCATTAGCTTGTGTGATTGACTTGTGCACACACTAATTAGTGTGTGTTAACATACACTAATTAGTGTGTGCATTGGCTTTTGTAATTGGCTTGTGCACACACTAATTAGTGTGTATTGACATACGCTAATTAGTGTGTGCATTGGCTTGTGCACACACTAATTAGTGTGTGTTAACATTGTTAACCCTCACGGCACACGGACACCCGATGATCTATAAACGTTGTATTGTTTAGAGTCAGGTATCGGGCTTGTCGGACCAATAGGAACAGGGTAAGGGTGATCGCCGATGACAGGCGCACTCTAACTGGAATATTCAAGGAGTTAGTTGGCTAAGTATGGGCGCCCAAGTGTGAATGGGGTGAGCTCATATAAAAGCCACTAAACCTATTTTTTACTCATTCTCTCATTGTGCAATAGAAGCCGCTCTTGCTCCATCTCCACCTTCTCCTTCACCATCTCCTTGTGTGTGTGTGTGTGTACGTGAGAGAGAGAGAGAGAGAGAGAGAGAGAGAGAGAGAGAGAGAGAGAGAGAGAGAGAGAGAGAGTGAGAGTGTGTGTGTGTGATCGAGTGTTGCGGCGGCACAACGGCGGCGAGGTGGTTGAGCGCGGCGTAGCGGAGTCTCCCTCTTCTTCGCGGCGCGAGAATCCTTCATTCGCAACTACGCAGGAAGGTGAGTGACACACCATTCTTCCTTGTGAGCTTGTCTGTTGTATGACTGTGTGCTAGGAGCCTTTGTGGCTCGCACACGGCGCGTAGCAAGTCCCTAGTCGTGACATTTTTGGCGCCGCTCCCAGGGAGCTGCTGCGCGTGAAGCTCCAATGGCGACCTGTAAATTGTATTGAAGCTATTTTTTATGTAGGAAAGGCGCGGCTTAAGTTTGATTATTGTTGTTATGCAAAAACAGTAGAGAAAGACACGATGTTGTTGACTGCATTCAAGTTTTCTGTGTTCTGTTAAGCGCTGTTTTGCTAGTTCTATTAAGCTCAGATTTCAGCTTACACAGTTAGCATTTCTTGCGTTTCTGCGTTTTCTGCATTTTTTGGTTTGCAATGCACAGTTCTGTCAAGTTTCAATTTTCTGCATTTTCTGTGTTTTCTGGTTTGTGCATAGTTAGGCGCATAGTTAGTTAATTAAGTAGGTTAGTAATTAGGTGAACCACTGATTAGCAGGTCAGTAGATAGGTGAGATAGTAAATAGTTAGGTGAGGTCAACGCGCACCAAAACGCGTACCAAATAATATCCAAAAAAGAAAATAATAATAATAATAATATATTTAAAAAAAATCAAAAAATAAAAACGTGAGTGAGGGGGAGAAAATCGAAAAATAAAAATGTGAGTGAGGGGGAGGTTATAAAAACGGACGGGTTGGTTTGTATAAAAGTGAGATCGGGATCGGGATCATTTGACCCAATCCCAATCCCAATCCCAATCCCAGGCCCATGCTCTGTCTTTGTCTTATGATATAGGGTAGTCTCACTCCTATATATATAGGCTAGACTCACAAGGAGGGAGTGAGGAATTTGGGATAAGTTCTACACTCTCCTCTCCTTCAATGCACACTAGGACTTGCTATTTGGAGCCTAGTTCCCCAGCTAGGAAAAGACTGTTTTGGGCTTTTCTGGAGCAAAGTAGAACCAAACGGTGGGCTGTAAAGCACAACCCATCCCTCCTAGCGATACGCTCGTTTCGAGCTATCACACGGCCCATTCCACGACACGCTCTAAAAAATCTAGCAAAAAAACAAACAAAAAACACGCAGAAAACTAGTCACAAGGCCTCCTAGAGCAGCTTTTTGACACCTTAGGGTATCAAAAGCACATGCACTTACGCTCTGGGCGGGTGCTAGAACACGAGCATATTGAGGGTGCCTCTATTCATACGGACACCCATTACCCATCCACGATAGGCTCTAGACCCTCAGCGGGGACACAAGGTAGCACCACCCAAGACCCTAAAATAGCCGCTAGTGATTCCTTCTTCGACTCAGAAATCATGGAAGCATACCCTACCCAAAACACTGAGAGAGAAGGCCATGCACCTCCCGAAGCTCCACAGCCTAGTACTAGTATGTTTGGCCCTTTCATGGAAACATTAGGTAGAGCTACTCGCTCAGAACCTGATGCAAATGAAGCACACGAAGGGGGTGGGGAAGTGGACTCTCCTTTCACATCGCACGTGGACCCCACACCCCCAAAGAGTGTCCATGTGGATATCCTACCAACTTCTTACCAAGAAGGCCCTATTGAGCTGCCTCCTTCAGAAGCTCCCTCTAGAGTACCATTGGTGACAAGTAAAACCACGGGGAGCAACATTGCTTCTACCTCACAAGAAACCGTTAACAAGTCGACTCTAGAAGGATTGTTCATTAATGATCATTGGACATACGACCTCCACACTGAGGTGTTGACGGATCTACACTCTGGCCACGCCTACCATGTAGGATGGATAGAGATTGTACAATCCACCTCTAGTGCCACGAGCATTGAAGATCAGCAGAAAATGATTTGTAATGTTATCCATGGCATTATTCAATCAGAAAGGAAAAACCAAGGGGTAAATATACTCTCAACTGGCCCCATGAGATTTCTGGATACGAGCAAGGCTCAACAGCCTACTCTATCACAAATGGAGACTCCTCTAATGAGTCCCATGGACCCATCTTACGTCATTTCACCTGGGGTCTCTATGCAATCTGAGCCTCCAAGCGACAACTTTAGCTTCCCTAACTTGGCTCAACCCTCTATTAAGGAAAACACAGTGCTCACTCCAGGGATAGACCTAACAGAGAATGTACCGATGACATCTACGGTTAGCGCAGTGCCACTACTGAGTGTCGTAGTACCTAATATGGGGCCTCGTCCGTATGTGCCTCTAGCCCCTTATGCACACATGGCCCCCACACCTCCAATTGTACAACTTGTTCATGCTCCTGGAGTGTCGCTCCCTAGCCCTTATCTGAGTGGACCTATGCCCGGTTATGTTCCATATCCTGCATCATCCACACATATGCCAAGACCGGTACCCGTCACTCTCCCACATATGATTCCAAGAGTACCTCCACCGGCCCTGCCTCCTCACATAGGTGACTTGGCAGCGTTTGCTCAAACCATAGGTTGATCTATTGCACAGAATATGCGTCATGCATCTGATAGAGAGCCTAGAAGTAAGGCAGTACAAATTGCCAAACTCACGCAAAAATTCAATGGGGGCAAGTATGTGATTCCTTAGGGGAACGCAACGAACTACATAAGTGCAATGCCTTTAGCTTGACATTAAGTGGGAAGGCTGGAGATTGGTATAGAACCCTAAGGGTGGACGAGAAAACAATCTACCCTACCCTTCGAAGGTTGTTTCTAAAGGAGTACATACGAGAAGGTGTGATTTGGGGTGTAGCATCTCAGCTACAGAAGGCCGAACGTAAGGAAGGAGAGTCAGTAAGGGACTTCATTAGTCGTCTAAAGCACTTAAACTCTCGCTGCCCTGTAAATGAGCACTTCAACAATAACCAACTGCTTGATCGATTCATTCGAGGGTTGAGGAATGAAGGAATCTATAATGGACTAGTGATTAGAGGTATCACAACCTGGGAAGATGTCACTGCCAATGCAATCCAATTAGAGGACAACTTGATGATAGCAGGCATGAGGGTGTCTACTGACACGAGATCCACTAGCTCACAAACCATTGAGTATGAACCCATGACTGCAAAGCCCATTGCCAATGATCCAAATGTATTTGAGACATTCTTTACAGACCTCACCAAGGCAATCCAAGAGTCTCTGAAGGATAATCGACCCCCTCAAAATAGTCACATGTATCCAAGAAGGGAGCAACAATGGTGTTCCATTTTCTTAGGTCCACATAGCACTAGTGAGTGCCCTACGTTTAGAGTAAAATTTAATGGAACTTGCAACGCATGTGGTAGGTATGGTCACCAAGCTAAGGATTGTTTAATGATCAAACGTATGATGGCAAATAGACCACCTGTAGCCTGGACGGATGCGCCTCGAGCTCCTGTATTGATGCCTGCTCCACCTATTGAGAAACTACCGCAACACATGGTCCCTAGATCTCAAAATGTTGTACAAGCTACACCGCTACCACCTCCTGTGCTAGGACAGCAGCCCCCGCATCCAAGAGTCGCCCCTATGAACCAAGTGGGTTGCGATCCATCTAATGCTTATGCAGATGGCTGTGAGGAGGAAATAGACACTAGTATTGCCTACGGACTTGATACATTGGAAGAGTGTCCTATATACTACATGGAAGATTGTTGGGGGCAAGTCAAGCCGGTTTATCAAGCTGCTGCTCTCGCATCCAGAGGTCAAAATATCAACACCCAGGCTAGGATGCCACCTCTTCAATGCTACGAGTGTGGTGGACCACATCGGGCAGCGGAGTGCCCTATTAGGCTGCAAAAGAATGTTGCACAGATGCAAATGAATCAAGGGAGCACGTCTGCAATGCCAATACTCACATGTAATCGTTGTGGCATAGATCACTTGATTGCCCAATGCCCCTATAACCCAAATGCGCCTAAAATCACACCCCTAAATTTGGTCGAAATTGCTAGTGTGACATCGCCAATACCACCCGTCGCACCCGCTTATGCGATTACACGATCCATGCTTCAAGGGCCAGGCCATATCCTTGAAGAGAGAGATACCGCGTCAGTTATCCAAGCAAAGAAAAAGAAGACACGAAGGAAGAGGTCGCAGAATACGGGAAATTCAAAGCCAAGTTCCAAAACAAACATAGGAACAGGAGATGACCCCGTGTATATGAATGACCTCGAGGATGATTCAGATTCAATCGAGACAATGGAGACTAGAACCAATACCACAAAGGGAAAGACCGACAAAGAAAACCGTAACATGGAACCAAATGAAAACCGAATAAGAGAAAACTATAAAGAGCCTTTGAAAACACCACAAGTGTTTCCAAATCCAATCCAAGACCCCCAAGATAAACCGTAGGGGCAAAAAGGGAAGAATCGTAAAAAGAAGATTGGGACGTACCCAAACCCAGTAGACGATATTGAGCAGGTGAAACATCTAAGAGGTTTAGTGGAGGAGACTCAAAGGAAACTAGAACCAGAACCCATGCATGTCAAAATTCATGACACAGTGTTTCCCACGCAAGTTCATCCACCCCACATGAACCATAGACCGTTAGCCATACCTAGTATCATCCAAGAAGGGAGTGAGGACGGGACATCAGAAAGTGAGCATACACCTTTCTTGTTGGAAAGGATGTTTAACAAAGGAATACCTGATCCCATTGAGGAATATGAGATTCCATCCTCACCAGTTCCTAGTCAAGGACCTACACCCTGCAAAATGCCAATGAATGTTGCCAAACTAGTGGACTTCATGTCTTCTGAGGTCCGAACCACGATCATAGCAAAGCTGTATGGAGATCCTGAGTTATTCTTTGCACTTCGAGCATTCCTTAACGGAGAGCTACAAACGGGATTAACGCAGTTTGCGCAAACAAATAGGCCTGACTTGATTATGATTGATGAGGAAAATCATGTGCAATCACTTGACTTAGATGGACACGAGTCTGTGATCGAGGTACCCATTAACGAATTAGGGAAGTATTTTGAAGGCGACGAGTCTAATGCGACCCTACCCATCACTACCAAGGGATTAACTATAAAAGGAATTCTTGATGGTGGTGCGGGAGTTAGCATCGTTACAAAAGATTGTTGGGAATCCATGGGAAAACCCCGCCTCAGTGTTACTAACATTGTGGTAAAGATGGCAAATGGTACCATAGCCAAACCTATGGGGATGCTCAAGGATCGTAAGATCAAAGTTCTAGGACACAAGGTACGACATACGTTCATTGTAATGGATTTCTCTAAACACCTTATGTCATATGAAATGATTTTAGGACGACCATTCATGAGGGAAGCACAAACGGTTCATGATTGGTCTAAAAATCATGTCTATTTGCAATTCCAAGACTCTGTCCTTAGAGTGGATTTGGTGACTGGTAAGGTACACCCCTTAGGGAGTAAAACCATTATTGATCATCGCTCTGACACCACAGTTCACTCGGCCCCACTACAATATTGTTACACTTGTAAGAAGGATACAGACATTGGCCAAGATTCTCCTTACATGGATGTGTTACCGGGTACGACGGAATCAGACAACGTGGACTGGGTACACCTAGCTACAACCATAGATACCTGAGGAAATAGAGGAACCACTTGGGTCACACCAGAGGGGGAAGAGGTACCACAAATTGCACCTCTGAACATGATAAGTGCCATACATGCATCTTCTAAGGGCAAGGCAATTGTAGACCAATCTGACAGTGACACCGATAGCTCAATAGAAGACTTTGACCAACACGACTCAGACACGGACTCCCAGAGTGAAACGGATTCTGAATCTCATGAATTAGAGAGTGGAGCAAGTTCAGAGTCAAAACATTCGGAAGGACCGATCACATCAACTGATGATAGCTCCTCCGAGAGTGAAGAGGACACCAACGAGGACTCCTTTAGTGAGCCAGATCTAAATGCAAATCAAAAGCAGGTCTCAAATAAGAAAAAGAAAAACTTTAAGAGGCGTCGGTATGGAGCCAATGTACGTGCTAGGATAAAAAAGAAGAGATCCTCAGCAGAATGGCTTAGTTATATAGGAGCATGTGATGCTCATCGAAAATTGGTAGACGATTGGGGTGAATATCTCCAAAATGTTATGTGGTGTAGACCACGACCCCATTCATAGCCCAATTAGAGATCATAGACAAGCCAAAGTTGAGCCGCCCTGCAAGGAGGCGTCAAAACCAAGAGTTAGCTCGACAACACAAGAAAGCAGAAATAGAAGCACAGACCAAAGCACAACCAGAATCCACAGACTTGCATCCTGCACCAGAACATTTCAAATCTTACACCACAGGGGAAGCAAAGGTTGTGTACACAAAAGCCCAAAGAATACCTATTGATGGGAATAATGGAATCTATGATGGTCCGGCAATAGTTAAAGAAATAGAATTAGCCGACCCAGGTGAAGAATCAAAACCTGTTTTTATTGCCCAAGACCTCACAGAAGTTGAAGAGGCAGTCCTCAAAGAGCTTCTCAAGGAATTCAAGGACATATTCGCTTGGACATACCATGATATGAAAGGTGTCCCACCCTCTGTGGTCCAACATACAATCCCTATGATTAGCACTGCGAAGCCCGTACAACAAAGACCCTATCCGATGAATCCTAAGTACGCAAAGATCATTCAAGAAGAACTAGAAAAGCTTATCAAATGTGGGTTCATATATCCTATTGAACACTCTGAATGGGTGTCTCTAATAGTTATCGTGCCAAAAAAGAATGGGAAACTCAGGGTGTGCGTGGACCTCAAAAAAGTTAATGCAGCTACTAAAAGAGACCATTACCCCCTACCATATTCCGAGCATGTACTCGAAAGAGTTGCAGGCAAGGAAGGTTATAGCTTTCTAGATGGGTACTGAGGCTACAACCAAATCACGATAGCGCTAGAGGACCAAGCTAAAACTGCCTTCATCACAGAATTTGGCGTGTTTGCATTTCGTGTGATGGCTTTTGGCTTAACAAATGCCCCTGCTACATTCCAACGATTAATAAACACTGCTTTTAAAGAATATTTGAGACAGTTTTGTGAAGCTTTCTTAGACGACCTTTGTGTTTACTCTTCTTGGAAAGAACATCTATCATGTTTGCGGAAGGTGTTTGAAAAGTGTAGGCTATATCGTATCTCATTGAACCCGTTCAAATGCCAATTTTGGGTCAAGCATGAAGTTATTTTAGGGCATATAGTATCTAAGAATGGTATCTCAACCGATGAGAGAAAAATTAAAGTGATTCTAGAGTTACCACCACCAACCAATTACAAGGGAGTTCAAAGGTTCATGGGACACGTGGGTTATTATCGACGGTTTATTTTATTTTTCGTTGAGATAGCACGTCCTTTGTAAAAGCTTCTCATTGAATTTAAATGGACTGAAGAGTGTGACCAGAACTATGAACAATTGAAGAAACCACTAGCAAGTGCTCCGATTTTAAGGACACCTAACTGGCATGTCATTTTCCATGTGCATATTGATGCATCAAACTTTGCTATTGGGTGTGTTCTCACTCAACCAGGAGAACATAAATTGGACTATCCCATTAGCTTTGCAAGCCGTCAATTGAACGATGCTGAAAGGAACTACACCACTACAAAGCGAGAAGGTTTAGCAATGGTTTATGCAGTAAAGAAATTTTGCTACTACCTTCTGGCAAACAAGTTTGTATTTTATGTGGATCATCAAGCGTTGTTGTATCTGGTAAACAAGCCATGCTCCACAGGAAGAATCACACGATGGTTGTTAATTCTTCTGGAGTTTGATTTCACGATTGTAGTGAGACCCGGTAAAAGGCACGTCATGGCTGATCATTTGTCTCGCATACCCAATGGTGAAGCCCCTACAGGAGTTGATGATGAATTACCCGATACTTCCATATTCATAGTTGAGACGATGCCTGAATGGAGTGAGAACATTGTTAACTTTTTAGTTAATGGTTTTCCACCCAAGGAACTTCGTAAGGATATCGCTCGAAGGCTAGTAAAAGAATGTGAACCCTATTGTTTGATTGCCAGAACTCTGTATAGACTAGGCAAGGACGATATTCTTAGGCGTTGTGCCCGCGAGGATGAATATTTGTATATCTTGCAAGAAGCACATATGGGCATAGCAGGAGGACATTTTTCAGGAGACCTGACTGCTAGAAAGGTGCTGCAATCAGGCTATTGGTGGCCAACTTTATTTAAGGATGCATCACTTTTTACAAAAGGGTGTGATGAGTGCCAACGTTACAAGACCACACAGCACAAAGACAGAATGCCCTTACATCCTATTAAAGTAACCCAACCATTTGAAAAATGGGGCTTAGACTTTGTAGGTCCAATTAGTCCCGCAGCTCGCAACACTCAATCTCGATATATTCTAGTTGCTACGGACTATGTAACAAAGTGGGCTGAAGCTAAGGCTTCACAAAAAGCTGACGCGAGGACAATAGCTAAGTTTCTTTTTGAGAACATGATCACAAGATTTGGTTGCCCTTTTGAAATTGTTAGTGATAATGGTACCCATTTTATAAATGAGGTAATAAGAGAGCTTACCACGACCTTTATGATATCCCACCATAAGTCTACACCTTATTACCCGCAAGCTAATGGACAAGCCGAGAGCACCAACAAGACTCTAATCTCTATTTTAACCAAGACGGTAGAAGCTCATCGCACTGATTGGGATTTGAAGTTGACATCTGCTCTATGGGCGTATCGTACTGCTTATAAAGTGGCTATTAATTGTACGCCATTCAAAATGGTATACGGCCAAGAAGCGGTTATGCCTTGGGAGTTTGTCATTCCTAGTCTTAGGGTAGCTTCGCAAGAAGGATGGAATGGTAACCCCTTAACCGAGCGTTTGTATATCTTAGAAAAACTAGACGAAGAGAGAGAGTTGGCTGTGCAAAATGCTCTTGCGGAAAAGGATAGGAGAAAGAAGTGGTTTGATCGCCATGTGAAGGACAAGGACATCAAAGATAAAGTCCTTATGTAAGGAGTACGTAAAGAGAAGAAAAAGTTGAAATATGCTGGTAAAGGACCATATAGAGTATGTGAAATTACCCCACAAGGTACCCTTCGTGTGGAAACTCTTGATGGAGTTGAAACCATTGGATTCCTCAATGGGAGTAAATTCAAAAGATATTATGATCCTTTAAGCCAAGAAGAACTACGGACCATTCATCAAAAGAAGGCCGCCAAAGCACAAACCGAGTTAAAGAAGATACAAGCTCAAGCTGAGGCTAAGGAGCGACAACAACATATAAGACAAAAACGAGAGGCTAACCTTGGAGTCACAAATGCATTCCATGTGGAAATCGAAGAGGATTGTTTGGACTCTGAAACACCTCTACGATACCCTATTGAGTTAAATAGTGCCTATGGAAAAGTTCTATATAACGCCTTATTGGACACGGGTGCTAAATATAATCTGCTATCCTATGGGGTGTGGTGTCAGTTAGGGAAGCCACCTCTATCTGAGAGTATTATCCAAGTCAAGGGTGTCAACAAGAAAAAAACTACGGTTTTTGGAATCTGGCACACTTCTGTCAGTTATGACAATGGAGTTGTAGCTCAAGACTTTTTGGTCATGCCTACTGGAACTATGGAGGGTAATATAAACCTAGGACGCACGTGGATGATAGCCACCAAATGCACTATTGATTGGGGGACTGGGGGTGTCACAACGCAAAAAACAACTCTTATCCCTACCACTCAAGCCATAGTCCCTGAGATATTGCCTGAGGAAATAAAACCCAAGACATTGCATGTCCAGGAGGTTGAACCATACATCCCCATAGCCCAACTCTCTAGATCTTCAACTGCTGTAGTTGAAAGAAAGCTTGAGACACACAAGAACCATCCTAATATAACAAAGAAAGCATACAAGTGGGTCCCTAAAGCTTCTTTAGTAACCATGGCTGATGCTAAAAAACAGAAGCCTCGTAAGAAACGTCCCACTCGCTCCAAGAAATGTAAGAAAACGTGGCGCTAGATTCCTAAACGACTATTAAAAGCCCAAGGATACTATAAAGGAATGATCAAATCTGGGTGCCCAAACTTAAATTGTACTCTTACCTGTCACCTGGCCCATGTAAACCCAATTCTGTGGCTCCAAAACAAATTGAAAATCGTGGAAAGGAAAAAATCACGGAATGCGACATACCTACTCCAGAGCTAGTTTGGGTACCAAAGAAAGAACGATTTGTTCCACCTAGCTCAGGAACAGGAAAAGCAAATGAAGCTTCTTTCTCTTCATGTAGTTCCTATACGGAAATAGAAGCTTCGACACAACCTCCACCTACCATTGTACATATCCATACAAGCAAGAAAGAGTTTTCACCTCCCGTTGTAGATTCACCACCTCCAACAATGTTGCAAATAAAATCATGGGAGAGTACCTTACCACCCTTGCAACTAGATGAAACACATAGGGTGATCGAAAACTATTGGTTAAAGCCTTTACCCATAGCAACTTGGAACAATTGGTTTCAAAAGGTGACGACATCATTCCAAAAAGTATGATCTACCCAAGGAAGGGGGGAGTGTTTGCTGACATCCGTCATTTACTTGCTTCCCTCTCAACCTTCCTCCCTGACCTCTCAATCTCCAATCTTAGGGAATGTATATATAAAGCCTTATACTCACAAAAACAAGATAAAAAAGTAAAAGAGCAAGAGCCATAACACAAAATAATAAAAACAAATTATGCACAAGAACACGACCCTTGTAATATTTGCACTCTAACCATCATCTATTTGTGTGTACAGATATGGCTAGTACTCTAGAGTCATCCACTCCTGCCTTGGGTGAGTGGTACCCTCGTTACTTTTCACAAATGTTTCACATGGTCTTTCCAGTGCTTTCATGTGAATGGGATTTGATAGGTATGCTAGCATGTGAGAGGAATTTTGAGGAGTTAGAATGGCTGATACGTCTCTTGACCACGTCTGATCCATACTTAGTAGAGAGCGTTTCTCCCATTGCACAAGCCTACCCTTTTGACCAAGATGACTATAGGTGTCTAGTGACCTTCTTAGTAAACATGGGCACCTATGATGAAGAATAAAATTTACATGACTACATGGATGGCGCATATGGTCTCATGGATGATGACTTTGTTTATCTCGACGATGAGGATAGGGGTTTAGCCTTAGGGTTTCCCACCAACCTCTATAATATCCTATTCCCTTGACTCTTCAGGGGTAGTGCAAATAATTAGGTTAGGGTTCCTTATGTTTTTTGTGGTGTTCAATAAGTGTTGGTACCTTTTCCCACTTATGTGCCTCCTGGAGGTATTCCTTTCGTTTCCTAGTGTGTACAAGAGCGTGTTGCTATTGATAGGATTTGGACCTTCATGGAACCTTTCTCTCGTTCACACTTCAAATCAAGCGCGACCATCAACACAAACAGGTGTTTTATGTCCATTAGCATTGCCCTTCTCTTTTTGCATCCATGTTCGTCTGCTTTGATTGTGATTGGTAGCATAATATTCAGCGCATTTTCTTAGTATCAAACATTTAATTCAATGTAATGTTTTGTCATAATCACTTGTCTAGGTTTAAAAATCAAGCAGTCCGACTAAGCTAGTTTGACCAAGCTAGGTATTAGAAATCTTCTCTTAATACCATGGGGAATGCCTTCCTAATAAGCAATGGTTACTTAGGTTCTTAATCCGATTTAGGCAGCATTGTGTGAAATGTACTAGGGCTTTCTAGTGGGCTTAACCCTATTGACCTTTAGCTTAAGTATTATAAAGGGAGTTTACTAATGTGACCCCCCAAAGTTACAAAATTAAAATGTTGAAAATGAACAAACAAAAAATCAAAGTGCCACAATGTAAAATTTTAAGCTGGAAGAGAAATCCCTGCTTAAATTGGTACTTCACTCACATGTATCGCCTATGGTACTAGAGCCCTAGAGGTTCCCAGTGTGGGCGCTTTTCCTTGAAAAGCAAAAAACCCAAGGCATACAAAATAAGAACACGCATCAAAATTGAATCAATGTGAAAAGACTTTGGGGGGTCAAAGAAAAGGTAATCAGTCAGGCGATGATTTCATGAGAAATTCCTTTTATCGTAGCTTAACTACAAGGTCTTCTAGGTATAGCCTCTAGTCAGCCCTCGAACATCAAATACTTGGCTCTCACGATTAAACAACTTAATTGACCAGAAAAAATTGAGAAGTTACCCATGGTATTAATAGTCGAGCTCTAGTGCCTTTTGACCGTTAAATTAGGGACCCCGGACTTGTTTAATTTTTTACCTTTACATTTGTTTATGCATTTGATTATATTGCAATTTAATGTTTATTGCTGACAAATTGTCTAAAATTTTGTTACCAATCAATTTGTCTGTCTAAAATTGCATATGATTTTTAATTGTATATGAGAATGCAATTACTGTGGCAATGTTGTTTGATTTTGCAGTGATTGAAGAAGGCTACGCACATCCATGTCGACTGCTCTTCCATCTCGAAGAACGAGCTTCAACTAGATAGATTCCGAGGACGGAATCTACATCAGGAAGGGGGCCATGTTAACCCTCACAGCACACGGACACCCTATGATCTATAAACGTTGTATTTTTTAGAGTCAGGTACCGGGCTTGTCGGACCAATAGGAACAGGGTAAGGGTGATCGCCGATGACAGGCGCACTCTAACTGGAATATTCAAGGAGTTAGTTGGCTAAGTATGGGCGCCCAAGTGTGAATGGGGTGAGCTCATATAAAAGCCACTAAACCTAATTTTTACTCATTCTCTCATTGTGCAATAGAAGCCGCTCTTGCTCCATCTCCACCTTCTCCTTCACCATCTCCTTGTGTGTGTGTGTACGTGTGTGTGTGTGTGTGTGTGTGTGTGAGAGAGAGAGAGAGAGAGAGAGTGAGAGTGTGTGTGTGATCGAGCGTTGTGGCGGCACGACGGCGGCGAGGCGGTTGAGTGCGGCGTAGCGGCGTCTCCCTCTTCTTCACGGCGTGGGAATCCTTCATTTGCAACTACGCAGGAAGGTGAGTGACACACCATTCTTCCTTGTGAGCTTGTCTGTTGTATGACTGTGTGCTAGGAGCCTTTGTGGTTCGCACACGGCGCGTAGCAAGTCCCTAGTCGTGACAAACATACACTAATTAGTGTGTGTATTGTCTTGTGTAATTGTCTTGTGTAATTGTCTTGTGCACACACTAATTAGTGTCTGTTAACATACACTAATTGATGTGTGCATTGGCTTGTGTAATTGGCTTGTGCACACACTAATTAGTGTGTGTTAACATACACTAATTAGTGTGTGCATTGGCTTGTGTGATTGGACTAATCACACACTAATTAGTGTGCACATTGGCCAATCACATTGATCAATGCACACACTAATCACACACTAAATAGTGTGTGCATTGATCAATCCCATTGACCAATGCACACACTAATCACACACTAATTAGTGTGCGCATTGACCAATCACATTGGTCAATGCACACACTAGTCACACACTAAATAGTGTGTGTTAACACACACTAATTAGTGTGCGCATTGTCCAACCACATTGGTCAATGCACACACTAATCACAAAGTAAATAGTGTGTGTTAACACACACTAATTAGTGTGTGCATTGGTTAATGGGATTGACCAATTCACACACTAATCACACACTAATTAGTGTGTGCATTGGTCAATTCACACACTAATCACACACTAATTAGTGTGCGCATTGGCCAATCACATTGGTCAATGTGTGATTGGCCAATGCACACACTAATCACACACTAATTAGTGTGTGTTAACACACACTAATTAGAGTGTGCATTGGCCAATCCCATTGATCAATGCACACACTAATCCCACACTAATTAGTGTGTGCATTGGCCAATCACATTGGCCAATGCACACACTGAGAACACACTAATTAGTGTGGGTTAACACACACTACTTAGTGTGTGCATTGACGAATCCCATTGACCAATGCACACACTAATTAGTGTGCGCATTGACCAATTCCATTGACCAATGCACACACTAATTAGTGTGTGCATTGACCAATCACATTGGCCAATGCACACTAATTAGTGTGTGTTAACACACACTAATTAGTGTGCACATTGGCCAATGCACACACTAATTAGTATGTGTTAACACACACTAATCACATTGGCCAATGCACACACTAATTAGTGTGTGCATTGACTAATCACATTGATCAATGCACACACCAATTAGTGTGTGTAAAGTTTAGGTTTTGCAAGTAAGTGTTAAGTTTAACATGGGCATTAGAATAATTTACAAATTCAAGTTTTGGTGTGTCTTTACTTACACTAATTAGTGTGTGCATTAGAATAATGCACACACTAATTAGTGTGTGTAAAGAACACGTGCACTTATTAGTGTATGCACATACTAATGCATAACTTACACTTACATATGCATGTGTGTGCGTATGTGTATTTGCATGCGTGTTTATTTGTGCATCATGTGTATGTGTATTTGCATGCGTGTTAACTTGTGCGTGTGTATGCATGTGTGTATATGCGTGTGTATGAGTGTATGCATGTGTGTGTATGCGTGTGTGTGTATGTGTTTGAAAAAATCAAGAAACATAACAAGAAAACTTACATGGAATTGAAGAGCTTTTTGGGAGAGGGTAGGAGAGTATAGATAGAAGAGCAGAGATGGTGGAGAGGATAAGAGTAGAGATGGAGGAAGAGCTCAAGGTTGTGAGGTTCACGCTCTCAGCTTCTATGAAGAAGACGATGAGATTCAAAATTTAGGGTTTTGAACTTCGCAGGGCACGCGGGTGTGTTTCCGCTCATATTACCACGTGCATTACCGCGTGCATTACCACAACTATTACCGCGGCGCAATTTCGGCCCATCCATAGAGAAGGTCACGTTCTGACGTTATTACTATTGATTTCAAAATCTAATGGTACTATGTTTTTGATAAAATGTATATAAAATGAAAGTATTCCTAGTACTTTGAAAATGACATTTCTACCTAAAAGTTTTGATTACCATGCATGTTAAATTGTTTTTTTTTTCTTTTTAATGATATTTTATTAACCTTTTTTTGTAATTTGATTTTAATTAGTGTATGTAATTTATTAATGTAGGTTGCTTGGGATGATTTTGGCCCGTCCACTGAACTGGATAGATCACGGTGGTTGGCCGAGCGATTACCATGCCCATGCGTGCGGTGCAAATGCGCCATTGCTCGACTTCGACGGATATGCTTGAGTCATGTAGAAGATTATGGACTATGGGAAGATCCTCGCAAGCGTGTATGGATGGAAACAAACGATCCACGAATTGTAGCGGCTATTGACGTCACTCCTCATTGGCGTGTGGTTGGTGGAGGAGGGGAAAGGAGGGTGGAAGAGCGCATGCGCCAGGAATCCATTAGAGAGGGAGGAAGCACATCAAATCAGCCAATTGCTACTCTCTCTACGAGTGACCACATCCCATCTCCTTACTGGATGCAGAAGACGACCATTTGCATAGAATGGTTTAGGATCTCCTTGCACGAGAGGAGGAGCATGAACCAGAGTGTGCATGCGAAGAAGATTCTGAAAGAACGATTAGTGAGCTACTCGATTCAGCACACACTGCACTATGTGAGAGATGCTCTTACTCCATTTTAAGGGCAGCTCTCAAAGTCCTTAACCTTCAGGCGATGTTTGGATGGAGCAATGCTAGTGTCGATGCACTTTTGAGGTATGTATACAGATAGTGAAGGATACTTGTGGAGTGCATAAATTAGCTTTTAATGTACTTTCTTCTTGTGATAGGTTGCTAGGAGAGATGCTTCCAGCTGGCAATCACATGCCAGAGAATAGACAAAAAGCACGCAAAGTGGTGACTGGATTAGGGATGGATTATGATCGCATTCATGCTTGCGTGAACGATTGTGTGCTCTTTCGTAATGAGCATGCCGATTGTGACACATGTCCATCATGCGGGGAGCCTAAGTTCAAAGAGGGAATGCAGAGCAACATAATTCCACATAAAGTTTTGAGGCATTTTCCACTCATCCCTCGCATCCAACACATGTTTAGATCCAAGGGTACGAGCTAGCTTTTGAGTTGGCATGCAAAAAATCGCTCCACAGATGGTATTATGAGAGTGCCAGCTAACTCACGAGCATGGAAGCACATAGAGGACACATGGCCAGAGTTCAAGGATGAGTCTCGTCACTTGAGGATTGGGTTAGCTAGTGATGGAGTGAATCCATTTGGGCACTGCTCTACTTCGTGCAGCACTTGGCCGGTGGTGGTTGTGAACTACAATATTCCTCCTTGGGAGGCAACAGAAAAGGGAAACATTTTACTATCACTTCTCATTCTAGGAAATCACAAGGTAAAAAGCATGGATGTATATTTGCAGCCTCTTATTGAAGAGCTTCAAGAACTATGGAGAGGCATAGATGTCATGACATTTCACAGCCACCACGAGACCGCAAAGCCGTCATCAAGTGCATCCTCATGTGGACCATGCATGATTACCCAGGATTGCAGAGGTAACTGATAAGTATGCACATGTTAATTGTACTCTTTGCTTTAGGTTGGCAAGATTGGCAGCATATGGACATAGTGCGTGTCCTACTTGTGGCCCTTCCCTTGTGACAGAGAGACCTCCTCTTCTTGGGAAGATGATCTGTCCAAACAACCATCTCTTCCTGCCTCCTTCACATCGTAGATATTCTCCCCCTATCAATGGAGTGCAGCCGTTCCATTGGAACATGGCTCATTGGGTGAAGCATTGGGAGGAGCATCATGGTACCTCACCCCCTCCCAATGGGCTGCCAAGGGGTATGTTAAGGTACTCAATCTTCTTGTTACTCTCCTATTGGGCTTCGTTGAAAATTCAGCACTTGTTGGACCCTATGCATGTGTTCAGAAATGTTGGGCAAGCTATATGGGATCACATAATTGGCAAGAAGGATTCATTGGGTGCTAGGGAAGATTTAAGATCCATGAGACGTCTCCCCCCTTCAGCCACGCCCCACATGGGGGAGCGGGGAAAGATGATTCTCCCAAAAGCACCGTGGACATTGTCAAAGGCAGACCAAGAGCGAACAAAGCAAGTTATGGCATCCATGTGAACTCCAACGGGATATATGTGGTCACTCAAAGGTGCTTTCACAAAAACCAAAAAGGGTGGCTCCACTCAATTGTATGGATTGAAATCCCATGATTGGCATAAAATCCTTCAGGTAAGAGTAGAACAGTTTGTGGTGTCTATGTGTCCTTATATATAAGTTGACATTCACTAAGATGTTTTATTGTTTGTAGTTTGTACTTTCCATAACTATTAGTGGTTATGGAAACACTAAGGTGAAGGGGCTGCAATATTCAAAGTGGGTGAGATCGTGAGGTAATGGGTTTTTTTCAAGTACTATATCATGTTGTGCCATGTACAATGGAATTTTTTTTCATCTACTATATTATTTGTGAGCTCCAAGGAGATAGAAGTGGAAGCCATACCAGTAGCCCATCAGTTAGCAGTAGAGGAAGTGTGTGCTATTGAGGATGCATTTCCACATACAATCCTTGTTAGCTAAGTACACCTATTGCTTCAACTTGTTGAGGAGGTTGCCATTTGTGGGGTGGTTCACTCTAGATGGATGTTCTTCTTGGAGAGATTCTTGAAGACTTTAAAGGATTGAGGTCACAACCGGGGGTATGCAAAATCAATACAATATAGATAGCATTTATATGCTATGGAGTTACTAATAGGAATATGTGGTTTTGATGTTTTCAGGCGAGCATGGCAAAAGGTTGGGTGGTGCAAGAGGCATTTGTGTATGTCTCACAATATCTCATCATAGTGGGTCCATCATTGCCTCCTCTGTGGAGTGAGGAAGATGATCCTAGGAAGCACTCAATCATTCCCAGTGAAAAAGGCTCACTCTTGGTCATAAATAGAGAGTTTCATGCCAGAGTCAACAACTACTGTTTACTCAATGCAACTATCATGACCAAATGGGTCAATATGTACTTGGAAGCCTGCGCAGCTAGATAAAGGGATAGAGATGCATGGAAGAGGTCCCATGGAGGTAGACGCGCACCTCCTTTTCCTAAAGAGCTCGCAAAATATCCTGGTTTGATTCAAGTAGAGTGGATCCATGATGCCATGACCAATGCCAAAGCACAAGGAGAACAAATAAGCCCTAAAGAATGGGAGTATGCACGAGGATGCTTGCGCAAGGTGAGTGTGTATATGTTATGTATGCATGTATACAAATCACTTAATGAGATGCAGCTCTCCATTTAGAGCACGTTCAATGTGTCTGATGCTCCATGCTTCAAACTTTTTTAACAGGCCTTCGATTCGGAAATACATTTCCTTCAATGAGGTGTTCTTTCTCTTCCACACACCCAACACTTGCTTCACAACTAACAAGGAATCACCTTTTATGCTCAACCTTCTAAACCCATGCTTCAGACAAATGTGTAATCCTTCTTCCAATGTAGCATATTCAGCCTCATTCTTACTATGTGCATCCAATTTGAACCCTCTCTTGCATACTAGCTTCCCCTTTGGATCATAAAGTGCTATACCCCCTGAAGCCGTATCATGGCTCTTTCTGTATGAGCCATCAAAGAAAAACACATGTGCATTGCTGATATGTGGCACTTCTTCAACTACTCTTATCACCACATCTTTCTTAACAAGGAGGGGATTCTCCTTGTAAGTCAACAAATCAGCTAGGGTAGCTCTTGTAATGTCTTCCACCAAAAAAGAGAACTCAAACTCTTGCAGCTCAATTACCCATTTCTTGACCATATTTGACATGTTAGTGCCATTAATTAACTATGGCAAAAATACATAACTTGTTAAGAAAACAAAAGGTTGTGGTAGCAAGTAATGAAAAAATTGTCACGACAGGCAAATATTACACTGGCCATCACTAGATCTACTTCCGAGAATTCTCTCTATGCTACCAACTTCACTCGGATTGCACAATACACTTGCCTCATATACTGGCTACCCTTCCCCTTTTGCAATAGCATGGCTCCAATGGCATCATCCCCTACTGATTGATTTACATAAAACACTTGCTCCCAATTAGGAGTCCGCATGGCTGACAACCCTTGTGACACCTCTTTCACCTCTTGAAAAACTTCTTCACACTTGTCATCCCATTGAAATGGATCATGCTTTACCACTTGTTGTAATGGATAAAGGAGTTGTAAAGACAATGGAATAAACCATGCCATGTAATTCACTTTGTGTATAAAGGTTGTCAATTGCTTTGTACTCTTAGGTATTGGGAAGAAGAATAATATACTTAACCTTGTTTGGATCAGCCTCAATGCCATTTTCTGACACCATATGGCCCAATAACTTCACCCTTGGATGTTCTAGATGAAATTTCTTTGGATTTAGTTGTCCTCCACATTCATCATATCGAGCCAATACGATCTATAGCTTCTCATGGTGTTCAGCCCTACTGTTGTAGACACAAAAGTCGTCCATAAAAGCTTTAACACAACTACCAATGAATGGTGCCAACACTCAATTTTCTCTCTCTTGATAGAAAGATGGTCCATTTGAAAACCCAAATGGAAATACCGTTGTCATGAGTTTTTTGGAGCAAGGGACTGTGCATATATACATACCCATGCATGGTGCATCAAATAAAGAATTGCCCATTTTCCAGAGCCAGGTGGTTATGTGGGGCCCACATGTGTACAGGTAGGACAGGGTGTACATAGTGCATCGATTTTCACTATTATTAGTACTAGTGTGTTTTTTCTACAATAAGGAGGAGTTGGTAGCGCGTAAAACTTCTCGAGGAAGCTATCCGCGGGCCGACAACATGAGGTCAGCAGGTGCGTCAGATGGCATCTAGTGGCGTCAGGAGGGCGAACGAGGTCAATACTTGCACGCGGAGAAGTATGGACACGACGTGGGTGTTTTCTTGTGAGAGTTATGCAAAAAGGTCATCATTAGGACCACTTTTTGGGGCCACTTCACGTAGTGAAGAGATGCATTATTGGAAAAAAGCTGAGTGCCAGGTGTGCAAATGATGCAAAAAGGTGACAACTATGCACTGCGAGGTCAGCTTTTGGCCTGTTCGGGGTCCGTTTGAGGTCATCTAAAAGGCCAAGGGTGCCCAAGTAATAAAGCTAAGTGTGGGAACTGAAAAAAGAGAGAGAAGACCAGAAAAAACGTGGAGAAGAGAGGAGGAACAGCCGCAGGTGTGTTTTTGCTCATTTTGGAGCCTGTTTTGGCCGTAAACTGCTCATCCGAGGTCGGATTTGAGCACTTTGACATTGTAGACTGGGGTTTTGGGCCGTTCCGGACGCGATGTCGCTGTCCATTTTGCCAAATTACTCACTCTTTTTCTGCTGTTTTTTTGTGTAATCTTCTCCGGTGAGTGAAGCTTCTTCTCCAATTTGTGATTGTATCTGGTATCTTTTACCCATATTGTGTGAGCTGTTTGCCCCATTGGTGTTGGCCCAAGCTCAATTGTATCTAAACATCAGAAATTCTCCTCTTTTGAGCTGAGTTTTTTGGGTGTGTGTGTGTGTGTGTGTCTGTGTGGAGTGGGCAACTGGATAGTCTCTCTCCTCTCACTCTAGAGGTGTGTTCCCTGTCTCGGCCAGGTGTGTTTTGTAAGCCGAGTGGTGCCCCATAGTGTGTGTGTGTATCTTCCCAAGAGTGTGTGTCGGGTCGTTATAGAGGCGCTGTGTGTGTTTTCATCCCGCTCACATTCTTTTGGTGCCAGCATACCACTCCTTATTACCCACAGTGTAATGGCTTAAATGAAAGATTCAATGGTGAGTTGGTACAAATTCTTTCTAAAGTGACAGAGCACCAAGGAAATAATTGGGATTTGGAATTGCCTAGTGCATTATGGGCTTACCGTACTTCGGTGAAGACAGGTACAAGGTTTACTCCATTTCATTTGGTGTATGGAAAGGAAGCACTATTGCCTGTGGAGGTAGAGTTGCCTGCGGTCAAGATGTTAGAGAAGTTGCTTGGGCCGCCTAGTGATGCATTCGAAAAGAGGCTCTTGCAGTTACAAGAGATTCAGTTGGATAGGATGAGTGCATTGGAACATTATGGGCAGATGCAAGATAGGGCTTTGGCAAAGATAAATGAAAAGGTCAAAAGTAAGGGTATCAAGAAGCATGACTTGGTTTTGCGCTACAACAGCAAACTGGACAACACCTTCCAAAAGAAGTTTCAAATTAAGTGGGAAGGCCCTTTCAAGGTAGTGGAGTGTTTCCCGAATGGTACATATCAGTTGGCTAACCTGGATGGGATTTTACATACGTCAAGGGTAAATGGATTGCGTCTTAAGTTGTATCATGCCAGGTTGATGATGGTGGAGCAAGATGAGTTTTCTGAAGAGCGAGTGATGTCTGTGAAGGATGAGGAGACCTGTGATGCGGCGAGTCTCATATCGCTCTTTGCTGCTGCTGATCATGAATGATCTACCAGGCTAGGGGATGGGAAAATTATGTAAGGAGTGTTTTGGAGCAAGGGATTGCGCATATGTACATACACATGCATGGTGTATCAAATAAAGGATTGCCCATTTTCTTTAGCCAGGTGGTTACGTGGGGCCCACATGTGTACAGGTAGGACAGCATGTACATAGTGCATCGATTTTCACTATCACCAGTACCAGTATGTTTTTTCTACAATAAGGAGGAGTTGGTAGCGTGTAAAAATTCTCGAGGAAGCTATCCGCGGGCCGACGACATGGGTTAAGCAGGTGCGTCAGATGGCATCTAGTGGCGTCAGGAGGGCGAACGAGGTCAATTCTTGCACGCGGAGAAGTATGGACACGACGTGGGTGTTTTCTTGTGAGAGTTATGCAGAAAGGTCATCATTAGGACCACTTTTTGGGGCCACTTCACGTAGTGAAGAGATGCATTATTGGAAAAAAGCTGAGTGCCAGGTGTGCAAATGATGCAAAAAGGTGACAACTATGCACTGCGAGGTCAGATTTTGGCCTGTTCGGGGTCCGTTTGAGGTCATCTAAAAGGCCAAGGGTGCCCAAGTAATAAAGCTAAGTGTGGGAACTGAAAAAAGAGAGAGAAGACCAGAAAAAACGTGGAGAAGAGAGGAGGAACAACCGCAGGTGTGTTTTTGCTCATTTTGGAGCCTGTTTTGGCCGTAAATTGCTCATCCGAGGTCGGATTTGAGCACTTTGACATTGTAGACTGGGGTTTTGGGCCGTTCCGGACGCGATGGCGCTGTCCATTTTGCCAAATTCCTCACTCTTTTTCTGCTTTTTTTTTGTGTAATCTTCTCCGGTGAGTGAAGCTTCTTCTCCAATTTGTGATTGTATCTGGTATCTTTTACCCATATTGTGTGAGCTGTTTGCCCCATTGGTGTTGGCCCAAGCTCAATTGTATCTAAACATAAGAAATTCTCCTCTTTTGAGCTGAGTTTTTTGGGTGTGTGTGTGTGTGTGTGTCTGTGTGGAGTGGGCAACTGGATAGTCTCTCTCCTCTCACTCCAGAGGTGTGTTCCTTGTCTCGGCCAGGTGTGTTGTGTAAGCCGAGTGGTGCCCCATAGTGTGTGTGTGTGTATCTTCCCAAGAGTGTGTGTCGGGTCATTATAGAGGCGCTGTGTGTGTTTTCATCCCGCTCACATTCTTTTGGCGCCCCCACGGAGGATCTTCTTCGAGTACCGTCTGCTTCGAGCTTCGAGCTTCGATCTTCGAGCTTCGATCTTCGAGCTTCGAGCTTCGGGATTACAGGTTGCAGGTTGCAGATTACAGGTTGCAGATTACAGGTTACTGGTTACAGGTTATAGGGATAGGTACAAGTACAGGTGATTCACACAGGTACAGGTAGCTGGAGTACAGTGATATACTAGCAGTGATGTCACTTGCAGTTGTTGTGGGAATGCATCACTTGGCGGCTATTTGAGCGTATTGTCTGCTGGATTGTACGTTACTTGTGTAAACTGCCATTGTACGCATTTGTGGAGCCATACTTCGTTGTATTTGGCAGTCCCAGCCATTTCTGAGACTTGGTCTGGAAGATAGTCATTTCTGAGACTTGACTATACGCGATTTGCATTAGCCTTCGTGTGAGGGTCGATAGCGTGAGGTTTTTATTGAGCTGGGGGATTCTCAAATGTGGAGATCCTTTCGGTGATACAGGTAGTTGAAGCACCCTTTTTGTGACCTCGCCATACGCTATGTACTAGTGAGTCCTACTTGATGCTCGGGTTCTATTGTTGACAGATCATGCATACATAGACAGTCTATATTTTGGGTTCCTACTGCTCTACTTCTGGGGAAAAATATTTTGGGTTCCTACTGCTCTACTTCTGGGGAAAAATATTTTGGGTTCCTACTGCTCTACTTCTGGGGAAAATCTGTCGAAATTTTCCCAAGTTATGATGGCTGGTTTTTTGGTATTTTGAGCCATTTATGCTATTATGCTGCTGAAATTTTGGCAAAATCAGAGGTTGAGTCAGGTGTGCCTTCTTGGGAGCTTCATGGTTGGCTTTAATGGATGATCAAAATGGCCCTCAGTTCACTCCTTTTCATTTAACTCAAAGAATTCAGATTAATGTTCATGTGTCCAGGAAGATCTTTTTGCAGCAGCGCACAGTCTTTATGTTTGGGCCAAGAAGATTACGAGAGATCTTGGAATGTCCTTTGCCTGTTGTAATTCCGATGATCAACTATGAAAACTCATTTGATGTGCATGTGTTTGTCCTTATCTAAAGTTGAGCTCCATTGAAGTTTCTGAGGATTGGGTCAGTAAAAGTTTTGGGTTCTTGCACGTGTGTTCAAAGGGGTTCTCAAAGCATTGTAACTTGGGTAGCCATGGCTTTCTCTTATCCGGAGTTTCATGGAAGAAGTGATGAAGATGTGGAAGAATTTTTGGAAAAGATGGAGGTTGCCTGCATTAGCAACCAGATTCATGACCCTACGCAAATGTTACGCCTTCTCCAAATTTGTTTGAAGAGTGATGCACGAGTTTGGTCCAAGGCATTTGAAGAGGAGTTGCGTGCAGCAGATCCACCTATAAGATTGAGTTGGGAAAATCTAAGGCATGGATTGGAAGTGGAGTTTGTGAAGATAGAAGATCCTGACAAAGTGTGATAGGAAGTACAAGGTTTGGTGCAGAAGGAAGGTGTGCCAGTAGATGCGTACATATGTAAGTTTTCATTGGCATGGGAGCGAATGTGCAAGGCTTTAGCACCACAGGTACCCCCGCCTGACATGATGAAGAAGGACAGGTTCTTAGCTGGTCTGTGGGAGAATATACGTTGGAGAGTGGAGCTAAAGAAGCCTAGGACATATGAAGATGCACTAGAGGTAGCAAGGAACAAAGAGTGGAAGCTGAGGAAAATGAGCCAGTTAGGGGTGGAGTCTTTGCCCATGAGGTCTGAATTTCAGCCTATGGACTCTTTACAAGCTCGTATGTCACGGGTTCATCATGAACCAATGGTTCCTGTTACTACTCAGGTTATGCCAGCAGTGGTCACTACAGCAGTGCAAGATGATGGGCTAAGGCAAGACATGAGGCAAATGGTAGATTTGATGAAGAATCTCAGCCTAAACATGCTAGGTCAAGTGGGAAATAATCGAGGTCGAGGGAGGTTTGCAAATCAGCAAGGAGGTGAAGAAAGGCCTAGGAATGGTGTTGGACAAAGCAATGGTAGGTTTTGGAGGCAGACGCCCACATGTTATAATTGTGGAGAGTTGGGTCACATCAGCCCGCAATGTGATAAGCCACCAAGGATGGGGGGAGACATGTATCCATTGCCAAGACAGGTGCTAACTAGGTCAAATGATTATGGCATCGAAATTAAGGGAGACGAAGGAACAAGTGGACTGACCCAGGAGGAAAAGGGAAAGACAAAAGTGCTAAGTGTAGTCACCTTGGAGAAGGCATCAAAGCTAGAGGATACATTAGTGATGCCTATTGGGAAGAGGACCACAAAGGAAAAGGAAGGAAGAAGTGCCCCAGGTCCTAGTAAGCAGAAAGGAAAGAGCCATGAAGGCGAGGATGTCAAGGCCAAGAGGAAAAGGAGAGCTCGTCGAAAGTTTCATGTTTCAGATTTTCCACTAGGGGATGGGCAATTAAGCTATGACTTGAAGGAGGATCTGATGAGCAGGAAGGCAGATGTTACTTTTGGGCAGCTTATAGAGATGGTGCCTAAGCTAAAGCGACACTGAAAGAGGATGGTTAACCCAATGGAGAAAGAGCCAGAGAGAGGTTCAGTGAAGGTGTTGGCAATGGACGAGCTACCAGACATTTGTCCAATAGTAGATGTGTGGCATAAAAGGAAAAATTTGGGACAAGGTTATGTGGATGGAGGAGCCCAAATATGCGTCATAACACACTCATGTGTTGAGAAGATGGGTCTCACAGTGGCTGGGGTGTCAGGTTTTCGGATCAGATTGGCAAACCATCAAAAAGTAAAATGCTTAGGTGTTGTAAAGAGCTTAGAAGTGGAGGCATATGATGCAAAGGCAGTGGTTGATTTTCATGTGATGCCAGCAGGGTTGGGAGCATATCCTATTATACTGGGCAGACCATGGTTACGTGCAGTGGGAGCTGTTCAAGATTGGCGACATGGTACGATTAGCCTCTATGGAAAGACAGGTACCAAGAAGCTTTATAATATGGACACAAGGAAACGTTTAGAGGAGCTTTATGAATATGAGGATGAGTCTAGTGATGAAGACTCTTCCACGGTGACAGATGAGGACAGTGATAGCACTACCAGCGGTGATGAGGATGCTGATGTTGCATTTCTTTTGATGGACAAAGAAATCCAGGAGATTGGTTTAGTTGCATTTGCGAATGAGGTTGAAGATGAAAGTGAAGGGCCTTATGAAGTGATTGAAGGGCTGATGCAAACCAAGGTTGAGTTGTCAAAGAAGCAGGAATTAATGACGCAAATGATTAGTGGAGACCTCTCAGCTATGGAGAAGGATATATATTTGCATATGCAGGTTTATGCCGACGTAATTGATGGTTTTCTTGATGCAAAGTTGATATATGGCATGTCTACAGGTTTTCCTTGGAAACCAGGTGGAACCTTGATTAAGCTCTTGATGCAGGGAATGCAAAGTGTTTTTGTGTGGGATCCTGGTGGAATGAGCATCTACTAGTGTTGCTGCTGCTGAGCATGAATGCTCTAGCAGGCTAGAAGGTGGGCAAATTATGTCAGGAGTTTTTGGGAGCAAGGGATTGTGCATATGTACATACCCATGCATGGTGCATCGAATAAAAGATTGCCCATTTTCCAGAGCCAGGTGGTTACGTGGGGCCCATATGTGTACAGGTAGGACAGGGTGTACATAGTGCAGCGATTTTTCACTATTATCAGTACTAGTGTGTTTTTTCTACAATAAGCAGGAGTTGGTAGCGCGTAAAACCTCTCGAGGAAGCTATCCGCGGGCCAACGACATGAGGTCAGCAGGTGCGTCAGATGGCATCTAGTGGCGTCAAGAGGGCGAACGAGGTCAATACTTGTACGCGGAGAAGTAGGGACACGACGTGGGTGTTTTCTTGTGAGAGTTATGCAGAAAGGTCATCATTAGGACCACTTTTTGGGGCCACTTCACGTAGTGAAGCGATGCATTATTGGAAAAAAGCTGAGTGCCAGGTGTGCAAATGATGCAAAAAGGTGACAACTATGCACTGTGAGGTCAGCTTTTGGCCTGTTCGAGGTCCGTTTGAGGTCATCTAAAAGGCCAAGGGTGCCCAAGTAATAAAGCTAAGTGTGGGAACTGAAAAAAGAGAGAGAAGACCAGAAAAAATGTGGAGAAGATAGGAGGAACAGCCGCAGGTGTGTTTTTGCTCATTTTGGAGCCTGTTTTGGCCGTAAACTGCTCATCCGAAGTCGGATTTGAGCACTTTGACATTGTAGACTAGGGTTTTGGGCCGTTCTGGACGCGATGGAGCTGTCCATTTTGCCAAATTCTTCACTCTTTTTTTGCTGTTTTTCTGTGTAATCTTCTCCGGTGAGTGAAGCTTCTTCTCCAATTTGTGATTGTATCTGGTATCTTTTACCCATATTGTGTGAGCTGTTTGCCCCGTTGGTGTTGGCCCAAGCTCATTTGTATCTAAACATCAGAAATTCTCCTCTTTTGAGCTGAGTTTTCTGGGTGTGTGTGTGTGTGTGTCTGTGTGGAGTGGGCAACTGGATAGTCTCTCTCCTCTCACTCTAGAGGTGTGTTCCCTGTCTCGGCCAGGTGTGTCGTGTAAGCCGAGTGGTGCCCCATAGTGTGTGTGTGTATCTTCCCAAGATTGTGTGTTGGGTCGTTATAGAGGCGCTGTGTGTGTTTTCATCCCGCTCACACCGTGTAGCGATAACATGTTGAGATGTCGATCTCTACACCTTGAGCTGGCATCCACTACGGGTCTTGGCCGCTTACGGCATTTACTCACTGACGCGTTAGGTGACCGACACGGAGGATCTCTGCCAATGATTCTACAGCTGGACTACACTTAAAGTGCCAGCCTAGTATGCTTCTAGCGAGTTCACACTTAGTGACTGCATGTACATATGTGCTACTTTTCAGCTTTAGCACTAAGTCATTTTGTACTCTCTTTTCTGTGAAGAAGAAGAAGAAGCTTTCCATCTCTGTGTGCTTTGTGCTTGTCTTGTGTAGCTCTCTTTCATCCTCATTCTTTACATAACAACCCCATGGCGTAATGAAAGTTGTCTTTGTTCGGTCTTTAAGAGCAATCTTCAAATGAAAATAGCCTGAAAAACCATAACACACTCTGTACCCCTCATAACCTTCCACTGAATCCAAGATCTAATCGATGATTGGAAGAGGATATGGATTCTTCTTAGTGGGTGCATTTAAGGGTTTAAAATCTACACAAATCCTCCACATTCCATCCTTCTTTGGGCTGACTACTACTAGACTCACCCATTATGTGGCCTCTACCTAGGACTATGAGTCATGCCTTCAATAACTTGTCCACCTCTTCCCGCGAGGCTTCCATTTGCTCTTGACCCCGCCTTAGCACCTTCTTTCAGTTGTATATGCATCTCTTCTCCTTTGAACCCTCTAATCTCTTCATATGAAGTAATGAACAAATAAGGGAAACTAGTTAGCATGTGCAAATATATCTCCTTCTCCATAGCTGAGAGGTCTCCACTGATCATTTGTGTCATCAATTCTTGCTTCTTTGACAATTCAATCTTGGTTTGCATCAGCCCTTCAATCAATTCATAAGGCCCTTCACTTCTATCTTCAATCTCATTTGCAAATGGAACTAAACCAGACTCATGAATTTCTTTGTCCATCAGAAGAAATGCAACATCAACATCCTCATCACTAATAGTGGTACTATCATTGTCCTTGACAGTCACTGTGGAATAGTCTTCATCACTAGACTCACCCTCATCTTCATAAGTTCCCCAACAGTTTTCTTGTGTCCATATTATATAGCTTCTTGGCACCTTTCTTTCCATAGAGGCTAATCATACCACATCTCCAATCTTGAATAGCTCCCAGTGCACGTAACCATGGTCTGCCCAGTATAATAGGATATTCTCCCAACCCTTTTTGCATCACATGAAAATCAACCACCACCTTTGAATCATATGCCTCCACTTCTAAGCTCTAAACAACACCAAAACATTTTTACTTTGTGATGGTTTGTCAATATGATCCGAAATCGTGACACCCTAGTCATTATAAGACCCATCTTCTCAACGCATGAGTGTGTTATGACACATATTTGGCCTCCGCTATCCACATAACCTTGTCCTAGATTTTTTCTTTTGTGCCACACATCTACTATTGGGAAAATGTCTAGTAGCTCATCCATCGCCAACACCTTCATTAAACCTCTCTCTGGTTCTTTATCCATTGGGTTAACCATGCTCTTCCACTGTCACTTTAGCTTAGGCACCATCTCTATAATTTTCCCAAAAGTAACAACTTCTTTCCTGCTTGTCATATCCTCCTTCAAGTCATGGCTTAATTTCCCATCCCCTAGTGGAAAATCTGAAACATGAAACTTGCGACGAGCTCTTCTTTTCCTCTTGGCCTTGACATCCTCGTCTTCATGGCTCTTTCCCTTCTTCTTGCTAGGACCTGGGGCATTTCTTCCTTCCTTATTCTGTGTGGTCCTCTTCACAATAGGCATTAATAATGTATCTTCCAGCTTTGCTGCCTTCTCCAAGGTGACCACACTTATCACTTTCGTCTTTCCCTTTTCCTCTTGGGTTAATCCATCGGTTCCTTCTTCTCTCTTAATTTTGATGCCATAATCATTTGACCTGGTTAGCACATGTCTTGGCAATGGATACATGTCTCCCCCATCCTTGGTGGCTTATCACATTGCGGGCTGATATTGCCCAACTCTCCACAATTATAGCATCTGGGCGTCTACCTCCAGAATCTACCATTGCTTTGTCCAACACCATTCCTGGGTCTTTCTTCACCTCCTGGCTGATTTGCAAACCTTCCTCGACCTCGATTATTTCCCACTTGACCTAGCATGTTTAGGCTGAGATTCTTCATCAAATCTACCATTTGCCTCATGTCTTGCCTTAGCCCATCATCTTGCACTGCTGTAGTGACCACTGCTGGCATAACCTGAGTAGTAATAGGAACCACTGGTTCATGATGAACCCCTGACATGCGACCTTGTAAAGACTCTATAGGCTGAAATTCAGACCTCATTGGCAAAGACTCCACCCCTAAGTGGCTCATTTTCCTCAGCTTCCACTCTTTGTTCCTTGCTACCTCTAGTGCATCTTCATATGTCCTAGGCTTCTTTAGCTCCACTCTCCAACGTATATTCTCCCAAAGACCAGCCAAGAAACTGTCCTTCTTCATCATGTCATGCGGGGGTACCTGTGGTGCTAAGGCCTTGCACTTTCGCTCCCATCCCACTTATCACTTTCGCTCCCCCGACCTTGATTATTTCCCACAAGACCTACCATGTTCAAGTTGAGATTCTTCATTAAATCTACCACTTGTCTCATGTCTTGCCTTAGCCCATCATCTTGCACTATTGTAGTGACCACTGCTGGCATAACCTAAGGAGTAATAAAAACCATTGGTTCATGATGAACCCCTGGAATGCAACCTTACAAAGAATCCATAGGCTGAAACTCAGACCTCCTGGTCAAAGACACTACTCCTAGATGACTCATTCTTCTCAGTTTTCACTCTTTGTTCCTTGCTATATCTAGTGAATCTTCATATGTTCGAGGCTTCTTTAGCTCCACTCTCCAACGTATATTCTCTCAGAGACCAGCCAAGAACCTATTCTTATTTGTCATGTCAGGTGGAGGTACCTATGGTGCTAAGTCCTTGCACATCCATTCCCATACCATTGAAAACTTATGTATGTACGCATCTACTGGATCACCTTCCCTTTGCACCAAACCCTGTACTTCTTGCCACACTTTGTCAGGATCTTTTTTATTCACAAACTTCACTTTCAATCCATGCCTTAGATTGTCTCAACTTAATCTTACAGGTGGATCAACCACACGTGACTCCTCTTCAAATGCTTTGGACCAAACTCGTGCATCACTCTTCAAACAAATCTGGAGAAGACGTAACATTTGCGCAGGATCATGAATCTGGTTGCTAATGCAAGCAACCTCCATCTTTTCCAAAAGTTCTTCCACATCTTCATCACTTCTTCCATGGAATTCCGGATAAGAGAAAGCCGTGGATACCCAAGTTTTAATGCTTTGAGAACCCCTTCTAACACAGGTGCAAGAACCCAAAAAATTTTACTGACTCAATCCCAAAAAACTTCAATGGAGCTCATCTTTAGATAATGACATGCACATCAAATGAGTTTTCATAGTTAATCATCGAAATTGCAATAGGCAAAGGGGATTCCAGTATCTCTCTTAATTTTCTTGGCCCTAACATAAAGACTATGCGGCGCTGCTGGAAAAAAATCTTCCTGGACACATTAACATTTATTTGTATTCTTTGAGTTAATGTAAAGGAGTGAATTGAGATCCGTTTTGATCATCCATTAAAGCTAACTATGCAGCTCCCAAGAAGACACTCATGACTTATTCTCTAATTTTACCATAATTTCAGTAGCATAATAGCATAAATGGTTCAAAAGACAAAAAACTAGCCATCACAACTTGGAAAATTTTTGGCAGAGTTTCCTAGAAGTAGAGCAGTAAGAAGCAAAAATATAAACTGTATATGTATACATAACCTGCCAACAATGGAACCCAAGCATCAAGTAGGAATCACTAGTATATAGCCTATGACAAGGTCATGAAAAGGGTGCTCCAACCACCTGTATCACCAAAAGGATCTCACATTTGAGACTCCCCTAGCTCAATAAAACCTCACACCACGACCCTCTCACGAAGGCTTATGCAAATCTCGTATAGTCAAGTCTCAGAAATGACTATCTTCCAGAACACCAAGTCTCAAAAATGGTTGGGACTGCCAAATAAAACCAAGTATGGTTCCACAACGTACAATATCCACAAGTAACATACAATACCAGACAATGTGCTCAAACATGCACCAAATTATGCATACCCATGGAAAGTACAAGTGACTTCCACTTGCCAGTATATCACTCTACTCTAGCTACATGTACCTATGTGAATCACTTGTACTTGTACCTGTAACCTAACCTGTGATTTGTAATCTGCAACTTGTAATCCCAAAGCTGAAGTTACTCAAAGAAGATCCTCAATGCAGGCACCAAAAGAATGTGAGCAGGATGGAAACACATACAACGCCTCTATAATCACTCAACACTCACTCTTGAGATGATACACACACACACACACACACACACACACACTATGGGGTACCACTCGGCTTACACAACCCACGTGGCCGAGATAGGGAACAGGCCGATGGAGTGAGAGGAGAGAGACTATCCATTTGCCCACTCAACATAGACACACACACACACACATACCCCAAAAACTCATCTCAAAAGAGGAATATTTTTGTTCTTTAGATACAATTGATCTTGGGCCAACACCAATGGGGAAAATAGCTCACACAATATGAATGAAATATGCCAGATACAAATACAAATTTGAGCAAAGGCTCGCTCACAAGAGAAACTTACACAACCAAAACAACACAAAAAGTGAGGAATTTGCAAAATGGATAGCGCCATTGCGTTCGGAACGGCAAAAAATCCCAATCTACAATATCAAAGTGCTCAAATCCGTAGGCAGATTACTTGGCTCTAGTGCGTATGATTTTCTTGCAGAGTTAGTAGTTACATCTCATCGAGTTCACTTCATTAGGAATGACACCCTAGTGAGTTTCCATGCCCTCATCCTGGTCGCTTCCCTTATATTGATATTTTATGTTGATGCGTGAGAGCTATGCTATGGACGTCCATCACGGTGACCCGCAAACATTGGCGCCATTGTCGGGGAGTGAATCTTAGGTGATGAGTGACCGAGTGCGTAGTTAGCTTCCTTAAAATAAGATCAATCCACAAATCCATTTTACACCTCAGCTAGGCTGCTAGACAGGGGTTTATGGCTTAGTGGAGTCTAGAGTCAGTGGACCAGCTAGATCCTCTCTTAGGAGATTTAGGGAGTTGTAAGTGAGAGTGGTCAAAGCATTTTTGCTCTTCAATTTCTCTAATTCGATTGAGTACTAAAATCTCACCTGAAATCCGTCTTGTTTGTTTTGTTTGATTCATTTCTTTATGTTCTTTCATTTCTGTACTTAGGAGTAGAATAAGTAATTCGCATTCCAGTCAGATTTGGGAAAAAAGTTAGAGTCGAGAAACCAGGAAACCATAACTTCGGCAAAAAGGCCATAAGACTCTGAAATTTAGAAAATCTGACCAAACAGGGTTGATATTGATTCAAATCACCAAGTGGTAGCACAAAACAGTGTAAAACACTTGTCTGAGTGAGCAGACTAAATTTCATCAGATTTGTCTCATGTACTACGATCGCGATTGGTGTACCTCTGTGACAGAAATTGGACTAGAATTGTTGTGTGCCTTCCTGATAAGATTCTAAACAAGTTTGTCTAAAGTAACCACACCTAGAAACATCAAAAATCAAGAAAATCAGGCTACTTGGGCAAAACTAGCCTAACAAACCCAAAAAGTGAAAAATCTTGGCTTTTAGTGATCCAAATGCCAAGTGAATGGGGAAATAGCCTCAGAACACCTTTGCCAACCAAGCACGCCAAAATTGGTCTGATTTGGCCTTTGTACTACGATCGTGATCGGTGTACCTAAGTGCTAGATTTTGACCAGATTTCATATGTGGGATCCTCAGGTGTATATAAACATAAAAGTATACAAGACCAAGAGCCAAAAACCTCAAAATACCTGTCAAACCATCTGAGTATTGATCCAAGTCCAAAATTGATATACTGACATAGAAATTGACTTTCATCAGGATCATATACATCAAATTGGGTATAGAGTATACAGAGGGAGAGCCTGTACACAAGACAACCCCAAATAGCTTTCATATCCCAAAACAAACACCAAAATCAAGTCAAACTGACAGATTCGAGAAAATAGACACTTCCAAACAAGAACTGGTAAAAGCTTGACTTTTTGGGGTTTGAATACAAAGGTATTTGGTGGGTAGCCTTAACACTAGAATGGTAACATAACAGGACATAAAAGTGTCCTTTCAGAGTTTGGGGAAAAATTTCCAAAACCATAGTAGATCCACTCATTTTGAAAAATCCTTTCATGAGCTTATAGTTCAATAACTACTACATATGGAAAAAATGAGAAACTTGTAATTTTTCTCATCCCTTGGTCACTACAAGCCTCCAAAGTTGATGGACCAGTGCATTTTGCCCAAAACAGCAATTTCTTACAGTTGATTGCATATAAATAAGAGTGGAGATTTTTGTAGGACAGGAGATAAAATGCCCCGTTAACTTCAATGGGTTGGTGAACAAAACATATGGTTGCTTTTACCTCACTAATTTGTTTTTGGGCAAGAAAAATAGGTACAAAAAAGTTGCATTTTTGCCATTCTGCGGACCTATCATCAAAGTTTCTATAGTCACGCTCAATACAAATACTATATACATGTTTTCTTAGTTCCCTTTGGGCCTTTGGATTCAAAAGGAGACATGGATCATGTCAAAAGGATAATGGATCTCTTAAAATTGGAACCTTGGGGGCAATGATAAAGTGCTAAATATAGCAAACATGAAAAAATTGGGTTTAGCATTATGACCTCTAGAAACCCATAGAAACTACTCAATATCTATCCAAGTTTGTAGTCTATGATTAGATATGGTTACTACATATAAAATACACACAATTGGCCTAAGAAACTAGCAATATTGAGAAAGTCATACTTGCCACTCTAAAGTGTATCGTATTCTTCAGCAATCAAAAAACTCAACCATCATCATATACTATGCTATATAGCATATTAGGTCCCCCAAAATTCAAGGAAGATTAGCTTTATGTTATACATTACACTTACACAATCAAAATTGAATTTGGATATCAAGAAAGCCACCAAAAAAATCATAAAAGTGCTAATTTTGGCCAAAAAATAGGATTATGCAATTCTTGTAAATTGGTCATAACTTTCAATTTTAACACTTAGCTCTCCCTACAAGCATCAAAACATGTTGAGAACTATAAAGGACTAACCTCTAGCCATCTAAACCTCACAAACATGAAGTTTAGAGTGGTATAGTTGCCAAAAATTGAAAAAAAGCCAAAAACAGGACCCGTTTTTTCACACAGTCCAGGTTCAAAAATGTTGTGCAAGAGTAAGGTTAATGGTGAGATCGATACTCAAAAAAAGATGCTAAGTTTTTTTCAGCTCATAAGGAAACTTTGTGGATATATAGCACCTAGAAATTCATTTTCATACTCTTCAAATAATTCAAGCAAAATGGTCACTTAACAAGACACAAAAGTGTCCAAGGACATAAAAGTGTCCTGTTACCATTCTAATGTTAAAATATCCTAGTGAACAAGCTGGTGAAGTTTCATCAAATTTGGGTACTGTACTACGATCGCGATCGGTGTACCTTTGTGCCAGAATTGACTCATTTTTGGCCTATTCATAGACCTCGACTATTTAAGATATCAGGAGTTGTCAAAACCCAAATTGGACATACTGACAATAATCTGCAAGCAAAATTGTGTTGAAGTCATTGTGAAGTTGTTGAATCTGCTGACAGTTGCAATGATACGGTGATCTCATAGCCATCAAGTATATTCATTTGCAGAGACCGATCAAGTAACAATCCATGCAGTCATGAGAGTTGGAAGATCACTCCATCTCCAAGTAAGAGGTTTGGATTCAATCGGTAAATTCCACTTTCTTCATGTTTTTGAGATCGGGAAAACAAATCAACAAGCAACACCGAAATTTAGCGGATCAAGCAAGTGTTTTATCAACGGAGGAGAGTGTAAACCAAGGTGTAGTACAACCGTTAGAGCCAATCCTTGAAGGAATTATTTCCGATACTTCTTCAGAGAGACCTTACGAGTATTTCACGGAACACTTGGGACATTTAAACCTAAACAAAAGAGAAAACATGGAAGCAGGACCATCAAACCCTTTGGCCACAATGAAGCTATTGTTCATCAAGTATCAGTATGACAACAAGCAATGCGCCAAGATCTACAAAGATGGTATGGACCGTTACTGTGTGAAAATAGAAGATAGACCAAGTGAGTTGAAGGACTTAGTGCCTGCGAGCTATAGCGGAGATAGGTACCTACATGACGAAGGTATCATGTACTTGGTAGTCCAGAATCCTAACATTGTGGACAAGTGGGGATTGATGGGCATGAAAGCCACAGTAGATGACGAACCTAAGGAGAAAGCACCAACAATGAGCTTCCCTGATGGGAGCTTAAGGCGAGAAGACTTTGAGAGTCAACACAGAAAATGTCTACGTGGGTTTTTACAAGTATAATAATGGAGTTGACAGAGTAGAAAAGACTTTATGTCTTCACCTACACAGAGGGATCAGAAACGAAAATCATTGCATACGACAAATATGGAAGACGATACGCAACAATCGATAAAAAGGAGTTGGAAGGATATATGTACTTTGGGGGACCACTCCACCAGTATTATGTCACTCCAAGCCCACAAAGACCAGCACCTACAAATGTCATGCCAGACCCGATGGCAACAAGTGGAGAGAGGACTCATGTAGCTGATTCTTTCAGTCAACCTCAATATTCTATGCCAAACCCCATGGGACATCCCAGAGAGTCAATGGCTACAAATCGAGGTAGTGCGGTTCCTATTTCTACACATACCACAGTAGGTCCGACATTTGCAGCCACACCATCACATTTGCCTCCTAGTAGTAGATTCGTGGCAAGGGAGCCAACGAGGGCAACCCACGACATCCATGATGTACGAGAATGATTAAGTCGAAACACGGGAGCATTGAGATTGTTCGCAGACCACAGACATCCGAGGCCATCCTAGGTAGCGAAGTGCATGCCAAAGAAGTATAGCGGATCAGAGGATCCATATGCCCATATGTCGCTCTTCAAGCAAGTCTTAAGAGCAAAGAAGATCACTGATTTTCATACTCAATATGAGGGATTCGGGTTGGCCTTGGAAGGGACGGCCTTAACATGGTTTCAACCTTTGAACCCTGAAACTTGTCCGAATATTGAACATGTATTACGGGAGTTCGCAGAAGAATTCTTAAAACGGGGTATAAAGCATAATACTATATCACAGATATATGCTTTTAAACAAAGGGAGAACAAAAAAGTGAAGGAAGCATCCTTGAGATTCAAGCAATACATTGAGAGGTTCCCAAGGAGATAATTACACAGGACGAGAGATTGTGTGTGCTCGTCATTGAAGGACTTAGAAACGAAACCTTGAAAAAGGACCTTCACATGAAAGCATGTAGCACATTTGAACAGGTTACAAGGGAAGCGTTATATCTTGTTGATAACTGCAAAGCATATGGGGAAGTGTGAGAGGATACTGATTCAGTAAAAAATGAGTGGCTCTTCATCTATTAAGAGTGAACCCTCTACCAAGAAAGATGCTCAGGCTTCTTTGATGCCGACAGCTGACCAAATGATAGAGGAAGTAACGAAGAGAATGCAGCAACATAGGAGATCAAATCAGGTGATGATACAGTCTCAGACGAGGAAATGTGACATATGTGGGGGGATCACCGGATGTCGTGGTGCACACAACAGCCGAAAGCACCAGTTACGAATGGACGATATTGAAATGGTGCACCATAGAGAAAAAATGGACAAACCATGGCACGGATGAGTGTTTTTACAACAAAAACTATGTGAGGGAAAGGCCGTATGGACCTCCAGCAAGACCACCCCAGCCACCTCCTCCAAGATATCAAGTTGGGCCAAATGTGAATATGGTAGCAGGAGCAGACATACCTCAACCTGTGTTGGGTCAACAAACTCCTTTACCATAAGAAAATAAGGCCATGATTAGGTATGATCAACCTTACAAAGCATCACCAGGAAAAAATAATACACCTCAAATTTCTTATTACAAAGAACCGAATGAGCCTTACGTAATTGAACCTGAACCACAGATGTACGCAGACGAATCCTATCAATCGTGGGGAAATAACGAGGGTATGGCACCACTAACGTATGTAACACAACCTTCGAGGGATCAATATTTGGTGGACGAAATAACGCTGTCAGGAGTTTTCTGGAGCAAGGGATTGCGCATATGTACATATACATGCATGGTGCATCAAATAAAGGATTTCCCAATTTCCATAGCCAGGTGGTTACGTGGGGCCCACGTGTGTACAGGTAGGGCAGCATATACATAGTGCATCGATTTTCATCGTTACCAGTACCAGTGTGTTTTTTCTACAATAAGGAGGAGTTGGTAGCACGTAAAACTTCTCGAGGAAGCTATCCGCGGGCCGGTGACATGAGGTCAGCAGGTGCGTCAGATGGCATCTAGTGGCG
This sequence comes from Adiantum capillus-veneris, assembly GCF_014529385.1. Classification (NCBI taxonomy): domain Eukaryota; kingdom Viridiplantae; phylum Streptophyta; class Polypodiopsida; order Polypodiales; family Pteridaceae; genus Adiantum; species Adiantum capillus-veneris. Next base: position 21,716,861 of record NC_140940.1, on the reverse strand, counting down.
TCAGGAGGGCGAGCGAGGTCAATATTTGCACGCGGATGAGGACGGACACAACGTGGGTGTTTTCTTGTGAGAGTTATGCAGAAAGGTCATCATTAGGACCACCTTTTGGGGCCACTTCACGTGGTGGCGAGATGCATTATTGGAAAAAAGCTGAGTGCCAGGTGTGCGAATGATGCAAAAAGGTGACAACTATGCACTGCGAGGTCAGTTTTTGGCCTGTTCGGGGTCCGTTTGAGGTCATCTAAAAGACCAAGGGTGCCCAACTAAAAAAGCTAAGTGTGGGAACTGAAAAAAGAGAGAGAAAACCAAAAAAAATATGGAGAAGATAGGAGGAACAGCCGCAGGTGGGTTTTTGCCCATTTTGGAGCCTATTTTGGCCCTAAACTGCTCATCCGAGGTCGGATTTGAGCACTTTGACAATGTAGACTGGGGTTTTGGGCCATTCCGGACGCGATGGCGCTGTCCATTTTGCCAAATTACTCACTCTTTTTCTGCTGTTTTTTTGTGTAAGTTTCTCCTATCAGCGAAGTTTCTGCTCTAGTTTGTGATTGTATCTGGCTTATTTTACCCATATTGTGTGAGCTATTTGCCCCATTGGTGTTGGCCCAAGCTCAATTTTATCTAAACATCAGAAATTCTCCTCTTTTGAGCTGAGTTTTTTGGGTGTGTGTGTGTGTGTGTGTCTGTGTGGAGTGGGCAAGTGGATAGTCTCTCTCCTCTCACTCCAGAGGTGTGTTCCCTGTCTCGGCCAGGTGTGTTGTCTAAGCCGAGTGGTGCCCAAGAGTGTGTGTGTGTGTATCTTCCCAAGAGTGTCTGTCGGGTCGTTATAGAGGCGCTGTGTGTGTTTTCATCCCGCTCACATTCTTTTGGTGTCCCCACGGAGGATCTTCTTCGAGTACCTTCTGCTTCGAGCTTCAAGCTTCGAGCTTCGGGATTACAAGTTGCAGGTTGCAGATTACAGGTTACAGGGACAGATACAGGTACAGGTACAGGTGATTCACACAGGTACAGGTAGCTAGAGTACAGTGATATACTAGCAGTGATGTCACTTGCAGTTGTTGTGGGAATGCATCACTTGGCACCTATTTGAGCGCATTGTCTGTTGGATTGTACGTTAGTTGTGGAAACTACCATTGTACGCATTTGTGGAGCCATACTTGGTTGTATTTGGCAGTCCTAGCCATTTCTGAGACTTGGTCTGGAAGATAGTCATTTCTGAGACTTGACTATATGCGATTTGCATTAGCCTTCGTGTGAGGGTCGATAGCGTGAGGTTTTTATTGAGTTGGGGGATTCTCAAATGTGGAGATCCTTTCGGTGATATAGGTAGCTGGAGCACCCTTTTTGTGACCTCGCCATAGGCTATGTACTAGTGAGTCCTACTTGATGCTCGGGTTCTATTGTTGACAGATCATGCATACATAGACAGTCTATATTTTGGGTTCCTACTGCTCTACTTCTGGGGAAACTCTGTCGAAATTTTCCCAAGTTATGATGGCTGGTTTTTTGGTATTTTGAGCCATTTATGCTGTTATGCTGCTGAAATTTTGGCAAAATCAGAGGTTGAGTCAGGTGTGCCTTCTTGGGAGCTTCATGGTTGGCTTTAATGGATGATCAAAATGGCCCTCAGTTCACTCCTTTTCATTTAACTCAAAGAATTCAGATTAATGTTCATGTGTCCAGGAAGATCTTTTTCCAGCAGCGCATAGTCTTTATGTTTGGGCCAAGAATATTGAGAGAGATCCTGGAATTTCCTTTGCCTGTTGTCATTCCGATGATTAACTATGAAAACTCATTTGATGTGCATGTGTTTGTCCTTATCTAAAGCTGAGCTCCATTGAAGTTTCTGGGGATTGGGAAGTCAAAAGTTTTGGGTTCTTGCACGTGTGTTCAAAGGGGTTCTCAAAGCATTGTAACTTGGGTAGCCATGGCTTTCTCTTATCCGGAGTTTCATGGAAGAAGTGATGAAGATGTGGAAGAATTTTTGGAAAAGATGGAGGTTGCCTGCATTAGCAACCAGATTCATGACCCTACGCAAATGTTACGCCTTCTCCAAATTTGTTTGAAGAGTGATGCACGAGTTTGGTCCAAGGCATTTGATGAGGAGTTGCGTGCAGCAGATCCACCTATAAGATTGAGTTGGGAAAATCTAAGGCATGGATTGGAAGTGGAGTTTGTGAAGATAGAAGATCCTGACAAAGTGTGATAGGAAGTACAAGGTTTGGTGCAGAAGGAAGGTGTGCCAGTAGATGCGTACATATGTAAGTTTTCATTGGCATGGGAGCGAATGTGCAAGGCTTTAGCACCACAGGTACCCCCGCCTGACATGATGAAGAAGGACAGGTTCTTAGCTGGTCTGTGGGAGAATATACGTTGGAGAGTGGAGCTAAAGAAGCCTAGGACATATGAAGATGCACTAGAGGTAGCAAGGAACAAAGAGTGGAAGCTGAGGAAAATGAGCCAGTTAGGGGTGGAGTCTTTGCCCATGAGGTCTGAATTTCAGCCTATGGACTCTTTACAAGCTCGTATGTCAGGGGTTCATCATGAACCAGTGGTTCCTGTTACTACTCAGGTTATGCCAGCAGTGGTCACTACAGCAGTGTAAGATGATGGGCTAAGGCAAGACATGAGGCAAATGGTAGATTTGATGAAGAATCTCAGCCTAAACATGCTAGGTCAAGTGGGAAATAATCGAGGTCGAGGGAGGTTTGCAAATCAGCAAGGAGGTGAAGAAAGGCCTAGGAATGGTGTTGGACAAAGCAATGGTAGGTTTTGGAGGCAGACGCCCACATGTTATAATTGTGGAGAGTTGGGTCACATCAGCCCGCAATGTGATAAGCCACCAAGGATGGGAGGAGACATGTATCCATTGCCAAGACAGGTGCTAACTAGGTGCTAACTAGGTGCTAACTGACCCAGGAGGAAAAGGGAAAGACAAAAGTGCTAAGTGTAGTCACCTTGGAGAAGGCATCAAAGCTAGAGGATACATTAGTGATGCCTATTGGGAAGAGGACCACAAAGGAAAAGGAAGGAAGAAGTGCCCCAGGTCCTAGTAAGAAGAAAGGAAAGAGCCATGAAGGCGAGGATGTCAAGGCCAAGAGGAAAAGGAGAGCTCGTCGAAAGTTTCATGTTTCAGATTTTCCACTAGGGGATGGGCAATTAAGCTATGACTTGAAGGAGGATCTGACGAGCAGGAAGGCAGATGTTACTTTTGGGCAGCTTATAGAGATGGTGCCTAAGCTAAATCGACAGTGGAAGAGGATGGTTAACCCAATGGAGAAAGAGCCAGAGAGAGGTTCAGTGAAGGTGTTGGCAATGGACGAGCTACCAGACATTTGTCCAATAGTAGATGTGTGGCATAAAAGGAAAAAAATGGGACAAGGTTATGTGGATGGCGGAGCCCAAATATGCGTCATAACACACTCATGCGTTGAGAAGATGGGTCTCACAGTGGCTCGGGTGTAAGGTTTTCGGATCAAATTGGCAAACCATCAAAAAGTAAAATGCTTGGGTGTTGTAAAGAGCTTAGAAGTGAAGGCATATGATGCAAAGGCAGTGGTTGATTTTCATGTGATGCCAGCAGGGTTGGGAGCATATCCTATTATACTAGGCAGACCGTGGTTACGTGCAGTGGGAGCTGTTCAAGATTGGCGACATGGTACGATTAGCCTCTATGGAAAGACAGGTACCAAGAAGCTTTATAATATGGACACAAGTAAACGATTAGAGGAGCTTTATGAAGATGAGGATGAGTCTAGTGATGAAGACTCTTCCAAGGTGACAGATGAGGACACTGATAGCACTACCAGCAGTGATGAGGATGCTGATGTTGCATTTCTTTTTATGGATAAAGAAATCTAGGAGTGTGGTTTAGTCGCATTTGCGAATGAAGTTGAAGATGAAAGTGAAGGGCCTTATGAAGTGATTGAAGGGTTGATGCAAACCAAGGTTGAGTTGTCAAAGAAGCAGGAATTAATGACACAAATGATTAGTGGAGACCTCTCAGCTATGGAGAAGGATATATATTTGCACATGCTGGTTAGTTTTCCTGATTTGTTCATTACTTCATATGAAGAGATCAGAGGGTTCAAGGGTGAAGAGATGCATATAGAGCTGAAAGAAGGTGCTAAGCCAGTGCGGCAAAGGCTAAGAAGGATGGGTCAAGAGCAAATGGAAGCCTTGCGGGTAGAGGTGGACAAGTTATTGAAGGCAGGGTTCATAGTTCCAGTGGAGACCACAGAATGGGTGAGTCCAGTTGTAGTCAGTCCAAAGAAGGATGGGAAGTGGAGAATTTGTGTGGATTTTAAACCCTTAAACGCAGCCACTAAGAAGAACCCATATCCTCTTCCATTCATCGATCAGATCTTAGATTCAGTGGCAGGTTATGAGAGGTACAGTGTGTGTGATGGTTTTTCAGGCTATTTTCAATTGAAGATTGCTCTTAAAGACCGCACAAAGACAACTTTTATTACGCCATGGGGCTGCTATTGCTACACAGTTTTGCCATTTGGGTTGTCAAATGGACCTTCCTTCTATCAAGAGAGAGCAAATTGGGTGTTGGAACCATTTATTGGTAGTTGTGTTAAAGCTTTTATGGATGACTTCTGTGTCTATAGCAGTAGGGATGATCACCATGAGAAGCTGCAGATGGTATTGGCTCGATATGATGAATGTGGAGGACAACTAAATCCAAAGAAATGTCATCTAGCACAGCCAAGGGTGAAGTTATTGGGCCATATGGTGTCAGAAAATGGCATTGAGGCTGATCCAGATAAGGTGAAGTCTATTATTCTTCTTCCATCACCTATGAGTATGAAGCAATTGGCAACCTTTATACACAAAGTGAAGTACATGGCACGGTTTATTCCATTGTCTTCACAGCTTCTTTATCCGTTACAGCAAGTGGCAAAGCATGATCCATTGCAATGGGATGACAAGTGTGAAGAAGTGTTTCAAGAGGTGAAAGAGGTGTTAGGGGGGTTGTCAGCCATGCAGGCTCCTGATTGGGAGAAAGTTTTTTATGTAAATCCATCAGTAGGGGATGATGCCATTGGAGCCATGCTATTGCAAAAGGGGAAGGGCAGCCATTATATGAGGCCAGTGTATTGTGCAAGCCGAGTGAAGTTGGTAGCGGAGAGAAAGTTATCGGAAGTAGAGCTAGTGATGGCCAGTGTAATATTTGCTTGTCGACTATTTCGTCATTACTTGCTACCACGGCCTTTTGTTTTCTTGACGAGTTATGCCTTTCTGCCACATCTAATTAATGGTATTAACATGTCAAATGTGGTGAAGAAATGGGTAATTGAGCTGCAAGAGTTTGAGTTCTCTTTTCTAGTGGAAGATAGTACAAGGGCTACCCTAGCTGATTTGTTGACCTACAAGGAGAATCCCCTTATCGTTAAGGAAGAGGTGGTGAGAAAGGTAGTTGAAGAAGTGCCACAGATCAGCAATGCACATGTGTTGTTCTTTGATGGTTCATACAGAAAGAGCCACGATGCAGCTTCAGGGGGTATAGCACTTTATGATCCAGAGGGGAAGCTAGTATGCAAGAGAGGGTTCAAATTGGATGCGCATAGTAACAATGAGGCTCAATATGCTACATTGGAAGCCGGATTACACATTTGTTTGAAGCATGGGGTTCGAAGGTTGAGCATAAAAGGTGATGCCTTGTTAGTGGTGAAGCAAGTGTTGGGTGTGTGGAAGAGCAAGAACACCTCATTGAAGGAAATGTGTTTCAGAATTAAAGGCCTGTTAAAAAAGTTCGAAGCATGGAGCATCAGACACATTGAACGTGCTCTAAATGGAGAGGCACATGAAGCAGCCCAAAGCATGATTGGGGAGCTATTTGTGTTGAGGACCACTTTACCTCTTTATCATTGCCAGGAAAGTTTGGCTCAAGAAGAGGAGTTTTTGCTAACAGGAATCATTCCAAAGGAGATTCAGAAGTCTAAGAAGTATGGCTTTGTGCGTAGAGCATACAGGTACAAATTGATTGGTGATGTCTTATACATGAAAGGGGCTGATCTCTTGTTGAGACGTGTACCTTGGCGGGAGGAGCTTTACAGAGTGTTGGAAGAGAATCATGAAGGCGCATGTGGTGGCCATTTTGCTCTAAAGATCACCTTGCATAAGATTTTGCAAGAGGGGTATGTATGGCCTAGTTTGCACAAGGATGTTCACCATTGGTGTAGGTCTTGCAATAGGTGTCAAGCATTTGGGAAGAGAGTGTTGAAGCCAGAGCTATGAAAAACCATTATGGCATTTGATGTGTTTGAAAAGTGGGGGATTGATGCAATAGGCCCGTTACCTATCACAAGCAGGGGCAAAAGCTATATCTTGACGGCAGTGGACTATCTCTCTAGATGGGCAGAGGCTATAGCAGTAAAACAGATCACTGCAAAGGATGTGGCAAAATTTGTGTATGATGAAATATGTTGCAAGTTTGGGGTGCCATTAGAGCTACTTTCAGATAAGGGGCCATGATTTAGAGCTAAACTGCTAGACTTCTTATGCACTAAGATGAAGATTAGGCACCAGCATACCACTCCTTATTACCCGCAGTGTAATGGCTTAAATGAAAGGTTCAATGGTGAGTTGGTACAAATTCTTTCTAAAGTGACAGAGCACCAAGGAAAGAATTGGGATTTGGAATTGCCTAGTGCATTATGGGCTTACCGTACTTCGGTGAAGACAGGTACAGGGTTTACTCCATTTCATTTGGTGTATGGAAAGGAAGCACTATTGCCTGTGGAGGTAGAGTTGCCTGCGGTCAAGATGTTAGAGAAGTTGCTTGGGTCGCCTAGTGATGCATTCAAAGAGAGGCTCTTGCAGTTACAAGAGGTCCAGTTGGATAGGATGAGCGCATTGGAGCATTATGGGCAGATGCAGGATAAGGCTTTGGAAAAGATAAATGAAAAGGTTAAAAGTAAGGGTATCAAGGAACATGACTTGGTTTTGCGCTACAATAGTAAGCTGGACAACTCCTTCCAAAAGAAGTTTCAAATTAAGTGGGAAGGCCCTTTCAAAGTAGTGGAGTGTTTTCCAAATGGCACATATCAGCTGGCCAACCTGGATGGTGTTCTACATAAGTCAAGGGTAAATGGGTTACGTCTTAAATTGTATCATGCTAGATTGATGATAGTGGAGCAAGATGAGCTGTCTGTGGATCAAGCAGTGTTGGTGAGGGATGAGGAGACCTGTGATGCGGCGAGTCTCATATCTCTCTTTGCTGCTGCTGATCATGAATGATCTAGCAGGCTAGGGGATGGGCAAATTATGTCAGGAGTTTTTTGGAGCAAGGGATTGCGCATATGTACATATACATGCATGGTGCATCAAACAAAGGATTTCCCAATTTCCATAGCCAGGTGGTTACGTGGGGCCCACGTGTGTACAGGTAGGGCAGCATGTACATAGTGCATCGATTTTCATCGTTACCAGTACCAGTGTGTTTTTTATACAATAAGGAGGAGTTGGTATCACGTAAAACTTCTCGAGGAAGCTATCCGCGGGCCGACGACATGAGCTCAGCAGGTGCGTCAGATGGCATCTAGTGGCGTCAGGAGGGCGAGCGAGGTCAATATTTGCACGCGGATGAGGACGGACACAACGTGGGTGTTTTCTTGTGAGAGTTATGCAGAAAGGTCATCATTAGGACCACTTTTTGGGGCCACTTCACGTGGTGGCGAGATGCATTATTGGAAAAAAGCTGAGTGCCAGGTGTGCGAATGATGCAAAAAGGTGACAACTATGCACTGCGAGGTCAGTTTTTGGCCTGTTCGGGGTCTGTTTGAGGTCATCTAAAAGACCAAGGGTGCCCAACTAAAAAAGCTAAGTGTGGGAACTGAAAAAAGAGAGAGAAGACCAGAAAAAACGTGGAGAAGAGAGGAGGAACAGCCGCAGGTGTGTTTTTGCCCATTTTGGAGCCTGTTTTGGCCCTAAACTGCTCATCCGAGGTTGGATTTGAGCACTTTGACATTGTAGACTGGGGTTTTGGGCCGTTCCAGACGCGATGGCGCTGTCCATTTTGCCAAATTCCTCACTCTTTTTCTTCTGTTTTTCTGTGTAAGTTTCTCCTATGAGCGAAGTTTCTGCTCTAGTTTGTGATTGTATCTGGCTTATTTTACCCATATTGTGTGAGCTATTTGCCCCATTGGTGTTGGCCCAAGCTCAATTTTATCTCAGCATCAGAAATTCTCCTCTTTTGAGCTGAGTTTTTTGGGTGTGTGTGTGTGTGTGTCTGTGTGGAGTGGGCAAGTGGATAGTCTCTCTCCTCTCACTCCAGAGGTGTGTTCCCTGTCTCGGCCAGGTGTGTTGTCTAAGCCGAGTGGTGCCCCATAGTGTGTGTGTGTATCTTCCCAAGAGTGTGTGTCGGGTTGTTATAGAGGCGCTGTGTGTGTTTTCATCTCGCTCACAACGCTAATGCTCATTGCGAACTAGAACTACAAACCAAGAGGATATCCTAATAGGGCGGGACAACCTATGGGACCACCTCCTCAAAAGCAACCACCAATTGGACCGTGCTATAACTGTGGAGTACAGATCATTGGGAGCGTAGTTGTCCTTTCAAAGGTGAAAGAGTGAAAATTTTTGGGTTTTGTGACGGGTGTGGTTTGAATCACATACTGCCAGATTGCCCAAGGAATCCGGACAACAAGGGAAAAGCAACTATCAATATTGTGGGGGTGTTACCAAGTGCAAGCAGTGGATCAGAAACCGAACCCATGATCCAAATCAATGCGGTAACCAGAGCCCAAGCCAAGGACTTAGAGAAAAGCAAGCCATTGGAAGAAAAGGTCGAGTTGTCAAGACCCAGAGAAAACGAGAGTTTATCTGTGAGAACAAAGCGGAAATCCTGGAAGGCGAAATGAGACAGAATGAAATCAAGAAGGATAAAAACCCAAGATAGAATGAAAGAAAGAAGGATAAAAACCCAAATTGCCATGCAAAATGAATTACATGAAACAAAAGAGCAACTGAAACAAGAGAGAGATAGTAAAGCTGTTGAGGACAACAACAAGCCGAGGAAAGCATCCTCAGGGGGATCAGTCTTGGTCAAGAAAGTGCTAGAGCCTTTAGATGCTCTATTACAAGCGTATGAAGCAAGGCTAAAAACAAACCAAACCTTAGAGCAGAGATGGTTGACCTATCCTCAACCAGAAGTGGAAACGAAGCGTTTGGAAATGTGTAAACACCTTATTGAAACAGCCCAGGCATTGATGGAACCTAATGCGATTAGAACCCCAGAACAAGAAGTGCTGATTCACAAAGAGCGACAAAAACTGAAGATTGATGAATCAGAACAAGTAAATGGACCCAGACCTGAAACTATATTGTCATTTGATCACCGAGTGGTGCCGAACACCACTGATGATGCTAAGTCAATGACTATAATGCAAGTTCCAGAAGTGGAAGAACCATGGCCACAACACTTAAGGGAAACCATTAGAAATAGAAAGAACAGAAGCTCGACGTTACACTCTGCACCAATTCCTGAGGTTAACATGGGCAACAAATTTCATCTAGGAGATATACAGTCGTTCTATGGAGATGCAGGAACGCAGGTTTCGATGGAAAGAAAAGCTCAATCCCTGAAAACCCTACCTTCATTTATAGGTGAACACGAGGCACAATCGGAGGTAAGATTAGTTCCATCCTAGATGAGAGCTATTCCACAAATGATTGACCCAAAAAGTCTTCAAGAGATGCTCTCGACACCTGTAACATACACAATCACACTGTCATAACTCTTGAGAGTCAGACCACACTTATGGGAAGACATGTGGAAACATTTGGAGAACAAAGGAATAAATATTCCTCTTTAGACAAACCCTACGGTAGAAGAAAACAAACGGGAAGGTCAACCCAAAGCCCAACCTGTGCCCATAAACAAGGTCGGAGATTACTATGAAGGTGAGGAAGGTAATACAACGTTACTTGTCGAATATCAGGATATAAAGATGATAGCTATCCTAGTCAGTGGAGCGGGAGTTGCAATTGCTACAAAGCAAATCTGGGAGAAATGGGGTCGTCCAGCTCTCAGAAAGATGAGAATGAAAATGCAACTCGCATATGGGTATGTAGAGAGACCATTGGGAGTCCTGGACCAAATAGTTGTATCTTCCTGTGGAATTAACTATGAGCACACCTTTGCCGTGGTAGATTTCATAAAAACGAACAACTTTGACATTATTTTGGGGCGACCTTTTATGCGTCAACTCAAAATGATACAAGATTGGGGGTACGACCAAATTTACCTAAGGCATGAGGAGCTAATAACAAAAATCAACATGAAGGACCACAGCTATAGAGATGTTGCAAAAGCACCAGTGCAAGAATTTGATTCAACCACAGTGAATGGAAAATAAATACCTGCATGGTTACAAACAAAAGCACATGTATGGATGTGTGGAGCATCTGATTGTGGAGACTAAATCAAAGAGGAATGTGTGTTGGAAAGGTAAGTAGAAGACGAAGCTTATCTCCCAGAACCTTTCCCTGAACATTTATTTGAGCCATTTGGGTGGACTCAAATATTCTCAACCTTGGATGTATGTGTTAACGAATGCACGCCTACAAAATTTTATGACGATGAAGGATACGACCTAGTAACGTTGCAAATGGCTAGCGTCATCCTTGAGACAGGATCAGATAGCGAGGAACAAGAAGAACCACTACGTGAGACTGAGTGTAAAAGAATAGTTGATGAGATATCTGTAATGAACGTTAGGAATCGAACAGAGGAGGAATTCACGGAGTCACTAAGCGATGACCTTCCATCACTGGTGATCAAATCCAAATGATAGGTGCTGATGAAAGATCAAGTGGATCAGAGATGGATAGGAAGTATATGTCGAGACTGGACAGGTTTTACGAGTTTCCTAACCAAAAACCTAGTCGACAAGAGCGGTATAGATCAAAGAGAACAAGGAAATCAAGAGAGAATAAGCATAAACCAATGCCTCTTGTCAATGACAAAACGGGATATCTAAGGCTTGTAAAAGCTGACGATTGTGTCAAAGACAAGGTCACTGGCCGGTTTATCAAAACCAACAAGAAGAACAAGATCAAAAATCAAACTACTGAGATACATAAAGAGGGGGAGATAGGTCTAGAATGACCAAAACTGAGAGGAAAACAAAGTACAATAAGCTCAAACAGACCCTCAAAGACATAAGGAGGGGGAGACAGGTCTAGAATGACCAAAACGGAGAGAAAAACAGAGTACAATAAGCTCAAACAGACCCTCAAAGACATATGGACAGCTGAAATGGAAACAAATGAGGACACGAATTCTGACAAGATGGATGTGCCATCCCATTTATTAGAAGTATACCATACAAGATAGAAAAATTATAGTGCAACAACCGATGAGAGAATTGAAGGAGCTTGGTACATCATACGACGGTCCTAAAAAAGCCAAACGAATAGATCTAGCGGAGCCAGGAGAAGATCCAAAACCTGCATATATTGCCATGGATCTTACTGAAGAAGAGGAAAAGCTTTTGATAGCTACTCTAAAACAATATAGAGATGTGTTTGCATGGTCATACAAAGATCATAAGGGGGTGGATCCAAGTATCTGTCAACACACAATACCCCTTAAGAATGACGCCAAACCAAGCAGACAACATCCTTATACTTACAATGAGACATTTGCGAGGAAGATCAAGGAGGAGATATATAAGCTGAAAGAGGTAGAGTTTATTTACGAAATTGAGCACACTGATTGAGTTTCACCAATTGTGGTGGTCCCGAAGAAAAATGTAAAATTGAGAGTATGCGTCAATCTCAAGAAAGTAAACGCTGCTACAATTCGAGACAACAATTCGAGACAACTATCCCCTACCCATTACTGATCATGAAATAGAAAGAGTGGTAGGAAAAGAAGCTTACAGTTTCTTAGATGGCTTTTCGGGCTACAACCAACTCGCAATAAAGCCAGAGGATCAGCACAAGATGGCTTTTCGGGCTACAACCAACTCGCAATAAAGCCAGAGGATCAGCACAAGATGGCTTTTGCAACTAAATGGGACATTTTTTCATTCAGGGTAATGGCTTTTGCCTTAAAGAATGCACCAACCACATTTCAGAGGCTAATGGGTCATGCTTTTAAAGAATATCTAAGACAGTTCTTAGAAATTAACATGGATGACTTGTGCGTTCACTCTCTCGTAAGATTGGAGCACATAGAGCACTTGACCAAAGTGTTCAAAAAATACAGACTATATCAGATTTGCCTGAGTCCGAAGAAGTGTGTCTTCATGGTAAGACAAGGAAAAATATTGGGACATATAGTGTCCAAAAATGGTATTTTGGCAGACATGGAGAAGATCAGCGTAATTGTTGATCTACCACGACCAGTAAAGGTAAAGGAGGTACAGGCATTTATGGACCATTGTGGATATTATCGCATATTTATCTACTCATACACTATAATTGCGAAACCACTTTACGCATTGATAACTAAATTTGAGTGGAAAGATGAGTGCGAGAAAGCTTTCCAAACTTTGAAGCAAAGATTGATATCCGCTCCAATTTTGAAGGCTCCGGATTGGGAAAAGATATTCCACATCCACATAGATGCATCACCATATGTTATAGGATGCATACTTGCACAACTTGGGGAAAAGAACATGGATTTTCCAATCAGTTACTCCAGTAGACAACTAAACAGTGCAGAGAAGAATTACACAACAACTAAAAGGGAGGGTTTGGGTATAATCTATGCTGTGAAAAAGTTTAGACATTACCTACTTTCCAATAAATTTGTATTCTTCGTTGATCACCAAGTACTGCTATACTTGGTAAACAAACCTTGCAGTATGGGGCGGATTGTATGATGGTTCATCATACTGCTTGAGTTTGACTTCATGGTTGTATTCAAAAAAGGAACTACAAACCAAAGAGTGGATCATTTATCTAGAATGGTGCATGGAGAAAAACCTGTAGGAGTTGATGATGATTTGCCCTATGCATATCTCTTCAACATAGAAATGGTTCCAAGATGGAGCGAGGATGTAATTCCTTTGTTGACTATTGGGTCATTGAATTTGACAACACAACCATCAACCATTGCAGCATCTAGATCATTAGTAATGCTGGCTAGAAGGCTATACAAACAGGGATCGGATCAAATCCTTAGGATTTGTGTTGAATCAAGTGAACAGGACTTGTATCTAAACGAGTCTCCTATACAAACAACGGGGATTCACAATGGGCATGCACAGACGTATCAAAGATTGATGAGAATGGATGTATATTGGTCAAAAATGCAACAAAGTGTTCATAAGCATATCAAATCATGTATTATCTGCACTTTTCAAAATCCGATAGAACACGCGACTCTATTCAAATTATCTGTAGCACCCAGATGGAGTAACTACATTGCAGAATACCTCACCACCAGAATACTGCTTGAAGGGATGAGTAGATCACGTATAAAAACAATCACGAAAGAGGCAGAAAAATATTTATTGATTGAGGACAATCTTTACAAGAGGGAAAAAGACAATCAATTGACAATGTATGCGACGGAAGAGGAATATGTTCCTATCTTAGAGCAAGCACATGGCGGACAAGCTGAGGACATTTCTCAGCTGACAAAACGGCCAAAGCAATTCTTATTGCTGGCATATGGTGGCCTACACTATTCATGGATGCCGAAGAGTTTGTGAAACGATGTGATGATTGCCAGAGGACAAAGATTCCTAGAGCACGAGATGACATGCCCTTGAGACCAATGATGGGGGCAAGAGCGTTTGCAAAATGGGGAATAGATTTTGTAGGACCAATTGCGCCTCCTGGATATAAAACACACACTCCATACATTATTGTGGCAACATATTATCTAACAAAGTGGGTTGAAGCGAAAGCAACAACCAAAAATGATGCAAAAACGACAGCACAGTTTTTGTATGAGAACATTTTCACCAGGTATGGCTTACCAATAGAGATAGTGAGTGATAGAGGGACTCATTTCATCAATGAAGTGATCGAATTCCTATTGGATGAACTCATGGTAATTCACAAGAAGTCAGCTCCCTATCATCCACAAGCTAACAGCCAAGCAGAAAGTACGAACAAGATTTTGGTGACAATTCTCACAAAAATTGTTGGCGAATCGAGAGCTGACTGGGATCAGAAGCTGCAGTTAGCTTTATGGGCATATAGAGTAGCATAGAAAAACTCAATCAGAACAACTCCGTTCAACATGGTTTATGGAATTCAAGTGATTTGCCACTTGAATTTCTTATCCCCACACTTCGGTTAGCTAAAGAATTAGAATGGACGGGCCATGAATTATCCAATCAAATAGATATCCTGGAAAAACTGGATGAAACTAGATTGAGAGCAGTTGCATCAATCTACGTGCAAAAACGAAACATGAAATCATTCTTTGATCAACATGTTATCAGCAAGGAATTTGCTACGGGGGATTACATCTTAACACTAGGTTGGTAATGGGACACTTTTATGTCCTGTGAAGTGACCATTTTCCTTGAATTATGTCAAGAGTTTCAAAATGGATTTTGAGGTGCTATGTGTCTAGAAAGTTGTCTCATGAGCTGAAAAAAACTCGACATTTTTTTGGAATATCAATTCCATCTTTAACCTTGTCCTTGCATCTTTAACCTTGTCCTTGCACAACATTTCACAACCTAAACTGTGTGAAAAAACGGGTCCTGTTTTTGGCTTTTTTCAACTTTTTGCAACTATACCACTCTAGAATTCATGTGTGTGAGGTCCATAATGCTAGAGAACTATCTTTAGTAGTCCTCAACATGTCCTGATGCTTCTAGGGAGAAATAAATGTTAAAGTTGTAAGTTATGACCAAATTACAAAAATTGTCAAATCCTGTTGTTTAGCCAATTTTAGCTCTTCTATGATTTTTTTGGTGGCTTTCATGATATCCAAATGCAGTTGTGATTTTCAATGTCGCATATTGTAACATAAAGCTAATATTCCTTGAGTTTTGGGGCACCTAATACCCTATTTTTCATAGTAGACAACGATGGTTGATTTTTTCAATTATAGAAGAAAACGAAACATTCTAATATATCAAGTATAGCTTTTTCAATATTGTTAGTTTCTTGTGACAACTACATGAATTTTGTAGGTAGTAACCATATCTAGTCATAAGGACCAAATTTGTTTACATATTGAATAGTTTCTATGGGATTTTACAACTCATAATGTTGAACCCAGATTTTTCATGTTTGTTGTATTTAGTACTTCATCTTTATCCCCAAGATTCCCCTTGGTAAGAGATGTATTATTCTTTTGACATGCTCCATGGCTCCTTATGAACCTAAAGGACAATAGGGAACTAAGAAAACATGCATATATTATTTGTATTGAGCGTGGCTATAGAAACTTTGATGATAGGTTTGCAGAATGGTAAAAATTCAACTTTCTTGTACCTATTTCTTTTGGCAAAACAAAAAATAGTGAGTGAGAAGCAATCATATGTTCTGATCACCAACCCATTGAAGTTAACTAGGGAATTTATCTCAAGTCCTACAAAAATCCCTAATCTTATTTTTATGCAACAAAATGTAAGAAATGACTATTTTGATGAAAATGTACTGGTCCATCAACTTTGGAGGCTTGGTGTGACCAAAAGATGAGAAATTTTACAAGTTTATTATTTTTTCCATGTGTAGTAGGCCTTGAACTATAACCTCATGAAAGGATTTTACAAAATGAGTGGATCTAATATGGTTTTGGAGGTTTTTTTCAAAACCCTGAAAGAACACTTTTATGTCCTGTTAGGTTACCAACCTAGTGTTAATATATACCCTGAAACAATATTCTCGAAAACTCAAAAAGCGAGGCAATGGAGCCTATTTGATTCATGAAATATCTTTTAGCGGTGCCATTAAGCTTGCTACATTAGAGGGAGAGGAGATTCCTAATGGATTAGTGGTTGCAGATTAAAGAAGTACAACCTACCACTAACCTCAAAGATGCTTGCCAAAATCCACACTTCGAAGGAGCGCAAGAACAAAGCAAATGAGACAAAGACTCAAGCACAGGAGGAGGTGAGAATCATGATTTTAAAGCGGAAACAGAAATTACAACAACAAAGACTTCCTCAACCAGCAGATACGTCTCAAATTCCTCTTTCTATAATTCACACTAACGAGCAATGGGAAATAGGAGTCGATGTTCACATCAATGTCAGACTTCCGAATGGAAGATATCAACGAGCATTGATTGACACAGGGGCAAGAGTCAATGTGGTCAACTTCTCCACTTACAAGATGCTTATCGATGAACCCCTAGTGCAATCCACACAAGATTTACAAGCCGCAAACGGGGCAAAAATACCAACATTGGGAATAGTAAACTTACAATAAATATTGATGGAAATAGTTGTCCTCATCAATTTCTTGTAATGAAAGACGAAGGAATCAGAGAATGACTATGTTTGGAGTTCCGTGGATGAGAACATACAATGCAGCTACCGAATGGTAAGAACATGCACTGATGTACACACAAAACTCTAACACGTATATGACTCCATTTGCCAAAATAGATCACTTGTGGCCGATTATCCCCATCGAAAAAAAGCAATCAGCTCATCAGCCAGAAACACCGAAAACGGCTGTTCAGAAAGTATGGATAAAGAAAATCGTTGTGTGCAGAAAAAACAGAGATAGATATGGCTTCCCAAGTCACAACTCCCGACGACAGCAACACCATATCAAATACCTTTAGGAGCTAATCCAGAGTGGAAACGGAAACCAAAGCTGGAGACAACCAAAAATTCAGCAACAAAGATCGAATGGAGACCAAAAAGCCAACCCAGGCAGCCTAAACTAAAAAAATGGCAATGGAAACCTATGAAAATTCAGGAATCTACATTAAAATCTGCAAATATGAAAAAAACTGAATACAAATGGGTTCCAAAAATAGTTTCCATCAAAAAACCAACAATCAAAGAGAGAGCGATTAAACTTCAAGCTCTTCTGTTCCATAAACAGCTAGCCTCTCCATCCAAAGCCACTAAAAATTACATTGAGTCCCCGCATCTTGCATAGCACTGTGTTTCCCAAGGCATTGTCTCAACCATCAGGATAGGGCCACTTTACACGGCCGTGCATAGACACAGATTTCAAAACCCATGGACACGCCGGGACGGCTCAGTTTAGGAAGGGGGGAGTAACTGCTAAATCTAGCAGCAGTCAGGACCATTAAGGGGTCCAACGTGTATATATGTACATAATGCGTGTGTGTTTTTTTTTTCATTTTTTAGAGTTCAATTTCAAACAAAATTGATCAAAATCTAGCATTTTTTAGCGTTTTTATCATCCAACCAGCATAATAATGAGGTGTAATGACAAAATCTGGAGCATTGGGATGCTTCTAGTGAAAATATATGCTTAGGGGTGAGTATAATAATTTTTGGCTAATTTTCGCCAGTTAATACGTATTTTCAATTTATTTCGCTTAATTTTCGTTAATAAAACTTCAAAAATTAAAAATATATCATCCACAGTGTCGGAATCAAGTTCTGGAAGAAAACGCCAAAGTATCATGATAGGGTTATCGAGCATGGAAGATATGAAGCTAATCTGAAGACGTCCAATTTCAGCCTTAATGATCATGACCACATTTCCCCAGAATCACATCAAACGGTGATACGATGCCAGAATGTCGAACGGTTCGACCCAGAGGTGGTATACAAATTATCTCGAGATCAAGGTAAGGAAAATTAGCCCTATGTCACGAAAACCTCGGGAAGATATGAGTCAGGTAGGCCAAACATCTAGCTCATTGTTCAATTTCCATTCTGAGAGAAAAGAGGAGAGCTTCTTGACCTAGAGCGAGCTTCCATATTTCTACTCCGTACGGACGATCGGAGCTGGCATTTCACACCAGATTTCACAGGTATGTTCCTTGTCGAGTAAAGATCAAGTGTATTACACATGCAAGCGCGAAACATCGCACAAATGGACGCATTGACCAAATCAAAGTCGGATTGAGTCGCATAGGTCAAGGGCCCTTAGAGGCATCATGACAAAACTTTTTCAAGGACAGAACACATCAATGTGCTCCCCACAATGTCAGGAACAAATCCATGTGATCAGATCTCAATTTGGTGGTGGTACAACGATCGCGATCGGTGTACCTCACTGACCAAATTTGACACAGAAATTGCAAAAAGCCTTCTCTCAACTTCGCCAACAACCTGCAGGTGTCAAAAATCAATTTGGGATCAATGGTACAATTGCGATCGGTGCCCCCAGTTTCATATTTTAGAAATTTTGACATGGCCTAGGCTTAGAACTCATGGAGGAGTACACTCTCTTGAATTTTCATAAGAAATGCACAAAGTTTGCTCATAGAATGGGCCAAAATTGTCAAACACACCCGAATTTGGGAAATTTGACCTACAACTACCAAAATTCGACTGAAAATTATGACGGATGGTTTGAAAGGCATACCCGTCCGACTAGGAGTCAACACGGTAGTAGAAAACCGTGAATGGAACTCAGAATCTCCTACAAGGACGGAGATGACCATGTCAGTCTCGAGTGATCACACAAGGGAAGAATTTGGCCGAACTAATGTCAAAGACTAAAAAGCGACTTAGAGATGCCCAATTATCCCATTCATATCCAAAGAATTCCTAAAAAATACCCAAGTATGAGAAATCTCCAAAGACGGGGTAAAAAGTGCCTAATCAAGTTAGAATCAGACAGCGGAGTAGGCTGCTGATAGCAACACATCATGGAAGCAGTAAAAGCTCAAACACTAACATCAACTAACTCCAGGCTCCAGCCTGAATTTATAAGGAAAACCCAATATGGTTAGACTTAGTAAAATAAGGTCAAATAGTGAAAAATTGCTCTAATTTGTTCATTTTAAGTCCAAAACGTGAAAATAAATCATCAGTGGGCTAGGCAAGCATAGGAGACTAAAGCCATCTAGTACTCACCCAAAAAAGCCCAGGTACTACGATTGCGATCGGTGTACCTTAGCATCAGGTTTTGACCAAAACCTAACAGATCTCTTGTACACATCTTGTTCAAGTCACACATCAAGCTTCAAGCCAATTGGACATCAAAAACCCATGAAAAATCAAAGTCTAGTCCAAAACTCCCTTGTAACCCAAAATTGGGACTTATAAACTCAAAAGTGGTTCACATAAAAGACAGAGTGGACCAAAATGACCCTCTAGCTATCATCAAACCACTCATGTGATCAAATGTTATTTTGGTCATGGTACTATGATCGGGATCGGTGTACCTCAGGCCCAGATTTGGCTCAGATTTCAATCAGTCTCAATAGCTCTAGTCTTCCTAGTCCCACTAGTGAAATATGGACAAGAATGGATGAGATTTGTTCAAGTTATGATCAATTTAAACTTTTGAACTGCTTTTTACTAAAAGTCTAAATGCTACTGGTTGTGAAAGGAAAATCCTGATAGCTTGTGATTCTAATGACACAAAATGCCTCGCCAAAAGCAAGCAAGGCAGTGGACGGCAGCACTATATGAAGTGGATGAGAGCTCTCTATGAACGAAAAAGCTTACATCTCAAGTGAAACACTAGCTCAGATTCCTGCTCACATTTTCATCGCGAAGTTTAGGGATGATGATGGTGACATGGTAAAGACGACCATCATGCCATGGAAAATATGGAATCTCCACCAAAGGCCGGAGGTCACCGAAGCGGTGCGGGCTATTCATTTGGAGCAGTTTTTTAGATTGCAGCCATGGGGAACAGACTACATGAGGGACCACAAGCTCATGAGCTCGATACAGTATGATGGGCAAGTGATGCTCACCGACAAGGATGGTTCAAATGTGCAAGTAAAGATCACAAAAGAAATCATCAATGAAGCTTTGCACTTCCTTCCAGAGCAACACGACTTGCTGGCAAAGACCAAATCACTGGACAACGAGAAGGCGTTTATCAAAGCAAAAGGAAACAAGTCCAAGTACGGTGACATGATATACGGTGAGCTGGAGTTACCGATGAGATTGATCTCTCAACATTTTAGGGTACAAAATCCTCCTCGCCACACCGAGCCGATCCTGCACATTGCAATGGTCATGGCTCTAGCAATAATTGAAAACAGAACCATCCGATGCGATTATGGTTCTTACATCTTGGAAAGCTTGGTCGAAGCAAATTTGAAGGGCTCGGCAAAAAACAAAAGCTACATGAGAAATGGGCCAATGCTAACAAGAATAGCATACCAAGCTTTGAGAATGATTGAAGACCTGCTGGCGGCTAGTTCTCAAGCGGTCTTGATTCAGAACGCAAAGCTGATTGCTCACTCAGTAAGGACGACCACTAGCGCAACATCATCGCGCTCGGTCAAGGCATCCAACCAAATCTCAAGTGATGAAGAAAAGACGGATACTGAAGATGAGGGACACCCTCAAGGGTCAAAAGACAAAGGACCATCTGAATTTGAAGAAAGCGATGAGGAAGACACCACCACACCTCTCGGGAGAAGAGGAAGAGAAATAAGTACAGTGCCGAGGTCCGAACTTCAAAAAGCATATGTAGAGGCCCAACAAAGAATTGTGGAAAGAAGGACAAAGTTGCGGGCTGACAGAAATGCAAGGGCTGCTGCAACACAACTAACAAAAAGACGAAGGTTCAAGAAGGAGAGACAAGCAAGAATAGAAGAGGCAGCTCGAATACGGGTTGGAAAACAAAGGTTAGCCACGGAACAAAAGGCTGCAAAAGTGGAGGTTTCTTCCCAGTCCATTGAAGGAACAAAGGAGAAAGAAGTGGCTAAAGACACGAACCAAGCAGAGCAACTAAAGAAAGCTCAAAGAGAGAAGAATGTGGAAGCACGACAAGCGGCATAATTGACTCGCCAAAGAATAATAAAGCTTTTAAATAAAAGAAAAGTGGACGCATCTGTTTCACAGCCAAGGGAAGATGCACCAAAAAAGAGGCACGTAGAAGAAGTGGAGAAAGTTATAGAAGAAGGACAAATGGATCCTACTCCTCCCTCGCCGAAATCACCACCTCCTCCTCCATCATCTGCACACAAAGAGTCTGTGCCCCCTCTTGAAGCAATAGGGTACCAGGAAGCCTGTCAGGCTATGGCTGATTTTGACTACAAAAAAACCTTGCAAGATCTGGAAAAACAGTTCCGATGCCGGCATGTGGTTCTAGAAGAAAAGGAACAACTAGTACAAGAGGCTCAACACATGCAAAAATATGGGCAAGAGGAACTTTAGAGAGCCTATGGGCACAACTAGAGATCACAATGAAGGAAAGACACACTGAGCGACAGCAGAATCAGTCTCTGATCAGAGACCTGGTGGATGCTAGGATGGAGTTGACAACCAAGGAAACGGAATGCCAAGATTTGACAGCAAGGGTAAATAAAGCGACAGAGTAGTTTGATTACGAAAGTGCAAGGTTTCAGAGGGTTAATAGTTCATACCCCACTGTCAAAAGTACTCTAACAACCTTGCTGGCGAACCAGGAACTTTCTGGAGTGTTGGTCTCCACATCGGACAATGCTGCAATAGTGAACACCCTAGCGGCACTGAAAGAGGAGCTAGAGCAAGAAAAACTTCAAAGACAGTTGCTCATCTCGGGGATGATGGACCAGACGACGGCCAACGAGCAAAAAGTAAAAGAGCTGGAGCAGCAATTGGCAGAAGCGAGAGCCGAATTAGAGACGCAGAAGAAAATCAGTGAGACAATGCTGAAAGAAAAAGAAGCACTGATTTCTCAACAACAAATTAGAACAGACGAAGCCCATGTGCAACTGCAATTGCTGCCATGCCTGACTTGCCTGAAACTTCACATGAAGGAGAACAAGGACAGGGATCAGCCGAGACAAGCCTAGATATTAGAGATGAGCTCACCCAAAGTATTAAGGAGATGCCAGAAGGTCCAACCAAAGAATACATGCTCTATGAAGTAAAGATAATGGAATAAAATGGCACTGGCATTCTTACAGCCAGAAGAGCAAGTACAAGGGTTTGACCATGACTACCTACCTTTTCCTTTGATATGCCACGAAGATAATTTATGGAAGGAAAAGATGCGGCCAACCCTACCACGAAACAAAGAAGGAAATTACCAAGGTTTAGCACTAACAACAGAAGAAGCTCAGGATCTCATTGAAGATCACCCAAAATGGAGACAAAAGTGGCTAGACAAGAGGCTGGAGGATCTAACACATTACCACAATGCTCCTCAACACATCCAAATAGATCCTATCTTCTATCCAGTCCCTCAAAGAAGGCCATGGAAGGACTTTGCAGCATGGAGAGGCTCAAAGAGACAGAGACTGAACTACCCAGTCTTGACGGCGCAAAACCCTTCTACGATAGCCTACGTAGTAAACACTCTCAATTTGAAAATCACTTTGCTACGGGATGTCCCCGACGTATCCTTTCAGATGCTGGTAAAGATAGCCTGGATGATCGTCACCTACATCCAGGTGTTCAAGACACTGAAGGCGACGATCATCCATTGAATCTGCTCTTAGAAGGGCATAAAGGAATTTGATGGAATTTGCAAGATTCACCACCATGATATATCCTGATGGCAATGTACTCCAGACTTATGTACCTGCCTTCACATTACTTGCAGACATTCGAAGAGGCCTTCGTCACAGGTTTTTTCGAAATCGATTCAAGAATCTTTCATCCTATGGAGAAGGACCTCAAGGCACGGTACATAGCATACCAGCACACAGTAAGTGAAAACCCTTTTAGATAGAAACAAGAAGACTCGGAGGCTGTACTCCGCACACGAAGCTTTTCAGCAAAACTTGCCTCCTTGGAGCCCCATCAACGACCCAAGCTCTGAACATGCACGAGGATGTGCAACGATAAGGAAGGGGGAGTGTTTGGCCGACAAAGCAATGGTCTCCAGAGATAGAGTCACATTTTTCACGGAATCTACATTTTTTTGTAAAAGAGCTTCTCTAAGCCGAGAACTTGTAAAGAAATTTTTGATTATTTTTCCGAGAGCATTTGTATAGTGGAGATCCAGTTAGAATTTTAGGACTTTTTGGCCGGACAAGCCATTTGTAAAGACCTAAACTATAAAGATAAGTTTTGTAAGTTTGAAAATCATCCTCTTTTATCACAAGTTTTGAAGAAGGCAGTGTATGTTTGAGAGCTCCCTGTTGCTCCAATTTGTAATCTTCACTACTACTATGGCTACGGTAATCCGAATTCAGATTTGTTTATTGCATTGTGTTCCTCTTACTTTGCTCTTCCATTCAAGTGTAAGCATTCAAGATTCGGTGTAGGTGTTCAACTATGCGTTTGAGACCTTAAATCGCTGTTTTGAGTGTTTAAATGCGTATTTTATGTTGTTTTGACCCTAGGAGAGACTTCAGGGACCCTAAAACGAGCCTTTGGGATCATCTGTTCATTGTTTTTGTTGACTTTGGGACGAACGATCGCGATCCATGTACCTCTCGAGAATGTTGTAACAGTGATAGGATAGATTCTAAATAGTCCCTTGTAGCTCCCCTTCAAGTTTCGAGCGAATATGATATGATTTGCATGGTAAATGGGCGTGATGACTGTAGAGCTGTGTAGAAGGACATAGGCAAATTACTTGGCTTTAGTGCGTATGATTTGCTTGCAGAGTTAGTATTTTCATCTCATCGAGTTCACTTCATTAGGAATGACACCCTAGTGAGTTTCCATGCCTCATCCTGGTCGCTTCCCTTGTATTGATATTTTATGTTGATGCGTGAGAGCTATGCTATGGACGTTCATCGCGGCGACCCGCAAATAGTGGATGAAGATGCTGATACAGAGTCGGTATATGATGTCGATGATAATGAAGATACAAGTTCATGTTGCTGGGAGACAAGCAAGGAGAATAGAGAGAATGAGTCCACATCCTATGACGAGGAGACAGAGTCTAACGAACCTAAGCTGGTACAGGTAAAGATTCCTTCTTATGTGTTTGATGATATGGTAGTAGCCCATGTGCAAGAAGAGCAGGGAACAAAGCAAGTGGATGTGCATGATGGAGACCAACTGGAGCGGTCTAGACCTACAGACGAGGATATGCAGGTAAAGATGGTGTGTGGTGCCATGCTCTCCTAAAGAAGCTCTTTACTACAGATGCAACCGAGTGGATTGGGGGAAATTTACACCTAAATGGCGTGCAGTTCATGTAGGGTCTTGATTACCACAACTACTTGCAGGGTCTTGATTTCCACAACTACTTGCAGTTGCTATTAGCAATAAAAACTCAAGGTCATCAAGAAGGGCCTCATCACTCCCTATGTGATGGTAGCTAAAGAGTTTGGTGAGATGGACATCATGAGGGTAGTGATCTACCATGGATATATAGCCTTGTCATTGCGAAGAAGGTGCCACTGCAGTACTTAAGGTTTTACCCTATGTAATCATGGATAATGGACCGCAATGTTTTCCTCTTAGCTTCCTATAGCATATGCATGTGAACATATATGGTGATAGGAAAGGTTTTTACCAACATAAATAATCTTCTTGTTTGGACCCCAAGTATCAGATGAAATCCTTAAATCCCGACATCCTATTGCCATACCTCTACTAGATTATCATCACTCATTTGATGTATCTATTTTCATTTGTTCTAGCTCCATGCTCGTTAAACTCAGTTCCAACCCTTTGTACAAACCGTTGTGATTTTCAAATCAATATATATATAAGATATTTCAATTTTTAGATCTTGAGCAGATGGCTTTCCCAAAATTCTACGGGAGTCGCGCGATGTTGCCCCTGATTTTCTAGACAATCTAGAAATGTCCTTCTTGGTATCTAAACGAGTTGAGGAAGCTACTAAGGTCAGAGCCTTCCCACTGGTTTTACGAGAGGGGGCCAAGGCTTGGTACCAGACGCTCCCTCCAGATATGAGTGAGGATTGGAAGGGATTGAAGATGGATTTTATTAGCAACTATCAACATCAAGAGTCCCCATATGAAATCTAGAGACAACTTTAAGAGCTCCTCCTAGTAGGGCTCTACCCGATCCTGTGGGAAAAGGTAAAGGTAAATTTTTTGGCTTCTTATGATGAGGCTATTCTTCATGCAAGATAAAAAGACCGCAAGCTAAAATTCCAAGCTCAACTACGAGGAGGAATCGAGCCTCCATCCATGGCACATCAACCAGGGCCATTGGGGAGGGATGGTCCCAGCCAACACCGAAACCTCATAGAAGAAGTTTTGTAGCAAACTACCAACTAGCTGGAAAGCCTCTCTTCAAACTTGGTTCAAGATGTGAGAACCTCACCACCAGTCAATGGAGCTAATCGGCGAAGGTGGTCAAGAGCAAGCCAAGGAATATGTATGCTACAATTGTGGGAAAGTAGGGCATGGTAAGTATTACTGCCCTTTCCTTACCAATGGAATGATAATCCACAATGACTGGTGGTGGTGGAATGTGCCATAGTGGTGCAACAGGTACAGAATCTTTCTAGGAGAGATAGAGCAGTCGTGCCTATGGAGGAAGTCAAGGTGGATGCAATAGAGAACGAGTTTCTCTCTTCCTTGGAGGAGCATGATGCAGCGGTAGAAGAAGTGAGTGAAGAGCAGGTGGTGCTGAGCGACCTTGAAGGGCTGGTTGACGAGGAAGGGCTCAATAATGCTGGAATTGAGTGTGTGGCCAAAGACGAGGCTGTGATGCCAAAGGCGGTGGAGAGTCCAATGCGCCAGACATGTCCAGTGGTGGATAAAGGAGAATCCCAAGCAGTGGGTTTTCTTTCACTGAAGGTATGTAAGCTATGGTTGATGATTATGCATGTAGATGCAGCTATGTGGTGGTTGGTTAAGCAGATGCAAGGGTCTATGGTTGAGGCCTCCACTTTATTTGGCTGGGAGGGAGGGTCAGACATGTGTTGGAGCTTGGTGTCAGGTACATATTTTTTTGATGGTATGTTTGGTGCTTCTTGGTGTGGAGTAAGCAGTTTGCTAAGGGATTCATGGAGTGTTGAAGGTAGGATATGGGTAGCCTACACATATGATAGTATATGTGCTGGGGTACGGCACTATGGTGAACTGTTTTGGATTGGTGGGAGATACCAAAGGCAGGTGTTTGATCTAGGTGGAAGCTATGTGATGTAGGGGGTGGGGCAACCCACTTGAAGGTTTGGCAGTAGGATGAAATAAAACTGTGTAATTATGGTTTTGATTTTCTCATAGTGTGTGCCAGGTTTTGCAGTTAGAAGGTGAATAGAGATCTTTTGTGGCTGAGCACAAATGCTCAACTAGGGGGTGGGAAATGATGGTACATCCACATCCAAAGTGTGTCGACCATAGAAGATGGAATGGACAGATATGTGTAGGCTAGCAGAAGCATGGAAAAAGGATGGAGCAGCTAGGAAGATTATGGGCTGACAGGTAGCAGTGGAGATGTATGATTGATGCGGTTTATAGGCCAAGGAAGGCTCCATAAGGGGCTAGATTTGAGAGCAGGTGAAGGATATACGAGGTGCATTCTTTGGGTCCAGGAATATAGAGCTTGAAGTGCTAGAGGATCAGGTCTAGATGGCTCATCAAACAGAGCTACGGAGCCCAAGTTATCAAAGGTTGAAGGTTCAATGCGTTGCAGATTCTTGCTAGACAGGGCAGCTGGGGACAAGTGGCCCAAGTGGATGTCAGTGTACAAGTGCGTAGTGCTCAATTTAGGGAGCCTACCCATCTTTTCAAATGGCATATTGGAGCTACGGATTGTAGTTTATGGAAAGTCAAAGTTTTGTCAGGGGCCAGAGTTTGTGTTAGTTTGCCTGCTTTGGAAAGTCTGCCTACAGAGGTTTTTGGAACTTGGTGTAGTCTGCAAGGGTAGTTGATAGTGTATGAAGCTAGTAGGAATAAATGCCATGTGAATTAGAGCCTGGAGCGCCTAGTTATGGCTTGTCAAAGTTTGGGCAGTTACTCAAGGGAAGCTTGCAGATGATTTTCAAGTTTTTGATCAGTTCCATTGGAGGGTCAGACAAAGTCCGAGGGAATTTGGGTTTGCACTGATCAAGGTCCAATTTGAAGGCTTTCGGGTGGGTTTTAAGGTCCGACAATTGGCCTTGTGAGCAGCCACTGGCAAAGCTTCAAACTGAGGGGAAAAAACAAAAATAAAATGATATTCTTTTAGAGGCCTTGAGGCCTTTGGAAGATTAAAAGCATGAGGAGCCGCCACGTGGCAGGTAGTAATCCAACATACGTAGAGTAGAGCTGGACCGGTAGAGTATAGCCTACACTATGAAATCAATTGAGGTAGATGAGGTAAGGGGAACTCCCCCATTGAGCACATCGATGGCCAGCCCTCGTGGCTCGGTGTTGACAGCACACGACCTTTCCGGGGTGGTTGACACGGCGTGCCTTGGCGGCAGCAGTGGCCGGGAGCCTAGCGGCGTTGTGGTGGCGTGTACAGCGCTAACAGGAGTTCCCACTCTTCATTGGGGCCAACCTTTTTTTGAAGGCAAAATGCCTCCCCCCCCCCCCCCCCAAATCGCGATGTCGCTATTGCCTAGGGGAGGGGTCCCATGAGTAGTGAGCCCGAGAGCTAGAAGGCGAGTCCAAGGCTGGTCAAAGATGAGCCAAAGGGGTAGTCCCGCCTGCCACAAAGGCCGGTGGAGAGAAAGAGAGAGGTGAGTCCAAAGATATACCAAAGGGTAAGTGCAAAGCCAACCGGCCGACCGAGTTGGGCGGACAAAGCTGTGCATCATGCAGAGTTGCCAAAAGTGGACTATGACAAGTGCTAACAATGCAAGGGTAATTCCAAAAGGAGCTCAAAGAGAACTACATGAGATGAGAACTCACCCATTTTTTCTTTTTTAGGTCTCCTAAACACACCCCTATAAAAGAATGTAAACATGATATTTTTGGGTCTTTTTTGCCATTGGGGTCTTTTGGGCCTTTTTTCCATTATGCTCTTTTTCATGTGTAGCCTTTTGAGCCATTGCTTTTTTGTCGAGGTTTGTGCCAGCATGGGTACAGGTCGAATGTACATGGTTGTATATGCAAGAAAGCTATTCATTGTTGTCCCTGGGCTTCATTCCCCCTTCCCCCTTCTCTTCTCTGTTTGTCTGTGTGTGTTTTCGGGTGTGTGTTGGTGTGTGTGCCCCCTCGAGATTTGTCATGCAAGAGAGATAGAGAGAGGCTGTGTGAGTGTGGAAGGCTGTGAATTGAGCAGAGCAAAGTGATTGGGTCTGTCTGGTGCATTGCAAGGCATGTGTGCGTATGGTTGTGTGCAAGCAGTGGTCTGCTTGTGGGTAGTGTCATTGCAAGGAGTGTGTGCTATGGTTGTGTGCAAGCAGTGGTCTACTTGCGGGTAGTGGTCTGCTTGCTGGTAGTGTCAAGTTTTGAAGGTGAACTCTAATGGATTGGGGTGTTTTGTATACCCTGCACTATAGTGAGGCATTGTTTTGTGTGTTGGGTGTGTTCCCCTTTCCTCCTCTCCACGGCGAAGAAATTGAAGTGGTTTCACCCTACACCCATAATCTCCATGCAATGTGCAAACCGCTTAGACAATAGGCTTGTTGTGAGAGAATCAACAAGGTTGTCATTCATATGAACTTTGAGCCACTCAATGTTCTTGCTAGCCGATATGTTGCATATCGCATGATAAGGGACTTCAATGTGTTTTGACTTGGTGTGAAACACAAGATTCTTTTCTAGTGCAATTGCACTGTTACTATCACAATGAAACACTAGAGTCTAAGTAATGAAAAAATCGCCCACTAGGAGAGATAACCATACAAGTTTTGTGCTAGCATTTAGAAACAACCACATACTCTACCTTTTGTGGTGGAAGATGACATACAATCTTGGAGACATGATCTCCATGACACTACTGCTTCAACAAATCGCTTAATATATCCAGATGTAGATCTTTGACTATCCACACAACCTGCATAATCAGTATTAATGTACCCCACAATGGATGCATGCTTCATCACTTCCTCGTGCTTCCTGCTAGCATTTTCCATAAATTTTCTAACCACTCCCACTACAAAACCAATGGTAGGTTTTGTGGCTACCATGGCATACATAACACTTCCAATTGCTAAAGAAAATGACACCTTGGCCATTTTTTTATTTCTCAACATCAGACATGGAGCATCATTCTTAAAAAGTTTTTCATATGCTTGCGTTGGGGTACTTAATGTGGCCTTCCCCCTCTGCATATTAAAACATTGCAATACTTTATGGATATACATACCTTGATACTACTCCCATATCCATCTTTTCTATCCCTCTTGATACGCATACCAAGAAAGTGATTTGCATCTCCCAAAACCTTCATAGAAAAGTGTTGTTAACTGGTAGTGCACTGAGAAAGATCACCCACTCACCCATTTTTTGTAATATCTCATTTTTGGAAGATTGAAGACCTTATTTTTTATGGAAATGTGCCTCTCAAGAGAAATGTATACAAGCCAAAGTTTTGTAACCCTAAGGAGACTTTTTTAAATTTAATCAAACTATTGCCTTTAGTGTGCCGTGATTTATTTTTTTGTGTGCATGTGTGTGTGTGTGTGTGTGTGTGTGTGAGAGAGAGAGAGAGAGAGAGAGAGAAAGAGAGAGAGAGAGAGAGAGAGAGAGAGAGAGAGAGAGGGAGAGAGAGAGAGAGAGGTCTTATCTCTTTGCTACATGCTCTACGGAGCAACCATTGTGAAGCTGACACCATCAATGAGTTAGCAATAGAAAGGGCTATGCACCAATGCCAAGCTTGCAAAGTTTTGTCTCAGTCACCACTACTGTCTGAACTAATACATTACCAGTAACTGTAAGCTTCTAACACTGGAATTAGCTATCTCAAGAGATCAGCTCCAACTCCATTTCGGCGATCACGGTGGCT
This sequence comes from Adiantum capillus-veneris, assembly GCF_014529385.1. Classification (NCBI taxonomy): domain Eukaryota; kingdom Viridiplantae; phylum Streptophyta; class Polypodiopsida; order Polypodiales; family Pteridaceae; genus Adiantum; species Adiantum capillus-veneris. The sequence continues at coordinate 21,687,063 of NC_140940.1, read as the reverse complement.
AGAGCTGAAGCTCGTTCACTAAAACACTCTTCTCCCAGTTGGAAGTTCTCAGCTAAGGAATGGCACCCAAAACCAGTCGTGGCCGGAAATCAACCATCCGTGTTGATCCTATTCCTGAGGAGTCGGGAAGAGAATCTGACCCTAAGCAAGAGAGGGTGACTGACACTGAGGCTCATGAGGAGCATTCCAGTCACTCCCGACGCAGACAGGCAGAAAGGGAAGCACAAAAGGCCAAAAGTTCTTGGTCCAAACAGAGGGATGAGGGTACCAAAGATAGTAAAGGCAGTCGCCACACTTCTAGTAGACAAGCCAGAGAGGACAATGACACAGAGACAAAAACAGATATTGATTGGGATGCAGATACTGACAACTGTAAGAAGACTCCAAAGCGTCGTTCAGTCTCTAAGAAGAGAAGCGGCAGGCCCAACGGTAAATGGAATGATTACACATCCTCACTGAAAATATCTTTTCCAGTATTCAAAGGGGGCAAGAAGGATGATCTAGATGTTCACATCCAGGCTTTTGAGAAGTATGCAGAGCTGAAGAGTATTGATGAGGATGATTGGAGGGAATACTTTCCACAAACCTTGAAAGAGGCAGCGAGGAAGTGGTACTCCCATTACCCCGCTTGTCACCTTCGATCCTATAACAAACTACTTAAAGCATTTAGACTAGAGTATTCCGATAACAGAGGTGATGAAGATATTCTTTGTGAACTGGATAAGATCAAGCAATGGAATCTGTTAGTCCGAAGCTATTGGAGAAAATCAAGGAGCTGACAAGGCAATTTTTGCAGGAACCGCTGTCAAAAAAGCGACTGCGTGCATGGTTCTTGAATGGCTTTTGAAGCAAGAAGCTTAGAGAGCAGGAGGTACCAGCACCAACGAATAAATTCAATGATCTGGTACAGCGAGCATTGAAGCTAGAACAACAGGCCAAGAATGAAAAGAGCCATAATAAGAGAAGATCTAATAGCAGTAGTTCTTCTACTGAGAACTCTGATTCCAACGAAGTTTCCAGCATCTCTCAAAGCAGCTCCAATGAGAGGTCCAAGGATAAGTCAAAAAAGGGATCTTGGACTAAGAAGATTAAAGAGATGGCTAGGCAGATTGCTGAGATTAGCCATACCAAACATCCAGTAAGGAAAATGGAGACTTGGTGTTCAAAATGAAAATCCAAGGACCATGTTTCCAATGAGTGCCCACAATGTACTTACTGTAAGTCCTTTGGCCATTTATGGAATAATTGTGGTATTAGGATTCATCACTTTAAGAAGGGCAAAGACCTGTCAGTGGTAGCCAATACGGAACTAGTAAGAGTGGAACCTGCCAAAGCCTCTCAGGAGGAGAAACTAGGTACCAGTGGTACTAGTCAAGGGCGCGGCAGATACCAAGCATGTACTGGCCGAGACAGAGGGCGTGGTAACTTTCAGAGCCAAAGTTTGAATTGCTACACTTGTGGAAAGTATGGGAATTTTGCGGTGCAATGCCCAGACGCAGGTGCACCTGCTGCTACTGAGGCAAAGGCACTAGAGCCAGTTCCAGTACGGGTAGTAACAAGGAGCAAAGGAGTAGTAATTGAAGAAATTCCAAATACTCCAGAAAAACTAGTCACTACTGAAAGCAACAAATGGGCTCAACAGAGAGAGAGGTATGGAAGGCCAAGGGTGAAGAGAAGGTGGTAGATGAATGGCAGGAGTAGAGAGAACTAGCGGTAAAAATCACGAAGGATTTAGCCAAGAAGCTGCCAGAGCAGTCAGAGAGTTCTAAAGCCCAATTCATTCAAAAGATACCATCCCAATCTACTGAGAAAGATCAGTTAATGCCTGGCATACCTAACCATGTTGGCTGTGGTACAAGGAATAATTGGAGAACTGGGAGTGGATAGAAGAACTAGAAGCACTGTAATGGAGGAGTGGTAGTGTGAAGATATGACCAGTTCTTTGAGCTCCTACAACCAGTCTGATCAGGAGAAAGAATAAATCCATGTTAAGATCTGTGATAGAATTTAGCAGCTTACTGTGGAGTTGGAAGATATCAGAAGAAACTTGCCTGAAGTGGCAAACTTCATCAAACAACACAGGAAAGCTGAAGCAGAGGCTAGAACAGTTGATTTGACGGCTGTCGGAGATGATGAAGTACCACTCATTCAGGTAGATTACAAGGTTTGGAAGCAATGGGAACCACTTTCAAGGGATATCTTGGATGGAGGAGTAGGAGTCAATATAATGGGAGTCCATATCCAATAGAGGATGGGCATCATGAATCTAAAGCCATCACATTTAAAGTGAGAATGGCAGATCACAGATTAGTACAAGCTACTGGCATGATTGAAAATATGCAGATAAGAGTAGGCAGGGAAAAATTTAAAGCCATCTTCTTAGTTCTTGATGTGCAAGGGGCATATGGGATGCTGCTAGGGCGCCCATGGTTGAGAACAGCACATGTTGTTCACGACTATGCAAATCAAACCCTAACCATAGAAGGGGCCAACGGCAGAATTCAGATCCAGATAAACTATACTAGGAGCTGGAGAAAAGAGCTGAGGCCTAAGGAATTATGCCAGAAGTACAAGGCAAAGAAGATTGAACGAATGTTAGCAGCTCTGAACATATTTCCTCTGGTAGAAATAGACTTGAATGCGGTTTTACTGAACAAAGAGCAGGCTGACAAGCAGAAAAATCAATTGACTTGAATGCGGTTTTACTGAACAAAGAGCATGCGGACAAGCAAAAAAAGCAATTCCTAGATCAGTTTACTGAAATGAATACAGGAGAGAGATCAGTTTAGTTAACTAGGAGGCTGGAGGAATCAGCTGAAACTGACATGGCAGAGGAGAGAGTGCATTCTGTAGAGCACACAGTGAATCAAAATGTTGATTCAAAACTTAACGGGCCATCTTGGGATTATGCTGAGGAATTGACCAAGACAAAAGGAGGTGGACCTAATTGGTTGCTTCCAGACAACCAAGAAGTTGAAGAATGGAACCTAGGCTTTGAGGATAGTCCTAGGATGATCAAGGTTAATAAGCATCTCAATCCTATAATGAAGGAAAAGGCACGCAGGATGTTCCAGAACTACAAAGATGTATTTTCCTGGGAACACACAGACCTGAAAGGGGTGGATCCCGAATTATGCCAGCACAGGATACCGTTGAAGCCAGATGCGCGGCCATTACAACTGCAAAGATACCGAATGAACCATAACTATGCTAAGAAGGTCAAGGAGGAGATTGACAAACTTCTCAAGGCTGGGTTCATCACATAAGTGGCTAGTAGCGATTGGTTGTTTCCCATAGTAATAGTTCCCAAGAAGAATGGGAAATTGAGAGTTTGTGTTGACTATAGGAAACTCAATGCCCAAACTATCAAAGATCCATTCCCATTGCCTTTTACTGACATGTTTCTTGATGAAATTGCACGATACGAAATGTATAGTTTTATGGACGGTTATAGTGGCTATAACCAGTTACAGATTTCTCCTGAGGATAGAGCGAAGACCACTTTCATCACCAAGTGGGAAGCTTTCATGTATCTGGTGATGCCTTTTGTCCTGTGCAATGCACCATCTACTTTTCAGCGGTGTATGATAGAAATTTTTAATGAGTTCCTTTATTGGTTCCTCACCATCTTCATGGATGATTTTACTATATATTCAGTTGAGGAACAACACTTACTATTCTTAGAAATGATTTTCAAACACTGTCGGGAGAAGCGAATTTGTCTGAATCCATTTAAATCCGTTTTCCTAGTCTAGAAGGGACAGCTCCTAGGACATGTAGTATCACCTAATGGAATAGAAATGCCCAACGATAAAATCCAGTGTGCTCAGCAAGCCAAAGCACTTAGAAATGAATCTGAGTTAAGCTCTTTCTTGGGTTATATTAACTTCTATAGAAGGTTTGTGCATAAGTTTGCCTCTCAAGCAGTACCATTATATGAGCTCACTGTGAGGTCCCCACCCCGTCGTCTCAACAACGGATCTGATGGTAAACCTGGTGGCCACTAGATCTATAGCGGAAGCAAACAAAGTGGTCTGGGTTCATCTAGCGGACGATCTCTCATCACAAAGTGAAATGAGTTCGAGCCTACTAGCAAGGAGATCTAGCTCCACCTCATAGGGGAAGCGTGATTTAACCTATGTAGCGATCCTAAGACCCACCTTCCAAGAGGAGAGAAACCTCGAGTGCCTTTTTCCCCATGTTTCAGAGGCACGTACTCTCGAGATTTCACCGCTCTAGGGGCAATGAGTATTACTAATATCGAAGTAACCACAATGGGGACAGAGAGTTCCCGACACATCAGGACCACCCATCTCGTTAGAATTGGCAACCTGAGCCAAGCCCCCACTTTCCACCCCCACACTCACATTTCCTTGTGTGACCTAATTACTACCACAAAGGTTGTTCAACATAAAGATTCCTTGTCTAATTCCGAATCACATTGTTCGTTAATACAGCCCTTCAACCAGTATTGCAAACAATAACAAGACAGAATTCTAGTAAAAATTCTACTCAAACTTATTCATAAAAGTTCCAATGTTCTAGAGGTACAACATCCCCCCTCCAGCGAGAGTTCACTCCTCTCATTGTCGCCTAGCTGCCCATACAACTAGGTATGTCCACCGCATAGAAAGCACGTCATGGACACTCCCATCGCATAGAAAGAAAGACGTGGGTTCCCACCGCATAGAAATCAAGTCATGGGTATCCACCGCATAGAAAGCAAGTGGTGGATTCAAGAGTCCTTAACGAGGAACTCTGCCCCCTGTGATTAGTAGGGGGGTCAGGAGTGATTCAACATTGGAAATAAAATGAACATGTGGAGCTAAATTTTCCCTAGCAGACATTCTTTCCTAATTGCAACCAACATACCCATCAATCATTTCCTTCCTACTTTAGAACTTAATGTACAATGAATTCAATGCCGAGGTTTCCGTCAGATTTCTCCAACATGTTTGGGGATATTTTCATTCCTAACTAAACGTGTGCAATGTTAAATTAAACAACTTGAATGAAATTATGATCTACCTCTTCCATTTCTTCGTCGATGGCCCGTGAGATGGCCGGTATTTGTTCCTCCATGGGAGCTTTTCCCTTTCCGTTCACCTTGCTCGTTCCTGCCTCGTGGTCGTGGACTCCACCAAAGCGAGTCCTCTTAACCAGGGCCATTTTAAACTCACTACTTTAAGTAATTAACTTGGGGAAAAGAGCTAATGTCCGTAAGCGTCATAACAAGCCAAATGATAGATTAGCAACATCAAACAATGCCTACTACATGAGAGGTTTAGATTTTTCCATATAGCAATCATTATGGATGACACATAATCCTATGGGAACCGGCTCTAAAGATAATTACTTGGCTTACATGATTAAGAATAATAGGATTTCACTAATGGAATTACCAGAGAGATGAATTAAGCACGATTAATCTATTTCCTAGCAATTAGAGGGTGCAGAATCACCGCATGCATAGGTGTGAGAAAAACCACCTCTTAGAGACTTAATGACAGATTAATCTTACCTTAATTATATCTTAATGCATAACAGAGATGGATCTAAATCAGCTACAATATTAATGCATGATAAAAAGAGTGATTCTCATCAATCTACACAATTACCAGCTTATCGATTAATTTCTATGCTACCTAGAGAGAGAAATTCTAATAATCATGCACTAATCATTAATTAAGAGTGATGAATGGCTGATAATTCAGCTATGGGATGATGATTACATAATAGAATATGGTTAAGGAGAATTTAGAGAGTGGTTATAGAGAATTACGACTAGGAATAAGCATAATAGATGAGAAATTTAGATGGTAATGAAAAGGATTTGCAGAAGCATTAATTAGACCGTGGTTACCGTGATTAAGGACTGATAATCCTCTCAATTCTCTGATCTAATCGAACTTCTTGAGGCGAGAATTTGACAGCACCTCCCTCCTTGCTTCTCCTTCAAAGGTGTGTGTTCCGGCAGCACCTTTCAGAGTGTGTGTAGGTGTGTGTGTGCACTGTGTGTGTGAGCATATGTGTGTGTGTGTGTGTGTGTGTGTGCAGGCCTTTAAATAGGCTCCTACAGGCTGGAAATCGACCAGCCCTACTTTTAGCATCTGGAGGAGCACTCAGTTCACTGCATTGGCAAGTCTAGTTGCCTACTCACCAAGTGTCAGGTTGGCTAGTTTAACTGACTCTAAGACTTAGTTACTGGCTTGGAAACTCTCCCGGGACTCCCACAAAGCAAGAGGACGCCCCCTAGCTGCTAAAGCTGATCTGGAGTGGGCAAGAACCTGTTCCCACATAGTCCCGGGCCCTCGGTATCTCCCCTGACAATTTTTAGGAAAATTGGTTCTAGGCTAAAACGGGTCATACGAGTCGGATTTTGATGCCGAAAATTGCTATAGCAAGCTCTAACTAAGGCGTACTAGCCCGAGTACCTGCCATATTTAGCAGCCCCTGGGGTCTGAAATGCATTTTTTTGAAATTCGGGATACGGGTGCGATTTTTCGAGACGATCAAAACTGGATGGGTCGGGTGACCAAAAACTTACTATTTTTGGAATTTTTTTACAAAAATTATTTTAATTCACATCTCGGAGCTTTAAAACATTCTAAACATCATGGCACTGACAAAATCTGGAAAACTGCTAAAAATAGTAACTTATTCCATTATATTCAGTTCATGGTACAAGGGTGCTCTTTTTGATCGGGGTCAGAGACCTTACAACCTCCCCAATGTGAAAAATTGAGATGTCCTCATCTCAAGAATGTGCTTGGGTAATCCTTTATAAGCGTTGGTTCGTCCTCCCAAGTTGCATCTTCTTCAAGGTAATCCTTCCACTTTACCAGATGCTCCGTGATAATTCTGTTGCGTAACTTCCTTTCCCTTGTTTCCAGTACGTAGTCAGGTTGGAGCTCGATAACTCCTTGTGCTGGCATGACTATCTGATCTGAGTCCAAGAATTGATCAGGGTAAGGAATATAGGGTTTGAGTAAGCTGACGTGGAATACATCATGAACCTTCAAGTTTGCAGGTAACTTTAGCTTGTAGGCTTGGTCACTCACAACCTTAACGATCTCGAATGGTCCACAATACCTTGGGCTTAGCTTCTGATATCTACCTAGAGATAAGTTGCTTTTCTTTGGTCGGACTCGCAGAAAAACCTTATCTCCTTCTTTGAAAGTTCTTTCCGAACGGTTCTTATCTGCATAGTGCTTCTATCTATTCTGAGCGGCCTGAATGTCCTGGCGAATAGACCTAGTCTGTGCTTCCATATCCTCTAACATCTTTCTAGAGGCTTCTACCCTGATGGTTGGATCTGAGAAGTTCAGTGGTGCTAAACAGTCTTGTCCATAAAGAGCTTTGAAAGGTGACATTCCAATGCTTCTGTGTTCGGAAGAGTTGTAAGCATACTCCACCAAAGGTAGATATTGTAACCACTTCTTTGGCTCTTGCGAAAAATAGGCTCTGAGAATGTCCTCGATGACTTGATTAACTCTCTCAGTTTGCCCATCTGTCTATGGATGATACGCTGTACTAAAGGCTAATTGTGACCCAATAGATTGGAAAAGAGAAGTCCAAAATTTTGATGTAAACTTGGCATCTCTATCGCTGACGATACGCTTGGGTAGACCATGTAACCTAAAAATCTCCTTGATGAATACCCGACTAACATCTGAATCAGTAAAGGTTGTCTTTACGGGTATTAGATGAGCCACTTTTGTGAGCATATCAACAACCACGAAAACAAAGTCATAACCTCCTGTAGAAGGTAATCCTGTAACAAAATCCATATTGATGCATTCCCATTTCATCTTGGGTATGTCAAGAGGTTGAAGTTGCCCTGGTAACTTGATTCTTTTGGGCTTTATCCGTTGACAAGAAAGACATTGCCTCACATAGCGAAGTATGTCTCCTTTCATCCCAGACCAAAAATAACTCCTCCTGACAGCATGAAGAGTCTTAGCATAGCCTGGATGTCCAGATGTAGGGCTATCATGTGCTTCATACAGAATAGTCTTCTTTAGAGCTGGGTCTCTGGGTACATAGAGTCTATGTCTGTAGTAAAGACATCCTCCCATAAGAGAATAATATTTAGCTTCAGGCATCTTATTCTGCTGGACTAGAGATACTATACGTTGGTACTCTGGATCTACCAAAGATGCTTCTTTGATTCTATCCCAGATAGGGTTATTTAGAATAGAGATAGCTCCGAGAAAGGATTTTCGGCTAAGACCATCTGCAACTGCATTTTCCTTTCCTGGTCTATACTTTATGTCAAGATCATATTCCTATAACATCTCTATCCATCGTCGTTGTCACATATTGAGAATAGGTTGAGTAAAAATCCATTTTAAGCTCTTGTGGTTTGTAACCAGTTGAAACTTGCACCCAAGAAGATAATGTCTCCATAAGTTCAACGCATGAATAACTGCTAAAAGTTCCAAATCATGAGTAGGATAATTCTTCTCATGATCTCTCAAATTTCGCGAAGTATATGCCACTGGTCTTCCTTCTTGAGTAAGAACCCCGCCTAGAGCAAATTTGCTAGCGTCGGTCGCTACTTCAAATTCCTTGCTGAAATCTGGAAGCTTTAAAATAGGAGCCGAGACCAAGAACTCTTTTAGCTTAGCAAAGCTAGACTCGTGCTCGGTCTTCCATTCAATCCTCATTCCTTTCTTCAGGAGTTCCGTCAAAGGTGCAGCAATATGTGCATAGTCCTTGACAAAAATCCTGTACCATCCCGTTATTCCAAGAAATCCCCTTACTTCGCTAACGGTGGATGGTTGAGGCCAATCAACGATGTCCTTGACCTTGTCTGGGTCCAGTGAAATCCCCTCAGCTGATATGAAAAATCCAAGATAGTGGACTTTAGGCGAGCAAAAAGTGCACTTGCTCTCTTTAGCGTAAAGTTGGTGTTTTCGGAGAAGATCAAGTACTTTGCGAACATGTGCTTCGTGATCTTCCTCGTTCTTAGAGTAGATCAGAATGTCATCAAAGAAAACCAAGACAAAATCATCCAGGTAAGGTCTGAAAATATCCTGCATAAGTCGATGGAAGCTTGCAGGAGCGTTTGTTAGACCACAAGACATTACTGTGAACTCGTAGTGCCCATACCTAGTATTGAAAGCTGTCTTCGGAATATCTGATTCCTTGATCCTAATTTGGTAATATCCTGACCTTAGATCAATCTTTGTAAATATTTTGGCGCCGTGGAGCCTGTCCAAGAGTTCATCAATCCTTGGAATTGGATACTTGTTTTTGACAGTTACCTGGTTCAGTCCCCGATAGTCTATGCATAGCCTTAAGGTCCCGTCCTTCTTTTTCTGAAAAAGAACTAGAGCACCCCAAGGAGAAGTACTGGGTCGAATGAATCCTTGCTCAATGAGTTGCCTAAGATGTTCTTTGAGTTCGATGGCCTCTGGAAGTGACATTTTATAGGGTCTTTTTGAGATAGGTTCACATCCAGGAATAGTCTCAATCTCATGATCTACCTCTCTGTGTGGCGGAAGATTCGTAAGGTCTTCTGGGAACACATCATCAAAATCCCTCAACCAGTTTGGTCAAAGTGAGGTATCTGATTGGTCCACCTTGTTGAGTTTAACCGCATATATTTGCTGAGCCTTCCTTAGTCCCTTCAAAATTCTGTTGGCCTTAACTAGAGTAGCCTTAGGTCTCCCATTTCCCCCCTGGATTAAGGCTTCATTACCCAAGTTATCTGTAAAAGTAAAGTTCCCTTGTGCACAATGTATGTGGGCCCCATTTTGCTTTAGCTAGTCCATCCCTAGTATCCCATCAAAGAATCCTAACGGTAGGGTTCGAAATTGGGCAGAAGTTGGGTGTCCCCCTAAATCAAAGTCAATTTTTCCTGTAGAGTGTTGAGATACTACCTCCTTTCCGTTTGCTAACTCTACAACTAGCTTGCTTGTTGGATACTTATCTAGCTTTAGCTTTCGCATGCATCGGGGTGAAAGAAATGAAAGAGTACTACCACAATCTATAAGGAAGTTAACTTGTTCACCTATGAGAGATCTTGACGTATGAATGGCTACGTATTGCTCACAACCATTGGGATTGTCAATTGCAGCATGTAGGGTTTCTCTCTCCACTGCTTCGTCACCCACAGTTGGTTGTACTACTGCGGCATTCACTCTGGTGGTAGCTCCACACCCTCGCCCTCTGTACATCCTTCCTCGTCCTCCTCTCCCATTAGCTTGGCCACGCCCACGGGTATTCAAGGGTATGGCATTGGCGTTGGTTGCCTGAATGTTCCTGGGGCAATTGGATCTGTAATGTCCATGCTCGCCGCAACCATAACATCGAACATCGGGGAACTCCATGGTTGTGGTGGTAGCCACAATAGGGCGCTGGTTATACGCTTGGTTGGCTGGTCTGTTATCCCAAGCAGTGGTCCTTGCCCTCTTTGCCCAATGATTCCTTCTGTTCTGATTAGCCTTTTGTACTTCAAGAGCTAGAGGTTTGGCCCTTAACAAGGCATCCTGTAGCGTCGTCAGTCTGAGAGCTTCTAGCCGAGTATTTAGGGGATCGATTAGTCCTTGAGAGAACCTTGCCACCTGTTGTTCCAAGGTCATCTTAGGAGCATATCTCCGAAGAGTGACAAACTTTGCATAGTATTCTTCGACAGATGAATTCAACTACCGAAGTGAAAAGAATTCATTCATCCTCAAGGTTCTATAGGCAGGCGGTAAATAACGTCACATTATTGCAGCTTTGATGTCTTCCCAGGACTGGGAAGATCCCTTAATATCCATGTCCCTGCAATGTTGCTTCCACCATATCTTGGCATCACCAGTCAAGCGGAACATCGCAAGCATGGTCTGATTTACGGGTTGGGTCCTTGCAGCTTCAAAGTAGTCGTCCATGGCTTCCATCCATAATTCTGCATCTCTTTCCACATTTGCCCCCTCGCCCTTAAATATCGGAGGTTGGGCTTGCTTAAGGAGGAGCTTCTTCTCTTGCGCTGCCGAGTACAGAGCAACAGGCGGTGCCTACATGGGTTATACGAATTCTTGATACATTACTTGGATTTCAAAATAGACACGAGACTTTAAATAAAATTCAAGATTCTACTTTATCAAGAGACAGAGATTCAGAGACAAAAAGAACTTTATTGATGAAAATTTATTACAATTGAAACCCCTCAAGTTTTAGGATAACTGATGATCAGCTTATTACATGGCTTTATGGATTGCGTATAAAATACGCTTAGGAGATGGTATTCACATGATGCACTACTTCATTCGTGTAATAGTTCCTATACTCATTCTTGAGTGGATAATAAACTAGGATATCAAGCCGGAGTTCCACTTTCAATAATCCAAAGGTTTTGACTCGGTTCGTTGGGATCACGTTGGTGACCTTCTCCAAGAGCCAGTCGTTGATGGTTTGATTGGAGTTGTCTGAAACAGTCTGGTCCAATCGTGTAGGCACCAAGTAGAATATCTCTATTACTCTCAACTCTTCTCCCCAACGTATCTTCTTCAAGTCAGTAGCCAGGCATCCTAGCTTCCGAGCGTTGATGTAGTGAACCCCTCCTGGAAATGTCCAATCAAGTTTCCATCCTCTATCAATGCAAGTGGAGTGTGGCGTATAAGCCTTCAACAGTATCTCCATGACATCTCGCCTGAACTGGTAAACTGGGGATCTTCGAGCTTTCTCATAAATAAGCTCAAACACTTGGAACTTCTGATATTCGAGCACGGGGTCTTCTTGCAACACCAATGCAAGGAATTCGGATCAACTACCTATATACTTTCAGTTCTTGTTGAGCCAGCAGAGGATCACACCCACATTTTTGCTCACACTCATCATTCTGTAACCATTGATTGTAATAAATGTCTGTGCGCTCCTTGCCGCACTGTCGAAGCAAGGGACTTGCCAATACACCGTATGCGAGCCACAAACGGCTCTAAGCACACAACAAGCCTAAACTAGCAAGCTCAAGGAAACAAAGGGTGTGTCACTCACCGCTCTACGCTCGCCTTCGTGGTGGATTCCTCGCCGCGATGAAGAAGAAGCTGCAGTCGTGCCGCGCTCAACCGCTTCGCCGCCGTCGTGCCTTCGTAATGCTCGATCGCACACACACTCTCCCTCTCTCTCTCTCTCTCACACACACACACACAAGGAGGTGAAGAAGAAGAAGAAGATGGAGATGGAGCAAGAGCACTCTTCAATTGCACAAATGAGAGAATGAGTAAAAATCAGGTTTAGTTGGCTTTTATAGGAGCTCACCCCATTCACACTTGGGCGCCCATGCTTAGCCAACTAACCCCTTGAATGTCCAAGTTAAAGTGCGCCTCTCATCGACGATCACTCTACCTTTCCCTATTGGTCCGACAAGCCCGGTACCTGACTCTACCAAATACATAATACGCGTCCATCGTAGGTGATGGGTGTCCGTGTGCCGTGAGGGTTAACATGCCCCCCTTCCTGATGTAGATTCCGTCCTCGGAAGCTATTGAGTTGAAGCTGGATCGTCGAGGTGGAAGAGCATTTGAGATGAATGTCCTTAGCCTTCTTCAGTCACTGCAAAATCAAACAACATTGGACAGTAATTGCATTCTCTTAAAAAGCATATGCAGTTTTAGATAGAAAAATTGATTGGTAAAAGAATTTCAAACAATTTGTTAGCAATGAACATTAAATTGCAATGTAATCAAATGCATAAACAGATGTAAAGGCAAAAAATTAAACAAGTCCGGGGTCGCTAATTTGACGGTCGAAAAGCACTAGAGATCGAATATTAATACCATGGGTAAGCTTCTTAATTTTCAGTGGTCAATTAAGTTGTTTAATCGCGAGAGCCAAGTATTCATGTTCAAGGGCTGACTAGAGGCTATATCTAGAAAACCTTGTAGTTAAGCTACCATAAAAGGAATTTCTCATGAAATCATCGCCTGACTGATTACTTTTTCTTTGACCCCCCAAGGTCTTTTCACATTGATTCAATTATGATGTGTGTGCTTATTTTGTATGCCTTGGGTTTTTTGCTTTTCAAGGAAAAGCGCCCACACCGGGAACCTCTAGGGCTCTAGTACCATAGGCGATACATGTGAGTGAAGTACCAAATCAAGCTGAGATTTCTCTTCCAGCTTAAAATTTTACATTGTGGCACTTTGATTTTTTGTTTGTTCATTTTCAACATTTAAATTTTGTAACTTTGGGAGGTCATATAACACTGTTACATTCCCCAGGCTCATCACATTAGTAAACTCCCTTTATAATACTTAAGCTAAAGGTCAATAGGGTTAAGCCCACTAGAAAGCCCTAGTACATTTCATACAATGCTGCCTAAATCGGATTAAGAACCTAAGTAACCATTGATTATTAGGAAGGCATTCCCCATGGTATTAAGAGAAGATTTCTAATACCTAGCTTGGTCAAACTAGCTTAGTCGGACTGCTTGATTTTTACACCTAAACAAGTGATTATGACAAAACACTACATTGAATTAAATGTTGGATACTAAGCCAATGCGCTGAATAGTATGCTACCAATCACAATCAAAGCAGACAATCATAGATGCAAAAAGATAAGGGCAATGCTAATGGACAAGAAACACCTGTTTGTGTTGATGGTCGCGCTTGATTTGAAGGTTCCATGAAGATCCAAATCCTATCAATAGCAATACGCTCCTGTACACACTAGGAAACAAAAGGAATACCTCCAGGAGGCACATCAGTGGGAAAAATTAAAACTCCTAAAAAACAAACTCAAAACACAATCTAGACCCCTAACCTACCTATCTGTCACCCCTTTTAGAATCAAGGAAAGAGGATATTATATAAACCGGGTGGCCACCCTAAGGCTAGGCCTCTATCCTCATCATCTAGATAAATAAAATCGTTGTCCGTGAGGCCATAGTCTTCCTCGGTCTCTATTAGTTCCTCTTCATCATCCTCTTGTGCAAGCATGCTAATCAAGAACCTCGTGATGCGTGGATACTCATCTTGTGAAAAAGAATAAGCATGTGCCATTGGAGACACATTCGCCACTGGGTAGGGATCACTAGTTAGCCATAGACGTATCAGCCATTCTAACTCCTCAAAATTTCTCTCACATGCAAGGCTCTCTATCAAATCCCATTCGCAAGAAAGTATAGGGTAGCATACGTAGAACACTTGTTGAAAAGACAAGGGGTACCTTTCATCAAAAATAGAAGTGCATGCCTCTGGTGAAGTAGCCATTTCTGACAAGACAGATAGATTTGGTTAGGCCTTTAAAACATAAGAGTTGTTTTTGTGTGTTGCTTGACTTGACACGGTGAATTTGGACTTATATGTAAGATCTGATAGGGTGCTCTCTCATTGCTAGGCGCTCTTGCTCTTTACTATTTTTGTTTTTTTGCGAGTATAAGGCTATATATATACATTCCCTAAGATCGGAGATTAAGAGGTCAGGGAAAAAGTTTGAGAGGGAAGCAAGTGAATGATGGATGTCCACAAACACTCCCCCCTTCCTTGGGTAGATCATACCGTTTGAAATGAGCTTGTCACCCTTTGAAACCAATTGTTCCAGTTGGTAATAGGTGAGGATTTTTGCCAGTAGTTTTCTATTACCCTAGGTGCCTCGTCAAGTTGCAAGGGTGGTAAGGTACTCTCCCAGGATCGAACTTGAAGTGGTTCATTAGGTGATTCTTGAACACTGGGAGGTGTGGATTCTTTTGTAGCTTCATAGAGGTCCACTACTATAGATGGAGGCTGTGTAGAAGCTTTTACCTCTATGGATGTATTACATGAGGAGCTAGAATCTTCATGGGACTCTCCCCTTCCTGAGCTAGGTGGAACAAATCGTTCTTTCTTTGGTACCCAAACTAGCTCGGGAGCAGGTGTGTAGCATTCTGTGATTTTTTTCTTTCCATGATCATTGATTCGTTTTGGAGCTACGGGATTGGGCTCACTTGGGTCAGGTGATAGATAAGAGCACAATCTACGTTTGGGCACCCAGATTTGATCATTTCCTTGATAGTAGCCTTGGGCTTCCAATAGTCGTTTAGGGATCCATCGCAACATTTTCTTACTTTTCTTGGAGCGAGTGGTACATTTCTTACAAGGCTTCTATTTTTTAGCACTAGCTATGGTCACTAAAGAAGCTTTAGGGACCCACTTGTATGTTTTCTTCGTTACCTTAGGATGAGTCTTGTCGGAAGCGATATGCATTGCTTGTAGCATATTTAAGGGTATACGCATTTCATCCCCCTCAGGTGTTACCCAGGTCGTCCCCCTATTTCCCCAAGTGTTTATGGTTGATGCTAGGTGGACCCAATCCACATTGTCTGATTCCGTCATACCCGGTAACACATCCATGTAAGGAGAATCTTGGCCAATGTCTGTATCCTTCTTACAAGTGTAACAATATTGTAGTGGGGCCGAGTGAACTGTGGTGTCAGAGCGATGATCAATAATGGTTTTACTCCCTAAGGGGTGTACCTTACCAGTTACCAAATCCACTCTAAGGACAGAGTCTTGGAATTGCAAATAGACATGATTTTTAGACCAATCGTGAACCATTTGTGCTTCCCTCATGAATGGTCGTCCTAAAATCATTTCATATGACATAAGGTGTTTAGAGAAATCCATTACAATGAACGTATGTCGTACCTTGTGTCCTAGAACTTTGATCTTAAGATCCTTGAGCATCCCCATAGGTTTGGCTATGGTACCATTTGCCATCTTTACCACAATGTTAGTAACACTGAGGCGGGGTTTTCCCATGGATTCCCAACAATCTTTTGTAACGATGCTAACTCCCGCACCACCATCAAGAATTCCCTTTATAGTTAATCCCTTGGTAGTGATGGGTAGGGTCGCATTAGACTCGTCGCCTTCAAAATACTGCCCTAATTCGTTAATGGGTACCTCGATCACAGACTCGTGTCCATCTAAGTCAAGTGATTGCACATGATTTTCCTCATCAATCATAATCGAGTCAGGCCTATTTGGTTGCGCAAACTGCGGTAATCCCGTTCGTAGCTCTCTGTTAAGGAATGCTCGAAGTGCAAGGAATAACTCAGGATCTCCATACAGCTTTGCTATGATCGTGGTTCGGACCGCAGAAGACATGAAGTCCACTAGTTTGGCAACATTCATTGGCGTTTTGCAGGGTGTAGGTCCTTGACTAGGAACTGGTGAGGATGGAATCTCATATTCCTCAATGGGATCAGGTATTCCTTCGTTAAACATCCTTTCCAACAAGAAGGGTGTATGCTCACTTTCTGATGTCCTGTCCTCACTCCCTTCTTGGATGATACTAGATATGGCTAACGGTCTATGGTTCATGTGGGGTGGATGAACTTGCGTGGGAAACACTGTGTCATGAATTTTGACCTGCATGGGTTCTGGTTCTAGTTTCCTTTGAGTCTCCTCCACTAAACCTCTTAGATGTTTCACCTGCTTAATCTCGTCTACAGGGTTTGGGTACGTCCCAATCTTCTTTTTACGATTCTTCCCT
Source organism: Adiantum capillus-veneris (assembly GCF_014529385.1). Taxonomy (NCBI): domain Eukaryota; kingdom Viridiplantae; phylum Streptophyta; class Polypodiopsida; order Polypodiales; family Pteridaceae; genus Adiantum; species Adiantum capillus-veneris. Next base: position 21,670,596 of record NC_140940.1, on the reverse strand, counting down.
TTTTGCCCCTGCGGTTTATCTTGGGGGTCTTGGATTGGATTTGGAAACACTTGTGGTGTTTTCAGAGGCTCTTTATGGTTTTCTCTCATTCGGTTTTCATTTGGTTCCATGTTACGGTTTTCTTTGTCGGTCTTTCCCTTTGTGGTATTGGTTCTAGTCTCCATTGTCTCGACTGAATCTGAATCATCCTCGAGGTCATTCATATACACGGGGTCATCTCCTGTTCCTATGTTTGTTTTGGAACTTGGCTTTGAATTTTCCGTATTCTGCGACTTCTTCCTTCGTGTCTTCTTTTTCTTTGCTTGGATAATTGACGCGGTATCTCTCTCTTCGAGGATATGTCCTGGCCCTTGAAGCATGGACCGTGTAATCGCATAAGCGGGTGCAACGGGTGGTATTGGCGATGTCACACTAGCAATTTCGACCAAATTCAGGGGTGTGATTTTAGGCGCATTTGGGTTATAGGGGCATTGGGCAATCAAGTGATCTATGCCACAACGATTACATGTGAGTATTGGCATTGCAGACGTGCTCCCTTGATTCATTTGCATCTGTGCAGCATTCTTTTGCAGCCTAATAGGGCACTCCGCTACTCGATGTGGTCCACCACACTCGTAGCATTGAAGAGGTGGCCTCCTAGCCTGGGTGTTGATATTTTGACCTCTGGATGCGAGAGCAGCAGCTTGATAAACCGGCTTGACTTGTCCCCAACAATCTTCCATGTAGTATATAGGACATTCTTCCAATGTATCAAGTCCGTAGGCAATACTAGTGTCTATTTCCTCCTCACAACCATCTGCATAAGCATTTGATGGCTCGCAACCCACTTGGTTCATAGGGGCGACTCTTGGATGCGGGGGCTGCGGTCCTAGCACAGGAGGTGGTAACGGTGTAGCTTGTACAACATTTTGAGATCTAGGGACCATGTGTTGCGGTAGTTGCTCAACAGGTGGAGTAGGCATCAATACAGGAGCTCGAGGTGCATCCGTCCAGGCTACAGGTGGTCTATTTGCCATCATACGTTTGATCATTAAACAATCCTTAGCTTGGTGACCATACCTACCACATGCGTTGCAAGTTCCATTAAATTTTACTCTAAACGTAGGGCACTCACTAGTGCTATGTGGACCTAAGCAAATGGAACACCATTGTTGCTCCCTTCTTGGATACATGTGACTATTTTGAGGGGGTCGATTATCCTTAAGAGACTCTTGGATTGCCTTGGTGAGGTCTGTCAAGAATGTCTCAAATACCTTTGGCTCATTGGCAATGGGCTTTGCAGTCATGGGTTCATACGCAATGGCTTGTGAGCTAGTGGATCTCGTGTCAGTAGACACCCTCATGCCTGCTATCATCAAGTTGTCCTCTAGTTGGATTGCATTGGCAGTGACATCTTCCCAGGTTGTGATACCTCTAATCACTAGTCCATTATAGATTCCTTCATTCCTCAACCCTCGAATGAATCGATCAAGCAGTTGGTTATTGTTGAAGCGCTCATTTACAGGGCAGCGAGAGTTTAAGTGCTTTAGACGACTAATGAAGTCCCTTACTGACTCTCCTTCCTTACGTTCGGCCTTCTGTAGCTGAGATGCTACACCCCAAAGCACACCTTCTTGTATGTACTCCTTTAGAAACAACCTTCGAAGGGTAGGGTAGATTGTTTTCTCGTCGACCCTTAGGGTCCTATACCAATCTCCAGCCTTCCCACTTAATGTCAAGCTTAAGGCATTGCACTTATGTAGTTCGTTGCGTTCCCCTAAGGAATCACATACTTGTTCAAACACTTCAATGTGTTTTCTAGCATCTTCGTCCCCATTGAATTTTTGCGTGAGTTTGGCAATTTGTACTGCCTTACTTCTAGGCTCTCTATCAGATGCATGACGCATATTTTCCGCGATAGATCGACCTATGGTTTGAGCAAACGCTGCCAAGTCACCTATGTGAGGAGGTAGGGCCGGTGGAGGTACTCTTGGAATCATATGTGGGAGAGGAACGGGTACCGGTCTTGGCATATGTGTGGATGATGCAGGATATGGAACATAACCGGGCATAGGTCCACTCGGATAAGAGCTAGGGAGCGGCACTCGAGGAGCATAAGCAAGTGGTACAATTGGAGCTGTGGGGGCCATGTGTGCATAAGGGGCTAGAGGCACATATGGTCGAGGCCCCATATTAGGTACTACGACACTAGGTAGTGGCACTGCGCTAACCGTAGATGTCATCGGTACATTCTCTGTCAGGCTTATCCCTGGAGTGAGCACTGTGTTTTCCTTGATAGAGGGTTGAGCCAAGTTAGGGAAGCTAAAGTTTTCGCTCGGAGGCTCAGATTGCATAGAGACCCCAGGTGAAATGACGTAAGATGGGTCCATGGGGCTCATTAGAGGAGTCTCCATTTGTGATAGAGTAGGCTGTTGAGCCTTGCTCGTATCCAAGAATCTCATGGGGCCAGTTGAGAGTATATTTACCCCTCGGTTTTGCCTTTCTGATTGAATAATGCCATGGATAACATTACAGATCATTTTCTGTTGATCTTCGATGCTCGTGGCACTAGAGGTGGATTGTACAATCTCTATCCATCCTACATGGTAGGTGTGGTCAGAGTGTAGATCCGTCAACACCTCAGTGTGGAGGTCGTATGTCCAATGATCATTAATGAACAATCCTTCTAGAGTCGACGTGTTAACGGTTTCTTGTGAGGTAGAAGCAATGTTGCTCCCCGTGGTTTTACTTGCCACCAACGGTACTCTAGAGGGAACTTCTGAAGGAGGCAGCTCAACAGGGCCTTCTTGGTAAGAAGTTGGTAGGATATCCACATGGACACTCTTTGGGGGTGTGGGGTCCACGTGCGATGTGAAAGGAGAGTCCACTTCCCCACCCCCTTCGCGTGCTTCATCTGCATCAGGTTCCGAGCGAGTAGCTCTACCTAATGTTTCCATGAAACGGCTAAACATACTAGTACTAGGCTGTGGAGCTTCGGGAGGTGCATGGCCTTCTCTCTCAGTGTTTTGGTTAGGGTATGCTTCCATGATTTCTGAGTCGAAGGAGGAATCACTAGCGGCTATTTTAGGGTCTTGGGTGGTGCTACCTTGTGTCCCCGCTGAGGGTCTAGAGCTTATCGTGGATGGGTAATGGGTGTCCGTATAAACAGAGGCACCCTCAATATGCTCGTGTTCTAGCACCCGCGCAGAGCGTAAGTGCATGTGCTTTTGATACCCTAAGGTGTCAAAAAGCTGCTCTAGGAGGCCTTGTGACTAGTTTTTAGCGTGTTTTTTGCTAGAATTTTTAGAGCGTGTCGTGGAATGGGCCGTGTGATGGCTCGAAACGAGCGTATCGGTCAGAGGGTCGTGTCGTGCTTTACAGCCCTCCGTTTGGTCACTCTATGCCCTCGGAATCCCTAAAACTGTCAATTTCCAGTAGGGAACTAAGCCCAAACTAGAAAGTCTAAGGGTGCAAGTGGGAAGAGAAAGGAGGAGAGTGGAAGACTTGTCCCACATGCCCTCATTCTCTCTTGAGGGAGTAGGGTATATATATAAGAGTGAGTCTGGTATATATCATAAGACTGAGGACTGAGGCCTGGGCTTGGGCTTGGGCTTGGGAAAATGATCCCGATCTATCTTTTATACAAACCAACCCGTCCGTTTTAAGAGACACGTTTTTTATTTTCGAAAAAATTTCGCCGCCCGCTCGCTCGCGTTTTTAATTTCCGAATTTTTTTCCTTTTTAAAATTTTTTTTTTTTTCTCGAAAAACTTTTTTTTTCAAAATATTTTTTTTTTCTTTCTCAAAAAACTTTTTTTTTCAAATTTTTTTTTTTGATTTTTTTTTTTTTTGATGCAGAAAAACGCAGAAATTGAAAAAAACGCAGAAATTGCAGCAAATTGACAGAAATGCAGAAAACTGCAGATATTGACAGAAAATGCAAAAAAAAACGCAAAAATTGCAGCAAATTGACAGAAATGCAGAAAATTGCAGAATTTAAAAACGCCGAACTTGAAAATGCAGAAATTGCGGAAATTGAAAAACGCAGACAATAGCAGAAATTGGAACTTGACAGCAATTGCAGAAAACGCAAAAAACAGAAATCTCCACACACTCCTTCCCTGCCTTTCCTATGATAGAAATTGCACCACAAGGAAGCGTAAAGTGCTAACCGAGCTTAGTGTAAGGCATATCCCCGGTAGCGGCGCCAAAAATGTGTGCTCCTTGCCGCACTGTCGAAGCAAGGGACTTGCCAATACACCGTATGCGAGCCACAAACGGCTCTAAGCACACAACAAGCCTAAACTAGCAAGCTCAAGGAAACAAAGGGTGTGTCACTCACCGCTCTACGCTCGCCTTCGTGGTGGATTCCTCGCCGCGATGAAGAAGAAGCTGCAGTCGTGCCGCGCTCAACCGCTTCGCCGCCGTCGTGCCTTCGTAATGCTCGATCGCACACACACTCTCCCTCTCTCTCTCTCTCACACACACACACACACAAGGAGGTGAAGAAGAAGAAGAAGATGGAGATGGAGCAAGAGCACTCTTCAATTGCACAAATGAGAGAATGAGTAAAAATTAGGTTTAGTTGGCTTTTATAGGAGCTCACCCCATTCACACTTGGGCGCCCATGCTTAGCCAACTAACCCCTTGAATGTCCAAGTTAAAGTGCGCCTCTCATCGACGATCACTCTACCTTTCCCTATTGGTCCGACAAGCCCGGTACCTGACTCTACCAAATACATAATACACGTCCATCGTAGGTGATGGGTGTCCGTGTGCCGTGAGGGTTAACAATGTCTTTCCGACATTAATTTTGATTTGAGCCATTCATTAAATAACGGGACTCAATTGAGTTTCCAGCTTGTAATCCCGAAGTAATTTCACTTGCTGATGTAATTAGTTAGAGATGTTCTCACCTCCAAGGCTGAGGTATATAAGCCAAAGTTTTTGTAACCTAGGAATTGAGATGATTAATCAAAGTGAGTTTTTGAGCGCCGTGACTGTGTCTGAGAGAGAGAGAGAGAGAGAGAGAGAGAGAGAGAGAGAGAGAGAGTCTATCTACTTGCTACGCGAGCTACGGAGCCGCCATTGGAGAAGCGACACCGCCATTGTGTTAGCAACGGCGAGAGCTACGCACAGATACCAAGAGTGCGCGCTATCGGCTTCTATGTGTGGTAAGTTCCTACGAGCTTTGGTGTGAGTTTTCTTCCAACTCGTGTGTTGGAATTGAGCGTGCAGCATATCTATAGAACCACAACGAGTAGAGCTACACATTAGTACCATCGGGGTCAAGTTTCGGTCACCTGTATATTTCGGCATGTCTTCATACGCGTTTACCGCACGGAGTGGTTATAGGTTGATTTTGCAGTTCAAGTCTTTAGGGTGTTGTTCTTACCTAGTGTATAGACTTCCTCTTGAGTTTGAGATCGATTCAATGATCCTAGATCCTGTTTCGTATAACATTCGTTCGTAGTACGGATTTCAGTCACTTGCATATTTTAGAACTTAGATTTGATTTCCTTAGTAGTGATTGTCATTAGAAGGTCGAGTAGGTGATTTGACACCCACCTAGTTGTTTCCATGCGCTTGCGGGTCAAGCTCCGTCCTCGTCTGACAAATTCTGTTGTTGGTTGAGTTCTCGCTATTTAGCTTCCTCTAGCGGCGGAACAGCCTTAACAATTCCTTTTAAATGTTCAAACAATACGACTTTATTTCCCAACCTAAACTAGGATCTGATACCAGGTGTGAGGTCCCCACCCCGTCGTCTCAACAACGGATCTGATGGTAAACCTGGTGGCCACTAGATCTATAGCGGAAGCAAACAAAGTGGTATGGGTTCATCTAGCGGACGATCTCTCATCACAAAGTGAATTGAGTTCGAGCCTACTAGCAAGGAGATCTAGCTCCACCTCGTAGGGGAAGCGTGATTTAACCTATGTAGCGATCCTAAGACCCATCTTCCAAGAGGAGAGAAACCTCGAGTGCCTTTTTTCCCATGTTTGAGAGGCACGTACTCTCGAGATTTCACCGCTCTAGGGGCAATAAGTATTACTAATATCGAAGTAAGCACAATGGGCACAAAGAGTTCCCGACCAATCGCGACCACCCATCTCGTAGGCATTGGCAACCTGAGCCAAGCCCCCACTTTCCACCCCCACACTCACACTTCCTTGTGTGGCCTAATTACTACCAAAAAGGTTGTTCAACATAAAGATTCCTTGTCTAATTCCGAATCACATTGTTCGTTAATACAACCCTTCAACCAGTATTGCAAACAATACCAAGACAGAATTCTAGTAAAAATTCTACTCAAACTTATTCATAAAAGTTCCAATGTTCTGGAGGTACAACATCCCCCCTCCAGCGAGAGTTCACTCCTCCCGTTGTCGCCTAGCTGCCCATACAACTAGGTATGTCCACCGCATAGAAAGCACGTCATGGACACTCCCATCGCATAGAAAGCAAGACGTGGGTTCCCACCGCATAGAAAGCAAGTCGTGGGTATCCATCGCATAGAAAGCAAGTCGTGGATTCAAGAGTCCTTAACGAGGAACTCTGCCCCCTGTGATCATTAGGGGAGTCAGGAGTGACTCAACATTGGAAATAAAATGAACATATTGAGCTAAATTTTCCCTAACAGACATTCTTTCCTAATTGCAACCAGCATACACATCAATCATTTCCTTCCTACTTTAGAACTTAATGTACACTGAATTCAATGCCGAGGGTTTCGTCAGATTTCTCCAACATGTTTGGGGATATTTTCATTCCTAACTAAACGTGTGCAATGTTAAATTAAACAACTTGAATGAAATTATGATCTACCTCTTCCATTTCTTCGTCGATGGCCCGTGAGATGGCCGGTATTTGTTCCTCCATGGGAGCTTTTCCCTTTCCGTTCACCTTGCTCGTTCCTGCCTCGTGGTCGTGGGCTCCACCAAAGCGAGTCCTCTTAACCAGGGCCATTTTAAACTCACTACTTTAAGTAATTAACTTGGGAAAAGAGCTAATGTCCGTAAGCGTCATAACAAGCCAAATGATAGATTTGCAACATCAAACAATGCCTGCTACATGAGAGGTTTAGATTTTTCCATATAGCAATCATTATGGATGACACATAATCCTATGGGAACCGGCTCTAAAGATAATTACTCGGCTTACATAGTTAAGAATAATAGGATTTCACTAATGGAATTACTAGAGAGATGAATTAAGCACGATTAATCTCTTTCCTAGCAATTAGAGGGTGCAGAATCACCGCATGCATAGGTGTGAGAAAACCACCTCTTAGAGACTTAATGACAGATTAATCTTACCTTAATTATATCTTAATGCACAACAGAGATGGATCTAAATCATCTACAATATTAATGCGTGATAGAAAGAGTGATTCTCATCAATCTACACAATTACCAGCTTACCGATTAATTTCTATGCTACCTAGAGAGAGAAATTCTAATAATCGTGCACTAATCATTAATTAAGAGTGATGAATGGCTGATAATTCAGGTATGGGATGATGATTACATAATAGAATATGGTTAAGGAGAATTTAGAGAGTGATTATAGAGAATTACGACTAGGAATAAGCATAATAGACTTGGTTCTAGGCCAAAAAACTAGAAATCTACAACTTTAGACATCATACGCGTATGATGTCTAAATGACCAAACAGAGACCAAAACAGAAATTTTGACTTTACCAGAGTGTTCAGAAGGGGGGTTATACCCTAATTTCAACTTAAAACAAGAGCATTAACACTCAAAGAAACCCAAAAAGACAAGTCGGAGTCCAAGAAACGCAAAGAATAGGAAATTTTGGATTCAGATCTTGTTTTTACATTCAAACCTGACAAAAACACTTGAAACTCAATTATAAACATTGAAGAAGGCTTAAAACCAAGAATAGTCAAAATCTGGGACAAAAGACATCATACGCGTATAATGTCTTTTAGCACATCCACTGCTTATTTTTTATATCTGACCTGACAAGATTGTTACAAACACTGTAGAAAGCATAAATATCAAGTCTTGACCCAAATTGATGAAAAAGACATCATACGCATATGATGTCTTTTACCTAACTTTGGACATATTTTGATACTTTGCCAACACAGATCCATTGTAATAGATGTCTAGAGGTTATATTTCAAGTTTCATCCCATTTGGATCACAATTGACCCAAAACAAGTCAAAAGCAGAAAATTGCCAAGAAAAGCCTAAATTAGCCATAACTTGCTCAAACAGAGTTCAAACTGAATTTTGTGAGTGGACAGAGCATAAGGGGGCTACTGAGAGTGAGCATAACCAAAATAGTCCAAATCTGTAAAAAAAGACATCATACGCGTATAATGTCTTTTTCAGCATAACTGCAACAAAATTCTCACTTGATGAAACAGAAGTTGTCCAACTGACAAGATTAAACAATTGACCAAGTATCAATCAGTTTGGATCAATTCTGACCACAAAAACTTGGGAAAACAAATTGCCGAGACGGAAAAGTTAAAGTCCTTTAGGGGAAGTGATGAATTTGAGATCGGGCAGGAATCTCCAGAATAACCAACCAAAACAAGGGGAACAAGCAAGTGTCATATCAACCGAGGGAAGTGTAAACCAAAGTTGGGTGCAACCATTAGAGCCGATCTTTGAAGGAAGTGTTTCTGATACTTCTTCGGAGAGATCTTACGAGATTTTCACCGAACACTTGGAACACTTGAACCTGAACAACAGAGAAAATATGGCAGCAAGACCATCAAACCCTTCCGCCACAATGAAGCTATTGTTCATAAAATACCAGTACGACAATGAGCAAGGTGCCAAGATCTACAAAGATGGAATGGACCGCTATTGTGTAAAGATAGAAGATATACCTAGTGAGTTCAAGGACTTAGTGCCTGTGAGCTATAGTGGAGATAGATATCTAGATGATGAGGGTACCATGTATTTTGTAGTCCTAAACCCTAACATTGTGGACAAGTGGGGATTGATGGGCACCAAAGACAAAGTAGATGAAGAACTTGAGGAGAAAGCACCAATAATGAACTTCCCTGATGCGAGGTTAAGAAGAGAGAATGAAACTACAAGGATCAGCACTGATAACATCTATGTGGGGCTATAAAAATATAATAATGGGGAGCAAGATCTCTATTATAGATGTGAAGAACCCTACACTGGAGAGTTGACAGACCAAAAAAGACTTTATGTCTTTACCTACACAGAGGGATCGGAAGTGAAAATTGCCGCTTACGACATGTATGGGAGGCAATACTCAACAATGGGCAAGAAAGAATTAGAAGGATATACATACTTTGGGGGACCACTACATCAGTATTATGTTACTTCTAGCTCACAAAGACCAGCACCAAAAAATGGAGTGCAAAACCCAATGACAACAGGAGGACAAAGAATTCAGGCTGCTGACTCTTTCAGTCAACCTCAGTACTCGAAGCCCGGACCAATGGGATCATTACATTCCAGAGAGTCAATGGATACAAATCGAGGTAGTGCAGTTCCAATCCCCACATATACCACTCCAGGTCCAAGGTTCGAAGCGGAACCATCACATTTACCTCCTAGTAGTAGACTCAGGGTAGGGGAACCGAGAAGGGTAACCCATGAAGTCCATGATGCTAAAGAAAGCTTTAGCCGGGACACAGGAGCAATGAGATTGGTAGCAGACCATAGACGTATGAGACCATCTCAAGTAGCCAAGTGTATGACAAAGAAGTATGGTGGTTCAGGAGATCCGTATGCACATGTGTCACTCTTTAAGCAAGTCTTAAGAGCTCAGCAGATAACAGATTTCCATACACAATACGAGGGATTTGGTCTTACTCTAGAAGGTACGGCATTGACATGGTTTCAACCACTGAACAGAGGGGGATTCCATGACATTGATCATTTGCTAAGAGAGTTTGCTGAGGAATTCTCAAAACGAGGTATTAAGCACAATACGGCCTCACAAATATATGCTTTTAAACAGAGAGAACACGAAAAAGTGAAGGAAGCTTCACTTCGCTTCAAACAATACATTGAGAGATGTCCAGTACGTGAACGACCAAAAGATGACAGACTATCTGTTCTCTTTATTGAAGGATTGAGAAACAACACTCTCAAGAAGGACTTGCACTTGAAAGCTTGTACAAGTTTCGAGCAAGTAACGAGAGAAGCATTGTACTTAGTGGATAACTGTACGGTTTATGGAGAGGTGTCAGCGGATACAGATTTTGCATCCAGTAGCTCTTCCTCCGTAGCGAGTGAGACTACCACTAAAAAGAATGTTCAAACAACAACCATGCCAAATGTAGAGCAAATGATAGAAGATGCTCTAAAAAGGATGGCACCATACCAAAAACCATTGCCAAAACCATTGAAATGGTGTGCTATTGAACAAAAATGGACAAACCATCCAACAGAGGAGTGCTATTACAACAAAGGGTATGTAAGGGAGCGTCAGTATGCACCTCCTGCTCAATTAGCACCACCTCAGGTACATCCAGTACCTCGATACCCAACGGGAAATGTACCAGGACCTATGGGGATAGAAAGACCGCAACCGGTATTGGGACAACAACCACCTTTACCAGGAGCAAGACCAGTGGGCATTAGATATGCACCAACCTTAGAGAATCAGTAAGAACAAGCCTTAGTGCCTGTTCAAGACTATTATGAAGAATCTGGTGCACACATGTCTCCAACAGTGTATTACCCACCAGAAGAACCCAAACAACCAGAACCATGGGGCATGATTGAAAATGTTGGAACACCAACATTTACAAGTGCTTCTGATGAAGAGAGATACAATTTGGACGCAAGAACATTGATGTTCATAGCTCATGGAGGGTTAACAGGACAAAGACCATCCTATCCACAAAGGACGAATCAAGTGGGACCAAGACCAGCACTAGGACCCTGTTACAAGTGTGGAGGTGACCATCTGATGAATGTTTGTCCACATACGGAAATCATTAGAATTAACGCTTATTGCACTGAGTGTGGGGTTACTCACTTCATTGAGGATTGTTCAAAGAATCCAAACAAAGTGCAAAAGACGACATTGAATATGCTAGAAACTATTCCTACCAGCAGTGGGTCCGAAAATGAAACTCTGATACCAACGCGAGTTGTTACTAGAGCTCAAGCTAAGAAAACCACTAGAGAACCTGAGAATGAAAAGTTAGCGACTGAAGTGGTTAGTCAAAGACCGCGGAGTCAGAGAAACACATGGAAAGCTAGAAAAGCACGCATGAAGTTGAGAAAAGAACGTGAAGACGCTATTCTAGCTGAGAAACTAAAGCGAACTAAAGATAGATTTGAAAAACTTGAGAGTCAAAACAGGAAACGAGAGATGAACCCGGAAAGAACAAAACAAAAGAGTATCAAAGAAACAACGAGCTTAAGCTCAGGGGGATCAGTGCTAGTTGACAAAGTACACGAACCATTGGACGCACTGATGAGAGCTTACGAAGCTAGGTTAAAGAACAACCAAACACAAGAACAGAGGTGGATGACATACCCAAACGCGGAATTGGAAAAATAGAGACTTGAAATGTGCCAGAGAATGATCGAAACTGCACAAGCCTTATTAGAACCACCAAGAGAAACAATGAATTGTGGAACGGAAAACCCAATTCAGCAAGAGACTATCATTTCACGGGTAGCTGAAAAGACTCCCAGTGCACAAAAGCCTGAAAATACACACAAGGATGACCGCATAGTATTGAACACAACCGATCAGGAGATAGAGATTTTTCATCCAGTCATACAGAGGATTTACGGAAGAGATGAGGATTACAATGAATTTTGGAAACAAGTGAGAGAGGCAAACTTTGCAAATGAGCTAAGTTGCCAAGCTAATCAGACAAATTGGGAAAAGGACATCAGGAATCCTCCCATAGTGGAATTTGAGGCAGGATCTCAAGTGGACTTGGATCTGCAATCTTACGGGGGAGATGGGGGCTCTGTTAGAACAATGGAGAGCAAACCTCATTCACTGAATACCTTACCTTCATACTTAGGAGAGTATGAAGCAAAATCCGAGATTAGAGCACTTCCCTCACGAAGAATCTCATCAGAAAAAGTCATGGACTCGCAAGGATTGATAGAGATCTTGTCAACACCAATGACATGCACTATCACTCTAGCTGAGCTTTTGAGGCTAAGACCACATATGTGGACCACTGTAGGAAAATGCTTGGAGAAATTTGGGATAAAAGACCCAACATCGAGACTGCAAGAGGGTATACAAGAGCTGAGCAAACCACAAAAGAACGCTAAGCCTGTACCCATAAACAAGGTCGGAGAGTATTGCGAAGGTGAAGAGGGGAATACAACCTTACCAGTTGAATTCCAAGGAGTGAACACGATGGCAATACTAGACAGCGGAGCTGGGATAGCCATTGCTACAAAGAAATCTGGAAAAAATGGGGGAAACCAGCAATAAGGAAGACTAGGTTGAAACTCCAATTAGCAGATGGACACATGGAGAAACCTATGGGGTTATTAGAGAAAGTCGTAGTAACTTCTTGCGGCATTGAATACGAACATACTTTTGCTATTGTCCATTTTGGCAAGGAGAATAACTATGATATCATACTGGGAAGACCATTCATGAGACAGTTGAAAATGGTCCAGGATTGGGGCTACGATCACATATACCTGAGAAATATGGAAACCACTACACGTGTGAACCTGAGAGACCATAGCTATAAAGAGGTGAACCAAACACCGGTAGAGGAGTTTGATTCAGCTACTTTGGTGGGATCTGAATTTCCAGCTTGGTTAGGTAAGCCCAAGGAGTTATGGATGTGTGGAGCCTCGAAATGTGGAAGTCTGAGGTGAGAAGAATATGTTTTAGAAAGGGCTATCGAAAACGAAACTTATATAGGAGAACCCTTTCTAGAGGACACGCTTGAACCATTAGAATGGACACACATTCTAGCAACCCTAGATGTTTGTGCAATTCCGGATGGTGCCACAACGAAATTTTGCGACAAGGATGGGTACGACGTGGTTTCATACTTCATGCTGAGAACTATACTCGAAAAAGAAACTGAAAAGAATGATACACTGGAAAAGGAAGATGAAGAAGAGGTGTTTCACTATATTCCCGATCATCCAGAGTGAGGAAATGAAGCAGACAACGAGTCAACGGACAATTCAAGCAGAAACGAAGAAACTATAACGGATGTCCGATTTTATGATTTTCCGAACCAAACTAAACAACGCCAGAAACGCTATAGAGCAAAGAGAAAAACAAAGGGGGTTAGAACCAATCCGATGCCTAGAATAAGAGGAAAAAATCAATTCCTAATGCTAGTAAAGGCGGAAGATTGTGTTAAGGACAAGATTTCTGGAAGAATGAGAGGCAATGAGCAAAAGAGCTTACGAAAAGACAAAAGAAGCTCAAGAAATCAAGTTCAAAGGAATGAAACGAAAATTGAAACATAAAAATCAAGAAAGAGCAAGCGCAACAGAGAACACACGGAGTCCAAGTTAGAATGTAGAAACAAGTACAGAGAGCTCAAGAAAACTATGAAAGAAGTTTGGACGACAGAAATTGAGAGTGGAGAGGACGAAAACGCCAAAATCAAGGAAAACATGGATGTTCCCTCTCACTACAGGAAATTCACAATAGAGGATAGGAAGGTGGTATTAACCCAACCTATTCGAGAGAGAAGGGAGAACGAATCTTATGACGGACCGGAGGATGCAAAAAAAGTTGATTTAGCAGCTCCAGGTGAGACACCTAGACCGGTGTACATAGCCACAGATTTGTCTCCAGGCGAGGAAGAGAGACTTTTGAGTCTTCTCAGAGAGTACAGGGATGTGTTTGCATGGTCTTATAAGGACTTAAAGGGAGTTGACCCATCAATATGCCAACACACAATCCCACTAAAACAAGACGCAAAGCCTAGCAGACAGAGACCATACACATATAATGATACGTTTTCTAAGAAAATCAAAGAAGAGATAGATAAGCTAATGGAAGCTGAATTCATATACGAGATTGAACACACCGATTGGGTATCTCCGATGGTGGTGGCACCCAAGAAGAACGGAAAACTCTGAGTGTGTGTCAACTTAAAGAAAGTGAATGCTGCAACAATCAGGGACAATTATCCCCTGCCGATAACTGATCATGTTCTAGAGAGTGTATCAGGGAAAACAGCATACTCCTTTCTTGATGGTTTTTCAGGATATAACCAGCTAGCCATAGCACCGGAAGATCAACATAAAACAGCTTTTGCAACAGAGTGGGAAATTTATGCTTATCGGGTGATGCCTTTTGGTCTAACCAATGCTCCCGCAACCTTCCAGAGGCTGATGACGCATGCTTTCAAAGAATACTTAAGGTTGTTTCTAGAAATATACATGGATGACTTATGTGTACATTCTCTTCTGAGAGATGAGCATCTAGAACACCTAAGAAAAGTATTTGAGAAATGTAGGACATATCGCATTTGTCTCAATCCTAAGAAATGTGTGTTTATGGTCCGACAGGGCAGAATTCTGGGACATATTGTCTCACAAAACGGAATATCCACGGATTTAGAGAAGATAAAAGTTATAGTGGATATGCCTAGACCAACCAATGCAAAACAAGTACAAAGCTTTATGGGACATTGCGGATATTATAGACGATTCATTTACATTTACGCTATAATAGGCCAACCACTTTACAGGCTAATAATGAACTTTGAATGGACAGAGGAGTGTGAGGAATCATTCAAGAAATTGAAAGAGGCACTCATTACTGCTCCAGTCTTGAAATCACCAGATTGGGAGAAGATATTCCATGTGCAATAGAATGCATTCTGGCTCAGCCAGAAGAAGGAAACATGGATTTTCCTATCTGTGACGCCAGTCGACAGCTCAACAATGCAGAGAAGAATTACACCACAACAGAGCGAGAGGGATTAGGAATTATATATGCTGTGAAGAAATTTTGGCATTACCTTCTAGCCAACAAGTTTGTGTTTTTTACGGATCACCAAGCCTTGCTCTACCTAGTGAATAAACCATGCAATACCGGGAGAATAGTGAGATGGTTCATTATCTTACTGGAATTCGACTTCACGGTAGTAGTAAAGAAAGGAAAAACCACATCTTAGAGCTGATCATCTTTCGCGATTGACGAATGGAGAAGATCCTATAGGAGTGGATGACGACATGCCAGACGCGTACTTGTTCAACATAGAAATGATACCGAAGTGGTCTCAAAATGTCGTTAGCCTATTAACCTATGGAGAAGAGTTTGATAGAAGAGAATACAACCAGAAACATATTGCTATTCAGCAATCCAAGAATCTTCAATTGGTTGCAGGAAGGTTGTACCAATTGGGAAATGATCATGTTTTACGACTATGCATCAATCCTGAGGAATATAATATATATCTGCGCGAAGCACATGTTCAGGAATGTGCATTTTATTGTTCAAGAAGGAACACATATAGGAATTTGTTACAATTGGGAGTCTATTGGCCAGGAATGAAAGAAAGCGTACATGAATATGTCACTGTATGTATTGTATGTTCATCAAAACCGCCAGCAGAGTATTAGACATTATATCAGATAATGATCGCTCCAGAATGGAGTCAGTATATTGTTGAATATCTCACAAATAGAACTTTCCCAGAAGGAACGTCAAAAGCTCGTCAGAAATCTGTAGAGACAGAAGCTAGAGATTACGCTTTAATAGGAGATCAACTCTATAAGAGAGGTAAAGACAACCAGCTTAGGATTTGCGCATCAGAGTCTGAGTATGTGATAATCCTGGAGCAAGTTCATGGAGGAGTAGGTGGAGGCCATTTCTCAGGTGATAAGACAACAAAACTTGTCTTAGCCGCAGGAATATGGTGGCCAACATTACATATGGACGCTGAGGAATACGTTAAATGGTGTGATGACTGTCAGCGGACCAAAGTACCACTTAAAAGAGATGATATGCCGCTTAGACCAATGATGGGGGCAAGAGATTTTGAAAAATGGGGGATTGATTATGTCGGACCCATTTCACCTCCTGCATATAAGACTCATGCACAATACATCGTTGTGGCTACAGACTATCTAACAAAGTGGGTCGAAGCAAAGGCAACTCAAAAAGCAGATGCTAGGACCATGGCACAATTTCTATATGAATACGTCTTTGTACGATATGGATTGCCAATAGAAATTGTGAGTGATCGAGGCACACATTTTATAAATGAAGTGATAGAGATCCTTCTAGATGAATTCATGGTAATCCATAGGAAATCAGCCCCGTATCATCCACAAGCAAAGGGACAAGCTGAAGCAACAAACAAAACCATATGCACTGTCCTTACGAAGATTGTATCTGAGTCGAGAACTGACTGGGACCAGAAGTTGCATTCAACATTATGGGCATATAGGGTAGCATATAAAACATCAATAGGAACGACCCCATATAACATGGTTTTTGGGCTAAATGCTATCTTACCAGTAGAATTCTTGATTTCAACCTTAAGGGTGGCTAAGGATCTAGAGTGGATAGGGCACGAGCTTTCTGATAGAATAGATGACCTGGAAAAGCTAGACGAGCTTCGCCTAAAAGCAGTAGCTTCTATCTACGCTCAAAAAAGGCGACAAAAGGAATTTTTGATAAGCATGTGCGGACTAAAGAGTTTAAGGTTGGGGACTATTTCCTAGTTTACACTCTGAAACAGCATGCTAAGAAGTTTAAAAAGCGAGGGATGGGACCTCTGGTGATTAAAGATCTGTCACCAAGTGAAGCCGTCAAGCTTGCTACATTAGACGGAGAAGAAATTCCCAATTGGATTAGTGGATGCAAAGTGAAAAAGTATCTTTTGCCGTTAACCCAAGACATGCTTCTCAAAATACATCAAGAAAAGCTGTGTGTCCACAAAAAGAAAAAGATTGTGGAGGAAGCGCAAGCCGAGGCGAAGGAAAGAATGGAGAAAAGAAGACTACTACGTCAGAAACAGCGCAATGAAGGAGCAATACTAATAAACGCAGTCAGTATAATAGAAATGGATAATGACATAGAAGAACCCATCATTGAATGCAAAGTAGGAACCAACCAAATCAAAGCCAGAGCACTATTGGATTCAGGAGCTCAAACTAACCTACTTTCACTCAGTTTGTATAGACAATTGCCAAATGACACTAAATTACAAACTGCCAAGCAAGAGTTAAAGAGTTACTCTGAGAATTCAATCAAAACTGTCGGATGCACAGTTTTACATATACAGATTAACCAATATGTGTATCCTCATATGTTTTACGTGGTTTAAGACCAAGCTACACAACATCCATTATTGCTAGGACAACCATGGTAGAAGCAATACAATGCAATGATTGACTGGAGTTCTAAATCAGTGCTTATCGAATACGAAGGTGAAAGTCAATCAGTTAAGTTCACCAAAGGAGCAGAGCCAACTCCAAAGGAAGAATCCAAGAACAAAGGTAAACAACAACCAGAGAAAAAGAAGAAGCAATGGCAACCAAAAGTTTCTATACAACCAGATTACTCTTCGACGAGGAATTCTCAACATTGGATAAGGAAGACAAGCAATAATATAACAACTCAACCTTGGGAAAAGAAGGAGTCAAAGTTGGTATGGAGACCAAAAAAGGTTGTGCCAGAGAACACAAAGGTGGAAAACAGAGTCTTCAATACCAGACAACAGAGTGATTCTAGACAATCAAGGACAGTGAAACAGATCTGGATTCCAAAAAAGTTCATGAGGGCACAAAGCTATAGCAAGCAAATTTGGATCCCAAGGATTTGTAAACAGGAACTCCCTTCAGTACAATCCACGGAAACTCCTAGGTATTTCAAGGCGAGGAAATCAACACAAAGAACAAAGCAGGTTTGGGTCGCAAAGAGTTTGTGGTAAGCACAAGCGAAGCGGAAGCAAATTTGGATTGTGAAAAAGAACAACAAGGTAAAGAAGAATCCATCTACTGATTCTACTACCGAAGTGCCAAAACCAACCCAAAACCTGACCACCAATCCTTCAATCAAACAAAGAGCAGCTTTATTGGAAAGACTGTTGTATCATCGCTCTACAATTGCATTGGGAACTTATGACCAAAACAACTACAATGCTTCTCCCACAGACACTTCATAGTCGTCCGGGAGGACTCAGACTAGGAGGGGGGGAGGTATACAGGTATACACGAGCTACAAAGCAGCTACAAGTGACAAAAACAAAGAAAAACAAAAATTATATTACAAGGACAGTGTCTTACATGATTTTGCAATTTTTATGTTTGATTGAGGATGTTGATAATATTTGGGCCCTTATATACCTTGTTTTGCAACAAGAAGAGATCAAATGATGAATTTGGGTCTCTAGACGTGTAAATATCACTAAATAAGAGTGTTTTTGGAGCTAAAAAGTGGAAAAAAGTGGTAATCCAAGTCCAAAAATCACAAATAAGTGTATATTCATATACACAGGGTTACCAGCTATTTATTGTGTATGTTTGGAATTTTTTGGCTTCAATTTGCTATTTTCCTTTATTTTTTATGATTTTCTTAATAAAAGTAAAAGAAAAATAAAATAAAAAAAAGCAGGTGAAATGAGATCGGAAAAAAGAAAAGAATAGACGGTGATGGTCCTAATGACAAGGGCAATCCATGGTAAAAATTGGGTACCATTCTGAAAAAGTTGCGGAAAGTCCGAAACGGCAGAATTTTGGCAAGTGGACGAAATTCTAAGAAAACAGGTCA
Source organism: Adiantum capillus-veneris (assembly GCF_014529385.1). NCBI lineage: Eukaryota > Viridiplantae > Streptophyta > Polypodiopsida > Polypodiales > Pteridaceae > Adiantum > Adiantum capillus-veneris. The sequence goes on along the minus strand of NC_140940.1, from coordinate 21,651,901 downwards.
AACGGAGTCGGATTTGGGAAATTTCAGATCCTAAAGATAGTAGCACATGACAAATTTGGTGGCAAGTGAACCGGGAAGTCCGAAGTCAAGTAGTTTTCACATCACTTTCAAGCTCATTCACACTATTACCTTCTTGGAGAAGAGCAGAGAGCCACAGGAGCACAGATCTTCTACGACCTTCTATGACTTCCACGAGAGCTCAGAGGACACTAGACATGAGAGGTAGACTCGTTGCCATAAGCTTTTGATGCTTATCATTAACTTTTGTCGTGAAAACTGACCAAAACCAAGAAACAAGAGCAGACGGGGAATGGGGTAGAATGCTAGGTAGTGGCACAACTGCCTAACCAAACCTTGCAAGAACTTATAGGTGGGTTACCCTAGTATAGGAGATGGGTTTCTAACACTCAAAGCTCGAGAAAGAACGATTGGAAAAACCCTAGGTCAACAGAGCCTGCAAGAGGCAAACAGGAAAAAGTTGTCGAAACAACACGAAACTTCACAGGAAGTTCAACCACATCAAGGACAATGCAACCATAGAATATCTCCAAGTTTGAATCACAAAAAGTAGGTCGGAACAACCGATTTGGCTGCGAACACACAAAGCGTCATTTTGGCATAACGGCTGAAATTGACGACCGAATGAAATGAAACTTCACAAGCAGCTTCAAGTAACTATCGATGACTTATGTTTGCAAGCAAAACCCAAAAGAAAGCTGATTCACTTACCGATGGTGAAAAAGACGCTTTCGGGCAACCAAAGGGAGAAAGATGGAGAACGGGGAGCCAAAGTCAAGTTCAACCAAATAGATGGCTTCACAACATATCCAATGAGCTGGAAATGCAACTCTCGAGAAGAAAAGTTGAAGAAATTCAACTCCAAGGCAAAAAGACGACTTCGGAGACTGAAATGCCTATAAGGGGGCTTTTTAGATAAACTGATGACTTTTTAAGTTGAAAACTAGTTAGTAGGGCTTAGGGCACTAGCACAAAGCATTCTTTGCACAAAAAGACCAACATTTCAAGAAAATACATCATATGCGTATGATGTCTCACAACATGAATTTCACATCCATTTCAACATTTGAGTGCATAGCGTCATTCCACATGTTAATCACATCCTATGAACCAAGTATCATGAGAATTGGAGTTAGAAAACCCAAGGAAAACAAAAAAAAAACGTAAAGTAGGCCATAAAATTGATTTTTGGTCCTAATTTTGTCAAAATAACTCCAAACTCATTGAAACTTTGTAGGATTGTTGTTAAACACATCTACAAGCTATCTGGAACCAAAAAGCACCATTTTGACACAAAAGACATCATACGCATATGATGTCTATTTGCACTTACAGAGCCAAAACTGCTCATTTATCATCATACATCCATTATATATATCTAATAGATGCTACATATGAAAATTGGAACCATTTGGTCAAGAGGATCACCCCATTAGCCCAATTGAGGGAAAATCCTTCACCTAAAGCCTATTTTTGGCCCAAATCCAACATACTCAAGTCCAAACCAAGATTTGAGTAGGAACAGTCCTTCACTAGTACATGGGGAGTCCACAGAACCAATCCCATGCAAAATTGATGAAAAAGACATCATACGCGTATGATGTCTCCAGAGCCATTTTTAGCCCAAAATCTATCCAAACTTCATAAATCCACTGAATAAGCCTATCTAAAGCCAAATCCAAGCTTATAGAGAAATTTGGTCCAAAAATACACTAAAAGACATCATACACGTATGATGTCTCACTATGTGATTTTGGCACCTCAGGGCTTCAACCACCAAACAGAAGTGATCTACATGCCATTTGAAAGTGAACCACCAAGTTTTATCCAATTTGGATCATAAAATCCAATTCCCTTTCAAAATTTTGCCAAGAGCCGGAACTGGACTAAATTGGCCAAAACTTGACCAAATGGGATCCAAACTCAAATCCAAGCATATGATAATCATGTATACACTATCAGCTACAAGCACAACCAATATGAAGTCATTTTGAAACAAAAGACGTCATACGCGTATGATGTCTCCAACATGATTTTGAGCCTACTTTGCATATTTTTTCACCTACCTTGCATCCTTAGGCCCTGAATAGCTCATGTTTCAATTTTCAAGTCATTTGGATAGTTAAAAGCTTCATTTCGTCTTTCAGTACTAAAAAGACGCTAACTTCTGAAATTGGAGTTACAGGATCCATGGATTCCACCAAGTCATCGGCAACGAAGAGAAAAAGACCGACAATCAAAGATGCTATTGCAGAAGCGGAACCATTTGACATTCCAGCAGAAACCCTCAAGCCAACCAAAACTTGGGTGGAGGAAGCAGTATTGGAGAAAGAGGGAATAAAGATCTACCAGGGGACTTTCAGAGATCCTCAAGGGCAAGCGGTGGATGTACCGATGATCCCACCGGAATTGGTAGATTATAGCAGGTCAGAAGACATCAGCAGGTACCTGGAAAAGGCAGACTTGCACAGTTTCTTCACCTCAAGACCATCAGGTGTGGGTACAAGAAGAGTGTACGAGTTGGCAACATCCATTCAGAAGGATGGAAAAGCCACATTGACAGCCATGGATGGAGAGAAGGTAGAAGTACAGATCACTCCACAGCTAATTGCAGACGCATTGAAGCTGCACAACAAAGGGAGCTCGGTCAGGGAAACAAGGGAGGCCATAGAGGTCGATGGGCCCAAGAAACAGAATGCGACCTATGGAGATATGAAGGACCCAAGAGCGGCAACTCTTTGCTGACTATACAACCAATTTCTTCATGTTTGCAGTAAAAGACCGCAAAAGTATACGATACCACCCCATGCCATTGCGACCACCATCACATGGGCATTAAAGAGCAATATGCCAAAACAGGTGAATTACGCTCAACACATCCACGAGCAAGTAATTGCCATGCACAACGAGAAGCCAAAATACATAGGAGGAGCGGAAGTTCTGACAAGAATAGCTTATGAAGCTATTGGAGCTAGAGATCAGTGGCCAAAGGCTCCCTCCCAGAATGAGTGGCTTAGAGAAGCCGACGAGGAGGAAGAACAGCCCGAAGTACCCAAGAGGGCATCCACAAGAGCACGCCAGATACTAGAAGTAGTTTCAGAACCTGAAGAGGATGTGGACGAGCCACTTAAGAAGAAAGTAAAGAAGAAGGTTGCTCCCAAGCAAACCAAAAGTCAGAAAGCGGCAAGAATGGAAAGATTAGTGGAGCAGTTGAGAGGGGAAAGAGCTCTAAAGGGTGACTTTGAAGAAAAGTGGGTGCCCGACCCCACTAAAGTCGGAACTAGCTCGGCCAAGCCACATATTGATCAATACGATCAATATATTAAAGCTTATGAGGAGTCAGAGGTTATTTTGGAGCAGAAACCTGTCGAGCCATACACTGAAGAGGAGGTACAACAATTAAAAGCTGAGCTGAAAAAAGACGACAAGGGGAAAAGGAAAGTAGATGGGTCTACTAAGCCTCAAGAGAAATATGGGCAAGCCAACAAAGGGAAAGCCAAGGAAGCTAAGGACAAACATCCCTCTATGACTGATGTACCAAGCCCAAAGAAGACGGAAAAAATTATGGAACAGACCATAGTAGAGGTGGACACAGATGTTTTGGAAAAGCCAGAAGATAGATCCAGTTCAGCAAAAGAGAAATGATTATGAGGATCTGGTAGAGATAGGATACACCGAAGAAGAGGCCCTTGAGGCAGTTTATGGGATCACCCTACAAAAACAAGATGAACGGAGAGGGACGGAGAAAAAGACAAAGAGTAAAAAAGAAAGTGAAGAGAAACTGGACGAACCGAAAATACTAGAAGAGCCAAAGCCAGTGGAGGTGGTGGCGGAAAGAGCTTTAGAGTTGACAGATGATGATGGAAAAGACATGCACATGGTGCATGAACTGCTCAGCAAGATAAAAGAAAGGTCCAAGGCAAAGGAAGTAGAGATTGAGACAGCCAAACAAAGGGAAGCGGAGCTGCAGAGAAATTTAGAGAATGCTATGACTGAATCTGAAAGTCATAAAGCATCACTCTATGACGCGGAAAACGAGAGAGACGGCTTGATACTCCAACTAGTCGAGGCTTCAAGAGAAGTAACAAGTGCACAGGAAGCAAGGGAGCGGATAGAGGATGAGTGGGAGGCGGCTAAGGATGAGCTCATTGAGCTAAGGGAAAGAGTCGAGCTCCAAGAAAGAACAATCACTAGACTCAGGTCTACCCCTAGAGCTAGCAGAGCAGGAACCGAACAAGAGGGAGCTATCGTACCAGTTTTGGAAGACCAGGTCCGAAGCTTACAAAGAGAGCTAAGATTAGAGCAAGTGCAAAGGTTGCACATTGCGGAGGGATCATTGGCCGCAGAGGAGAGGCTCACATTAGAAAATCAAACACTACGGACAGAGAATGAGGCCCTCCGCAAACAGCTCCAAGATCTACAAGAGCAACAAAGGAGAGAGACAGAGACACCACAAGAAGAATCAAGTGGAGCAGCCATAGAGCTACCAAAAACTGGAGAGGCAACCACAATTGAAGATCCAGCCCCAGCTCAAGAGGTGGCCTCGACTTCAAGAATCTCTGAAGAAGAAGAACAAAGGCTCCATGACCAAATGGAAAAGTCAGCAGAGGAGAGTGCCAAGGCGGAAATGGAATGGGAGAGGAGACTCCTAATCTCCATTAGACTTCAGAGACTAGACACAAAAGTGCTCCATGAACAGTGGATGCAACCCAGCCTGCCTTTCCCTTTGATGAAATTTGAAGTGCTAAAGACGAAAAAGAGACTAGAAGGGGAGAAGTATGTCGCTCTTTACGAAGGCAACATCACAAAGGAGGAACAATCAAAGAAGATAGTAGATTCACAACCTAGATGGAGGAAAGGTTGGCTGAACAAATACCCAGCCTACCTCATCTACTTGGTGGAGGCACCAAAGGAGATCCGGGAGGATGCAACCTTCTGTCCGGTGCCAAGAGTCGGAAACTGGAAAGAGCATGGCAGGATTGCAGAAAAGAAGCCAAATTGGCTTAATTATCCCAGGATACCAGGACCAAAGGCAGGAGAGAGAATAGGTAAAGCCTACATGGTGAAAACCCTAACGGGCACCATCAAGCTCTTAACTGGCTCTCCTGACCTTTCATGTCAGATGCTCAAGAAAATCTAGAGGACTCTCTTAGCTTGCATTGAAGTGTTCGCGCCAGATAAAGCCACGACCTCGAGTCTACTATCGACGACCGACACGGTGTCTGATATGATGTACGATCTTTCATTGCAGCCTTCTCCAAAAGTGTTACACCTCCTATACCAAAGGATTATGTTTTTGCCTAGCTTCCACATGCAAACATTTGAAGAAGCTTTCTACACCGTCTTTTTCACCCACGAAAGCAAAATATTCGGCCCAACCTTGACCATCGGCAACCTACGATACGAATCACATTTGCAGATGCTCAAGACGACAGGACTTTATTGACCAAGCATAAAAGTCATGTCAGGGACGACATGAACGCGGAAGCGGGGGAGTGTTGAGCCAATAGAGGATCACACCCACATTTTTGCTCACACTCATCATTTTGTAACCATTGATTGTAATAAATGTCTTTCCGACATTAATTTTGATTTGAGCCATTTATTAAGTAACGGGACTCAATTGAGTTTCCAGCTTGTAATCCCGAAGTAATTTCACTTGCTGATGTAATTAGTTAGAGATGTTCTCACCTCCAAGGCTGAGGTATATAAGCCAAAGTTTTTGTAACCTAGGAATTGAGATGATTAATCAAAGTAAGTTTTTGAGCGCCGTGACTGTGTCTGAAAGAGAGAGAGAGGGAGAGAGAGAGTCTTATCTACTTGCTACGCGAGCTACGGAGCCGCCATTGGAGAAGCGACACCGCCATTGTGTTAGCAACGGCGAGAGCTATGCACAGATACCAAGAGTGCGCTCTCGGCTTCTATGTGTGGTAAGTTCCTACGAGCTTCGGTGTGAGTTTTCTTCCAACTCGTTGTCAGGAGTTTTTTGGAGCAAGGGATTGCGCATATGTACATACCCATGCATGGTGCATCAAATAAAGGATTTCCCATTTTCCAGAGCCAGGTGGTTACGTGGGGCCCACATGTGTACAGGTAGGATACCATGTACATAGTGCATCGATTTTCATCGTTACTAGTACCATTGTGTTTTTCTACAATAAGGAGGAGTTGGTAGCGCGTAAAACTTCTCGAGGAAGCTATCCGCGGGCCGACGACGTGAGGTCAGCAGGTGCGTCAGATGGCATCTAGTGGCGTCAGGAGGGCGAACGGGGTCAATACTTGCACACAGATGAGGACGGACACAACGTGGGTGTTTGCTTGTGAGAATTATGCAGGAAGGTCATCATGAGGACCTTTTTTTGGGGCCACTTCACGTGGTGGCGAGATGCATTATTGGAAAAAAGCTGAGTGCCAGGTGTGCGGATGACGCAAAAAGGTGACAACTATGCACTGCGAGGTCAGTTTTTGGCCTGTTCGGGGTCCGTTTGAGGTCATCTAAAAGGCCAAGGGTGCCCAACTAAAAAATCTAAGTGTGGGAACTGAAAAAACTGAGAGAAGACCAGAAAAAACGTGGAGAAGAGAGGAGGAACAGCCGCAGGTGTGTTTTTTGCCCATTTTGGAGCCTGTTTTGGCCGTAAACTGCTCATCCGAGGTCGGATTTGAGCACTTTGACATTGTAGACTGGGGTTTTGGGCCGTTCCGGACGCGATGGCGCTGTCCATTTTGCCAAATTCCTCACTCTTTTCCTGCTGTTTTTCTGTGTAAGTTCCTCCTATGAGCGAAGTTTCTGCTCCAGTTTGTGATTGTATCTGGCTTCTTTCACCCATAGTGTGTGAGCTATTTGCCCCATTGGTGTTGGCCCAAGCTCAATTGTATCTAAACATCAGAAATTCTCCTCTTTTGAGCTGAGTTTTTTGGGTGTGTGTGTGTGTGTGTGTGTGTGTCTGTGTGGTGGATAGTCTCTCTCCTCTCACTCCAGAGGTGTGTTCCCTGTCTCGGCCAGGTGTGTTGTCTAAGCCGAGTGGTGCCCCATAGTGTGTGTGTGTGTATCTTCCCAAGAGTGTGTGTCGGGTCATTATAGAGGCGCTGTGTGTGTTTTCATCCCGCCCACATTCTTTTGGCGCCCCCACGGAGGATCTTCTTCGAGTACCTTCTGCTTCGAGCTTCAAGCTTCGAGATTCGTGGTTACAGGTTACAGGTTACAGGTTACGGTTATAGGTACAGGTACAGGTACAGGTACAAGTACAGGTGATTCACACAGGTACAGGTAGCTGGAGTACAGTGATATACTAGCAGTGATGTCACTTGCAGTTGTTGTGGGAATGCATCACTTGGCGCCTATTTGAGTGCATTGTCTGTTGGATTGTACGTTACTTGTGGAAACTGCCATTGTACGCCTTTGTGGAGCCATATATGGTTTTATTTGGCAGTCCCAGCCATTTCTGAGACTTGGTCTGGAAGATAGTCATTTCTGAGACTTGACTATACGCGATTTGCATTAGCTTTCGTGTGAGGGTCGATAGCGTGAGGTTTTTATTGAGCTGGGGGATTCTCAAATGTGGAGATCCTTTCGGTGATACAGGTAGCTGGAGCACCCTTTTCGTGACCTCGCCATAGGCTATGTACTAGTGAGTCCTACTTGATGCTCGGGTTCTATTGTTGACAGTTTATGCATACATAGACAGTCTATATTTTGGGTTCCTACTGCTCTACTTCTGGGGAAACTCTGTCGAAATTTTCCCAAGTTATGATGGCTGGTTTTTTGGTATTTTGAGCCATTTATGCTGTTATGCTGCTGAAATTTTGGCAAAATCAGAGGTTGAGTCAGGTGTGCCTTCTTGGGAGCTTCATGGTTGGCTTTAATGGATGATCAAAATGGCCCTCAGTTCACTCCTTTTCATTTAACGCAAAGAATTCAGATTAATGTTCATGTGTCCAGGAAGATCTTTTTCCAGCAGCGCATAGTCTTTATGTTTGGGCCAAGAAGATTGAGAGAGATCCTGGAATGTCCTTTGCCTGTTGTCATTCCGATGATCAACTATGAAAACTCATTTGATGTGCATGTGTTTGTCCTTATCTAAAGTTGAGCTCCATTGAAGTTTCTAGGGATTGGGAAGTGAAAAGTTTTGGGTTCTTGCACGTGTGTTCGAAGGGGTTCTGAAAGCATCATAATTTGGGTAGCCATGGCTTTCTCTTATCCCGAGTTTCATGGAAGAAGTGATGAAGATGTGGAAGAATTTTTGGAAAAGATGGAGGTTGCCTGCATTAGCAACCAGATTCATGACCCTACGCAAATGTTACGCCTTCTCCAAATTTGTTTGAAGAGTGATGCACGAGCTTGGTCCAAAGCATTTGAAGAGGAGTTGCGTATGGCTGATCCACCTATAAGATTGAGTTGGGACAATCTAAGGCATGGATTGGAAGTGGAGTTTGTGAAGATAGAAGACCCTGACAAAGTGTGGCAAGAAGTACAGGCTTTGGTGCAAAAGGAAGGTGAGCCAGTAGATGCGTACATACGTAAGTTTTCATTGGCATGGGAGCGAATGTGCAAGGCTTTAGCACCACAGGTACCCCCGCCTGACATGATGAAGAAGGACAGGTTCTTGGCTGGTCTTTGGGAGAATATACGTTGGAGAGTGGAGCTAAAGAAGCCTAGGACATATGAAGATGCACTAGAGGTAGCAAGGAACAAAGAGTGGAAGCTGAGGAAAATGAGCCAGTTAGGGGTGGAGTCTTTGCCAATGAGGTCTGAATTTCAGCCTATAGAGTCTTTACAAGGGCGCATGTCAGGGGTTCATCATGAACCAGTGGTTCCTGTTACTACTCAGGTTATGCCAGCAGTGGTCACTACAGCAGTGCAAGATGATGGCCTAAGGCAAGACATGAGGCAAGTGGTTGATCTGATGAAGAATCTCAGCCTAAACATGCTAGGTCAAGTGGGAAATAATCGAGGTCGAGGGCGGTTTGCAAATCAGCCAGGAGGTGAAGAAAGACCTAGGAATGGTGCTGGACAAAGTAATAGTAGGTTTTGGAGGCAGACGCCCACATGTTATAATTGTGGAGAGTTGGGTCACATCAGCCCGCAATGTGATAAGCCACCAAGGATGGGGGGAGACATGTATCCATTGCCAAGACAAGTGCTAACTAGGTCAAATGATTATGGCATCGAAATTAAGGGAGACGAAGGAACCAGTGGACTGACCCAGGAGGAAAAAGGGAAGACAAAAGTGCTAAGTGTAGTCACCTTGGAGAAGGCATCAAAGCTAGAGGATACATTAGTGATGCCTATTGGGAAGAGGACCACAGAGGAAAAGGAAGGGAGAAGTGCCCCAGGTCCTAGTAAGAAGAAAGGAAAGAGCCATGAAGGCGAGGATGTCAAGGCCAAGAGGAAAAGGAGAGCTCGTCGAAAGTTTCATGTTTCAGATTTTCCACTAGGGGATGGGCAATTAAACTATGACTTGAAGGAGGATCTGACGAGCAGGAAGGCAGATGTTACTTTTGGGCAGCTCATAGAAATGGTTCCTAAACTAAAGCGACAGTGGAAGAGGATGGTTAACCCAATAGAGAAAGAGCCAGAGAGAGGTTCAGTGAAGGTGTTGGCAATGGACGAGCTACCAGACATTTGTCCAATAGTAGATGTGTGGCATAAAAGGAAAAATTTGGGACAAGGTTATGTGGATGGCGGAGCCCAAATATGCGTCATAACACACTCATGCGTTGAGAAGATGGGTCTCACAGTGGCTGGGGTGTCAGGTTTTCGGATCAGATTGGCAAACCATCAAAAAGTAAAATGCTTGGGTGTTGTAAAGAGCTTAGAAGTGGAGGCATATGATGCAAAGGCAGTGGTTGATTTTCATGTGATGCCAGCAGGGTTGGGAGCATATCCTATTATACTGGGCAGACCATGGTTACGTGCAGTGGGAGCTGTTCAAGATTGGCGACATGGTACGATTAGCCTCTATGGAAAGACAGGTACCAAGAAGCTTTATAATATGGACACAAGGAAACGATTAGAGGAGCTTTATGAAGATGAGGATGAGTCTAGTGATGAAGACTCTTCCACAGTGACAGATGAGGATAGTGATAGCACTACCAGCAGTGATGAGGATGTTGATGTTGCATTTCTTTTGATGGACAAAGAAATCCAGGAGATTGGTTTAGTCGCATTTGCGAAGGAAGTTGAAGATGAAAGTGAAGGGCCTTATGAAGTGATTGAAGGGCTGATGCAAACCAAAGTTGAGTTGTCAAAGAAGCAGGAATTGATGACACAAATGATCAGTGGAGACCTCTCAGCTATGGAGAAGGATATATATTTGCATATGCTGGCTAGTTTTCCTGATTTGTTCATTACTTCATATGAAGAGATCAGAGGGTTCAAGGGTGAAGAGATGCATATAGAGCTGAAAGAAGGTGCTAAGCCAGTGCGGCAAAGGCTAAGAAGGATGGGTCAAGAGCAAATGGAAGCCTTGCGGGTAGAGGTGGACAAGTTATTGAAGGCAGGGTTCATAGTTCCAGTGGAGACCACAGAATGGGTGAGTCCAATTGTAGTCAGTCCAAAGAAGGATGGGAAGTGGAGAATTTGTGTAGATTTTAAACCCTTAAACGCAGCCACTAAGAAGAACCCATATCCTCTTCCATTCATCGATCAGATCTTGGATTCAGTGGCAGGTTATGAGAGGTACAGTGTGTGTGATGGTTTTTCAGGCTATTTTCAATTGAAGATTGCTCTTAAAGACCGCACAAAGACAACATTTATTACGCCATGGGGCTGCTATTGCTACACAGTGTTGCCATTTGGGTTGTCAAATGGACCATCTTTCTATCAAGAAAGAGCAAATTGGGTGTTGGAACCATTCATTGGTAGTTGTGTTAAGGCTTTTATGGACGACTTCTGTGTCTATAGCAGTAGGGCTGAGCATCATGAGAAGTTGCAGATGGTATTGGCTCGATATGATGAATGTGGAGGACAACTAAATCCAAAGAAATGTCATCTAGCACAGCCAAGGGTGAAGTTATTGGGCCATATGGTGTCAGAAAATGGCATTGAGGCTGATCCAGATAAGGTGAAGTCTATTATTCTTCTTCCATCACCTATGAGTACGAAGCAATTGGCAACCTTTATACACAAAGTGAAGTACATGGCACGGTTTATTCCATTGTCTTCGCAGCTTCTTTATCCATTACAACAAGTGGCAAAGCATGATCCATTGCAATGGGATGACAAGTGTGAAGAAGTGTTTCAAGAGGTGAAAGAGGTGTTAGGGGGGTTGTCAGCCATGCAGGCTCCTGATTGGGAGAAAGTTTTTTATGTAAATCCATCAGTAGGGGATGATGCCATTGGAGCCATGCTATTGCAAAAGGGGAAGGGCAGCCATTATATGAGGCCAGTGTATTGTGCAAGCCGAGTGAAGTTGGTAGCGGAGAGAAAGTTATCGGAAGTAGAGCTAGTGATGGCTAGTGTAATATTTGCTTGTCGACGATTTCGTCATTACTTGCTACCACGGCCTTTTGTTTTCTTGACGAGTTATGCCTTTTTGCCACAGTTAATTAATGGTATTAACATGTCAAATGTGGTGAAGAAATGGGTAATTGAGCTGCAAGAGTTTGAGTTCTCTTTTCTAGTGGAAGATAGTACAAGGGCTACCCTAGCTGATTTGTTGACCTACAAGGAGAATCCCCTTATTGTTAAAGAAGAGGTGGTGAGAAAGGTAGTTGAAGAAGTGCCACAGATCAGCAATGCACATGTGTTGTTCTTTGATGGTTCATACAGAAAGAGCCATGATGCAGCTTCAGGGGGTATAGCACTTTATGATCCAGAGGGGAAGCTAGTATGCAAGAGAGGGTTCAAATTGGATGCTCATAGTAACAATGAGGCTGAATATGCTACATTGGAAGCCGGATTACACATTTGTTTGAAGCATGGGGTTCGAAGGTTGAGCATAAAAGGTGATACCTTGTTAGTGGTGAAGCAAGTGTTGGGTGTGTGGAAGAGCAAGAACACCTCATTGAAGGAAATGTGCTTCAGAATTAAAGGCCTGTTAAAAAAGTTTGAAGCATGGAGTATCAGACACATTGAACGTGCTCTAAATGGAGAGGCACATGAAGCAGCTCAAGGCATGATTGGGGAGCTATTTGTGTTGAGGACCACTTTACCTCTTTATCATGGCCGGGAAAGTTTGGCTCAAGAAGAGGAGTTTTTGCTAACAGGAATCATTCCAAAGGAGATTCAGAAGTCTAAAAAGTATGGCTTTGTGCGTAGAGCATACAGGTACAAATTGATTGGTGATGTCTTATACATGAAAGGGGCTGATCTCGTGTTGAGACGTGTACCTTGGCGGGAGGAGCTTTACAGAGTGTTGGAAGAGAATCACGAAGGCGCATGTGGTGGCCATTTTGCTCTAAAGATCACCTTGCATAAGATTTTGCAAGAGGGGTATGTATGGCCTAGTTTGCACAAGGATGTTCACCATTGGTGTAGGTCTTGCAATAGGTGTCAAGCATTTGGGAAGAGAGTGTTGAAGCCAGAGCTACGAAAAACCATTATGGCGTTTGATGTGTTTGAAAAGTGGGGGATTGATGCAATAGGCCCGTTACCTATCACAAGCAGGGGCAAAAGCTATATTTTGACGGCAGTGGACTATCTTTCTAGATGGGCAGAGGCTACAACAGTAAAACAGATCACTGCAAAGGATGTGGAAAAATTTGTGTATGATGAAATATGTTGCAAGTTTGGGGTGCCATTAGAGCTACTTTCAGATAAGGGGCCAGGATTTAGAGCTAAACTGCTAGACTTCTTATGCACAAAGATGAAGATTAGGCACCAGCATACCACTCCTTATTACCCGCAGTGTAATGGCTTGAATGAAAGATTCAATGGTGAGTTGGTACAGATTCTTTCGAAAGTGACAGAGCACCAAGGAAAGAATTGGGATTTGGAATTGCCTAGTGCATTATGGGCTTACCGTACTTCGGTGAAGACAGGTACAGGGTTTACTCCATTTCATTTGGTGTATGGAAAGGAAGCACTATTGCCTGTGGAGGTAGAGTTGCCTGCGGTCAAGATGTTAGAGAAGTTGCTTGGGCCGCCTAGTGATGCATTCAAAGAAAGGCTCTTGCAGCTACAAGAGGTCCAGTTGGATAGGATGAGCGCATTGGAACATTATGGGCAGATGCAGGATAAGGCTTTGGCAAAGATAAATGAAAAGGTCAAAAGTAAGGGTATTAAGAAACATGACTTGGTTTTGCGCTACAACAGTAAGCTGGACAGCACCTTCCAAAAGAAGTTTCAAATTAAGTGGGAAGGCCCTTTCAAGGTAGTAGAGTGTTTTCCAAATGGCACATATCAGCTGGCTAACCTGAATGGTGTTCTACATAAGTCAAGGGTAAATGGATTGCGTCTTAAATTGTATCATGCTAGATTGATGATGGTGGAGCAAGATGAACTGTCTGAAGAGCGAGTGATGTCTGTGAGGGATGAGGAGACCTGTGATGCGGCGAGTCTCATATCTCTCTTTGCTGCTGCTGATCATAAATGATCTAGCAGGCTAGGGGGTGGGCAAATTATGTCAGGAGTTTTTTGGAGCAAGGGATTGCGCATATGTACATACCTATGCATGGTGCATCAAATAAAGGATTTCCCATTTTCCAGAGCCAAGTGGTTACGTGGGGCCCACATGTGTACAGGTAGGACACCATGTACATAGTGCATCGATTTTCATCGTTACTAGTACCATTGTGTTTTTCTACAATAAGGAGGAGTTGGTAGCGCGTAAAACTTCTCGAGGAAGCTATCCGCGGGCCGACGACGTGAGGTCAGCAGGTGCGTCAGATGGCATCTAGTGGCGTCAGGAGGGCGAACGGGGTCAATACTTGCACACAGATGAGGACGGACACAACGTGGGTGTTTGCTTGTGAGAATTATGCAGGAAGGTCATCATGAGGACCTTTTTTTGGGGCCACTTCACGTGGTGGCGAGATGCATTATTGGAAAAAAGCTGAGTGCCAGGTGTGCGGATGACGCAAAAAGGTGACAACTATGCACTGCGAGGTCAGTTTTTGGCCTGTTCGGGGTCCGTTTGAGGTCATCTGAAAGGCCAAGGGTGCCCAACTAAAAAATCTAAGTGTGGGAACTGAAAAAACTGAGAGAAGACCAGAAAAAACGTGGAGAAGAGAGGAGGAACAGCCGCAGGTGTGTTTTTTGCCCATTTTGGAGCATGTTTTGGCCGTAAACTGCTCATCCGAGGTCGGATTTGAGCACTTTGACATTGTAGACTGGGGTTTTGGGCCGTTCCGGACGCGATGGCGCTGTCCATTTTGCCAAATTCCTCACTCTTTTCCTGCTGTTTTTCTGTGTAAGTTCCTCCTATGAGCGAAGTTTCTGCTCCAGTTTGTGATTGTATCTGGCTTCTTTCACCCATAGTGTGTGAGCTATTTGCCCCATTGGTGTTGGCCCAAGCTCAATTGTATCTAAACATCAGAAATTCTCCTCTTTTGAGCTGAGTTTTTTGGGTGTGTGTGTGTGTGTGTGTGTGTCTGTGTGGTGGATAGTCTCTCTCCTCTCACTCCAGAGGTGTGTTCCCTGTCTCGGCCAGGTGTGTTGTCTAAGCCGAGTGGTGCCCCATAGTGTGTGTGTGTATCTTCCCAAGAGTGTGTGTCGGGTCGTTATAGAGGCGCTGTGTGTGTTTTCATCCCGCCCACATTCTTTTGGCGCCCTCACGGAGGATCTTCTTCGAGTACCTTCTGCTTCGAGCTTCAAGCTTCGAGATTCGGGGTTACAGGTTACAGGTTACAGGTTACGGTTATAGGTACAGGTACAGGTACAGGTACAAGTACAGGTGATTCACACAGGTACAGGTAGCTGGAGTACAGTGATATACTAGCAGTGATGTCACTTGCAGTTGTTGTGGGAATGCATCACTTGGCGCCTATTTGAGCGCATTGTCTGTTGGATTGTACGTTACTTGTGGAAACTGCCATTGTACGCCTTTGTGGAGCCATATATGGTTTTATTTGGCAGTCCCAGCCATTTCTGAGACTTGGTCTGGAAGATAGTCATTTCTGAGACTTGACTATACGCGATTTGCATTAGCTTTCGTGTGAGGGTCGATAGCGTGAGGTTTTTATTGAGCTGGGGGATTCTCAAATGTGGAGATCCTTTCGGTGATACAGGTAGCTGGAGCACCCTTTTCGTGACCTCGCCATAGGCTATGTACTAGTGAGTCCTACTTGATGCTCGGGTTCTATTGTTGACAGTTTATGCATACATAGACAGTCTATATTTTGGGTTCCTACTGCTCTACTTCTGGGGAAACTCTGTCGAAATTTTCCCAAGTTATGATGGCTGGTTTTTTGGTATTTTGAGCCATTTATGCTGTTATGCTGCTGAAATTTTGGCAAAATCAGAGGTTGAGTCAGGTGTGCCTTCTTGGGAGCTTCATGGTTGGCTTTAATGGATGATCAAAATGGCCCTCAGTTCACTCCTTTTCATTTAACGCAAAGAATTCAGATTAATGTTCATGTGTCCAGGAAGATCTTTTTCCAGCAGCGCATAGTCTTTATGTTTGGGCCAAGAAGATTGAGAGAGATCCTGGAATGTCCTTTGCCTGTTGTCATTCCGATGATCAACTATGAAAACTCATTTGATGTGCATGTGTTTGTCCTTATCTAAAGTTGAGCTCCATTGAAGTTTCTAGGGATTGGGAAGTGAAAAGTTTTGGGTTCTTGCACGTGTGTTCGAAGGGGTTCTGAAAGCATCATAATTTGGGTAGCCATGGCTTTCTCTTATCCCGAGTTTCATGGAAGAAGTTTTTTGAAATTCGGGGTACGCGTGTAGTTTTTCGAGACGATCAAGACTGGATGGGTCGGGTGACCAAAAACTTACTATTTTTGGAAATTTTTTACAAAAATTATTTTAATTCACATTTCGGAGCTTTAAAACATTCTAAACATCATGGCATTGACAGAATCTGGAAAACTGCTAAAAATAGTAACTTGTTCCATTATATTCAGTTCATGGTACAAGGGTGCTCTTTTTGATCGGGGTCAGGGACCTTACACTCACAAAGAAGACCAGTAAGTTCAATTGGACTGATGAGTGTGAGGAAAGCTTTCAGAATCTGAAAAAGGCCATTATCAGTAAACAAGTCCTCAAGTAACCAAACTCGGATGTTATTTTCTATGTACATGTGGGCGCTTCGGGACTGGCAATGGGGGTGATATTGGCTCAGCCAGATGGAAGAACTGATTATCCTGTTTATTTTGCGAGTCGCAGATTCAGTCAGGCTGAACAAGGTTATACGACCACTGAACGAGAAGCCCTAGGAATGGTTTTCACAAAGTTCAGACATTACGTGCTAGGCCAACTATTTGTTTTCTATGTGGATCATCAATCTCTTTTGTTCTTGATTAATAAAGTCATTATTCAAGGCAGGCTAATACGGTGGATGATGTTCCTCATGGAGTTTTAATTTTGAATTTTTCATAAGCCTGGCCAAAATCACTATGGAGCTGATTTTCTATCCAAAAGTACAGAGGGTTATTCAGAAGCATCCTTGAGGGACGAACCAGTGGATGCTGACTTATTTCACCTGGAAGCAAGGGAATCAGTTGACCCTGAATGGTATGACGCTTATCAATTTCTTTCTCAGGGTGCTTTCCCAGATGACTGGAAGCAGAACCAGAAGAAGGATTTGGTCATCAAGAGCTTGAAGTTTACCATCATCGGGGGTTCACTCTATCGATTAGGTGTTGATGGTATTCTTTGGCGTTGTGTGCCTATGGAAGGTAGAATCCAAGTTATCTCAGAGGCACATAATGGTGAATCGGGTGGACATTTTTCCAATGAAGTTACCTACAAGAAGATTCTGCAAGCTGGTTTATGTTGGCAAACATTGATAGATGATGTTAGAAGTTTTTGTAAAACTTGTGACATATGCCAAAGAATGGGTAGACCTACAGCTGTAGATATGACTCCTTTAACGCCTATACAACCATTGGGTGTTTTCATGAAATGGGGCTTAGATATTATGGACCTTTTAAGAAGATTAACCCCAAGAAGAACAAGTACATAGTGATGGCTACTTGTTATGTCACTAAGTGGGTTGAAGCTAAGGCTCTTCCTGACAACACAGCCAAGTCAACTGCAAGGTTTCTATTTGAGAATATTGTCTATCGCTATGGATGTCCTATAGAGATTGTGTCAAACCAAGGGACAGGTTTTATTAATGATATCATGGACATTCTATTGGATATGCTTTCAATCAAGCATCGAAAATCTGACCCTTATTATCCCAGATGCAATGGACCGGCTGAAAGTAGTAACAAGACAATTAAGACTATTCTCACTAAGGTTGTTCAAAAGAAGCCAGACTAGTGGGATTTGAAGCTCCAGACTGCTTTATGGGCGTATAGGACAGCTTACAAGGTCACTACTGGGTTGACACCATTCAGAATGGTGTATGGAACTGAAGCTGTTGTTTCTATAGATTTTGTTATCCCAAGTCTGAGAATGGCTGTGAAATATGGGCTAGACTTCAACCACAATCTGAAAAAGCGCCTGGATGAGCTTATGCAGTTAGATGAACTCAGGAAACGGGCTATGCTAGAACAAGAGATTGTTCAGCAACGAAGGAAGCACTGGCATGATTGCAGAATTAAGGTCCGGGAATTTCAGAAAGGGGATCTGGTGCTTCTCTATCAGTCTAGACTAGGTCTTAAGAAGCCAAACCTGAAGATTACCTGGGCAGGACCATTTGAGGTAGACAGGGTTTTCTCCAATGGCACGGTAAGATTTAAAGATTTATCTGGATTACTGTTGCCAGGGGTGCGGGGTGCAAAGATCAAGATCTACTATTCCGAAGCTAGAGGGCCTGTCCAGGAACAGGGTACTAGGGAGCTAGGAACTAAAGATCAAGAGATACCCGAATCAGATATTTTTGGGCTTTTTCATGTGCAGCCAGTTCCAGTTTCAGAACCAGTACCAGTAGGACCAAGCCAGATGGGTACCAAGACCAGTACTAGTGTGATCAAGCCACCAGCCTAGTATTAGTGGGAACATAGTTTTCAATTTTTAAGCACCCAACAGTCAGATGGCACTCCAGTAGTAATCATTTCAAGGATGGGTAGAAGTCTTGTCCAATGCATGTCTGTCACGACACCAGCGATGCACAAAAGTCTAGGAACGGCGAGTGGTGGAGCTTTTATGGCACGAACGCGTATAACAATAAGGAGAGTCAGCATTTTTTCTCACGAATATCCTGCGCAACGATTCCCTCCTGTTGTCCATTCGCCATCGCTAAGCTCTCAAGTATCTTCGCTACAGCCACAGACTTTGTCTTCTGAGGAGACAGTCAACTGTTGTCTAGCTTTTCCAGCAACACCTGGGTACGGCTTTGAAGCATCAAGTAAGTCTTCCACTTCCTCACCTGTTTCATCATCTTCACAGTGTATGGGTTAGGAGGAAGCATTCAAACAAAATGAATGAATCTCTCAGTGAAAACCAAGCTATTGTCATTGTTGCAATAACAAGCCTTCCCCTCATCCCTTACAGATTCACGGTTACGTGTTCACTGACCAAGCTATGGCTTTGCTGTAACTGTGGGATTTACGGGTGGTTCTGCAAGCCACAAGAATTTCTTTTGACACAGCCACCATCATCAAGAAGGTTCTTGACTCTTTCAATGCTAAAGATGGCAGTGCTATGGTATATGGCAAAAAGGTGTCTGCCACACTAGATGACATAGCTTTTGCATTTCGTATGCCAAATGAGCCCAAGTCGTCTGTGGCAACTCCACAGCAGATCAACACAGTCTTGAAGGAGGATGATGCTTCCAAGCGAAAAAGAAAATCCAGTGGCCAAGGGATTCTAGTGGCCAGACTGGAAGCTTCTACTGCTTATAGGTTTGTAGTTGAAGTTGTCAGCCTTAAGAATAATCCAACATATGTGTTAGAAAAGGTTTACGCTATGCTGCTAGCAAAGACATTGGATTCAAAGGTTTCTATCAACCTTTGTCAGATCTTGTCACACAATGTGCTTCAACAAACTGCCAAGTTGAAATCCCAGAGTGTATTTAAAGCTTGGTATTTTTGGAAGTTTTTATATTGGGCAACTGCTCCGGATGCTCATGACAAGGTAAGAATGGCTTGGAGTGAGAAGCCATTTCCAGTGTCAAAAAATATTGAATTGTCTTTGGATGAAGAAGCTACGGACAGTCAGACCACTCGGACTGGTCTAAAAAGGAAGGCTACCCAGGATGAATCTGGCAGCTCGAAGAAACCGAGGACGACAATGACAAAGAGCAATGCTTTTTTGAAGCAGAAAGAGAGTCAAGTCAAGACAGTGACTACTGAAAAAACTCTAGTCAGCTGAAAAACAACCTACTCAGACCACTAAAGTCAACCAGTCATTAAGACAGATTACAGTCACTACTAGTACTGGCAAAGACCAGGCAAAAGCAACTACCTCTAAAAAGGGAGAAAAACAGTTAAATAAGGGCAAAGGTCCAACATCTCCAACCCTACTGGGTGACATCTCCATCCCAAAAAATCAAGAAGCTCTGCATCTGATGAAGAGGGACAGGTTGCAGCAGCTGCAGACCCATCCACTTAAAGGGCGTCTCTTCCTACAAAAATCTGATTATGCTGCCTTACCCTATATGGCTCCTGTTATTACAGTGTATGAGCCGACTGATTCTGACCTAGCAACAGTCAATGATGGATGTTCAATCCTCATGGAACACTATTGTCAACTATATGGGATAGATGCTGGAGGCTGCAGGGTCAGAAGATAAACTAAATAAGGTTAAAGCTGAATTGAAGGGGACTGAAGACCAGATTGAGAAGATGAAGGAAGCAAGAGAAAACCAAAATCTGCACCACAAGCTACTTGAAGATCATTCAGAGAGGTCTATTAAGCTACTGGAAAGAAAGCTAGCTAGGGCGGAGTCTGCTATGCAGATTATGAAGGAAGAAAAGGATGAAGCATAGAGATATGAAGATCGGGCTGAAACAATGCTGAGAATGAAGAGAGATGACTTCAACTCCTTGCTACTTCGTCATAAAGCTATGAAGACTACCCTCACTGAAAGATATATTTATAATAATTTGGCTGAGATTTTAAATTCAGCAGGCAATGCTGTCTTTGATCTGGAGAATTTCAAGTCTCTCATGGAGACCATGCAAAGTGACTTGCAGGACAAAGTTGCTGAATACAATAATGCTCTGGAAAATCAAGCAATTCTGGATTATATTGAACAGCAGAATTCCCTCGAAGAATCAAAAGAAGATAAGGAAGAAGAAGAAGATAACGAAGAAGAAGAAGATAAGGAATAAGAAGCTGATAAGGAAGAGGATGACCAAGACGAAGGGCATACTAATGATGATGATGATGATACCTCTCCTCCATCTCCAGGACTTGGTACTAGTGGCACAAGGCCAACTGAAGGAAGTCAGTCAGAGCCAGACCAGCGAGATCAGAATGAAGGGCAGAAGTCAGGAAATCAGCAGCAGCCAGAAGAATAACAACCCAGTCACACTGGGAATCAGCCAGCAAACCAGTCCCAGCACAGTAGGGAGGATAAAGGGAAAAGTAAAGTTATGGCTGAAGGACCAGCAGAGCTGATGAGCTGAACTCATTATAGCTTATCACACTTAACAGGAGATTGAGACATTAGCAGGCTCCCATAACCAGACAATATTTGGCGGATGATGATCTCATATCTGATCTAGAACGCTTTCAACGAGATTGTATGTCGGAGCCAAGGAAATGGTGGAGCATTGGAAATCATTTTCTTTCCATGATCAAGAGACTTGCAACTGGCAATCTACACTAGCAACGACAGTCTAATGTAGATTATCAATCTCTGCCATAGAATTAGAACTTTTGCTGGGAAACAAGCCAACCTACAAATGTATGAAGGATGTCAGAATTCAGTTGAAAGAGGTTTTGGTACAGATGCAAATTGCTAGAGGAGTCTTGGATCAAAGGGTGCGGGCCATTCTTGAAGATCAAACAGCCACCAATAAAGGACCTCAGACTAAAATGTCAGTTGGAGAAGAGGCAACTACTCTCCGAAAACTGTTTCAGCTGGTGAGAGTAACTAGAAAAATGATGCAGCAAGAGAACCAGATTGTTCTCAATTTCTTAGAATTTGTGCTTGATTCCCCAGTTCTCTTGTATGATTTACTAGCAAGAGAGACAGAATTGCCAAGATTTTTTCCAACACTTTACCCTCAACGTCCAGGACTAGTCGATCGCCTTACATATTTCAAGATTATTGATGAGCTCGAGGATTGGTATGAGCGACCAACTATGGAATGGAAAACTTGGCAAACACACGCAATGATATTCAAGAGCTAAAAGAGGAGGTGCAGAGGATTAGGCTGTGTATTGGTCAATGGAAGATTTGGATCAGATGCCTCACCAAGATCACCAATCAATTGCTGTAACTTATTGTTGAGTCCTCTAAACTGCCTGAAAAGGATATTGCAGCTAAGCTAGGCCTAGGACCATAGTATAGAGAGATGGCGGAGATTCTTTTTGAATCTCGGATCAAAACCAATCATCCTGTCCCAGAAGGATGGATCCATACAGCTTCGCATTGTCACAAACTGGCCAGAACTAAGATCACCAAAGGCAGACGCACGCTCTATGATCCTGACACCAAAACTTGTCATTCTCTTACGCCTTATGAAGTGGAGATGACCACGGAAAGGCGGGATCAGCTTGAGCAGGAGGCCATTTACTGACTCATTCAGAAGGAGAATGCTGGCATTGGGACTTCTCAGACGCCATCTAGGCCAAAGGGTAAACGGAAGCTGGTTCAGTGGAAGGATAATGGGTAGTTCCATCTCAGAATTCAGTCGGAGGCTTTTTGTTTCTCAGCTGGAAGGTTGATATTAGTCTGTGTAGATGACGAGAGCTCTACATTGACCTTTTTAGCTGGCTCTCTATCAATGGTCAAGTACGGTCTCTAGAATCAGAATCAGACGGTGGATTTTTTATCTTCAAACCAGAATCAGACGGGGGAAATTTTTTTTAGAAATTTTGGAATCTTGCCAAAATTCAAGAAAGGAGGGAAGGATGTAGACAGTTGAGACAGTCTCACTAGGTGTGAACCGTTTCCTATGAGACGGGCAGTGAATCAGTCAATAATTACTACGGTAATTACCATGGTAAACCAAAGGCATATAAATAGGGCCCATAACATTGTAATCGGGTTAGTGTTTTGGTTGGCATTTGTTGGCAATTGTACTCGGGTTGTCAATCGTTGGCAGTTGTTGTCGGCTATATTCTGTTCATCCTTTTGTTCATAAGCCACATCATCTCCATTGTAATCCTTCATCTGTAATTCCAATTACAGCAATATATTCCAGTTATACCTACTCTGTACTCAATACTCTGAATCTGAATCTGAATATCATTCTCAGTACTTAGTCTGGTTCTTATTCCAGTAGATGTATTCCAACTCAGTTTCTGTTCCTTTGTCCGGTCTACTGTCTGAACTAATACATACCAGTGGCTGTAAGCTTCTAACACTGGAATTAGATATCTCAAGAGATCAGCTCCAATTCCACTAAGGTTAGAAGGTTTTTGGGAGCATGTTTCTTTTATGTTATTTGGATTCCACATTATGCACATGTAGCTAATCCTCTCTATCAATTTCTTAGAAAGAATCAAAGGTTTAAATGGACAAATTCACATGTAAAAGCCATGAAAAAGCTAAAGGAGTTCTCCAATCAGCACCAACTTTGAGAAAGGTAGATTGTGAGTGTAATAGGCTAGTAGTTGTGATAGTAGACACTAGCCCTACATGAATTGGATGGGCAATAGGGAAAGATGAAGTCTGACTAAAACCAATCTCTTAGCTAGCTTTGGAAAATTAACAACTCAAATCATGAACTCAATACCATTACACATACATAACTTCACATCTCGAATGACACATATCTCAAGCTAACGAGGACCATCCAACTTTATTGAACCATACATAGAAGCATACCTGGAAACCCACTTTTTGTGAGAAGTAGCATGAAAACTAGCACTTAAGTCAATGATCCAATTCTGTGCATATAATTCATCAATAGCTAATAACTCCTTTGGATTCAAACCAACAATGAATACTAGTACATTTGGTGGCTATGGCATATCATGAACAATATCATCATGTGGAGGTTAATGAATGACATTGAGCTCCTCTATCTTCACATTGATTCTAAGAGGTGCATGACTTACAACAATGGATTTACCCTTTTCTCTTTGAAATAAATGACAATCTCTCTTTATGTGTCTTTCCTTGTGACAATGGTAGCATTCAATGTTTTTGTATCACATCCACGGTTCTTGCTACCTGAATTCTTTTGATACTGAGAAAAATTGCAATTACAACCAAAAACTCTTTGCCATTGATGGTTTTTCTGGTTACTTCCACTAGCCATACATGCATCACAGGTATGATAGTTCAACGAGCCAAAACACCCAAGCTACTAATGAGGAGCTTCCATATAATGATGTTATCTATTTATATATTTCCATTAGAAATATACATGTTGGAAATTGTTTGCAAGATTGTGTACATGGATTTGTTGCATAACTGCATAACTTCAGCAACTAACATAAGAAAGTATACAATGATGCATGTCAAAAATCATGATATTCCATGCAATGTCCAAATTTCACACACTAATTATAATATCCAGCACAAATTATGGCCATCTAATCAAACTAATAAAGTATCAAATTAGCCATGATGCCTGATAAACTACAATGCTCAATACAAAAACAATACCATTTTTGCAATCAAATTTAACATGTGAAATTAATACACACTAACAATAAAGTGAAATATGTGTAGAAAGGCCAAAGAAAATAAAAATGTAAATTACCAAAACCTGAATATGTGTATTTTAAAAGCCAATATATGAAGACATTGCACCAATCATATACTTGTCATTATGCTAAGTAGAAATACTAAATTCCAAATGCCCCTACAATGTTCATGATAAAAACATGACCCTCTAGGTAATTTAAGATAATATGTGCAAATAACGCTTCAACCATGTGCAAACAAAACAAAGCTACATTGTCCAATACCAAAAATTGAGAATATTTATACCAAACTTAAACATTCCAATCATAATGCAAAACACAAGAACCAAATCCTAATGAAACCACACAATCATTTACCCAAACATGAGTATTTAAATATCAAAATCTAATAAGAAAATATTTCACTAATTATATAGCCAAAAGAAACTTTATGTCCAATACCAAAATATAAACATGCAATCAAGCAAAGGTACTACATCCAAATTTGGCACAAAAAATGTTGCCAATAGAATGTCATTGTCAACCCATAATGTCCAATACCAAAATATTAATAGTATCAAGACTTACTTTTAGTATCATCGCTACGCCCAACAAGGTGATGCATCTACAAAAACCAATCGTGACCTTCGCTTTTCCACCAAAGCAACCATCTCTACTACACATTAAACTTGCCATTTTTGCAGCATAGCATGGAAATGACCTATTTTTAAGACTATAGATTGGAAATGTCACAAATTTTTAGTTGAAAAGACAACCATCATAGCTTATTGACAACATACTAATCCATGGGAGCTTGAAAGTCAAAGGACTCCAATTCTTCCTCCTCCATTGGAATATATGAGGAAGAATCTCCCACATCCACAAATTAGGAAGCTATCAAAGATCTAAGATGACATTATGATATATAGAAATTGAAGAGAAACGACCTTTCTTCCATACAGTGTGACTTACATGATTGTGCATATGAGTGCATCACCTCCTATGTTAATGTACTGGTGTGGATTATTTGCACAATTTTCTTATTTAATGATTAAGTGCACTTTTGAAGGACATTGGCTTATACAAAAACATAACCAATATAATTTTGGAAACAATGAACTATAAAAACCAGTTGTAGAAGAGTTTACAGATCACGAGTTAATTTCTGCTTGTTTGCTACCTAGTGTGTGATCTTTGCAGCAATCTTTGCTTGCAAAACCTTCTCTCAACCTGTTGTTTGCAAAGCGATTGATAGGTATGTGAGATTATATCTTCAAGCCAATAGCTAAGCACAACTCTGCAAGAACTAGTGAATCTACCACAAGGTTAATCTAGAGATCTTCAAGCTAGCACCTTGCACGTCCCATGGATGTTAATCCCATCATAGGCATAACACTACTCGCAGAGGATATGGGTTCTTGACTGATCGATGCAATCTAGCCTAGGCCTTCATGAGTGAGGATTATTGTAATACTCATGTCTACCAGCAACAAAGACACTTCTTTTGGTAAGAAATTTACCTTTTCTCAAAAGTGCCATCGAGCTACAAGGAGTTTCTCTCATTTTCATGGCATGTCTACATTCAGGACTCTATAAAAGAAAGAGAGAGAGAGAGAGAGAGAGAGAGAGACTTTTCTGCTAGACTTTCCTCTTGGGCCTACTTCTAAGCTTTCTCTTCTTTTCGTTGTTTTGCAATTGGCATTGGTTTTTTCCCTTTCTGTCATCTTGCTCTTCTTCAAAGGATTCGGAATCTCGTTCTTTTTGTTTGGAGCCTGTTTGGGTAGTGGTCTCAGTTAACCCGAATTTGGTCATTTCCTCTCACTCTCTTCGTCTTGAAGCCGAATCCATTTTTTCTGTGTGGGAGCTTCTGGGAGGTCCATAGCTGCTTTAATAGCTTGATATGCAAGTCTTGTCAAAATTTATGGGGCTGATAGGTATGTGAGCTTGAAATGTTTCTTTTTCTTTGTGAAATACTCAAGTAGGTACTGAGAGTGGTTGATGGCCACTAGAGTTGGTTGTTAGTAGGCCCAAGTGTAGGTTGTTGCTATTGTAAGGTTAGGTGTGGTATACCTTCATGACTGTCGCCGTCGGATATGACAGAATTACATGAACATGTGGGTGGGTAGCTCCGTTTCCCGGCATGCCATGTCTGCACAGGTGGCAAAAACTCCCTTTTTTGCAAACACTTTCATCCCCATTTCGTTCTTTCATCTCGTAATGGATCCTTTGTTTGATAGCTTCAGGGCTTCCAAAATAGTTTCAGATGTGATCTTAGCGTGGACTTTGTCATTGTTGAGAGTGGAAAATTATTTTGTCCCCTCCTTTGTGATGCTAGTGTAGAGCTCATGGGCTCCCTTGATATTGACTCCACATGGGGTAAAATGAAAATAGTTAAATAGGTCTGTCTTTTCCAAGGCTTAAATATCTTGCATCAATCTACTCAATGTAGCTGGAGCATTAGTCAAACCAAATGACATTATTATAAACTCAAAATGTCCATATCGAGTGTTGAAAGCTGTCTTTGGAATATTTGACTCCTTTATTTTGATTTGATAATAAGTAGATCTTAGATCTATCTTTGGGAAGACCTAGGAACTATGTAGTCTATCTATCAATTCATTGATCCGTGGGATAGGATAGTTGTTGTTAACTGTTACCTAATTTAGTCCTCTGTAATCAATGCAGAGTCGTAGACTTCCATATTTCTTCTTTTGAATGAGTACTGGAGCTCCTCAACTTGATTTACTCGATCTAATAAATCCCTGCTCTATAAGTTGACAAAGTTATTCCTTCAATTCAATGGCCTCTAGTAGCACCATTTTATAAGGTCTCTTTGACACTAGCTCACTTCCTAGAAGAATCTCTATCTCATGATCAGTCTGTTGATCTGGAGGAAGATATGGGAACCCAAGCTTACAAGTTGAAGTTGCCAACTCACATCAAAGTCCAGGATGTATTTCATGTAAGCTTATTAAAACCCTATATTCCTAGTGATGTTCAACTCCTCAATGATGAACAAATTGTCATGCCTACTCAAAATATCTTGGAGCTCCAACCTTCTAGAATTTTGGAGTCTTGAGAGAAAATTCTTTGAAATAGAGTTCTCAGAGAATACCTTGTTCAGTGGAAGGACTGTCCTGAAGAAGATGCAACATGGGAAGATGAAGCCACCCTAAAGAAGGACTACCTCACTTTCTCTCGAGATGAGGACATCTTGAATCCTAAGTTGGGGAGATTGTAATGTACCCAATATTTTTCAATAAAAACTATTTCATTTACTTTGAAAAAATGTTTAAGGTTTGCATCTTGTTAAACCATAGAGCATTTCAATAGATTGATCGGATAAAAAATTGGACTTTGGAACTATTAATTATGACCCTTATTCACTTGAAAACAATAGGTTGATATTGAAAACTTAAGACTCAAGACTGTATCTAAAGATAAGATTTGACCCTTAATAAAGAAGGAGTAATTTTAGGAAAGAGAGAGTAATTATAAGAAGGAGGAGTATTTTTAGAAGAGAAGGAGTAGGAGTACTTTGAGGAAAGAAAGACTATTTTTAGAAAAGAAAGAGGAGTGAGTCAAGTTTGGAGCTTCTTTTCTTGGAAGCGATAGTTCTTCTAAAATTAGAGACTCAAAATTGTGCATCGAAATGCATGTCCACCAAAAAAATAAAATAAGATTGGTAGTCACAAATGTATGTGATTTTATCTTCTGCTTTTTGCTATTCTTAGCTTGTGCTTTTGGCTCTTGAGAACCTATATAAAGGCCCCTCTTCCCTAACTTTCAGACACACACACACACACACAATCACACACACAAAAGTTATCAGAAGTGGAAGCTCTCTTGCCATAACACCGGAGTTACATTCTCTCCCTCAACCTCTCACCCTCGACCCATCTCCATCTCAAACTGGTTCTCTAGTGTCGGCGTGCTGTCCCTCAAATTCTTGAGCTCTCTTTCTGTCTCTCCCCCTCCTCTTTTGCAATACGATGGACCTGAAGAGAGTGACTTAAATCTCGAAAGACGCTCATGTTGTTCCACCTCCAAGCAAGGTGCAAAAGAAGGTATCATCTACTCCAATCATAATTCTAGCGGAGGTATTGACTCCAGAAGAAGTTGAAGTCGTCCAACCTCCAACACGGGAGGTAATCAAACATGTCATTAATCTTGCAAGACAAATTTATAATTCTTCATTGTTATTCATGTTGACTTGGGAAGTCAAGCATAGGGAATCTCTTAAACCGTCTAAGAAACATGATTCTATCACAAGAAACAAGCATATGTTTTCATATATTAGTGAAAGAACTATTTGATAAATTATCATTGTTTGTTGCTTGATAACTTGTTATTATTTGATAAGTTGTTACTGGTTGATATGAAGAGCTGGTTGATCATGTTTGAAAAATCATTTAAAGAGAAGAATTGTTGAAAGAATATATTTGTTCCTCGCAGGTAGCGAGATGCCTTGAGGTTAGCGACATGATTCTACGGTTAGCAGAGTTTACCTAGAGGTTATTGGCTCTCTTTTGTTTCATGCGGTTAGCGAGATGCCTGGCGGTTAGTAAGATGATGTGCGATTGACAGGATGCCTGGCGGTTAGCAAGATGCCTCATGGTGTTACGAGTTTTTTGGAAGAAGTGATTGCGCATATGTACATACGCATGCATCGTACATTGAATGGATGTAAAAGGGTAACAAAAACACACTGCGTGGCCATTTTTTGGCATGTTTGGGGTTTGTTTAAGGTCAATCAAAATTCCAAAGGTGCCCAAGGGATAAAGTGAAGTGTCGACACTGAAGAACCCGAGAAAAAAACCATCAAAGTTTGGAGAGAAGAGGAGGAATAGGTGATTCACAGGTTATAGGTGATTCACACAGATACAAGTAGCTGGAGTAGAGTGGAAGTCACTTGCAGTTGCCGTGGGTATGCATCATTTGGCGCCTGTTTGAGCGCATTGTCTAGTATTGTATGTTACTTGTGGATACTGCCATTGTATGCCTTTGTGGAACCATACTTGGTTTTATTTGGAAGTCCTAGCCATTTCTGAGACTTGGACTGGAAAATAGTTATTTTTGAGACTTGACTATATGATATTTGCATAAACCTTCATGAGAGGGTCATGGTGAGGTTTTATTGAGTTGAGGGATTCTCAAATCTGATATCCTTTCGGTGATACATGTGGCTCGAGCACCCTTTTTGTGACCTCGTCATAGGCTATGTACTAGTGATCCCTACTTGATGCTTGGGTTTCATTGTTGATAGGTTATGCATACATATATAGTCTATATTTTGGGTTCTTACTACTCTACTTCAGGGGAAACTCTGCCAAAAAAATTCCAAGTTGCGATGGCTGGTTTTTTGGTCTTTTGAGCCATTTATGTTATCATGCTGCTGAAATTTTGGCAAAATCAGAGGATAATTAGTCAAGTGTGCTTTGTTGGGAGCTACATGGATGGCTTTAAATGGATAATCACGATAGACCTCAGTTCACTCCTTTGCATTTTTCACAAAGCATCCAGATAAATGTTCATGTGGAGAGGAAGTTTTTTACAAGCAGTGCATAGTCTTTATGTTTAGACCAAGAAGATTAGGAGAGATACTAGAATCTCCTTTACCTGTTGTAGTTCTGATGATAGCTGTGAAAACGCATTTGATGTGCATGTGTTCATTCTATTCTAAAAACTTGAGCTCCATTCAAGTTTTTGGGGATTGAGTCAAAAAAAAGTTTTGGGTTCTTGCACCTGTGTTAGAAGGGGTTCTAAAAGCATTGAAACTTGGGTAGCCATGGCTTTCTCTTATCCGGAATTTCATGGAAGAAGTGATGAAGATGTGGAAGACTTTTTGGAAAAGATGGAGGTTGCATGCATTAACAATTAGATTCATGATTCGATGTAGATGTTACGTCTTCTCCATATTTGTTTGAAGAGTGATGCACAAGTTTGGTCCAAAGCATTTGAAGAGGATTTGCGTGCGACTGATCCACCTGTGATATTAAGTTGGGACAATCTATGACATGGATCGGAAGTGGAGTTTGTGAAGACCGAAGATCCTAACAAAGTGTGGCAAGAAGTACAGGGTCTGATGCAAAGGGAAGATGAGCCAGTAGATTCATACATACGTAAGTTTTCAATGGCATGGGAATGGATGTGCAAGGCCTTAGCACCATAGGTATCCCCGCCTGACATGATGAAGAAGGACAGGTTCTTGGCTAGTCTTTGGGATAATATACGTTGGAGAGTGGAGCTAAAGAAGCGTAGGACACATGAAGATGCACTAGATGTAGCGAGGAACAAAGAGTGGAAGCTGAGAAGAATGAGTCCTCTAGGAGTAGAGTCTTTGCCCAATAGGTCTGAGTTTTAGCTTATGGATTCTTTGCAAGGTCGCATGCCAGGGATTCATCACAAACCAGTGGTTTTGGTTACTCATCAGGCTATGCCAACATGGTCACTACAGCAGTGCAAGATGATGGGCTAAGGGAAGACATGAGGCAAGTGGTAGATTTAATGAAGAATCTCAGCCTAAACATGCTAGGTAATGTGGGAAATAATCAAAGTTGGGGGAGGTTTGCAAATCAGCCAAGAGGTGAAGAAAGACCCAAGAATGGTGTTGGACAAAGCAACTTAGAGTATGGAGGTAGACGCCCACCTGTTATAATTGCGGAGAGTTGGGACACATCAGCCCACAATGTGATAAGCCACCAAGGATGGAGGGAGACATGTATTCATTGCCAAGACAGGTTCTAACTAGGTCAAATGATTATGGAATTGAAATTAAGGGAGAAGAAGGAAGCAGTGAATTAACCCAAGAGAAAGAGGGACATACAAGAGTGATAAGTGTGGTCACCTTGGAGAATGTAGAAAAGCTGGAGGATACATTAGTGATGCCTATTGGGAAGAGGACCACACAGGATAAGGAAGTAAGAATTGGCGTAGGTCCTAGTAAGAAGAAGGGAAAGACCCATGAAGACGAGGATGTCAAGGCCAAGAGGAAAATAAGGGCTCGTTGCAAGTTTCATGTTTTAGATCTTCCACTAGGGGATGGGCAATTAAGCTATGACTTGAAGGAGGATCTGACAAGCAAGAAACCAGATGTTACTTTTGGGAAGCTTATAGAGATGGTGCCCAAGCTAAACTGACATTGAAAGAGGATGGTTAACCCAATGGAGAAAGAACCAGAGAGAGGTTGAATGAAGGTGTTGGCGATGGATGAGCTACCAGACATTTACCCAATAATAGATGTGTGGCACAAAAGAAAAAACATGGGACAAGGTTATGTTGATGGTGGAGCCCAAATATGTGTCATAACACACTCATGCATTGAGAAGATGGGTCTTACAGTGACTGGGGTGTCAGGCTTTCGGGTTCAGATTGGCAAACCATCAGAAAGTAAAATGTTTGGGTGTTGTAAAGAGCTTATAAGTGGAGGCATATGATGCAAAGGTGGTGGTTGATTTTCATGTGATGCCAACGGGTTTGGGAGCATATCCTATTATACTGGGTAGACCATGGTTACGTGGAGTGGGAGCTGTTCAAGATTGGATACGTGGCACGATCAGCCTCTATGGAAAAACAGGTGCCAAGAAGCTATATAATATGGACACAAGGAAACTATTGGAGGAAATTTATGAAGATGAGGATGAGTCTAGTGATAAATACTATTCCACAGTGTCTGACGAGGACAGTGATAGTATTACCAGCAGTGAAGAGGATGTTCATGTTTCATTTCTTCTAATGGAAAAAGAAATCATGAGTCTGGTTTAGTTGATATGCAAATGAGATTGAAGATGAAAGTGAAGGGCCTTATGAAGTGATTGAAGGGCTGATGAAAACCAAGGTTGAATTGTCAAAGAAGAAAAAATTGATGACACAAATGATCAGTGGAGACCTCTCAGCTATGTTGAAGGAGATATATTTGCACATGCTGGCTAGTTTTCCTGATTTGTTCATTACTTCAAATGAAGAGATTAGAGGGTTCAAAGGAGAAGAGATGCATATAGAGCTAAAGGAAGATACTAAGCCAATGCGGCAAAGGCTAAGAAGGATGGGTGAGAAGCAGATGGAAGCCTAGGGGGAAGAGGTGGACAAGTTATTGAAGGTAGGGTTCATAGTCCAAGTGGAGACCATAGAATGGGTGAGTCCAGTAGTGGTCAGCCCAAAGAAGGATGGAAAGTGGAGGATTTGTGTAGATTTTAAACCTTTAAATGAAGCCACGAAGAAGAACCCATATCCTCTTCCATTCATTGAGATCAGATCTTGGATTCAGTGGTAGGTTATGAGAGGTACAATGTGTGTGATGGTTTTTCAGGCTATTTTTAATTGAAGATTGCTCTTAAAGACCAAAAAAAGACAACTTTCATTACGCCATGGGGTTGTTATTTCTACACGGTATTGCCATTTAGGTTAGCAAATGGACCATCCTTCTATCAAGAGAGAGAAAATTGGGTATTGGCACCATTCATTGGTAGTTGTGTTAAAGATTTTATGGACAACTTTTGTGTCTACATCAGTAGGGCTAAACACCATGAGAAGCTACATATGGTATTGGTTCGATATGATGAATTTGGAGTGTCAAAAAATGGCAATGAGGCTGATCCAAACAAAGTTAAGTCCATTATTCTTCTTCCATCACCTAAGAGTACAAAGAAATTGGCAACCTTTATACAAAGAGTGAAGTACATGGCACAGTTTAATTTCTTCGCATCCGGCAAAGAATGATTCATTGCAATGGGATGACAAGTGTGAAGAAGTGTTTCAAGAGGCGAAAGAGGTGTTAGGGGGTTTGTTAGCCATGCATGCTCCTGATTGGGAGCAAATGTTTTATGTAAATCCATCAGTTTGGGATGATTCCATTGGAGCCATGCTATTGCAAAAGGGGAAGGGAAACCATTATATGAGGCCAGTGTATTGTGCAAGCCGAGTGAAGTTGGTGCAGAAAGAAAATTGTTGGAAGTAGAGCTAGTGATAGCCAGTGTAATATTTGTTTGTCTGATTTCATCATTACTTGCTACCATGACCTTTAGTTTTCTTAACGAGTTACACCTTTTTGCCAAAGCTAATTAATGGAACTAACATGTCAAATGTGGTCAAAAAATGGGTAATTGAGTCGCAAGAGTTTGAGTTCTCTTTTTAAGTGGAAGACAATACAAGAGCTACCCTAGGTGATTTGTTGACTTACAAGGAGAATCCCCTTCTTGTTAAGGAACAGGTGGTGAAATGGGTAGTTGAAGAAGTGCCACAGATAAAAAATTCACATGTGTTGTTCTTTGATGGCTCATACGGAAAGAGCCATGATGCGGCTTTAGGGGGTATAGCACTTTATGATCCAAAGGGGAAGCTAGTATGCAAGAGAGGGTTCAAAGTAGATGCCCATAGTAACAATGAGACTGAATATGCTACGTTGGAAGACGGATTATACGTTGATCATAAAAGGTGATGCCTTGCTAATTGTGAAGCAAGTGCTGGGTGTGTGGAAGAGCAAGAACACCTCATTGAAGGAAATGTGTTTTAGAATTAAAGGCATGTTAAAAAAATTTGAATCATGGAGCATCAAACACATTGAACGTGCTCTCAATGGAGAGGCACATGCAACAACTCAAAGCGTGATTGGGGAGCTATTTGTGTTGAGGACCAATTTACCTCTTTATCATGGCCGGGATAGTTTGGCTCAAGAAGAGGAGTTTTGGTGATGTCTTATAGATTAAAGGGGCTGATATTATGTTGAGACATGTACGTTGGCAGGAAGAGCTTTATAGAGTGTTGGAAGAGAGTCATGAAGTTGCATGTGGTGAACATTTTGCTCTAAAGATCACCTTGCATAAGATCTTGCAAGAGGCGTATGTATGGCCTAGTTTGCACAAGGATGTTCACCATTGGTCTAGGTCTTTCAATAGGTGTCAAGCATTTAGGAAGAGAGTGTTGAAAACCAGAGCTATGAAAAATCATTATGGCGTTTGATGTGTTTGAGAAGTGGGGGATTGATGCAATAGGCCCATTACCTATCACAAGCAGGGGCAAAAGCCATATTTTGACTGCAGTGGACTATCTCTCTAGATGGGTAGAGGCTATAGCAGTAAAACAAACCACTGAAAAGGATGTGGCAAAATTTGTGTACGATGAAATATGTTACAAGTTTGGGGTGCCACTAGAGCTACTTTCGAAAAAAGGGCCAGGATTTAGAGCTAAACTATTAGACTTTTTATGTGCAAAGATGAAGATTAGGCACGAGCATACCACCCCTTATTATCCACAATATAATGGCTTAAATGAAAGATTCAATGGTGAGTTGGTACAAATTCTTTCAAAAGTGACATAGCACCAAGGAAAGAATTGGGATTTGAAAATGCCTAGTGCACTATGGGCTTACCGTGCTTTGGTAGAGACAGGTACAGGGTTTACTCCATTTCATTTGGTATATGGAAAGGAAGCACTATTGCTTGTGGAAGTAGATCTGCCTACGGTCAAGATGTTAGAAAAGTTGTTTGGGAAGTCGAATGATGCATTCAAAGAGACTCTCTTACAATTACAAGAAGTTCAGCTAGATAGGATGAGCGCATTGGAACATTATGGGTAGATGCAAGATAAGGCTTTAGAAAAGATAAATGAAACATTCAAAAGAGGGTATCAAGAAACATGACTTGGTTTTGTGCTACAACAGTAAGCTGGACAAGACATTCCAAAAGAAGCTGCAAATTAAGTGGGAAGATCTTTTCAAGGTAGTTGAGTGCTTTTCGAATGGTACATATCAGCTGGCTAACCTAGATGGGATTCTACATAAGTCGAGGGTAAATGGATTGCGTATTAAAGTATATGGTAACCAAGTTGGGATGTTATCTTCCATGTACATGTGGATGCTTCAGTGTTGGCGATGGGGGAGATACTAGCCCAGCCAGATGGAAGGACTGACTATCCCGTCTACTTTGCCAATCGTCACAGATTCAGTCAGGCTAAACAAGGTTATACAACCACTGAAAGAGAAGCCATAGGGATGGTTTTGAGTGCTACAAAATTCAGGCATTATTTGCTAGGAAAATTGTTTCATTTCTATGTGGATCATCAGGCTCTCCTATTCTTGATTAATAAAGTCATTATTCAAGGCAGACTAATACGGTGGATGATGTTCCTTATGGAATTTGAATTTTGGATTTTCCATAAACCTGGCAAGAACCACTGTGGTGTTGATTTTCTCTCTAGGAGTACGGAGGGCTATTCTGAAGTGTCTTTAAGAGACAAACCAGTGGAAGCTGAATTATTTCAGTTGAAAGCGGCAGAATCAGTTGATCCTGAATTACATGAAGTATATCAATATCTTTCTCAGGGTGGTTTCCCAGATGATTGGAAGCAACGCCAGAAAAAGGCTCTGGTCATCAAAAGCTTAAAGTTCACCATCATCGATGGCTCACTCTATTGATTAGGTGTTGATGGTATTCTTTGACGATGTGTGCCTATGGAAGGGAGAATGCAAGTCATCTCAGAGGCGCATAATGGAGAATCTAGTGGACACTTTTCTACTGATGTTACTTACAAGAGGATTCTACAGGTTGGGCTATGGTGGAAAACATTGATATCTAATGTCAGAAGCTTTTGTAAAACTTGTGACATATGCCAAAGAATGGGTAGACCCACACCTGTAGATATGACTCCCTTAACACCAGTACAACCACTGGGTGTTTTCATGAAATGGGGTTTGGATTTTATGGGACCTTTCAAGAAGATTACTCCACGGAAGAATAGGTATATAGTGATGGCCACCTGCTATGTAACTAAGTGGGTAGAAGCTAAGGCTCTTCTTGAAAACACAGCCAAATCCACTACAAGATTTTTATTTGAGAATATTGTCTGTCGCTATGGATGTCCTGTGGAGATTGTGAGGGACCAAGGGACACACTTCATCAATGAAACTATGGAGATCCTTCTGTATATGCTTTCAGTCAAGCATTGAAAATCCACACCTTATTATCCTAGATGCAATGGACAGGCCGAAAGTAGTAACAAGACCATTAAGACTATTCTCACTAAGATTGTGCAGAAAAAGCCAGACCAGTGGGATTTGAAGCTTCAGACTGCTTTATGGGCATACAAAACAGCTTAAAAGGTCACTACAGGATTAACACCATTCAGAATGGTATATGGCACTGAAGCTGTTGTCCCTATGGAGTTTGTTATTCCAAGTCTCAGAATGGCTATAGAGTATGGGTTAGATTTTAATCACAATCTTAAGAAGCCACTGGAGGAGCTTACCCAGTTAGATGACCTTAGACAACGGGCTATGCTGGAATAGGAGATTGTTCAGCAAAGAAGGAAACATTGGCATGATCGAAGAATTAAGGTCCGAAAGTTTCAGAAAGGGGATCTGGTACTCCTATATTAGTCTAGATTGGGTCCTAAGAAGCTGAATCTAAAGATAGCCTGGGCAGGACCATTTGAAGCGGGTTGGTTTTTCTCCAATGGCACGGTAAGACTGAAAGACCTATTTGGATTACTGCTGCCAGGGGTGTATAATGGAGCTAAAATCAAGCTCTACTATTCAGAAGCTAGAGAGCCTTGCTAGTAACAGGGTACTGAGGATCTGGGCGCTGAAGACCAAGAAATTCCAGAATCAGCTATCTTGGGGCTTTTTCATGTGCACCCAGTTCTAGTTTCAGACTAGTACCAGCATGACCAAGCCAGGATGATACCAGGACCAAAACAGTGGAGACACAGTTATCAGTTTTTAGGCGACCAACGGTCAGATGGAATATCAGTGGCAATCATTTCAATGACGGGTGAAAGTCTTGTCCAATGCATGTCTGCCACGTTAGTTGTGGTGCACAGAAGTCTAGGAACGGTAAGTGGTGGAGCTTTTATGGTGCGAACACGTATAACAATAAGGCGAGTAGGCATTTTTCCTCGCAGATCCCCTGTGCGACAATTACCTCTTGTTGTCCACTCACCATCGCCGAGCTCTGAAGTATATTCATTGCAATATCAAACTTCATCCTCTAAGGAGACCATGGATTGTCATCTGACTTTGCCAGCCACACCTGGGTACAGTTTTGAAGAATCAAGTAAGTCTTCTTCTTCTTCACCTGCTTCATTATATTCACGATGCAAGGGTAGGAGGAAATTGTCAAAAAAGATGCAAGACACTATTGATGAAACCCAAGCTCTTATTACTGCTACAAAGGCAACTCTTCCACTCATCCCGTACAAGAAAAATTCAGCGTTATGTGTTTACTGAGCAAGCTATGGCTCTACTCCAACCGTGGGACTTGCATGTGGTTTTGCAAGCCACAAGAATTGAGTTTGACACAGCCATCATAAGGCAAGTCTTGGACTCTTTCAATGCTGAAGATGGCAGTGCCGTGGTTTATGGTTAGAAGGTGTCTGTCACACCAGAAAGCATTGCTCTCGCATTCCGTATGCCAAATGGGCCCAAGCCGTCTGTGGCAACTACAGAGCAGATCAGTGCAGCTTTGAAGGAGGACGATGCTGCTAAGAGGAAAAGGAAAGCCAGTGCGCAAGGGATTCCAATTGCAGGACTGGAATCTCCTGCTGCTTATCGGTTTGTGGCTGAGGCTGTGAGTCTGAAGAATAACCCGACATATGTGTCAGAGAAATTTTTTGCCATGCTTTTAGCAAAAAGACTAGATTCCAAAGTCTCTATCAACCTTTGCCAGATATTTTCGCACAATGTGCTTCAGCAAACTGCCAAGCTAAAATCTCAAAGTGTATTCAAGGCTTGGTATGTTTAGCAATTTCTATACTGGGCAACTACTCCAGACACCCATGATCAGGTAAGAATGGCTTGGAGTTAGAAGCCATTTCCACTATCCAAAAATATTGACTTGTCATCGGATGACAAAGATCCAGAAAGCCAATCAACTCCTACTGGGCTAAAAAGAAAGGCTAAACAAGATGAACCTGGTAGTTAAAAGAAGCCAAGGACGACACTGACTAAGATCAGTGCTCTCCTGAAGCAACTGGAAAGTCAAGTCAAAACAGTGTCTACTGAAAGGACTCCATTTAGCCAAACTGAACAACAGACTGACCAGAACACTGGTGGAATCAACCAGTCAGCAGGCCAGATTTCAGTAACCACCAATACTGGCCAAGATCAGACAGAAAAGGCTAGTCATGAGCAATCAGCAGAGCAGGTTGATAAGGGCAAAGGCCCAACTTCTCCAAATCCACTGGGCCGAGTCTCCATCCCATACAATGAAGGAGCCCTACACCTGACCAAGAAAGATAGGTTACAGCAGCTACAAACTCATCCACTCAAGGGACGTCTCCTATTGCAGAAATTTGATTATACTGCATTACCTTATATGGCTCCTGTCACAGTCTATGAGCCAACTGATTCTCACCCAGCTACAGTTAATGATGGTTGTTCAATATTCATTCAGTCATAATGGAATACTATTGTCAGTTGTATGGGCCAAATGCTGGATGTTGAAGGATTAGAAGATGAACTAATTAAGATAAAAGCTGAATTGAGGGAGGTTGAGGAGCAGATTGAAAAGTTAGAGCAAGGGAGAGTATCCCAGAACTTGCACCACACTCTCCTTGAAGCTCACTCAGATAGGACCATTCAGCAGTTACAAAGTAAGCTAGCCAAGGTAGAGTCTGAGATGCAAACCATGCGGGAAGAAAAGGCTGAAGCACAACGAGCTGATGATAGGTTCAAAACCATGCTAAGAATGAAGCAAGTTGAGTCCAACTCTTTACTGATCCGCCACAATGCTCTAAAGACCACATTAACAGAAGGATATATTTATAATAATCTGGCCGAGATCTTGAATCCATCAGGAAATGCTGTTTCCGATATGGATAACTTGAAGTCTCTTATGGAGATGATGCAGAGTGATTTGCAAGATAAAGTTATTGAATATAACAGTGCTCTGACAAATCAAGCTATCCTTGATTACATAGAACAACAGACTACCATTGAAGAAGATGAGGATAAGGAGAAGAAGCAGAGAAGGAGGAGGATGAACCAGACGAAGGGAATAATGATGATGATGATGACGCCTCTCCTCCATCCCCACCTCCAGGATCTGGTACTGGTGGTATAGGGCCAACTGGAGGAAATCAATCACACAGGCAGACCAACAAGACTAGCATGAAGGGCAACAGTTGAGAAATCAGCATCTAGAAGAGCAACAACCCAACAACACAGCAGGGATGTTAAAGGGAAAGGCATTGCAGATTGTCGCTCTCTGGATATGGAATTAGAGCTTCTACTGGGAAACAAGCCAACATATAGATGCATGAAGGATGTCAGGAATCAATTGAAAGAGGTTTTAGTGTAAATGTAGATTGCTAGGGGAGTTCTGGATCAAAGGGTGCGTACATTCTTGAATACTAGACTGTCACCAGCAAGGGACCTCAAACTAGAATGTCAGTGGAAGAATAGGCAACTGCTCTTCGACAACTGTTTCAACTGGTTAGAGTAACCAAAAAAATGATGCAGCAAG
Organism: Adiantum capillus-veneris; assembly: GCF_014529385.1. Lineage (NCBI taxonomy): Eukaryota > Viridiplantae > Streptophyta > Polypodiopsida > Polypodiales > Pteridaceae > Adiantum > Adiantum capillus-veneris. The sequence continues at coordinate 21,612,625 of NC_140940.1, read as the reverse complement.
AGAACCAGGCTATCCTCAACTTCTTAGAATTTGTGCCTAATTCCCCAGTTCTCTTGTATGCTTTACCAGCAAGAGAGACAGAGTTGCAGAGATTTTTTCCAACACTTTACCCTCAAGATCTAGAACTAGTCGATCGGCTCACATATTTCAAGATTACTGATGAACTTCAGGATTGGTATGACCACTCGACTGTGGAATGGAAAACTTGGAAAACACTGTTCAATGACGCTCTCCAGCTGAATGATCTCCAGGAGCTGAAAGAGGAGGTGCGGAGGATCAAACTGTGTATGGGCCAGTGGAAAATTCAGATTAGAGGCCTCACTAAGATCACCAACCAACTGCTGCAACTCACTGTTGAGTCCTCTAAACTACCTGAAAAGGACATTACGGCTAAACCAGGCCTAGGACCACAGTATAGAGAGATGGCTAAGATTCTTTTTGAAGCTCGGATCAAAACCAACCAGCCTCTCCCAGAAGGATGGATCCATACAGCGTTGCATTGTCACAAACTGGCCAGAACTAGGATCACCAAAGGCACACGCACGCTCTATGATCCCAACACTAAAACCTATCCTCCTCTCACGGCTTATGAAATGGAGATGACCACAAGAAGGCGGGATCAGCTTGAGCAGGAGGCCATTTATAGACTCATTTAGAAGGAGAATGATGGCACTGGGACTTCTCAGACGCCATGTAGGCCAAAGGGTAAACGGAAGCGGGTTCAGTGGAAGGCTATTGGGTAGTTCCATCTCAGAATTTGGTCAAGGATTTTTCCTTCTTCTCAGCTGGAAGGTTGATATTAGTCTGTGTAGATGATAAGAGCTCTACCTTGGCCTTTTCACCTACCTCTCACAATCTTTGTATGGCCATTCTATCATTGGTCAAGTCCAATCCTTGGAATCAGAATCAGACGGTGGATTTTTTTTCTCAAAAATTTTGGAATCTTGCCAAAATTCAAGAAAGGAGGGAAGGATGTAGATGGTTGAGACAGTCTCACTGGGTGGGAACCGGCTCTTGTGAGATGAACAGTGGATCAGTCAATAGTTACCACGGCAGTTACCATAGTAATTCCCAAAGCATATAAATAGGACCCATTACATTGTAATTGGGTTGGCATAAGTCACAGACATGAATTGAGTCATTTGTTGGTTGTACCTCTGTTAAGCTTTTGATTCATAATCCTTAGCCCTAAGTTGTTCTTGAGCTACATCATCTTCATTGTAATCTTTCATCTATAATCCCAAATACAACAGTACAATTGATTCCAGTCATACATACTTTGTACTCATTCTCTTTGAGTCTGAATCTGAATCTCAATATCATTCTCAGTACTTCAGTCTAATTCTCATTTCAGTAGATGTATTCCAGTTCAGCTTCTATTTCCTTGTCCAGTCTACTGTTTGAACTAACACATCACCAGTAGCTATAAACTTCTAACAATGGAATCAACTATCTAAAGAGATCAGCTCCAATTCCACGGTTGTTACATGATTTTACCAGGAGAGTTACTCCATGAATTGGGTCGATCATGGATTGGTTGTATGGGCGACCAATTGACAACGGGTGGAGTTAACACTGGCTGGAGGTACTCACGACTCCAGGACATTGGAATTTTTAATGAAGTCTTGTTTGTTGAGTACTTTTTCCTAGGAAAGATATGTTTTGTTACCGATTTGACAATGTTTGAAGGGATGTCTTAACGAACTTATGTTGGAAACCATAAAAAAAAGGAACCCTAAGTGTTGAACAACAATGTGTTAGTAATTAGGCCACACAAAGACTCTGTGTGAGTGTGGGGTGGAAAGTGGGGGCTTGGCTCAAGTTGCCAAAGCCTACGAGACGGGTGGTCCCGATTAGTCGGGAACTCTCTGCCATGTGCAATAGAGTAGGAAATTAGATATCTCATTACGCCAGAGCGGAAGGAACTCGGTGTACCTGCCTCTAAAAACTACAGGGAAAAAGGCACCGAGGTTACTTATCCTCATGGAAGATGAGAATAGGTCCAATAATACGTAATTACGCTTCCTCCGTGGGGTGGAGCTAGACTGCTTTCACTGGTGGCTTGGACTCAACTCACTAAGTGATGAGAGACCATCCACTGGTTTTCTTTTTAGCCTTTTTTTTTCTTGCTTTCGCATAGGATCTAGCGACCATCATGTGTCCTCCTATTCTGTCAAGATGAGACGGGGAGGGGACTTCACAACTGGTATTAGAGCTTAGAGCTCAGAGCCTAGGTTAGTTTAGAAAATTTCGTACTGTCTAAAAATTTTAAAAATAAGAAAAATTACATAGCTAATCCAAGGCTTATGCGTCGATGTTTCAGGAAGATCCTATGGTTGTATATCGCAAATTCCAAGTCTTCGAGCTTATTTATGAGAGTGCCAGTCATTCTCCAAACTATCTTTTCCGATGGAGCATGATGGAGCTACTGATGAAGGCGTGATCACACTCCTCATTCGACTCGGATAGATAAAGGCTGAGAGCTCAAATGGAGCAATAAAGGCAAAATCTATTACATCAATGCTTGGAAGTTGGATGTCTTACCATGGACTTAAAGAAGGCAGAGGAATTGAGAGTAGTTCAGTTCTACTACTTCTTGGGTACAAACTTGAGTATCACTGTTCCCACTTATCCAGGAGGCACGAGGAAACCCCTGAACAAATGGGTAGGGGAGAAGGTTATGGAGATATTTCCATCAAAGGATCAGAACTTTTTCTATTCCTAAGAATACCCCTAAGAATATGGATCTTGTAATCTACTTCCTGATTTCAAATGAGTATAGGAACTATTATAACAATCAGTTAAGAAGATTGTAGAAATGTGACTACAAACACCCATTGTTTGTATCACCATATTCAAAGTCAGCCAGCTATGCGGATTCTTTAAATGCCACCAAAATTTGTAATAATGTAGGACGAGATACCCTATGCATTTTTTGTAAGGCTATCCTTGTAAATATTCACTTTATGAATAAATAACCAAGTCTTTTGAATTGAGTATCTTGATCTTGTGTCTATTGTGAAGTTGAATCTTAGTCGTATGATAATTCTTTAAATTTTTTCAGTCTACCAATCTTATGAAATCATGTACGTACCTCTTTCTGCTCTTTATACCGCGGTTCAGGAGACAAAACTTCTTCTCAAGCAAGCACAACCCCCCAACTTCAAAGGTAAAGGGGTTAATGTGGAACGAGATATAGAGGTGTGGATCAAAGCCATGGAGGAATATTTTGAAGCTGCAGGAACTCATCCGCAGAATCAAACTATGCTTTCCATGTTCCAACTTACCGAAGACGCCAAAATATAGTGGAAACAACATTGCCTGGACTCCGACATTGTTGGATCTTCTTATTCATGGGAAGAAATTAAGGCTACGGTGATCGAACTTTACTTACCGCCAACTCATAGGGCCATCAAAATGAACAAGTTTTTCTCAGTCAAGCAGCTATCCTTGACTGTAGAAGAGTATTACTCCAAGTTTGTGACTCTCAGTGATATGCACCAAAGATGACCTTGGAACAACAAGTGGCCAGGTTCTACCAAGGCCTCATTGAACCATTGAACAATAGATTGGAAGCTCTTAGACCAACAACATTGCAAGATGCTTTGTTAAGAGCCAAGCCGTTAGCTGTGGAAATCATGAAAGCTACTCAAGGAACAAGAAATTACTTAGCAAAGAGGGCCATACCAAATAATTGGGATAACAGACTGGAAAGCCTTGTTTCTCAGAATCGTCCTGTGGTAGTTACTTCAACTGCTATCGAATTTCCCAATGTGTGCTGCTATGAATGCCAAGAGTACAGTCATTACATAAACAAATGTCCCAAGAAGACTCGTGCATCAAGTGCAAATGCAATACCTGTCAATGCCAACGGTAGAGGTCAATCAAACAATTGTGGAGGACGAGGAAGAGGAGGAAGAGGACGAGGACGTGGTGCAGTTTTCTAGGGCAAATGCTGCAGTTGGGCAACCGACTGTAGGAGATGAAGCAAATGAAAGGGTAGTATTGCATGCTGCTATAGAGAATCCTGATGCTCTCCATCAATTCACCGTAATTCAAGCTCTTGGAATGCACCAAGGTGATAAAGTTGAATTCCTCATAGATTGTGGAAGTACGCATTCATTTCTATCTCCTAGATGCATGAGAAAGTTAAAGCTAAGCTAGTATCCTGCAAATAGACTAGTAGTAGAACTAGATAATGGGAAGGAGTGTTATCTCAACATCCCGCAGGCTTGATAGATTTTGAATTAGGGGGTTATGCTACTTTTGCACAGTTACATACTTTACCTTTAGGAATTTATGACAAAATTTTACGAATGGACTGGTTGAAAAAGAACCAAGCCCATATTCATTGTGCTCAAAGAAACTTTACGTTCATAGATAACCTTGTGAATGAAGTTCTAGTTCAAGGGAAAAATGGGATTCCCAAGTCTCATTTAGTTAAAGCCAGTAGACTTCTAAAGGGACTTAAGAAGGGGCAAAAAATTTACGTTGTGAAGCTTAACAAGGTGGAACGATCAAATTCAAACTTTCACCCAAATTGGTTGAGAGAATATGCCGATGTTTTTCCTAGACGACTTGACCAATCTGCCACCGTATCGTGAAGTAGACCATGAGATGGAGACTATACCAGGGTGTGAACCTGTTTCTAAGAGACTGCACAAGATGTCATTACCAGAAGCTATAGAACTTAAAGAATAGCTTAGGCAACTAATCAAGCAAGGGTTCATTAGACCTAGTACTTCTCCTTGAGGTGCACGAGTTATTTTTCAGAAGAAGAAGGATGGATCCTTGTAGCTATACATAGGTTATCGTGGACTTAACCAAGTGACTGTCAAGAACAAGTGTCCATTTCCGAGAATTGACAAATTGTTGGATAGACTCCATGGATCCAAGGTCTTTTCAAAGATTGATCTTTGATCGGGCTATTATCGGATCAGAATCAAAGAATCAGACATACCAAAAACAACTTTTAATACTAGGTATGGGCATTATGAATTCACAGTTATGTCCTTTGGTCTTACTAATGCACCTGCAAGCTTCACTCGACTAATGTAGGATATCTTTAGACCTTACTTGGATGACTTTGGCCTAGTCTTTTTTGATGATATTTTGGTTTACTCTAAAGACAAAGTAGAGCATGAATAACATGTCTGGAAAGTAATGGAAATTGTATGTCAACATCAGCTTTATGCTAAGGAAAGCAAGTGTACTTTTTGTACTCCCCAAGTTAGTTATTTAGGTTTCATTATATCCGTCGATGGAATTTCAGTTGATCCCGAGAAGATCAAAGATATAGTGGATTGGCCTCAACCTTCTCTGTTAGTGAAGTCAGAGGATTTCTTGGAATTATATGGTGGTACAGGATTTTTGTCAAAGATTATGCTCTTATTGCAGCACCTTTGATGGGACTTCTGAAGAAAGGAATGCGAATTGATTGGAAAGCAAAGCACCAAGCTAGTTTTGTAGAGTTAAAGAGATATTTAGTGTCTTCTCCTGTTCTAAAGCTTCCAGATTTCAGTAAGGATTTTGAAATTGTGACCGGCGCAAGTAGTCTTGCCTTAGGAGGAGTTCTTACTCAATAAGGGAGACCAATATCTTTTACCTCTTGCAAGCTTAGAGATCATGAGAAGAACTATCCGACTCACAATCTAGAACTTCTCTCTGTCATCCATGCATTGAAGCTATGAAGACATTATCTTTTGAGTCGTAAATTTTAGCTAGTTACTGACCACAAGAGCTTAAAGTGGATCTTTACGCAATCCAACCTCAACATGAGATAGAGGAGGTAGATTGAACTTATTCAAGAGTATGATTTTGATATCAAGTACCAACCTCAGAAGGACAATGTAGTTGCGCATGGACTCGGTCGTAATTCTTTCCTCAATGCTATCTCTATACCCAATAATCCTATTCTTGAAAGGATTAGAGAAGCTTCTTCAAATGACCCAGAGTATCAACAACAATTAGCACAAATTCAACAAGGCAAAGGATCTAAAATAACTTCTAGATCGGCTAAAGACTATTCTCTTTAAGGGAAACTTCTTTATCTTGGTCAAAGACTTTATGTACCTAAATATCCGGCACTAACGAAAGAAAAGTTATTTGGCTCATGATAGCCCGACTTCTGGACATCCAGGGTATGCAAAAACCTTGAACGCAGTTAGAAGAAGTTATTTTTGGCCAGCAATGAAAGGTGATGTTCTTTGTTACGTAAAATAGTGTTTACCTTGTTAGCAATTTAAAGCCGAATAAATCAAGCTTCCCGGGAAACTCAAACCTCTTGATATACCTCAAATGAAATGGGAGTGTATCAGTATGAATTTTGTCACTGGATTACCTTCTATCAACGGCTACGATTCTGTATTTGTGGTTGTTGATATGCTCACTAAGGTGGCTCACTTGACACCTGTCAAGACAACCTACAGTGCTTTTGACATCAGTAGGGTTTTCATCAAGGAAATATTTAGACTTCACAGGTTACCATAAAGAATCGTCAATGATAGAGATGTGAAGTCTACTTCGAAGTTTTGGACTTCTTTTTTTCAAGAAATTGGAACTCAGCTATGCTTCAGTACAACATATCATCCTCAAACAGACGGTCAGACTGAAAGGGTAAATGAAGGAATTGAAGATATTCTTAGAGCTTATTGTTCACAAGAGCCAAGGAAATAGATTCAATATCTTCCTTTAGTAGAATATGCTTATAATTATTTCGATCATAGAAGCATAGGAATGTCACCATTCAAAGCACTCTATGGACAAGAGTGTATAGCTCCTTCGAACTTTTTTTATCCAATTATTGAGGTGGAGGCCTCAAAGCAAATTTTAGACGACATGGAAGCGTAGACTAGAGAAATTTGCAAAGATATTCAAGCAACTCAGGACAGACAGAAGCATTATATAGACAAGAAAATATATGAAAGAACTTTTAAGTTAGGGGATAAAGTATTTCTCAAGGTTAAACCCAAGAGGATTAATCTATCCTTAGGAAAATATAAGAAGCTTAGTCCAAGATACTGTGGACCTTATGAGATTGTAAAGGTTCTAAGTGACCAAGCTTATAAGTTGCAGTTACCCTCAAACCTTAAAGTTCATGACGTTTTTCAATATATTCCCAATCCCGATCATCTTATAGATACAGAACAAGTTGTTATCCCTACTCAAGGCGTTCTCGAGCTACAACCTGATTACATCCTTGAAACATGGGAAAGAAAACTAAGGAATAGAAACAGAACATCTAGTCAAGTGGAAGGATTTTCCAAAAGAAGATGCAACCTGGGGAGATCACTAACTCTTCAGAGGAATTACCCAGACTTACCCTTGAGATGAGGGCATCTCAATTCTTTCATGTTCAGTAGAAAGCAAGGTCTCTACATGTCCTAGAAAAGGATTACCTATGTGAAATTTTAAGCCTAAATAGGCAAAAGATGTTATTTTTAACAGGTTTCAGTGATTAGATGTCATTTTTGTGTTGTGATCCTTGTAGAACTTTTAATTCTGGTCAAATTTAATTTTTGTGAAAAATTTCCAAAAATAGAAAGTTTTTGACCCCCGGTATGGTCTAGGGTCGACCGGCTCTTCAAACTTTGCACCGACCCAAGTTTCCTTAAAAATAGGGTTCTGACGTCTGAGGCTGCTATTTATGGCAGGTAGTCGTATCTGTTACCTGCAGGTGTGCCTCGAGTTAGCAAGTTTCAAAATTGAATTTGGGTTAGCATAAGTCTAGTTAGTCTAAGGTTAGCATTTTCTAAGGTGTGTATGACATGAATGGGGATATGCATTCATTGGTATGCATGGGCATGCATGGTCATGGGTATGCATGGGCATGTGTCCCCATCATGTATGGCCATGTTCATGTGTATAGCTAGTCTTGTGACAAGTGTTAGGTTAGGCATGGAAAGTGTAGAATGGAAACTAAGCATAGCCTAGTGTTAACGCTCACGGCTCATGGACACCCTATCGCCTACGACGGACGTTGTATTATTTACTTGTAGAGTCAGGTATCGGGCTTGTTGGTCCAATAAAAAAAGGTTAAGAGTGATCGCCGATGAGAGGCGCACTCTAACTGGAACATTCAAGGGATTAGTTGGCTAAGCATGGGCGCCCAAGTGTGAATGGGGCGAGCTCATATAAAAGTCAACTAAACCTAAAAATCACTCATTCTCTCATTTGTGCAATTGAAGAGTGCTCTTGCTCCGTCTCCGTCTTCTTCTTCTTCATCTCCTTGTGTGTGTGTGTGTGTGTGTGTGTGTGTGTGTGTGTGTGTGTGTGTGTGTGTGTGTGTATGCATGAGAGAGAGAGAGAGTGTGTGATCGAGCATTGTGGCGGCACGACGGCGGTGAGGCGGTTGAGCGCGGCTTAGCGACGTCTCCCTCTTCTTCGCGGCGAGGAATCCTCCACGGCAGCAAGCGTAGAGCGGTGAGTGACACACCATCGCCATCTTTGAGCTTACTAGTTTAGGCTTGTTGTGTACTTGGAGCCATTTGTGGCTCGCAAACAGTGTATCTGCAAGTTCCTTGCATTGACACGTGCATCATACGCACACATTTTTGGCGCTGTTGGCGGGGAATTCCATACACTAAGCTTGAATGGCACTCTGTGCTTCTTTTGTGGTGCCGTTTCAATTGTAGGAAAGGTAAGGAAGGAGGGTGTGTGTTTTGAGAAGAAGGATTTTGTGTTACTACTGTGTATTTTTTTTGTTAATGGAGTTTTCAAAGGTACTGCGTTTTTTCTCTGTGTAAGGTGTTAGTATTAAGGTTGTTAGTTCTGTTAATGTAATGTACAGTAAGTAGGTAGTAGATCTGTGAGAGCTAATAGAGTGTGTTAGTGTGTAACATTAAGTATATTAGTCGGAAGTAGGTAGGTAGAGTGTGTGTGCTCTCGCGCAGGCCGCGGTGACCTTATCCTTTAAAAAAAAAGATAAAATAAAATAAGTAACAAAAAAAAATTAAAGGTAGGATCTGGATCGGGAATATCTCCCAGACGCAAGCCCAGACCCAAGCCCAAGCTCACGCTCAGGCTTAGGCCTCAGTGGTCCTTTACAATTACCTATTTTAGCTTCACACGTAGCTAAAAATTGTCTTTTTTGAGGACCACGAAGCTTCAGGTGACCGAACTTTGTGTTGTAAAGCACAACACGACCCTCTGAGTGATACGCTCGTTTTGAGCTATCACACACTTTAATCAAAAAAACCGATCATTCAAAAATATTAAAAAACATAAGAAAACAAGTGAAAACGAACGTCTAAAAAAGGTAAGCGGTTAGTCTTCGAGGTTATTCGTCGACACTTGAAGGGTGACAAAGGTACATGCATCTGCACTCTAGTTGTGTGCTAAAGACGGAGCAACTAGAGAGAATTTCGACTTATGCAAGTTCTCATGATCCACCTACCTTAGGCTCCGGGCCCTCGGCAGGGACCCAAGGTAGTACAAACCAAGACCCGAACATAGCGGCTAGTGACTCTTCCTCAGACTACGACGTCATGGAGGGTTTCCCAATGCCTAATCCCAATAGCTCAAGCCAAGACATGCATGCCATGGGCCCGCAGTCTGGGCCGAGCGTGCTTAGCCGCCTGAAGGAAACTTTTAGTAGAGCCACTTGCTTCGAACATGAAGCTAATGATGTAAATGAGGGGGGTGGGGAAGTAAATTCTCCATTCATGACCAACGTAGACCCTATACCCTTAGAGAATGTGCATGTGAATACTTCATTCACTGCACCTCCTGACTCTTCATAATTATTTTCCTCCGAGGTCATATTACCCGATGGTAGAAGCCTTGCCGAAGTGCAAGAGGTTGAGCGATATATCCTTGCAGCAAGGGAAAAGGAAATCGAGAGCTTACACAAGGCGGAGCAATGAAGAGAGTTAAAAGCGAAAGCCCCTATGTAAATATCCTTGCTAAGAGATCAATCAAGTGCTCTTGACTTAGCAACCGCTAAGGGCGAACCCCTAGAAAGCAACATTGCATCTAGCTCAAAGAACACCCCTAGCACCTCCATCCTAGATGGAGTGTTCTTAAATGAGAATTGGGAGTACAAACTACAAACAGAAACTCTAACCAATCTATACACAGGTCACACCTATCATGTGGGTTGGTTAGATGTCTTGCAATCCCCAAATGGGTGTTACTAGTGTGGAGGATCAACAACAAAGAGTTTGTGAGGTCATCCATAGGGTCATTGAGCTAGAGAGATAGAACAAGGGGATCAACATGCCTTCAATGGGTCTCATGAGATTCTTGGATACAGGAAAGGCTAAACAACCGACCTTATCGCAAATGGAGACTCCCTCGATAAGTCCGATGGATCCCCCATATGTTGTTTCGCCAGGGGTCTCAGTGCAGTCTAAGCCCACAAGTGATAGCTTTACCTTTCCAAGTCTAGCTCATCTTTCCCTTGATGACACCACGGCTACCATGCCTACCCCAATGATGGGCCTACCAAGAAACACGCCATGGACCTCATTTGTTAGTAAAGCACTGCTACATGGTAGCTCAATGCCTGCAATAGTACCTACAAGTGTGTACCAATCGTATGCACCTATGGGTCATCGCACTCATGTAGTCCCTACCCCTCCCATTGTTTCAACTACCTATGCTCCACAACCACAACACCCAAGTTCTTATATCATGGGACTATACTGGCTAGCATTAGCATGTCACATCCGACATCTGCTATGCCTAGGGCCACACATATGAACTTAGGGCCACCACATGGCACAACGTCGTACCCAATGTGGAGCCCAAGGGCTTCCTATGCGCCAAGCCCAATGCCAATACCTACTCCACATGTAGTCTTTGGAGCGTCTTCACCCACTGTGCCTGGTCACTTAGGTGACTTGGCAACATTTTCTCAAGCTATCAGTCGATCTATTGCTGAGAATATGCGAAGCAAGCTTGATAGAGAGCCTAGAAGTAAGGCATTACAAATAGCCAAGCTCACACAAAAATTTAGTGGAGACGGGGATGTGAGAAAGTATATAGAAGTGTTTGAACAAATATGCGATTCTCTAGGAGAACACAATGATCTACATAAGAGTAATGCTTTAAGCCTAACCTTAAGTGGGAAGGCAGGGGATTGGTATAGAACCCTAAGGGTGGAAGAAAAAACGATTTACCCTACTCTTAGGAGACTGTTCTTGAAAGAATACATACGAGAGGGAGTGCTTTGGGGTGTAGTCTCTCAGCTCCAGAAAGCCCAACGAGAGGAAGGAGAGTCGGTGAGAGACTTTATTAGTCGCTTGAAGCATTTGAATTCTCGTTGTAATCCAAATGAGCGATTCAATAATAATCAATTGCTGGATAGACTCATTAGGGGATTACGACATGAGGATGTCTACAATGGCCTAGTCATTAGAGGTATCACCACTTGGGAAGCAGTCACCACCAATGTGATCCAATTAGAGGATAATTTAATGATTCAAGGAGAAAAAGTGTCTGTTGAGCCAAAATCTATTATCTCCGAAGCATCGGAGCATCAACCAATGACCCTAAAGCCTATTGCAAAGGAGCCAAAGATATCTGAGATGACTTTATCAGATCTCACCAAGTCTATTCGAGAGAGTCTTAGAGACAATCATGCTCCGCAAAACAATCATATGTATCCAAGAAGGGAGCAACAATGGTGCTCAGTATGCTATGGACCGCATAGTACCAGTGAATGCCCTACTTTTAGAGTAAAATTCTATGAGAACTGCAATGCCTGTGGGAGGTATGGTCATCAAGCTAAGGATTGCATAGTATTTAAACGTGCGATGGCCAATAGACCAACCTTAGCATGGACAGACATACCTCGAGTGCCTGCATTGATGCCGTCCCCACCTCTTGAACAAACAACACAACACAACACATGGTCCCTAGGGCCCAAAATGTTGTTCAAACAATACCCTTACCACCTCCAGTGCTAGGACTGCAACCACCACATCCGAGAATCACTTCTATGAATCATGTAGGTTTTGAGTCATCTATTGCTTGTTTGGAAGGCTGTGAGGAAGATATAGATCCTAATATTTCCTATGGGATGGATGTGCTTGAAGAAAGTCCACAATACTACATGGAGGACTATTGGGGACAAGTCAAACCTGTCTATCAAGTAGCTGCTCTTGCGGCAAGAGGCCAAAATATCAATTACACTGCTAAGAGACCACCTCTTCAATGCTATGAGTGTGGAGGTTCACATCGTGTAGCCGAGTGTCCTATTAGGCTACAAAAGAACGCCACACTAATGCAAACCAATCAAGCGAGCACGTCTACAATGCCGATGCTCATGTGTAATCGATGTGGCATAGATCATTTGATTGCCCAATTTCCAAATAATCCAAATACACCGAAGATCATGCCATTAAACTTGATTGAAGTTACCGAGGAGCCATCACAAAGTACACCTGTGGTACTAGTAAACGTACTCACATGATCGATGCTCCAAAAACAAAAGTATATTCTTGAGAAATGAGACACGACATCAATTGCCCAATCTTATAAAAAGAAGAAAACACGAAGGAAGAGATTGCAAAAATCAGCGAAGTCAGACCTCAGTTCAAAGACCAACATAGGGACTGGTGACGACCCTGTATATATGAATGACGCTGAAGAGGATTCTGATTCAGGTGAAACCATGGAGACCAAAACAACCACCAAGATAGAAACCAACAAGGAAGATCTTCATGAGCCACAATGGCCAGGATCCAAGAAGAAGATAGGACTTATCCAAACCCTACAGAGGAGATTGATCGAGTCAAGCAATTAAGGATTTTGGTATAAGATACCCAAAGGGATCTAGAACCAGCACCTAGGCAAATCCAAGTTATAGACATTGTGTTCCCTACGCAACAACAACCTCACGAAGTCCATAGACCCTTAGCCATACCTAGTGTCATCCAAGAAGAAAGTGACTTAAAGTCATGGGAAAGTGGGCTTACTCACTTCTTGATGGAAAGAATGTTTACAGAGGGACTACTTGATCCTATGAAATAAATGGAGATCCCATATTCCCCACATCAAGGGACTGAAGCCCAAAAGGTGCCGTTAAACATTACCAAATTGATGGATTTCATGTCTTCAGAATTCAGAACCACCATCATGTCCAACTATATAAAGACCCTGAGCTAGTCTCAGCTCTTCGAGCCTTCCTCAATGGAGAACTAAAGTTTGGGCTACCACAATTTTCACAAATGGATGGAGCTGGGGAGATGCCAATAGAGGAGGAACACTTAGATCCACAACCCAACCTAGATGAGAACCTTGTTATAAAAATACCTGTTAACAAGTTGGGACAATACTTTGAGGATGATGAATCCAATGCGACCATACTAATCACTAATAAGGGATTAATTGTGAAGGGAATCCTTGATGGTGGTGCTGGGGTTAGCATTGTGACTAAAAATTCCTGGAAAACTATGGGAAGACCTCACCTTGCGACCACAACCATAGTAGTGAAGATGGCCAATGGGTCTATTGTTAAACCTATTGGGATGCTAGAAGATCTCAAGATCAAGTTCTTTGGACATAAAATAAGGATTACCTTCATTGTTATGGATTTCTCCAAACACACTATGGCATCGGAAATGATCTTAGGACGTCCTTTCATGAGGGAAGCAAAAATGGTGCATGACTGGTCTAAAAACCATGTCTACTCGCAGTTCCAAGATTTTTTCATTCTAGTGGATCTTGTTACTGGTCGAGCACATCCTCTAGGAAACAGGTTTATAATTGATCATAGATCTGACACCATAGTTCACTCGGCCCCACTACAGTATTGTTACACGCGTAAAGCGGACACTGATGTTGGGGAAGATTATCCTTATATGGATGTACTACCTGGGATGACTGAGTCGGACAATGTGGATTGGGTCCACCTAGCAGCAACCATAGACACTTGGGGAAATAGGGGGACAACCTCGGTAACACCTGAGGGGGATGAAATGCCACCACTCGTACCCTTAACACTAGGTTGGTAACGGGACACTTTTATGTCCTGGGACACTTTTATGTCCTGTGAAGTGGCCATTTTCCTTGAATTATGTCAAGAGTTTCAAAATGGATTTTGAGGTGCTATCTATCTAGAAAGTTGTCTTATGAGCTGAAAAAAACTCGACATTTTTTTGGAATATCAATTCCATCTTTAACATTGTCCTTGCACAACATTTCACAACCTAAACTGTGTGAAAAAACGGGTCCTGTTTTTGGCTTTTTTCAACTTTTTGCAACTATACCACTCTAGAATTCATGTTTGTGAGGTCTATAATGCTAGAGAACTATCTTTAGTAGTCCTCAACATGTCCTGATGCTTCTAGGGAGAAATAAATATTAAAGTTGTAAGTTATAACCAAATTACAAAAATTGTCAAATCCTATGTTTTAGCCAATTTTAGCTCTTCTATGATTTTTTTGGTGGATTTCATGATATCCAAGTTCATTTTTTATTTTCTATGTCGCATATTGTAACATAAAGCTAACATTCCTTGAGTTTTGGGGCACCTAATACCCTATTTTTCATAGTACACAACGATGGTTGATTTTTTCAATTATGGAAGAAAACGAAACATTCTAGTATATCAAGTATAGCTTTTTCAATATTTTTAGTTTCTTGTGACAACTACATGAATTTTGTAGGTAGTAACCATATCTAGTCATAATGATCAAATTTGGCTAGATATTGAATAGTTTCTATGGGATTCTACAACTCATAATGTTCAACCCAGTTTTTTCATGTTTGCTGTATTTAACACTTCATCTTTGTCCCCAAGATTCCCCTTGGTAAGAGATATATTATTCTTTTGACATGCTCCATGGCTCCTTATGAACATAAAGGACAATAGGGAACTAAGAAAACATGCATATATTATTTGTATTGAGCGTGGCTATAGAAACTTTGATGATAGGTTTGCAGAATGGTAAAAATTCAACTTTTTTGTACCTATTTATTTTGGCAAAACAAAAAATAGTGAGTGAGAAGCAATCATATGTTCTGATCACCAACCCATTGAAGTTAAGTAGGGAATTTATCTCAAGTCCTACAAAAATCCCTAATCTTATTTTTATGCAACAAAACGTAAGAAATGACTGTTTTGATGAAAATTCAATGGTCCATCAACTTTGGAGGCTTGGTGTGACCAAAAGATGAGAGATTTTACAAGTTTCTTATTTTTTCCATGTTTAGTAGGCCTTGAACTATAACCTCATGAAAGGATTTTACAAAATGAGTGGATCTACTATGGTTTTGGAGGTTTTTTTCAAAACCCTGAAAGGACACTTTTATGTCCTCTTAGGTTACCAACCTAGTGTTAAACATGCTAGAAGCGATGCATATAGCTTCTGATGACCTATAAGATGAAAGTTTGACTGGCATTGGAACCAGTAGCGCCTCACAAGACTATAGCTCACACAATTTGGGGTCAAAATCATCAATTGAAATTGACTCTAAGGACGAATAATATGAGTTAAATCTTAGTGCAAATGTGGGGACAAACCATTCAGGGCCCAATGGTAACGTAGATGATAATCTATCCAAGGGATCAGAAGACACAAGTAGTGACTCATTTAGTGACTCTTCACTAGAGATCGGCCATAATCGAGAATTAAACAAGAATAGTAAGAGATATAAGAGGCGACGATATTGAGCAAATCTACGTGCTAGAATAAATGAAAAGAAATCTACCGCAGAATGGCTTAATTATATAGGGGCATGAGATGCTCATCGAAATTTGGTAGATAACTGGGGTGAATACCTTCAAGGCGTTAGTCCAAAACCCATTGACATCGCACAATTGAGGCTACACAGAAGCCAAAGTTGAGCCGTACCGTAAGGAGATGACAAAATTGAGAGTTAGCTCAACAACAAAAGGGATCAGAAGTGAAATCACAGTCCACAGAACAACAGGACCCCACAAACTTACACCCTGCACCTAAACATTTCAAATCCTATACCACAGAGGAACGTAAGGTTGTGTATGCAAAGGCTCAAAGGAAACCTATCGACGGGAGTAATGGAGTCTATGACGGTCCAACAATAGTTAAGGAAATAGAGTTAGCAGACCTAGGAGAAGAGTCTAAACCTGTTTTCATTGCCCAAGATCTGATAGAGAATGAGGAGTGTGTACTTAAAGAACTTCTCAAGGAATTCAGGGATATATTTTCTTGGACATATCATGATATGAAAGGTGTTCCACCTTCCGTGGTGCAACACACAATCCCCATGAATAGCATGGCTAAACCAGTTTAGCAACGACCCTACCCAATGAATCCTAAATATGCAAAAATAATTCAAGAAGAGATTGAAAATCTTGTGGAATGCGGATTCATATACCCTATTGAGCACTCAGAATGGGTGTCTCCAATAGTGATTGTGCCAAAGAAGAATGGGAAACTCAAAGTGTGCGTGGATTTCAAGAAGGTCAATGCCTCCACTAGGAGGGACCATTACCCCTTGCCATATTCAAAACATGTGCTTGAAAGAGTTGCAGGGAAGGAAGCTTATAGCTTTTTACATGGGTACTCTAGATACAATCAAATCACAATTGCGTTGGAGGAACAAGCTTAAACAGCCTTTATAACCGAATTTGGAGTGTTCGCATTTCGTGTTTTGTCTTTTTGTTTAACCAATGCCCCTGCTACATTTCAAAGATTAATAAACACTGCTTTTAGAGAATATTTGAGGGAGTTTTATGAAGCTTTCTTAGATGACCTTTGTGTTTATTCCTCTTGGAAAGAACATCTATCGTGCTTTCGAAAAGTGTTTTAGAAGTGTATGTATCGCATCTCCTTAAACCCTTTCAAATGCCAATTTTGGGTTAAACATGGAGTCATTTTAAGGCATATACTGTCCAAAAATGGGATTTCCACAAATGAGAGAAAAATTAAAGCCAGTGCTGAATTGCCACCACCTACAAACTATAAAGGAGTTCAAAGGTTCATGGGCCATGTTGGTTATTACCGATGGTTTATTTTAAACTTTGCCGAGATAGCTCGTCCTTTGTAGAAGCTTCTTATTGAGTTCCAATGGACTGCTGAGTGTGACCATGCTTATGAGTCATTGAAAAATACCTTGACTAGCGCTCCTATTCTATGAGTGCCCGATTGGAATGTAATTTTTCATGTGCATATTGATGCATCAAACTTTGCTATTGGGTGTGTTCTAGCTCAACCAAGAGAACATAAACTGGACTACCCCATTAGCTTTGAAAGTCGTCAATTGAATGATGCCGAGAGAAACTACACCACTACAGAGCGTGAAGGTTTAGGTATGATTTATACAGTGAAGAAATTTCGCTACTACCTTCTGGCCAACAAGTTTGTGTTCTATGTTGATCATCAAGCCTTGTTGTATCTAGTAAATAAACCTTGTTCCACAGGAAGAATTACACGGTAGTTGCTAATTCTCCTTGAGTTGGATTTTACCGTTGTGGTGAGACCTGGTAAAAGACATGTCATGGTGGATCATTTGTCTCGCATACCCAATGGTGAAGCCCCTATTGGAGTCGATGATGAGTTTCACGATACTTCTCTATTCCTAGTCAAAACCATACCTGAATGGAGTGAGAAGATTGTGAACTTTCTAGTTAATGGTTTTCCACCCAAAAATCTTTGTAAAGACATAGCTCGAAAAGTGTTAAAAGAATGCAAACCTTACTCTCTCATTGCAGGAACTCTCTACAGGCTAGGGAAGGATGATATTCTTAGACGTTGTGCCTGTGAGGATGAGTATTCATACATACTACAAGAAGCCCACATGGGTATAGCCAGAGGACATTTCTCAGGGGAACTAACATCTAGAAAGGTGTTGCAATCAGGTTATTGGTGCATCACTTTTTGCAAAAGGATGTGATGAATGACAACTTTACAAGATCACACAACGAAAGGATAGGATGCCCTTACACCCTGTTAAAGTGACTCAACCATTTGAAAAATGCGGTTTGGACTTTGTAGGGCCAATTAGTCCGACAGCTCGTAGCACTCAATCTCGATATATTATCGTTGCTACTGACTATGTGACAAAGTGGGCGAAATCCAGGGTGACACGTAAGGCCGATGTGAGGTCAGCTGCCAAGTTTCTCTTTGAGAACATTATTACAAGATTGGTTGTCCCTTTGAGATTGTGAGTGAGAATGGTACTCATTTTATAAATGGAGTAGTAAAAGAACTCACTACCAACTTTATGATAGCTCACCATAAGTCCACACCTTATTATCCACAAACAAATGGCCAAGCTGAGAGCACCAACAAGACCTTAATCTCTATCTTGACCAAAATGGTGGAAGCTCATCGCAAAGATTGGGATTTAAACCTTACATCAGCTCTATGGGATTATCGTACTATGTACAAAGTTTCCATTAAATGCACACCATTCAGGACGGTGTATGGCCAAGAAACGGTTATGCCATGGGAGTTTGTCGTGCCTAGTCTTCGAGTAGCTTCTTAAGAAGGTTAGGATAGTAACCCCTTAGTTGAGAAATTATATATCCTTGAAAGGCTAGATGAAGAGAGGCAATTAGCTTTGCAAAATGCACTTGTGGAGAAAGATAGGAGGAAGAAATGGTTTGACCGTCATCTAAAGAACAAAGATATCAATGTTGGTGATAAAGTCCTTATGTATGGAGTGCGTAACGAAAAGAAAAAGTTGAAATATGCGGGAAAAGCACCATATAGAGTATGTGAGATCACCCCAGAAGGAACCATTCATGTGGAGACTCTTGATGGAGTTGAAACCATTGGATTCCTCAATGGGAGAAAATTTAAAAGATATTATGATCCTTTAAGCCAAAAGGAGCTACGTGCCATACATACAAAAAAGGAAGCCAAGGCACAAAAAGAATTGAAGAAGATACAAGCTCAAGCGGAGGCTAAGGATCGACAACAACGCATAAGACGAAAATGAGAGGCTAACCTTGGAGTCACACGTGCATTCCACATTGAAATCGACGAGGATTTTTTGGACTCTGACACACCTCTACGATAACCTATTGAGCTAAACAGCACATATGGAAAAGTTCTATATAACGCCTGACTGGACATGGGTGCTAAATATAATCTGCTATCATATGGGGTGTGGTGTCACTTAGGGAAGCCACCTCTATCTGAGAGTATTATCCAAGTCAAGGGTGTCAACGAGAAAAAACTTCGGTTTTCGGAATCTGGCACACTTCTGTCAGTTATGACAATGGGGTTGTAGCTCAAGACTTTTTGGCCATGCCTGTTGAAACTATGGAGGGTAATATAAATCTAGGACGCATATGGATGATAGCCACCAAATGCACTATTGATTGGGGGACAGGGGGTGTCACAACACAGAAACCAACTCTTAGCCTTGCCACTCAAGCCATAGTACCTGAGATATTGCCTCTTAAGGAAATAAAACCCAAAACATTGCATGACCAAGAGGTTGAACCATTTGTCCCCATAGCCCAACTCTCTAGATCTTCAACTGATGTAGCTAAAATAAATCTTGAGACACACAAGACCCATTCCAATATAACAAAGAAAACATACAAGTGGGTCTCTAAATCTTCTTTAGCAACCATAGCCAGTGGTAAAAGACAGGAGCTTGGTAAGAGACGTCCCATTCGCCCCAAGAAATGTAAATAAATGTTGCGTTGGATTCCTAAAAAACTATTGGAAGCCAAAGGCTACTATGAAGGAAATGATCAAATCTGGTTGCCAAAACATAAATTGTGCTTTTGCTTGTCCCCAGGCCCATGTGAGCTCAATCCTCTGGCTCCAAAACAAATTGAAGATCGCGGAAAGGAAAAAATCACGGAATGCGACACACCCGCTCCAGAGCTAGTTTGGGTACCAAAGAAAGAACGATTTGTTCCACCTAACTCAGGAACAAGGAAATCAAATGAAACTTCTTGCTCTTCAATTAGTTCCTATATGGAAATAGAAGCTTCGACACAACCTCCACCTACCATTGTACATATCCATACAAGCAAGAAAGAGTTTGCACCTCCCGTTGTAAGTTCACCACCTACAGCAATGTTGCAAATAGAATCATGGGAGAGTACCTTACCACCCTTGTAACTAGATGAAACGCATAGGGCGGTCAAAAACTATTGGTTAAAGCCTTCACCCATAACAACTTGGAGCAATTGGTTTCAAAAGGTGACGACATCATTCCAAAAGGTATGATCTACCCAAGGAAGGGGGAAGTGTTTGCTGACATCCATCATTCACTTGCTTCCCTCTCAACCTTCCTCCTTGACCTCTTAATCTCCAATCTTAGGGAATGTATATATAAAGCCTTATACTCACAAAAACAAGATAAAAAAGTAAAAGAGCAAGAGCCATAACAAAAAATCATAAAAACACATTATGCACAAGAACACGACCCTTGTAATATTTTCACTCTAACCATCATCTCTTTGCATGTACATATATGGCTAGTACGCTAGAGTTATCCACTCCTGCCTTGGATGAGAGGTACCCTCATTACTTTTCAAAAATGTTTCACATGGTCTTTCCGATGCTTGCATGTGAATGGGATTTGGTAGGTACGCTAGCATGTGAGAGGAATTTTGAGGAGTTAGAGTGGCTGATACGTCTCTTGACCACGACTAATCCATACTTAGTAGAGAGTGTTTCTCCCATTGCACAAGCCTACCCTTTTGACCAATATGACTATAGGCGTCTAGTGACCTTCTTAGTAAACATGGGTACCTATGATGAAGAGAAGATTTACATGACTACACGGATGGCACATATGGTCTCATGGATGATGACTTTGTTTATCTTGGGACGAGGATAGGGGTTTAGCCTTAGGGTTTCCTCCCAATCTCTACAATATCCTATTCCCTTGACTCTCTAGGGGGAGTGCAAATAATTAGGTTAGGGTTCCTTATGTTTTTTAATTATGTTCAATAAGTGTTGGTACCTTTTTCCACGAATGTGCCTCCTAGAGGTATTCTTTGTGTTTCCTAGTGTGTACAGGAACGTGTTGCTGTTATTACGATTTGGTGGAATCTTTCTCTCGTTCACACTTCAAATCAAGCGCGACCCCATCAACACAAACAGGTGTTTCTTGTCCATTAGCATTGCCCCTTATCGTTTTTGCATCCATGTTTGTCTGCTTTGATTGTGATTGGTAGCATAATATTCAACACATTTTCTTAGTACCAAACATTAAATTCAATGTAATTTTTTGTATAATCACTTGTATAGATTTAAAATCAAGTAGTCCGACTAAGCTAGTTTAACCAAGTTAGGTGTTACAGATCTTCTCTTAATACCATGGGGAATGCCTTCCTAATAATCAATGGTTCCTTATGTTCTTAATCCGATTTAGGCAGCATTGTGTGAAATGTACTAGGGCTTTCTAGTGGTCTTGACCCTATGGACCTTTAGTTTAAGTATTATAAAGGGAGTTTACTAGTGTGATGAGCCTGGGGAGGTGTAATAGTGTTATATGACCCCCCAAAGTTACAAAATTAAAATGTTTAAAACGAACAAAACAAAAAAAGTTAAAGTGCCACAATGTAAAATCTTAAGCTGGAAGAGAAATCTCAGCTTTATTTGGTACTTCACTCACATGTATCGCCTATGGTACTAGAGCCCTAGAGGTTCCCAGTGTGGGCGCTTTTCCTTGAAAAGAAAAAAACCCAAGGCATACAATATAAGCACACACATCAAAAGTAAATCAATGAGAAAAGACTTTTGGTGGGTCAAAGAAAAGGTAATCAGTTAGGCAATGATTTCATGAGAAAATCCTTTTATTGTAGCTTAACTACAAGGTCTTCTAGGTATAGCCTCTAGTTACGTGTTACGGCATTAGCCGCACATGCGGTCTTGCGGAGGTGTAGACACTGCGGATCAGGAGTCATGAGGTATGCGGCGGCCGTAGCGGTAGTTCTTCACGGGATATCATGGGACAAGGGTGTGTGCACTGTTCCCGATCTGCGCTGGAGAAGCGGTTGTATATGGAGGGGCATACTTGTCTTTTGATGTAACTTAACCAATCTTTATGATATTCATGGCATGTACTGTTGTAACTCTGAGTCTCGAATATACATGAATGAAGCAAGAGGTGTTTTGTGCTTGTGTACTATGTACTTCCTTCTCTTGTCATTTTATATGTTGATGTTCATATAATGTAGTTGCGGGTAATCATTCCCGTAATGCCTATTGCTCCAGTGCGGGCAATAGCCATTACATCTGGCGACCACCATGGGTGATGGACAGCCTGCGATGAATATGCATGCGCACTAGGTTGCAGGGTCCGCCTGACCCTGTGGTTCCAATTGCAGGAAGAAGGCGGAGGAGAGGCGGTTCAGATGAATTTGTCTTTTCTTCACCACAGATTGAGGAATTTGTATCTCCATCACCAAGCCCGGTGCGTGGTAGGCGGTTGTGGCGAGCGAGACGTACTCCGTGCAGTCAGTCATGTCCTCCTGTCGTACGTTCACCCTCACCCACACAGGTTGCTCCACCACCGTCTCCGGTAAGCAGTCCAGGGGTATCTCCGCCACTGTCTCCACCTCCTAGTGCTCGTCAGTTTTTCTCGAGAGGAGGAGGAACAGTTGGGCAAGGGGTGATGGCTCATCCTCAGATTAATTATAGTCGGTTTCGAGGTCTTTCGAGTGAAGACCCTGATGCACATTTGCGCCAATTCAATAAAGCTTATGGATTGAATCATCCTGGGGTGGTGATTCCTCTCCATCAACAATCAGTGTTTGAATCCACACTCTCAGGGAAAGCTACGAAATGGTTGTTCGAATACCCTGATGACCATTTCCAGATGTATGCCAACAGATCCATAGCGTTTCTACAAAGGTTTCGAACGGAAAAGACAGTCCCTCAACATTTGGAGAAGCTTCGAATGCTCCGGCAGAAGTCATTGCCAGTGGAGAATTATGCTGCAAAAATTTCAGATGCTTTTGCAGAGAGTACCTCAAGCACAAAGGCCGGCAACCGAAGTGTTGAATGATTATTTTTTGCGGGGGCTCAACAAGGATCTTAGAACGGCTATGGCAACAGTGGATAAGGTAACTACTCCACTGGATAGTGTAATTGCTAGGGCTGTAGTAGCAGGAGAGGCTTTAGAGGATACGGAATATCCAAAGAAGTCAAAGAAGAAAGACAGGAAGAAATCTCATCGGAAGTCACAGGACAGTGGCAGTGATAGTTCGGAGTCGGAATCCGCAGTATCTGATTCCTCGGACTGAGGCAACAACAATTTGGGGAAAGAATCGGAGGAGACACCGCGGAAAAAATCCCAGCGTCACGGGAAAGGTGTATCATCCGGATCGACGGAATCCGCTGCAGTGGCTAAAAGTCTGAAGGAAATATGGTGTACCCAATGTCGGAATCCGGGCCATGCTGCTCAGGAATGTGCAATGAATCAGAAGTGGTGTGCGATTTGTACGACCAATACTCATAATACAGTGGAATGTTATTTCAATGGCCGGGGTCATCGGAGTAGAGGGGACTCTTCTACCTGGTAACAACCACAGATAGGGCAGGGACAAGAGCTTGCTGTGGTGATGGCTCATGCTCATACATCAAAAACTCCTCTGCAAGGTCAAGCAGGAGGACAGGGTCAAGGGGGAGGACGAGGTCACGGAAGAGGTGGCCGAGATCCTAATCGCCCCAAGACATGCCTTTTCTATTTGGGGGATGGACATTGGCGATCTGAGTGTACTGAAGCTATGGAATACGATCCGAAAAAGCAGGAACGTGCTGCAGGGAAACAGACTGGTGTGGCTATGGTTCAGATTGAAGGACTGGAGGAGTCTGACCCAATGGTTTCATTAATCACGCGATCGGGTAAACGTATGGTTCCAACTCCCGATGTGAAAATTCCGGATTGGACCGTTCAGGAAGAAGTGCGGAAAAAGACTATGTCCTGGTAGCCACAATCCGCACCATCAGTGAAGACAATAGGACCATCGACATCGACTATGCCATCCACTGTGGGTCTGGAAATAAAGGAAGGGAAAGCGGGAAATAAGGATGATATTAAAGAACAGGAGGAGTGGAATTGAGTTTGGAAAGAGGTTCTCATGTCACCAATTCAAGTACCTCTGGGTTCATTGCTGAAATTAGTCCCGAATTTCCGTAATGCATTGCTGCGACAATCGGCCACTGAGCTACGGGAAGTCGCCATTGGGAAGGTTGAAAGCGAGGATGATGATTCAATCCCGTTGCCGGCGAATAGGATCACAGATACCCGCATTGCGGAGCTTTCAGTTTGATACCATGGCACATACATTGACAAGGTACTCTTGGATGGAGGAGCGGGGGTAAACATTATCACCCAAGTAGCGTGTGAGCATTTTGGTCTCAGTGATTGGGAGCCGGCACCCTTTGTAGTCCGCATGGTAGATCAAAGAAGAGTGCAACCAGTGGGTTTACTTTGGGGCATTGTTTTGGATGTGGCGGGCTTATCCTTTGCTGTTTCCTTAGTAGTCTTGAATATTGGAGATCATAATCAGGATTATCACATTATCTTGGGAAGACCCTGGTTACGACAAGCGAGGGTAAAGCATAATTGGGAAGAAAATATGCTTATAGTAAAGAAGGGTAAAAGAAAAGTGCGTGTGATACTGGGAACATGCCGACAACCAGTTCAGGCAGCATGACGAGTGATAGCTGAAACAGTTAATATGGTGGAAGGATTAGAAGAGGATGAAGAGGAACAATTTCTCAAAGCTTACCCGGATTTGGTTTCTCTATACCTTGCAGATATTTCTCTGATTTTGAAAGGGAATTTGGTGGGGGTTTCAGGAACTCCAGGAGGAAAACGGGAGCAACAACAGGTGCTTCCGAGTCCTGAATCATTGGAGGACGTGATTCAACAAGAACGAGCGTTTGAGGCGCAAATGGGAAAAATTACAAGGGTTAAGGAAGATGAATTAGAGAAGGTTTTTCTTGGGGAGTAAGCGGAGTCGCAGCCCATATACATTAGTAAGCAGTTGGAGGAAAGTTTTAGAGATGATTTGATCAAGTTACTGACAGAGTTTAAGGATGTTTTCCCATGGGAATATGCGAATATGCAGGGATTGGATCCTAAGTTTTATCAGCACACGATCAATTTGAAACCGGATGCGGTGCCAGTGAAGCAGCACTCATACAGGATGAATCCGAATGTGGCAAAGCAAGTTAAGATGGAAATTGATCGCCTGTTGGAAGTGGGTTTTATTACCCCTATTGATAATCCGGAGTGGATTTCTCCAATTGTGGTCGTACCAAAGAAAAATAAGTAAATCCGCATTTGTGTGGATTACCGGAAATTGAATGCAGCTACTGTTCCAGATCCTTTTCCTCTTCTGTTTTTGGATTCCATTTTGGATGATGTAGCAGGACATGAGATGTATACTTTTTTGGATGGATTTAGTGGATATAATCAAATCCGAATGGAATTGCGGGATCAGCCAAAAACAACTTTTATTACCGCATGGGGAGTATTTGCTTGTACAGTAATGTGGTTTGGATTGCGGAATGCACCTTCCACTTTTCAAAGGGATATGTTTCAAATCTTTGGGCCTTATTTGACGGATTTTATGAGGATTTTTCTGGATGATCTCAGTGTTTTTGGAGCACAATTGGAGCATTTGAAACAATTACGGTTATGCTTTATGAAATGCAGAGAGGTGAAATTCAGTTTGAATCCTTTGAAGTGTGCATTTGCTGTCCGCAGTGGCAGGTTACTGGGGCATATCATTTTTGAAGATGGTATTTCTGTGGATCCGGATAAAATTGCCACAATTATGGAAGCGCCTGCACCACGGAACCAGAAGCAATGTCAGATTTTCCTAGGTCAAGCCCGATGGCATGGGAGGCATTTGCGGTTTGTCGCGCATTTGGCAATCCCGATTACTCAGGCAGCTCATGCTATAGATTTTGAATGGACACAGGAATGTGATTTGGCTTTTTGGAGATTAAAACTGCAGCTATCCAAAGCTCCGATTATGCTGGCACCAAATTGGGGTGAGGATTTTCATGTATTCGTGGATGCTTCGGATCGAGCTATTGGCAGTGTGTTGATGCACGAATAAAGTCAAGGATGGTTCCGACCTGTCTATTATGCCAGTAGATGATTATCATCCGCAGAAATAAATTATTCTGTAACTAAAAGGGAATGTTTAGGGATGATTTATTTAGTGAAGAAATTCCGGCACTATCTGTTGGGCCGACGTTTTTTCTTCCATGTGGACCATTCGGCTCTTTTGTACCTGGTAAGGCAACGGAATTTCACTGGAAGATTGGCCAGATGGGTGCTTTTGCTGCAGGAATTTGAATTTGAGGTCATACATCGGCCAGGGGCCCAACATACGGTGGCTGACTACCTATCTAGGTTAGATTCCGGAGAGCCGCCGACGGGTGTAGCTGATGAATTTCTGGATGCGTCTCTGTTTCTAACAGGAGTAGCTGCAAAGGATATCACAGTCCTGAAACAGGCGAGGGTTATTCCTAGCATTCCATGGACATGATATAAGGAGATGTTTCATTTTCTCGACAGTGGCGAAATGCCTGCTTTCTTGTCCAGCCATCAGAGGAAACGTATGGCTATCAGAAGCCAGAATTTTGAGATTATTATGGGGAAGCGTTATTATCGTACAGTGGCTACCACAGGAGCAGGAAATAGTATTAGAGGAAGTCCATACTGATATTGCGTGAGGTCACTTTGTAGCATTAATCACAGCTCGAAAGGTTCTCCAATCTGGATTATGGTGGCCCACATTGTTTCAGGATGCGAGAAATTATGTGCAACAGTGTGATGTGTGTCAGCGGTTGGGGCAACCTACCAAATGGTCCAGAATGCCTTTTCAGCCAGTTCTACCTTTGGAGCCTTTTCAAAAGTGGGGTTTGGATTTTGTTGGTCCTTTTAAACCAGTGGCAGCTCACACAGGAAATAAGTATATCTTGACAGCCACGGATTACGCTACCAAATGGGTGGAGGCATGGCCATTGAAAGACAACACTGCAGTTTCTTTGGCGGGATGCTTATATAAGGATAGCTTTTCTAGATATGGCTGCCCTATTGAGTTGGTTAGTGACAGAGGAAGTCATTTTTTGAATAAGGTGATGGAGAGAATGCTACGGTTCTATTTTGTATTACACAAGAAATCTTCTCCATATTATCCTCAGGAAAATGGGCAAGCAGAATCAACTAATAAGCAATTGATTCGGATTTTAACAAAGTTGGTGAATATGCATCGGACGGATTGGGATGTGAAACTTCCTTCCGTCGTATGGGCCTATCAGACAACTTATAAAGTGGCAACAGGATTGACTCCTTTTAAGTTGGCATTTGGCATGGAGGCAATCACTCCGGTGGAGCATGTGATCCCGAGTCTGCGGATGTTGATCGTGGATCGGCTTCTTCTGGAGGATTCTGTGATTTATCGATTGGATTTTTTGCAGGAATTGGATGAAGAGCGGCTGAATAGTTTTGCGGTGCTGCAGGATCTGCAGTCTAGGCGGAAAAAATGGCTGGATCGCCCGAAAGCACTACAATTTGTTCGGGGACAGCTGGTCCTTGTCTTCAATTCCCGTCTCGGAAAGATGCCGGGGAAGCTTAGATTACGGTGGTCAGGACCATTCTGTATTTTTCAAGCGTGCGGACCCATCTCTTTTTATTTGGCGGATTTAAGGGGGGAGGTTATTTCTGTGCCGGTCAATGGTTTCAGACTGCGCCATTATGTTTCACCTACCACGATTCAGTGCCCCTTTGCTGTGGTACAAGAGCCGAAAGCCGCCCTAATCATGATTGGGGATTCTTTTGCATGCAATCTTGGAAAGCGGGAAAGGATCTATGATGGTTGTGACACCGTGGATCGCCCTATTTTGGCAACTCATTGTGGAAAGGTTACTACTGCATGCAGACGATTTTTATTGTGGTTCTCTTGTTTCGTGTGTCGCGCGCTCTTAGTGCTCTACTCTCTGCTCCTTCATCTCATCGCCACCATTACAGCTTCCCTTCTGCAATGTGTCCCTTTCACTCCCGTGCAGCAGCTTGCGCTTCGATGAGTGGACGCATGGCTGCAAGACTTGCGGCTGCGTGTGTTCGCCAACCTCGATTGGCAAGGGATCCCAGTTCACCCGTAGGCAGCAAGTTTGATTGAGCAACTCACTGCTGGCGATACGGTGGTGCTGAATAATCAGCAGATTCAGTTGACAACAGAAAGGATTTCAAGGTGTTTTTGTTTGCCCAACGATGGCATGGTGCGGACCTCTCATGTGATCCCTGCTGCAGATGTAGAATAAGAATTTGGTTTGAAGGTCAAAGGGGAGTATAAACTGTCAGGGTTGTCAGATGTAGCAACCAGGGATGCATATAGGTGGTTTCTCGAGGCCATTTGGCTGCAGGCCAAAACTTATACCATTTCGACCCGAGCAAGAAATGTGTTGCATTCGGCCAACTTTGGGCCAAAAGCTTGGGCAGCGGTGGTCAGAGAACGACTACTGGCGGAGTGCCAACGAGTGATGGCACAATTGGGGAGGAATACCCCAACCAATACAAAGGTGGGCCAACTGCTCACATTGATTTTTTCGTTGAGAGAAGTTTTTCCTCTCGCCCTGCGTCCTCTCTGCCACTTTGAAGATGATCGCTTGATGGTCCAAGGCACTAATGCTCTGCTTTCGCAAACACAAAGCTTGGCAGTGCAGGCTGAGAGGAAAACACAGCAGCAATAGGTGGGCGTTGGGGATTTACCTGGTCCATCAACAGCAGTGGTATCTTCTGGAGCCCAAGAGATGGCCACTACAGGTGCAGGATCAGCAAGCCACAAGCGCGGCAGGGAGGAACAACAATTTTCGACACCACCTCCGGTAACTGCATCTCTTGTTTCCAAATATTCTGCGGTGGCTCGCTGGCGTCGCCGAATGCAAGAGAGAGTGAGTAATGCTACTCCTTTGTGGATGAGCTCTTCTTCGGCTGCGGATATCCCCGCTCAACTAGAAAATTCGGGTACTACTAATGCGGCTGCCTCGACGGGAGGTACTCTCCCCGCAGCGTTACCCTGGGAGGCTATGGCAGCAACGACTCCTGCTGACCAATTACAGACATGCGGCACATTTTTTAGCAGAATTGCAGAGTCTATTCGTGCGGCTTGGCTAGCCCCAAACACAGAGGGACGAGTCAATGAGTTGGAAGCGTAGGTAGCGGCTTCGCAAACTCGCATTGCTGAGTTAACCACTCAGAATGAAGAGCTGACTGCCACAACTCGCCAGCAAGGGGCGGAAATACAAATGTTAAGAGAGGCTAATGCTGAGTTTGTGGCCTCTATCCAACAGGAACTTCTTCAGTTGAGAACACAACATAGCCTAGCCTCCTACTTAGACTCGCACCCTGGCGATGTAATGATCAACATGACTGATTTGGACGCATTGGCAGTGGAGATGAAAGAGGATCTCCGAATTTTTTTAGATAATCAATTACAAAATTGGAGCACACGCTTGGCTGCTGAGGTGAGAGCACAGCCACCCACTCAGCAGGTTGTGGTGCACCAACCCGAGTCATCCAACACTGACAGAGGTAAGAGTGTTGTTCCCGAGGGTTTTGATGTTGCTGATTGGGCACAAGCTACAGAGGATTGTGCTGAAGCCCAGGCTCATGTATCTCGTTTGCAGAAAATGATTCGTTGATTTCGTAAGGAGCGGCACAGGGTCTGTTTTTGGGTGGAGACCTTAGCTCATTCTTTTTCTCTGAGTCTACCACCTTGCCCTCCATTTTGGTCTTCTCTTAATAGATACCTTTCTCGATATTATCCGTTACATACACCTCTTGCTCCTCTGCCACAGCCGCTTCAATCAGGCTATCTCTTTGCCAACCTAGTTTATTCCTCGGGCTACCTGGCCGGAACAAATTGAGATAGATCCACATCTTCTGGATGAGGTCTATCGCGGACATACTGCAGATTTTAGAGGCTTTGGCTATATTGATATTTCCTCTTCACCAGAGCAGGGTGTAGAGCAACCACCAAAACCTTCCAACCGGAGGCACTGAGTGTGGGTTTGCGCAATCCACCGTGCATGCCAGATGTTACGGCATTAGTCACACATGCGGTCCTGCGGAGGTCTGGACACTGCGGATCAGGAGTCATGCGGTATGCGGAGGCCGTAGTGGCAGTTCTTCACGTGATATCATGGGACAGGGGTGTGTGCACCGTTCCCGATCTGCGGTGGAGTAGCGGTTGTATATGGAGGGGCATACTTGTCTTTTGATGTAACTTAACCAATCTCTATGATATTCATGGCATCTACTATTGTAACTCTGAGTCTGGAATATACATGAATGAAGCAAGAGGTGTTCTGTGCCTGTGTACTGTGTACTTCCTTCTCTTGTCATTTTATATGTTGATGTTCATATAATGTAGTTGCGGGTAATCATTCTCGTAATGCCTATTTCTCCAGTGCGGGTAATAGCCATTACATTAGCCCTTGAACATGAAATACTTGTCTCTCGCGATTAAACAACTTAATTGACCAGAGAAAATTGAGAAGCTTGCCAATGGTATTAATAGTCGATCTTTAGTACCTTTCGACCGTTAAATTAGTTACCCCATACTTGTTTATTTTTTTACCTTTACAACTATTTATGCGTTTGATTATATTGCAATTTAATGTTTATTTGCCGACAAATGGTTTAGAATTATGCTACCAATCAATTTGTCTGCCTAAAATTGCATATGATTTTAAATTGTTTATGAGAATGCAATTATTGTGCCAATGTTGTTTGATTTTGCAGTGACTGAAGAAGGCTAAGGACATTCATCTCAAATGATCTTCAACCTCAACGAACGAGCTTCAACTCAATAGCTTTCGAGGACGGAATCTACATCAGGAAGGGGGGCATGTTAACCCTCACGGCTCACAGACACCCTATCGCCAACGATGGACGTTGTATTATTTACTTGTAAAGTCAGGTACCGGGCTTGTCGGTCCAATAATAAAAGGGTAAGAGTGATCCTCGATGAGAGGCGCACTCTAATTGGAACATTCAAGGGATTAGTTGGCTAAGCATGGGCGCCCAAGTGTGAATGGGGCGAGCTCATATAAAAGTCAACTAAACCTAAAATTCACTCATTCTCTCATTTGTGCAATTGAAGAGTGCTCTTGCTCCATCTCCATCTTCTTCTTCTTCATATCCTTGTGTGTGTGTGTGTGTGTGTGTATGCGTGAGAGAGAGAGAGAGAGAGAGAGAGAGAGAGAGAGATCCAGCATTGCGGGGGCACGACGGTGGCGAGCCGGTTGAGCGTGGCGTAGTGGCATCTCCCTCTCCTTCGTGGCAAGGAATCCTCCATACAGCAAGCGTAGAGCGGTGAGTGACACACCATCGCCATTTTTGAGCTTACTAGTTTAGGCTTGTTGTGTGCTTGGAGCCATTTGTGGCTTGCACACAGTGTATCAGCAAGTTCCTTGCATTGACACGTGCGACATAAGCGCACACCTAGATAGGGTAGAGCATGGGCCAAAGAGTGAGGTGTGGGCAATGGAGCATGGGCCTAGGAAACCACACCCCCTCATTATAGCAAGAAGCTAGCGCTACCTCCTTTTGTAGGACTCAAATTGTGTGCGTGTGTGTGTGTGTGTGTGTGTGTGTGTGTGTGTGTGTGTGTGTGTGTGTGTGAGAGAGAGAGAGAGAGAGAGAGAGAGAGAGAGAGAGAGAGAGCATAGGAAATTGGAATAGACAAGTGACGACACCTCACTAGGGAATCCCACACTTGGCATGGCACTTGGAGGTGTATGTATGTGTGTGTTTGTGTAAACCTTCTAAATCCATTTATAGCAGATAAATCGACCCTCCTTGAGGGGGATGCCTTTATAAGTGTAGCTCACCCCTCTCTAGGCACACACAACCCCCAAGTCATACAAGAAAGTGTTGTTTCCGAAGCTTCCATGGGAGGAGCTTACTTACATTAATTAGCATATACAAGGAGGCTATGTCACTCTAATTGCTCCATAGCCTCTTCTCTCTGGAGGACCTATGTTGAGCCTACCCTTTTCTATTATTTCTGCTAATTGGCTACAACATAATTTCTACTCCCTAGTGTCTATTAATGCGGTTGATAATCAATAGTCTCTTACCTATTGATCATTCCCTTCCTTGCCGGGTTAAGGAGCACTTAATTTACCCTAATCTCTCAAGGAGAACTAAATTCTCTTAATTATGCATACTTAATGTTTAATTGTTTCCTACCCACTTATGTGATTTTAGTACATGATTAAGAAGGAATTAATCTCCCCTACTATACTCTAGTTAATACATGATCAAAGGGTGAAATTAATCTCTCCTTGTGCATTACATTTTTGCATGATTATGTTCCCTTGTGCATTAAAGATTATGTATGATTAGAGTTCTATTTGCACTAATCTAATTGTACATATTTATGCATGGTAAAGTAGATTTTGATCCTCTCTTTTACCCAAGTCTATGAATGGCTATAGGCATACATTGTTCATAGTAATGATGAGCCAAAAGTGATGCAAGAATGTGATTCCTATATTTCATATGGTGGATGTAGTTATGGTAATATTATGGTAAAGATTATGCATGTGTGTTTATGGTAAGCTTGTTTCTCCATTCATGGTTAAATGACTAATTTGGGAAGAATTACCCTCCTTCTATGTAACACTAGATACCTAATTAGGGAAAGAATTCTTTTACTCTAAATCACTTGTGAATAACAACATGTCGATTATTCTTGACTAGTTTCCCCCTTGTCAATGTTGCTTTACACAAGTTTATGTGTGATTATCCATAACTCAAATCAACTTCTACTTGAGGAAACATATGGCTTAAAAGTATTTCATTGGACTCTCCTGGATGTAGAGTATTGTTATGAGTAAGATTAGGTACTCTTTTTTCTAATCCTCGTGGATGCCTAATCATTGTTCATATGGTTACTTGATACCATATTTTAGCCCTTCTTTCTTCGGAGTTTTTAAAACCCAAAGTAGTGAGATATGGTCCCCAAGAGGAACACATTTTGGTGGTGCTAATGACCGCGAGGCAGGAACTAGCAACATGGCGAACAACGGTAAAGCACCGATGAGAGAGGAAAATCCGACTATCTCACGAGGCATCAAAGAGAAAATTCATGAGGTAGGGTGGATTCTATTTTGTATTTTACATAAGCATTGCATTACGATAACTTTAGGAATGTTTAAACTCCCAAAATATGTTGGAAATCCAACTGAGACAATGGCATTAGTATTTTAAAGGTTTTATTTATATTTAAGCTTGAAGTAAATAGGAAAGAAATGCTTTATGGAACGACTGTTTTGAGGTAGGAAAGAATGGTTGTCAGGAAAAACTATCTCAAACAAATTTTATTCATTATTTCAATGTCGACTTAGTCTGAACCCCCTACTGATCACAAGGCGGTAGCTCGCAAAGTTATCGCAGGAGCTAAATCCACGACTTGCTTTCTATGCGGTGGATATGTCCATGGCTTGCTTTTGATGTGGTGTACATGATTTTATCCGCAGAGTTACTCCATGAATTGGGTAAATTATGGATTGGTTGTATGGGTGGCCATTTGACAACGGACAGAGTTAACACTCGCTAGAGGTCCTCACGACTCCAGGTGATTGGAATTTTTAATGAAGTATTGTTTGTTGAGTACTTTTTCCTAGGAAAGATATGTTTTGGTGCCGATTTGACAATGTTTGAAGGGCTGTCTTAACAAACTTGTGATGGAAACCATAAGAAAAAGGAATCCTAAGTGATGAACAACAATTTGTTAAGGCCACACAAAGACTTTGTGTGAGTGCAGGGTGGAAAGGGGGCTTGGATCAGGTTTCCAAAGCCTACGAGACGGGTTGTCCCAATCAGTCGGGAACTCTCTGCCCTGTGCAATAGAGTATGAAGTTAGATATCTAATTACGTCAGAGTGAAAGGAACTCGGTGTACGTGCCTCTGAAAGCTACGAGAAAAAAGGCATCGAGGTTACTTCTCCTACTGGAAGATGAGAATAGGTCCAATAACACGTAATTACGCTTCCCTTGTGGGACGGAGGTAGACTTCTTTCACTGGTGGCTTGGACTCAACCCGCCAAGCAATGAGAGACCATCCACTGGTTTCTTTTTAGTCTTTTTTTTTTTTTTTTGCTTTCGCATAGGATCTAGCGAGCGTTAGGTGTCCTCCAGTTCCGTCAAGATGAGACGGGGAGGGGACCTCACACATTTCTCTCCTTCTCAATTGTTTATTTTTTGTTTTCATTGTGCTCTCCTCATCACCTTCAATGGTATTTTTGATTTTTAACTGATCCAGTTGAAGACGGTAAAACTTCCACAGTTCATCATCACCTTTCCTTTTTTCTTTAGGTTTTAAGGACAGTCTGGGTATAAGTGTTTGATTCCACATCCTCCACAATATCCTCCCTCACTCTTCTTACCATGAGGGGTGATGACTACAAAATTGGGTTGATTCTCTAGAAAATCCTTAGCCCAATGCTCACTACCGCACCTAAAACAAGGTCGCGGAGGTCTCTATTATTTAAGTTGTTGTGCATATTTTTGGGATTGCCCTAACCATAGTTGCTATGGAAAAACCCTCTTGTTGCATGATATGGATGACATGAAGCATAGACAATGCCATGGAAGGCCAAAGATTTCTTAGCCTAAGAGAGAAATACATGCATCTCCTAGAGAGCCCACAAGACAAATCTATGAGGATATTGTCAAGGACCTTATACATGATGTTAAAGAAGGCTAACCTCCATGATCTGGAAAGAGCATCAACTAATATCTTAAAGATAATTTTGTAGAGAGTATTTAAAGGCATTATGATAATGTTAAAAGTGGCTCATGCATTCTTCTTCTCCTTTTGTGTGTGCAATCTTATCTCTTGCTCTCTCTATCTATCCATCCCTGGCGTGCTTGAGATATCACCGCCATAGTATAATTTCCTACACATATGGTCCTTGAGGATATGACTTTGGCCTAGATTCACGTTGCTTAGCTATGAGCATAAAAGTCCCTTGACTAAGGGTAAACCCCTCGCCTTGACTTAAATTCCTCTTTAGTGGCTCTAAGGTTGTAGAATACAAGACAACACTTTCCTGGTCATGGAGGTTATCCGTGGTGTTCTTCCTTGTGAAACATCTGTATTGGCACTAAAGAGCTCTCTTCAAGATATTGATATAGATATACATACCTCACTATTGCTTTATTATCTCCCAGTAAACGTGGTTGATGGCCTAACACCAGTCTTGGTCTTTCTACTCATGGTTGCAGGTTCACTGGTCCAAAGGCATATCTTGGTGGTGGTGATCTATTGGATTGATGTTGAGGGTTTGTTGGCATATTTTGATGATATGGGAGGTTAGGAGGATGATGCCTTTCCCTAATTTGTCTGTGAGTATAATAGCATTCCATATTGGCATGATTCCTCCACTTATTTTCAATATTGATGTTCAATTTGTACCAAACTTCACACATTAGTCAAAGATACTCATTAGGTATCATGCATATTCCTAGCCTCTGGCTTCACTTGCAGGAGAAAATTACAATTTTCTCTATAAATACTGAATGATAGTTTTGAGAATTTTGGTGGTGGTTGTGCATTCACACACACCACCAAAATCAAGCCTAGAAACTTTCACTTCCTTGGATGCACTATCATTCTTCAAGTGTTTCCTACCTTTGCAGTAGGATCCCTTCAGTGATATGCAAATCAAGTGAGATGAAGAGAATGCTTATCACTCTTGCCTAGTTTTCTCTACTCCTAAACAATAGAAACAAACCAAAAAAGGGTTCAAAGTGCTTAAACTGCACTCCCTAATTAAACTTTGATTTTTTTCCCTTTTCTTGCATTTTGCGCATGGTGCAAGATTTACCATTCTACCTATTGATGGAGCATTGCACTAATAAGCTCTGACCATATCTCAAACATTGATTCTAACTTGTATACACTTTTATAGCAAGAAACTCACCACAATCATCTACAAAACAAAGACCATGAAAACCATGGCCTCCTTTTCTGGCCTATCTAACGTAAGACTTTACCTAAGATTGCTCTATCGGACTCGGTTGTGTTCACACTAGTCTATGTACCATTCCCTGGCAATGGTGCCAATGTTTGGGGTCCACACAGGTCAACACCTATCATATCTTTGAATCTGAAAGAGATGGAACCAAGATGAAATTTCTATTCTGGGAAGTAAATGACTTGACTAGGGCATGAAGGCACGCCAAGAGGTTGTCAGGCTCTTTTTTGTACACAACACCTTCCACTATGACACACGTTGTTTACTCAATCCACCAAATCTTTGATCTTATTCTTTGAATCTCTCACCTAACTACATGCAACTCCTTGAACAAATCATCTCCAACTCTCTCCAAAGTTCATAGGCAACATGCTAGGACTATGTGGAACAAAACTGGGTTATCAGACTCGCAATATGACTCTTGCAAAAAATACAATTTTCTTTTGGCATCTTGATGAAGGTCAACATTTCAGAATTTAGATGTGCCTACAAGGTTCTCTTGAGCATCGGGAATCACATGCAATTGACAGAATCTCGATACGACACTTGGATAGAGAGAAACGTCACCTGGAAGTTCGTAGACAAAGTTGCCCAGTTTTTTCTCGACACTCGCAATGTAATTATCGGCACAGAGAGCTTGACAAGACAAACAAAATGGTGCCATAAAAAATCCAATGCGACAATCGTGAGGTGTAGCCTGAGCAATTCAAAAACACAATGAAAGAGAGAACACATGATGAGCAGTGCAAAGCCTTTTATTCTTCTTCATAATAATAATGATCCTCCAAAAACATTACAAGATTGTTTTTTATACCCTGGCTCAGGGTTTAAAGGTACAAAAGCAATATTTGCCATCTCCTTACAAATAATTAAATTCTTAGATTCATATTACAGTTGGGTTTAGATACAGATTGTGGGAGTAAAGTAGCCTCAAAAAAGTCCCAAAGGCCACCTTGTCCATGTCCCCCACATTTGAGGATTGAACCCCGAACCTAGGCATTTAGAGGCACAAAAAAGCCCCAAAGGCCACCTTGTCCATGTCCCCCACCTTTGAGGATTGATCCCCGAACCTAGGCATTTAGAGGCACATGCACTAACCATGTCACCTATGCAATCCTCTTTGAAATGTATGTTTCGTTGTTGGATTTTGGCATGCAAATGTGTCATGGGGCAATAGTAATCTTGGGTAACAAAGGCTATTTTTGCGACAAAATATATAGCCCCTGAATCCTGATTGATTTCAGGACAACTTGGCAAGATGTAGGTCTTATTCACATCACCCACTTGTAGACCCCATCATGTAGTCTTTCTTGAGACCATGTTCCCTTGAGGCTTTATTTAAGGGTCGCTCATCAATGTGTGTGTGTGTGTGTGAGAGAGAGGGACGCAGGGAGAGAGGGAGGCCATGCATGTGGTCATTGAATCATGTGTAGCATCCTAGGAGATAAAAGTTGAGTATAAGGTAAAAAAGATGGTATCTACACTACACAATTACATTCAAGCATTCAAAGGCATGTGCACTAACCATGCCACCTGGACACTTCTTTTTGAAATGTAGGCTTCTTTGTCGCGTTTTGGCACGTGAATGTGTCATGGTGTGATGGGGCAATATCAGGTAACGGTGATTATTTTTGCGGCAAAATCTACAACCTCTCATTGATTTTGGGACCCTAATAGAATGTAGATGTGTTCACATCACCCCCTTGTAGACCCCATCATGTAGTCTTTCTTTGAGACACTTTCCCTTAAGGCTTTATTTAAGGCTCTCTCTCTCTCTCTCTCTCTTTCTCTCTCTCTCTCACACACACACACACGTTGAAGTCTGAAGAGGGCCCCATGCATGTGGTCATTGAATCATGTGTGACAGCATAGAAGATAAGTTGCATAGACTATTAAAAAGATGGTGTCTACACTCTACAATGGCATTCAGGCATTTAGAGGCACATGCACTAACCATGTGACCTACACGCTTCTTTTTGCAATGTAGGGTTCTTTGTCAGGTTTTGGCATGCGAAAGTGTCATGAGGGAATAATAATCTCGGATAATTGAAAAATTATTTTTGCGACAAAATCTAGAATCCTTATTGATTTTGGGACCCTAGTAGGATGTAGGTCTAGTTCACATCATCCCCTTGTAAACCCCATCATCCAGTCTTCCTAGACCCTATTTCCTTAAGGCTTTATATACGGGGCCCTCTTCAGTGAATGTGTGTGTGTGTGTGTGTGAGTGTGAGAGAGAGAGAGAGAGAGAGAGAGAGCGAGAGGCTGCGCATGTGGCCTAGGGCTCGTGAAAAGATAGGTTCACTTTATCCAAAGCCTATTCAAAATGAAAAATGGTCGGCTTAAATTTGGGCAAGAAGGTTATAGAGCCAGATCAAATTCTCGAATTTTTAGTCATAATATGATATTTTTAATGTGATTATCCCTCTCCAATTTAGAGTTAGCCTACTCATATGCGTGTGAAAAGGTTCCAAGGCTAGGTCCACAAAAAATGTTTCCCGAGCGGCGTTGATGTGGCCATTGAATAGATACTAGAAGGTGAGAAAGATGGTGCCTACACTGGCGAGAAATCATTGTATTGTGTGTCACCTTTATTAAAAGGGTAACTAATCTCCACCCAAAACTGCCTCAGGACTAGGTGACACGAATCATTTAAGAGGGGGGGGGTGAGAGGGTCAATGGACGGGAACTCCACGCGCGACCGTCGAGGTGTTCTGGGCCGTAGATGGCTTATTAAAACTAAACCCGGCCAAGGGCCCCGTCCGGGTTTAGTTCTAAGCCGTCCAGGTTTACGGTTTATATCATTGTGTAAAACGGCTTTGGTTTCAAATGTGCGCGGGCGGGCGTAGTGGTGAGCCCATGCTTCAAACAGCATTGAGGGGCGACGTCCTACGTTCAAACCCTTGCCCCCCAACGGCGCCGCCATTTTTTGGGTGGACTTGCCCGCCTCGAGATCTCTACCATCTTCCTTCACCGTCGATCCCTTTACCCGCCCCCACGTCCCATCCTGTGTCACTTAGTGTCGTGGCCACACCTCAACCTCTACATATGACAGTGTACACCTTTATGGTACCCCAAAAACACCCCAAAAAGGCCAAAAACAAGGTGAAAAGTCACATGGGCCGACATAAAATTACTAGCCAAAATGCCACGTTTTTTTTTTCTGGCCATACTCAATGTGATAGAATTTGACGCCCATCTGCCCTTCTTAAGGCATTTTGCCGGTCATATGATTGCCAAAGTTTTTTTGAGTCTGTCATTGGAAGGGCTTGTTCAAAATTATCCTTCTATAGAGAAGGGTGAAAAAATAGAATACATGTCAATGAAAGGGCTAATTTAAAAACATTTTATATATATTAATGCTCATTTACAATATCTATATGTATTTGGTTATACTCATTGACAAAATATAGTATCTTGCCTTGTAAATTATGTGGAATTTTCTCATTGGAAGGGCAAACTGAAAATAGACCCTTCTATAGGGAAGGGTGCATTTTTCTACAACCCATCTTTTGAAAGAATAGGTTGCCCTTCAACCACCATTGTGAGTGGGAGAGTGGGAGTTGGCCGTTGAGTGACCTTTGTCTAAGGGTACCCCCACACCAGAGGGGGTAATTGTTATTGGATTACCCCTCCTCCCTCTCATAACTACACCTCTTTGAGGTGCAGTTGGATTTTGCAAAGGTTACCCCCTCTTCCCTTTTCGTGTGTGCTTGTGCACATGTCAAATCAAAAAAGTAAGTGTCTTGTCTTACAAATTACCCCCTCCCGTGTGGGGGGCCTCTAAGGTAGTAGAAGTAGACGGTTTGAGTGCAGATCAAGATAACATGGTTTTTCCACATCTGAGGTCCTTTGAATCCATTTACATAATTTTCCCGTTAGCCTTAGCTCCATTAAGATTCAACTGGATGGCTAGCCACCAATGCGACTCTTAATAAAGGGGAGTGGTCTGGTTCGCATGCCCAAACTTGTGGAGAGATAGAATGAGTGAAACAAGGGTTTTGGAGCAAGCCAAGGGTTCATGCAAGAGATGGTGATGAAGTAGTTGTCCGTCCCCTCACCTACAAACACCTTGATCCTCTACGTTCTCCTCCCCCCACCGGGGCTAGCCCAATGCTCCATCTCTCGGGAACCTCCTCTCTCCCTCTTCCACCTCTCTCGTTCTCTCCTTCATAAAAATACTACCAAATGATCAATGAACCTAGTCTTGACATCGAAAACCTTCCAAGCAACGATCGACACTTCCCCAAAACCGCTTGAGTCAACAATAGAAGATGCCTCGCCAACCACCTTTGACACCTCTCAAGGTATGCGTACCATCATTCTCCCCTCAACAACCATTTAGAAGCACGAAGATGACTTTGCATCAAGAATTTCCATCAGCTATATATTTGGTATGTATCATCACTCGAAGCATTGAGGGCATTGCCAATGGGTACCTTGCTCACCAATCTAATAGTTGTTTCCCTTGTTAATTTCCTGGGATATCAACCTGTTTAGCTGTTATAGCATACGTGTGCCCACCTAGAGGGACACCACATATTTGTACTTTGTTCTTTTTTCGAGCTAGTGTAGCGATACCATGTGTAAATCTAATCCCAGAGTAGCAGGTCAATTTCTTAAGTTGTAATTATGTCATGAAATTTGTAAAGGCCCATGTGAGCCCTAGGTATAACAAATAATAACTTTAGTGTGAAAAAAAGGGTTATCTTAGAGAGAAGAAACAAGATCTTTGTGCGTACACCCAAGCGGTTTCTCTGCTCAAATTTGTAATATTCATATCTAATGATTGAGTAATCGGATTTAAATTGTGAAACTTGAATTGTGTTCCTCCTTCCTTGCTCTTTTAATCAAGTGTAAGCATTGCAAATTCCGTTGTGGTTCGTGACTACAGCTTGGAGAGGGGGAATAGGGGAACACACCTGGCACAAAAATACAGGCCTCTCTATAGCTCAGAGTATCCACAACACCCCTATCCTCTCAGAAAACACCTTCAAAAACACACTTTACACTAGTAGACCACCACCTGCTCATTTCCCAATGCTTGCACACTCCACAAGACCACCACACAACACACACATACTGCCATGGTTTGTCTCCACCCTTACACACACACACGTAGTAAGACCATATTAGGTATTTTGGTAAAAATCTCACATTATGGGAATCTCCAAATCGACCGAATTCATGTAATTTGGGAATTTTCCACTTAAAGTGGGAAAAATTGAGGTGTGTGGCTAGTAAATAAAGTGAAAATCTCATAGGATTGTGGTGTTGATAAACACCAAAAGTCAAGAGGATGTACAACACATGGATTTGAATAATAACTATAAATTACATAAAACAAAGGAAGATACAAAAAAGATTTTGTTTACAAATTGACTAGTATAGTCACAATAGAAGCTCCACATAATTCTACTCCACATTTGATACCATATCTGAACTTTGATCCAAGTGTGGCTAATGTGCACGAGTGAGGCCTTCTTTGGCTTTTAGAGCATGTCTTTCTGGAATCTTTATTCTAGAAAATGGTCCTTCTTTGTTGGGTCTCCAGGACCAAACAATTGCATCTATAGTTTCCCACACTTGTGGGTCCTTATAGTTGACAGCCCAATAACCCTTCCAACAATTACTGTAAGCTTGAGTATCTGTCATCCCACTTTTTCTCGCGCAAGGTGCCCAATATTGAATCAAGAGTTTTCTATAGTTTGGTGATGTAGGCTCATTATCAATGTCAGATAAAGCCATTTCAAGCCACACTGGATAGATTTCTGTGTCACTCGGAACAAGCA
Source organism: Adiantum capillus-veneris (assembly GCF_014529385.1). Lineage (NCBI taxonomy): Eukaryota > Viridiplantae > Streptophyta > Polypodiopsida > Polypodiales > Pteridaceae > Adiantum > Adiantum capillus-veneris. The sequence continues at coordinate 21,570,910 of NC_140940.1, read as the reverse complement.
TAAGAAAGTCACCTTGGTGCACATCAGACATAGGGTCAAACTCTTCCCTTGGCCTATCTCGTTGAGGCCCACAAAAATGATCGTTCAACTCTTCAAGGCCTAGGAATCTTTCTGCTCCTTGTTGCAAATTCATTGTAGTGCTTTGTAGGTGAGAATATTCTTGAGTTTTTGGCCAAAACATTTCATACAAGACTCCCTCTGATATGATTGCTTTTCCAATCTCTTCAATTACCTTACTCCAATAATCTATCACGGGTCTATAATATCGCGGAATACTTGAACCATTCCCTAAATTTTTCCAAAATTTTATATAGTTCTTTAGCCCCAAAATGACTTCTTCGTGGGCCTTGACATACTCCGCCATTTGTACTAGAGGTGGATCTCCATGTGGTAACATTGGCTTGCCTTCTGTGTCTGTTTTCCAAAGGCGAATACTTCCACTCCAACTTGATACACCTACATGTGCCTTATATTGCATCATTGGTGTCTCATCCTGCATAAAGAACCTGAACTGAAGTGGTTTGGAATGTCCAACAAGTATGTCTTGTCCATCACAAAGATAGCCATCACAATATTGCTTGAAATCGGGGATCTTTGTGAGAAAAAATGGAGCTGGAGATGAAGATGAGCTGTTTCGTAATGTATCCATCAAATGTAGCAAAGTATAGGTTTGTGTAACTCCCAACTTCTCTGAAAACCTACTAAACATGGCGTCTATGTCCTCATGTGTATGCCCAACCATTAAAAATCCCAGCTGGATGGTTTTGAAAACACCCCTTGCAACAAGCATTGACAAATAGGCAAATAAGTATCGATTTTTGTTTTCCCCTGCACAATTATCCAATTGTAGCAACAAGTTCTCTGGCAATCTGCGAAATGTTGACCCCAATTCCTCTTCTGCAATTTCTGACGACTGCACAATGGGCTCTTTTCCATCACTCAAGTTATGGTAGTCCAAAGCATCCCTTGAGTTCAAAGCATGTAGTAGTGAAATATTGCTCCTTGGAAGTCCATTTGTTACTAGATCACCAAGAGGATGCTTATCTATCCTCTCGAGGTTATGTAAACAATTAGCAATTGAGCCAATTGTAAGATTTGGATCAGCTGGCCACAAACCATTCAAGACAAAGTGTCCGTAATGACCTTCTCCATGTCCATGAGTGATCATGCCAATCAATGCCACCTGCAGATTATATCCTGAATCCACACCCTTGGGAACAATGCGTAATCTAGGAATGGCAGTCTTCTTTTGATCCATCTTATCATGGATTATGCATACATATTTTTGTGGTTGAGTTTCTGAATACGTGCGCCATGCATATTATAGGCTTCTGCAACTCTTTTGTTGTGCCATGTGAACTTCTCTCTCCCTCAAGAGAAGAGCTCTCTCTTCAAGAGAAGGTTTAGCTTCTAACCTTGCCTTGATTGAGCTACAAATATTGCACTTAGAGAACTCACTCGTCTTTGTTAAAGTGACATGTGGATACTCTTTGTTCCAAATTCTACCAAAAGAAGATTGGGATAGCTTCTTCTCATAGCCCATTTGGTCAAGTGTCGTGTTGATTTCACATAAAATATCCACTTGTTTGTATGTTGATGGAATCACCAATTGAGTCTCTCTTGAGCCATCTAGCAGTGTTCTACTTCTATGTGGCATCTTCTCAGAGTTGTTTTCCACAAACTCATTTAGTAGTGCTCTTGCTAAACTAGTATGTTGAAGTCCCCTTCTCAATGTACATGTGTTCCCATGTACATATTGGCGCACACCATTTTCAAAGTTCTCCTTGTATCGATAAAATGATGTCTTTGGTATTCCATGTAGCTCATACCATGCTCTACAACAAACAATAGAGCCACACCATTTTCAAAGTTCTCCTTGTATCGATAAAATGATGTCTTTGGTATTCCATGTAGCTCATACCATGCTCTACAACAAACAATAGAGCCATTTAGCCTGAATTGGTATCGTGACTTCTCATCTTTCTGATAACATATAGAAAGAACATCATAAACATAATTAGTGCGTGATTTTTGAGACTCTCCCCAAAATTTTTGTCGTAACCTTGTCACCATATCACGATCTGCAAATTGGCAGCATTTTTGTGCACAACAATCAATGCATGATACCCTTTGAATTGATTTGTTTGAAAGGTAAAAAGTCAAAGCTAGTGCTGCTTTTGATTTTTGAGTCCTGTTCATGAAAGTGTATCGTCTCTTCCTTGACAACTAGACAACATTACTCCCATCAAGTTTTTTTCCAACATTGCCATCGTTGGATACATCCTCATATGTAGCATGCATGCCATCAACAGGAACAAAGCGTTGTAATGGGCTCCCATTCAACATTGTTGTCTGCTTGATGGGCCACTTTAGCAAAGTGATGCTACCCACTTCAACCAAATCATCAATGCTTGCATTTTCTCTTTCAATACCCACACCCACACAATCAGGACCAAGTTCCTGAAAGTTGACATAATCATGTGGAAATACATATAAGATGGTCCCTTCATTCATGGTTTGCATCATTGTGTCATCTTTTAAAAGGACCCTCTGATTTCTCCAAGACTCTCGAATCATTGCTTCAAATTCTGGGCTTGTCATAGGTATTGCATCTGTAACTAGAGGATCAGAATGATCATGTTCTTCATCACCATTGTAGCTTTCGTGTGGATCAATTAAGTTCCCATTTAATACAAAAGATTGCAAAAGAATCTTTGACCATCGAACAACACTCCATAATGAGCCTTGGAGAGATGAAGTATCCATTGTAGGAAAAGGTAGGACCACATCCTTCAAGCATTCCTCCACTAGTATGGAGACATTTCCCAGCCCTATCTTTGTACCACCACAAGTGGAATCTGGATCTGTTCTACACACACAACCAATACCAATGATTTCATTGTCAAGTATCATATGTACTTTCTCCCCAGATTCGAAGTCCATCCTGTAAGTAAAAAGATTACATTGTTAAATCCATAGTTATAGAAAAATACTCTTCAAACAAAAAATCATTCTACAACATGAAAAAGGTTTGCATAGGTTGGACAAGTGGTGAACCTTGAGACCAAATCCTCCTTGCTATATTAATGGAAGCAAGGTTGGACAAGTGGTGGACCTTGAAACCAAAGCCTCTTTGCTATATGAGAGCATAGGTTGGACAAGTGGTGGACCTAGTTGTAATACCCACTGCCACCTATCAACTACTATAGGAATATGCTTTCCAATGTCCAAGTATCCCTTGAGTCTTTCAAGGTTGAACACGTGGTGGACCTTGAAACAAAAATCCCCTTTCTATATCAGAGCATAGCTTGGACAAGTGGTGGACCTAGTTATAATGCCCAATATCCAAGGTGAAACACCTTAGGACTTTGCTACCTTGCTTGCCAGTGTTTACGTAGCCCCTCATTTCTTTAATGGAAGTAAGGTTGGACAAGTGGTGGACCTTGAAACCAAAGCCTCTTTGCTATATAAGAGCATAGGTTGGACCTAGTTTTAATACCCACTGCCACCTATCAACTACTATAGGACTATGCTTTCCAATGTCCAAGTATCCCTTGAGTCTTTCAAGGTTGAACACGTGGTGGACCTTGAAACGAAAATCCCCTTTCTATATTAGAAAGGTTGAACACATGGTGGACCTTGAAACGAAAATCCCCTTTCTTTATCAGAGCATAGCTTGGACAAGTGGTGGACCTAGTTATAATGCCCAATATCCAAGGTGAAACACCTTAGGACCTTGCTACCTTGCTTGCCAATGTTTACGTAGCCCCTCATTTCTTTAATGGAAGCAAGGTTGGACAAGTGGTGGACCTTGAAAGCAAAGCCTCTTTGCTATATGAGAGCATAGGTTGGACCTAGTTGTAATACCCACTGCCACCTATCAACTACTATAGGACTATGCTTTCCAATGTCCAAATATCCCTTGAGTCTTGCAAGGTTGAACACGTGGTGGACCTTGAAACCAAAATCCCCTTTCTATATCAGAGCATAGCTTGGACAAGTGGAGGACCTAGTTATAAAGCCCCTCCTTTCTTTAATGGAAGAAAGGTTGGAAAAGTGGTGAATCTTGAAACCCAAATCCTTTGGCTATATATAGAGGATATCTTGGACAAGTGGTGGGCTTAGTTGTAGTATCCAATGTCCAAGTTCCAAGGTGAACTATGTAAAGACCTTACTTCCAAAAACAGAGTCGTACAAGTGGTTCTCCTTGAAACCAAAACCTCCTTAGTGTATTAGAACATAGCTTGGAGAAGTGGTGGACTTAGTTGTAATGGTGAATGTCCAAAGCAAACTATTATAGGACCTTGCTTCCCAAATCAAGTTTGGACAAGTGGTGGATCTTGAAACCAAAACCCCCTTACTCTATTAAAGCATAGCTTAGATAAGTGGTGGACCTAGCTGCCATGGAAAATGTTCAATCTGAACTGCTGCAAGACCTTGCTATTAAATGTCTAAGTAGAGCTAGCTTCTTTAATGGAATCAAGGTTGGGAAAGTGGTGCATCTTGAAACCAAAATCCCTTTATTGTATTAGAGCATAGCTTGGACAAGTGAGGGACCTAGTTTTAATGTGTGATGTCCAAAGAAAAGTATTACAAGACCTTGCTTTCCAATATTTGAATTGGTCAAGTGGTTAAAACTAAGTATAAAACTTTGACCATTTTCTTCTCGAATTGCCAAAAAGCTAGTTTTAGACACCCCTAAATGAAAATGGTTTAGGGTGGCCTTAAACAATGTTTTTTCAAAGACTTGAACAAAAGGGTTGCCGAAGAGTAATGACAATTTATTGTGGCTTGAAGTGCCTGAGTATGTGAAAACAAGCCTAGGTTTTCCACGAGGCAAAAGGTGACATAATAAGAACATTGGAAAGTTAGGATTGATCATGTGGCCTAAACTTTGGCAAGTGAAGTGGTGGCCAAGTTTTGTGGCACGGTGTGCACTTGGTCCTATATGTGTTGACCACTTGGCTAAATCTAGGACCATAAGGCCAAACCTTTGGCACCTTAAATATAGTATGGGACATAATCTAGAACTGCTATAGTAAATTAGTAGTATAGCTAATATGTTAATATTTGTATTATATTTAAGTATATGCTAATATAATTTATGTTCAAAATTTCACTAATGAAGAATGTTCCCATTTAGCACTCCAGATGCGGGGTCTTAGGGCAATGCCACAATGGGGTGACAAGGCAGCGCTTCCACGTGAGGTTTGGGGGTAGCGCTCTTGATGGGGATGTGGAATATAGCGCTCTCGATGGCGGGGCTTGGGAGGTTGATTTTGGGATATTGTTCTGGGCGGGGTCCTGGGGCATGTTTTTAAGTGAATTCCTAGTATAGAGTTACGCATGTTTTTCATATTTTCAACCATGATTTCTTTAATTTTGGCCGTGTGAATTGGTTAATTTTTTATATTGCTTTTGTTTTTTTTAATCCTATGATAAAACATGGACTTGTAGCATACGTGGCATTCTAATAAACCCTATCAAGATTAGGCACACAGAGAGCGCACGAGAAACGCACACAGAGAAAGCAGGCGAGCAGCAAACACACAGAAAGAGCACACGGATCGCACACAGTTGGAGTATACGCGCGCGTAGAGGAGCAAGCTCGGCATCGTACACAACACACAGGTGGAGTGCACAGGATTGAAAGTTCGCGCACAAGATAAAGAAACAGCAGCGTACACAACGCTTTCCAGAAGGGCAGGATCGGGCAGTCTTCTCAGGAGACATTGCACACCTCACGAATAGAGAAAAAACAGGTATTTCTCTCTCTCTCACTCTCTGTCTTTCTCCATATAGAGAAGATGGTTCTCTGTAACTCTTCTTGCACACACACTCTCTCGTCAAAAGACAGAGATACATAGTTTAAAAGTATCCCCGCACACATACACATATTCCCACACATCGTCTTCCTCTCTTCCACATACATAACCACAGTGAAATCTGTTATCTTGCTGTCTCTCTCTTGAAAATACATGCACATATTCCCACACATCGTCTTCCTCACTTCCACATACATAACCACAATGAAATCTGTTATCTTGTTGTCTCTCTCTTGAAAATACGTGCACATGCATATTCCCATACATCGTCTTCCTCTCTTCCACATACATAAACACAGTGAAATCTGTTATCTTTCTCTCTCCTCTCTCTAAAAAACAGGTATTTATCTCTCTCTCTCTCTCTCTCTATCTATCTATCTCTGTATCTTGCTATCTCTCTCTTGAAAATACATGCTCATGTATGTGTGCGTCTGTGTTATCTATGTGTATGTATGTATATTTGTGTTATTTCATTGTAATACTCATACATAATGCAGATACACAATTACACTTAATTACGATATGCACACATAGTATATATACATACATAAATATCACAAATAACTAACACATTGTAATACTAGTAAAATTGAATGGAAGACTTACTTGCGTGATCTGTTAAAGTCGATTCTTGTAGCGAGTTCTGGATGTATGCTGAGCTGATTTTCCTCTAATCCATTTGTAGATATGATTGTAACTTCTGTTTCTCAAAAATAGTAGTGTTGTTTAGTGATACACCTAATGGACATAAATGGTTTAAACTAGGACATGTAGACCAAAAATACGTGTATTTCTTTGGATGAATATATACACTTTTTGGTGACCCTTACCACAAGTGGTGGACCTTGAGACCAGTGGACTATAAGGACCTCCAAACAATACCTTGTACACTCAATCCTTCTTGGTATCTAGGTTGGACAAGTGGTGGACCTTGTTCAAATTCTCTAACCACTCTCTCTAACATGGTGACATAATTTAGGTGTGATAAATTCATATCTATGCAAACTAATATCAGTTTAGGCTTGTTAATTTGAATTTGTTTGAATTTATGTACAATATAATGATTTGAGGTTTGCATATTTGAATTTAGGTGGTATAATGATATCTTTTTGTGGTAAACTTGAATTTAAAATCAATTTCGCGTGGAATATTTTAAATTTAAGTAGTAAAATTTAAATTTTTATAAAAAAGTTTGAATTTTAAAATTTGGGCGGGATATTTTAAAATTTAGGCGGGATATTTAAGATTTGGGAGGGATATTTTAAATTTAGGCGGGAAGGTTTTGAATTTATAGCGAGATCTCCCTTACATAAGAGAGTATAGGTTGGACAAGTGGTGGACCTTCAAGCTAGAGCATCCATGCTACTGGACATGATAGGTAGGGAATCTAGTTGAATATTGTATGTATAATATATATGTAATAGATCTAGCTTGGACAAGTGGTGGACCTTGGAACAAAACCCCATGTAAAACATATCATGCACATTCCAAGTGGTCAAAAAAAATATCATTTAGAATATAGCCTTATAGGTTGGACAAGTGGTGGACCTTAACACCCAGATATTCTTCATATAATGACATACAGTGGAAAACTGGTGAATCTTGAGACCAAACCCATGCTTCTAGCGATAATAGCTTGGACAAGTGGTGGACCTTGAAAGTAACCCCCATCTACGAATTATCGTGGGTTTAAGGTATTTCGATGGAGCTAGCATCTTGGAGACATCGTGCATCTTGTCTCTTAATGTTTCAATGGAGCCTATCTTGGACAAATGGTGGAGCATCCTTCTCCCATGTTTCAATGGACTAGCTTGGACAAGGTGGTGGACCTTTGCTTCTCTCTATTATTCAATAGAGTTAGCTTGGACAAGTGGTGGACCTTGGAACCAAACCCCCATTTAAAACCTATCATGTCACTCCAAGTGGTGAGAAAGAATAACCTTTAAGATATAGCCTTATAGGTTGGACAAGTGGTGGACCTTAACACCTAATATTCTTAATATAATGACATAGAGTGAAAAATGGTGAATCTTGAGACAAACCACTCATGCTACTAGATAATAGCTTGGACAAGTGGTGGACCTTGAACGTAATCCCCCATGTTTCAATCAGTTTGTTTCGACAAATGGTGGAGCATCCTTCTCTCCATGTTTCAATGGAGCTAGCTTAGACAAGTGGTGGACCTTTGTTTCTCTCTATGTTTCAATAGAGTTAGCTTGGACAAGTGGTGGACCTTGGAACCAACCCCCATGTTAAACCTATCATGGTCACTCCAAGTGGTAATAAAGAATAACCTTTAAGATGTAGCCTTATAGGTTGGACAAGTGGTGGACCTTAACACGGCATATTCTTAATATAATGACATAGAGTGGAAAAGTGGTGAATCTTGAGACCAAACCACTCAGGCTACTAGCAATATAGCTTGGACAAGTGGTGGACCTTGAATGTAACCCTCATCCTACGACATATCGTGGGTTAATGTTTTTCGATGGAGCCTAGCATCTGGAGACATGGTGACCTTGCTTCTTCTCATGTTTCAATGGAGCCTACCTTGGACAAATGGTGGAGCATCCTTCTCTCCATGTTTCAATGGACCCTAGCTTAGACAAGTGGTGGACCTTTGCTTCTCTCTATGTTTCAATAGAGTTAGCTTGGACAAGTGGTGGACCTTGGAACAACCCCCATGTAAAACCTATCATGTCAATCCAAGTACTAAAAAAGATAACCTTAAAGATGTAGCCTTATAGGTTGGACAAGTGGTGGACCTTAACACCCACATATTCTTAATAAAAGTGGTGAATCTTGAGACCAAACCACTCAGGCTACTAGCAATAATAGCTTGGACAAAGTGGTGGACCTTGAATGTAAACCCCTCATCTACGAAATATCGTGGGTTTAATGTATTTCGATGGAGCCTAGCATCTTGGAGACATGGTGCAGCATGCTTCTCGTCATGTTTCAATGGAGCCTACCTTGGACAAATGGTGGAGCATCCTTTCTCCATGGTTGTGGCCCTTCAATGGACCCTGCTTGGACAAGTGGTGGACCTTTGTTTCTCTCTATGTTTCAATAGAGTTAGCTTGGACAAGTGGTGGACCTTGGAACCAAACCCCCATGTAAAACCTATCATGGTCACTCCAAGTGGTAATAAAGAATAACCTTTAAGATGTAGCCTTATAGGTTGGACAAGTGGTGGACCTTAACACGCGCATATTCTTAATATAATGACATAGAGTGGAAAGTGGTGAATCTTGAGACCAAACCACTCAGGCTACTAGCAATAATAGCTTGGACAAGTGTTGGACCTTGATGTAAACCCCTCATCTACGACATATCGTGGGTTTAATGTTTTTCGATGGAGCCTAGCATCTTGGAGACATGGTGCACCTTGATTCTCTCATGTTTCAATGGAGCCTACCTTGGACAAATGGTGGAGCATCCTTCTCTCCATGTTTCAATGGACCCTAGCTTAGACAAGGGGTGGACCTTTGCTTCTCTCTATGTTTCAATAGAGTTAGCTTGGACAAGTGGTGGACCTTGGAACCAAACCCCATGTAAAACCTATCATGGTCACTCCAAGTAGTAAGAAAGAATAACCTTTAAGATGTAGCCTTATAGGTTGGACAAGTGGTGGACCTTAACACCACATATTCTTAATAAAAGTGGTGAATCTTGAGACCAAACCACTCAGGCTACTAGCAATTAATGTATGGTGGGTTTAATGTATTTTCGATGGAGCCTAGCATCTTGGAGACATGGTGCACCTTGCTTCTCCTCATGTTTCAATGGAGCCTATCTTGGACAATGGTGGAGCATCCTTCTCTCCATGTTTCAATGGACCCTAGCTTGGACAAGTGGTGTGGACCTTTGTTTCTCTCTATGTTTCAATAGAGTTAGCTTGGACAAGTGGTGGACCTTGGAACCAAACCCCCATGTAAAACCTATCATGGTCACTCCAAGTGGTAATAAAGAATAACCTTTAAGATGTAGCCTTATAGGTTGGACAAGTGGTGGACCTTAACACCCACATATTCTTAATATAATGACATAGAGTGGAAAGTGGTGAATCTTGAGACCAAACCACTCAGGCTACTAGCAATAATAGCTTGGACAAGTGGTGGACCTTGAATGTAAACCCCTCATCTACGACATATCGTGGGTTTAATGTTTTTCGATGGAGCCTAGCATCTTGGAGACATGGTGCACTTGCTTCTCCTCATGTTTCAATGGAGCCTACTTGGACAAATGGTGGAGCATCCTTCTCTCCATGTTTCAATGGACCCTAGCTTGGACAAGGGGTGGACCTTGCTTCTCTCTATGTTTCAATAGAGTTAGCTTGGACAAGTGGTGGACCTTGGAACCAAACCCCCATGTAAAACCTATCATGGTCACTCCAAGTGTAAGAAAGAATAACCTTTAAGATGTAGCCTTATAGGTGGGACAAGTGGTGGACCTTAACACCCACATATTCTTAATAAAAGTGGTGAATCTTGAGACCAAACCACTCTGGCTACTAGCATAATGTATCACGTGGTTTAATGTATCTTTCGATGGAGCTAGCATCTTGGAGACATGGTGCAGCTTGCTTCTCCTCATGTTTCAATGGAGCCTATCTTGGACAAATGGTGGAGCATCCTTCTCTCCATGTTTCAATGGACCCTAGCTTGACAAGTGGTGGACCTTTGTTTCTCTCTATGTTTCAATAGAGTTAGCTTGGACAAGTGGTGGACCTTGGAACCAAACCCCCATGTAAAACCTATCATGGTCACTCCAAGTGGTATAAAAAGAATAACCTTTAAGATGTAGCCTTATAGGTTGGACAAGTGGTGGACCTTAACACCCACATTCTTATATAATTAGAGTGAAAGTGGTGAATCTTGAGACCAAACCACTCAGGCTACTAGCAATAATAGCTTGGACAAGTGGTGGACCTTGAATGTAAACCCCTCATCTACGAAATATCGTGGGTTTAATGTATTTCGATGGAGCCTAGCATCTTGGAGACATGGTGCAGCTTGCTTCTCGTCATGTTTCAATGGAGCCTACTTGGACAAATGGTGGAGCATCCTTCTCTCCATGTTTCAATGGACCCTAGCTTGGACAAGTGGTGGACCTTTGTTTCTCTCTATGTTTCAATAGAGTTAGCTTGGACAAGTGGTGGACCTTGGAACCAAACCCCATGTAAAACCTATCATGGTCACTCCAAGTAAGTAAAAGAATAACCTTTAAGATGTAGCCTTATAGGTTGGACAAGTGGTGGACCTTAACACGCCATTCTTAATTAATTAGATGAAAAGTGGTGAATCTTGAGACCAAACCACTCAGGCTACTAGCAATAATGTATCGTGGGTTTAATGTATTTCGATGGAGCCTAGCATCTTGGAGACATGGTGCACCTTGCTTCTCTCATGTTTCAATGGAGCCTACCTTGGACAAATGGTGGAGCATCCTTCTCTCCATGTTTCAATGGACCCTAGCTTGACAAGTGGTGGACCTTTGCTTCTCTCTATGTTTCAATAGAGTTAGCTTGGACAAGTGGTGGACCTTGGAACCAAACCCCCATGTAAAACCTATCATGGTCACTCCAAGTGGTAAGAAAGAATAACCTTTAAGATGTAGCCTTATAGGTTGGACAAGTGGTGGACCTTAACACCCACATATTCTTAATGTAAAAGTGGTGAATCTTGAGACCAAACCACTCAGGCTACTAGCAATAATAGCTTGGACAAGTGGTGGACCTTGAATGTAAACCCCTCATCTACGAAATATCGTGGGTTTAATGTATTTCGATGGAGCCTAGCATCTTGGAGACATGGTGCAGCTTGCTTCTCGTCATGTTTCAATGGAGCCTATCTTGGACAAATGGTGGAGCATCCTTCTCTCCATGTTTCAATGGACCCTAGCTTGGACAAGTGGTGGACCTTTGTTTCTCTCTATGTTTCAATAGAGTTAGCTTGGACAAGTGGTGGACCTTGGAACCAAACCCCCATGTAAAACCTATCATGGTCACTCCAAGTGGTAATAAAGAATAACCTTTAAGATGTAGCCTTATAGGTTGGACAAGTGGTGGACCTTAACACGCGCATATTCTTAATATAATGACATAGAGTGGAAAAGTGGTGAATCTTGAGACCAAACCACTCAGGCTACTAGCAATAATAGCTTGGACAAGTGGTGGACCTTGAATGTAAACCCCTCATCTACGACATATCGTGGGTTTAATGTTTTTCGATGGAGCCTAGCATCTTGGAGACATGGTGCACCTTGCTTCTCCTCATGTTTCAATGGAGCCTACCTTGGACAAATGGTGGAGCATCCTTCTCTCCATGTTTCAATGGACCCTAGCTTAGACAAGGGGTGGACCTTTGCTTCTCTCTATGTTTCAATAGAGTTAGCTTGGACAAGTGGTGGACCTTGGAACCAAACCCCATGTAAAACCTATCATGGTCACTCCAAGTAGTAAGAAAGAATAACCTTTAAGATGTAGCCTTATAGGTTGGACAAGTGGTGGACCTTAACACCCACATATTCTTAATAAAAGTGGTGAATCTTGAGACCAAACCACTCAGGCTACTAGCAATAATAGCTTGGACAAGTGGTGGACCTTGAATGTAAACCCCTCATCTACGAAATATCGTGGGTTTAATGTATTTCGATGGAGCCTAGCATCTTGGAGACATGGTGCAGCTTGCTTCTCGTCATGTTTCAATGGAGCCTATCTTGGACAAATGGTGGAGCATCCTTCTCTCCATGTTTCAATGGACCCTAGCTTGGACAAGTGGTGGACCTTTGTTTCTCTCTATGTTTCAATAGAGTTAGCTTGGACAAGTGGTGGACCTTGGAACCAAACCCCCATGTAAAACCTATCATGGTCACTCCAAGTGGTAATAAAGAATAACCTTTAAGATGTAGCCTTATAGGTTGGACAAGTGGTGGACCTTAACACGCGCATATTCTTAATATAATGACATAGAGTGGAAAAGTGGTGAATCTTGAGACCAAACCACTCAGGCTACTACCAATAATAGCTTGGACAAGTGTTGGACCTTGAATGTAAACCCCTCATCTACGACATATCGTGGGTTTAATGTTTTTCGATGGAGCCTAGCATCTTGGAGACATGGTGCACCTTGATTCTCCTCATGTTTCAATGGAGCCTACCTTGGACAAATGGTGGAGCATCCTTCTCTCCATGTTTCAATGGACCCTAGCTTAGACAAGGGGTGGACCTTTGCTTCTCTCTATGTTTCAATAGAGTTAGCTTGGACAAGTGGTGGACCTTGGAACCAAACCCCCATGTAAAACCTATCATGGTCACTCCAAGTAGTAAGAAAGAATAACCTTTAAGATGTAGCCTTATAGGTTGGACAAGTGTGGACCTTAACACCCACATATTCTTAATAAAAGTGGTGAATCTTGAGACCAAACCACTCAGGCTACTAGCAATAATAGCTAGGGATAACCATTAAGATATAGTCTTTCAAGGGGTGAGAAAGAATAACCATTAAGATATAGTCTTATAGGTTGGACAAGTGGTGGACCTTAACACCCAAATATTCTTAATATAATGACAGAGAGTGGAAAAGTGGTGAATCTTGAGAGCAAACCACTCATGCTACTAGCGATAATAGGTTGGACAAATTGTTGATCTTGAATGTAAACTCCCCATGTACAAAATAACGTGGGTTTAAGGTATTTCGATGGAGGCTAGCATCTTGGAGATATGGTGCAGCTTGCTTCTCTTCATGTTTCAATGGAGTCTATCTTGGACAAATGGTGGAGCATCCTTCTCTCCATGTTTCAATAGACCCTAGCTTAGACAAGTGGTGGACCTTTGCTTCTCTCTATGTTTCAATAGAGTTAGCTTGGACAAGTGGTGGACCTTGGAACCAAACCCCCATGTAAAACCTTTCATGGTCACTCCAAGTGGTCAGAAAGAATAACCATTAAGATATAGTCTTATAGGTTGGACAAGTGGTGGACCTTAATACCCAAATATTCTTAATATAATGACACAGAGTGAAAAAGTGGTGAATCTTGAGACCAAACCCCTCATGCTACTAGCGTTAATAGGTTGGACAACTGGTGGACCTTGAATGTAAACCTTCCATGTTTCAATAGAGTTAGCTTCGACAAATGGTGGAGCATCCTTCTCTCCATGTTTCAATGGAGCCTAGCTTGGACAAGTGGTGGACCTTTTGCTTCTCTCTATGAGAAGAATAAAGTTAGCTTGGATAAGTGGTGGACCTTGGAACCAAACCCCTATGTAAAACATATCATGGACATTTCAAGTGGTGAGAAAGAATACCCTTTAAGATATACCCTTATAGGTTGGACAAGTGGTCGACCTTAACACCTAGATCTTCTTTATATAATGACATAGAGTGGAAAAGTGGTGAATCTTGAGACCAAACCACTCATGCTACTAGGGATAATAGCTTGGAAAAGTGACTGACCTTGACGTTAAACCCCACATGTAAACAATATCGTGGGTTTAAGGTATTTCAATGGATCCTAGAATCTTGGAGACATGGTGCAACTTGCTTCTTTTCATGTTTCAATGAAGCCTATCTTCCACCAATGGGGGATCATCCTTCTCTAAATGTCTCAGTGGAGCCTAGCTTGGACAAGTGGTGGACCTTTGCTTCTCTCTATGTTTCCATAGAGTTAGCTTGGACAAGTGGTGGACCTTGAAACCAAACCCCCATGTAAAACATATCATGGTCATTCCAAGTGGTGAGAAATAATACCCTTTAAGATCTAGCCTTATAGGTTGGACAAGTGGTCGACCTTAAAACCTAGATCTTCATAATATAATGACATAGAGTGGAAAAGTGGTAAATCTTGAGACCAAACCACTCATGCTACTAAGAATAATAGCTTGGACAAGTGGTGGACCTTGAATGTAAACCCCCCATGTACAAATATCATGGGTTTAAGGTATTTCAATGGATCCTAGCATCTTGGAGACATGGTGCAGATTGCTTCCCTTCATGTTTCAATGGAGCCTATCTTGGACAAATGGTGGAGCATCCTTCTCTCCATGTTTCAATGGAGCCTAGCTTGGACAAGTGGTGGACCTTTGCTTCTCTCTATGTTTCAATAGAGTTAGCTTGGACAAGTGGTGGGCCTTGGAACCAAACTCCCATGTAAAACCTATCTTGGTAACTCCAAGTGGTGAGAAAGAATAAAGTTTAAGATATAGCCTTATAGGTTGGACAAGTGGTGGACCTTAGCACCCAGATATTCTTAATAAATGACATAGAGTGGAAAAATGGTGAATCTTGAGACCAAACCACTCATGCTACTAGAGATAATAGGTTGGACAAGTGGTGGACCTTGAATGTAAACCCCCATGTTCAAAATATCATGGGTTTGAGGTATTTCAATGGAGCCTAGCATCTTGGAGACATGGTGTACCTTGCTTCTCTTCATGTTTCAATGGAGCGTATCTTGGACAAATGGTGGAGCATCCTTCTCTCCATGTTTCAATGGAGCCTAGCTTGGACAAGTGGTGGACCTTTGATTCTCTCTATGTTTCAATAGAGTTAGCTTGGACAAGTGGTGGACCTTGAAACAAAACCCCCATGTAAAACCTATGCTGGTCACTCCAAGTGGTGAGAAAGATATAGGTTGGACAAGTGGTGGACCTTAACACCCAAATATTCTTAATATAATGACATAGAGTGAAAAAGTGGTGAATCTTGAGACCAAACCACTCATGCTACTAGCGTTAATAGGTTGGACAAGTGGTGGACCTTGAATGTAAACCCCCCATGTTTCAATAGAGTTAGCTTCGACAAATGGTAGATGATCCTTCTCTCCATGTTTCAATGGAGCTTAGCTTGGACAAGTGGTGGACCTTTGTTTCTCTCTATGTTTCAATAGAGTTAGCTTGGACAAGTGGTGGACCTTGGAGCCAAACCCCCATGTAAAACATATCATGGACATTTCAAGTGGTGAGAAAGAATACCCTTTAAGATATACCCTTATAGGTTGGACAAGTGGTCGACCTTAACACCCAGATCTTCTTAACGTAATGACATAGAGTGGAAAAGTGGTGAATCTTGAGACCAAACCACTCATGCTACTAGAGATAATAGGTTGGACAAGTGGTGGACCTTGAATGTAAACTCCCCATGTACAAAATATCGTGGGTTTAAGGTATTTCAATGGATCTTAGCATCTTGGAGACATGGTGCAGCTTGCTTCTCTTCATGTTTCAATGGAGCCTATCTTGGAAAATGGTGGAGCATCCTTCTCTCCATGTTTCAATGGACCCTAGCTTAGACAAGTGGTGGACCTTTGCTTCTCTCTATGTTTCAATAGAGTTAGCTTGGACAAGTGGTGGAACTTGGAACCAAACCCCCATGTAAAACCTATCATGGTCATTCCAAGTGGTGAGAAAGAATACCCTTTAAGATATAGCCTTATAGGTTGGACAAGTGGTGGACCTTAACACCCAGATCTTCTTAATATAATGACATAGAGTGGAAAAGTGGTGAATCTTGACATCAAACCACTCATGCTACTAGTGATAATAGGTTGGACAAGTGGTGGACCTTGAATGTAAACCCCCATGTACGAAATATCATGGGTTTAAGATATTTCAATGGAGCCTAGCATTTTGGAGACATGGTGCAGCTTGCTTCTCTTCATGTTTCAATCAAACCTGGCTTGGACAAATGGTGGAGCATCCTTCTCTCCATGTTTCAATGGAGCCTAGCTTGGACAAGTGGTGGACCTTTGATTCTCTCTATGTTTCAATAGAGTTAGCTTGGACAAGTGGTGGACCTTGGAACCATACCCCTATGTAAAACCCATCATGTGCATTCCAAGTGGTGGTAAATAATACCATTTAAGATATTGCCTTATAGGTTGGACAAGTGGTGGACCTTAACACCCAGATCTTCTTAATATAATGACATAGAGTGGAAAAGTGGTGAATCTTGAGACCAAACCACTCATGCTACTAGGGATAATAGGTTGGACAAGTGGTGGACCTTGAATTTAAACCCCACATATACAAAATATCATGGGTTTAAGGTATTTCAATGGAGCCTAGCATCTCAAAGACATGGTGCATCTTGCTTCTCTTCATGTTTCAATGGAGCCTATTTTGGACAAATGGTGGAGCATCCTTCTCTCCATGTTTCAATGGACCCTAGATTGGACAAGTGGTGGACCTTTGCTTCTCTCTATGTTTCAATATAGTTAGCCTATATTAGACAATTAGTAGACCTCGAATCTCTCCATGTTGTCTAGAGCTGAGCTTGGACAAGTGGTGGACCTTACTTCTCCCTTCCCTTAGTTTACTAGCTTAAATGATCACTATGTATACTTGCTTAGATCTAGCTTGAACAAGTGGTGGAACTTGTATTCACACAAACTTAATCCATTACAAAAAAGTATATGTTAAAATAACATTTGGTTTTTTTTGTTTCAGGAAAGATGGCTCCAAAAAAACAGGTTGCAAGGGTTGCTGTCTCAGTTGACTATACTTGCAATGATCTTAGGAAATGGTATTTGGACATACATGGTATAGAGGGTGCACAATTTCATAAGGTGCATCTATTTATTGCCAAAAAGGAGAATGACAGCTTGTTTGAAGATGTTGGACAAGTTGTGGAAGCATCTGTCTCTGTAGTTGATAGTCATCCAGAGGTGGAATGCATTGACATTCTAGTTCCAATGAATCTAGAATTTCAACTATCTCCAGGAGCATATGCATTGGAGCGCATGTCTAGAAACAAAGAAGAGACAATGTTTTCTCGAGGATGGAAGTTTGCAGAATCAAATCCAAATATCACAGCAGATCAACTTCAAAGCTCCATCATTGCCACACTACAACGAAAAAAGGTGAAAGCTTCACGACCACCATCCACAAAGAAGCAAGCAAAAGTGCAGAAAGTAGAAGCTAAGCGAACTAGTTCCATTTTGGATGTAGACAAGGCATCTTTGGCATCCTCATCAACAGAGGGTTCAATGTCAAAGATGAGAATTGTGGATCCAGATGTTTTAGAAGCTGAGGCCATGAAAGGACAAGAAAAAGATACAGGTGGAATGAATAAGTACATAAATTATTTTCCTTTCCAATATAGGGAATTTGATATCCCTATTCAAAATTGTTGGCTTGCTCCTGATCACTATAATGCACGTATTATGGATAAAAAACACGCTGAAAGTGTGTTATTTGGATTTTCACGGAGTACGACCAAGCCTGCAGCATGTGCATATTTGATGCCTGTTCGAAATGCAAAATCAAAGAAGGGGACTCCTTTGGCAGTAGAAGAGGTAGAGGAGCAAAAAATTAAAGATTATCATTATTGGATTCTTGATGGGCAGCATTCAATCTATGCTGCAAAAGTTTTGCTTCACAATGAACAAAACAACAAAGAGATCTTTGAAAGACTGATTAGCGTGTATAAATTTAGAAAGGCTCGCATTGTTGTGAATGCTCCTCCATTTGTTGCAACTGCTATATCTGCCATTGCAAATGAGGAGGCTCAGGCATTGTATGTCAAGCAACCTTACAGCCAAATATTGAGACATTTACGGAGTCAATGGATCTTCTCAGGACGACCACCAAAGGCAGCAAGTGGAATTGCAGAGGGACATGCATCTCGTGCCGGATGGGATGTAAGTTATTTTCTTTGTCTTTTTGATAGTGTTTAATTAACAAATCTTGCTCAATAGTTTAATTATTTCTCTATTTCTTTTTAGGCTTTTCTTCGATTGGCAAGAATGAGTGCAGCAGCAAGTTGGATTGCTAAACAGGCACACATGGTCACGTACTCTGATTTAGTTTATGATTGCTGGATAGAAATCATTGAAAATCTAGAAGAGGAGAATAAGAAACCCCCAACAACTGTATTTAGATACCTTTGTGGCCTTGAGGAATCAGAGGTAAAGACTATTCAAGAAGAGATTAGAGATGAGAAGATTTTACTGTCAAAGAGTGCAAAGGATGGTGATGCAACTGACATGTATGATCGAATCAAGCAGTTGAAGCAAGACAAATTGATTCAAGATGCACTTCTTGAAGGCTTCAACAATTTGAATGAGTCTTCACCATGTAAAGACTGGGAGGAGGTGGTCAAAATGTATAACATCAATGATGTTGTTTATAAAACAATTTTAATGCTATGCGAGGAATGGATCAGATCTAGTTTGACGCGTGGAACAAAGAAAATGGCTTTTCCAGATGGAGCAATAAAATACATGCAATGGGCAATTCACCTTCAAAAGGAGAAAACTGAGCCTAGAGATTTGCCATGGTCAATCTATGTGGTGAGCCTACAAATGGAAGGCAATCTCTACTTGATGCGCCACTTCAATAATAAAGTGCCTATTGGCTTATGTGTTTTAGATATGACAAAAAACGTTGGAGGCAATTTGAAGTGGAGTGAGGAGACATTTAACAATGCTTTGGATGGGATCTTGGCTATTGCTGGAGGGTCAACAGATCCTGGATTTGTCTTTCTTGCATTTGTGGATTTCACTAACTTCACAAAATTGCAATGTGCCTTTCACGCCATGGGAGATAATCTGAGCTACCATTGTTGTGGTGCATTGCATCACTTTCCATCAGCTCCTTGCAAAGGAGCAATTCAATTCCTAACAGTTATTGCCTTCTTGGGACAAGGCAATGCATTTGAAGACCTGAGAAGAAGATCAGAGGAACATCCCATGCCAATTGATTGTTCTCTTCTTCAAGTAGCAGATAACGATATGTCAGATTTGCAATATTTGGAGGCCAAAAAAAGAGCTTTGGTCAAGCACTACATTCGTACATATTGTTTTGAAGACCGCAAGCTTGTTGATGTTTTTGGTGATGGCTCCTTGGTTGCACAAGAAGGAATACAACAGAAAAAAGAAGTTATCTGCTTAATTGATAGTGTGGAGGAGGCAAAAAGCGTGGAGACCATGCTGCTAGACTTTGTTAAGTCTCATGAAGATATAGAAAAATGGGCTGGACTTCAACAATCCACTTCGCAATCAGGCGACATTGTGCCTGTTACAGAGGAGTGCTCTCCACAAAGAGAAGAAGAACAACAACAACACCATCCTCTGTCAATGGAGGACTTTTTGGAAATGGAGACACGTATGTTTTGAGTTTCTTGTGCATGTTAGTGTTTCTTGTTACTGATTTGATACTCTTAATGTTAGATTTTGCTTTATATAGTATTGATTGAGTTTGTATTTTTTATCTCAAGCATTCAAGGTTTGAATGTAAATAGTAAATTACTTGAGTTTTTGAATGGTGGATCTGTAGACTAAAACTATAACATTTAATACTCACAAAGACTTAATTACTTAAGAGCTTGAACTCAATAAGTTTTGGACCTTTTATCAATACCCCCTTGATATGATACATTAGATCGTAGCATGGTTAAATGGTGATGCTTCATAAATTGAACCTAGCTTAGACAGGTGCTGGAGCCTAAATTTAAACTAACCTTGCTAGAAGGGAGCTTATGTTTGGACTTTGAGAACTAGCATAAGTAATCAATTAGAGCATAGATTAGACATGTGGTGGTGGCCGGCCTTAGAGACCAAAATCTTAATGAGCTTGGAAAGGTATTTAAGTACTGCAATTTACTTAGTTTTAGTACTCATTAAATGCATAGCTTGACAAAAGGTGGACCTTACATGGATCCTAATTTCAAGAGGTGTGGTAGACCTTCAAAACAAGCTCATATAGCTTGGACATGTGGTAGACCTTGCATGAAGACTAGTTTAGACAAGTGTGGTACACCTTGTAACCAACACCCATTTGTTATATTAGCTTGGACAAGTGGTGGACCTTGCTTTTATGTTTCAATGGAGCATATTTTGGACAGGTGGTAGACCTTGTTTCTCTCCATGCTTCAATGGAGAGAAACTTTAGCTTGGACAAGTGGTGGACCTTGTTTTTATGTTTTAAAGGAGCATATTTCGGACAAGTGGTAGACATAGTTTCTCTCCATGGTTCAATGGAACCCACCTTAGACAAGTGAAGTACCTTGAAACCAAACCCCCATAATACAACCTACTAAATAGGTTGGAAAATTGGTGGGATATGAAACCATCCATGATAGAGCATAGTATAGGTGAAAACGTAGTGGTCCTTATATCAATTACCCATGCATAGCTTGGACAAGTGGTGGACCTTGATTCTCTCTATGTTTCAATGGATCCTATCTTGGACTAGAGATATATCTTACTTAGTTCCATGCTTCAATGGATTGTAGCTTGGATAAGGAGTGGAACTTCAAACAAAACTCCACAGCATAGCATATATTAACAATTCATGGGTTTTATAGAGATTGTCTTGCCTATTTTGGAGAGTTGGTACACCTTTATTCTCCATTCTTCAATGGATCTGAGGTTGGACAAGCGGAGCTGGAGAAGTGGTCAACCTTAAAATGAAACCTCCCATGCTACAACCCATCATAGATCGTATATGTAGTGGACCTTGAAACTCTTTTATGTCCCTAGCTTAGAGAAGCATTGCACTCTTGATTATCTCCATACATGAAGGCAAGGTTGGACAAGTGGTGGACCTTCAAACCAGAATCTCTATGCAATAATAGGCAAGTGGTGGAGCTTGTTTTCTCCATGTTCCAATGGAGCCTAGCTTAGACAAACAATGGAGCTTGCTTCTCTCCATGTTTCAATGGATCCTAGCTTAGAATAGTGGTGGAGCTTTGCTTCTCTCCATGTTCCAATGGACCATAGCTTAGACAAGTGGTAGACCTTGAAAAACACCCCCCGTATACAACATATTATGGGGTTTTCATGTTTCAATGGCTCCTAGCTTGGACAAATGGTAGAGCTTGCTTCTCTTTATGTTTCAATGGATCCAATCTTAGCCAAGTGGTGGACCTTGAAACAAGAATCCCCCCCCCCCCCCATGTACAACGTATTATGGGTTTTGAAAGCACTGGGAGAAAATAATAGCTTTGATAAGTGGTGGACCTTGCTTCTCTCCATGCTTCAATGGACACATGTTGGAGAGAAGATGGTTGCCCATGTAATAAGACCATGCATGCTATAATCAATCATATGTTGTACACATGGTGGACCTTGCAATTGTTTTATATGCCTAACTTGGACAAGTGGAGGACCCTTGATTACCTCCAGATATCAACAACAAGCCAAGTTTGGACAAGTGTAGTACCACCAAACCAGAATCTATATGCTACAATAGAGTATAGGTAGGACACGCGATGAACCTTGATATCAAACCATCCATGCTACTAGAGATGATAGGTTTCACATGTGGTGGAACCTTGTATCAATGTTCTATGTGTAGTTTTTGACTAGTGATAGACCTTGAAACTAATCCCTCTAGGCTACAAGAAAAAAGAGATGGATGAGGAGGCTAGACTACTTTTGTTGCATCAATGCATCCCATGTTACCACATATACTATAGGGTTCTTGGATAAGTGTTGGATCTTGTGTCAATGCTCCATGTCTAGCTTGGACAAGTGGTGGACCTTGGTTCTCTCTATGCTTCAAATGGGCAATAGATTGGAGACACAGTGGCCTTTTTTTTCCAATGATTTTATTTTTTGGAAACCTTGGAGGCACCATGTAAGAGGCACTCTAAGTCTTCCATACAATGGACCTATTGGACTATAAAATAATGATATCTTTCTTTGATATTGTCATTATTTTATGCATAATATTTTCTTCTTTTTGCAGACACAAAGGAGTTAAGTGATATAAAAACTAGATGTATTTCACACTATGATTGGCATGAAGATCCTTTTGGGACACCAACTTTTCCTATTCCCAAAGATGTAATTTTCCATATTAACGGTGTGGATTTTGAAGTGCGACTTTCATGTATTGAAGGAGCTGGTTATGGGCTATTTGTGCATACTACCCTGGAAAGTGGTTTGACTATTCTAAACTGTGGAGGGCATAAGTATAGATTTCAAGACTGGAAAAGTATATGCAAAATATTTCCAAGAGCTTATAAATATTCTCTTCTAGAGGATCCAAACATAGAAGAAGAGGAAGATCAATCATACATTATTGGTTGTGTAGAAGAAGGAAACGTGTCGGGCTATATAAATAGTTCTCATAGTACAAATGTATGTCCCAACGTACGCTATACATTTGATCCAAATTTTCCACCTTGGCATCAAGTCAGAAGAATATGGCCATGTATGCATTGAGACTATTTGTCAAGTTGAAGCAGGAGAAGAGTTGTTTGCTGACTATAACTTTACTTGACATTGTAAAGTATTGTACATGGATGGAAATCTCAAGTACATGCATCATTTTCATTTTTCATGGATGAAATCTCAAGTGAATATAACATTTGATTATTGTTTAGTTTATGCTCAACGAGAATCTAGAGTGCTCTTATGCTTTGTGTGTTGTCTAACATATTTGACTACCTTGGCCATAGAATCTTGATTCTACTCTAGATTTGTGATAAATCTTACCAAAATTTAATCAATGTCTAGGTTGGACAAGTGGTGGGGCTTCAAACATTACTGTCTTAAACAAGTGGAGTTATCTTACTTGAATAAGTGGTGGCCTTTGAATCCAAATCTAAGCCAAATCTCTAATTATTTTCTTGTAGTCTAGGTTGGACATTTGGTGGACCTTGTATCCATGTTTCCTCAACAAGGGTGGCTTTTAGTTTTCACTTTAAGTACTCATCTTTAATAAAGTGTAGGATGGAAAATGTTGAGTTAGTAGATTGTATTTTAGACAAGTGGTGTTTGGTGTACGAATGCTGAAAATGGTTGCAAGGATTCTAACAACGACTTTACCTTAAATAAATTTCTTACTAGGAGTTCTACATATAAATATGGTGAATAAAATTCTAGTGGTTTTGAGATACCATTTGTGTGTGTGTTTTCTTAGATTCACAAACTGGGATGGATAATGCTCCTATGGTTCAGTCAACAACTATAGAATCCATAGATTCTATGGTTTCTAAAGTGCCCAAGATGGATGATATTTCTATACTAGAGTCTAGTGTTGTGCAACTTGAGCAAGCTTCCAATAATGAGAACCAAGAAATCGATGCTTCAAAAATGCAACATACATCAAAAGAGACTGAAAAGTCCACTCACGAGCTATTGCCAATTGGTACTACGTCATGTAGCGTAGATGTTGAGAAATCCATGCTTACAATTATATTGGATTTAAATGGTCTATTGTTGAAACGTTCCCCTCAACCATCCTCACACCACAACTCAGTGCAAATGGATTCAAAAAGATATATTATACTCAGGCCAGGTTGCATCCAATTCTTGAAGACTATTTTACAAAGGTTTAATGTTGCAATTTGGTCGACAGCTACTAGGAATAATGTGTATCAAATCCTTGCAGCACTAAACAACTTAGCTGAGGATACATTGCCTTTCTTTGCAATTTGGTCGCAAGATGTTTGCTACACCGCTCAAACTCAAAAATTGTTTAGACCCGACAATCCAAACGTTGAGGCAATGTTCAAGCCTCTAGCCAAAATTGCCATGGGGTTTGAATGTGATCCACAAAGAACAGTGCTTATTGATGACTCTCCTTACAAGGGATGTATTTCACCAGCAAACAATTGCATTTTTCCACCACAATTTGATGCTGAGAAGATGGTTGACAATATGCTCTTGGAGGAGCTACTGCCATACTTGATTCAGCTTGATGAGAGAAGGGATGTGCGTGATTTAATTGCTTCTAATCGTTATGGACAACCTATAGTGACAAATGATAGTGAATACAAACAAATCATGGAGTATTGGAAGCAGAAAAATGATGTTTGGTCAGCTAAGGTGTTCTTTACAAGAAGAATACCACCTGCAAAAGGTGACAGAGATGAAACTATCATTGAAGATGCAAGTGACACAAGCCACCGCAATGAAATGAGAAGAGCCCAAATACAAGAGATCTTGGCAAAGGAGCGTACACCCATTGAAAGCATGAAGGCGTCACAATTGACCACTTTAGCTAGGCAATTGGGTTGTAACACAAAAGGAGTTTTGAAGGCAACCACAGCAAAGGCTTATATAAATAAGGTGAAAGCTGAGAACAATCTTCTAAGGCTGGATAGAAAGCAACCCTAAGGTACTAGTGACATGTCATATATTCTTGATACACATGCTTGAACACTCATGTGCATGGTATCTAACAAATCTTTCTTTTTATTCCTTCTTGCAGGATCTTACAAAGGATACTACTAGATGGAGCTCAATCAATAGAGATTTTGATATTTTTGCTCAAAATAATGAAGCAGTCACCTACATTTTTTGTTTATCAATTTCTTGAGAGACTTTATTTTAGTTTGTAATCATCAAATGAAATGAAAAGTATCCTTCTTATTAAGATTGTTGATCTTTTTCTTGTTCAAACCTTTCAATTGTGATTTATAGTTTTGTTAGCATGAGATTGTGCTTTTTTAGTTTGAAAAAAACTGTCAAAGATCCAAGTCTTTTTGGCTTTACTTAAGTTATTAATTGTGAAAGATCCAAGTCTTTTTGCTTTACTTAAGTTATTGATTGCCTATGTAATAGTCCTTAAAACAATATCGGATGGCTTTCTTGCTCCCATGTCTCACATTGGTCTTTAGGTAAGACAAGTGGTGACCTTGAAAGTATGGTCTCATATCTCGATCAAGTGAAGAGACATGAAGCTTAAATATCACTACTATGTATCTAGTGTTAAACTCCATCGAGACAAAGACTAGATAGCCAAATTGCAGTCGAGTTTAAGTGAAAAATCCATTTGAGCTAAGGTAAAACTTATAGTGCCTCATTTTTCTAGGATTCTACCCCATCAAGGAAGTTAGAATCTAGCACAAACCAATTAAGACTCTTTTGGAGCCTAGATAGGACAATTCGTGGAACTTATGAAACTTATTATTGAGTTAGAGTCTAGTTTAGATAAGCAAAAGATCTTCAAACCAGCACTTGACTTTCTTACTATTCAATATTCAAAGTCCCTTGAGGCTAACAAATTACATACCCACTTGTAACCTAACTAATGAGTAATTATATAGATCTAAGCAAGTATATATAATGAGTCTTCAAACTAATAATCCAAGGGAAGAGAGTAGCAAGGTCCACTACTTGTCCAAGCTCAGCTCTAGACAACATAGAAAGATGCTAGTTCTACTAATTGTCTAATTATAGGCATGGAGAAATGATAGAAGGTTGACCACTTGTCCAACCTATCATCTCTAGTAAGATGGGAGGTTTGGCCTTAAGATTCACCATGTAACCAACCTATACATCATTGTATTATGAAGAGTAAAAAAGCAAAGCTCCACCACTTGTCCAAGCTAGTTCTAAAATCCACATGGAGATAAGCAAGCTCCACCATTTGTCGAATCTCTCTTCCATTAAAACATGAAAAAACTCATCTATGTTGTACAGGGGGACTTTTTTCCAAGGTCCACCACTTGTCCAAGCTAGGATCCCTAGTAGCACGAGTGGTTTGGTCTCAAGATACACCACTTGTACACTCTATGTCATTATATTAAGAAGAACTATGTATTAAGGTCCACCACTTGTCCAACCTATAAGGTTATATCTTAAATGGTATCCTTTCTCACCACTTGAAATGCCCATGATATGTTTTACACGGGGGTTTCATTCCAAGGTCCACCACTTGTCCAAGCTAACTCTATTCAAACATAGAGAGAAGCAAAGGTCCACCACTTGTCCAAGCTAACTCTATTCAAACATAGAGAGAAGCAAAGGTTCACCACTTGTCAAAGCTAGGCTCCGTTGAAGTATGGAGAGAAGTAACCTCCATCATTTTTCCAAGATAGGTGCCATTCAAACATGGAAAGAATCAAGATCTACCATGTCTCCGAGATTCTAGGCTCCATTGAAACACCCTAAAACCATGATATTTTGTACATGGGGTGTTTACATTCAAGGTCTACCACTTCTCTAACGTATTATACCTAGTAGCATGAGTGATTTGGTCTTAAGATTCACCACTTATCCACTCTATGTCATTATATTAAGAATAACTGGGTGTTAAGGTCCACCACTTGTCCAACCTATAAGGGTATATCTTAAATGGTATCCTTCACCACTTGTCAAGGTCCATCACCACTTTTCCAACCTATAAGGTTATATCTTGAATGATATTTTTCCTCATCACTTGTAATGTCCATGCTATGTTTTACAAAGGGGTTTTGTTCCAAGACCCACCACTTGTCCAAGCTAACTCCATTAAAACATAGAGAGAAGCAAAGGTCCACCACTTGTCCAAGATAGGCTCCATTGAAACATGGAGAGAAGGATGATCCACCATTTCTCCAAGATAGGTTCCATTGAAACATTGAGAGAAGCAATCTCCACCATGTCTCCAAGCTAGGCTCCATTGAAATACCCTAAACCCATAATTTTGTACATGAGGGGTTTACATTCAAGGTCCACCACTTGTCCAACCTATTATCCCTAGTAGCAAGAGTGGTTTGGTCTCAAGATTCACCACTTGTACACTCTATGTCATTATATTAAGAAGAAATATGTGTTAAAGTCCACCACTTGTCCAGCCTATAAGGTTATATTTTAAATAGTATCCTTTCTCACCACTTGAAATGCCCATGATATGTTTTACATGGGGGTTTCATTCCAAGGTCCACCACTTGTCCAAGCTAACTCTATTAAAACATATAGAGAAAGAAAGGTCCACCACTTGTCCAAGCTAGGCTCATTGAAACATGGAGAGAAGGAACCTCCACTGTTTCTCCTAGATAGGCTCCATTGAAACATGGAGAGAAATAAGCTCCACCATGTCTCCAAGTTGCTAGGCTCCATTGAAATACCCAATACCCATAATTTTTTGTACATGGGGGGTTTACATTCAAGGTTCACCACTTGTCCAACCTATTATCCCTAGTAGGTTTGGTCTCATGATTCACCACTTGTCCACTCTATGTCATTATATTAAGAGGAATTAGGTGTTAAGGTCCACCACTTGTCCAACCTATAATGTTATAGCTTGAATGGTATTTTTTCTCACCACTTGTAATGCCCATGACATGATTTACATGGGGGTTTTGTTCCAAGGTACACCACTTGTCCAAGATAAATCTATTGAAACATAGAGAGAAACAAAGGTCCACCACTTTTCCAAGCTAGGCTGCATTGAAACATGGACCTTAATACCAAATTATTTCTAGTAGCATGAGTGATATTTTGTACATGGGGCGTTTACATTCAAGGTCCACCACTTGTCCAACCTATTTCCCTAGTAGGTTTGGTCCCAATTTCACCACTTATCCACTCTATGTCATTATATTAAGAATAATTGGGTGTTAAGGTCCACCACTTGTCCAACCTATAAGGTTATATATTGAATGGTATTTTTTCTCACCACTTGTAATGCCCATGATATGTTTTACATGGGGTTTTTGTTCCAAGGTCCACCACTTTTCCAAGATAACTCTATTCAAACATAGAGAGAAACAAAGGTCCACCACTTGTCCAAGCTAGGCTCCATTGAAACATGGAGAGAATGATGCTGCACCATTTATCCAAGATAGGCTGCATTGAAACATGGAGAGAAGCAAGCTTTACCATGTTTCCAAGCTAGGCTCCATTGAAACACTCTAGGGGGTTTTATTTCAAGGCCCACCACTTGTTTAACCTATTATCCCTAGTAGCATGAGTGGTTTGGTTTCAAGATTCACCACTTGTACACTCTATGTCATTATATTGTGTTAAGGTCCACCACTTGTCCAACCTATAAGGTTATATCTTAAATGGTATCCTTTCTCGCCACTTGAAATGCCCATGATATGTTTTACATGGGAGTTTCATTCCAAGATCCACCACTTGTCCAAGCTAACCATATTCAAACATAGAGAGAAACAAAGGTCCACGACTTGTCCAAGCTAGGCTCCATTGAAACATGGAGAGAAGGAACCTCCACCATTTCTCCTAGATAGGCTCCATTAAAACATGGAGAGAAGTAAGTTCCACCATGTCTCCAAGATGCTAGGCTCCATTGAAATACGCAAAACCCATGATATTTTGTACATGGGTGATTTACATTCAAGGTCAACCATTTCTCCAACCTATTATCCCTAGTAGGTTTGGTCTCACAATTCACCACTTTTCCACTATATGTCATTATAATAAGAGGAATTGGGTGCTAAGGTCCACCACTTGTCCAGCCTATAAGGTTATACCTTGAATGGTATTTTTTCTCACCACTTGTAATGCCCATGACATGCTTTACATGGGGGTTTTGTTCCAAGGTTCACCACTTGTCCAAGAAAATTCTATTGAAACATAGAGAGAAACAAAGGTCCACCACTTTTCCAAGCTAGGCTCCATTGAAACATGGACCTTAATACCAAATTATTCCTAGTAGCATGAGTAATATTTTGTACATGGGGGGTTTGCATTCAAGGTCCACCACTTGTCCAACGTACTTTTCCTAGTAGGTTTGGTCGCAAGATTCACCACTTGTCCACTCTATGTCATTATATTAATAATAATTGGGTGTTAAGGTCCACCACTTTTCCAACCTATAAGGTTATATATTGAATGGTATTTTTTCTCACCACTTGTAATGTCCATGATATGTTTTACATGGGGATTTTGTTCCAAGGTCCACCACTTGTCCAAGCTAAATTGTTCAAACATAGAGAGAAACAAACGTGCACCACTTGTCCAAGGTAGGCTCCATTGAAACATGGAGAGAATGATGCTCCACCATTTATCCAAGATAGACTCCATTGAAACATGGAGAGAAGTAAGCTCCACCATGTTTCGAAGATGCTAGAGTCCATTGAAATACCCAAAACCCCTGATACTTTGTACATGGGGGGTTTACATTCAAGGTCCACCACTTGTCCAACCTATTATCCCTAGTAGCATGAGTGGCTTGGTCTCAGGATTCACCACTTGTCCACTCTATATCATTATATTAAGAAAAATTGGGTTTCCATATCTAAATGGATCTTTGCTTGGATAAGTGGTAGACCTTGAGACCTAAATACCCATTCTACACTAGAGCATTGGTTAAGCCTTATACACTTCAAGAATACCTTTAACAACAAGTAGTAGTTATTAGTTGACTTAAGTCTAGTTGAATCCATGGTATTGAGACTAAGAGAGAGTGTAGCATAAAAAAGAGTCAGGATTTTAATTTGACTTTCTTTCTATTAATGAGTAGATCATAGATGGATTTTGGTATCTAATAAAACCTTAGGGTAGACAATGTAAAACTCATGTCTATTGTTGTGTTTGCATTAAGTGTTCTTGTTCTTTAATTTCAGAACCATTACAGAAAAATGGATTGGCTATATGCTGGCATAAATTGAAGAAAACTATTGAATTACCCATCCAACCTCCTCCAAGACCTTGTCCAAGGAATGAATCACCTCCTTATCACCTACCACTTGCTTTCAAGGACATCAAAAGAGTACTTATCTTGGATCTAGAGGGGTTACTTCTCAAGACAGTTGAAATGAAACATGGAGATTCTATGCCATCTTGGGCTCAACACATGCGACTTGTGGAGGACAAAGATGAAGTTTATCATGTGGTGCGACCAGACGCACAAAGTTTTTTGGATTTTTGTGCTGAATACTTTGAGCTATGGATATGGAGTTGCTATAACTTAACAAGGGTGCAACGCATCACACAAAAGTGTTTTCTTGAGCAGTATACCAAGTTCAAGGTGTTTATGAGTAACAAAAATTGCCAAAATCCAAATATCATGTTAGGATTTACAAGGGTTTATCACAAAAATCTAAGTGATATTTGGAAGATATTTGAGAATTTGGATGCAAACAATACCTTAATTTTTGATGACACGCCATATAGGGTGATGTGGAACATGCCAGGGACATATCTTATATTTCCAAAGATGTGGAGGCAAACTTCCGAGCAACTTCAAAACTTCTTGTAGAGAACCATAATTCCATGGTTGGTAGGATGGTTGTATGCAAGAGATAAGAGAGTCTATACATACAACACAATTTTAAATCAGTATAGTGATTCTGAGACAAATTATGTCCTTGGTGTGTACTTGTCAACACGAAAGCATTGAATAAATATGGCTTTAAGATGCTTTTTTTATTCTAGTGTGTATCTTTCAACATTTGTATAATTTGATATAGTCTTTTTTTAAAAAAAAAAGGTGTGTCAATTTTATGAACACTTGAATGGAGTGCACCATACTCTAAGGGGACTTCAATGTACTATTGGAGTGCATCCTATTGTAAGGGGACTCTGATGTATTGCTAGAGTGCACCCAAATTTTTGGGGACTCATTTTTTATTTGATTGGGGCCTATGTTGGGTCATATAGTAAAAGAAATTCATTTTTTGTCAATTCATATCGAGGTTGCATTTATTTGGAACTATGAAAGAATTGATGTTTGATGTCAAAATAAAACTTGTAAGTGTGGATCAGAGAATTCATGGACTTTAAATATGTGAGAGGGATCTTTTTCTTGGGCATTTGGAACCTAATTGCTTGACCTTCAAACCAAGATTCCTATGTTATTTTTTCATATACTTTTTTGTACTGAATTAAGATTGTGGATGCAAGGTCCACCACTTGTTCAAGCTAGATCTAAGAAAGTATATATACTGAGTCTTCAAACTAGTAAACCAAGGGAAGAGAGAAGCAGGGTCCATCACTTGTCCAAGCTCATCTCTAGACAACATAGAGAGATGTTATGTCTACTAATTGTCCAATATAGTCATGGAGAAATGATAGAAGGTTGATCCACTTGTCCAACCTATCATCTCTAGTAAAATGGGAGGTTTGGCCTTAAGATTCACCATGTAACCAACATATACTTCATTGTATTATGAAGAGTAGAAAAGAAAAGCTCCACCACTTGTCTAAGGTAGTTCCAAAATCAACATGGAGAGAAGAAAGCTTCACCATTTGTCCAAGATAGGTTCCATTAAAACATGGAAAACCTCATATATGTTGTACATGGAAGCTTTTTTCCAAGGTCCACCACTTTTCCAAGCTAGGATCCATTAAAACATGGATAGAAACAAGGCTCCACAACTCGTCCAACCTTTATAGCTGCGAAGTGTACCGGTTGTCTAAACTAGGCATGGGAAAATAATAGAAGGTCCACCACTTATCCAATATATTATCTCTAATAGCATGGGAGGTTTGGTCTCAAGATTTAGGAATTGGCTGACCTGTATTTCATTGTATTATGATGAATTTGGTTTTAAAGTCAACTACTTATTCAAGCTATAAGTTTATATCTTGAATGGTATTCCTTCCCATCACTTAGAAAACCAATGATATGTTGTACATGGGAGGGTTTGTTACAAGGTCCACCACTTGTCCAAGCTAGTTTCATTGAAACATGGATGAAGACAAGCTCCACCATTTGTTAAATCTAGACTCCATTGAAATCTAGAAAATCCATTCTATGTTGTACATGGGGTTTTTGTTTTAAGGTCCAACACTTGTCCAAGCTAAGATCCATTGAAACATGGAGTAGAGAAACACTCCGCCACTTGTCCAAGCTAGGCAACATTGATAGTAGTTGGTTTATTTTGAAGATCCACCACGTGTCTAAGCTAACTCTATTGAAACATAGAGAGAAGCAAAGGTCCACCAACTGTTCAAGCTAGGCTCCATTGAAACATGGACAGAAGCAAGCTCCACCATTTCTCCAAGATAGACTCCATTGAAACATGGAGAGAATCAAAGGTCCACCATTTCTCCAAGCCAAGATCTAGTTGTCCAACCTATAAGGTTATATCTTAAATGGTAATCTTTCTAATCACTTGGAATACCCATGATATGTTTTACATGGGGGTTTTGTTCCAAGATCACCACTTGTCCAAGATAACTCTATTGAAACATAGAGAGAAGCAAAGGTCCACCACTTGTCCAATCTAGTCTCCATTGAAACAAGGAGAGAAGCAAGCTCCATCATTTCTCCAAGATAGGCTATCATGGATAAGTGCACCTTGAAACCAACCTTCCTATGAGGCAATAGAGCATATGCTACATATTTTATGTATGCCCCATGCCTCAAATTAAGAAGTTATAGATTAGAAGTGGACCTTGCTTAAATGTCACATGCAATAAATTAAGGAAAAATAGCCAAGTGGATTGTATTCCTCAATGGATCCTTGCTTTCACAAGTTGTGAACCTTGAGTCACTTTTACATTAACTTGGACAAGTGGTGGACCTAGAAACCAAGCTCTCCATGTTGAGATAAGTTGTAGGTAGGACAGTAGAACATAGACAACGATAATGGATGCAATATACTCCTCTCCTAATAATCCAATTGATTGAAACCATGATATTTTAGTTGTTTTCATTGTGTATTGTATGTGCATAAAGTGGAATGATACCTTAAGAAAACTCAAATTTTTGACAAAATCTCTATATTTTATACATGATATATTGAAAGTTGTCCAACCTGGGAATTGGGATTTTCCCACTTTACCTAATATGGTCTTTAGTCGCTCAATCTCACTCTCTCACACAAAACACCGCTGGTCCAAGAGGGCACACACATCCACACTGCTGGCACTGCGGGGGAACACAAGAGCAGGAGAAAGAGAGGGGGCGAAGGGGAAATGACGGCACAGTTGGGCAATAGTGGCTTGATCACACTTCAAGAGGCATGTACAAAGCTTTCACTACCATCACAATGGCCATTTTCATGAGAAAAATATAAAGGGGATCTACATGCACACTCCTCTGCCAAGAAGCTCCACTCTGTAAGCTTCAAACGGCACAAAAAGAGCCCCTAATTTGATTATAAAAATGTATTGTATAGTGGAGGGTCTTCAACTTTGAAAATTGCTTTCTAGTTCGCCCATCCGGCATCCCAAATTGGAAACTTAGGAATGGGGGAGCTGCCTTTCTTCCATCTGCCCTCTAACTGTGCTCTTTGGCTTGTGCTTGAGGAGGGGGGGGGGGGGGGGGGGGGGGGGTGCATGAATGATGTCGCTCGGGAGTGCACTATGTAATCATGTTAATGTATAACGTGAGTTCGAAAGGAGGGATTTTAAAACGCAAAAAAAATCGGCAATTTAATAGAGACATATTAAAATAAGGGGATTTTATATTCAATTTTGGGAAAAAATCCTAAACTAAGGGGTCATTTTATTCATTCATACATTTTAAAAGAGGGGGTTTTTTAATAACCTGCGAACGCACATTATATAGTGAGGTACTAAACTAAGAACCCCCCGAGCGATGTTGCTAGTGCCCCTTGGTAGTATTTACTATTTTTATTTATTTTTCCCTTTCTTCTATCTTTTGGAGCTCCCCCCTTTGATCCCTTCCACTTTCCTTTGATCCGCTCTCTTGGACACCCTTTGGGCTCTCTCCCTTCCTCTCCCTTGGACCAACCTTAACTCTCCTCTGCACCTTAATGTCCGACCGGGTTTGGGGCCCTTTGCTCAGTCTGGCCATTTCCCTTGTCTTTGAACCCTCTCTCACAAGCTCTCGGATTCATCTCCCATCGGACTCATCCTTTGAACTTACTCTCTCTCTCTCTCTCTCTCTCTCTCTCTCTCTATATATATATATATATATATATATATATATATATATATAATATACATGGGACTCTCCTCCTATGCCTAGGCCCTATGCACTAGGGACCTCGCTAGTGAAGGGGGGGGGGGGGGGGTGCCTTCTAAAAATGGGGTGGGGCTACTGCCCGTGTGAACTCGGGCCTTGGTGGGCACCATGACACATCAGCACTAGCAAGTCAATCTGCCCACTGACCTCCACCGTGAGCACCCACGACCAAAATACCGCCACGTGTAGCCCAGCGAGCCACTGTGCAGCACCGCCCTGGTGACTGCCATAGCCACACACTATGAGACGGGGCTCTCTCCCCATAGGATACCCATAGTGGGTGTTGCTCCCAGCTCTTATAGACCTGCCTTTCAACTACCAGACTTGCCTACGAGATTACTCCCCGCCACATGGTGGCCACTGGCTCTATGGCCCCTCAAGACTCACAAAGAACTCCCAATGCAGAATTTTTTCTTTATATTCCCTCTACCCCTTTTGAGTCTCGCAACTCCGTGCTCACAAGCCCGATAGCCTAACCGTAAAAATTAGCGTCGAGAGCTCCCATTGCCGACTTTGAATCATGCACACTCTAGTGCACCCTGAGAATCTCGGGGCCGCAAACCGAGGCCGTCAAAACCCAAAAAAAAATCATTTGTAAGCTCACCACCGCCAAATGCTCCAAGCTTCACCAGGTCATAGATCGATGCTCAACGCTCAAAATCATGAGCCGTCAATCCGTGATGACTCCACATGGTATGCTTTATCTTTTTGAACATGGTTGAGCCCCAAAAAATACTATATGGCATGACTCCCGATGCGCTCAACCTGGCCCCTAACTAGCCCCTAGCATATCTTCTAATGGCCATAACTTGCAATCCAAAACTTCAATCCGTAGTCTGAAAAAACTGTTGGAATTAGGGTTGCAGAGAGACACACACAGCTTGGAGAAGACGAAGGAAGCTCAAGGTACACAACAGAGAGTGTATAACTTAGTGTGCAATGGAAAGATGGATAGCCCTAGAGTGATGGGCGTATATACAATGCACGGGGAAAAAACCTCCTAAAGAGGGAAAAAATGCCCCGGCGGTCCTAGTGTGCTCACACACATCACTACCACATGTATATGGATACAAATCCGCCCTGGAGTGATGCGGTGAACGAGAGCTGGCACATGAGTAAAGGGAAGCTCCATGCCCTAAGGACATGATCCGTCCACAAAGGGGAGAAAGCCCAAAGCTTTGTGGAAAGCTTCAAGCTTCTTACGAGACAATGCCTTTGTGAAAAGATCTGCAAGGTTTTCCCGTGTTGGCACATAAGCCAAACTGATCTCTCCTGCGGAGAGCCTCTCCCTGACATAGTGGTAATGCACCTCAATGTGCTTTGTGCGAGCATGAAAAACTGGGTTCCTCGCAACTTCCAATGCGCTCTGACTATCAGTGTAGATAGTGTTGGCAGTGTCCTATCCAACACCCAAATCAACCATAAGGCATCTGAGCCATACACACTCAACCGTAGCAGTGAAGACCGCCATGTACTCAGCCTCACAACTCGAAGTGGCCACAGTAGGTTGCTTCTTGCTCAACCATGATATACATGAACTGCCAAGCATGAAACAAAAACCACTTGTGGACACTCGCGTGTCAAAACAACCAGCCCAATCTGAGTCCGAAAAAAGCATGTAAGTCTGGCGGCAATGATCCCCCCTTGGGATAAAACAAGCCAAGATGTAAAGTGCCACTGAGGTAGGGGAAAATCCTCTTGATAGCCTGCCAATGCTTAGACCCTGGGCTATGCATGAATCTGCTGACTTGTGAGACTGCAAACTGAATATCTAGCCTTATGTTGCATACATAAATGAGGCAACCAACAGCAGTTTGGTAAAGAGTGACATTAGCAGGATCGCCAGCATCATGTAGACTCAACTTCAAACCTATTTCCATGGGAGTGGCAATAGGTTTGCAATCCTCAAGTCCAAACTTACATAGCAATGTCTCTATGTAACTTTTCTAACACAAGGCAATACCACCATCACACTTCTTAAACTGTATACCCAAGTAATGATGCAACAGCCCCAAATCTTTCATCTTGAAAGTAGCATTCAAATCAACCTTAAATTAAGTAGTATGTCTTTCATTTGGTCCAGTGATCAGCAAATCATCAACATAAAGAACCACAATGAGAAGTACATCACCCTCATGCTTTACATACAATGTGCTTTCTGTTGGACTGTTACGAAAGCCTTGTTTGACCAAATGAGTGTCAGCTTTCTCATACCAAGGATGAGGAGATTGCTTCAACCCATACAAAGCATTGTTACATTTGCACACTTTGTCCTCTTGTCCTTTAATGAAAAAACCGTGAGGCTGCGTTACCTAAACTTCCTCAAATATGTCACCATTCAAGAAAGCAGTAACAATGTCTAATTTATGTACATCCCAACCAAAATGAGCTGCCAATGCACAGTAGTCATACAAAAAGTGGGAGAAAAAGTCTCTTCATAATCTATTCCTTTTTGATGTTCATAACCCTTTGCAACAAGTCGAGCCTTATGGCGATCAATTTCACCATCTGGCTTGCGTTTCAACTTGTAAACCCACTTCGTACCAATGGCCTTTTTGCCAAGAGGCAAATCACATAAAGTCCATGTGTCATTTTCTATAAGTGCATCATATTTTGATTGCATGGCAGCCATCCAATTTTCTGAATTTTGTGCTTCATCAAAAGAGAGAGGCTCCTCAACATCATGTAAGCTAGACACAACCAAAGCATAAAAATTTGATGGATAAGATGCATGGCGAGAGCTTCAACTAGTACGACTAGACAAAGGTGCATCCAATTTACTGTCGCGCAAAGTGTGCACTAGCCATTTTGGCATACCTCTAGCCTGCTCATTTTCAGCCCTTTCCTCATCAAGTACATCATGTACATCTACATCAGTAATAGGCTGATCTAGAACATTTTCAGAAACCCCCATAGGCTGTACATTTGCCTCATTGGAGCTTAAATGCGTATTTCCACCACTGAAAAGAGGCAACAAAGTGTCAGAAATGTCTTGTGAGCTTACATTACTGTCTCTAGTACATGACAGCAAGGGCTAAACAGAATCTTCCACAAACACTACATCCCGAGAAACCAAAATACGTTTTGTTTGCGGATGATACAACCTGTAACCTTTTCTTTCAGCACTATAACCAACAAAAATACATTTGACAGCCTTATCATCCAATTTCTTGCACTGCACTTGTGGCACCAAAGTATATGCCAAATAGCCAAAAACACGCATGTGCTCAATAGAAGGCTTTCTATCATGCCATGCTTCATATGGAGTAATAGACTGCAAAGCTTTCGTAGGACATGTGTTAAGTACATAAGTGGCACACATGATGGCCTCAAGACAAAAAGAATGCGGCAAAGCTTGACTTCTGACCATACATCGTGCCATTTTCGTCAGTGACCTGTTTTTCCTCTCAGCAACACCATTATGCTGAGGTGTATAAGGCATTGTTCATTGGTGTTTTATCCCACGACTAGCGAGAAATGCATTAAATTCATGAGACATATACTCCCCCCCTCGATCGGAACGGAGGGTGCCCATAGTACATTTCGAGACATTTTCAGCCATAGCCAGAAATTGTTTGAAGCACATAAAAACTTCGGACTTCTCTTTAAGCGGAAATACACATGCATGCCTGGAGCAATCATCAATGAAAGTCACAAAGTACAAGTAATTACCCAAGGACGGAGTTTGCATGGGCCCACAAACATCACTATGCACAAGCTGCAACCTGCATGTGGCCCGAAATGAACCATCCTTTGGAAACTTAGAACGCTGCATCTTACCCAAAATACAGCCTTCACAAACATGTTTGACATGTGCTTCAAGAGGCGGCAAAGAAGCAACCATATCAGATTTCTGCAAACGCAGCAAACTGGCAAAATTCAGATGACCAAAACGTGCATGCCAAAGTTTTGCATCTAAAATAGCCCTTGAATCTGTAACATCATTTGCAAAATTTTGTCCACACTTGTCATACAAAGTGAGCTTATACAACCCACAACACAAAAGGCCAGATGCAACAATTTCATCACCAAAACTGAGATCATGAACTGTACATCTGTCATCCACAAATTTGACTACAAGTCCAAGTCTAGCAAGTGTGGATACAGATAAGAGATTCTTCTTGATCCCAGGTACATAAAGTGCATCAACAAGTGTGAAAGAACTGCCATTAGCAGTAGTAAGCACAATATTTCCAGCTCCCTGAACTAGATAAGAGGCATTGTTGGCACAAGTGACAGAATTCCCATGAGGGACAGACTCGAGAGAGGTAAACAATTCACGATGTGAGGTAATGTGCTTTGTAGCACCAGTATCGAAATACCACACATGTGAATCTGCAGCAACTGACAATCATGTATCATGGACAACAGAATTGTAAGTGCACTCTGCGCTAAAAGCCCATTCTGCATCACAGTATCCTTTCACAGAAGACTCAACAATGGTTGCATTTGTAGTGGAACCAGCATTTGCAGTGGAACCACCCTCTTTCTTCTTAGCCTCTTTGGCCTTCAACTTAGGACACGACTTGATCAAGTGTTCATTATCTTTACAATAATGGAAACGCATCTTCTTTTTGCCCTTATCACCAGAATTTCCAGACGAAGTGCTACCAGCAGAAGCATTAAGAACATAATTTTTGCCACTCGCAGCAGAACCATAAGAAGTGGCTGCATTGCTATTACCACCCTTTCTTTGAGAAGCAATAAAAGCCTCTTCAACTGCACACTGCCTAGTCCTGTTTTTTTTGGAAAGTGACTCTTGCAACAGCAATGTGCATAATGCATCAAACTTGACAACTTCTGGATTTCCTTGGGTCATAAGTCTCCAAGTACTAGCAAAAGTCTGGTAGGAATCTGGTAAGGCATCAAGAACAGTCTACACAAGGGAACTGTTTGAAATGACTTCACCTGCAGAAATAAGTTGCTCATTCATATCCTTGACACTAGCAAGGAAAGTGTCCATATCATCTTCCTCATGCATAATCTTCGACTCCAGCTCTTTACGTAGCAAAGCAGTTTTAGCCTCATTGCGGCTTGCATAAATACCTACTAGAATATCCCAAGCCTGTTTTGCAAATTTTGCTGAACGGATGTGAGGAACAATGGTGAGCTTCACAGACAGCGCAATCAATGCATGAGCATGCGCATCCTTTACATCCCAACGAGCTTGTACAGAGGCAATCCTTGCAGCAAGACCTGCAACATCCTCAACATCGCCTACATCCTCAGAACCAGGACGTACATCAATGCCCTGCACAATGTTCGAGACGCCCTTTGACACAAAACATGTTTCATCATATAAGCCCACATAGGGTAGTTGTCCCCATCCAACCTGTCCTCAGCAGCAAACATCTTAAACACATCTGTGTTGTTGTGGTCAGCCATGGTAAATGCTGCACCTGATGTGAAAACTGACCAAAAATAGTAGAAATGGAGCTGGAACAACACGTGCTATATAGCACAAATAATACAAGACTATAAAGAACCTGTTATGCAAAAAATGGCACTGACAGAAATTATGCACAAAATGACAAAATAGCCTGTACATTACTGCCTGTAGTGGAAAAGTAGGCCGAAATGAGCCCAAATCGAAAATCTGAGCACAACATGCTCTACGAGCAGTCCCGAAATATTTGTCAACCTGCGAACTCTTGCCAAAGCTCACTGAAATCGGAGAAAGTGAGCAGGTGTGTGCTGGAGCAGCTGGTGACTAAGCTCGGGTGGACATGACCTGATTTGATACCAATTGTTGGAATTAGGGTTGCAGAGAGACACACACATCTTGGAGAAGACGAAGGAAGCTCAAGGTACACAACAGAGAGTGTATAACTTAGTGTGCAATGGAAAGATGGATAGCCCTAGAGTGATGGGCGTATATACAATGCACGGGGGGAAAAACCTCCTAAAGAGGGAAAAAATGCCCCGGCGGTCCTAGTGTGTTCACACACATCACTACCACATGTATATCATAACAAAACCAGGCATGCTCCATAATTCAAGCACTGAAACTCTATCCATTGACATCCACTCTAGCCACCTAACCCCACCAGCTGCCCTGTGCGTGAGGGATTTGCAACACCTTCTAACTTTGAAATGCAATATCTTGCACACCGGGGCTCTATTTGACAAGCTCTCGAGAATAGCTTGCACAACAACGCTAGCACTACACTCTAGAGCATTGACTCAGCACTCTGGGTACCCTTACTTGTCATCCCATCATAACCATTGTGGAGTCTTCTTTGTCCTAAAAAGATGCGTCTGGCATACATTCCCGTTGCCACTAGTCTGCCCAAGGACTCTATACTTGCTCTAGCATTCTGCACTACATGTGCCTATAGTCTTAGCCTGGCATTTCACACTTTCTAGCTTGGACCCACTTTGGTTGCACCATCATTGCCCACCCCCTAGTGAAACATTTATGTTCGACCACACACATGCTTATTGAACCTATAAAACTATCACTCCAGACAGACACTTTGTACACCACAAAACACATAGCATATGTACAAAAATTGTCTCTGCTACCCACCATTTTTGCTCATCCGGGTTGCTTACCCCCTGCTTTACCAC
The DNA here is from genome assembly GCF_014529385.1 of Adiantum capillus-veneris. Lineage (NCBI taxonomy): Eukaryota > Viridiplantae > Streptophyta > Polypodiopsida > Polypodiales > Pteridaceae > Adiantum > Adiantum capillus-veneris. Next base: position 21,529,954 of record NC_140940.1, on the reverse strand, counting down.
ATAGTCACCACCTGGGTCAAACACCTGACATTGATAATCTTTATCCCTTCTTGTAGAGCCGCACTCCCACTCAGCAGCCAATTATCCATATTGAGCTTGCTCTTGGCATACCTCCCTTGTTGAAGGCATCCACAAGACAACTCTCCACCTCAAACAAAACATCATCGATCATACCATCATGCTCATACATACCACCACTTTCACCGAACATATTTGACCTTGTCTCCCAATCATCTAGAACGACCTGTGAAGGGCACTACGGTTGATATGCCTACTCCCGCACAGTAACCTCTGTCGGCACAACCATAAAAGAAAACTCCTACTCTCTTAAAGGAACGTTCACCTGTGGAGAGGCCAGCCCTCATATCACATGTATCCTTGCCAAAGCTTTCTCAACAAGCACTTGTTCTTATCCATCCATCTCACCCACGGGGTCATCAAATCCTCAATCACCCTCATCATCCAAGCATACCTTTCTAAAAGAACCCGTACCCAAGGCATCGTCCATCTGCATTGGATCCTCCTTGCATTCCATACTTGTGACATCCTTAAGGCCATCCAAGCAAATAGATCCATATGGATCCACCAACATCCCCTGTTGATCCATTCCTGTGACATGTCTTCTTTCCATAGCTACGACAGCTCTCTCCTTCTTGGGAAACCCTTGTACCTACCATACAACATTCCATAGCTACCTTGACGAGCATCGTCATCAACATGGTGCCGCATAGCACTCTCACCTGCATACCTTCGCTGGAAAACTTTGACACTCTTACCTGCTCTTCATTTGTAGCAGCTACCACCACGTCTTTATGCACATAATAAGGTAACCTTACCTTTACCAATAGAGACTCCTCGATATCCGTCTCCTCGCCATTGAATGTGGATCCATCATTGAGGCAACTCTCTTTACTTGTCCCCCCAAAAGCTAGAGCTGGTGCTCTCACCGTCATCACCATAAGTGAACTCGGTATCAGCATCTTCATCATCTCTTTGCTCTATAAGAGCTGGACCATCATCTTGCCCACTTTCTTGGGAAAAGACAACATGTACAATTGGGAAATAGTGGCTTGATTACACTTCAAGAGGCATGCACAAAGCTTGCACTGCCATCACAATGGCCATTTTCATGAGAAACATACAAAGGGGATTGACAAACACACTCCTCTATCAAGAAGCTCCACTCTGTAGGTTTCAAACGGAACAAAAAAGCCCTTAATTTGATTTAAAAAATTTCTTCTATAGTGGGTGTCTTAAACTTTGGAAATTGCTTTCTAATTGGCCCATCTGGCATCTCAAATTGGAAACTTAGGAAGGGGGGATACGCCTTACTTCCATCTGCTCTCTTTGGCTTGTGCTTGAGGGGGGGTGCACTAGCGATGTCGCTAGTGCCGGGCCCTTGGAATTATTTATTATTTTATTTATTTTTCCCTTTCTTTTGCCTTTTGGAGCTCGCCCCCTTGACCCCTTCCACTTTCCTTTGATCGGCTCTATTGGATGCCCTTTGGGCTCTCTCCCTTTCTCCCCCTTGGACCAACCTTAAGTCTCCTCTTCACCTTAATGTTCACCCAAGTTTGGGCCCCGGTCCTTTTTCTGGTCATTTGCCTTGTCTTTGAACCCTCTCTCACAAGCTCTTGGATTCATCTCCTATGGGACTCATCCTTTGAACCTACTCTCTCTCTCTCTCTCTCTCTCTATATATATATATATATATATATATATATATATATACACACACACACATATATACATATATATCTGTATATATATATATATATTTCTAGTGGGGGAATGGAAGGGGGGGGGGGGGGGGGGGTCTGCCTTCAAAAATTGGATGGGACTACAGCCCGTGTGGAGCCAGGCCCTGGCAAATGCCATGTAACATCATCACTACCAAGTTGAGCCGCCCACTGGCCGCTGCCGCTAAATCCCACGACCAAAACACTGCCACGGGCAGCCTAGTGTGCCATCGCACTCGGCCGTCCTGGTGATCCCCTTAGCCACGCACCATGCGAGGGGGTTCTCTCCCCATATGATACCCATAGTGGGTGTTGCTCCCAACTCTTATAGACCATCCTTTCAGTTGCTCGATCCGCCTACGAGATTACTCCCCGACATGTGGCAAACACTGGCTCTATGGCCCCTCAAGCCTCACAAAGAACTTCCAATGCATAAAAAATTTTGTTATTTCTGCTACCATTCTGTGTTCCGGAACTCGGTGCTCACAAGCTTGATAGCCGTATCGTAAAACCCGGCCAAAAGATCCCATTGCCGACTTTGAATCATGAAGACTCCACTCCACTCTGGGACTCCCGGGGCCGCAAACTGAGGCCGTCAAAACCAGAAAATTATATGTAAGCTCACCACCGCCAAATGCTCCAAGCTTCACGAGGTTGTAGCTCGTCGCTCGAGGCTCAAAATCATGAGTCGTCACTCCCTGCTAACTCCACACAATCAAGCCCCAAAAATTTCTAGACAGATTGATAATTGGTCCTTGGCAAATCTTATGACTTGAAATCTAGAACTCCGATCCGCAATCCGAAAGGACAAGCATGCTCTATAATTCAAGCTCCACAACTATATCCAGTGACATCCTCTCTAGCCACTTGTCGCCTGTTGCCCTGTCCATCAGGGATCTGCAACACTTCTAACTTTGAACTGCAATAGCTTGCACACCGAGGCTCTGTTTGACGAGCCGTTGGAATCAGCTTGCACAACATATCTAGAACTACATTCTGGAGAATTGACTCAGCACTTTGGATAACTTTACCTGTCATCCCATCAGAACCATTTTGGAGCCTTTTTTGGCCTAAAAAGTCGTGCTTGGCATACATTCCCTCTACCACTATTATGCATAGGGATTCCATGCCTGCTCTAGCCTTCTTGGCATTACACACTTTCTAGCTTAGAAAAACTTTGGCTGCACCAACTTCTATGAGTATAATTTGAAGATTTGGGTGCTTAAATCACTGTTTTTTGATGTTTTGACCATTGGAGAGTGTTATTAGACCTTAGAGCGACCTATTTGGGTTGATTTTTTATAGTTTCTATGACTTGGACCATGGTGGATTGCGATCCATATACCCTGTCAGAATGTTGTCACTTCTTGAGGATTGACAACCTCAAAGAGTCCTTGTGAGTATTGACATATTATTTTAGTGCCAACTAGCTATGCTATATACGTCCATCACGGTGACCCGCTGGCATTGTACCATTGGTGGGGAACGATCTTTAGCTGGTGAGTGACCTAGTGCATATTTAGAGCGTTCTTTTTTAGAGATTAGTCTTTGGGTGTAAGCATGCTAACGTGTCGCTGAAAATGTTCTCCAAGAGAATGCTAGGTAGTAGTGCTTGTTAGCACATGTTGAAAAGCCAAGACAATGTCCATTTTTAGATTAAAATGTCCATAAAAAATTATTATCAGTTCAAATGAGGCCTCTTTTTCGGTTATTGGAGTCATGGGGTCATTGACTCGCATGCATTCTCAGCTCACTAACTCACTCGTACGTTCTCTCTCACTTTGTCTCTCTCTCTCTCTCTCTCTCTCTCTCTCTCTCTTGCTAGTAGGCATTCTGAACTAGGATTGTGCTATCCAAGTCGATGAGTTGTCCGAGCTAAGATCTCTCTCTCTCTCTATCTCTCTCTCTCTCTTTCTCTCTCTCTCTCTCTCTTTGTACCCTACCCCTCCTTAGGTTTTGTTCATTTCACTTTATCTTCCCCTTTTCCACCCCTCATTGGACTCTCAGTCCTTAACTGGTAAGTATCCAACAATCCCTCCACTCAGAAGGAATCCTTTGTAATGCTTTGTTGATGGTCCCATAGGTCATATCTGACCTCCATGGACGATAATTCAATCTCTCTCTCTCTCTCTCTCTCTCTCTCTCTCTCTCTCTCTCTCTCTCTCTCTCTCTCTCTCTCTCTCTCTCTCTCTCTCTCTCTCTCTCTCTCTCTCTCGTAGGCATTCTAAACTAGGACTGCGATCTCTAAGCCGATGAGCTTGGAGGATTACAATGTACATTCATTGACACGGTCAAATAATCTCAAGCAACGAAGAAGGCAAGGAGGAGTAGCTTGTATGGTTAAGAAAGGATCAATGGCTTGGAGGATTACAATGTACATGTTAAGTTTGGAGCCTGATTTACCCCTTGTAAGTTTTTTGTTACAGTGGCCCGTGGCAAAAAGTGGTCAAAAAACGATGGGTCGTTTGGCCGATGGCTGGTGGTCGAAAGTCAACGGACGGTGGCCGAATTCAATGGCTAGTGGCCGATTTCAAAGATGGACTTGTCTTCTCAAGGGCGGCCACACATGGATGGATTGTAAAGCATTGTGGTGCATTGTGAGGTGGTGAAAGTGAAGCAAGGGGGGAGCTCCAAAAGGGTATAATCCCTTTGTATTTTGCTTCTTGTTTGAAGTATTAAAGCCGTTGAGTGGCTGTTTCCTGTGGACATAGCCCACATTGAGTGAACCACGTATATCGTGTGTGATCTCTCTCTCTCTCTCTACTCTATAATCTCTCATGTGTGAAAATTATCTCTCTCCATTAAGTAATCTACTCAATTATCTACTTAGCTACATCCTATTTCCCAACAACCCTACTCAATTATCTACTTAGCTACACCCTATTTCCCAACAACTGGTATTAGAGCAAGGTTTTCTTGAACCTAAAGTATCTCAAGGAAAGGATTCCTTGAATTGAGTTGGAGTAATGTCAGAGGAAGGGAAGCTCAAGATCGAGAAGTTCAATGGCAAAAAACTACCAACATTGGAAGATCCAGATTGAAGACTATCTCTACCAGAAGGACCTTTATTTGCCACTAGGCGGTCTTGCAAAGAAGCCTGCAACAATGATAGATGAAGCCTGGATTGTCCTTGATCAAATACCATGTTCATTTTATCTTGCAAGAAGGTAGCTGATGCATGCTTTTCACGACCCCCCCAAAAGCCATTTTTTGTACATATCTAAGAGAGAAAAAAAAGATTTTAAAAATAAATCAAAATTCTATTGCATCTCAAAAGAATTCTGCACTATGTGGGATGCCGATGAAAGTGGAATATTGTAACTAGTGGAGAGTATGCGATAGGAGATGTTGCCTAGTCATTACTTGGTTTTTCTACATGCGTGAGCTTCACATGGGAAAGAGTTTCATGCATTGGTGGACTCCTTGGTAAAGTTGATAGGAGTTAGTTTCACTTATGAAAAGAGTTAAACTAACTAGGTCAAAGTGGTAGGATCCACCATCCCAGGATTTCCTATTTTGAAATTTTCTTGTGTATAGATAAGATGGTTGGTGACGTCATGGGCCCTTGAGGCATCTTGAGGTGTCAAGCCCATGTGAGGCAGGCATCTTGAGGTGTCAAGCCCATGTGAGGCATAATGAAGGAGTCCAAGTAAGGGGCCATGGGATGTGGGACATTTTGCTCTTGGCTCATGTTAGAAAATAGGAAGGAATCAAGCTTTTTTCATCATTGGCTTTTTGAGAGAAATGATTCCCCTATCATATCTAGACCCCCCTCCCTGAATTCCCCTTGCCACATACCCTCAAATTTCATAGACACCAAGTGGGACCTCACTTTGGAGAAAAACCAAGTAATGACTAGGGATATATCTTATCACATACTCTCGACTAGTTACAATTTTTACTTTCATCCGGCATCCCACATAGTGCAACATTCCTTTGAGATGCAATAGAGTTTTGAATTTTCTTTTTTCTTTTTTTTCTCTCTTAGATATATACAGAAGATGGATTTTTGCGGGGGGGGGGGGGGGGAGCATGCATCATATAGCCCTCCGTCTATGGCTCGAGACATTCATGTCTCTAGCCTCTGTCCCAATCTGACTTGTCATTAGCCAAACATAGACAAGTGTCAACAAATTGCTCAATCTGTGGATCTAATCTGCAATTGTAGGGTTTAAGCCAATCTATAACTTCCATTTGAAAATTTCTTTACCACCACAAATGGCCATTTTAGCAAAAAATTATTGTCCTTTCGATAATCAAACCTGTTGTCATATCGTAACATAAGAGAGACTTCTTTGATGTCCTTCTTTATCAGTTGGCTGTTGAACTTCCTTCATCGCTTTTCCACTTGTGCAACATAATGTCAAATTGCAAATTCTCTGTCTAGTTCTAGCCGCTCTCTCCAGCTAAATGATTCGTTGCTCCACTTTCTTCTTTTGGTCATTCTCATGATAGGCCCGTAGAACTCGTAGACTTGCTAGCTCTACTTCTATGGAAAGAAGATCCTCTTGTCCATACACTAGGTGAAAAGGAGTGTACCCCAAAGATGTCTTGAAGGATGTCATGTGGGCCCATAATGTTGCATCTAAGTGTTTGTCTCAGGCCTTTGGGTGTACATGCACTTGCTTAGTGATAATTTTACAAATCAGGCCATTCACCTTTTCCACCATCCCATTACATTGAGGATATAAGGGGTGGAGTGCCTACGCTTGATGTTTAGTTTTTCCATCAGTTCTCCTACTAGATCTGCTCAAAATCCAGGTCCTCTATCCGATAGGAATTCCAAGGGTGTACCAAACCTGCAACAAATGCACTCAAAGATGAAGTCACCCTCATCTTTGACAGTGATGCTTCTAGTGGAGAGCACCTCTGCCTATCTACTCATGTAGTCTAACCCCTATGATGACATATTCTTTTCCGGACTACGTGCATGGTAATGGCCCAATTACATCAATGCCCCATTTTTCAAATGGGCCATAAGCTGAGATAGGACTCTGCTTCTCATAGGCTAGCTTCCTAGGTCTAGCCTTTGGACATACCTCGCAAGTGTGAAACCATTGTTGCACATCTTGGTGTAGACTTGCCCAAACTAAAACTGCTTGGAGAATTTTCCTAGTAGTGATTTCTTGAGCAAAATGCCCACCTCACACTCCCTTGTGACAACTACTTAGAATCCCTTTGATTTCCTTGGTAGAAGACACTTTCCTAAATAGTGCATCCTTTCCTTTGCAATACAGATCCTCACTCACCACACAATATTTTGTAGCCTTTCTAGCTAACCATCGTCTCTCATTTTGACTCATGTGCTTGGGAGCCTCAAAGTGCTCCAAGAAATAGAAAATGTCTTTGAGTTCCTCTTTGCCTTGAAATGGAGGGGTCTTTATCATGACATCTCCCAATATGGCACTCTGTAACTCCTTTGTAGCTAATGCATCTACTTCTTGTTCTTTTCCATTGGTACAAAGTGGATATGTGCACATTCAAACTTCCTCATTAGAGATTTGGCCTCCCTCATTCTCTTAGCTAGTTTGTCATTCTTACAGACCCATACCCCTACCATTTGTTTCATTATTAATATAGAATCACAAAAAACAATTAACCTAGAGATTCCATTGGCGAGACACTGGCATTGTAACCCCAAGATGAGAGTCTGATACTCTACCTCATTATTAGAGTGAGACTCTTCCAACTAAAACCCCTTGCAAAAAAAACAATTCCCCCAAAGTATTTAGCACAACAATTCCTGCTGAAGCTCTATGTTTTACCCGTTTGTAGGCACCATCAAAGTATAAACTATGAGCCTCCAAAAGAAGCTTAAGATCAACTAGGGGTGGAGCCTTGCTATGATGCACCTTCTCTGGTCTTTCATAGCATTGTTGTGCTAGCACATCTGCTAGGAATGCCATAGTAGTCCTCTCCACTTGTAGTGTGTAGTTGAACTCCTGTAACTGCACCACCCATTTTGATATCCTGGGGGATATTTCCATTTGTTTTAAAGCATATGGGAAAACATCCTCAGTGGTAAGTACAACAAAACTTGTTGGTAACAAGTATGCCCTAAACTTCTCCATTGCAAATTTGAATTCCAAGGCCAACTCTTTTGTAGAGATGGATCCCTTCTCAACTGCTGTCATAACTCTACTTACAAAATACATAGGTCTCATCAAGAGTGTCTTTGGGTCCTTTTCTGCGTTGCATTTATACACCCGTATAACAAAAATTATACGTATAAAACGTCAATATACGCCGTATCTCCGAATAATTATCGAATAGCCGTATAAAACATTTTTCTATCGAAAAGTATTTCGATCGAAAAATACATCGATCGAAAAAAAGTATATATATACAATCGTCGCCGTATTGGATCGAAAAGCATTGTGGACTTTCTTGGAGTTTGGAGAGCTTGGAGCTTCTGAGAGTTTGCCAGATAGAGACAGCGACTTTGATTTATAGCGGTTTTTAGGTATATTTTTAAAATTTTCAATAAATATTAACTTTTTTTTGTGTTGTGCTAGACTTGTGTGGTGCAGTAGTTTCGACTCTCACCACAAAGTTGGCTTGCAGGTCGTAGACCACTTCGTGGTGTGTAGCCATAGGCCCATATGGCTCACTCCAGAGGTGTATAGAATATAGTTTTCTTTCCCGTGGTGTGTAGTTATATAACTCACTCCAGGGAAGGCTTAGGGTAAATTTAGATTCTCACTCGTATGGCGTAGTAGTATATCTCTCACCATAGAGATGAGTTAGGATTAGAGGTTGACTCGTGGAGTGTAGTAGGCATGATGCTACACCTCTCACTTCAGAGTGGCCTATAAAATTTACAATCTTAAAGTAAATCATTATTGATTATTCTACATAGAAGCACAAAAATTAACGTTCGTCATTTTAAGAGTGTAGAGATGCATACTTTATGCCCTCTTCATCTTAATACGACTTTCGTTATTTTTGTGCTTCTATTTCTGTAGTAACATCATTGTTCATCAGCAGATGACTTGGTGTTACTCTGAACGTAGATATATACAACAATTGATTTACATTTGAGATTGTTGAGCTCTTTGCTAATGTTTGTGTTGTGCATGCCACACACTCCATTAGAAATACCTTATAAAATTTACAATTTTAGATTAAGTTTTTCTGTCATATGTGTTACATAGAAACACAAGCGTTACCACTCTTTATATTAAGAGTGAAGAGATGCATATTTTCATGCCCTCTTCATCTTAATGTGACATACTGGTTACTCGTATGTTTCATATTCCAAAAGAACATCATTTTTCATCATTAAATGACTTGGTGTTGTTTTGGACGTAAACACATACAATAGGCAACTTACATCTGCAATTGTTAATTTATCCGCTGATAGTTGTGTTGTGAGTTCCACACACTTTATCAGGGATTAGATTGATAAAAACTATCAATCTATTTTACAACAGCATCCAGACTTGTGCTGAGAATATCTCACACTAGCCGAGCTATTCACATATACGATTTTCCAACCCTTTAGATGTAATTTCTTTCATCATCTCACACTTCTACACATAGCAGGGTCCAGTTTTTGTGTTGAGAGCATCTCACACTCGTGGCCTGTTTCTCTCTCTCTCTCTCTCTCTAAATTAATTATCATGGTCGATTCACACAATGTGGTTTGTAATCATAAGATTTTCTCTTTAATTTGCAATAATTTAGTATTGTTTAATAAATTTGAATCATCATTTAATATATATATATATAGGGTTAACACTCATTATATAATAACTATGTTACTATGGTGTACAATCATTTCGTAAGATTCTTAATTTATAATTTTGTCATACAGATATGGCAGACACGAAGCTAGCGAAACATAAATGAAAGTTCGTCTCCGAAGTGATTGTGAGACACTTCCATTACTCGTCAAAGGCAGAGATTAGGCGTTGTTTAAACCCTGTCGCTCCGGAGCATTTTTATCAGCTTACAAAGACTCTAACCAAGTCTGTGTTTTAGCAGCTCCAGGCAAAGTTTGCACCAGCTATTTTTGACATAGCCCTCCTGACATCAGGTGCTTTAGTAAACATGGTCAAACAAACCATTGGACAGATCATGAAAACCTTTCAAGAAATGAAAAATCCTGCAATTACTTCCTTGCCAAACATAGCTGAGCGCATACATCTTGTGCAACAGCTTTACACGGAGTTCAAGAGCAAGGAAAAGTTAGAAAGAGCAGCAAAGCGTGCAAGAGTGGAAGCCAGATCTTCTGAAACTGCTGTTGAACCAGAAATCATTCTTAGAACAGAGCCTGCAACGTCATCCGTTGCTACATTAGACCTCTCTCAACTACCACCTATTTTACACCTTTTACCCGACACAGCCGTCTTCAATATCCAAGCTCCACAGCTAGGAGAGGGAAGATGGGCACATGTAAAGCGTGTGGGTATCACACATCCCGCTTTCAAAGATCAAGTGTATGCTGCAAAAGTGTTCAAAGTACACTTACATAGGCCCACCATGGAGCAACAGGTCAAAGACGAAGCAACAATTTTAGATATTTCACATCGAGGTATTATCTACCCTCTTGCCATGGTGCGCCACGTGGAGCGACCAATGCTCATTTCACGATTTTGGAATGGCATCCATGTGGAGCAATGGATCAAAGAATGCACTGCAGACGGCAGCCAACCTGTCATCCGCGATTATGTACTCACTGCAAGAACAGTAGAGCTATTCCAGGAGAATATTTTGCAGATCATCAATGCTCTCCTCCAAACTCTAAAGTATATACATTCGCATAACTACCTCCACAATGATCTACACTCTCGGAATATGATGCTGCATTTTGGCGAAAAAGGTGTTTATGCCGGCATTTTGGATTGGGGTTCATGCACCAAAACAAATATCACAACCGGTTTTCCTCCTCTACACGATATGCAGATAGAAACTAGAAAACAATATGAGAGAGATTATCCATGGGCAGCCCCCGAATGTATATCTAGTAATCCTCCCTCCTCGACCAAAGCTATGGATATTTATTCCATGTGTCATACATGTAAACGCATTTTGAAGTGCTTACCAGAGCCCCAAGAACAAAGCAAGAGACATTTTTTGAGTAATGTACTTGCTCATCTTGAAACCGGAAAGCGCCTAAACCCCAAAACCCGGCCTAACGCTTTTGACCTCTCCTTATGTATAAATGGTGCCCATAGAGTGGGTTACAACATTGTAATGACATCTGGCTTACGACCAGCTGATGATTAATGAAAACACAAGTCTCATGATTTCATCATTGTTTTACTTTTGGTGTCAGATTTAATTGTATGTTTAATTGAACAAAATATCTATGTTTGTCATTTGATATACTGTCGAATGTCAAATTAATTGAATGGGTATTTAAAAGTAATGACATGTTCACCTAATATGCAGATATGGAAGAAGAATTAAACTCAAACTCACTGAAGCTCAAGCAATTTTTAAAGAAGAACAAGTTAGATGTGGACAAGCAGATCTTTCTACTATTGCGAACATTGAAGAAGATGAATCTGAGCTGCAGGGCAAACCACTAACCCTTAAAGAGTGCAAAAAGCTTTGCCCTAATCACTTTGTACGCCATCAACTATTTCAAATAAGTGGCAATGCAAAAGATACAGCTCCGTTAAAGCTCTCTGATTTGCAACATAAAGGACTGGCACGTGTATTGCTGCAAAGGTTTATACGACAAGAGAGATGTCTACCAAACAACAACCAAGTAGAAATTTACTTTATCCAACAATGCTATGTTTGATATGTTTTGCTGAAGAGAGTGGATTGGTCAGATCGTCCAGGAACTGCTGGCGTTGGACGTGGACGCATTGCAAAAAAGGTGGTAGCACACAATGCAAATAATCCAATGCCTCCTCGCAAGCGTCCTATTGTTTTACTTCCTGAAGAGTCAGAAACAGTGACTGAATTAGCCAGCCAAGGACAAGACCTTGCCAGCCAAGGAGAAACACCGGACATGCTTCGTGGCCGTATTTTTGAGCTTGAAATAGAGTTAAGTTATGCACAAGCAAAGCTTCAACGATATGAATCATTGTATGGACCTTTGCCAGATGATACTACCACTTCACATAAAGATGGTGCTCAACCATCCCCTGAGCTAGGAATTACAGATTTTACCATAGACCATCTTATAGCAAATCTATCAAACTCATAACTCACTCACAAGCTTTTTGTAATCTCAAATTATATCAAACTCTTTTCGATTGAGTAATTTCCCAGAACCTTGTTGTAATTTCAAACCTACATCAACTTTATGTAATTGTTATTCAACAAGATATTATCGGCAATTTATATTTGTGTGTGAGTAAATATGTGCGTATGAGAGAGAGAAAGAGAGGTTTTGATGTGAACGACAACGAGATACCACTTTCTTTCATCATATGCAAAAACTTGTTAAGTATTACAATGGTACTCTCACAAATCATCTCCATCTTCAAAAACTGCAACCATATCATCTACTTCGTCCATATCTCAGCATTCTGAAACTATCTCCCATTCCATATCATCTTCATCATCAACTTCTGCAGAAATAGCTTCATGTGTTTGGAAGACTCCATATTGCTTTTGAGCGGCTCTAGTTGCAATTTTTTGAGGCTTATAAATAAGTCTCATATTGCAAAAAACATACACCAAATCAGCAGCCCGTTTAGTATGAAGTCTGTTTCGCTTTTTCGTGTGCACAAAGTCGAAGGCTGACCAATTTCGTTCACAACTTCCACTTGATGCAGCTACTGATAAAACTCTAATTGCAATGTGTTGCAACTCCAGTTTCTCTCCACCATACTCCTTCCACCATAAAGGTGCACTTGTTTTGCCAATGGCATCTATATGCCACGGATCCTGAAACATACCAGTTCTATTGGCATAATCTACTCGCTGATGAAAAGCTATTTTTCCATCTTCGTGCCCTAAGAGTTGGGAGCACACTTTTTTGAAGTCGGACATAACTTCTTTGTTGGCAGATTGCTGATGCATTTGAAACCTAGGATCCAATACAAAAGCCGCACCATGCAATGGCGTATGCAACTGCACCCAACGCTTGTTAACAATTGTAATCATGGTAGCTTTATCCTTTGCACCAAAACTGACATTTTCTCTTAGCTTACGTATAGCCTCTGACATATACCAGTAGACCTGACCAAAAATAAAAGAATCTGTGTCAACTGCTCTCAAAAGATCTACAAATGGCTTAGACACAGTTACTATTCTTTCTACATTAGGCCAAAAGACTGGCGAATTTACTATTTGTGCACATTGACCAGCTGCTTCCTGATAACTTGGATACTTGCTGAGCCATCCATCCCATCTTTTGTCTGCTAAGGTTTCCATCAATGCAGGCTTCAACTCTTGCAAAGCAGCAAGAACATAGTATGCCATAGCAAACCTTGTTGCGCAAAATATTTGCAGAGCTTTATTTGGTGACTTGGTTCGAAAAAGAGCATATGAAAATTGATGCTCTCTAATGAATTTCACCACATGATTTTCATCCAATAAATTTTGCTTCACACATGCCATTTTACCAATATCTTTTAAAAGAAAATTTAAAGTGTGAGCTGCACATGGTACCCAAGAAATCTCCAGATACTTGACTTGAATAGCTCTTCCTGCTCCTTTGTAGTTGGCCGCATTATCTGTGACAATAGCAGTCACATTCTTTGGTCCACCCGCCTTTGCAATTGCATGATCATACACCCCTGCTAGGTAGGTGATAGTCTTCTCTTTCAATGAGCTGTCAATTGCTTCCACGAACATAGCCCCTCTAGGGTTAATAAGCATTACATTGATTAAAGGTTTTTTCTGACAGTTAGTCCATCCATCCAATGCTATGGTGCATCCATATGTTGGAACAAACTCTAGGACTGTGCATTTGAGAATGGCTTCAGTACTGTCTTTGACTTTATCAAGATATTCAGTTCACATCTTGTTATAGTCAGGAAGCACAAATCCTTTTTTGGCTGTACTCATCAAAGCATCTTGAAATATTGGATTGCGCATAACATTGAACGATATGCCACACGCAACAAATGCTTGTGTCCATTTTAAATGCAACTCAAGCAACCATTGTTTACCTAATGCTTCAGGCATTGTCTGTCCATTGGATGACGCTCTGCCGGATTTGCTTGTGCTAGGAGTTCCTCCTGATGTAGAAGCATGTCCATGAAGAGGGTTCAATTGAGAACTTTGATCATTTACTTGAGTGGTACACACCTCTTCTGTTGCCTCATTGAATACAGATGGTTCAATATTCGCATGAATATCTTTAGAAACATCACCTTTATGTTTAGCTGCAAGAATCAACTTTACTTTGCGAGAATACATGGCAAAATTTTCATGAATATCTTTTGGTGGTGCCCCGCACTTTGAAACATTGCCAGGGACTTTAAACAAATGCTCTTTAATTCTGGTTGCATTACCACTGAACTCATGGCCACAAGATTTACATTTAAGTCAAGATGTATTTCTCCCAGCTTTCAACTCATGCACATAACTCCACTCTTGTCCTTTCACCATGATGCACAAAAATAGTTTGCTAGTACAAACAAATTCAATGATCATTTTCATAATCAAAATCAATTAAAACATTAAATTAATTTAACTAACAATGATTGAACGAAATTAAAATAATTAAAAACAATGATTGAACAAAAATACAATAATAAAAAACAATACCATTGGATTACATATAAATTGCATCGGTTTATCTAAAGTGCAAGCTTGTATCTTTAACACATTACGATCGATAATCAATAATTACAATTAAATCAAGTATTAAAATGATTATCATTATAAATTACTACACATACAAGAGCTATAAGTGACATTTTTAAATGTCAAAACGATAATCACTTACAATACTTGATAATTATCGTATCTATGTAAAGTGCGAACAAAAAGTTCTTACACTTTACCATACATTTTTAAGCGATTATCTATCTACAATGTGAGCATATGTATGCTCTCACACAGTACGTTAGATTTTGCAGTCCAAATAAAGATAAGAGAATATCATTATTTTTGAACATGTTTTTCCTAAATTTTTACTCTAGTGAGAGCATAGCAGTGTGAATAGCTCTACACAAAACGTAAAAATATAATTTTGTTTCATTATATTCATTTTGAAGTGAGAGAAAATCTCTATACATCAAAATCGAACATTAAATTACATAATATTAATTTTTATGTAATTATATTTTTAAACTAATTATCTCATGTGAGAGTACACTCTACACACAACGATAATATCTTACTTTTTTTTTATTAGTCACTTTCAAGTGTCAATTAATTGAACACATTGACAAGTAATTCTTATAATTTTAGTTTGTATAAGGTGAGAGATTAAACTCTTCACAAAATACAAACTTTCAACTATTTACTAAGTTTCTCAAAACATATTCATATATTTGAATCATAAAACTTAAAATTCTATTGAATTTTAAATTTTATTGCATTCAAATTGTTTTATTTTTTTACAAATTACATTTTTTTATCGTTTGGTGAGAGTACTCACATGGAAAACACTGACTTTGAAAGCTGGTATGAGACCTTTCGCGTGTTGCTATATATACTAACATATTCGATCGTTATAATTTTAGATCAAAAATACTTTCATTCGAAAATAATTTCGATTGAAAAGTTTTTCGATCGAAAAATTAAGAAGTTATATGATTGGCCGTTTCTGCTGATGTGGCACTGTATAATACGGCCGTATAATTTAGATAAACGAATAATACGCCCATTATTCGCATATTATACGTCTCCTGAATAACGAATAATGCAACTTAGGTCCTTTTGCATCAAACTGCGCCCAATGCCTCGCATCCAAGGCTAGGGTAGACATAGAAAGTCTCCTCCTAGAAACGTTGCAAGATAGTAGGTAAAGATCCCATAATTCCCTTAACGTCCTCAAAAAACCTCTCACTATTTCCATCCCATTCCAAGGTAGCTTTCATTGTGAGTTGTTGCAGTGGATAGATTGCATGTGAAAGGAGATGAATGAAGTGACTCAAATAGAGTATCTTTTGCAAAAATGATACCAATTTCTTCATGTTTGAAGGTGAAGGCAGAGCAAGGAATGACTCCACTTTCTTGGGATCATCTTCTATCCCTTTCTCAGACACTACATGACCCAAAAGAGTTACCTTGGATTCCCCAATGTGGCACTTATCCTTATTGAGTTGCCCTCCCAATTGAGCTAGTCATGTAAACCCTTCATCTATCTTGCTCAAGTGTAGTTCTCTAGAGCTATTGAGGAAAAAATCATCAATTAAAACTCTAAAAGGCTTACCAAAATAGGGCTAAAAAACCAGATTCATGAATCATTGGAACGTAGCTGGGGCAGAGTCAAATGGCATGCCCCTATATGCAAAACATCCCCAAGGTATGATAAAAGTCGTCAACTGCTGATCTTCAACTCCAATCCTTAACTAAAAGTACCCTCAATACTGATCACACACAGTGTATCTCTCATGACTTGCTACCTCATTCAAGATTTCATCTTGAAAAGGGAGGGGAAAATGATACCTCTTTGTGGAAGCATTTAGTGGCTTGTAATCCACACACACTCTCCACTTACCATTCTTCTTAGGGGTTACCACTACTGGGGATACCCATTTTGAATCCTCTACTGGATAGTTGAATACAACCTTAAGAAGCCTCTTTACCTCTTTTAGAAACGTGTCTTGTTGAACCACTCCAAGCCTCCTCAACTTTTGCATGATTGGTTTACTACCCTCTTTCACCTAGATGTGGTGTTGTGTCACAGTGACTCCTTTGATGTGCTCATAGTCTGTGATGAACATGCTAGTGTGTTTCCTTAAGACCTATACATATGACTCCCTTTCCTCTTGAGGAAAATCCTTGGCTATCATGGCTTCTAAACCTAAATCATCTACTTCACCTTGGATATCTTGGCTCTTATCCACCTCTAGATCTCGCAGAAGTACACCCATTACCTCTAGATAGCTTGATTCATCCTCGGACGTCTGCTCAATTCAGACAAGGAGTAGTCACTCGTACTCCACTCATCCACAGAGGACTCTAGCTCAAAATTGTGTTGCCTACCTAGCTTCATGTTATAAAAAATATTTTTTCCTTCTTCCCACCAGACTTGCTTTTGAGCCGCAATTCCAATGCTCCGGTCTCCTAGTCTTGCCTTGCCTTCATTTCCATGAGCCAAGGCCTCCCCATCTTTTGATACACTCAACCCAAAAACTGACACTTTCACTCTATTCACCTTTCCATGCATGCAATTCAGACATTGTTGGCCATACTTTCCTGCAAAGAAGTATGCTCATTCACTTATATAACCCTAGCTTGTGCATAAGTTTCTCGGTCATCACACAAATTTTTTCTCCTCCATCAACATAGACATTAGAGATCCGTTGATCCTTGATCTCAACATCTACCACTGGTACTGTGTCCTTGATTCCCTGGGCACTTATGGCCCCAACAGACTTACCTTTAGATCTACTAGTGCTTACCATCTTATACCACAAGGGGAGAGCAGGGAGGCTCTCAACACGCTCACCAAAACAATGTTAGACAGTCAAACCACGCCTCTTTTGGGCATGGAAATTCCTGTGCTGCCTTGGCTTTAGGATTAAAAAAATGCAATGGTTGTACTCACACACACGACGCAAAATGATATGCAACCTTGAGTTTTTTTGTCTCAGAAGACGACCTCCATGGTAACCTGGGTGGAGTCTTGGCTATTGTACTCGAGGTGGGCTCAGGATTCGAAGCACCAACACTGCTAGGCATCTCCTTCCCTTTGCGTACCATGTAATTTCAAGTCTACTTGAACCCCTCCTTTTTGTTTGCTCGTGCAACACCCTTGGGCCACCTAAGGGTGGCTGTAGCCCTCTTTGTTTTATGATCCTTCAAGAAAGAGAGGTATTAGTACTCCCTTGATGTGGACGAGCTCCTTACTACAGATGTCGATGTAGAAAACCTCTGTTTCCAATGTGCTTGTTGAGGTTCCTTCACTCATTTGCACGAAAAGTTGAGGGCTTACAAATCCCTCCTCAGTGTGAGAAACATTCTAATGAGTCAGGAAAATGGATCCTAGTGTCCTCTTCACCAGAACGATGCCTAGGGACCTCATCAGTGAGGGAGATAAAACTTTTGGGGGGAGGGGGGGGGATGGGCACAACCTAGTGGATTTGCCGCTATGATGCACTGAAGGGACTTAGCGACACACACACACACACACACACACACAAATAATATCTAGGATGCTTGTACTCATCCAACAAATCCAGGAACATAGTACACACCATCCAATGAGGGACAACTTTCGAGCACAATGGCCTATGTGTAATGCTTGTGTTGCAGCCTCACCGAGTTATCTTCCTTATGCACAATGGGGGTGCCAGATACTTCTAGAGTAGATGAAAGTAAGGATAAGGGAAACACTCTTATGATATGAGAATTTTGAAATCAAAATGGTGCCTACTCGAAACCTTTTTTGACTAATACTGCCAATCGTTGCAATGGTGCACGTAGAAGCGAGTGCTTGTGAGAGAGATTTTGGTGTGTGAGGGGGGGGGGGGGGGGGGGGTGAGAGGGGAGAGAGGCAGAGAGGGGAGAAGAGAGAGAAGGTAAATGGAAACAGAGTGTGGAAGAGAAGAGAGGAGCAAAGGGTAAAATGTGGCTGGGAGTGGGAGAGAGGAAGGAAAGAGATGAATAATAGAGATGCATCAATAATGTAATATAGGTTATACCTCCACAATATTCATCATTCGCAATCACTCTTCTCAAACATACACAAAAAAACATACAAGAGCTTTAAAAATTGACACTCCTTAAGATGGAATGGAGTGTAAAACCATTGGAATCACACACAAAGCCAACAAAGCTACCCACACAAGCACATGAACATTCCTACTGCAACACTACACAAGCGGTAATATAGTGTTGCATAGGGAATATTTAAGGCATACTACCGAGGAGAGGGGATGAGTTTTTTTTTTAGCAAGGAGGGTGTTTTTTATATAGTGTCTTCCACTTGATTACATTTAAAGTTGATTACAATTAAGGGCCAAAATGGGGGGGCAGATTGAGATACCTCTAGGACGTTTGCCTTGACCTACTTGATGCTTCACCTCGGCACTTGAAATGGTGATCTTACACCACGTACTTGCATAGATTGATCTTCAATCTTGAGGATTTAAGAATACAATGGACATTTATTTCACCTTTTGTGGTAGAGAGGAGAGATGAATGGGCCATGCTAGAGAGGTAGATGCATGGGTGTGAGGAAGAGTGAGAAATGGGTGGGAAGAGGTGAAGAGATGATGGATTTTTGTGTGTTTTTGTGGCTGATTTTAATGGGATAATGTAGAGCTTGTAATAAATTGTGGGAATGTACAATAATCTCATGTTATTATGTGATTTTAGGCATAGATAGTGTATGGTTTTATTAGTGCACTCACTCACAAGCAAGAGAAGAGAGAGAGGTGCATCCATGGAAGCTTGAGAGGGCTGCTTAGGAGAAAATTTTGCAAGACTAAGTGTGTGTGTGAGAAAGATGGTAACTAGGGAGAAATAGGAGAAGAGTAGGTTATAGAAAAACACCAAAAATATTGAGTTCTTCCGTGAACTCAATGGTAAAAGTAATGGGAATTAGTTTCGCTTATGGAAGAGTGAAACTATTTACGTCATAGTGGCACGATCGACCATCCTAGGATTTCCTATTTTGAAATTGCCTTGTGTATAGATAAGATGGTTGATGACATCATGGGCCCTTGTGGCATCTTGAGGTTTCAAGCCCATGTGAGAAATAATGAAGGAGTCGAAGCAAGTAACCATGTGATGTGGGCCATTTTGCTCTTCGCTCATATAGAAAATGACGAAGAATCAAGCTTTTCTCATCACTTTTTCCATGTTTTTTGAGAGACATGATTCCCCTATCATATCTAGAACCCCCTCCACAACTTCGCCTTGCCACCTACCCTCAAATTTCATGGAAACCAAGTGGGACCTTACTTTGGAGCCATTTGTTGTGGAAGAACTCGTATATATGGTGTTTTCCTATCACCTAGTCTTCTCCCATTTTCCCCTAGTTACCATCTTGCTCACACACACACACACACTTAGTCTTGCAAAAATTTCTCTCATTTCCCACTCCTAAGAAGCCCTCTCAAGCTTCCATGGTTGCACCTCTCCCTCTTCTCTTGCTTGTGAGTGAGTACACTAATCAACCATACACTATCTATGCCTAACATCACATCATAACATGAGATCATTGTACATCCCCACAATCTACTACAAGATCTACATTGTGGATAAATAAGATAGCGCAGTGAGGCTGTAACACAAGCATTGCGCAGAGGCCGTTGTGCTTGAAAGTTGTCCCTTATTGGATGGTGTGTACTATTCTATTGGCTTTGTTGGATGAGCACGAGCATCCTGGATCTTGTGTATGTGTGTGTGTGTGTCTGTGTGTGTGTGTGTGTGTGTGTTACTCTCTGAGTCCCTACAGTGCGTCCTAGCCGCACATCCACTAAGTGGTGGCCCCCCAAGTTTTGTCTCCCTCGCTGATGAGGTCCCTAGGCATCGTTCTGTTGAAGAGGCCACCAGGGGCGATTTTCCTTCCGTAGTAGCATGGGCATGCACCAAGCCAAGAGGCATTCTCTGATAGGAAAAACATCCCTAAGGAGAAATGAACATCATCTTTAGCTTGTCCTCAAGTGCAATACCTATCTGGATAGTATATTGAAAACCCATCCATAGTTGAATACCTTTCATGGCCTGCTATCTGATTTAAAATTTCATCTTGGAGCGGCAAAGGGTAGTGATTCCCCTTGGTAGTTGCATTCAATTGCTTATAGTTGACACACACACACTCCATCTTGCATTTTCTTCGGAGTGATGACTATAGGTGAAACCCACTTTGATTCCTTTATAAGATATATGATACTTGCATCCAAAATCTTGTTTATCTCTTGCCATAATGCTTCCTTTTGGATCTCCCCTTATCTTCTCAGTTTTTATGTCTTCCGCTTGTAACCTTCTCTAATCATGATCTTGTGCTCCACTCTCTTCGCCACTTACAAGTCCTTATACTCTATTGCAAATAGATTAGGATACAAGGCACATAACTGAACATAACTTCCTTTTTCCTACTGGGTTAGGTCTTCACTCAGTATATCCACTATCTGCTCTGCACCTATACCATGAACATGAGGTTGCATACCTTTATCTATAGGGGTATCCTCTATAGTAACACCAAACAAATCAGCATCAATACTAAGCATATCATCATCACTCTCCTCTTACCGTGTAGTACTAGTGTATCCCTCATCAAAGGCTATCTCTATTGAAGTTTCTATCAAATTGTGATAGTTTTGGTAGAGAGTGAAGGAAAGAAGGGTTGGTGGAAGTTGAGGGGTCACAATCCCATATGAAATGTAGTAGTGTATCACCTGGTATAAGGAGGCCCATTTTTCAATGAAAGTTCTTTTTTGAAGATTGTTCTTTGAGTACAATGCCTTATTCATGAACTTGTGATCACCTTGCACTTAACTCAAGGCCGTGTTTATGAGTTTAATCTACTTTATCTTGGAACCTAATTTGCTTGAGTCATAGCGCTTTCTCACACACATCACTCTCACTCGTGCATACACCATGGTAGAATATAGGACCCATCCACCTAGTTTAGTTTGATCCCAATTTTCTTAACATGGTATGAACGATATTAGAGCCATGGTTGCTAGGGTTGGATAGTGTCTTGAGTCAAGCATTGAGAGAGTCCCTATTGAGTATGTAATAAGGTTCATATCCCCACCCTAATTAAGCTGTTTAAAGTCTTATTAGGAGCATATGGAGAGAAAGACACATAGAAAACCCAATAAAAGAACGCCAACCCTAGTTTCCATTTTTTCATTGCGAGAAAAACTAAGTTTTGTTTCGTGCATCTTTCTCATCCTCATTTTGCCGTAACTCCGATAGGGAACCCTAATCCTAGCTCTTGCAAGCTAAACCCTCTTCACATTTTTATTCGTCTGTTGTTTGGTTCACTAGAGGAGCTCGTGCACCATTGCAAGGAGCTCCAAGGTCGTAGTTTTCCCTTGTAGTTCCATTTCTTGCTCATCGAATTAGTTCACCTCCTTCTAAACGAGGCTGTTCACAAAGCCCTCCTTCTTAATGCTAAAATCCCATACCGATCTCTGCCCAGGTGTTATTTAACCTCCCACTTTGCGACTACGAATGATTTTGCAAACATATGGCAAAGAGACTATGGTTGAAGCCTCACATAAAATCAAGCTCAATGACCTCTGCATTCTTGTCACCATCGCTAGCTTCCACGACTGCAACTTTGCCTTGATTGAGAACCACTGCAAATTAAGCGCAAGGTGTTGCCGTGAAGCTGTCTCGATCGTCCTCATGAGCAAGCTTCACGGAAGCTACAGGCGGCGCGAATCTGGTAGCTCGCTCCTGCTACGAACCCTCTCATCCACGGTAGGAGAGGTGGGAGAAGCTACGAGTTTTAAAGGGAAAGGCTTAGGCTGCCACTTGCAAAGGAGGGAAGAGAGAGGTGGCTTTGTTTGGTGTGGGGTCAGACAATTCTACAGGAGAGGGCAACGGGTATGAAGGCCAAGGGGCAGCCAATGCGGGTGAGAATTGGTTGAGCTCATTGAGAGGAGGAGAGTTCACCATGGTAGCTCGAAGTCCGACCACAAAGCAGAAAACCTGCACTTTCCCAAAGCCTCCACTCCGCCGCCCAGGATCTCGGCAGCAGCACGTTAAAAACATAGAACACAATTACATTGAAGCATGAACTAAAAACGTCGAG
This sequence comes from Adiantum capillus-veneris, assembly GCF_014529385.1. Classification (NCBI taxonomy): domain Eukaryota; kingdom Viridiplantae; phylum Streptophyta; class Polypodiopsida; order Polypodiales; family Pteridaceae; genus Adiantum; species Adiantum capillus-veneris. The sequence goes on along the minus strand of NC_140940.1, from coordinate 21,507,409 downwards.
GGGGTTCTTTTCAGGGCTAGAAAAATACGTTCTCCCTAACCCGTGAAAATAAGGGCAAACTTGAAATTCTCTCGGTTGTTTTTGGTCAAATTTTTGAAGCCTATGCCATTGTAAAAGCACAACCATGAATATGTGTGTGTGAATCGTGATAAAGGGTTTAGACACTGCCAGTGAGATTGTGTGCTTGGTAAGACCACCCATTGTTTTGTATACTAAATTTAGCTTCAAAAGGCTCTCATATGTGCAAGACAGTATAGCTCCAATACAAAGAGATCGGGTATTTCTCAATCAAGGAGGAAAAATGATCAGGAACAGGTAGAGGCCAAGATAGAGGCATTGGACAGCTCACGTGCCACATGTGGACAATCGGGAAATTTTTCTTGGGATTGCCCTCAATAGGAGGCAAATTTTATTGAAGGAAGAGAAGAACAAGAGGCATTAACAAGGGAAGAGGCTACAAGGAGGACTGGAAATCTGTTTTAGAAAAATTTGTAAGCTCCCATGATATATGTATGCACAAGTCCGAGGCACCTTTTTCGCCGGGCTACTCAGCGTGGGAGTAAAGGGACTAGGAAAGTGAAGAGTGTAAGTGCATTTGTCAAGATTCGGACTATGGCCATGTAGTGATGAAGGAATCTGGGGCATCATGTGTAGGCTATGCTACTAGGGGAGTAGGCATATAGGACATGGATAGGAAAAGATTGGAGGGGGGGTGTTGAAGTTTGTGTCAAGTTGTGACAATTTTGGTAGAGAGTGAAGGAAAGAAGGGTTGGTGGAAGGTGAAGGGCCACAATCTCATATGCAATGTAGTAGTGTATGGCCTGCTATAAAGAGGCCCATTTCACAATGAAAGTTCATCCAAGTTTGTTCTTTGAGTACAATGCTCTATTCATGAACTTGTGATCACCTTGCACTTAACTCAAGACCGTGTTTATCAGTCCAGGCTCATCTATCTTGGAACCTAATTTGGTTAAGTCATGTGATTTTTATGATTTTTTGTGACGTTTTGAATTTTTACTAAATTTTTGGGTTTCTTTTGGATTTTTTGATTTTTTGAGTTTTGAGCAACATTGGCAGTGCAGAGGGGAGTGGAGTGAAGGCACACAAAGAGGGAGATAAAGAGTGTATGCACCGAGAAAGGGGGTCGTGGGTATGCGAGCATTTGAGGACATCAATCAATGTTGATGGAGGTGAGAATGTGGTAGTGTATGAGTGCATGTGTGGGCGACTGAGCATGTGAAAAATGAACGAGTACCGCGTGCATCTTGAGGATGAGGTGGCATTGCATATCAATGAATGTCAATGTTTTGCACTAAAGAGAGATAAAGGCTACAAATAGAAGTGAGAGTGTTAGTTAATCACTCCAATCGGACATTTTGCAGCATAGCTGCCAGGCACTAACATAATGTCAATACTCAGCGAAGCCACTCGGATGGGACACAGAGACTCTTAAAGGGTGTTAACCTCAAGAAGTGAACCTATGGAATGAAGCTATAATCTATTACTCTCTACTGAGGCAAATCTGCCTATGTCCTGTCTTACCGCTATAGGTCGTCATGCCATTTCGGGACTCAAACGAACTCAAAATGCAACGAAACTTTAAGACGAGGTTAAAGAGAGCTAGGGGCATTATACTATCAAGTATAGTTGCAATGTAGCAAGGTACCAAAATCACGATCCATCATGATCAAGGTAAGGAAATTTGCAATAAAACTATCCAGAAAGGTCGCCCTATGGTCGAACACTCTCCTATGGTTGAAACATCAAAAAACAACCCTGTTTGCACCCAAAATAGCAGTTTATCTCATAGACAACTAGTTTCGAACCACAACAAAATTGAGAATGACTACACTTAACTCAAAGAGCAAGAGACAAGGAGCACAATGCACTTTACGAAATCAAATTTTGATTACTCGAGCTTGAGAAAAATGGATTACAAGGTTCTTGAGAGTAGTTGATCGCTGTCGTATGCTCGGAGCTTCTCAAAACTTTAGATAATGATACAAAGGATGTGTTCAAACTTGAAAATTTGAACTTTATTCCTACGGCTCATTTGGCCAATTGGCGGGCTTACAAGGCTAAAAGCTCAAGACAAAAGAGTACAACTCAGATTTTACAATGATGTAGCTCAATAATCATAACTCCTCTTTTTTACAAGGCTTTCTCAAAAAAATAATAGGATTACAGAAATAATGGCATGTGGTGATGTGGTCTACTAGGAGGGTGCCTGTTGGGTCCATTTACTAACATTCCCCCCTTCCTAGTCATTGCACATCCTTGCACGCTTTGGCTTTGACTTCAATAGTCAAATGTGCTCTTCTCCAATGTCTTTTTAATTATTTTGAACTTCTTTGCTCGAGCCACCATATCTGTTTGAATGGCTAGATCCTTGAAATAATTGTTGAGTATTGCTCTCTGATATGCAATGGGCCACCATATCTACTTGAATGGCTAGATCCTTGAAATAATTGTTGAGTATTGCTCTTTGATATGGAATGGGGTGTGCCTTTAGGCCCTTTTTAAGTGGGCTAAAGATGGCCGAGTTTATCTCAAAAATCCCGGTCATGAATGCCTCTTCAAATGTCTACATGTAGTGCAAGGGCAGAAACATGATTTGAGCATACATCCCCATAAGTATGTTTTTGTTGGGGACTTTTGTCTCCAGGTTCCATGCTATGCCCCAAGTGCCTTTGAGAAAAACTTGTCATGGGTGTTTGGAGGCCTCTATGTCTTCAAATTCTTGTATGCATGTTATGATCATCTTGGCTATCTTTGTGAGCATCTACCACGTAATATTGGGGATATCTTGCATGGCGAGTAATCACTGCCTCCATGGTGTGCACCATGTATGATCTCATTGGCTTGTAATTTCTCATTGTCTTTGACAATACCATATAGTTGAGCACTGAAGGTCGATGTGAGTTTCTCCATATTTTGTAGCTCTCCGAGGATCGATATCTTGGAATTGGACAGAAAGTAGGGTCAATCCTTAGATGCTAGGATGCATTGTGGTATGTTGTTTCATCTTGTGGCCGCTTCTCAAACCACTTCTCGTGCTAGAGTGGTTGATTTTTCGATATTGTGAGCACTTGATGTGCGAAATGGAAACATCTTCATAATCCCCTCTCTTTGATTTGACTTGAGGGCTGGAAAAAGCTTTTTCCTCCATAGTAGAGCCTCTTGCTTCATCAATGGCAATGAAATCATCTCATGGCCAAAGTTTTTGACCACTTATTTTTTTTTATCATCAATAAGGCTAGAGATTCCAAGACCTTGAGCTCATATAGCATGAAATCCTTGTGAGAAGGTTCTGGAATCTCTACAATCCAATTATTTATTTCTTCTCTTTAATTTGTTGGATTTGTAGCTTCTTCAAATTATGGTAGCCCACCCTCAGTATATGTATTGGGTAGGTCCACTAGGGGGAGGTATACTCTTGGAGTTTCTAGTGCTAGTACTATCGCTTGCTGAGAAGGTACCATTGATTTTACTTGATGAGTAGGTACCATAGATTTTTCTTTAATAGAACTCATTGCTAGTCTCTCTCCATCTCCATCTATCCATCTATCTATATATATATGAGAGAGGGGTATATATATATATATATATATATATATATATATATATATATATATATATATATAGAGAGAGAGAGAGAGAGAGAGAGAGAGAGGAGAGAAAGAGACAGGGAGATTGTGTGTGTGTATGTATGTGTGTGTAGCTATTTTTACTTAAATAATAAGACATAAATGAACTTTAACATTCAAAAGATAGTTATCTTTAGAGAAAAGGCAATGATTAGTACAAAAACAACTCAGGATTAGAATTATCTTTGTACATGTCTTATGAGAATGAGGCCTCATTCTAGTATACAATGATAATGACTCATTAAAGAAGTACTTCCCAAGTAGTAGGAGCAAGTGTAATCATGGACGAACATTTGCTCCTAATGGGGTTGCAGCTATGGGGATGTCACCTCGGAGGTGCCATGGGGTGAAGGGTGGTGCAGAAGAGAGAGAGAGAGAGAGAGAGAGAGAAAGAGAGTTTGACATTGTGATAAAAAGCACGCTATATGATGATTGATAGTTTGTGTAAACGTAGCCTTACATATAAAGCAATGCTTGCCATGCAAACTCAAACTCTACTGAACCTGACTCTTAACTGCATGCCTTGTGAGTCTCGTTCCCACGGGTTTGACAATTGATCACCAGGGCTTGCATACCCAACAACCCCCCCTCAAGCCCAAACCATTGACTATGGACTTGATATAGACCATGGCAGATTCCATTCACCTAAAACCATGAGTGGAAGTCCCCCCCTTGATAATAACATAGGTGTGTGTGTGCACTTCCCTCAAACAACCATTAGTGTGAGACATACCAGAACTCAACCAAACAACAAAGGGGCGGTCTTACCACTTTTTTATGTGGCAGTGTCTATAACCTGTACAAAATTTTTTACTGCATGGCATTAACTAACAATAGATAATGTAAAAAGAGGCTTTGACTGGAAAGTTTATGATAGTTTTGACAATAGATAAAAGCTGACAAATCTATGATACTAAACTAGCAAAAATAGTTGGTAAAAAACTTGTACTATAGTCTTGAAGTAGATTCTTGTTCGTTCTTGCAATTGTCGATGTGTTCGAACATGTTATAATCCTTGAACATGATAAATATTTGCATACGTACCAAGATAAATGTGCACAAGACCAATATAGCTCTTTATCTGCTACGCGCGTCCAAATCCTTGAAGGCTACAACCACCGTGGTTGACAAGGCAGTTTTGAAAAGCTTACTTTAAGTTCTTAGTTATCAATAAGATCTCCAATAGCTACGTTTTGATGTGCAGGGAGCTTGCCTACCATAGTTGGAACCTTTCTTATCTACTTATGCTTAGGAGCACTGAGCATGGAATTGGAGGGTGTGACTCCCTACTTGAAAACTTAAATGGTGGACACTTTTAAATGTGAACACAAAAAAAACGCCTTCTCTGTAGCAGTGTCAAGCAAAACAACACGATGGAGAACAGACTTGCTACGCTTAGAGTCGTCTGCAAAGTCCAAATTGGACACACTCACAGTGTCAAAAAATAGTGTTCAAGGCAAGGCTCTCATGATGATGCAAGATTGACCCGGAGATATGCAGGTCACTGAGTCTCCAAACATGTTGTTAGGTGCCTGCTCCCGCGAGATGCATCGAGCACAAGCTTCGAAGCTCACCCCAAAGCACTGATACCAGTTGATGGGGTTGCAGCTATGGGGGATGCCGCGTGAGAGGTGCCATGGCGTGAAGGGTGGTGCAGAAGAGAGAGAGAGAGAGAGAGAGAGAGAGAGAGAGAGAGAGAGAGAGAGAGAGAGAGAGAGAGAGAGAGAGAGAGAGAGAGAGAGAGAGAGAGAGAGAGAGAGAGAGAGTTTGACACTGTAGTAAAAAGCATGCTATATGTTGATTGATAGTTTGTGTAGAAATAACTTTACATATAAAGCAATGCTTGCCATGCAAATTCAAACTCTACTGAACCTAACTCTTAACTGCATGCCCTATGAGGCTTGTTCCCACAAATTTAACAATTGATCACCAGGGCTTGCATACCCAACAGCTCCAAGACAAAAAATTTCCAAGAAAGGATAGAGTCCTCACCTACATCCATTCAATCAAGACACCAAATGCGTTAGTATTGAATGTGTTTTATAGGTGTCAATGGACTATATCAGTTGTTATCCATGTCTAGCTTACAACGTTTTTTACTATAAACAAACGTCCAAAGTGTAATTGTATTTCAATTTTGTAGAAAAAATATTCTTATGAAAAAGCAAAATTGTAAAAAAGTTCATTACCCCCTTGAATTATGCTATTTATTATATGTATGGTTTCTATATAGATTTTTAATAGACCTTAAATAGATATCTATGTATGTATCATTTTGATCAGAAGGCCACTGCCCCTTTTGATCCCAGTGACTTAATACCACCATTAGTTCAAAGTTATTTTGTGCCTACCTCTTAACCATACATCATCAAGATTTTCCATAGCAATTTTGTCATTCTTTTACTTAGTGTGGCAAAATTAGTCATACAACTCTCGTAGACTAGTCAAGTATATCTGGTACACTTCTTACCACCTCCATCTTTAAAACCATTAGTCAAAACATAGTAAATTTTTCCTTAGCATTAGATACAACCTTCAAAAACATTGCGTTACACTTCAAATAGTTTGTTTGTTACTTGTCTTAGGCACAAAGAACTCAGCTAAGAATATCAAATTCTCTACATTTAGTTTGAGTAAGAGGAACCAAAAAAATACCAAAACTATATACACAAGTGTTCATAAGCCATGCCTTAAGTGAAAAGAACTCATTGAATTTGGATATTTCAATCATGGCACGGTTATAAAAAAACCTCAATCATGGTATGCAATGTGACCCAGATTGTAACATTTAATGGCCTAAAAACTTGTGTGTAGCGGAAATTACATGAACATAGTGGGCATTTCATTAGAATAGATTCCTTATGAAAAGTACAAGAGTGCTTGGGTGGAGAGAGAAACAAAAAGCATAACACCTAGCTAGATAGCATCAACAATACTTTCAAAAGAGAGAGAAATTAAGCTATTGACAACAATTGAGGACCGGATTTTCATGGAGCCAGTCCCCCAACCAAAAGGCTTTGTATTATGGTTTCTCCCATCAAGAGAGACATTGTACAATACAATTCTTTGTGTTCCTTCAAGAATAGCTAGTGCAATGAAGATGAAAGCTTTATGCACTAAGCAAAACACTTATCAAACACAACATCAATTATCTTGGTCTTAGACCCAAGACCTCACACACCTTCGAAGATGGTGAGAGCTAGCGGGGTATGAGAGTAGATTGAGAGGAAGAAGGAGTATTCTTATGAGAAAGATGTACATCTCCTCACATAATCACTCATATTAGCATAGCTTAGCTTAGTAATTAGCATGGTAGAGGAGATGAGCATGCATTGAAGCTTGGATCTTGGTTGGATTTGCATCACAAAGCCAAGAGTTGTTGGTGTAGGCCTCCCTTCTCACAAGCTTGGAGTAGGTGGTAAGCTTTCCATTAAAGCTTGATAAGGAGAGAGAGTCTTCTTTACTTCACACATGAGATTGTGTGAGTGTGTGTGTGATAATGCCTTGCAAAAATCAGCCCCCTCTCTCTCTTGGTCGACCCCTCTTGCTATTTGCTCATGCTCCCCTCTCATTGGACCTCCCCAGGGCTAGCCAATGACAATTAGGCAACATAAGTGATAGCCTTCTGACATGTGTCCCCCTTTCCCCTTTTGTGAGCGCTTTAGGTAATTTAATAATTCAACTAAACTCTCATTGGACCCCTTTGCCTCCTGGCCAATAGGAATCAGGCAAGCCATTGGGCTGCTGAATGCTCATTGGACACCTTGGGAGACTATCCAATAGTCTTCTAGAGAGCTTAATTCTCATTGGTTCTTTTATTAAGTGTTTTTAAATTAATTAAACTAGACTTACTCTAGCCTAATTCTCATTGGTCCACCTCCAAGGCCATCCAATAGGAATTGGGTACACCTTGTGGGCATCTGGGCTAGGGAGCTGACATGTGTCCGTCATTCCCTTTGTGTAAAGGGAGATTGTGTGTGTGTGTGTGTGTGACTTTCTCTCTCATCCCCTACAAGCAAGGCTCGGACCCTCCTATGTAGGGATTGCTAGAGACTTTTGGGACACACACAAAGCATCCAATTCCCCCCATGGTTGACCTTTGGACACAACCTTTGAATTTTGGAACCTTAGCATTTTGGAGGTCTTAATGGGCTGAACCTTAGGGTATTTTTAGCCCATTGTTGCACATGGCTCTTTGGATCCCTACTGTGGCCGGTTTGCTAGCTTAACCAATATTCTAGCTTTTTCTCCCCTAGCACTTCCCCATATTAAATGATCACTTTAACATGAGAAAATCATTTAGGAGAAGTAGATATTGATTATTATGACACAGATCATAGTGCGTAGTATATCACCAATGTGATACCACGATTACGCTAGTAGCCCAACAAAAAACAATGCAACAAAGTCTCAACAAACCCGGCCCCCTCTTTTTTTAACGTTTTATCCTAATAATCCCATTGAGTACGTAGATACACCAATGGTGTACCTTGCTTTTTCAATGGCGTCAACGGCTTAAACCCATAGCTAATAACCCAAAAGGTTGAGTCAGTAACACAAAACTACAAGCCCAAAACTTAGGACTTAGACTTATTGCCATGCTTACAACGTTTGGTGCATGGGTACGACCTAATGCCAATTATCCCTAAACATAAAAAAGATGGCAAAAAAAACCCAGTTTCTTTTGTGAAAGCCAACGGAAGCATTGGTGTAGAGATATCTACACCCGTGCAGTCATAAAGCACAAGGCATGTGAAAAAGACCTTCATAAATCCTTGCAATCCTCATTTATCTGCTTAGGCCAAGTGCCCTTTATGCCTAAAGTTCAAATAAATTAAAAGAAATGCTATCGACCACTGTAAAAAAACCTACGTCATTAAAAAAACCAAAGAAAGAATGGATTGGTTTGCTTTTAATGCTCATGGCCGCTAAATCTCAAGCCACAACATTTCCTTGTTTATCATATAAAACAAGAATTTATGGTGCGAAAAAGGCTAGTACGTAGAAAATAATTGTACAGAATGCGAACCTGAGAAGCACTATCTTTTTCTACAAGCTCTATGGTTAGAAAGTAGGCAAGCTTCCAGAATAATCCCTCAATCTCTCTTTAATTCGACACAAACACCACGCAAAGAGACCAAGTGAGGGGCTCAGGGCCCACCTCACCTTTATATAGTGCTTGATGATGATGTAGACGTGCATCTTTGAATTTTACTCGGTTTCCAATGTGTCTAGCTACAAGTGGCAGGCGCCATGACCCCATAGGTGGATTGAGTGGAAGAGAAGAGAGAGAGAACATCATCATGCAACATGCAATATGATGACAAAAGAGAGTGACAAAAGCTTATGCCTTAGGATTCTAGGTGCATATTCCTGGTCGTTGTCCTTGTATATTTTTTCGGTGTATGAGGAGAGCGGCCGGGAGTGCCCTACCCGACTCCTAAAACAAAACAAAACAAAACAAGAGAAAGAGAACATCATCATGTAGCATGCAGGTGACAGAGCTCATATGAAAGTAAGGTCGTGAGGTAGATATTGTAAGCGGTAGGCATGAACTACTCAATATGCACAAGGTCATTTAATGCAATACCCAAAAATGCACGCCAGTTACCATTATTATGGGGTAATTTCCCATACTCTATTCACCATTGAGAGGCTTAACAAAGTTATGCTTTAAGGGGCCACTCCCACAAAAGAAGGGGGGGGAGAGGGGTTTGAATTTTTTATATTTCAGGGGTTGTGGGGGTAAAAATTCCTAAATCCAACCTGGTAAAGAGTCAGTTTTTGTAATGGGTTTAAGTACTGGCTGAAAATGTACATAGGGGTGTGTGTGTGTGTACGACAGAATTTGTGGATAAGTATCTTGATATCTTCCCATGCTAAGAAGCGACTAGAAGAGGAGTATATTATCAAGTATAGGAGGCCAATGCAGGTACTGAGAGTAGCTTTATGTGCTCAATTATTGTTCTTGTTTATGAATTCAATGGGTGGGATGTCTATTATCGAATAGGGCTCTCTTCCAAGTAAACCGTTGGTCATAGCCTCCCACACATGGGTTATGAAGTTTAATTGTAAAGGTAAGGAATTTTATGAAGTAGAAAAGAACCCAGTTGATGTATTAAACCCTTGTCTATAGGTTGGTTCAATTTCTAGGCAGCTAGGGTAAATATGATGAATTTCTTAAACCCTTGTCCATAGGTTGGTTCAATTTCTAGACAGCTAGGGTAAATATGATGAATTTCTGTTGAGAATGTTTTATTGTTGAGGCTTAATATGTCATCCATATATCTATAAGTATGTTTGAATAGTATGAGTTTATGATAGTTGCTTATACCACACCCATGGTTTTGAGAAACCATTTGTATTCAAAGAAGGCCAAGTATAAATCACACATAAGAGGTGCACAGGAAAAACCCATGGGAATGCCAAGGCTTTGGTTTGATCACTTTTCTCCAAAGAGAATATTGGAGCTATCAAGGACCCAAGATATGTTTTAAAATAGTTTTTCCTCATCGAAGTGTAAGGGATGAGAAGATTGTGCTTTTTTAATCCATCTAGGATTTTTGGAGAGAGAAATGTAGAAAAAACCATTCTTCCTAGCATGTTTAAAGACAAGGTTAATCATCTGTAATAGAACATCTTTCAGTCCTAATTCTCCTTCCAGGGGTATGTTCTCACAGCATTGAGTAATATCGGTTGTGAAGAGATGGAAATCTGTTAAGGGAGGTTAAGGGTAACTTTTGTGGAGTTTTTTACTAGCCAAAAGGGGTTATAGTGTATTTGGAGAAAGTTAGAGCAGATTTGTTGTTTAGAAGCGCAGACAAATTCAAATTATGAAAGTACCAGGTCAAGACAAAGAGTGGTATCCTTGGTAATTTTAGTAAAAATACCATTTGAGGCATCAGATATCCATCTGAATTTATGTTTGTGTAGTTTATAGGTGGGAAAAAGTACTCGAAGTTTGGTATCTTGAAGAAAACAACCCAATTTATCTAGATGTTTTGAAATCATATTAATGACCTCACACACAGAGGTGTTAAGTGGTGGGAATTCCTTCCCTGAAACCCGAGATTGAAGTGCTTTCCAAGCCAAGTTTTTTCATAAAAGACAAGGATAGTTGAAGCTTTTATCCATCCTTATTATAAACCAGTCCTATAAAATCTTTTGAAAATCAACAGCTAGTTGTGGTGTGATCCATGAGCTTTCAGTAGACAACCATTTATATGGTAAGAGCAAGATTTTTTGGAAAAAACATTGTTCATCCAATTTTGCTAAGTCTAGCAGGACTATCTTCTCCAGTTGGAGAGTACTTAAGGTCAGTTAAACAGCTAAGTAAAGTTGATAAAGTGAGATATGGGTTTTTAGGAAAAATGGGTATGTGATTAAGTCCTTTAGCTAAGATTTTTTGGACTGTGGTATTTTTAACTAGATCAAGATTACAAGTACAGGCATGCTTCCCATAAGTATCAAAATATTTACAAAAAGGGAAATATTTATCACAAGCACAATCAAGAACGGTGTTGTGTCGTAAAAACTCATTACTATAGACTAAATTATTTCTAGATTGCTGATACTTCCAACAAATAAGTACATTATCAAGTATTTTATGGTTTCCAAAAAGTGAGTCAAAACACTCACAAAAAAGTGTCTTTGGGTGTATCCAATCCGGAAATTTATTTTGAAAATGACAATGTTCGTAAATATACTCTTTCCAAGATTTTTTTTTGTTGGTAAGATGCATCCTTCCACGTGGGCTAACAGCAACCTGCACATCATAAGTGATCATAAGTCAAGAAGGTGCCAGATAGGGGTTTTCTCTTCCCCTAGTAAATCTACAATATTTTTCTCTATTAAAATAAGAGAAAGAGCTAGATGTCTGAAATGAAGTGAATGAATTGGGGGTGGCTATAGAATTAGGTCTTTTCAGCGAGGGGGAGTCATCATCCTCAATAGATGGCTTGAGTAGACGGTTGATACTCTTAAGACCTTTGTAGTTTGCATAAGTAGTCAAATAAGTCCCAGGTTCATCATATTTCAGTTCTTTAAGGATATACTGAAAAATATTGAAAGAAATCTGAGCAATCACTAGTTGTTTAGCTTGGCCACCTAACCAAGAACAGCTAAGGGATAGATGAAAGTCCACCAGCTTCTTGGGGAAGAGCTGGTCAAATGGTTGAGGATAAACCAGGTAGCATGGTCAAACCACACAATGCTAGATTTGTTCGATGCTTCAGGGTCAAGAAATTTACCATGGTCAGTTAGGTTAAGGTTGAAGGGGGATTTAATGATTTCTCCTTTGTCTAAGAGTTGTCCTTCTTTCAAAATCCTGAATCTACAATCCTCAATTGTGAAGGCAGGAAGATTAGTTAGATAGAAATGGGTTTCACTAAGAATTGGTGCCAAAAAGGCTTTGTTAGGTAGAACCTAGAGCTGATGGTCCACAGCAAAAGATTCAATTTCAATTTGTTTAACTGGTAGGAAGGGAAAAACCTTGGACACTTTGGGTACCATTTCCAAGAGATTCGAGTCATTAAGGGAGCAAAGATTGTTTTGAAATTCCTTGATAGCTTCAAGTGTTGCACTATCTCTGCAAAAGATACCACCGGTTTGAGGGACCGTTGGAGCAGTAGGGGTACAAATAAAACATGGATTGATGCCACATAATTTTTGTAGAAAGTTAGATAACTCATCCCCTAAAGAAGAAAATAGGGCTAGCTCTTGCTGATACTATATAGAAAGTAAAGGTAATTGGGCTATGTAATGGGAAATCATATTAACCCCATCTTTGGAGTGCTTGTCCAAGGTAGCCAGAATCTTGACCCTAGGTACTATCTTGGGCAGGCCATTGTTTCACTTGGCTCTTCATAATAAATAGGGACAGGCACTAAGTCTTGTTCCTCTGGTTCTTCCACAGTGGGCGTATATCTCACCTATCGGTCTTGTCCCTGGGAGTGGTGGTTGTTGCCCTAAGTCTGGCTGTGGTCGTTCAACCCCAGCTGGTCCTCGCAAACACTCCGCAGTATATCTAGGTACATGTAGTACTTGAGGTGGTGCTACTTGTTGTTGGGAAACATATTGTCATTCTCTCACATACCCTTTATTATTGTAGCATTCCTCAATAACATGATTTTTCCATTTTTGTACGATAGCACACCACTTTAATGGCTTAGCATGTGGCTTGGCAAAGGGTCTAATTCTCTTTAGCACCTCCTCTATCAGTTGCTCTTGATTTACTCCTGGTTCATTTTGTTGTACTGACTTTCCAAAATTCGACCCACTTTGTTGAGATGATGAATCATCATCTCTGTCTCTTATATCTCCAACTCTGTAGATCTCACATTTATCTACTAGGAACAAAGCCTCTTTGGTTAACTCATTTAGAGTGGTGATTTTATTCATATGAGAATCCTTTTGAAGATCTGCATTTCTTAATCCTTGGATAAATATCAACATTAGCCTAGATTGAGTAGGTATTTCTTCCATTGGACAGAACTTTATGTATTGGTTTAGCCGTAGGGTTGCCTTCCTGACAGATTGTCCCTCTTTCTGTTTAAACTTGTGATTTGAGAGACAGTATTGTGGGATATCCCTCTTTGAGAGAATTCCTTTACAAACTCATCAAAAACTTCTTGGATGGTCCCAAAATCTCGTCTTTCAACATAATCAAACTAGGTGGCGGTGTCTAAATCCTGCAAATTGTGTATTGAAGTCTCTAACCTCTTCTACTTGAATCCCTCTCAAGAAAGTTTCCACCTGATCTCTAGGGTACCCTTCTCCTGAATGCCTTTTGTGTACCCATTTTTGGACTTGAGAAGGTCTAACATGTCTTTGTTCCACCAATTGAACTGTGGAATCTCCGTGTCCTTATCCCCTCACAGGGTCTTGTCCAGGTCTCAATCTTCCAGCAATTGCACCCCTTGTCCATATCCTCTATATGATCTTTCAACAGGTGGTTCCATTGCAAACCCTCTTTCTGTTTTGATTCTCTCCGTATAGGGGAATCCTATTGTGGTCCGCATTGTTGTTGGTCCCTTGCTTTCCTTTAGATAAGAATAGGGGTCACATAGGAACTGTTTGTAATAGGGACTTTGCCTCTATGGAACTCTTGTTCCTTTGTCACCATAGGTCGCAACCATGATTGCAATGTTTCTGGATTTATGTTGAGATACGAAGGAAAAACTAATGTTTCTACCATTCCAGCTTGCCTGACTAGGATTCGGGTGACGTCCTCCATTTCCTCAAAGGGATTGAAAGATTTACTGGGGGTAGGGTTTAGTCCTTGAGTGGCAGCGATAACTATTGGAATTACTCTAGTGTCTATCAATCTTGTTGCCTTTGCTTTTTCTATTGGCCTATACTCTTGTCCATATTTGTCAACATATAGTATGCGACTCCCTTCACCTGATTCATATGAGAATAAGTACAGAGTCTTTTCTGTGCCTAGCTCAAAGGCAAATGGTGCTAGACATTGAGAATATGTCTTGACTCTCTCATTCAGGTATTCATAGATTCCTACCATTCCTTGGTTAGTCGCAACTTTAGTCACCTTTTTGTCAAACACTAGGGTGGCACTAGGAAGGTCTATTAGAGGAGGTATTTTGGTGATTTCAGAAACCATCTTCCCCTTTACCACATTATCCTTGTACTTGTTGTAGTTCTCTAGATCCTTAACAAAAAGGTAATGTGTTCCCTCCTCATCATGGAATCTATCCCCATCATCGTACGCTAGAAGGGCATCCACCTTCTCTTGGTTTTTCCTCAATACGTATGCTTTTTGTCCCCTTTCGTCAGCATATACCAAAGCCCCATGGGCATTTGGTCCTTCTAAGTAAAGGGTTGTAAACCTTAATGTTCGAGGAGGGTTTCTAGAGGTTCTCCCTCCTTCTCCTTGGATTGGTTGGTTAATCGTGGTGTTCCGGTCCGCGATGAGATAAAAGGATTGTTCAGAGGAGGTGTCGGTTCCACTACCGTCTTCTATGATAGGTGCTAGTGGATCTATTCTAGCTTGGGTCACACTCTCCTCCATAGACACTAAGATGACCAGATCTCCTTTGTGATTTTTGGTCTCTTGGAGGTTTCTTCCTGATCTTGAATACATCAATCCCTTAGCACAACACTATAAAACCAAACCCTTTACCTTTAGAGTTAGCTCTATCGTGTCATACTTTGGTTATTTCAGCTCTCCTATTGGTTGATTGATTGCACTTTTGATTGGTCTGGACTTGCTGGACCAGCTTGTTCTTGTCTATCTGTACAAAACTTTAGACTCTATAAATGTTTGTCAATGGTGTTTCTCCTTTTAGTAACATTCAGTATTGATTAGGAAGAACATGAAAGTATTTCCTATCCCAAGCTTATTTTGGAAGGGTTGGTTCCCCGTCTATGCTCTTCTCACTAAATTGACTGGTAAAATGTGTTGTCAGAGTTAAGTGGAATACCTGGCAGGCTCAATTTACTCAGTCTGCTCTAAATTTGGTGCTAGACTTTATACGTGTATAAAGTCTGCTAGACAAACATGGAAATATTTATTCACCAGATGTTCTCTACCATTCATGTAACTCTCAAAAACTTTCAAAATGTCAATTGGAGCACTTTAGTGAAGGAGTACGAGCGGAAGTGCGATGCGAGAGAGAGTGCGAGAAGAAGAGCACGATGATATGGTGAACTCGCTCTACTGTAATGTGTAGAGCATAGTGAGTTCTTATTAGGTTTTTACATAAGAATATGTGTACATACCTGGCGGCCCGCCCACTTACCTGGGCGACCACATTGGGCTTTATACCCCAACAACCTCCCACTTAAAGTCCAATGTGGTACTTTAAGTGTGAGAGAAGCTGCTATACAAGCTAATATACAAGAGATGTAGAGAAGTGATGTACTACCCTACACCTAACTGCTTGCGAAAATGCGCAAAGCTCTCTGAGGGAAGTCCTTTTGTAAGTAGATCAGCAGGATTTTCTGTGGTGTGAACTTTGACAAGCTGAAGTTTCTTATCCTCGAGCATTTCCTTGATGAAATGATACTTCACATCCACATGCTTTGTCTTTGAGTGATAAATTGGATTGCGAGTATAGCACTTTGACTATCACAATATAACACAGGCATGTCTTCTTTGATTCCCAAATCTGTTACTAGTCGATTAAGCCAAATTGATTCTTTGCATGCCTCTGATGTTGCAACATATTCAGCCTCTGTAGTAGACTGAGTAACACAATCTTGTAATCTAGAACGCCATGATACTGCTCCACCAGCCAATGTAAAGACATACCCTGACGTAGACCTTCGGTTGTCTAAGTCACCTGCATAATTTGAGTCTGTAAAAACCCTTTACACTTAGCTCCTGACTCCCATAGCATATACGCATACTCTTTGTAGCTTTCAGATATCTCAATATTCCTTTCACTTCCTCCCAATGTTTCTTGCCTGGGTTTGACATGTATCGAATTACTACTCCCACTGCAAATGCAATGTCTGGGCAAGTAGCAATCATTGCATACATCAAACTACCCACTGCAGATGCATATGGAATCTTATCCATTTCAGCCTGTTCTTCCTCAGACACAGGAAAATCTTGTTTGCTAAGTTTCACATATGGTGGCAATGGAACACTCAATGCCTTTCCCTTCTCCATATTGAAATGTTGCAAAACCTTGTCAATATACTTTGTTTGAGATAACCAAATCAACTTCTTTGATCTATCTCTCTCAATGCGCATACCAAGTATATGACTTGCCTCACCCATGTCTTTCATGTCAAATGATTTTTCCATCTTTGACTTCAAAGCTGAAATTTCTTCCAAGTGCTTTCCAGCAATCAACATGTCATCCACATACAAAATAAGGATCAGCCAACTGCCATTGTTAGACTTCTTTGTATATAGACAGTGATCGAACTCACTACGTTTGTAGCCTTGAGAAACCATAAACTTGTGGAACTTATGGTACCATGCCCTCGGTGATTGTTTTAAGCCATAAAGACTCTTTAACAAATGGCATACCAAATCTTCCTTGCCTTTCTCAACAAACCCTTCTGGCTGCTGCATGTAAATTTCCACATCTAAATCACCATGCAAGAACGCTGTCTTGACATGCATTTGGTGCAACACCAAATCTAATATGGCAACCAATGCAAGAAAGCCTCTCAATGTAGTCATCTTGACCACCGGAGAGAAGACTTCATCAAAGTCAATATCTTGTTGTTGCTTAAAGCCCTTGGCAACAAGACTTGCTTTGTACTTTGGCTGACTATCATGAGTGGTGATCTTATACCTGTAAACCCATTTACAAGGTAGAGCCTCTTTGCCCTATGGTAATTTAACTAGCTTCCATGTCTGGTTTTTATGTAGAGCTGTCATCTCTGACTGCATGGACACGTGCCAATTCCTGGAGTCCTTCATTTGCACTGCTTCCTTGTAACATGAAGGCTCATTGCAATCAGTCAACATGACATAGTTGATAGATGGAACAAACCTATCAGGAGGTCGCATGATACGTCCAGATCTACACACAATAGGTGGCTCAGGCTGAGCCACAACCTGTGGTTCCACTCTATCCTTTCCTTGCTCCTCTTGAGCCCTGACATTTTGTCTTGCACGTGCAGGTCCATCTTCTTGGAAGACAACTCTTCTAATCTCCTCAACCCTCTCTGGTTTAGAATGATATTTGGCTTCATTAAAGTGAACATCATTGTTGCGGATAACCTTTCTGGATTCGGGATCCCAAAGTCTGTACCCCATCTCACCAGAATTACCATAGCCTAGAAAGATGCACTTTCTACTCTTTGGCTCAAGTTTGTTCCTAAATTCCTTTGGAACATGAGTATATGCCTCACATCCAAAGACTCTGAGATGCTTGTATGAGGGCATTTTGCCTGACCATACCATCTCTGCCACTGAATCCTTCTGCAAAACCTTGCTAGGAGATCTATTTATGAGATGAACAACTGTTGATACAGCTTCAGCTCAAAACCCATTTGGCAGTTGTGCATTAGACAACATACTTCTGACCTTCTCTTGTATGGTCCTATTCATCCTTTCAGCAACACCATTTTGAGGAGGATTGTAAGGAGCAGTAAGTTCATGTTTTATACCTTTTGACTCACAAAAGTCCTGAAAGGCCTTTGAAACATACTCTCCACCATTGTCAGTGCATAAGCATTTAAGCTTCTTGCCACTCTGATTCTCCACAAGTGTCAAAAACGTTTTGAAAACACTAAAAGCTTCATCCTTGTGCTTGAGAAAGTAAACCCATACTTTCCTCGAGTAATCATCTATAAATGTCATAAAGTAAGAAGCTCCCCCTAGAGATAGGTTAGGCATAGGTCCACACAAATCACTATGAACAAGTGACAACTGTGTATCTCTTCTATTGCTTCTATGCTTATGTGGCTGTTGTGTTTGCTTACCATACAGACAATGTTCACAGAATTCAAAATCATTAAATGACAAGCCAGGCAAATAACCAGAACGAGACAAGATTTCCATTACCTTCTTGGACATATGTCCTAACCGGCTATGCCACAAAGAAACGTTCGGTTGCTCAGTTACATTGAGTACATTTTTAGAGACATTTGATACATAAATCATGTAAAGTCCTCCAGACTTTACTCCATGTGCTACTGTCATAGAACCCTTGGATATCTTCCACATGTTCTGTCCAAAAGTGGTGACGTAGACAGCATCATCAAGTAAACCTGTGCTGATCAAGCTCTTTGTAATTGCGGGAACATGTCTCACATTCTTCAGCGTGAAAGAAGAGCCATTCTAAAACTTCAATTGAACATCTCCAACACCTAAGATCTCACATGTCTGCCCATTGCCTAGCCGAACATGATCTTTAGTGGTCACATAAGAGGTAAACCACTCCTTGTTTGGAGACACATGAAGTGATGCCCGTGAGTCTATAATCCAGTCACTCAGTGCATTTCCATCAGATGCTACAAGAAGAGCTGAGTCCATTATATTTTTGAAGAAGTAGATATCTCCTGACACTAGACTGTCATCCTCTGCAACAGTGTTTGTCACATTTATTTCTTGAATATTCACTGAGTACTTGTTCTTCTCACCATGGTCTTCTGCTTTCTCTTTGCCTTTTTCTGCTTTCCATTCTCTGCAGTCTCTTTTCATGTGACCCTTCTTGCCACAATGGTAGCATTCTATGTCACTCTTGCCTTTAGCACTGCGGGACTTGCTACGAAACTGATCCCTCTTTCCACCTTTGTACTTTTCTTTGGTCCTTGCACTGATAACTAAGGCTGTTCCTTTTCCTTTGTCCATTGTCTTTCTGTTGGTTTCTTCAATAAGCAGACTGCCTTCTACACCTGCTATGGTCAAACCATCTAGAGGTGCAGAATTACTCAAAGCTGTGCGAAAAGTGTCCCAACTTTCCGGCAATGTAATCAACAGGAACATAGCTCTAACAGGTCATCAAACTTGACACCTTGAGCTGACAACTGACTGTAGATGGTGTTGAATTCATTCAGATGATTGGAAAGAGGGGTCCCTTCTTTCATCTTCAAGTCAACAAGCTTCTTAAGACAGTATACCTGTGAAGCTGCACTCTGCTTCTCATAAAGATCACTCAGCTTTGTCCATGCTTGATAAGCCGACATCTCGTCTGCTACATTGAAGTAAACGCTTTCTGCCAAAGTCAGCATAATGGTAGAAAGTGCCAATTCATCCATTTCGCTCCATTCATCTTCATCCATATCTTCTGGTTTTATCCCCTTGAGCTTTATAGGTTTTATCTGCTTCTTTTGTACCAACACGTGCCAAATCTGCTTTTTCCACAATGGGAAATTGGTTCCATCCACCTTCTTGATATTGTAAAGAGCAATGTCCTGTGATCCAGCCATAACTACGCTTCACAGTAGTTTAATTTCCTGGGAAACATTCGACAGAGTTTCCCCTGTAAACTGTCCTCTGAACCAATATCAACCTGTCAAATGAACCAATAAAGCTTCAGATTCTGCAGAAATTTTGACAGAGACTCCTTTGTAAAATGGCTCTGGTGTACTCAAAAACAGACCAAAAACAGCTCAAAAAACCATTGTCTTTCTAGCACTGTAAGCTGTGGGTAAACCTGTCCTGCACGTGTACTGTCTCTCACTGTCCTGTCAACTATCCTGTAAGCATAGACTGCGACAATGCCTCAACGGAAGTAAAGCAAAGATGCAATCCCAACTGTCTAACTCACAGTCAATACATCCTAGCTGCCTTTCTAAGGGTGCTCGAGGGATCGCTCCAAGACCTGTATCACCGAAAGGATCTCAACATTCGAGAATCCCCCAGCTCAATAAAACCTCAGTCGACCCTCAACAAAGGCTGCAGTAAATCTGACAATACATAGACTTCCCACAAAGTCATACATCCATAAATTTCCCACTGTATGCTGTAACCGCTGCGGCGGTTGTTTGCTGCGTGACTCACAGCCAGCAAACCCTCAACAGACATACATCATCTCTGACAATACATCCCATGTGGAAGTACCTGCAATGTCAGGATGAAATCTGGAATATCAAGCAGCAAACAAAAGCTACCTGATGAACTAGTGGATGTTGCCTACAATCTATGTGTAGATGCGTCCGTGTCGTATGTGACACGCCTCCAAGAACTATAAGCCATCCTTCGTTGTGTAGATAGCCACAAATCAGCACTCTAGAAGTGCAGATATCCGCAGCACTTGCACTCGTAGGTCGAAACCCCAAATTTGCAGAGTCGGATCTGCACCCGCCAAGACCACGTAGTCGAAAATGGCATGCGCAGATCTTTGTCGAAGCCGAACGGTGGCCGAGATGACCTCAGAATGAAATTATGAGAACATCGAGGCCTTTGGGCTCACCCACAGGAATTGGGGCCGTGTCTTTGCCTGTCGAATCTCACTCCAATCTGAGCAGGTGACTCTAGCTACTTGCAAATGCTGCCCCGAGCCTCGATCTGAGCTCTGATACTAGTTGAAGGAGTACGAGCGAAAGTGCGACGCGAGAGAGAGTGCGAGAAGAAGAGCACGACGATATGGTGAACTCGCTCTACTGTAATGTGTAGAGCATAGTGAGTTCTTATTAGGTTTTTACATAGGAATATGTGTACATACCTGGCGGCCCACCCACTTACTTGGGCGACCACATTGGGCTTTATACCCCAACCTTTAGTGGTGTAAGTTACAATTTGATGCAAATTGATTTTGGATCTTTTTTTTGTTTTTGGGCATTTACAGTCTCAAATGCTTTCCAATTTGAGTGTAATCTTGGCTATTGACTTTTAAGGTCCCTTGGAATGCAAGAATATGGCCCAATTTAGCTTTGAAAGTCAATAGGGTCAAAAAGACATTAAACTCATATAAAGTCTTTTTGACCAGATTGACTAAATTTTTGCAGGTCAGTGTGCTTATAGATGTGTGCTTATATCCCTGTATGGTATGAAGTTCAAACAATGGTCAATAACATCAAAACCACATTATATGCGTATAAAGTCTTTTTTATCCAATTGACATGAAACTTGCTCCAGAGGTAGCCCAACACTCAGGGACTTCACATATATTCTCTGACTTGAGGTAGGGATCAAGTTTGTTCAAGTTGTGGCCAAAAAGAGTGTGTAGAGTGTTTGTATTTTTTCGTGGTCTTTTTAAACTCAAATTTGGTCCAAATGCAATAAAGTATAAGCTATGGACTTCCCCAAGGCTTTCCGAAACTTTAGTCATATACCATTGTAGCATTTGAGTCTATTTTGGGCAAAAAGACATTATACGCGTATAGAGTCTATTTGACAAAAATGAACTTACCTCTCAGCCCAAGGTTCTCTTTTGTGTGTACGAAAAGCATATGTGCTCAAAATCAAGTTTTGATATCAATGATTCATCAATTTACCACTTTTCTTTGTTTTTGGTTAGAATTTGCAAAATTCTCTCCAGATGTAAAGTTGGATGACCAAATGGTATGGAATCTTGTAGTCAAGCTTATAGACACCTCCCAAATGGCTTAGTGATGACAAGATGTAGGATATTGCCCAAATCTATGCTAGAGACATTATACGCGTATAAAGTCTCATGTCTCAGAATTCAGATATGTTTCTACCTTAATTTCCCCTACTTATCAACATCAAATACATGTGTTCACGGAAAAATTTAAAGTTCAAAAGTGCTTACAAACCCAAGTTTTTACTTTTTTTCCAGTTACAACCACTCCGAGTTTTGGCTTTTTCCCACTCAAGGTGTTCCTAGGGTATAAACACTCATTTGAACACTTTGGTACATTCGGTTTCCACAAGTTTGGTCTCTTTTTAGCCTTGGAGACTTTATACCCGTAACCTTGTAAAATTTAGATTTTTATGTGCAGGGCCCTTTCTGATGCCTTCTTATGCCTTCAAAAATCCTCAGTCATGCAAAACATTTTTATGAACCTTGTTTTGCATTGTTTCAACTGAGAATCACTTTCTTTTCAAGATTTCAATGCAGCCAATTAACTCGATCAAATTTTCATTGATGGACAACTCTAGATCAAGATCAATTCATCTACCTAAAGCTACTTCTAAACATAAAAAATGGGCTTTTGCCATTGTGAGTAGATAATCACTTAACTGACGCATGGACTAGCCAATGCTTTTATCACCTCTTCAACCACTCAAGCTCTCAGACCAATACAATTCTAAACTAAAACCATCAACACTGGTGACCAAGGAAAGACACATGCTTCCTAGCACCTCTCTATAGGTCCTAACTAAACCAAGATAGAAAAGAATACTCTCGCACACCAAGGGAACTCTCACCTCATAGGATTAGTCTAAGGTCATCTACATAGGGCTTTGGTCCCCAACAATGACACGAATGTTGGCGGATATGCCGCAAGTGAATGCTAACATAGTGAGAACAGAACAAACAACTCTATGTCGGCCAAGGGTGAAGCTTAACCCGTATGCGCATGGAAACAAGAAGATGGGTGTCAATCTCCTTCTCGACCTTCTAATTGAGGAAATCAAATCCAAGCATTCGTATGCACTAGTGAAAGCAACCCAAACTACGATGCTAATGCTATCCGAATCTAGGCCAAATACATTCGAAATGTCACAAAACTCACAAGATATACTCTCTTTATCATGAGATCAATACCCTATGGACTGTGACTTGATAACCAACCTCCAACTACCTCTTGCGACAATCGCATATAAAGACAAAAAACAAAATACACGTTACCATTTTCCATGGCCTATGGTCCTAATGCATAATCCTACTCTGCATGAATCCATAGGTGTAAAGAACTTACCAGATGGACGGACACCAGGTTTGCAAGAAAACTCACTTGGAAGCTCATAAGAACTCACTTCGTGTCGTAGTCGGAATCGCACACTCTTGGCATTGACTGGAAGCCCTCACCGTTGCTAACACGATTGTGATGCTGCTTTAGCAATGGACCTTCCGTAGTGCGTGTAGCGAAGAGAAGAAATCACACACTCTGTGACTCTCTCTCTCACTCTCTCTCTCTCTCAGACACCACGTACAGTGAAAACCGGATTTGATTAATTCAAAAGTTGGGTTTAGGGTTACAAAAATAGACTTATATACATTCCTCCATAGAGGCTCCTTCCCACAAAGTCTAATGGCTGTTCAAATATTACAAAAGAGTATCATTCGGCTTCAAAAATAATTGTACAACATAGTGGTAAAAATTCTTTTGTGTTTCTCCGTCAACATACGTAGATATATCACTGGTGTATCTTGATTTTTTAATTACATCAACGACTTAGACCCATAGCTAATAGCCCAAAAGGTTGAGTCAATATGCAAAACTACGAGCCAAAAACATAGGCCGCAGACCTATTGTCATGCTTACCCGTGTGCATGGGTACAACTTAATGCCAGTTATCCCTAAACATTAAAAAGATGGCAAAAAAATCCCAGTTTTTTTTGTGAAAGCAATCCAAAGCATTGGTGTAGAGATATCTACACTAGTGTAGTCATAAAGTACAAGGCATGTGAGAAAGCCCTTCATAAATCCTTGCAATCCTCATTTCTCTGCTCATGCCAAGTGCCCTTTACTCCTACAGTAAAAAAAAAATCAAAAGAAATTATGTCGACCACTATAAAAAAACCTACGTCATTAAAAAAAACCCAGAGAAAGCATGAACTGGTTTGCTTTTAATGCTCATGGCCGCTAAATCTCAAGCCACACCATTTCCTTGTATATCATAAAGAGTCAGAACGTATGGTACGAAAAGAGCCAGTAAAAAATATTTGTACAAAATGCGAACCTAAGAAGCGCCACCTTTTTCCACAACTTCAAGGTTAGAAAGTAGGCAAGATTCCAAGAAAAGCCCTCAATCTCTCCTTACACCAACACAAACACCACGCAAAGAGACTAAGTGAGGGCTGAGGGCCAAGATCACCTTTATATAGTTCTTGACGATGATGTAGACCTGCATCTTTGAATTTTCCCCAGTTTTCAAAGTGTCTCGCTACAAGTCGCACCTGCCATGGTCCCATAGGGGGACTGAGAGGGAGAGAAGAGAGAGAGAACATCATCATGCAGCATGCGGGTGCACAGAGCTCATATGATAGTAAGGTCATGAGGTAGATACTGTAAGCAATAAGTGTGAACAAATCGGTATGCACAAGGTCATTTAACTCAATATCCACAATTTCCCACTAGTTACCATTATTGTGGGGTAATGTCCCATACCCTATGCGCCTTTGAGAGGCTTAACAAAGTTATGCTTTAAGGGCCCACTCCCACAAAAGAAGCGCGTGGGGGGGGGGGGGGGGGGATTTTATATTTGAGGGGGTGTGGGAGTAGAGAAATACTAAACCCAACCTAGTAAAGAGTCATTTTTTGTACTGGGTTTAAATACCAGCCGAAAAAGTACATAGGTGTGTGTCTATGTGTGTGTGAATTTATGTATATATATGTATATATACACACACACACACACACCCATATATACATGCATAAACATAAATATATTCGTGTGTGTGTGTGTGTATGTGTGTGCATGTGTGTGTGTATATATATATACATACATACATACATAAATATATATATGTGTGTGTGCATGTCTCTCTCTCTCTCTGTATATGTATATATATATATACATACATACATACATTAATATATATATATATATATATATACATGCATACATAAATATATATATATGTGTGTGTGTCTATATATATATATACCCCCTCCTCCCCTCTCTCCCTCTCTCTTTATCTCCCTCCCCCCCTCCCCCATCATGCTCATGAGGTGATCGTTAGCACTCACCTTATGCGCATAAAGGGGCTAGCACTGACCTCATGAGAATGATTGAGAGAGAGGGAGAGGAGAGGGTACAGAGAGAGGGAGAGAGGGGGAGAGGGTAGAGAGAGAGACGGAGAGTATACACACACACACACACACACACACACACACACACACACACACACATATATATATATATGTGTGTGTGTGTGTGTGTGTGTGCATAGATAGGAGGAGAGATGTAGACGCTATATATTTATATATATGAATACATATAGATAAACATATATATATATATCTACCCTCTCTCCCTCTCTCTCTCCCTCTCGATCATCGTCATAAGGTGAGTGCTATTGTTTGCGGGTCGCCACAACGGACGTCCATAGGATAGCTCTCAAGTATCAACATAAAATTATCGATACAGGGGAAGCGACTCGGATGAGGCATGGAAACTCACTAGGGTGTCAATACTAATGAAGTGAAGTCAAAGAGATGCAACTACTAACTCTACAAGAAAATCAAACGCACTAAAGCCAAGTAATCAGTCTATGTCCTTCTACACAGCTCTACAGTCATCACGTCCGTTCACCATGCAAATGATATCGGAATCGCATGAAACTTGAAGGGAAGCTACAGGGGACTATGAGGAACATATCCTATCACTATCACAGCATTCTGGAGAGGTACAACGATCGCGATTGTTCGTCCCACAGTACACAAAAACAGTAAACTAATGATCCTAAAGGGTTGTTTTTGGGTCCCTAAAGCCTCTCCTAGGGTCAAAACAACATAAAATACGCATATAAACACTCAAAGCAGCGATTTAAGGCCTCAACAGATGCTTTTTAAACCTTCACCGAATCTTGAATGCTTACACTTGAATGAAAATGCACAGTAAGAGGAACACAATGCAAGAAACAAAACTGAATTTGGATTACCGTAGCCACAAAAGCGATGATTACCAGTTGGAGCAAAGAGGTAGCTCCCTGTGCGTAACGCAATAGTCAATTATCTTCCAAAAAAATGATCTCCCTTTTCCCACTAACCTTAGTGTATTAAATACCTAGGGCTTTCTAAAGTGGCCGGCGGCCAACTGCTCATGGACCTTTACATACATTGATAGCCGTTTTTCGGCTCTCCATAATTTCCATAGTAAGTTACTCCACCCTACCAAATTCACCCAAACGCTATGGCGATCCCTACCATTTCACTGTACATAGGCGTGTGTGAGTTAGGGGGCTTTTCCCATATCTTCTTAAAAACCCTCAGCTAGCTAGTAACTGGGCTAGTTAAGCCAAAAAAATAAAAAAATAAAAGTATATTATGGCCTCTTTGAGTGTAAATATTTCATTGTATATATGGCCTAAATATAGGGATTTTTTGTAATTACTTTGGTATTTTATTTAAATATTTCTACTTAGGTGTGTGTTTTATTAAACCTACGTACACCTTCTTTTATCCTCTTACACCATAATTATATTTTTTGCCAATATGTACATACTCTAACCTCATATTTTTCCTTTATACAAATCACTCCCACATTTCCACCCTCACCCTCGTGAAAACAAAAAATTGATTTCTACTCATTGGTTACGTTTATTATATTATTTACTTGCATACCTTTTCCTCTTTCACCCAAAATAATTCAAGGAGGGAGCATATCATATGATTCCAATATCTTTCCATATCCATAACTCCTCCATATTTTTATTATTATTTTTACTCATTATTCTAACACCATGTGCTCATTGAGCTAAAGTCCATGAATAGTCCATACACTAGTCCCACCATGTATATATTTCTTTATTCACCAATAATCGTCCTCCATGCATGGGTCAAGGGAAACTTGGATGATTTTTATTATAATATGACAAATTAAGGAGGGGCTCACTCTTGGATGCATTGTACAAATTCAACAAAGGAGAGGGCCACTAAAAGACTTTTGCAAGCATAAAAACAGGCTTCTTGGTGAGAATTTTGGCACCTATCTCCACTCTGAATTTGGAGCAGTGGTCAAAAGAGAAAATGTAGCCCACGCTGTGAATAATCACCTCAAATGTTTTCATGATTTTTGGAGCTACCAGCGGTGAGTTATGATTTTTTGAGTGGACCCCAGTCTGCCCACTTTTCTCACAAGTAGCCCTTAGTCTTCTCTCACCCTTCCACACACCTACTCACTCTTACACATCCCTCCCTCTCCTTCCCTCACTCAAACCTGAAATTTCCATGGCTTCTCCCACCCTCTTCACAATTACCCTTCTCTCTCATCCCTATAGTTCTTTTATGAACCTCTACATACATACACCTCTCCATGTCTCTCTCTATTGCTTCTATGTTACAATTTCATTTACCTCTCCTAAAAATATCTAAAATTCAGCATCTTAACCATGATAACTTCTGCAAATTGAGGATTTTTCATCAACAAATCCTTTTTTCATCGTGGTGGTCAACCGTGGCGACGGCGTAAAGAAGCGAAGAAGAAGAAGAAGACCAACGGTCATTTTTTCCACAATCTACACAAGGGTAAGTTCAAGCTTCTTCAAAGCTTCACCATCTCAATGATTCTCTTTTAATTCACCCCTCTTCCTTCATCAAATGAACTCATCCTACCCATTGTAAATGTATCACTAACAATTCTAGTGATTATTACCACTAACAACTAACTTCTCTTGTAAAAATGCACCCACACTATCAACATATGGAGTAGGCAACCGTACAAGTAAACCAAATTCACTCACTCCCATGGAAGTTTCTCTCCTTTCACCACATCAATAATTCTCTTACTTGAGCCCACATCCATGTGACTCGAGAGAAAAGAGAGACCCCATTCTCATTTGAAATTCATAAAAA
Organism: Adiantum capillus-veneris; assembly: GCF_014529385.1. Taxonomy (NCBI): domain Eukaryota; kingdom Viridiplantae; phylum Streptophyta; class Polypodiopsida; order Polypodiales; family Pteridaceae; genus Adiantum; species Adiantum capillus-veneris. The sequence continues at coordinate 21,479,687 of NC_140940.1, read as the reverse complement.
TTCATAATCCTTGATCTTTCCTAATAAAATTGATTAGGCTTAATCCTAATCAAGGCTTCTAAAACCTATAAATAGAACCCATTCCTCCGTGTAAAAGATACGACTATACCATTTAACACTAGATTGAGCGTATCACACGCCAGTTCTATCTTGGTTGTAAAGAGAGAGTAAGCTTTCTATACACCATCACCTTGGTGCATAGAAAAGCTTGATCTAGTTTAAGTGAGTGCGAGTAGAAGATATTCTTCCTACCATTGTTGTATCTACCCCAACATCAATGAATTGGTAGTTTTGGGTGCAATTCATGTCCAAAGGCTCACGCTTTTCCTCCAATTTGGCTTGGCAAACTCATTCAGCTTCATAAGGTGACTTGTTTCATTGAAGGTTGTTGTTTTGTTGCTTGTGATTAATTGGCTATTGTTTGGCTACCATTGTAAGAGGGTGGATGGTGAGAGGGCTCCCACAACCCTAAGACAATGTGCTAGTGATGCTATAACCAAATGTTGTCACTTGATTTCGCAAGCTCTAAGTTCTTTTTTGTGCAAAATATAAAGTTGAAGCTAAGTTGTACACCATCTCTCTCTCTCTCTCTGTGTCTCTCTCTCTCTCATGTTTTAGTGTGTGAGAGTGTTCCATTGGTGTTAGGGTTAGTGTAAATTCCTTTCTTGTTTGTGGGTTGCTCTAACGATTCTCCTCTTTTGCGTCCTAGTTCGCTCTTAAACTAGGTGGTGCCCCTTGTGTAGTTGGGATTTGGCTGTGGGTATGTTGTTTTGGTTTGTGTTGTGTTGTGCCCCAGTCCCATTGAGCAGCACGGGATCCTTGAAGGGTGTCTAGAGGTCGCTCTTCTTGTTGCCCGCCCTGGACCGCCTCAATTTTGGTGCCCCCACGGAGGACAGGCTTGTGTAAGTTTTGTGAAGGCTCAACCTTTAGCATAATCAAGTAGCTTGCATGAATCACTAGAATTTGTATGATCCCTTCATTCCCATTGCAAGGCAAAAGGTACACATAATTGTTAGTACTAAGTTGCAATTTGAGCGAGTAATTCATAGAATTTTAGGTCCTCTTAGGTTGGTAGAGATAAACGCATCAGTAAATCCTTTTATTTTGCCTCTCATTAGGTACGACCTTAGTTTGGACGTCTATATTTTTGTTTTGTTTTAAGAATTAGGTCATGCATAGACCATGGATAATGGCCCAGGAATACAGGTTTTTCCCTTTAATTTCACTCCACACATTAGAGTAAACATTGCAATTAGTAGAAAAATCCATTTTCAACAACGTATGGTATTCATGTTTGGTGCCCAAAGAGTAGGAGAAATTCTCGCGTCACCAAACCCTGTCATTCTACCTCTTATTGATTATCATAGGTCATTTGATGTGAATATTTTTATTTTGTTGTAGAATAGATTGCAATTTAGAAAATACTATTGTGTAAATCTTTTAAAGAAAGAAAAAACAAAAACGCGTCACTTTGAAATCAATTCAATGGAGAGCCAACGCCAAATGTCTGGATATCCTCTTTTCTTTGGAGAGCCTGGAGAGGATGCAGAATTATTTCTAGCGAATTTCAAGATGTCTTGCCTTATCAAGAGGATAGTAACTTATCAAGAACGTGTAGAAATGTTTGAGGTGGTCCTTAGGAAAGATGCTAGCACCTTGTTTGACTCTTTGCCTGAGGAAGTTAAAGGGAATTACGCAAGTTTTGAATCGTTTCAAGAAATACTTCTTGATCCCCAAAACACTCAGAAATTATGGCAAGACATTGTTTCTCATACGCAAAAAGACTTAGATGACTACTACTTGTACAAGCAAGAGTTCCTACATCTTTGGGCTCTATGGATACAAAATGTTGCTAACCCTGGTGATGGTGCAGAATTTCTAAAGAAGGAGAGGTTCATAGCCGGACTCTTTCCTGACCTTAAGGTAAAAGTTGAGGCGGGTGCACCTGCTACCTTTGATGCAGCTGAAACCAGGGCTGCTGAGAAATATAGGAAACTCAAGTGCTAAAGGGGGGAGGTTCCAATAGAAGGTCTTAGACCCAAAGGTAAGTCACAAGCATCAACATCTAAGGAGCTTCCTGAGGTAACGGCGGAAGTGATTGAGAAGTTAAATGAATCTTTAAGCAGCTTGTCAATTCACCTTGCACAAGCTGTAGGTCCAAAGGGACAAGCAAAGAAGTTTGAAGAGCGAGACCCACGACCTAGGAGAGTCTTGCAATGTTGGAATTGCGGTGAGTCTGGACATGGGATGTATAATTGTCCTTGGCCCCGTGGGGAGCCAGGGAGACCTAACTTGAATTACCTAGTGATGAATGTAGGTGAAGGAACTAGTCAGCAACCACGGCTTATACAAAGGCCAAATGGAGCAAGACCATCTCCACAAGGAGTGGAAGGAGTTCCACCTTTGACAGACCCAAACGTGCATGTGGTAGAGGTGACAAATTCAAGATAGGTTGACATGGAAGCAAATGGCATTAAGCGTGGCCGAGGGAAAGGTAAGGAGAAAGAAGGAGTTACATCACAAAGTGACCATGGACGAGAAAAGAAGGCAAAGGAGACCAAGGAAGCTAAGAGGACTCGACGTCGTATCAACCTCCAAGACTTTCCTCTTGGACATGGAATGGCTCCATACAACCTGTTGGAAGACATGAGAGGTAAGGGTCCTGATATCTCATGGCCTCAAGTTCTTGCATTATGTCCACAAGTTAGGAGGGATTTAACAAGGGCAGTTAGCACTAGGAGAAAGGTAAAAGAGAGTGTGCCTATTGTAAAAATTGCACAAGTTGAAATGAATGAGGACATTACACCTGTGCTAGATTGTTACATAAAAGGGAGATTGTTTAGGAAAGGTCTAGTGGATGGGGGTGCACAAATTTGCATCATGACAGAGGGACTCATGCAAAAACTAGGCATGCACATCCATGAGACACCTGATATTAAGGTCAAGATGGAAAACAATAGCAAGGCTAGGTGCGTAGGCATTTGTAAAAATGTTTTTGTGGAGGCCTTTGGCATTAAGAAGGCAGTGGATTTCTATGTCATGTCTACCAAAGGAAATGGTTACCCATTTATCCTAGGGAGACCATGGCTAATGAAAATGCAAGTTTTGCAGGATTGGGAGAGTGGAAAGCTAATTTGCAGGAACGACAATCATAAGAAGGTTGTCTTTGACATAAAGGAGCAACGCCAAGCGGAGCTCCATGAAGAATCATCTCAAAGTGAGACGGAAGAAGGTTGAACCGATAACACTTCAGAAGAAGAAAGTAGCGGCAGCATTACTGAAGAGGAGTCTTCCATCGAAGTCATGGGGGTAAGGTTTAAGCCAACCAACCAAGAGACCTCTTGTCAAGGTTTGAAGGAGGTAGGTTCCCAAGAGAACCAAAAAGTGGAAGATGAAAGAATGCTAGAAGGTATGCTATCTACAACACTTACAAAGGATGAAAGAGGGGAGTTCAAATGTGTGCTAAGGAAATTTCCTAGGCTTTTTTCTAAAGACTACACCGATGTGCGTGGAGTAGATGCTGTTCAACACAAAATTGAGTTGAAGCCAGAGGCCACACCTAGGGCTCAGAAGCTACGAAGGCTAGGAGTCATCAAGGAGCAGGCTTTACTCAAGGAGGTAAGAAAGCTTCTAGCAGCAGGTTTCATTTATCCAGTGGAGAATTCAGAGTGGGTCTCTCCCGTTGTTGTCACTCCTAAGAAAAATGGAAAGTGGGGGGTGTGTGTGGATTACCGTCCACTCAATGAGGCAACAAAAAGAGATCACTTTCCCCTCCCATTTCAGGATGAGATACTAAATGAGGTAGCTGGTCATGAGAAGTACACTGTGTGTGATGGCTACTCAGGCTACTTTCAAATAGGTATCGCATTGGAAGATCAATTGAAAACAACCTTTATCACTCCTTGGGGTTGTTATGCTTTTAAAGTCATGCCATTTGGTCTCACAAATGCTCCTGCAACATTCCAATGTTTCATGAACATGGTGTTTCAAGCATTCTTTGGAAATTCAATTAGGGTGTTCATTGATGATTTCTGCATTTATAGCTCAAAATCATTGCATCTACAAAGGGTAGAAGAAGGTTTAAAGAAGCTCTACGACATGCGAGGTCAACTCAACCCCGACAAGTGCCACATAGGTGAGGATGAAGTGATCTTGCCTGGTCACAAGGTTTCCTATAAAGGCATTGAGGTGGATCCTTCAAAGGCAAAGGCTCTTATTGAGATCCCATCACCGAAGAGTCTTAAGGAGGTCATCTCTTTCATTCAGAAGGTGAAGTATATGTCACGCTTCATTCACTTAGCCTCGGAGTTGCTTCATCCTTTGCAAAAGTTGACACAACAAGTAGAATTTGCATGGTCTGATGAGCTTGAAGAGTATTTTTGTAACATTAAAGTCATTTTGTCAGAGCTACCAACACTCATGCCTCCTTGTTGGGAGTACACATTCTTTGTTAGCTCTAGTGTTGGAAGGGAAACAATTGGTGCTGTGTTGCTACAACAAGATCCCCACAGTACAAGGATGCGACCCATCTACTTGGCTAGTAGGGTTATGAATGTTTTGGAGAGAGACTACACAGAAGCAGAACTCATGATGCTTTCTCTCATGTTTGCGGTGAGAAAGTTTAGATCCTACCTGCTACCAAAACCTTTTGTAATTCTCACTGCAGAAAATTTGTTCCCTTGGGTGTCATCTCAAATGAATCTTAGTACTAGGATCTCAAAGTGGATTATGGAGTTGCAAGAGTTCCAATACTCTTTCAAGGTAGAAGATAGTGTGCGTGCACAATTGGCAGGGATTCTCACTTATAGGGCACATGAGAAGGAAATTAAGGTGCCTCAAGTAAAGACCCTGCCATTGCCACCACCAAAAAGTATTCCCAATGCTTTTACCTTGTTCTTTGATGGAGCTTTTCGAAGAGCCACAAGGAAAGCAGGGGGAGGGCTAGTGTTTCTCAACCCTAGTGGAGAGGTGGTCATGAAAGAGAAGGTCAATCTACCAGGTTCAACTAGCAACAATGAAGCAAAATACGACACACTACTTCATGGTTTGAAGATGTGCATTGGCCAAGGGATAAAACGTCTCATGGTAAAGGGAGATGCACTTCTCATTGTTAAACAGATTTTAGGAATTTGGGCATGCAAGAATGAAAGCTTAAGGACAAAAGTTCATGCCATTCTTAGGATGTTTAATCAGTTTGAAGAAGTGCAACTATATCATATTCCGAGGAAACAAAATGAAGATGCGGATTTACTTGCACAACAAGCAGTTACATGTGTTGAGAGAGAAGTGCAGGTCATCATGGTGGCAGCAGTTGTCAAGCAACCGAGATACCAGGGATTGGAGTCATTGGCTCCCATTATTGGCTACATTTTGGAGGGTGAGTTTCCACAAGACTTCACGAAGGCTTAGAAGAGGAGACTCATGAAGAAGGCAAGTTTCTATCTCTTCCTAGAAGGCTCCCTCTATCAAAGAGGGAAGGATCAAGTGTGCAGAAGAGTGCCAACTATCAAGGAAATTCCAGCCATTCTAAACGGTTTGCATGAAGAGGCATGTGGTGGTCATTTTGCCCAAGAATCAACTGTGAAGAAGATTTTTCTTGCGGGGTATGTTTGGCCAAGCTTGCATGTGGATGTTCAACATTGGTGTAAAAGCTGTCACAATTGTCAGATAAATGGAAATAGAAGGTTGGTGCATGGCCCGAGGCAAATAGTGCTTGCAAATGGACCCTTTGAAAAGTGGGGCATTGATGCTATGGGTCCTTTGCCTAGGACAAAAAATGGTAAACTCTACATTCTAGTGGCTGTAGACTATATGACTAGGTGGGTGGAAGCTCAAAGTGTGGCAAGAGTGAATGAGAGGACAATTAGCAAGTTTGTGTACAATCACCTTTGTTGCAGATTTGGCACACCTTTGGAGATTGTTTCAGATAATGGTCCAGGGTTTAGGAAGGGCTTGCTCATAGAAGTTTGTGAAGAGCTTCACATTCTACATCATCATAGCACACCATACTACCCACAGGAAAATGGTTTGGTGGAGAAGGCTAATGGTGTCATTGCAGGAATCATTAGAAAGATGGTGCAAAACAAGACAAAATTATGGGATGAATTCTTGGATGGTGCCTTGTGGGCATATCGAACCACATATACGGAAGCCACAGAGTTCACACCATTTCACTTGGTCTATGGTCAAGAGGCTTTGCAGCCTATCGAGCTCAACATTCCAACAATGCGACTTCATGGCAAAGGAGCACAAGATGATCAAGAGGTATGGATGGATCGACTTCTTACGTTAGTGGAGCTTGAGTGGAAAAGAGAAGAATCATATGAGTGCTACAAGAGGAAAGCCACACAAGCGAAAGAAACGCACGACAAGAAACTGAAGGACAAAGGCATCAAGGAAGGAGAGCTTGTGCTAAGGTATGACAATCGACTTGACAATCGTTTTGATGCCAAGTTTGAAACTAGATGGCAAGGGCCATACATAGTCAAGAAGGCTTTCAATTTTAGTTACTATCAACTTATGGACTTGAATGGTAAAGAGCACTCCAGGAAGGTAAACGGGTATCGCTTGAAGCCCTATTTGAGTCACCTTCTACCAAAGGATCTACCAAAGATCTGTCCAAAGGCCGCTGTCTCATGTAAGTATTGTTACATGCAGCATGAGTGTAACTCCAGCCAAAATTATGAGGGCCAAACAATGAAGATCTCGTCAAGGACTCTGAAGCACTCTCTTTGGAAAAGATGCTCTATGATGGTACATGAATATACAATCATCCTGGGGGAGGGCTAATGATAGCCGTTTTTCGGCTCTCCATAATTGCCATAGTAAGTTACTCCACCCTACCAAATTCACCCAAACGCTGTGGCTATCCCTACCATTTCACTCTACATAGGCGTGTGTGAGTTAGGGGGCTTTTCCCATATCTTCTTAAAAACCCTCAGCTAGCTAGTCACTGGGCTAGTTGAGCCAAAAAAAATTGAGAAATAAAAAAATAAAAGTATATTATGGCCTCTTTGAGTGTAAATATTTCATTGTATATATGGCCTAAATATAGGGATTTTTTATAATTATTTTGGTATTTTATTTAAATATTTCTACTTAGGTGTGTGTTTTATTAAACCTATGTACACCTTCTTTTATCCTCTTACACCATAATTATATTTTTTGCCAATATGTACATACTCTAACCTCATATTTTTCCTTTATACAAATCACTCCCACATTTCCACCCTCACCCTCGTGAAAACAAAAAATTGATTTCTACTCATTGGTTACGTTTATTATATTATTTACTTGCATACCTTTTCCTCTTTCACCCAACATAATTCAAGGAGGGAGCATATCATATGATTCCAATATCTTTCCATATCCATAACTCCTCCATATTTTTATTATTATTTTTACTCATTATTCTAACACCATGTGCTCATTGAGCTAAAGTCCATGAATAGTCCATACACTAGTCCCACCATGTATATATTTCTTTATTCACCAATAATCCTCCTCCATGCATGGGTCAAGGGAAACTTGGATGATTTTTATTATAATATGACAAAGGAGGGGCTCACTCTTGGATGCATTGTACAAATTCAACAAAGGAGGGGGCCACTAAAAGACTTTTGCAAGCATAAAAACAGGCTTCTTGGTGAGAATTTTGGCACCTATCTCCACTCTGAATTTGGAGCAGTGGTCAAAAGAGAAAATGTAGCCCACGCTCTGAATAATCACCTCAAAGTTTTTCATGATTTTTGGAGATACCAGCGGTGAGTTATGATTTTTTGAGTGGACCCCAGTCTGCCCACTTTTCTCACAAGTAGCCCTTAGTCTTCTCTCACCCTTCCACACACCTACTCACTCTTACACATCCCTCCCTCTCCTTCCCTCACTCAAACCTGAAATTTCCATGGCTTCTCCCACCCTCTTCACCATTACCCTTCTCTCTCATCCCTATAGTTCTTTTATGAACCTCTACATACATACACCTCTCCATGTCTCTCTCTATTGCTTCTATGTTACAATTTCATTTACCTCTCCTAAAAATATCTAAAATTCAGCATCTTAACCATGATAACTTCTGCAAATTGAGGATTTTTCATCAACAAATCCTCTTTTCATCGTGGTGGTCAACCGTGGCGGCGGCGTAAAGAAGCGAAGAAGAAGAAGAAGACCAGCGATCATTTTTTCCACAATCTACACAACGGTGAGTTCAAGCTTCTTCAAAGCTTCACCATCTCAATGATTCTCTTTTAATTCACCCCTCTTCCTTCATCAAATGAACTCATCCTACCCATTGTAAATGTATCACTAACAATTCTAGTGATTATTACCACTAACAACTAACTTCTCTTGTAAAAATGCACCCACACTATCAACATATGGAGTAGGCAACCGCACAAGTAAACCAAATTCACTCACTCCCATGGAAGTTTCTCTCCTTTCACCACATCAATAATTCTCTTACTTGAGCCCACATCCATGTGACTCAAGAGAAAAGAGAGACCCCATTCTCATTTGAAATTCATAAAAATTCATAATCCTTGATCTTTCCTAATAAAATTGATTAGGCTTAATCCTAATCAAGGCTTCTAAAACCTATAAATAGAACCCATTCCTCCTTGTAAAAGATACGACTATACCATTTAACACTAGATTGAGCGTATCACACGCCAGTTCTATCTTGGTTGTAAAGAGAGAGTAAGCTTTCTATACACCATCACCTTGGTGCATAGAAAAGCTTGAGCTAGTTTAAGTGAGTGCGAGTAGAAGATATTCTTCCTACCATTGTTGTATCTACCCCAACATCAATGAATTGGTAGTTTTGGGTGCAATTCATGTCCAAAGGCTCACGCTTCTCCTCCAATTTGGCTTGGCAAACTCATTCAGCTTCATAAGGTGACTTGTTTCATTGAAGGTTGTTGTTTTGTTGCTTGTGATTAATTGGCTATTGTTTGGCTACCATTGTAAGAGGGTGGATGGTGAGAGGGCTCCCACAACCCTAAGACAACGTGCTAGTGATGCTATAACCAAATGTTGTCACTTGATTTTGCAAGCTCTAAGTTCTTTTTTGTGCAAAATATAAAGTTGAAGCTAAGTTGTACACCATCTCTCTCTCTCTCTCTGTGTCTCTCTCTCTCTCATGTTTTAGTGTGTGAGAGTGTTCCATTGGTGTTAGGGTTAGTGTAAATTCCTTTCTTGTTTGTGGGTTGCTCTAACGATTCTCCTCTTTTGCGTCCTAGTTCGCTCTTAAACTAGGTGGTGCCCCTTGTGTAGTTGGGATTTGGCTGTGGGTATGTTGTTTTGGTTTGTGTTGTGTTGTGCCCCAGTCCCATTGAGCAGCACGGGATCCTTGAAGGGTGTCTAGAGGTCGCTCTTCTTGTTGCCCGCCCTGGACCGCCTCAATTTTGGTGCCCCCACGGAGGACAGGCTTGTGTAAGTTTTGTGAAGGCTCAACCTTTAGCATAATCAAGTAGCTTGCATGAATCACTAGAATTTGTATGATCCCTTCATTCCAATTGCAAGGCAAAAGGTACACATAATTGTTAGTACTATTGCAATTTGAGCGAGTAATTCATAGAATTTTAGGTCCTCTTAGGTTGGTAGAGATAAACGCATCAGTAAATCTTTTTATTTTTCCTCTCATTAGGTACGACCTTAGTTTGGACGTCTATATTTTTGTTTTGTTTTAAGAATTAGGTCATGCATAGAAGATGGATAATGGCCCAGGAATACAGGTTTTTCCCTTTCATTTCACTCCACACACTAGAGTAAACATTGCAATTAGTAGAAAAATCCATTTTCAACAACGTATGGTATTCATGTTTGTTGCCCAAAGAGTAGGAGAAATTCTCGCGTCACCAAACCCTGTCATTCTACCTCTTATTGATTATCACAGGTCATTTGATGTGAATATTTTTATTTTGTTGTAGAATAGATTTCAATTTCGAAAATGTTATTGTGTAAATCTTTTAAAGAAAGAAAAAACAAAAACGCGTCACTTTGAAATCAATTCAATGGAGAGCCAACGCCAAATGTCTGGATATCCTCTTTTCTTTGGAGAGCCTGGAGAGGATGCAGAATTATTTCTAGCGAATTTCAAGATGTCTTGCCGTATCAAGAGGATAATAACTGATCAAGAACGTGTAGAAATGTTTGAGGTGGTCCTTAGGAAAGATGCTAGCACTTGGTTTGACTCTTTGCCTGAGGAAGTTAAAGGGAATTACACGAAAGTTTTGAATCGTTTCAAGAAATACTTCTTTGATCCCCAAAACACTCAGAAATTATGGCAAGACATTGTTTCTCATAAGCAAAAAGACTTAGATGACTACTACTTGTACAAGCAAGAGCTCCTACGTCTTTGGGCTCTATGGATACGAAATGTTGCTAGCCCTGGTGATGGTGCAGAATTTCTAAAGAAGGAGAGGTTCATAGCCGGACTCTTTCCTCACCTTAAGGTAAAAGTTGAGGCGGGTGCACCTGCTACCTTTGATGCAGCTGAAACTAGGGCTGTTGAGAAATATAGGAAACTCAAGTGCTTAAGGGGGGAGGTTCCAAAGGAAGGTCTTAGACCCAAAGTTTAGACCCAAAGGTAAGTCTTCAGCTTTGTCTTCAAGGTTGGTCTTCATCTTGGGAAGCGCGTTGTCGTCGATGACGCTCCCCCCTTCCTTGAATGATACATAGGTGTCATGTTGTTGATACATGATTTGAGCTTTGATTATCGAGGCAACGTTTCTTCTTGTTGTGCATTCGCTTTTGGTGGTCAATCTTAGCCGCCGTAAAGATGGATGTTGAAGTGTTTGATCGTTTAGAGCTGATCCTCCTTATGGCGTGGACTTTATGATGGATATTTTTTCAAGGTCCACTACAGTTTGAGTTGTCTGCAGTAGGTCACCAATCATGTTGAATCACTGTGTGAGCTACTTTTGATTGTTGTGGATAGCTCGCTTGCTAAATTTCTCATTGCTTGATGTTGTAGGCCATTCTTTGACGTGCCATTGTTGGATGGAGCTTTGTTGTCACCCTTGAAGATAAAAGATGCTCTTGATAAGCATATGGAGACCTGTTGTTTTTGCTCCAAGTTGTTGTTGATTGATTTGGGTAGCCCTTTCCTTATTTTTGATGTAGAAGGAATATATACAAGAAGTTGATGATGAGGTCTAGATTAGGGTCTTAAAACCTGTATGACCAAAGGGAAAAAACCCGGCAGGAAAAAAGTGCCTTCGGAATACGCTCTTATTGGAGTTGAGCATTTGGACCGGAAGTACCTATCATGCAAGGTGAGTGCTTGGGAGAAACAAAGTAATTGTGCCTAATGTAAGTGCCAATTATGGGACACTCTATATGCTTATGAGAAGTTTTCAAACAAAATCATGTAGTGTAAAAGATGGAGTTGATGGGTGCTTCAATGAAAAAATGTAGCACATGTGACATCAAAGGACGTCTCAATAGCTTGCACGTTTCCAAGAAGGGTTTTCGATGTAGAAGCTTCTCCACTCATTCCTCACTATGCGTAGTGCGTGAGTGTCTTTTGGACTCTCTTCTTCACTTTACCAAACTTAAAATACATAGACTTGGACTCTCATGCTGGTGCGACACAACATAAATATGCTCAACTCCTCCACCTTGAGTAGTACCTAGAATAGCTAAGACTCTTAGACCACAAAGAATATTACTTGAAGCTTTGGGACTAATGCCTTGCTCATTTAGTGGCTCAGCTGCCCGACTCTTGACTTTTATGCCATGTATTTTTAATGGCGACTTGGACTTACCTATTCATGGCCTGAAACCCAATGCCATAAGTTCTTGATATTAAGGTCTCTATCATTGTGTTGGTCTTTGGATGCCACCATTTTGTCGAGTGGGTTGGCATATTTTGGCTCCTCTTGACTTTCTTGTTGTATGTTGATACTTCTTTGTAAAACAAGTCCTTCAACTCTGATACAGCTTGATGTAGCCTTTGCATTAATTTCCATGAGAAGCGATTGTCGAGATGTGTGGGTTCTCTGTGATTGAGTTTCCACTAGCAATTTTGGAACCCATCTTGTTTTTGGTCCTTGTGTGACCGTCTTTGGCATTTATATTCTTCTACAATTTGATGGACACTAGGATTTGGTATCCAAACCTAATGATTTCCGTTGTAAAAGCCTTGCTTTTGTAATTGATGACAAGGTATCCATCTGTAGATTGCAGTAGCCTTGGTTGTAATTGGCTTCTGTTGGCTTTTGGTTGTCATTGCTTGTATTTGTGGGGGGTCCTTCGCTACTTGGTTGGTCTTAGTGGCTCTAGGTTGAGAAACTACTTTGGGTAACCATACTTGGGTATTACCTTCATAGAATCCTTGTGCTTCAAGTAGCTTGACGAGAATATTCTGCTGCTGCATATGTTTGTGTTGGGTAGCTTCGTTGAAGTTTGACTTTGGTACCCATACTTGTTGTGTTGCTTTCTTGGAAGGTCTTTTCTTCTGTCCTTTTTTGTTGTTCTTTCTCTTGCTTGAGTTGTTCTTATTTTGTTGATATCTTGGCTCGCTCATTGTAGAACTTCTTTCTTGAGGTGAGTACATCCAGGCTATTACTTTAGGCTTTTTGGCCCAAACATTAATGTTTCCTTCAAAGTAGCCTTGAGGAATGATTGACTCATTTGATGCTACCCACCCTATCACCTTTTGTTGTTGTGGTTGAACCCGTGTTTCATGTATCCAAATATGTGCTCTTTGGATACCAATACTCGCTTGACATTCTTCGGCTTCTTCTGGATGCTTTTTTGTGATGGAAACTTTGGTTGATAGACTTTTTGCTTTGGTTTCCATTGCATTGTTGATAGTGTGGCTCTTGATGTAGAGGTTTTGTAGGAAATTTGATGGAAGCTCGTTGAAGGTAAAGTCGTCTGGCGAGGTTGATATACTTCAATGTTTGCCTTTGCTTTACCTTTTTCCGCGATGGTTGGCGATTTCTTCTCTGCATGGATTTGAGAAGCTTCATGGAGTCTCATGCACCGTTGTTGTTGTTGTTGTTGAAGCTTTTGATTGTTGTCGAAAGAAGATGTTCCTCCAGCTTTCTGTAAGGACCAGACTCTCTTTGATATGATGGGAGTTGATTATGTGGAAAGTATCTTTATACTTCTTGGTACTCAATTTGAGTACAGCTTCTACCACTCCAAAGCTAGGAATCGGCATTTTTGAACTTGTGTAAACTATTTCTTCTAGCTCATTGATTGGTGGCTTTCCCATCATGATCCACATTCCATAATTCATTAGATTCCTAGTAGCATAAGGATCAATTGTGACCGAACATGTAACCTTGAGCCCTGTTTGTCCGCATAAATTGAATTTGATCATCGTAGGAGATAGTCCATCTTCTTCCTTGTCCCTTTTCTTCTTTTGATCTTGCGTTTGTGGAAGATTTTCTGTTGAACTTGGAAGCTTTTCTCCTTCATCTACTTTCATTTGCACTTTTTCTGGAGTCGGCTTCTTTGAAACAGCTTTTGTTGTTTCTTCAGGTATGTCAATAATGACATATTCTTGTGGTTTCTCTGCTTCCTTCGTTTTCAATTTTGCTTCATGCTCCAGGAATGTAGCTATCTGTCTCACTTTTTCTGCTTTCACACTCACAAACTTCATTAGCTTCCTTCAACACTTTCAACAAAAAACATGAAACTAGGTCATAGCCGTCTTCATTACAAAACTTGGTTGGAGTTAGCTCATTTACACACATATCCAAGGTTGCCAATATTTGAGTCCATCGAAATGGCTTGAATAGTTTCTCTAGAAAGGGTCCCGGTATGTAAGCTTCATCGTCCATTGTTCTAGGATACAATCCTCCTTCACTAAGCTTCCACACTTCGAAGCACCACACATCCAAAGTTCATGTTTGGTTTGTAGCCACGTAGGTATCTCTTTCCCATTGACTATAGTAGAATCAATTTCTTCTAAAGGAGTTCTATTCACATCTCTATAGCTATGGTCTTTTATGCTTATTTTTGTGGTGATCTTTTTATGTCTCAAGTAGATATAGTCATAGCCCCAATCTTGAACTATCTTAAGTTGACGCATGAAAGGTCTTCCTAAAATGATATCAAAATTGTTCCCTTTTCCAAAATCTACTATTGCAAATGTATGTTCATATTCAATTCCACAAGAAGTCACAATAATTTGCTCTAAGATACCCAGAGTTTTTTCTGTGTATCCATCTGCAAGTTGCAGCTTCATTCTAGTTTTCCTAAGCGCTGGTCTACCCCATTTTTCCCAAATGTCTTTTGTGGCTATGGCTACTCCAGCCCCACTATCAAGTATAGCCAATGTTTTAACTCCTTTGTGTTCCACAGGTAAGGTGGTGTTTCCTTCTTCTCCTTTGCAATATTCCCCCACCTTGTTTATTGGCACAGGTTTAGCGTTTGCACTTTCTTGTTGAGTTTTGTTTGATTGTTCATTTGAGCGTAGATCTTGAAGAGGTATCTTTAATCCCATCTTCCCCAAATTGTTGCCTACTTCATCCCATACATGTGGTCTAATCTTAAGCAGTTCAGATAGAGTAATGGTGCACTATATTGGAGCTGACATCAACTCTTGCATACTCTTTGTATCCATCATCTTGGATATGGATTTCCTTTGAGATGGAACCACTCTAGTCTCTGAGTCTGCCTCATGTTCTCCTATGTATGAGGCCAAGGTCTTCAAGGACTCTGGTTTGCTTTTAATTGAAACTTCTGTCCCTGCATCTCCATTTAGAGATTGAATGTCTCCCTAATAGACTTCATTCCCTGTATTGACCTCAATTACGGGTGCAGATTGGAAAGTCGCACTTCCATATTTTGCACTTCTAATTGCTTCCCACAATTCATTTGGCCATGGCTCATCTATCTCTGGGATAGGTGCCATAAATTTTGATCTTGACCTTGCATCATTAGTGGTGTTGGCCACTACTTGATCATCTAGTTGAATTTCTAGGCCGTTGGTTTCTTGTGCTGTAGTCTTTGCTTGCACATCCTTTTGTGATTCTAGCTCAATGTTTCTTTGAGTTAATGTTTCAACAACCTTTGCCTTAGGCATTTCAAATCCAACCCTTTTTGGTTTTGTTTCTAGAGGTGGAATTGGTGCTTCAGGCTCCATCATTGCCTTGTGCAGTTTTTACCAATTCCTTACACATTTTCAATCTCTCAGTCTCTACCTCAGCATGAGGATATTTCA
This sequence comes from Adiantum capillus-veneris, assembly GCF_014529385.1. NCBI lineage: Eukaryota > Viridiplantae > Streptophyta > Polypodiopsida > Polypodiales > Pteridaceae > Adiantum > Adiantum capillus-veneris. The sequence continues at coordinate 21,464,509 of NC_140940.1, read as the reverse complement.
TCCCTCGTTGCTCTAGGGTTTGGTTGGGTTTCAATCTAGCCTCATATGCTTCCATTGCAGCATCTAATGGCTCTAGGACTTTGTCTACCAACATAGATCCTACGAAAGACGCCCTCCTAGGTTTCTTATCGCTCACCATCATTTTGTTTTCCCGTTCTTGTTTTAACTGCTCCTTTGTCTCTTGTAATTCTGTTTGTAGTGCAGTTTGATTTGTAATTGTTTTTGCTTTAATTCTGTCTCTTTTGGCTTTCCAAGATTTTCTCCCAGTCCTCACTCACACACTAGCTGTCTCCCCTTGTTTGGGTTGTTGATCTTTCTCCTCATTAGCTTGGTCCTCAACATTTTCTTTTGCTTGGGTTCTAGTCACTACCTTCACAGGAATTTCGGGTTCTACCTCTGATCCACTTGGAGAAGGTAACACTCCCACAACATTCATTGTTGTTTTCCCTTGTTTGTTTGGGTGTTTTGGACAATTTGGAACAATGTGTATAATGGCACACTCCAAACAATACCCAATTATCTCTACACGAGAACAATTCTTGGCCCAATGATTACCTCCACACTTGTAGCATGGTCCATCTTGTTGATTCACTGGTGGCACAATTGATGGTTGTTCTTGCTTAGCCAGAATGGTCTCTGGTCTACGCTCTTGATTGGCTATGAATATCAGAGTGTCCTCATTCAATGAATAGAGTTTTCTCATAGGTTCTTGCCCTAGCCTAGGTTGTGATACCTCAGCTCTTTGTAAAGCCCTTGATACAACCCTATTTTGAAATAATGGATGATTTGGTAATGGCATTTGTTTTTCTATTTGATGTCCAAATAGTATCCCCCTCGTGTAGGTTTGATTATAGTAGCACTCACTCATCTCATGATTGGTCCATTTTTTCTCAATGGCACACCATTTTATTCATTGTGCTACTTGTGCTTCTAGCTCATATTGTGACATTACCACTTTCCTTGTGTTGGTTTCACTAGATGCTAAAGGAGCATTATCCATAGTGATCTTTGTATCACCAATTTCCTCGCCATAGGCTTTACAATTGTCAACTAGGTATAACGCTTCTCTCGTGACTTGTTCAAAGGAAGTACATCCTTTTAAGTGCAAATCTTTCTTGAAAGTTTCATTTTTCAAACCCTCTATGAAGAGAATTGATAATCTTTCATCCTGTGGTAACTCGCGTTCCGGACATCTCTCTATATATTGTTTGAAGTGTAGCGATGCTTCCTTCACTCTCTCATCTTCTTTTTGCTTGGATGCATAGATTTGGGACACTGTGTTATGCTTGATTCCCCTTTTAGAGAACTCTAGAATAAATTCTTGCAACAGTTGTTCAATGTTTGAGAAGGCATTTTTGTCCAACGGTTGGAACCAATTCAATGCTATCCCTTCCAAGGTTAAGCCAAATCCCTCATACTGTGTATGAAAATAAAATACTTGCTCAGCTCTTAACACTTGTTTGAACAAGGATGCATGTACGTATGGATCCCTTAATCCATCATACTTCTTATTGACACATTTGGCCAATTGATATGGTCTCATTGGTTCTGGTTCAACCATGTATCTTAGCGTGTTGGGGTCTCTCACAAAGACATCCCTCGTTCCTTCTTCTCGTCTTGGAGAAAATCCTGGTGGAATCCCCTTTGAGACATGTTTTGGAAATGTTGATGTATTTGAAAGTCTAATTGGTGGTCTCTTGGTTCCACTCAGTGAGGTAGGAGCTACACTCCCGTGAATAGCTATTTTGGATGTTTGAGGTCCATTTGATCCCATAGTTTCAATGTTAGCTTCTTGCAAATCAGTCTCAAAAAACCCCGGTACGCTTACACTCGATTGAAAGTAGTGAGCAGAGATTGGAGTACCCATGTATGTATATCTTTTTAACTCAATTGGGCTGATAATTTTGTACTCTCGTCCATACTTATCTACCATTAGAACTTGCACTCCCTGGTCATCTGTGTATGTGAAGGCATACAGGTTCTTGTAGTCTGTCAACTCTTCAATGATGGAAGTTAAACATCTATAGAAGTTTTTTTGATCCCCAATAGGTAACCTATAAATGCCATCATAAGTGTAATCCGTTAGAACTCTCGTGGCTTCATTGGTTTTGATGAACCTCACGTTGGGTTTGTTGATTAGAGGATGCTTCTCCTCTAAGTCTCCAGCAATTTCCACTTTTGCTCTTTCAAACTCCCTCATTTTAGTTAATTGGTTTGGTTTCCAGTGAGCTACATGATCACTTGACAAATATCCATGAGCCATGCCTTGGGGTTTGTCTTGATATGATTGATAAGCCTCATGGTCTTGTCTAAACCCTCTTGTTATAGGTGTTGCAGTATTTCTGGCTGTTTGTGTAGGTGGCATAGCTCTGAGTTGAGTGGGAAACCCTAATGATGAATGAGTTTTCATGTTTAAGACTCACTCAATACTCTCAAGATGGTCCTTGATAAGAACACCTTGGCTTAGTGCACACAATCCCTTTTTGCCCTTGGTCAAGTCTCTAAACAGCCAGGAATTTGTGACTTTTTTAGTCTATGGAAATTGGTTCTGGGAACCCTAAAAGTTTGGAATTAGGAAACTTAAAAAAATTCAGGTGTGTGCTATTGCCCGCAAGCTTTCTTCCTAGCTATACCTGTCTCAATTTGGAGTTGTCTATCAAAAGTTAGAGCACTTTTAGTGAACTGCACTTGAAACAACACTCAAAACAGTCTCAGGATCACGACACAGGAACTTTGCCTTGTATCTTGGCTTCTAGAGGGCATTTTTCACTCAAACTTGAGATTTGGGATGTACTCAAGTAGTTCTACAAACTTATGAAGTTAGATACCCCCACTGTGTAGAGGTACACCAACCGCGACCGTTGACCCCATGTCACAGATTTGGAAGATTTTTTCACAGTAGCTAGCCCTTGTTGTCTTGATACCAAGTGTCTTTGTATTTTTGAATTTGGAGATGTTTTGACCAATGAAAATCCAAATCCCAGGTGGTTCTGCGGTTATTGGCCTGATTGTGTAACTAGGACTTTTGACCACTTTCTTTTTCTTTTTTGACCTTGCTCGTTTTGGAAAATATGTTGCACTAGATGTCAGCTACCTACTCATAAATTTTCAGTCCAAAATGTCACTAGGGTACACCGATCGCGATCGTAGTTCCAGTTCCTTTTTGCATGAAATTTTAGGAGTTGATAGACATGGGTATGATTAGTCTATTCCCAAACCCACTTTGCATTTGGATCACAAAAACTTGAATTTTCTCAAGATTTTGGTCTGAAGGATCAGTGATCAGTGTTTGCCCTATTTGACAACTGTCTTTTGGTTTTTAGACCCTGGTTCTTTTGAGAAAGTTGTTTGTCTAGTTATCAGCTACCTACTCACCAAGTCTCAACTCAAAATGTCAGTATGGTACACCAATCGCGATCGTACTTTGGAGCCCAAATTGGATGAAACTTGTGGATATGGTAGACAATGATGTGTACAATCTACTCCCCAAATCTTTTTGAATTTGGACCATGTTTTCACCAGATCTTGGTCTACTGCAATGGTTTTCTGATTGTCTGCTGTTTTTGGCTATTTTGGTGATTTTTTTTTGAATTTTGAAACTCCTGGTATCTTATATAACCTAGGTGTATGTGTGGGTAAAGTCTGGTCAAAATTTGGCACTCAGGTACACCGATCGCGATCGTAGTTTGGAGCCCAAATTGGATGAAACTTCACCAGCTTGTTCACTAGGCTGTTTTAAGACTACCTGCCAAATCTTTTTGTATTTGGACTCAAAAAAGTCAAGAATTTACCATTTCTTGGTTGGAAGTGTTTGTTTTCCAAAGAGAGTTTGTCTGATTTTGGTGCTTGATTTGGGATTTGAAAGCTATCTGGGATTGTCCTGTGTACAGGCTATCCCTTTGTATGGTTTCTTCCCAGTTTTGATGTGTTTTGGTTTAGGATTTGAATCAATTTCAGCTCTGTTTGGTCAGATTTTCAAAATTTCAGAGTCTTATGGCCCTTTTGCCAAAGTTATGGTTTTTCTGGTTTTTTGGCTCTGACTTTTGCCCCAAATCTGACTGGAATGTGATTTACTTATCCTACTCCTAAGTACAAAAATGAAAGAACATAAGAAAATGAATCAAACAAAACAAACATGATAAAAAACGGATGATGGATCAATACTCAATCAATACAAAGAAATTTGAAGAGTACAAATGCTTAAAGCAACCTCACTCACAACTCCCTATATCTCTCAAGAGTAGATCTAGCCAATCCCTCAACCCTAGACTCCACTAAGCACTAAACCCCTGTCTAGATGCTTCACTGGAATGTAAATGGAATGGAAATTATATTTTGGAACAATAAGAAAACTCTGAATACGCACACAGTCACTCATCACCTAAGATTCATTCCTCAACAATTGCGCCAATGTTTGCGGGTCGCCGTGACGGACGTCCATAGCATAGCTTTCAAGCATCAACATAAATATATCGATACAGGGGAAGCGACTCGGATGAGGCATGGAAACTCACTAGGGTGTCAATTCTAATGAAGTGAACTCGAAGAGATGCAACTACTTACTCTACAAGCAAATCAAATGCACTAAAGCCAAGTAATCTGCCTATGTCCTTCTACACAGCTCTACAGTCATCACGCCCGTTCACCATGCAAATCATATCGGAATCGCACGAAACTTGAGGGAAGCTACAGGGGACTATTAAGAACATATCCTATCACTATCACAGCATTTTGAAGAGGTACGATGATCGGGATTGTTCGTCCTACAGTACGCAAAAACAGTAAACTGATGATCCTAAAGGGTCGTTTTTGGGTCCCTAAAGCCTCTCCTAGGGTCAAAACAACATAAAATACGCATATAAACACAAAACAGTGACTTAATTCCTAAACGGATGCGTTTGAAACCTTCACCGAATCTTGAATGCTTACACTTGAATGAAAGAGCAGAGTAAGAGGAACACAATGCAAGAAACAAAACTGAATTTGGATTACCGTAGCCACAGAAGCGATGATTACAAGTTGGAGCAAAGAGGTAGCTCCCTGTGCGTAACGCAATAGTCACTTATCTTCCAAAAAATGATCTCCCTTTTCCCACTAACCTTAGTGTATTATATACCTAGGGATTTCTAAAGTGGCCGGCGTGGCCGGTGGCCAACTTCTCATGGACCTTTACATACATCATTGGAAAAATTACATCTTTGACTTAGACTTGACATAGACGACTGTCTTTAGGCTTTTACAGGGTTTGATGTATTAAACATCGGAAAAATAATTTGACCACATCAAAACTTTGGCCAGCTGACCCAACGGGCGCCTTGGCTAGGTGTGCACTTGTATGTCGTTATCATCTCCAAATAGCTATGCTCAGCTTATGAGAATGATGGAGAGAGAGAGAGAGAGAGAGAGAGAGGAGAGGGTGTATATATATATATAAATATACACACACACACACACACATACATATATATACATATATATATGCATACATATAAATACAGAGAGAGGGTGAGAGAGAGAGAGAGGGAGATAGATAGACAGAGACAAGGAGAGAAATAGAGAGTTACGGAGTGGGGAGAGAGAGAGAGAGAGAGAGAGAGAGAGAGAGAGAGAGGGGAGAAAGCTCCCTCCAAATTCTCTCTCTCCTCATACCTTTCTAATGGAGATTTTTTTATTTTTGCTACTACAAGTAAAAATCAGGAAAAAAGATCCCTAAAAAACTACTACCTAAAAGAACCTATCTCCAATCCTTTACTCCTCCTTGATCTGGGATAGTGATCACTAGAATTTAAATTGGAGTTTGATTGCTTTCAAATGTTCTTATCAATCAGTCTGCATCTTCAATCACTACTCTTGAATGTGGTGACACTGGGCCTCTTTCTAGAGTTATCTATTGTCGGAAGGTCCCAAGCACTAACTCTTTGTTTTGTTGCCAATCGACTGCATGGTATTTTCTCTCTTCCATTTGGTCTTGATCAATTTCCACAAAGTTCTTTTGCTCTATTTCAGCCTTCTCTTACCTCTCTTGATTCTTTAATGTCTCCTCTTTCTCTTCATCCATAGGAGGTGGTGTTTTTGTCTAGGGTGAGACTTGTTCATCCGTTTCTATATCATCATGTTGTTGTTGATCTATGGCAATTTCCTGCTACGGTAGTTCTCTTGAGTAGTGCGATGGCCTTTGGGAGAGTCAATTGGAGACTCTAAATCATCTTTATATGTTGTCTGAATGTTCTTTAAAGCTCTACATCTTTAGTCTCTTTCCTTTGTCTATATTGTTTGATCTTCTCTATTTTCTCTACCTTCCTTTTTCTAGCTTCTTATCTAGCTCAAGATCATCTGCATCAGAGCCCGCTTCACCTATCTTCTTCTTTTCCTCTACAAGATTCTTTAGTCTCTCTTCTTGCAACCGTTAATACTCTTACATAGATCTTTTTCTCTTGCATTTTTTCCTCTTGTTTATCTCTTTGTAGGTGTCGAAGAGGATCCTCCAACTGATTGGACCAAGTGCTTGGCTTTGTGAAATAGATCCAATTGGGAATCTGCTAGCAGCCAACTGGTCAGTCATGCCAAGGGCTTGGTACACACTCCTTGTTACTACCAAGCATGCATTCATGTAGGTTTTGTTTCTATAGGTGCCCTTCAGGCTCACTTTGATCAAATTTTCTAATATGAAATCACTGAGGTTGAAGCGGATGACCCTGCTATGCCAATCCATGGCCATTACCACCACTATGTGCAGGTTTGGTTTTGGTATAATGGGGTGGTTTCTAGACCATGAGGTGCTGCAAGATTAGTCTTAATAAGGGTAGCTCAATATCGGTGTAGATCAAATCTTTGTATGTGAACTTGTGCCCTTGCATCTTGCTGAAAGCATTATCATTGTCGATAGCTTTGGTTTTGTGGAACATATTGTGGTTTTTGACTGGTATGCAAAGTGCTTGATTGATGAGCTGATTTGTACTCTTGACCTTGACTATATCACCATCTTTGTAAGCCAATGTGGCTTCACCATTGTATTGTATGGTGCACATGAGCTCGTGGGCTCTCTGGAAGTCGGTGCCCCATGGTGAAATCCAAAAGACATTGAGAACCTTCAATCACCTCTCTTTGCTAGTTTAAGGTCCACAACTCCCTTGGGAAGATGGTAGTCTTCACCTTTGTACCATCTACAGCTTGGAATTTGTCAATGAACATTTGATGGAATCTTGGCTAGCTCTTCCTTTGAGATGTGTGCCTGATCATTCAAAAATACGTCGATAAACTCATAGGGAGCTACTTCCCACTCTTTTTGAGCTCTTAAAATTTGACCAAAAAGTAAAAAAGACATAAGTTTGACCATAAAATGAAAAATGAGCATAACTTGATCAAAACAAGCCCAAATTTGACGAAACTTCACTAGTATATCTAGGACAACTACATACGCTATGTTAGGTGGTTACATGTCAGATTTGTGTCCGAGGTACATGGATCATGATCCATGTTGGAATAAATTTTGGACTTTTAGTGATACCATCTAATAAACTATGATACAAAGATACTATGGTCCAAAAAAATTTGGATTCGGATCACTGGTTTGAGGTTTATGTCGATTCTTCAAAAATATATACAAACTTGGAGAATTTTGGCACTTTGGCTAGGTTTTAAAGTTCAGATGACATGAGACTTTAGGGTTAGGATTTATTTTGCAATTAAGACCCGATGATGAGGTTTTGGCATGGAGCAATAAAAGTTACAGGGATCGCGATCCATGTTTGCCAGCCTTTTGGGGTGAAACTTGGTACATATGTTCCTGTAGCCTAGCCTATTCTAGTACACTAGTGAAATCTTTTAAGAATTGGACAAGGTTTTCCTAAATTCATGCACTTTCCCAGTTTATGGCATGACTTTGCTATATTTATATTTTGATCCTATCTTTGATATCTCCTTGTGCTTGTATTGTTTGAGATTTTGCAAAGGTTATGATTTAAGTTAAAGTCCAATATCAATTCTATTTGTGTATCCATTTTCACCATTGTTGGGGTATGTTTGACTGGCCAAATATGCTAGCAAGTTTGGCCCATTTAACAAGCATCTTTTGCATTATTTTTGATACTCTGAGCTTACAATCTTTCAGTACTATAAATTGGCCAAAATCATAGACTTTTGCACTTGCACTCTAAAATTGCTTAACTTTGGCACAATACCCTCTTTATGCATCAAAACACTAAAAATTTGGCACACATTTCCATAATTGACTTGTACCATTAACTTGCACTCAATTTTTGTGAAATCTGTTGTGAGGGACATGGATCGTGATCCATGTTTGGTGTCCAATACTGACTAAAGTTCAAGGGAAGGATCTTGGCATGTTCCCTAAGCTATTGGTTATCACTATCTGGCATGTTACGAGACATGGATTGTGATCTATATTCAACATTATTTTTTGAATGTGAATAAAGCAATGTAATAGAGCTTTCAAGAGGACTCTTTTGCACAAATAATAACTAGTTTTGAAGGTGACGGGACATGGATTGTGATCCATGTTCCACCACCTTTTGCAATTGTTTTCACATGATTGGATTCTACCTTGTATGAAGAGTCTATTAATGAAGATTTTTGAGTTTTGGCTCCGTTAGGTGCCCCAAATGACCTCTCATATTTTGAGAAATTCTTGCATTTCATTTGATTGGTGCAAATTTGACCATACACAATTGATCTTGTACTAATAAGGATCATACCTGTGAAATTTGGTGGCGTACGAGTGTCCTAAGTGTCTGTAGCAGATGGAAATATGGCAAGCAGCTCAAGGTCACAGAAGATGTGTGTGTGTGTGTGTGACTGTGATTGAATTCAAGTGAGACCCATTTTTTGTATCTGTGCCTAGCCTACCTCGAGTGTCAAGTATATACTTACCTTATTTGCTCATAATTTGTATGACATATCACCTGCGGCTCATACAACTCATCATTGGGATGCCCGATCGATAAGTGCCCTTGATTTTGCAATTCTGGCCCTTTTTTGTTGGCCCAAACTTTGACTTGTACCAAATCTTTCCAAACTTGACATGCTCAAAGCTCTCACTTTGTAGATTTGGAAAGCTTTGTGGGTTTTTTGGCTCTGTTTATTAATTTTTTTTCCTTATAAAGTTAAAAATTACTAAAAATTATTATTACTCAGCCAAAAAATCAGCCAAAATTATTCCTTTCACTCATATGTAGATACTCTCACTCTAGGCATCATGCTCCTTGAAATTTGTTAGGATGGCTCATTATTATGATTGATAAGTGTTGAACTCTATTAAAAATCAAAAAAATACCACATATCGAAATAGAGTTAATGGAAAAAACCTAGCTTAGACAATATATCAACACTTAAATGACTCTAGCAATCAATATATGTTTCCATTAATCCGATATCTAGAACCCTTGATACAAATCGATTGCATATGCCAACGTCGATATGCCCGTTGATTTGCTATCCCCTATTTAGATAACCCAAACTCGATGAAAACAATCCATAACGCCATGTAAACTTCATCTTGTTTAATTCCTTTGGCTATCAAAATTTAGAATAAAAATTCTTTCACTCTATGCTTGGATGAGATTCACCCACCTTCTACAAATTGCCCAAATATTCTCTCCTCAAGGTCAATAGAGAGAGATAAAGAAAAAAAGTGGGAGCTCCGTCCTCCTCTTCTTCCTTGCTTATACCCTTACCTTCCTTCTATTGTTTTCTTCCAAGACTTCGTCGAGGGACAGATAGAGAGAGTGAAAGGGATCAAGAGAGCTGAGCTTTTCCTCCTTCTTTGCTGTTTCCCCTTCCTTCTCCTCCTCACGGATGCCTTCCCTTCCCCTTCTTCGACTCTCTAAAAAAAAACACCACACTATCCAAAAATCGGGCCCTTCATTAGGAGTGTGTACCTTTCCTACCTATTTTTAGCCACACCTTTTCTATCTTTGACTCCGACCCTGCATGTGAGTCCCCCCTTAATTTGGATTTGCTTAGAATTCACCCCCACAGCATGAACAGTTTCATATGTGAGGCACCGACGGCGCCGTCACTGCCCTCACGTGTAACCCTCAAAATTGGCCGTGAGCAAAGACAACAATGCCTCCCAAGGACTTACCATAGCCACGAGGTGGCTACGGAGAGAGCGAGCTCCCCCTCTTTCCCCCTTTGTGTCACAAAAGGGGGCTCACCCCCTAGGTCAAGTGCCCTTGACCTTTACGCAATGCACCCACATGTGGGACAATTTGGATGAAACATGTTTGTCCCCCATGCCATGGACCTCACAAGGTAGCCAAACTTCACCAAAAACATGATAAAACTCAAAAAAAACTTTTTACCCACCTTCATTGCATTGCCATTTCTTACTCAGTGAACCCCTTGCCAAGCTGTTGGACCCTCCTCAAACCTGGCATATTTGACTCCAACTTCACTCCAACCACCCCCCACCCCACCCGCATTCAGGTTGTCTTGGGCCCTCTAGTTAGTGCCATCAAGACCTTAAAAATCCATATGGTACCACAAGGAACGTCGACTTCCTCTTGCAATAACTCTTTGATTCGGGCTCCGATATTTGTGTAGTCACTTCCTTTTGCCTTCATACGATGCACCAAATGCGTACAATCCCTAGCGAACCTCCAAAAACATTAGATGGCACATCGATCAAGGCAATGAAGGAAACTCAAAATTGACCGCCGACAAAACTTCATCTGCCAATAACTCGGCATCTATAACTCCAAATGACAATCTAAAAAGACCAGCATGCTTCACATGATGAGTAATTCAGGCCCACACATTTACTTCACCTCTCATGCTCCATTTGCAATTGCCCAATCCGGTACGGATCTGGCCCTTGGTGAAACTTTGATTGCTAATATCTTGGCATTCGGGACTCAGATCACCAATCTGAAAATACGAGCAAGCTCCATAAATCAAGCACTACACACCCGTAGCTCCAAATTGTCTTGGAGCACCTGGAATCACTTGGCCTATCCGTCTCGGATCTGCAATCCCTTCCAACTTCAAAGCCATACATCTTACACTCTATAGCTTCGTTTGATAAGCCATTTGGACATGCTCCTTCAACACTTTAAGCTCTATATTTTCAGATAAAAAACTAGCACCTTGATCCTCATTTACCTATCACCTTGTTAGGCCCTTTTTGGAGCCCTTTTGGCCTATAAAGCCCCATTTTGGCAACATCACTTACAACTCGGCTTGCAGGCAGTAGCTCCATGTCTAGGCACCAAAACCCACATTTAGCATACATCTCAGTAATCTTGCTGGCATAACATCTATTAACATTGTTCATAAGTTTGGCAAAACCTCAAATATGTATGCAAATTTGAATCTTTTACCCCATGCCTACAAAGCGGCATGACAATGCATGTTCCTTTGATGGTTGTTTTTGTGAGTAGTGCTAGTAGGTTGTTGATTTGGTTTTGCCTAGCTTGGGTACCCATTTTAGTTTTGGTTGTGGAGACTGCAAAGGCTATGGTTGTGCTGGTTGTTTTGGTCTCCATTGCCAATTGGGTTGTTTGAAAATCAATGGTGTCGCGAAGTTCAAATTTGGAATCCATCTATACCTATGTAGATTTGATGGAGAGTTGATCCACTGTGCGGATTTCTTCCACTAAGTATAACTGCTCTAAGTAGTCACGGTTCCTCTTAAGTTGGGTTGTACTGAGCTCAAAGACTTATGTGAAGTGGATGCTTTAAGTAACCATATCTGCTTTGCTTTGGTCGCCATGATTGGCTGTTGTACCTAAACTTGTCTCACATGTCTTCCATGGATATTTGTAGATGGTTTAGCTTGGTTGTAAGCTTTGGATTCTCAATCGGGCTATACATGCCAAACATTATCTATTTTTACCAAGGGAGGGACACACAAAGTGCCCTTAAGGTTGTACTTCAAAGTATTATCGTGCCATTTTGGATCTGCTTTGTACGTTCATATCCATGAGGCTCCCAAGGTGATTTTAAAATAAGGGGTGATTTTATTCATTTAGACACATTAAAAGAGGGTTTTTTTTAATACCCCACTAACACACGTTATATAGGGGGGTATTGAATGGTGAACCCCCCAAGCCATTACCTCCACTTTTAGATTTCTTGAAGTTTTTCTCTGAGGTATAAATTAAAACATAATCTCCTTTTTGAAACTCCTTATTTATCATGTGCTAGTCATTAAATGCTTTCATTTGTTTTTCTTTTTTTCATATATGGCCACAGCAGCCTTCAGTCCCAACTCATCTTAACTGGTGAGTTAGACAACTATCCAAAAACTCATGTACGCTCCATCCAAATTAAAAGGTTTTGTATCCATTTTTTTTTTGAATGCTACCCTTTACACCCAAAAAGCTGAATGTAGATTCTAGTCCTAGTCTTACCTTGATTTGTCAACAACTTTGGTGAGCATGGTACATAAAATTTTGCTTGTGCTCTCCGCTTGTTTTTTTTCTTGAGGGTGATATGGTGTTGACTTTGAATGAAGCACTATGAACTCTCGCAATAGAAAGTCAATCATCTCGTTTATGAAGTGAGTCCCTCGATCATTTACTATCTCAATGCCTGTATCTAGTGAAGACATTCTCATATAAGAAATGTGTTGTAGTCTTCACATTGTTATTTTTTGTTTCTTTGGCTTCTACCTACTTGGTAAAATAATCTATCGCCACCATAATGTATTGAGGATGTGCCCTATAAGCCGGTGGAGAGATAGGTCCAACAAAGCCTATCCCCCACTTGGAAAAATCCCTTGCACCCATAATTGATCTTAATGGCATTTTGTCATGTCTCATAGGTGCTTTGGTGTGCTAGCAATTGTCACATTGTTTTACATATTTTTATGCATCCATGTATAGGGTTGACCACCAAAAAGTTCCTATAAGGAGTATTACTTTCACAGTTTTGTTTGTAGAAAAGTGATTGCCTGATAGTCCGGCATGTGCTTGCTCAAGAATAGATAGGTACTTGCTTTTGCGGCACAAATTGCAAATTGTTATCATTTCCTCTTCGATAAAGGTGATTTAAAATTATTACGTAGTTTTTTGCTTTGGATTGATTTTTGTCTATAACTACTCATGTTCTCTAGCAAGACTCCCTTTTCTAGGTTATCCACAATGTATTTATCCCACTTGGATGGGGTTGCTAATCTAAACAATGTAGCATGTTTGATCGATGCTTGAATTGCACAAGTGTTGCACAAACTAACAAAGTCATGAACACTCAACTGCATATGAGGCAAATGCACTTCAAGTCTCATCAATCTCTGAAATTTTTGTGTTTTTTGACTGTGAATTTCTATCATTTGTATGTGAGCCTTCCTCAAGTGCACTTTTCTCTTCGATGGCTCTATACATAGCCTAAGTATTCCATCATCTCTATGCCATCTTTCTATTAACACAAGTGAGCATGTTTGCTCAACGACTAATGTTTACCTTTCAATATGCAGAGAACCAATGGTATTACATGTTCGCTCCACATCCGTACCATCTCAATGTTGAAAAGATATGAATCAAGTAGATCATTGTCAACCCTAAGAGGTGCTTATCCATGAGTCAATTGAGACAAATGGTTTGTCCTGTGATGTGGAGTCCCCTTTTTTACTACTACCATGAAATCAAACTCTAGCAATATAATAAACTATTGAACATTCATCAAGTATTGCATGGTTCTCTCACTAGGTACAACAATACTGATGATCTACAAAAAATACAAATTTGTTTGCGAGAAGGTAGCATCCAAAATTTTTCATCGGATAGACCATTCCTAATGCATCTCTTTTCGTAGTCATGTAATTTATTTTTGCACTATTGAGTTGTGTGTTGGAGTAACAGATGGGAAAATCCATATTGTCCTCTCCAAGCTATGCTAGGATGCATTCAATTGCATATTCCAATGCATCTACGTGGACATGAAATATCTTATTTCAATCGAGATCTTTAAAAATTGAAGCACAAATTAATCTTTGCTTCAATTATTGGAATTCTTTTTTATATTTATCAATCCATTTGAGTTTTGTGATAAGAGCGTAGAGAGGTTTTTCAATGATTGCATACATATAGATAAACCTTCAATAATAGGCACAATGGTCCATAAAGGCTTGTACTTCCTATCAAACCTCTTAAACTGTTTTCTTTGTGTGTTTTGTACATTGATTTTTGTTGGTATCTTACGAACTTGAGTGAGCTTGATTTTGTGTGTCTCTATAGTAGTCCAATATTTTGTCCCTATTTCCTTCCATAACCTCCTCCATCATCCTCATCAAGCATGTCCAAAGTTATCCATTACAATGCCAAACCATTAGGTGTTAGCTATAAGTGTTTTGTTCCTTAGACAAAGCATCCATTACTCTTCTTGTTTCTAGCACAATAAATCACCACCTTCATTTCTTATTGGTTCCAAAGACAAATGGTATTATGTCATTTTGTTCTCTAGCTACATCCTCATAAGATAATCAAAAAGGTAAATGGGGTTGTTTGGAATCAATTCTCATAGTGTCACCATTTTTTTCATGAATGAAGTCCACACACACACACACACATGTCACTTTCATCTATGGCTTATTGTTCAGAGAACGGATACTTGCTGACATTCAACACTACATGGATGGTAGGTATAAGTTAAAAAATGTTTTAAGTAGGACATGGATAACAAATGGTAGGTTTGTTGACACCTATAATACGTATTCAAGGCTAACAAATTTGTTGTCTTGTTTGTATGAATGCAAGTGAGGACTCGATCTTTACTTAGGATCTTTTTGGCTAAGGTAGTGTCTATCACTGTCAAACCTAGCCTCTTTCACTTCAAAGTAAGTTGTTCTTAGCTATCTAATGTACAAAACACTAGAATGATACCTCATTCTCACTATGTTGTACAAAAATGAATCAAAGATTGAGTTTCTTTTGTGCTAATATTTGTCCTTTGTCTAAAGAGAGCTGTTTTTTGAACAATTATGTTCTTTTCTGTATAAGTATAAGTCTAAAAATGCAACACGTGTCTTAAACACAACATTTTCCCAAAATTCTAGGAAACTAGGACGCTGGCTTTGGAGATTTTTGTCTATAGGCTTTGATGGACCCACTATCTATAATTTCTTGTTAGGTTGACAGGTGTTAGGTGGTCTTTCCTTTTCTATAGATCGGATCTTGCTCATAGATATTCTAGTCTAGGACTCTGCTGGTTTTAGGTTGCAAGAAGTTAACCCAAAATTACTTACCCTTGTGTAATTATTTTGATTCTTATGATTTTAGGAACATTTTTCCTAAACAAACTACTCTTGGATTGGACGATTCATTTGAGAACTATCCATAAAAATTGGTTGAAGCATGAAAAACTTCTATGGCGACTAACTATGAATGACATCCACATTGTTCTCTATTGGCGAACAAAGCCTTAAAACTCTGACTGGAGTATAATACTCTGTGTTAACATTGTCACTTATAGCTTTGATAAAACTCATGGATTTTCTATTATGATACAGCTCTTTGGCTTTAGACTTGACTATTCTCTTCTTATCAACTTGATGAGGTAGTAGTCCCATACTCAATGGGCCTACTGTCAACTCATTAAGTATGGTGCTTGGGTTAGGGCAAGTGCACGCACACAGAAACAGACACATGTGACTTTCATTTGTTCCTTACCACTTTGAGATGGATACTTGATGATATTTAGCATTACATTCATGGAAGGTATAAGTTCAAAAGGTTTTATGTAGGACATGGATAAAAAATCATAGGTTTATTGACAGTTGTAATATGTATTCAAGACTAATGAATATGTTCTATGATGGAAATGGCCTATGAACTTTGAGAATAGCGGAATTAAGATAATTAGAGTGAGCATTTTTCTAAGAGTACTTTGAGAACATAAGAGGGTGACCTTAATTAGCGGTAGTAACATAACCATAGTGCTTAATTAACTTGGCATGAAAAATACTTTTGCAAGAGAGAGAGTTTAGAGAGCTTGAAAATAGTTGAGGACCGGTTTATGTGGATGTTGACGGCTAGGTCAATAGCACGACATAACTCAATTTCTGTATCAAACCCTTATTCTCTGAGAGTTATGAAATACTGTGGATTATGGTTAGAAACATCATTTGTAATAAGTCGGTGGTCTAGTTGCAGAAGACAGTGTGCAGTGGTACTTCCAGATTGTAAATACCAAGCCATTTGACCCCTCAAACTCTATTTTTGGTTAACCTAAGGTAGCCTTAGTATATAAAGTACCTAGGTCATTTTTGTAAGAAAGACACAACTTTTATCATAATCAAGTTTTAGCGCTACCGTCTACTATGTGTGAGAGAGGAAGAGAGAGAGTGTGAGCTTCATCCTTGCACTACTCCCCGCTTGTTCATCGCATTGTAAATCCGACTGCACCATTGTTATAGCCCGTCAGCAAGAGCTACGTGACAATGACAAGCATTTCTCGCGGAATAGAGCATACGCGCTCGCGCATCTACGAGATATTTGCGGCTGTAAGTGTATCTAATGATGTCTATTTTCTGCCTGCAAGTAGTCATTAGAATCATAGCGACATAAGCTACACATAGGTACTCACAGATTCCAGTTTCGGACAGTTTCAAAATTTTGCTCTGTCTTCATACGCGTTTTGTGCAAATGGGTTTTGAGCTAGGATTTTGAGTATAGAGGCTTAGGGACACGTGTATCCTAGTGACGGGATGGTGTTCTTAAGTTTCATACGATTCTGGTATGATTTGATGGGTTTCCTTCCGTTTGTGTGTATGTGGCTAGGTGGTGTTGACCACAGTTGACCACAGTTAGATTCTAGGTTGTGGTTTAGTTGGCCTTCCAAGGTGTTGTATGTGTAGGATGGTCTCAGCCTGACAAGCTAACAAGATTTCCTCCGTGTGCCTATCGTGTCATCAGTGTCCTCGATTAACATTATGCTGATCTAAGTTGTGTTGCATGCACTTTACTGGTGGTGTGATTCGCTCCCGCAACATTGGCGCCATTGTCGAGGATACAAGGACTTAGGTAGGTATTTTTACTAACACTCATGTGATGGTTGCTTGCTTTAGTTTCGACCAAAGAAAGAATTTATCTTAATTGGATCCGGAAGAGGTTATTCCGAGATCAAGTGGATAGCCAGGAAGCGTGTGTCTTGCCGAGGGTCTGCGACTAGGTAGATTTAGTTAAGATTTGTAGATTAGAGTAGTTGTTGGTGGTCGAGTGGTTTGTGAGGTGATAAAAGCATTCGATAGTCCGTGTGTGGCATTGGAGTGTTTTCTACTCACAGATGCAAAACCCCATATGATTTGTAGGAGTAGCTTTAGGTAAGTGATCTGATTCTGATCTAGAGCTATTCACCATTGATTTATTTGCTCAAGTGCTTGTTTGCAATCATGATCTCTGAAAAGTATGCTTTTGAGGTAAAAATGCAATAAAAAGAGTTATGCTGACATTTTTTCATGATTGATTGGTACTAAGCATATAAGAGAGCATGTGCAAGGTTCCTGTGTACAAAAACTGTAATTCTCTAAACTTGGACCTTATATGCGCATAAAGTCTCAAGGGGCATATGGAGACAAAATTTCAAACATTTGACTGCACCAGTGTGTTTAGAAGGGGGTTTTTACCCTGTGTATACATTGAGACTAGAGTTTTGACCAACTCTTAACACCCAAAAGACAAAAGACGGAGTGTCTGAAACGGAAAAAAGAGAAACTTGAGATTCTGAGCTCAATTTTGCATGAAAATTGGCCAAAGTGCTTGAAATATAGTGCTTAAGACTTGGGAATGATTGTAAAGGAATTTTGACCATAAAATCATCAGCAGACATCATACGTGTATGAAGTCTCAAGGGTGATTCTGGTAGTAATGTTGAACTTTTGACATTATACCCATGTTCTACATGTTGTGTCGAGCACATACACCAAATCTCATGTCATTTGGACATATAGATTGAGAGTTAAGAGGATTTTAATCTTTCAGAGGATTTCCTTGTAAAAGTGATGAGTTTGTGCAATTTTGACATCCAAAATTTGTTGTGAGCACATATTCTTGTTCCACACACTAAGGGACACCTCTGGTATAAATAGAACTAAAATTTGAGCAATAGACTTTATACGCCGTATGAAGTCTTAGAGACCAGATTTGGGGTCAAAAGTTGCAACTGAGTGTACCCTTGTGTTATACAGCATCTAGAAAGCATATTGACCAAATTTAATCAAATTTGGATCACTTTTGGGCTTGCAAAGACCATAAGATGCATTCAGGCAAGTGAATGCTTGTATTGGCCATAGCTTGCTCAAAAAGTATCAAAATTCAATTCTGAAACTTGTTGTGAGTTGTCACTACAGTGAGGAACCTCTAGAGTAAAACTCACTTCATTCTGACCAGTTAGACATCATACGCGTATGAAATTTAAAGGGCACTTTTAGAGACCAAAATTGAAATCTGAGCATACCAGCATGTTAAGCACCACAAGACAAGCTTACTCACCAAATTTTATGAAAACATGAGCTCATAGACTTTATACGCGTATGAAGTCTCAAGGCCAGATCTGAAAGTCAAATTTCAATTTTAACCACCTAGGGATTGGGAAATGATGTTTTAAGCTTGCTTGCAAAATTTCATCTCATTTGGACACATACTTTTGCATGTACAAAGACTTTGCATATACTAGACTGTAAAGGTGAAAAAGAGGTGATTTTGAGCAATTTTGACATCCAAAATTTGTTGTAATCACATATTCTTGTTGTATGCATCAAGGAGTACCTTGGGTAGAAATCTAAGTGAATCTTGAGCCAAAAGACTTTATAGTCTCATAGGCCAGATTTGGGTCAAAACATACATTTGAGTATACCTTGGTGTCCTAGAGCATAAAGAAGTCCCTATCCAAAATTTCATGAAATTTGGAGCTCATTTGGGCTTGCAGAAAGCAAAAGACAAAAAAATTCAGATTCAGCCATGTATTGGTCTTAAATTACTCAGAAAATGTCCAAATTGAATTCTAAAACTTGCTAAGAGTTTCTTGGGTGATAAGATATCAGTGGAACAAAAGTCGCCTCATTCTGCCACAAAAGACTTTATACGTGTATAATGTCTCAAGTGTCAAATAAAGATTAAATTCATAAAACTGAGCATACCCGTGGGTAGAGGACATCAAGGAGAGCTCCTACACCAAATTTTGTGAAATTTTGAGAACATAGACATTATACGCATATGATGTCTCAAGTGCCAAATTAGAGGTCAAAAGCTACATCTAAGCTCAAAGAAGTGTTGCCTGCACAAAGTAAGCCTAGTGACCAAGTTTCAAAAAATTTGGGTCACAATTGGTCAAGATACAAGCAAAAATCCTTAACCCCGAAACTATTTTGAGCGTTGTTTCAAGTGCAGTTCACCAAAACTGCTCTAACTTTTGATAGACAACTCCAAATTGAGTCATGCATAGCTAGGAAGAAAGCTTGTGGGCAATAGCATACACTAGGTTTAGAGGTGACTTTCCTAAATCCAAACTTTTAGGGTACCCATAACTAGTTTCCAAAGACCAAAAAAGTCACAAATTTCTGACTTCTGAGAGACCTGATCAAGGGCAAAAAGGGATAAGTTATGCTAAGCCAAAGTTGCTTATTAAGGACTATCAAAGTAGAGAGTGGGCTCGACATTAAGAAAGCTAAGATCATCAGGATGGAAAGCCAATCTACCAATCCTTTTGTAGATATGACCAGAGATATGGCAAGCCAAGCTAGAAGTGTTGAAATGCCAATCTTTCCACATTTTGACACAAACCCACGCAATGCACTAGAAAGTGGTGGATATTTGGTCAATGAAGGACCACATATATCTCCACCAAGCTTGAGAATTCCAAAAAAGGAGCCACCTGGATTCCCCTCTAGACCGGTAACGAGAAATGAAATGATCATAGAGATGGTAGACATGCCTCCTCAAGAAAATCTTCCTATTGGACCATGGTTGTACCCAGATGCATTCATAGCGCATGAATTTTCTAGAGGTGTAATTAGGTCACAATAGGACCATATGTACCATCACCACCTCCTATAACTTACTCCTATACACTACAAGAGGTCGCACAAAAGTCGGCACAGGTACCGACAAAATAGAGCTAATTTTTAAACTAAAAAGCGTTGAAATAAGCCTCAGAAGAGACGTCGGTATCGTAGCGTTGGTATGACTATTAGTGTGGTGGGCGTCAGAGTAGGCCTATTAATAGGCGTCAGAATAATGAACGGAACAAGCATCGATATTAATAAATTAAATTTTGACGCTCATTTTGTTGGCTCTACCAACGGTGATACGGTAACCTGTACTGATGACCAAAACTTGCTAATTTTTTTTGGGCAAAGAGGGCTGGGAACTAATGTCGCATGTACTGCAACAAAAGAAAACAGCCCTCTCTACCCAAAGGAAGAGTGCACAAGCAACCACACTCCACCTATAAGCTGATGCTAAAGAGAAATTGTATGGCAATTAGCAAAATTGTAAGCATAACATAACTTGTTAGCATGATTAAAACATGAGTCAAAAACTATAAAACCATAAACATAACCTGTTTGCCATACCATAACCATTACCATTACCATAACTTGCTTGTCATACCGTAACCATAACCATAACCACCATCAGACGATTGCTATACCATCATAGCAAAACCATAACCATCACCTGAACCAAAACCATAACCTTGCAGAACCATAACCATAGCCATAGCACGATTGCTATACCATCATAACAAAAACATAACCATCACCTGAACCAAAACCATAACCATAACCTTGCACAACCATAACCATAACCATCACTAAAACTGTAACCATAAATAAAACCATAACCTTGCACAACCATAATCATAACCATAACCATAAACCATAAACATAAGTTGACTGTCAAACCTTAACCATACCATAAACATAAGTACTACAAAATTGTACATATGCAAATAATCACTGAGTGAGAAGCCCTCATGGTAATACCTCCCAATGGACGTCCTCTCCCTCCTTCTGCAGCAGCTGGGTCAAAAGGGCCATAAGTCCATGCTTGTACCCATACTTCTCCTCTTGGCGTGTCGGAAGGCGCTTCACGACAACTTTCTACAAAATTATGGTTTAATCATTAGATAGATCTTCAAACAACATATATACTATCAATAATTTAAAGAATACATATAATACTTACAAACTCATGTCGAAGCGTATCGTAGCCTCCACTCCCAAGATGTGACGCTCCAGCAGAATCCAAGCGTGCTCTGGCGGCATCTCTCTACTGTTGAAATCTATTGGGATTGTCTTGTGTCTCTCGTGCAATCCCAATCCACTCCTCTGCACCCAACCATGCCGATTGGCCTCTGACCGATGGTGTGACATTGTGGACCTCACCATGCTCAAAATCCAGGTGTTCGAGACCTGATCGTACCCCTCTATCGACCTGTACTCTCTCTGAATGGCGTCAACAACGTAATTCTTTCTCCCAAGATCGAGATTTTCCTAAATATCCATCACAGTGTGACCAATCTGAATGGTACAGAGCTATCAAATCCTCTGTCGCATTTCCTTTCCCACCGTATCTGCCACAAAAATCCCATCTCTACTCCTCTACACCTTGCTAGGATTATGCTCGTATGATCCGCAAGGTGTACGTGGCGTGCCCATCAGTGAACTATAGTTAACCCTCACGGCTCATGGACACCCCATCACCTACGACGGACGTGTATTATGTATTTGGTAGAGTCAGGTACCGGGCTTGTCGGACCAATAGGAAAAGGGTAAGAGTGATCGCCGATGAGAGGCGCACTCTAACCGGGAGATTCAAGGGAGTAGTTGGCTAAGCATGGGCGCCCAAGTGTGAACGGGGTGAGCTCATATAAAAGCCAACTAAACCTAAAATTCACTCATTCTCTCATTTGTGCAATAGAAGAATGCTCTTGCTCCATCTCCATCTCCATCTTCTTCTTCTTCATCTCCTTGTGTGTGTGTGTATGTGAGAGAGAGAGAGAGAGAGAGAGAGAGAGAGTGTGTGATAGAGCATTGCTACGAAGGCACGGCGGCGGCGAAGCGGTTGAGCGCGGCACGACTACAGCTTCTTCTTCATCGCGGCGAGGAATCCACCACGAATGCGAGCATAGAGCGGTGAGTGACACACCCTTTTCTCTCTTGAGCTTGCTAGATTAGTCTTGTTGTGTCCTTGGAGCCATTTGTGGCTCGCACACGGTGTATCGGCAAGTCCCTTGCTTCGACAGTGCGGCAAGGAGCGCACATTTTTGGCGCCGTTGCCGGGGAAATGCCCTACACTAAGCTCGGTTAAGCACTTTACGCTTTCTTGTGATGCAATTTCAATTGAAGGATTTGTGAAGAAGGAAGGTGTGTGGTTGTGTGGAGAAGGATTTGTGAAGAAAGAAGGTTTGTGGTTTTGTGGAGAAGATTTTTGTTACACTGTACTGTCTTTTTTGTTTTCTGTAAAGAAGGAGTTACAATTTTTTTACAATGTATTGTTAGAATTAAGGTATTAGCTATGGAATGTTAGTTCTGTAAGGTTCAATGTTAGTTCTGTAAGGTTAGTTTTGTAGATCTGTTAGCTACTGTAGTACTGTGTAAACAGTGTTAGAGTGTGTGTGGCAGTATCTCTATTAGCTGTAAGTAGATAAGTTAGGTGTAGGTTAAGTGTGTGTGCGCGTGCGCGCGGCGCGGCCACGACGACTTTAAAACAAAAAAAAAGAACTTTTAATTTTTTTTAAAAAAAAAGGTAGGATCGGGCTGGGGATCATTCCCCAAGCCCAAGCTCAAACCCAGACCTCAGTCCTCAGTTTTAAAATATAGTTTATACACCTTTTTATATTTAAAAACTATTTTTAGGATTTCGAGAACTATAAAGACTATTTTTAGGATTTCGAGGGCTTCACGTAGCCGAATAGGGAGCTGTAAAGCACGGCACGTTCCTTTAGCCAAAATGCTCGTCTTGAGCTATTATACGCCATATTTTGTGGCTTGGTTACAAAAAATAACCAAGAATAACGAAAAACTTGGGTTATAAACACCTTTAAAAAAAAAAAAAAAACTAAGTGAGCGGCCTTCACGGGCACTCACCAACGCGTTTAGAGTGTGGAAGTCATATGAACCTACGCTCTGGACGAGTGTTAGAGCACGAGCATATTGGTAGTGCCTCCATTTACGCGGGCACCCATTATTCCTCCACCCTAGGTTCTGGACCTTCGGCCAGGACTCAAGGTAGTGCGAACCAAGATCCTCATATCGCGTCTAGTGATTCTTCCTCTGACTACGAAGTCATGGAGGGGTATCCTACACCAAACCCTGATAGTTCAAGTCAAGACATGCATGCCATGGGCCCTCGGCCCGGGTCTAGCGTGTTTAGCCGCTTAAAAGAGACCCTTAGTAGAGCTACTCGCTCCGAACATGCGGTTAATGAAATAAATGAAGGGAGTGGGGAAGTAGATTCGTCATTCATGCCTAAAATAGACCCTATGCTTCTTGAGAGTGTGCATGTGAATGTTCCATCCACTGCACCTCCTGATCCTTTAGGACTATCTCCCTTTGAGGTTCTACTACCCGATGGTAGGAGTCTTGCCGAAGTGCAAGAGATCGAATGCTATATGCAAGCAACAAGGGAGAGGGAAATTGAGAACCTACGAAAGCTAGAACAAAGTCGAGCCCTGAAAGCAAAGGCTCCTATGACAACATGTAAAGAATGAGGATGCAAGAGAGCTACACAAGACAAGCACAAAGCACACAGAGATGGAAAGCTTCTTCTTCTTCTTCACAGAAAAGAGAGTACAAAATGACTAAGTGCTAAAGCTGAAAAGTAGCACATATGTACATGCGGTCACTAAGTGTGAACTCGCTAGAAGCGTACTAGGCTGGCACTATAAGTGTAGTCCAGCTGTAGAATCACTGGCAGAGATCCTCCGTGTGGGTCACCTAACGTGCCAGTGAGTAAATGCCGTAAGCGGCCAAGACCCGTAGTGGATGCCAACTCAAGGTGTAGAGCTCAACATCTCAACACTCCCCCTCGAGCTCTACATGTCGCAGAGTCCAAGCATAGTTCGAAAACGTCGAAGCTTCTCAGCTCCGAGGGCCTTGGTAAAGATATCCGCTATCTGCTCCTCTGTGCTGACGTAGACCAAGTCGATGTCGCCCGCCAACACTCGCTCTCGAACGTAGTGGTAATGGACCTCTATGTGTTTGGTCCTGGCATGGAACACTGGGTTCCTAGCCAACTGCATGCTGCTGAGGTTGTCACAATGGATGAAAATCTGCTGGTCCACCTGCACTCCCAAGTCCTCAAGTAATGTGCGTAGCCAAGCTACCTCGCACGCCGCAACTGCTGCACCTCTCTACTCGGCCTCTGTGCTCGATAAAGCAACCGTAGGCTGTTTTTTGCTGCTCCAAGTAACAGCAGCACTCCCAAAAGAGAACATGAAGCCACTCGTAGATCTCCTATCAACAATGCTACCTGCCCAATCTGCATCCGTATACCCATACAATGCTAATGGTGCATCTGCTGCATAGAACAATGCGTAGTCAAGAGTACCTTGCACATACCTAAGTGTGCGTCGTACTCCATCCAAATGTGGCTTCCTCGAAAGTTGCATGAACTGACTCTCCAAGCCTACTGTGTAGCTCAAGTCTGGCCTCGTGATAGTCAAGTAGATTAGACTACCCACAATCTTCCTGTACATGTTGACATCCTCAACAATATCACCCTTCTTTGCACTCAGCTTTGCATTCACATCCAAGGGAATAGAAATTGGCTTACAATCAGCCATACCATACTTTGACAACATGTCCAAAGCATACTGTCTCTGTGATAGCCATACACCCTCTGGAGTCCTGATCACTTCAATGCCAAGAAAGTAGCGCAACTCGCCTAAATCTTTCATTTCAAACTCCTGTTTGAGAAGACCCTTCACATGGTCAATCTCCATAGCATTGTCACCCACAATAATAAGGTCATCTACATATATGGTAATGACCACAATCCCCACATCACTCTCATGTACATAGAGTGAATGATCAGCATGAGCTCTCCTAAAACCAATACTGACAAGATACTTGGCAATCCTGTCATACCATGCTCTAGAGCCCTGCTTCAAACCATACAAAGCTTTGAGAAGTCTGCATACATAATCTGGGTAACCTGGATCGACATAACCAGGTGGCTGATCCATATACACTTCCTCTTGCAACTCACCATTCAAGAAGGTATTCTTTACATCCATTTGATGCATAATCCATCCTCTAGATGCAGCCACAGCTATGACAGCTCTCACAGTCGTCATCTTTGCAACTGGAGCAAAGGTCTCCTCATAGTCTATGCCATACGTTTGTGCATAACCCTTTGCAACCAGCCTTGCCTTGTGACGTTCAATGTTACCATCAGCCTTATGCTTGGTTTTATACACCCATTTACAGCCAATAGCTTTCTTGCCACTTGGCAATGGCACCAACTCCCATGTGTCATTTGCTTCCAATGCAGCCATCTCTTCATTCATTGCATCATCCCAATGCACATTTCCAACTGCATCCTCAAAACATGTGGGCTCCACATCCTGTATCACCTTAGCCATGTAGGCTTGGTGATGCGCTAGATACCCATCATAAGTCAATTTCAGAACTGGATTTCTGACTCTATTAGATCTGCGCGGTCCTGGGTCACTCCTTTGCCCTCTAGCATCTTCTTGTACTTTCCTTACACCAGGTGTCCTGATAGCCGGAATTCCAAATTCCTCATCAAGACTTTGTTCAGAACCATCTGAATCCATGTCTACATGTGAAAAACCTGATGATGCATCAACCATAAAGGGAGGTTCATCAACCTTTTCCTTTCCTTTTCGTGATACATTCCCTGTACCTGTTGGTGGAGTAACCTGCGTACGTAGTCTACCATTCCATGGTTTCTCAACAGAGCCACGAGAAGAGGACTCTTGTGGTCCACTCAAAACCTGTGACTGTGGCCTCACATTTTGTACAACCACATCATCTTTTACATCAGCCCCAATAGTGCCATGTGCATTACTGTACCAGCTGCTCATCTCATCAAAGACTACATCTCTGCTCACTCGTAATTCTCGTGTAGTAGGATTGTAGCACCTGTACCCCTTTTGTTCAAGGGAATATCCCACAAGAATACATTTCTCTGCTTTAGGATCCAATTTCCTACGCAACTCGTCTGGTACATGCACGTAAGTTATGCAGCCAAACACTTTCAAGTGTGCCAAATCAAGCTTTGTACCTGTAAACTTTTCCTCAGGTGTTACATCATGCACCGCAGCTGTAGGTGTCCTGTTCATAATGTACACAGCTGTATTTACGGCTTCAGCCCAGAAATGATGAGGCATGTTCTTCTCATTCATCAATGCACGTGCAACCTCTACAATGTGCCTGTTTTTCCTTTCTGCAACCCCATTCTATTGTGGAGTATATCTGCATGTAAACTGCCTGCGTATACCATGCATTCGCAGAAAATCTGAAAAATCATTGGAGAAGTACTCTCCCCCTCCATCTGACCTCAATGTCTTGATTTGCATATCTGTCTCCTTCTCAATCATGACTTTGAAGTCTTGAAAGTGACCAAACACTTCACTTTTGTTACGCATGAAGTAGACCCATACTTTCCTTGTATGGTCATCAATGAAAGAGACATAATACCTGCAACCATGTATACTTGCAGTATCGGTTGGACCCCAAACATCTGTGTGCACCACCTCAAGTGGCTTTTTACATACATTGCGCTCATGTGGAAATGAGCCCTTTGACTGTTTTCCAAACTGGCATGCTGCACACACTTTATGCATACCATCCACCTTGAATTTGGGCAACCCTTTTACAATCTGTTTTGATTGCATGCTGCGCAATCTCTGCTCATTGACATGGCCAATGCGTTTGTGCCAAATGTCAACATCAACCACAACACCTATGCCCTGTGCAAATAATGCAGCTTTTACCTCAGGCATGTCTACATTCAGCGTAAACATTCTGCCCACACATTTTCCCTCTGTGATCAGCTTACAGCCATTCTGGAAATCTTCTACATAACAGCCATTGGGATTGAAGCGAACCTGCAAACCCTGCTCAACCATTTGTCCAACAGAAACAAGATTCTTTGTAATGTTTGGGACATGAAGTACATCTGCTAAGTACTTTGATTTCCCACTCTTTGTATTTAGAGGTATGTCCCCTACATGAGCAATGGGGTGAGCTGTGTCATCTCCTGTCTGCACATAGCCTGACACATCTGGTTTGCGCATATCTCTAAACCACTCTCCACGAGACGTCATGTGATTAGAGGCACCCGAATCCACATACCAAACATCATCTTGGGTGGAATTCTCTGCAGTCATTGTATTCATTACATGCTGCATAAAAAACATGCGCTCGTTTTTGCTGTCATCTGCATCTTTGCTAGTAGATGCATAGTTGCCCTGTTCTCTCTTTCTACTTGCTTTTCCCTTTGGACAGTCACGTGACATGTGACCTCTTTCACCACAAGTCCAACATTCTCTACTATCTGGAGTATGTTGCTGCCTGCTTGATCCTGCACCACGACCTCTTTGACTCCCCCTGCCTTGAGACTGGTTTCCCCTGCCACCTGTATTGTTTTGATTTGATTGCCATTCCAGAAATTGGCCCCTGCAACCCCTTGGGCCTCGACCATGACCTCTACCTCTACCTCTGTTGAAGTTAGAATAGAAGGCCTGTTCAGAATTATTTCTGCCATGAGAATAAGATGTGTCAAGGTTCTTCTCCTCAAGAATAAGCATAGAAATCAAATCTTGGAACACGGGAATGTCGTCTCTTGTATTCATGGAAGACCTGAAATGTACATACTCATCTCCTAGACCATCCAAGCATGCACGGACAATGTCATCATCTTCCACTGAGACTTTAATAGATCCAAGAGCCTCAATGATACTCTTGATCTTCAAGGCATACTCATTGATTGAGAGGTTGTTCCTCTTAACCTCATTTAGCTCCGACTTTAGTTGAAGCTCCCTGGCCTTGGTGTTCACCTCGAACACTCTGCCTAAGTTTCTCCATGCAATGGCGGGGATTTCAGCATCTTGTAGATAGCCCATCATGCCATCTGTGATGCTCATAGAAAGCCAATACATCACTTTGCTCTGGCCTTGTTGCCAGTCCCTCAAAGCTTTCCTTTGTTCTGCTGTAGCATTTGCCTCGGGAATCTCTGGTTCCTTTTCATTGTCTCCTTCTACATAGTCCCAATAACCTTTTCCTTTTAGGAAATTTGTTATTCTGAACTTCCATGTAGGGTAGTTATTTTTCTCAAGCTTCTCAGTAACAATCTGACTGAAACCGTCAGACATCTTGAAGCAGTAAGACAAAATAGCTGCAATCTGCAAAAACCTGCAAATCTGTTGCACCTGCTATCGTGGTACCTGTAACGCTTTCTACACTCAACGAGTGTCCACAATCAAGCGTACATACAACCATTGTACTTGTACAGTAAATCTCTGTATAATGCATCTGGTCGTGGATTGCGAACGAAGGGATTGTGATGATCTTGCTCTCTTAGCCTCTCTTGCCTGCACCAAGCTCTGATACCATGTAAAGAATGAGGATGCAAGAGAGCTACACAAGACAAGCACAAAGCACACAGAGATGGAAAGCTTCTTCTTCTTCTTCACAGAAAAGAGAGTACAAAATGACTAAGTGCTAAAGCTGAAAAGTAGCACACATGTACATGCGGTCACTAAGTGTGAACTCGCTAGAAGCGTACTAGGCTGGCACTATAAGTGTAGTCCAGCTGTAGAATCACTGGCAGAGATCCTCCGTGTGGGTCACCTAACGCGCCAATGAGTAAATGCCGTAAGCGGCCAAGACCCATAGTGGATGCCAACTCAAGGTGTAGAGCTCGACATCTCAACACAACAATCATGAAAGCCGAGCAACCGAGTGCTCCCAAGGTAGCAGTCACGGAGGGGCAAGCAATGGGGAGCAATAATGCTTCCACCTTGAGGGAAACCTCCAACACGCCAGGCCTAGATGGGATATTCCTAAACAAAAATTGGGAGTATGACCTACAAGCAGAAGCTTTAACTGATCGGTACACAGGACACACCTATCATGTGGGTTGGTTAGAGGTTCTACAATCCACATCGGGTGCTACTAGCATAGATGAGCAATAACAGAAAGTCTCTGATCTCCTCCATAGGATTGTCGAGTTAAAAAGACAGAACACAGGGATCAACATGCCTTCAACAGGCCTAATGAGATTCTTGGATACGGGAAAGGCCAACCAACCAACCCTATCACAAATGGAGACTCCCTCAGTGAGCCCCATTAATCCTCCATATGTTGTTTCGCCAGGAGCCTCAGTACAATCTGAGCCCACAAGTGGCAGCTTTACCTTCCCAGATCTAGCTCATCTTTCTCTTAATGACACTACAGCTACCATGCATATCCCAGTGGTGAGCATGACAAGAAGTACACCATGGAGTTCATTTGTTAACACTGCGCCGATGCCTAGTAGCACAGTGCCCCCAACTATACCTACATGTATGTATCAATCATGTGCACCTGTCGTACCTCAGCTTCATATAGCTCCTACACCTCCGATTATTCCAAGAGATTACAATCCACAATGGAATTATCCAAGCTCTTATACAAGTGGAGCCATGCCATTTAATAATAACATGCCATATCAGGCACCCCCTATGCCTAGGGCCACGCCTGTAAACTTTGGACCACCGTCTGGTACACCACCATACGAAATATGGGACCCAACAACCGCGCGTATGCCAAGGCCAAGGCCAACTCCCATCTCACATGTGGTTCGAGGAGCACATACACCCATTATACCTGCTCAAATAGGAGATTTGGCAGCATTTTCTAAAACTATCGGTTGCTCTATTGCGGAAAACATGCGTAGTGCACCTAATAGAGAGCCTAGGAGCAAGGCAGTTCAAGTAGCTAAGCTCACACAGAAATTCAGTGGAGACGGAGATGCTAGAAAGCATATGGAAGTCTTTGAACATGTGTGCAATTCCTTGGAAGAGCACAATGAGCTACATAAGTGTAAGGCTTTGAGTTTGACCCTAAGCGGAAAGCCTGGATATTGGTATAGAACCTTAAGAGTAGAAGAGACAACAATCTACTCTACTCTTAGCAGACTGTTCTTAAAAGAATACATACGAGAGGGATTACTTTGGGGTGTAGCCTCTCAGCTCCAGAAAGCCCAACGAGAAGAAGGTGAATCCGTGAGAGACTTCATTAGTCTCCTAAAGAATTTGAATTCTCGATGCAATCCAAACGAGCGATTCAACAACAACCAATTGCTCGATAGATTCATTAGGGGACTACGACATGAAAGTATTTATAATGGCCTAGTGATTAGAGGTATCACTACTTGGGAAGCAGTCACCATGAATGCAATCCAATTGGAGGATAATTTAATGATTGCAGGAGAAAGAGTGTCTGCCGAGCCGAAGTCTAGTAGCTCGCAAGCATCAGGGCATGAGCCAATGAAGATAAAGCCAATCGTGAAAGAGAAAACGATATCTGAGATGAATTTGGCAGATCTCACAAAGGCCATCCAAGAAATCCTTAGGGGTAATCGTGCTCCACAAAACACTCATATGTATCCAAGAAGGGAGCAACAATGGTGCTCAATTTGCTTGGGCCCACATACTACGAGTGAATGCCCTACTTTCAGAGTAAAGTTTAACGGGACTTGTAACGCGTGTGGTAGGTATGGCCATCAAGCGAAGGATTGCCTAATGCTTAAACGCATCATGGAAAATAGACCGCCTATAGCTTGGGCAGACTCACCTCGAGTTCCTGCATTGATGCCTACCCCACCCATGGAGCAACAGTTGCCATTACAGCACATGGTCCCTAGAACCCAAAATGTGGTCCAAACCACACCGTTGCCACCTCCAGTGCTAGGACCACAACCCCCTCGTCCAAGGGTTACACCTATGAACCAAATAGGTTGCGAGTCATCTAGTACTTATGTAGATTGCGAAGAGGACATAGACTCTAGTATCACCTATGGAGTCGACATGCTTGAGGAGTGTCCCATGTACTATATGGAAGACCATTGGGGACAAATCAAACCGGTATATCAAGCTACTGCGCTAGCAGCAAGAGGCCAAAACATTAATAGTTTTGCCAGGAGACCACCTCTTCAGTGCTACGAATGTGGTGGACCACATCGAGTAGTTGAGTGCCCCATTAGAATGCAAAAGAATGCATTGGCAATGCCAATACTCACTTGTAATCGTTGTGGCATAGATCATTTGATTGCACAGTGTCCTAACAATCCAAAAGCACCGAAAATCACACCATTGAACATAATAGAGATTGTTGATGGGACACCACCAACTATAAACATAGCACCAGTGAATGCACTCACACGGCCGATGCTCCAAAAGCAAAATTACATCCTCGAAGAGAGAGATGCTGCATCCATTGGCCGAGCGAGAAAGAAGAAAACACGAAGAAAGAAATCCCTTAATGCTTCTAGCTCAAAACCTAGTTCAAAGACTAACATAGGGACAGGAGAGGATCCCGTGTATATGAATGACCCTGAGGATGACTCAGATTCGATAGAGACCATGGAGACCAAAACTATTACTACAAAGGAAAAAGCCAGTGAGGAGGATCACGAGAGGGAATTACGACAAACACCAAAAGAGTATTCAAAGTTAAACCACCCAGTTGAGAACCCCCAAGATAAGCCACGAGAGACAAAAAATGAGGATTGCAAGAGAAAGATTGGAACCTATCCAAACCCAACAGTGGAAATTGAACGAGTCCAACAACTGAGGGGTTTGGTGGAAGAAACTCAACGAACATTAGAACCTGAACCCAAACATATCTAGATGTTGGACACAGTGTTTCCCACACAAGTTCAACCTCACAAGAACTACAGGCCCTTAGCTATACCCAGTATCATTCGGGAAGAGAGTGAGGGTAGGACATCTGAAAGTGGACACACACCTTTCCTACTAGAGAGAATGTTTGGTGAGGGAATGCCCGACCCCCTTGAGGAAGTGGAGATTCCATCTTCACCATTCTCTTGTCAGGGTCCTACATCCCACAAGATGCCATTAAATGTTGCCAAATTGATGGATTTCATGTCTTCAGAAGTTAGAACCACCATCATGTCCAAACTATATAAAGAGCCCGAGCTAGTCTCAGCTCTTCGAGCCTTCCTCAATGGAGAATTACATGCCGTATTACCATAGTTTGCACATATGAACAAACCTGACTCGGTAATGAATGATGAGGAACATTTAGCACCACCATCTGACCTAGCGGGACATGAATCTGTAATTGAAGTACCCGTTAACAAGTTGCGGCAATACTTTGAAGGTGATGAATCTAATGCTACTCTACCAATCACTACTAAAGGATTAACTGTAAAGGGGGTCCTTGACGGTGGTGCGGGAATCAGCATGGTGACAAAGAGTTTTTGGGAGTCTATGGGGCGACCTCACCTTGAAGCCACAAGCGTAGTGGTAAAAATGGCTAATGGATCTATTGTTAAGCCTATTGGAATGCTAAAGGATCTCACGATCAAGGTCTTGGGACACAAGGTAAGGCAGAATTTCATTGTTATGGATTTTTCCAAGCATCCTATGTCATTTGAGATGATCTTAGGGCATCCATTCATAAGGGAAGCAAAAATGGTGCATGACTGGTCCAAAAACCACGTCTACTTACAGTTCCAAGACTCTGTCATTCGAGTTGATCTTTTAAGTGGTCGAACGCATCCTCTAGGAAATAAATTCATCATTGATAATCGATCAGACACAACAATTCACTCAGCTCCATTATAGTATTGTTACACGTGTAACGAAGACACGGATATTGGGGAGAACTCTCCTTATATGGATATCCTACCTGGGATGACTAAGTCGGACAATGTGGATTGGGTCACCTAGCAACAATCATAGACACTTGGGGAAATAGGGGGACGACCTGGGTAACACCTGAGGGGGATGAAATGCATGTACCCTTAAATATGCTACAAGCAATGGATATAGCTTCTGACAAGACTCATCCTAATGTAACGAAGAAAACATACAAGTGGGTCCCTAAAGCTTCTTTAGTGACCATAGCTAGTGCTAAAAAACAGAATCCTTGTAAGAAACGTACCACTCGCTCCAAGAAAAGTAAGAAAATGTTGCGATGGATCCCTAAACGACTATTGGAAGCCCAAGGCTACTACCAAGGAAATGATCAAATCTGGGTGCCAAAACGTAGATTGTGCTCTTACCTATCACCTGACCCATGTGAGCCCAATCCCGTAGCTCCAAAACGAATCAATGATCGTGGAAAGAAAAAAATCACAGAATGCTACACACCCGCTCTAGAGCTAGTTTGGGTACCAAAGAAAGAACGATTTGTTCCACCTAGCTCAGGAAGGGGGGAGTCCCATGAAGCTTCTAGCTCCTCATGTAATGCATCCGTAGAGGTAAAAGCTTCTCCACAGCCTCCACCTACAATAGTGGACCTCCATAAAGCTACAAAGGAATCCACACCTCCCAGTGTTCAAGAATCACCTGATGAACTACTTCAAGTTCGATCTTGGGAGAGTACCTTACCACCCTTGTAACTCGACGAGGTGCCTAAGGTAATAGAAAACTACTGGCAAAAATCTCCACCTATTACCAACTGGAACAATTGGTTTCAAAGGGTGACAAGCTCATTTCAAACGGTATGATCTACCCAAGGAAGGGGGGAGTGTTTCTTGACAGTCATCATTCATTTGTTTCCCTCTCAACCTTTTTCCTTGACCTCTCAATCACCAATCTTAGGGAATGTACATATAAGGCTTTATACTCGCAAAAAACAAAAAAATAAAGAGCAAGAGCAATTAGCAAACGAGTATGCACAATGAAAGTCAAAACATTGACCCAGACCTACACATTTACATCCGGTACACTGAAATAGAAACCTATGTCATGAAACACCTTTGATCCTCATCACTTGAGTGATGGAGGGTAGGTAAGATTAGTATGATAGGAGTGTTTCTGTTTTAGAGTTGAGTGATTAGCAAAGTTCTCTTTTCCCACTGATGTGCCTCCTAGAGGTATTGTTTGTGTTTCATAGTGTGTACAGGAACGTGTTCCTGTGGTTAGGATTTGGACCTTCATGGAACCTTTCTCTCATTCACTCTTCTGTTCAAGCGCCACCATCAACACAAACAGGTGTTTCTTGTCAATTAGCATTGTCCCTTATCTTTTTTGCATCTATGATTGTCTGCTTTGATTGTGATTGGTAGCATAATCTAGCACATTTGCTTAGTATCAAACATTTAATTCAATGTCTTTTTTGTCATAATCCCTTGTCTAGGTTTAAAAATCAAGCAAGTTCGACTAAGCTAGTTTGACCAAGTTAGGTGTTAGAGATCTTCTCTTAATACCATGGGGAATGCCTTCCTAATAATCAATGGTTACTTAGGTTCTTAATCCGATCTAGGCAGCATTGTGTGAAATGTACTAGGGCTTTCTAGTGGGCTTGACCCTATTGACCTTTAGCTTAAGTATTATGAAGGGAGTTTACTAGTGTGATGAGCCTGGGGAGGTGTATCAGTGTTATATGACCCCCCAAACTTACAAAATTAAAATGATGAAAATGAACAAACAAAAAATCAAAGTGCCACATTGTAAAATCTTAAGCTGGAAGAGAAATCTCAGTTTGATTGGGTACTTCACTCACATGTATCGCCTATGGTACTAGAGCCCTAGAGGTTCCCAGTATGGGCGCTTTTCCTTGAAAAGCAAAAAACTCAAGGCATACAAAATAAGCACACACATCAAATTGAATCACTGTGAAAAGACTTTGGGGGGTCAAAGAAAAATTAATCAGTCAGGTGATGATTTCATGAGAAATTCCTTTTATGGTAGCTTAACTACAAGGTCTTCTAGATATAGCCTCTAGTGAGCCCTCGAACATGAATACTTGGCTCTCGCGATCAAACAACTTAATTGACCACAGAAAATTAAGAAGCTTACCCATGGTATTAATATTCGATCTCTAGTGCCTTTCGACCGTCAAATTAGCGACCCCAGACTTGTTTAATTTTTTAGCTTTACATCTGTTTATGCATTTGATTACATTGCAATTTAATGTTCATTGCTGACAAATTGTTTGAAATTCTTTTACCAATCAATTTGTCTACCTAAAACTGCATATGATTTTTAATCACTTATGAGAATGCAATTACTATGCCAATGTTGTTTGATTTTGCAGTGACTGAAGAAGGCTAAGGACATTCATCTCAAATTCTCTTCCACCTCGACGAACGAACTTCAACTCAATAGCTTCCGAGGATGGAATCTACATCAGGAAGGGGTGCATGTTAACCCTCACGGCTCACGGACACCCCATCACCTACAACGGACGTGTATTATGTATTTGGTAGAGTCAGGTATAGGGCTTGTCGGACCAATAGGAAAAGGGTAAGAGTGATCGTCGATGAGAGGCGCACTCTAACCAGGACATTCAAGGGATTAGTTGGCTAAGCATGGGCGCCCAAGTGTGAATGGGGTGAGCTCATATAAAAGCCAACTAAACCTAAAATTCACTCATTCTCTCATTTGTGCAATAGAAGAATGCTCTTGCTCCATCTCCATCTCCATATTCTTCTTCTTCACCTCCTTGTGTGTGTGTGTATGAGAGAGAGAGAGAGAGAGAGAGAGAGAGAGAGAGAGTGATCGAGCATTGCTACGAAGGCACGGTGGCGGCGAAGCGGTTGAGCGCAGCACGACTGCAGCTTCTTCTTCATCGCGGCGAGGAATCCACCACGAAGGCGAGCGTAGAGCGGTGAGTGACACACCCTTTGCTCTCTTGAGCTTGCTAGATTAGTCTTGTTGTGTGCTTGGAGCCATTTGTGGCTCGCACATGGTGTATCGGCAAGTCCCTTGCTTCGACAGTGCGGCAAGGAGCGCACAACTATCTACTGAAGAGAGTGGTGGACGTTCTCTCAGTGGTGTGGACGCATCGGTAGATCTGCTACCACAACAACCACCACCTCCAGAATGACGGCGATGTCGTCTCGAGGATGAACTACCCGTCGGTGTAGAGGGCACACGAGTCCTAGGCATAGGGGCACACTAGACTAAGGTGTGGGGCCACTCGGTGTAGGGACAACACTAGTCCTGGGTGTAGGGTCAGTCATAGTAGGTCTAGAGGTACCTACACCTGCACCCCAAAGGTGATGTGCCATCACGATCTGTTTTGGTGTGAACTGAGACAAAAAGGAGCCCATCTTCTCGGGTGACATACCGACTGGAGTGACTAGTAAACTAAAACTAGGAGAGTAGGGCTCATCGTCATCGGCCATGGCTAATCATACACAAACAACACCCACAAAATACATTAGTTTACGTAAGAAATGCTTAATCAATACAAACAACAAATCAATGAAACTGCTACACAAATGAAAAAAATCAACGAAACTGCTATATAAATGACCAAAATCTGAAGTGTATTGTAGACTAATAAAAAGAGCTTTAAAAAAGGTTGCCTAGCAAAAGTCATTAGTTAATCTCTCATCCTCTATGAGATCTGATGCACCAAAGATGTCTATCTCAATCTGTACTTCTGCATCTTCGTCTCATCAAACTCTACTTCTTCCTCGCTCTCCGCATCAACTTCACTATTTGATACCTCATCTCTAGGTTCAGATAATTGCTCAATGCTAACATACACCTCAAAATCTAAACTAAAATCTGGAGTTGGTCATGCACTTTGTTCATAAATCACCTCTTCGACATCCAATCCTTCACACACTTGCTTGCTACGTGGAGCAACTTGAACAACATAGAGCCATCAAGGTTTAAACACATCATTCTCATCATTTTCTGTCCATAGTGGATCGTGTATGAACACAACTTGTTTACAATGTTGCGGAAGTACAAATGTATCCCGCACATCTGTCCACACCCGCCTAGAGTGCACTTGAATCAATCCACTATTGTCTTTGCGCACAGTTGCATTAGGGCCGCTGGTAATAACTTTGAACCACTTGACATCAAAGATAAACATATCAAACTTTCTAAAGCTAATCTTCAAGATGTCTTGGATGTAGCCAAAGTATTTGAGCTGGTCAGTCTCTGTATTCTCATCCCTGGCACTACTCCTACTTTCTTGGACGAAGCTTGCCCTAACACCACTATCGAAAGTGACCCTTTGTTCGTCGATCCTTTGCACTCTGAAGTGCTTCCCATGCGACCAAAAAGCTCCATATTTGTGATACTGCAGCCACAAAATTGAAACAGACTAAAAGTTATTAAAGCAAACTAATATTCATGTAGAGCTCGAAAAGGAAGTTGTGAAATGTACATGCCAATCGCAACCCCTTGACATCTCCTCTTCCTCTTCAGTAATTAACACTCCACTCCTCTTTGCCTCTAAGAGTGTCGCATCTAACCACCACCCAGTTGGAAAGTCAGGCAATTTCTGAAGATGGTCTAGAAAAGGAAGGTTTCTAGGTGCATGGTTATGCTTGAATTGAAGGAAATCTGTCAAACATTGTTGCTTTTCCCCTTTGTACCTCTCTAGTCACTTTTGCATGATGTATGAGTTGAGAAGGCAAAATCTCATAACCTTTTCTCTCATTGTGATGTCCATGTTCCTAATGAGGCCTTGTCCCTGTGGCTCGTCCCCTGTCACCTTGACATTGACCTCAATAGTCCACATTCGGGGCATCTTTGGATCAATTGCGAACAAAAATTCACTGATGAGGATAAGAGACTCTTGTACAAGCCATCCTTCGGCCATGCTACCCTCGGGGCGAGCCCTTTGACAAACAAACCCCTTTAAAGTCTTCATAAATCTCTCCAAGAAGAACATCCACCTGCTATGGACCACCCTAGCAACTGCAACTTCATCGACCACATGCACAAGTACATGCATTTGGATGGTAAGAATGTTTGTTGGAAAGTACTTCTTCACCATGCACACCGCTTCAATAGCATTTAAGCGTGCTGCATCGATGATGTCTTCTATTATCTCTTTTGAACTGATCCGGTGTACCAAATCACTGATTTTGTAGATTGTTCTTCTAATGTCATCTGTCAAAAAACCCTTTATGGCAATTGGTAAGATGAACTGTAAACATTTATGCCAATCCTGGGACTTAAGACCACTGAGATTGCCATCTTTTGTAAAAGCTATTTTCAAACATCGCATGCACCCTGTGGGAGTCTTGAATGAAGATATAGTCTTCTTCACTTGTTGCTCTTCTGCGTGACTCAAAACCCATGGGCCTTTTGGTATAGACCACTTTCCATTGGGTTTAAGTCGAGTCCACATCTCTGGAATTCGACCCATAGCCTGCAGGTCATCTCTTTGGGCGTTTCTCTCCCTTTTTCCAGTGATGGTCTTCCAGATGATCTCCCCCACATTCTTGAAGATGTGCATTGCGTCGAGAAAATGATTAATCAGCAGGTCCCTCCAGTACGGGATATCATGGAAAATAGAAAGTCTTTTCATTCCAAGTGGCATCCAATCTCCCCTCTCCAGCCACACGTTTTTACAATCGCTCGCTTTCAGTGGATGCATGTCATGTTTGCATATGTTTGATCCACGTAGCTCATGACCTTCAGGCAAAAATCTACCATGCTCCTTGTAAACTGTCTTGCTCAAATGCTCAGAGCAGCAAAAGCCAAGACATGCATGATTGCCCGAGTAACTCAAGCCTGAAAAATCACATATTGATATTTAAAAGAGTTGACATAGCCATGAATCATATGCGTGTGAGGGTTTTAAAGGCACTTACCTGAGCACTCACCGAACCCTGGCCAATCGTGCATGGTCCACATGAGAATGCCTTGCACCTGTACATTCCATCGTCAGATTGGTTGGGACATATCAACCACATCGATTCCTGTCCACAAGATTTGGAGCTCTTCTATAAGTGTCGCCAGATAGACATTCATGTTCTTTGCTTTGTAATTTCCTGGGATGATCAATGACAACAACAGATGGACCTTCTTGATAGCGAGCCATGGTGGAAGATTATAATTAACCAGACAAATATGCCACGTGCTCCATGATGAACTCTGTAATCCGAATGGGTTTACTCCGTCCATTTGCCAGACCGAATCGGATACATCAAGGCTCGTTCTTAGATGTAGGCCAACTTTCCTCTATGTGCTTCCATGCATGAGAGTCAGCAGGTACCCACATAACATCATCTATCGATCTAGTATTTGAGTGCCATGTCATCAAAGCGGCTATGGACTTGCACTTGAACATGCTCTTTATTCTTGGAATGATAGGAAAGTGTCGAAGGAACTTTGCTGGGATAAATTTTCCTTGTGTGCCCTCCTTGTACCTGTTTGATCCACAATTGGGACACTGTTCTAGATTTGCATACTCATTGCAAAAAAGTATACAATCATTAGGACATGCATGTATATTTTGATAATCCAATCCCAAATTAGTAAGAAGCTTTTTAGCGGCTGGACGGGTAGGGGGCATGTGATTCCCTTCTGGCAAGATTTGCTCATTCAACAACCTGACGTTACATGAACAAGTCAGCCCTTTGATCATTTATATGAACTGTAATTTGCACTTTTCCATGCTTAGGATAAATATGTTTACCTAAAAATCTCTGTGAGACTAAGGCGACAGACCAACTGTAGACATACTGCAAATTAATCATTGCCAATGCGGTACAGAGAACAAGGATTTTTGCACCGGTGTAGAGTGGCATGCGTGCAAGACTTTGCATCATCTCACCCTCCTCATCATTGCTATCATGTCGTCGATATGAATGGGATGGCTGAGGTTGGTCCACAGTACTGCGCTCAGTGTTGTCGCCTTCTATGTTAGAATCCATGTCGAAGAATGCATCCAACATCTGCTCCATCTCTACTTCTTGAAATGCCGCTTCAGGTATTGGTTGGGAGGACTCAGTTGCGATGGCTGCTCGGTTGAAAGTTGTCGTCTCTGGGATGAAGTTGGAACAATATCTACTTGCAGACTTTGACCTTCAATCTCTAGACCATGAGATCGATAACGCAGATTTAGTACTTGCTGTATCGGAAAGAGACCATGATTGCGTATGTGTTCGTCGCAAATTATTTGTTTTTGAAAGATTTGATGCTTGCAATGCGCACAAGGACACGCCATCCTATCTTCCATACTTTATCTACCAATGATGCAACAAATAATTAAAACACTCTAGTTGTTATAACTACAAGCTTTAAAAACCTCACATTCTCTAGCCAGGCCCGATCCCCGCACACCTCGGTCTAGAAGTGCACGAAGATTAGGACCACAGGGTAATAGTCTTGTCTTTATTGGTCAATGACTATATATTAAAGTTCTTGAAGTCTGTGTGCACTTTTGAAGTCACATTCTCTAGCCAGGCCCGATCCCCGCACACCTCGGTCTAGAAGTGCACGAAGATTAGGACCACAGGGTAATAGTCTTGTCTTTATTGTTCAATAACTATATATTAAAGCTTTAAAAACCTCACATTCTCTAGCCAGGCCCGATCCCCGCACACCTCGGTCTAGAAGTGCACGAAGATTAGGACCACAGGGTAATAGTCTTGTCTTTATTGGTCAATGACTATATATTAAAGTTCTTGAAGTCTGTGTGCACTTTTGAAGTCCAATTGCATTTTTTCAACTATTTTCTGCTAGCTGTAATAACCTCACATTCTCTAGCAAGGCCCGATCCCCGCACACCTCAGTCTAGAGGTGCATGGAGATTAGGACCACAGGGTAATAATCTCGTCTTTATTGGTCATTGACTATTTATTAAGGTTCTTCCAGTCTGTGTACACTTTTGAAGTCCAATTGAGTTTTTTCTACTATTAATTTGATACTAGCTCTAACCTAACCTATAATCTAACCTAACTTATAGAATAACCCTAACCTAACTTAATGTAACCTAATTTATAACCTAAACGTAACCTATAACCTAACTTAACCGAAGTCTCTTTGCGTTTTTAGAAGTACACGAGTCATCTTCGAAGTCCAATTGCGTTTTTTCTACTATTAATTTGACAATAGCTCTAACCTAACCTATAATTTTTATGTCTAACCTATAATCTAACCTAACGCAAAACCTATACCTAACTTAACTTAATGTAACCTAACTTATAACATCTACCTAACCTATATAACCTTTCCTAACCGAAGTCCGTTTGCGTTTTTAGAAGTACATGAGTCATCTTCGAAGTCCGATTGCGTTTTTACTACTATTAATTTGACGCTAGCTCTAACCTAACCTATAATCATTATGCCTAACCTATAATCTAACCTAATATAAAACCTATACCTAACCTAACTAAATGTAACCTATCTCATAACATCTACCTAACGTTTAACCTAACCTAACCGAAGTCCGTTTTGCATTTTTAGAAGTATATGAGTCATCTTCCAAGTCTGATTGCATTTTTAGAAGTACACGAGTCATATTCAAAGTCCGTTTTTTTTTCTCGACTATTATGCCGTCGATAGCTCTAACCTTACCTGTAATCTCACCTAACATATAACCTAAACCTAACCTAACCTAACCTAGCATAAAAACAACACAATGGTGACACATTTAGTAAAATGACAAGCCATACAGCTTGGCCACAATGCATATGCGATGTGGGCAAGCTCTATGGCTTGCCAATTTGGCAAACGGCTCACCATTGTGTTGTTTTTAGAGTTGCGAAGCGATTTTATGGCCTGAAGACCGCTCGTAGATATATAGACAACACAATGGCGAGCCGTTGGCAATATGGCAAGTCATAGAGCTTGCCCACAATGCATACGCCTTGTGAGAAAGCTTTATGGCTTGCCGTATTGCCAAGCGGATCGCCATTGTGTTGTTTTTAGGGGCACGAGGTAATTTTAGCACTTGAAAATCGCTCGCAAACATATAGACAACACCATGGCAAGCTGTTTGGCAATACATCAAGCCATCAAGCTTGCCTACAATTCATATGCATTGTAAGCAAGAACTATGGCTTGCCGTATTGTCAAACGGCTCGCCATGGTGCTATTTTAGGACTTGAAATCTGCTCGCGGACATATAAACAACACAATGGCAAGCCGTTGGCAATATGGAAAGCCATAGAGCTTTCCCACAATGCATATGTGTTGTGGGTAAGCTTTATGGCTTTCCATATTGACGAATGGATTGCCATTGTGTTGTTTTTAATATGCGATGTAGGTAAGCTCTATAGCTTGCCGTATTGTCGAACGTAGCTTAACCTAACTTAACCTAATGTAGCTTTACCTAACCTAATGTAACTAAACCTAACATAGATTAACTTAACCTAACCTAACATATAAGATAACCTAACCTAACTTGAAGTAGCTTAACCTAACCTAATCTAACTTAACTTATAACCTAAAACATAAACCCCATCAACTACATAATTTGAAAAACGTCATAATTCAATAAAAAGATTCTTCAAAACAAGATTTTTTCAT
Organism: Adiantum capillus-veneris; assembly: GCF_014529385.1. Lineage (NCBI taxonomy): Eukaryota > Viridiplantae > Streptophyta > Polypodiopsida > Polypodiales > Pteridaceae > Adiantum > Adiantum capillus-veneris. The sequence continues at coordinate 21,422,116 of NC_140940.1, read as the reverse complement.
AAACTTAAACAAATTTTTTTCATAATTTAAATGAAATTCACATAACAAATCCTAATTTCTTTTAAAGCATTCAAAGTTTAAAGCATGAAATTTTCTTTTTTTAATATACAAAGTAATTTAAATAAACTTAATATGCATTTAAAGGTTTGAGCACTCACATTAGTACTATTTGAGCAATGAAAGTTGTTGTAAAAGTCCTGAAACCTGCAAAAACACACACACAAACACAAAGTTAAACCCTAAACCCTAAATCTACAAGTAGACATGAAAACAATCTTACCTTAGTGTTATGCGCTAACCCACAAGCAAGATTAGCACCTCCGAGCGTGTATCAAAGCAGATATGTGAGAGATGGTGAAGAGGAGAGCTTGAGATGTGGTGCAAGAATTAGGAGAAATGCGCAGAGAAAGCCCTCGGTTTCGATATTTGTAGGTATCGACGATACAGCTATCGGTATAGCCGTCGGAACAGTCATTGGAAGGGGCGTCGGAATGCGCGTTCGCGTTGCCGTCGGAAGACGTGCCGAAAGAGGCGTCAGAAATTTGAAAATGAAATTAAAAAAAAACCATAGCTCCCTCCATAAATACACACACATATACCGACGCCCGCCTGTGACACCGATAATGTGGCGTTGGCATTCAAGTAACCTCTTGTAGTGTATCCAAGTCAGAGCAGAACCTTGAGAACATATGATACAAAGAGTGATACATCTCAGAGGAGTGATTCACTAAAAATCCAACCCACATTAAAGACAAAGATATCTAGTGAGAAAATGAAGCTTATAGAAGGATTAGCTCAGAGACTTGCTCCTCTAGTCAAATATGACCTCCAAGAACCTCAATGGTGTGAAACTGAGAGAAAATGAGCAAACCATACGAAAGAAGGGTGTTACTGCAACATGGAATATGCTCAGGAGAGGTATGTAGAACATGTTCCAGTAGCACCTACTCCACCTGGATATGCTATGCTGAATGCACAAGGACCAGTAGGAGTTGCAAGACCATAGTATGTCTTAGGACAACAACGTCCACTGCCAGGTGCTAGAATGCCTATAGACATGAGATACATGCAGATGATGGAAGCATCTCATAAACAAGCACTAGTACCAACTCTAATGTATTATAAGTACCAAAGTGGGTATTGCCCTTCGAAGTGACAGAACATGAGAGAAACACATGGAATGGTGAGGCCGGTACAACCTCCACCTCTTGCATTTCAACCTGAAGAAAGAAGATATGAGATGGACGAAAGGACATTGTGGTTCATTGTGAATCGAGGATTAGCAAGGTCAAAGCCTGTTTACAGCCAAGAGGAATTGGAAGAAGAAGCTTCTCAACCAGAGGTAGATTGTCACAAAAGCCGTGGCAACCACTTGGTCAAACAATGTCCTCATATGGAGATCACACAAGTGAATGCCTATTTTCTTGACTGTGGCATCACTCACTTGATCCCCAATTGTCCAAAAAATCCAAACCAAGTCAAAATGATCACAACAAATATCTCAGGATTCATTCAGCTACCCAGTAGCTCGGAAAATGAAAACGTTGTATCAATTCAAGTAGTTACGAGAGCACAAGCTCAAAAGAAAACTGTTGAGAACCGAGACACTGAGAAAACAGAAACGGAGATGGGTGAGTCAAAGACTGATGCACCTAGTCAAAAAAACAAAGAGCAAATGGAATAGCTGGAAAGCTAGAAAGGCTAGGATGAAAGCACGTAAGGAACAAGAGCAGAAATCCTTAGTTGACAGCAAGCTAAAGATAAGAGCAACAATCCTTAGTTGCACCTTCTCTTACACATATGTGTCAACCTTTAGTAGAACCATCCACATATGAAAAATTGATGAGTGCTAGCTCAGGAGTATCAGTATTGGTCAAGAAGGTTAATGAGCATTTAGACGACCTCCTAAAAGACTATTAAACACGGCTCAAAAACAACCAAACCTAAGAACAGAGATTGATGACATATCCATATGCGGAACTAGAAAAGGACATGCTTGAAATGTGCAAGAAAATGATTTAAAAAGCCCAAGCCTTACTAGAAACTCCAGCTGAAAAACCTGAGGGTGTCATCCATGTCCCACCTACACTAGTAATCCCACAAAACGAGGAACGAATAAAGCCAGATTCCAGTCACACGAGCACGGACAAAAGATTAAAGAACCTGCATTAAAGCCAAGGATAGTGCTGAATACCACAGATAACTCTTCCGAGGGATTTCACATAGCTGTGCTTGAGAGATGTAAAGACATAGATGGTCTTGACGAATTGTGGAAACAAGTCAGAGAGGCCAATGAAGCAAGTGGGCTAAGTAGACGAGTAAATCAATCAGGTGATGGAAGAGGAGTGTCTCTTCCACCAATAGAGGAATTTGAGGCTAGATCTCAAATGAATCTAGTAATGGAATCGTATTGGGGAGACAATGGATCTGTACATTCTATGGGCAGTCAACCCCATTCAATAAGAACACTACCATCCTAAACGGGAGAGCACGAGGCCAAGCCAGATGTTATTGCAGTCCCATCACAGAGACTGTCTCCCAACAAGGTCATCGATTCAAAAGGGCTGATAGACATTTTATCGACACCAGTCACTTGCGATAACGTTAGATGAGTTGCTCATAATACGATCAAACATGTGGGCTAATATGGAGAAATTCCTAGAGAAATATGGTGTTAAAAAACCAATGACTCAAATCAAGAAAGGGATCAAAGAGCTGGAAATTCCTCGGCTAAATACTAGACCAATGTCTCTAAAGAAGGTAGGTGAGTGTTATGAGGGAGAAAATGGGAACACCACTCTTTTTGTGGAATTCCAAGGTGTAAAAACCATGGCAATCCTTGACAGTGGAGCTGGTGTTTCCATCGCAACGAAAAAGATCAAGAAAAAATAGGAAAAACCAGGAGTAAGGGCTACAAGGATGAAACTGCAGCTTGCAGACGGACACATGGAAAGGTCCATAAGACTATTAGAAAAAGCAGTTGTTACTTCTTGTGGAATTGAATATGAGCAAACCTTTGATATTGTTGACTTTGGCAAGAACAAAAACTATGATATTATTCTAAGAAGACCATTTATGCGACAACTGAAAATGGTGCAAGACTGGGGTTATGACCATATCTACTTGAGAAATATGGAAACCACCACAAAGGTAAACTTTAAAGACCATAGCTACACGGATTTGACAAGAACACCTATTAAAGAGTTTGATTCTGCTACTATAGCAGGATAAGAACTTCCAGCATGGTTGGGTAAGCCTAAAGAATTGTGGATATGTGGAGATTCACAATGCGAAAGCTTAACACAAGATGAAGGTATCCTAGAAAGGGAAATTGAAGATGAGGATTATATCCCTGAACCCTTTCCTGAGGAAGAATTAGAGCCACATGGATGGGAATACATCTTGGCTACTCTGGATGTGTGCGCTATTCAAGAAAGTTCAACAACAAATTTTTGTGATGAAGATGGCTTTGATGTTGTTTCTTACTTTGCAGTGAGTGTAATCCAGGAAAACAAAGAAGAAGAAGAAAAAGAGTTCTACGACTCTCTAGAACACTTGGAGATTCAAGAAGATGCCAATGAAAAACCAGACGACCCAGCAGGTGACAAAAACAAAACTTTAACAAATGCACGATTTTATGATTTTCTAGATCAAAGACCCAAGAACAAATGTCATCACTACAAGAATAAAGTGCATCAAAAGTGGATTCCAAAATCCTTGATGAAAACACAACTGCAACAAGCATCATCATACATGGCTCTCATACAAGAAGAAAAGACTCAACCAACAAGAAGACAGCCATGTCAATGGGCTAAGAATGCTTTAATCAAGTGGATACCAAAGTCATCCCAAAAACAACAATCCAATAACAGACAAACAATAACTTTCCATAACCAGCTAAACCACAAAGGAAAGTCCTAGAATGTAACCTGGTGGAGGATAGAAACAATAGTGATAATTCTTATGACATCCGCTACCAGAAACTCAGGTCATCACAGAACAATGAAGGCCAAAAGAAAATAACAATAGGTCGGAACCAAAAATTTTGACAAATCTGGATACCAAAGATTCATATTGGCCAAAAGCAAGTATGGATCAAGAAGATGAAGATCTCTGATAAAAAATCACAAGATCCAATGCCAACAAAAAAACCTCAAAGTCTGCAAGAACGACTAAGCAAAACACAAAGTTGCAAGTTTCCACAACTCAAATTTGGGTTGCAAAGAAGTTGACTCAAGCACAAAGAGGTCAGGAGTTCATTTGGATTCCAAAATGGTTAAATTGTCAACTTCCAAAGTTTGAATCTCGTCCTTGACCAAGAGTACAAGAGCTGAAGCAAAGACCGCGGCTGACTCACACAAAGACAAGGTGGATCCCAAAGAAGTCTCTTCAAACACAAATGAACCAGGGACAAGTATGGATTCCCAACAAATCACCATCAACATAGCAACCAATAATCACAAACAAATGGGTCCAAAGGAAGTAATAACACTGTTGTTTACTGCACCCCCGCTTGAATTCTTCCAATTCCTCCTACAGTTATAGTACAATTAGCAGAGAACCCACTCTAAGGAACAATGCCAAATCAACAAACAACCACAAGGATAAACTGGATTCCAAAGAAACATCGAACAGATAAGTAAGTCTTTGAAAAGATCTACAACCTTCCATCAAGAAAACGACACAGGAGTTTCAAAGAAAATCACATTGCTTAGAATAGGAAGCCTCACCAGCAAATGCCAATAAGCATATTTCTTATACCCACATCTTGCACATCATAAATCTTTTTCATGCATTGACTGTTTATACATAATAGGGCTACATTACAAGGCCTGCATAGGAATAATTTTTGATTGCCCAAGCACAACATACCCTTGGTGATACCCTATTGTCAAGGAGGACTCCAAACAGGAGGAGGGGAGGCATTCTAAATGCGGACCTAATATATAAATATTAGATGGCAATGTTTTATGAGTTGTATTGAATTTTTGCGTTTGATTTTGATGATTTCTCGACAAAATTCAGAATATATGGGCCTCATAGTAGAGTTACAAGAGAAGTACGGGAACAAAATCCATTGAGGCGGCCCGGGGCGGGCAACAAGAAGAGTGGCCTCTAAGCATTCTTCTAGGCTCTCGTGCTCCTCAATTGGGTTGGGGTTGGAAAAAAACAACAACACACACACAAACCCGCAACCTAACCCTACACAAATTTGGGGCACCACCTAGTTTTGGATGCGAACTAGGACGCGTAAAGAGAGAGAGAGAGAGAGAGAGAGAGAGAGAGAGAGAGAGAGAGAGAGAGAGAGAGAGAGAGAGAGAGAGAGAGAGAGAGAGAGAGAGAGAGATAGTGCTCGGGATGCTTTGAAATGTATCGGTAGTGATCAAGAAAACACAATTATACATGTAAGAAAGAGAGAGAAGGGGGGAGGGGGTGCTTGTTGCATTAATACCTTCTTACAAATCTGTCATGACCAATCAAAGTGAGAGTAGTATTTGTTCAACATAGCTTGAGTAAATTACACCACAACACATCACAAGAAAATCCACCCCAATCACTGTCTTAAGGCCATGGGAGTCCTCTCCACCCTGTCGCCCTCTTACAGTATGTGGGATTTATGGCTAAATTGATGACAACACCCAGAGACAAGCTATCAAGAACTTAAAAAACAACCAAGACACTTACATATCATTGTTGTCCATTACTTCACGTTGGAAGAGAGACAAAGTATCCAAGCTTAGTCCAAATCCACCCTCCTTGATTCAGCAAATGTTGGGCTTACACTAGTAGGAGAAATGATAGATTTCCTACTCTCAATTGAATGATCACTCTCTCTTACAATGGCATAGAGTTCCCTTTCTAATCACCCCTAATACATGTTACGGTATTAGCCACACATGTGGTCCTGCGGAGGTCTGGACACTGCGGATCAGGAGTCATGCGATATGCAACGGCCGTGGTGGCAATTCTTCACAAGATATCATGGGACAGGAGTGTGTGCACCGTTCCCGATCTGCACTGGAGCAGTGGTTTTATATGGAGGGGCATACCTGTCTTTTGATGTAACCCAAAATCAATCTCTATGATATTCATGGCATCTATTATTGTAACTCTGTGTCTGGATCACACATGAATGAAGCAAGTGGTGTTCCGGGCCTGTGTACTGTGTATTGTCTTCTATCGTCATTCTATGTGTTGATGTTCATATAATGTAGTTGTGGGTAATCATTCTCGTAATTCCTATTGCTCCTGTGCGGGAAATAGCCATTTGTTGGACGGGAAGCGACTCACACACCCATGAAGTGCATGCAAACACTACCTAGATCAACATAATGTCAATCGAGGACACAGATGACACGATAGGCACACCGAGGAAATATCTTAAGCTTGTCAGCCTGAGACAGCCTGAGACCATCCTACACATACAACACTCAGGAAGGCCAACTAAACCACAATCAAGAACCTCACTGCTCTCAACTACACCACCTAGCCACATACACACATGCGGAAGGTAACTCACCTAATCATGCCAGATTCGTACGAAACTTAAGGAACACCATCCCCTCACTAGGATACACCTGTCCCTAAGCTTCTACACTCAAAACCCTCACTCAAAACCCATCTACGGAAAACGCGTAGGATGACAGAGCCGAATTTTGAAAGTGCCCGAAACTGAAATTTATGAGTACCTATGCGTAGCTTATGTCGCCACGATTCTATAGACTACTAGCACGCAGAAAACAGACATCGTTTGATACACTTACGACCACAATTAGCTCGTAGATGCGTCGGCGTGTGCGCTTCGTCTCGCGGGGAATGCTTGGCGTTGTCACGTAGCTCTCCTCGAGCCTACCACAATGGTGCAGTAGAATCTCCAATGTGTTGAGCGAGCCGGGCGTAGCGAGAGGATGAAGCTCACGCTCACTCTCTTTGTCTCTCACACACAGTAGACGGCAGCGCTAAAGTTTGATTATGATTCAAGTCTTCTTTACAAAATGACCTAGGTTCCTTATATACTAAGGCTACCTTAGGTTTAACCAAAAATGGGGTTGAAAGGGTCAAATGGATTTGTATTTACAATCTGGAAGTGCCATTGAACCCCAGCTTCTGAAACTAGAATAACTACTCATTACAAATGACGTTTATAGCCATAATCCACAGCATTTCATAACTCGCAAAAGATAAGACTTTGGTACGAAACTTGAGTTATGTTGTGTTGTTGACCCAGCGGTCAACATTCCCCCTTCCGCGTGCATGTCGTCCCCGACATGACCTGATTGTCGATGGCGATGTGGTCTTTGTTGTCGTTTTGTTGTTGTAAAGAAAGTATAGACTATATCCTTTGCAGTAGCTTGTCTTGTTTGTCCAATCTGATGTACATAGTCTTCACATGATTCAGGAAAATCATAATTGATGACGAACTTTATGTCTTTCACATCCACGCTTCGAGCTGCAACATCTGTTTCTATCATTATAGGTCTACTACCAGATCTAAATTCAAAAGAACCCAATGTCGTTTAACTTGACTCTTATTATCATGGATAGAGAAAGTTCCATCCATCACTTGCTCCAGCAAATCTGTCAATTCGGAGTATTTGTGATTCTCAGAAACAACTTCTACAATCTGTAGAATTGAGTGATTGGCTTTCTGATCTTTTGAAGCAATGACAACTTTGTATGATTTATGTTGTGATGTTGACCCAGCGGTCAACACTTTGGTGTTGTTTTGGCTTCATCCGTTGCACTGCTTGTATCTTTGTCGAACCACAACAAGAACTATGATCCATTAGAGCGGACGTCTATCATTATAACCATTCATCCTTTGAGACCCTCTGATTACTTTTAAGTTTGGTCTTCTTCATTGGGGACTTCTTTGTTCTTGTGCAATCATGTTGTTAGTGTTGTCTGCAGCTTTGTCAGTGTAGGCCATTCTTCGACTCGCCATTGAGGAGAAGTATGCTATGATCTGAAATTGGTGCTCCAATTCATAATTCATTTGTCAATTGATTTGAGTAGCATTTCCTTATTGTTGATGTAGAAGGGATATGTACAAGAGGATGGTGATAGGTGTCTTTAGATTAGGGTCTAAAACCTGGATGACCAAAGGGAAAAAACCCGGTGGGAAAAAAAATGCCTTTGGTATACGCTCTTATTGGAGTCGAGTAGTTGAACGTGAAGTACATGTTCATGAAAGGTGAGTGCTTGGGTGAAACATGGAAAGAGTGCCTGATGCAAGTGCCAATTATGGGACACTCTATATGCATATGAGAAATTTATCAACAAAAGCATGCAATGTGAAAGAAGGAGATGATGGGTGTTTCGAGGAATAAATGTAGCACATGTGACATCAAAAGATGTCTCAATAGCTTCCACCTTTTCGAGAAGGGTTTTCGATGTAGAAGTTTCTCCACTCGTATCTCACTGTGCTCAGTACGTGAGTGTCTTTGTCTCAATAGCTTCCACCTTTTTCGAGAAGGGTTTTCGATGTAGAAGTTTCTCCACTCGTATCTCACTGTGCTCAGTACGTGAGTGTCTTTTCGAGAAGGGTTTTCGATGTAGAAGTTTCTCCACTCGTATCTCACTGTGCTCACCAGACTTAAGTACTTAGACTTCGACTCTTTTGCTCACCTATACCAGCATGAGCGACACAACGTAAATATGCTCAACTCTTCCAGCTTGAGCAGTACCTAGAATAGCTAAGACGCTTAGACCACAAAGAATATTACTTGAAGCTTTGGGACTAACACCTCACTCATTTTGTGGCGTAGCTACTCGACTCTGACTTGTATGACTTGTCGGTTGCATGTTGACACTGCTTTGTGACAAGTTCTTTGGCTGTTTTAGTGGCTGCTGAGACATACTTCGTGAAGTTTCATCGTTTTCCTGTACCTTCTTCTCTTTGTAGTGCTCAGGTCTCTCGTCAGTCTTTTCTTCATGTGGTTTATGGATTTTTTTAATTTTTTCTTAATAATAAACAAGGAAAATATTAAAACAACTCAACAAAAGAAAAATCATTCAAATAGAAATCTAAATGCTATGTACACTATACACATGTCCCTAGGGGCTCATATATGGATTTTGTTAGGAAATAAGACATAGCTAAATAGATAATTGAGTAGATTACTTAATGTAGAGAGACAGATTTACATACACGAGATTATAGAGTAGAGAGAGAGAGAGAGTACACACGATATACATGGTTCACCCAATGTGGGCTACGTCCACGGGAAAGCAGCCACTCAATGGCTTTAGTACTTCAAAACAAGAAGTAGTTTACAAAGGGATTATACCCTTAATGGAGCTCCCGCCTTGCTTCACTCTCACCACCTCACACTCACCTTGTTGCATCAACTTCACACTATGAAATGTGTGTAGAAATGGCCTCCTTTTATAGGCCAAAAGGGCTGCCCTCTCTTATGAGAGACAGCCATGTGTAGCCGCCCTTGTGCGAATAAGTCCAAATCCGACCCTCCAATCCGCCCATGTGTGGCCACCCTTGAGAAGACAAGTCCGCTTTTGAATTCGGCCACCGGCCATTGACTTCTGACCACCGGCCCCCGGCCATTGACTTCCGACCACCGGCCATCGGCCATTGACTACCGGCCACCGGCCAACCGACCACTTTCCGGCCGCCGTCCGGCCATAATATTCCGGCGAAAAAAAAAGTCTCGGGGGGCTCCACCTCCAAGGCCTTTAAAGTTGCCCCTGATTCTTGTCCGTGAAAATTTTGGTTTCTGGTGAGTGATTTTCCTTCACGCACGATGGCTTCTCCTCATAATGGGGGCCTTACAAATGTGCGCTTTTACCACAGAAAATTACAAGGGTAAATCAGGCTCCATACTTAATAGATTTTGTCCCCATACTCCTCTGTAACACTACTATGAGGGCATATACTCTAAATTTTGTCAAAAAATTATCACAATAAAACGCAAAAATTCAATGCATCTCACAAAACATTGCCCTCTAATAGTCATAATGTTAGGTCCGCATTCAGAATGCCTCCCCCTTCCTATTTGGAGTCATCCTTTACGACAGGGTATCGCAAAGGGTATGTGTTGTGCTTGGGCAAAAAGTTGTGCCTATGCAGGCCTTGTAATGTAGCCCTATTATGCATACACAGTCAATGCATGGAAAAGATTTATGTTGTGCAAGATGTGGGTATAAGCAATTTGCTTATTGGCATTTGTTGGCGAGGCTTCCTATTCTAAGCAATGTAATGGTCTCTAAAGCTCCTATATCGTTGCTTGATTGAAGCGACTTGCTCTCTTCTAACTATACTGTAATCGTAGGAAGAATTGTAAGAATTCAAGCGGCGATGCACTGACAGCAGTTTTGTTGATCTTCTTTGGGACCCAATTCTTTGCGATTATTGGCTGTTTTGTTGCTGACGCTCATTTGGGAACCCATACTTGCGAATGCTTCGTTTGTGTTTGAAGAGACTTCTTTGGGATCCACCTTTTTGTTGTGTGAGTCGACAGTGGTCTTTGCTTCGGCCCTTCTACGCTTGGTTGGTGACTGGATAAAGGCTTTGAAAGTTGATACTGTGGTTGTTTTGGAATCCAAATGAATTCCTTACTTTTTTGTGCTTGAATCAACTTCTTTGGAGCCCAAACTTGAGTTGTGAAAGCTTGTGACTTTGTGATATTCTTACCCATTCGTGCACGCTTTCCTTTTTTTGTTTTGGTGTTGGATATTGTGATTTGTCATTAGAGATCTTTGTCTTCTTGATCCATATCTGTTTTTGGCTGATCTGGCTTTTTGGTATCCAGATTTGTCGAGCTTTTTGGCTTTGACTTGTTGTCCTGTTCTTTTGACATGTCATGGTTGTTGCTGAAGGGGTTGGTGATAGTGATGGTCTAAGTTGATGATAGGGGATGTCGTAAGATTCATCACTATCGCTACTATCCTCAGCAAGGTTGACTTCTTGTACTTTCCCTTGATTTTTTGGCTGGTAGTGGAAAGTTACTGTCTGTTTGCTCGTGGGTGGTAGTTTCTTGGAGGACTTTTCTAGCCCATTGATTAGAGCATTGTTAGCTCGTTGCTTTGGTCGTATTCCTCCTAGTTGAGTCTTTGCATCCTTATTAGGATCCATGTATGAGGATGCTTGTGGTGGCTGTGTCTTCACCGAGGACTTTGGAATCCACTTTTGATGCACTTTATTCATGTAGCGATGACATTGATTCCTGGTCCGTGATTCCTGGTCCGTTGATCTTCTTGAAGCTCGAAGTGTTCTACAGAGTCATAGAACTCGTCGTCTTCTTCATCTTTTGATTCTCCACATTTCTTTGTTTGATCCTTATTTCGAGAGCTTGTTGATGTCTGGTTCTCTTCATTTTCCTGGATTACACTCACTGCAAAATAAGAAACGACATCATAGCCATTTTCATCACAAAACTTTGTTGTGGGAGCATCCTCCACGGCGCACACGTCCAGAGTAGCCAAGATGTGTTCCCATCCAAAAGGCTCTAACTCTTCTTCAGGAAATGGTTCTGGGATATAGTCCCTATCCTCCATAACCCGCTCTAGGATACATTCCTCACGTTTCAAGCTACCACATTGTGAAGCTTCACACATCCACAGTTCTTCAGGCTTACGTAACCAAGCTGGCATTTCTGATCCTGCAACTGTGGCGGAATCAAACTCCTCAACCGGTGTTCTCGTCACATCCCTGTAGCTATGGTCCCTCAAGTTTACCTTTGTTATGGTTTCCATATGTCTCAGGTATATATGGTCATAACCCCAATCTTGGACCATTTTCAATTGTCGCATGAATGGTCTTCCGAGAATGATTTCATAGTTGTTCTTCTTGCCAAAGTCGACAACAACAAAAGTGTGTTCATATTCAATGCCACAAGAAGTAACAAGTACTTTTTCTAGCAATCCTAGGGGCTTTTCCTTGTGTCCGTCTGCAAGCTGCAGGGTCATTCGTGTGGATATCAAGGCAGGTTGTCCCCATTTTTTCCAAACCTCTTTGGTTGCAATGGCCACACCAGCTCCACTGTCAAGAATTGCCATGGTTTTTACACCGTTGAATTCCACAGGAAGGGTGGTGTTTCCATCTTCTCCCTCGTAATACTCGCCTACCTTGTTTAATGGAACTGACCTAGTATTTAGTTGAGGCATTTCAAGCTCTTTGATGCCTTCCTCGATTTGAGTCATTGGGGTTTTTACACCAAATTTCTCTAGACATTTACCCACATTAGCCCACATGTTTGGTATTATTCTGAGCAACTCGGTTAACATTATTGTACAGGTGACTGGGGTAGATAGAATATCTACTAGCCCCTTTGAATCGATGGCCTTGTTGGGAGACAGTCTCTGTGATGAGACTGTAACCACATCTGGCTTGTTCTCGTACTCTCCCATGTAGTACGGTAGTGTTCTTAGCGAATGGGGTTGACTATCCATAGATTGTACAGATCCTTTGTTGCCCCAACACGATCGCACGTCTAGAATTTGAGATCTAGTCTCAAATTCCTCTATTGGTGGTAGAAACACTCCTCGTTCATCACCAGTCTTGTCTACTCGTCTTCTTAGGTCATCGTCTTCATTGGCCTCTCTGACTTGTTTCCACAATTCGTCAAGACCATCTATCTCTTTACAATCTTCAGGTATAGCTTGGGGAAATTCCTCGGAAGAGTTATCCGTGGTATTCAGTACTATCCTTGGTTCTAATGTTGGGTCTTTGAGGTTTGGTCTATGCTCATGACTAGAATCTAGCTCTTTTAGTTCTTGGTTTGGTGGGATTCCTTGTGTAGGCAGGACACGGATCACATCCTCAGGTTTTGCACCTGGTGGTTCTAGTAAAGCTTGGGCTATTTGAATCATTTTATGGCACATTTCAAACCTTTGCTTTTCTAGTTCCGTATAGGGATATGTCATCCACCTTTGTTCTTGGGTTTGGTTGTTTTTGAGCCTCGCATCATAGGCTTTCAAGAGGGCATCTAATGTCTCATTAACCTTATCTACCAACACAGATCCTCCTGAACTAGCACTTCGTTTCTCATCCGTGGATGGTTCTTCTAGAGGTTTAACCATCTTTGTAAGAGAAGGTGCCTCCTTTTCCTCATGTTGTTTTATCTTCTCCTCAGCTTCGGTAAGCTTCTCAGCTAGGAATTTTTGCTCTCGTTCCTTGCGTTCTTTCATCCTAGTCTTTCTAGCTTTCCAACTATTTCGTTTGCTCTTGGTTTTCTGACTAGGTTCGTCTGTCTTTGGTCCATCATTTGTCTTTGGACTCGTGTCACTTTTCGTGTTCTTTGTCTCTGGATTCTCATCAGCTTTATTTTGAGCTTGTGCTCTCATAACCACTTGAACTGGTACGACATTTTCATTTTCTGAGCTACTAGGGAGCTGAACAATCCCTGATACATTTGTCGTGATTTTCCTGATTTGGTTTGGTTTTTTCGGGCAATCGGGGATCAAGTGAGTGATGCCACACTCAAGACAATAGGCATTTACTTCAGTGATCTCCATATGAGGACATTGTTTAACCAAGTGGTTGTCACGACTTTTGTGACAATCTGTCTCTGGTTGAGGAGATTCTTTTAGCATTTCCTCTTGGCTATAAGCACAATTTGACCTAGATAAGCCGCTATTTGCAATGAATCTCAATGTCCTTTCGTCCATTTCATACCTTCTTTCTTTTGATTGAGACCCAGGAGGTGGAGGTTGTACCGGCCTCACCACTCCATGTGTTTCTCTCACATTTTGTTGCTCTGAAGGGTAGTACCCACTTTGGTTGCTATACCACATTGTAGCTGGTACTGGCGTTGGTTTATTTGATGCTTTCATCATTGGCATGTATCTCATGTCTACCTGCATTCTAGCACTTGGCAGCGGAGGTTGTTGTCCTAAGACAAGCTGTGGCCTTAAAACTCCTACAGGTCCTGGCGCATTCCCCGTAATGTATCGTGAAGTAGGTGCTTCTAGAACAGGTTGTACATACCTCTCCCTAGCATTTTCCATGCTATAATAGCACTCTTCCTCCATATGGTTTGTCCATTTTCTCTCAATTTCACACCACTTTGGCTCTCTCGAATCAGACCTTACAAGAGGAATCAACATCTCGACCAAGTTGTCGATGAGCTTTTCTTGATCAATAGGTGTCGTTGGCTTGGCAACGGACTCACTTATCTTTGAAACATTGTGCTGAGAGGATGTGTCATCTCCTTCACTCTTTAAGTCCTTTTCTTTGTATGCCTCACAATTATCCACTAGATAAAGAGCTTCTTTGATCAACTCGTTTAGCGTCATCCTCCTTATCATATGGAGATCCTTCTGAAGGCCCTCATCTCTCACTCCCTGGATAAAGATCAGCATCAGTCGTGCTTGCGTAGGTAATTCCGCTCTTGGACAGAGCTTAACATATCTCTTGAGTCGTAATGATGCTTTGCGTACTGATTCATTCTCTTTCTGTTTGAATCTATGGATTTGCGAGACCGTGTTGTGAGCAATACCTTTTGGCGAGAATTCTTCAATAAACTCCTCAAACAGCTCATCTAGGTCTCAAATTCCCATTTTTCCACCGAGTCGAACCATATAGCTGCATCATCTTCTAGAGTCAATCCAAATCCCGCAAACTGTGTCGCAAAATCTGAAACTGTGTCTGCTCTAATCACTCTTCTAAAAGCCGCTACGTGATCTCTCGGATCTTCATCTCCGGACTATTTTCTGTTTACCCATTTCTGGACTTGGGATGGTCTAACTCGTGGATTGTCTGCAAGTCTAACCAGAGACTCTCCCAATCCTTCTCTCGTTATCGCTCTTGAAGGGAATCCTGGTGGCTCTCTTCTTGGAATTCCTATAGGAATTCTCGTGTTTGGTGGAGGCATTTGTGGTCCTTCATTGACCAAATATCCACCTCTTTCTAGTACATTTTGTGGATTTGTGCTTTCTACAACTCTGTATTCTCGTCCATACTTGTCGACAACTATAGATCTCCATTGGCAGTCGACTTCGTATGTGTAGACATATAAGGGCTTGTAATCCGTTATCTCTTCTACGTATGGATCTGAGCACCTATAAAGATTGACCTCATTGTCGTCAATGTATCTATATATTCCTTCACTCTCATGACCAATCATCCAAACTCTCTCAACAAGATGGGTCTTTATCAATTGCAAGTTTCGAAAATCCATTGTGGGAGAATATTTCTGTATCGTTGGGATCTCCAAGCTTGTGTAAGCTGCATTTGAATCTAGGGTAGACATAATTTCTGGGCTTAAGAGCTTTTGCTTGGTTTAAGTAGACTTAGTCCACTGTGTTCAAGGTCTTTCGTTAGGGAAAAGTCAAAACTATGTCCAAAACCGCAACCGTTTCGTCACAATTCTCGCAAATTGTCGCTTCTAGACACCCTTGACTTCCGGATGAATTTTGAGGCCTTAAGCGATGTTTTTTTCAAAGTTGATCTAAATGGTTGCCGTTGGCATACATTTAGTTCATGTTTTGCTCTGAAATCTGTAGGGCCGCTCTCAGGCTACGTTTTGATATAAAAACTTTTCCGATCCGATACCGTTTGTGAAAGTTATGGCCAAAACAGTGAAATGCAGTTTAGAATGGAAGAAGACTTGGGATCTCTCTGACATTGTGAACACTTCTGTATGGTCAAAAGTACAGTTGGAACCTTAAAAATGGCCTTGAGACATCCTACGCGTAGGATGTCTTTTTGCTCAGAATGACTTGAAATTTTCACCCCAGCTTCTCCTTGATGTGCTGATCACAGTGGTGTGCTCATAGGTTGGTTTGGAGTCCTAAATCAAGCTTGAGACATCCTACGCGTAGGATGTCTTTTTGCTCTGTTTCAGCTCAAACTTGCATTGTAGCTTCCCCTTGATGTGCTTAACGCACAGCTATTTTTACTTTCTGATTCTGACACCTATAGGTTGGTCAAATGATCAAGAATCTGTTCCAAAAGCCTGATGTCTGTTCTGATGAATTCCCAAGTGAACTCAACTCCAAATTGGACCAAAATTGACTAGGAGGCTTGCCTAAGGCTATGTGACAACATGGTATGGTCAAAGTAGAATTTTGGTCTCAAAATCATGCAGGAGACATCCTACGCGTAGGATGTCTTTTTGCTCAGAATGAACCCAAATTTGAACTACAGACTCTCCTTAAGGTGCTGATCACTCTTGTATGCTCAAAATTAAGTTTGGAGTGCAAAATCACACATATAACATCCTACACGTAGGATGTCTTTTTGGCCTGTTTGACCCCAGACTTGACCCAAAGCTTCCCCTTGATGTTAGCAACCCAGTTGTATGCTCAGATTTGAATTTGGATGTCAAAAGACCCCAAAACTAGCTATCCTTGCTTTTTCAGTCAAAAGTGGTAGAGTCTGTTCAATCTTCCTTTCACTAATCCAAATGAAATGAAATTTATCACATGCACTCAATACAACATTGAGATCATGCTCCTGTAGCCATCCTATGGTTTTGGTCTTGGAATAATGCCTTGGCACAATTTGGGTAGGATGTCTGGCAATTTCAGTCTATCTGGCCTTATCCTGTCAAGATATGGTCAAGTTCCCCTTTCCAGGTGAAAATAGGGTAAAACCTACCTTCTAAACACACTGGTCAACTCAGAATTTCAAAATTTCCACCAGATTACCCTGTAGACATCTTACGCGTAGGATGTCTACTGCTGATTTTTTGAGACTAAAGTGTCCCTGATGCTTCCTTATGCTCTCAGCAAGTGCAAGTATGCTTCACAATTGCAAAAACATGAAAAAAACACTCAATTTAAGCCTTTTCTGAAATTTTACGTTTTCTGACTCTGCCTTTTGGCTTTTGGTCAACAAAAATAGGGAAAAACACCCAAGTCAATATGTCACTAGGGTAAAACCTACCCTTTGAACCCACTGGTGCACTCAAAATTTTCAAATTTGGTCTCCAGAACCCCCTTGAGACATCCTACGCATAGGATGTCTATGTTTACAGAATTGCAGGTTTTCTTCATAGAACCCTTGCAAATGCTCTTTTTTATGCACAACATCAGTCAGTCATACAAAAATATCCACAAAAGCTTGTTTAATGCATTTTTACCCTCAAAAGCATACTTTTCCGTGATTTCAAATGCAATCAAGTACTTTAGCAAATAATTCAGTGATGAATAGCTCTAGATCAGAATCGGATCACTTACCTAAAGCTACTCCTACAAATCATATGGGGTTTTGCATCTATGAGTAGAAAAACGCTTCACTTCCACACACGGACTAGTAAACGCTTTTATCACATCACAAATCACTCGACCACCAACAACTACTCTAATCCTCAGATCCTAACTAAACCTATCTAGTCGCAGACCCTCGCCAAGACACACGCTTCCTGGCTATCCACTTGATCGCGGAATATCCTCTTCCGGATCCACTTAAGAAAAATGATTTCTTTAGCCGAAACTAAATCAAGCAACCATCACACGAGTGTTAGTAGGAAACCTACTTAGGTCCTTGTGTCCCCGGCAACGGCGCCAATGTTGGACGGGAAGCGACTCACACACCCATGAAGTGCATGCAAACACTACCTAGATCAACATAATGTCAATCGAGGACACAGATGACACGATAGGCACACGGAGGAAATATCTTAAGCTTGTCAAGCTGAGACCATCCTACACATACAACACTCAGGAAGGCCAACTAAACCACAATCAAGAACCTCACTGCTCTCAACTACACCACCTAGCCACATACACACATGTGGAAGGTAACTCACCTAATCATGCCAGATTCGTACGAAACTTAAGGAACACCATCCCCTCACTAGGATACACCTGTCCCTAAGCTTCTACACTCAAAACCCTCACTCAAAACCCATCTGCGGAAAACGCGTAGGATGACAGAGCCGAATTTTGAAAGTGCCCGAAACTGAAATTTATGAGTACCTATGCGTAGCTTATGTCGCCACGATTCTATAGACTACTAGCACGCAGAAAACAGACATCGTTTGATACACTTACGACCACAATTAGCTCCTAGATGCGTCGGCGTGTGCGCTTCGTCTCGCGGGGAATGCTTGGCGTTGTCGCGTAGCTCTCCTCGAGCCTACCGCAATGGTGCAGTCGGATCTCCAATGTGTTGAGCGAGCCGGGCGTAGCGAGAGGATGAAGCTCACGCTCACTCTCTTTGTCTCTCACACACAGTAGACGGCAGAGCTAAAGTTTGATTATGATTCAAGTCTTCTTTACAAAATGACCTAGGTACCTTATATACTAAGGCTACCTTAGGTTTAACCAAAAATGGGGTTGAAAGGGTCAAATGGATTTGTATTTACAATCTGGAAGTGCCATTGCACCCCAGCTTCTGAAACTTGAATAACTACTCATTACAAATGACGTTTATAGCCATAATCCGCAGCATTTCATAACTCGCAAAAGATAAGACTTTGGTACGAAACTTGAGTTATGTTGTGTTGTTGACCCAGCGGTCAACACCATTACATCTGGAAACCACAATGCGTGATGGACGACCTGGGATGAATATGCATGCCCACTAGGTCACACGGTTCGCGTGACCTTGTGGTTCCAATTGTAGGAAGACGTCGGAGGAGAGGCGGTTCGGATGAATTTGTTTTTTCTTCACCGCAGATTGAGGAATCTGTATCTCCATCACCAAGCCCGGTCCATGGTAGCACGTTGTGGTGAGCGAGGCATACTCCATGCAGTCAGTCATGTCCTCCTGTCATATGTTCACCCTCACCCACACAGGTCGCTCCACCACCGTCTCCGGTAAGCAGTCCGGGGGTGTCTCCGCCACTGTCTCCACCTCCTAGTGCTCGTCAGCTTTTTCCAGGAGGAGGTATAGTTGGGCAAGGGGTGATGGCTTGTAACATTTAATAGCCTAAAAACTTATGCGTAGCAGAAATTACCATGAACATAGTGGGCATTTCATTAGAATAGATTCCTAATGAGAATTACAAGAGTGCTTGGGTGGAGAGAGCAACAAAAAGCATAACACCTAGTTAGATAGCATGAACAATACTTTCAAAAGAGAGATAAATTAAGCTATTGACAACAATTGAGGACCGGATTTGCATGGAGCCAGTCCCCCCTCCAAAAGGCTTTGTAGTATGGTTTCTCCCATAAAGAGAGACATTGTACAATACAATTCTTTGTGTTCCTTCAAGACTAGCTAGTGCAATGAAGATGAAAGCTTCATGCACTAAGCAAAACACTTAGCAAACACAACATCAATTATCCCCGGTCTCATACCCAAGACCCCACACACCTTCGAAGATGGTGAGAGCTAGCAGGGTATGAGAGTAGATTGAGAGGAAGAAGGAGTATCTTACGAGAAAGATGTACATCTCCTCACATAATCACTCATATTAGCATAGCTTAGCTTAGTAATTAGCATGATAGAGGAGATGAGCATGCATTGAAGCTTGGCTCTTGGTTGGATTTGCATCCACATGCCAAGAGTATGTCGATGTAGGCTTCTATCTCACAAGCTTGGAGTAGGTGATGAGCTCTCCATTAAAGCTTGGGAAGAGACAGTCTTCTTTAATTCACACATAGACTGTGTGTGAGTGTGTGTGTGATAATGCCTTGCAAAAATCAGCCCCCTCTCTCTCTCTTGGGAGAGCCCTCTTGCTATTTGCTCTTGCTCAACCCTCATTGGCCCTCCCAAGTCAAGCCAATGACTATTAAGCAGCATAAGTGATAGCCTTCTAACATGTGTCCCCCTTTCCCCTTTTGTGAGAGCTTTAGGTAAATTAATAATTCAATTAAACTCTCATTGGACCCATTTGCCTCTTGGCCAATAGGAATCAGGCAAGCCATTGGGCTGCTGAATGCTCACTGGACCCCTTGGGAGACTGTTCAATAGTCTTCTAGAGGACTTAATTCTAATTGGTTCTTTTATTAAGTGTTTTTAAATTAATTAAACTAGATTTACTCTAGCTTAATTCTCATTGGTCCACCTCCAAGGCCATCCAATAGGAATTGGGTACACCTTGTGGGCATCTGGCCTAGGGAACTGACATGTGTCCCTCATTCCCTTTGTGTAAAGGGAGCTTGTGTGTGTGTGTGTGTGGCTTTCTCTCTCATCCCCTAGAAGAAAGGCTCGCCCCCTCCCAAGTAGGGATGTACAAAGACTTTTTTTGGTCACACACAAAGCATCCAATTCCCCTAGGTCTGACCTTTGGACATAACCTTTGAATTTTGGAACCTTAGCATTTTGGAAGTCTTAATGGGCTGAACCTTTGGGTCTTTTTAGCCCATTGTTGCACATGGATCTTTTGCAGATGGCCCCCCCTTTGGATTCCTATTTTCCCTCCTTTGGATCCCTACTGTGGCCGGTCTGCTAGCTTAACCAATATTCTAGCTTTTTCTCCCCTGGCACTTCCCCATATTAAATGATCAGTTTAACATGAGAAAATCATTTAGGAGAATTAGATATTGATTATTATGACATTACCTCTCTCTTGAAATCATAGTCTTCCTCGACTATGGTGTAGAGAAGATAAAGCATATTCATGAGTCCTTTTCTTAGCGGGTAGAGGATCCCTATGTTACCCTACGACATTATTCCACAATGGATGACTAGTCCATTTGGCACTTGAGAGCCTGAGTCTACGGCAAGCATTGTAAGCATTGACAAGGTTTAGGTTATCCTTTAATTGTATGCCTTGCATCCATCTAGCATCTTCAAAAGGATAATTCTTAAAATTAATAAGATATCGTCGGATAGTCTTACCTCCTCTTAATACCTTGTCTTCATGTCAGAGAATGGACTCGGGCTGCAGCACCTCCTCTTGGTCCTCAATCTCCGGTGGGTCTTCAATAGTTGGTTCTTGAGGTGGCTCTCCTTTGTAAGGCTTTAATAGGCTCACATGGAAAGCATTGTGTATGAGCCAATGATTGGGAAACTTGAGTTGATAGGCCATCTCATTGATTGGGCTAAGAATTTGGAAGGGACCATAGTACCTTTTTGCTATCTTAGCATAGTACTTTTGGTGGCCCGTAGGATTCTTTCCCATCGTGTGCCTGAATTGAGCCTTGGGAAACTTTAATAAGACCCAATCATTTTATTTAAAGGTCATGACTCTTTTGTGCTTGTCAGCAACAGCCTTTTGCCTTTGCTATGAGATAGAGATAGCATCCTTAATCTTTTGAAAAGATTCTTGTAGGTCTCGGCTATACTCATCTGCAACGAAGATCTTCCCATGTACCTTAAGTAGCAAGGGACTTTTTGATCTTCCCTCAATTACCTCGAAAGGTGATTTTCCCGTGGAAGTATGTACAGTGTTATTGTA
The DNA here is from genome assembly GCF_014529385.1 of Adiantum capillus-veneris. Lineage (NCBI taxonomy): Eukaryota > Viridiplantae > Streptophyta > Polypodiopsida > Polypodiales > Pteridaceae > Adiantum > Adiantum capillus-veneris. The sequence goes on along the minus strand of NC_140940.1, from coordinate 21,400,865 downwards.
AGCATACTCCACTAAGGGTACGTACTTCTCCCATTGGGATCTTTGATCTACTTCCGTCACATAGGCTTTTAGTAGATCGAGAATTGTTAGGTTAGCTATTTCACTTTGGCCATCCGTTTGTGAATGATAGGCCGAAGAGAAGTTTAGCCTTGTCCCTAAATTCTCAAAGAGACCCTTCCAGAAATTACTGGTCATTCTAGGATCTATCCAACACTATGGACATTGGCAAGCCATGGTACTTGAGAATTTGTGAAATGGAGAGGGTTGCCATTTGATGGGCTTTGATAGTCTTTTTGACAGGTATAAAATGAGCTTGTTTACTGAACCTGTCTACTATCGTCCATATTCCCGTATTCCCATGGATAGACTTAGGCAATCCAAAGATAAAATCCATGGCTATGCTCTCCCATGGTGAATTAGGGATTGGCAAGGGTTGAAGTAATCCAAGTTGCTTCCCTCTATCAAATTTTGTCTTTTGGCATACCACACATTTAGAAACATACTCTTGTATGTTCACTTTCATGGTAGGCCAATAGAAATATGTTTCAATTCCCTTTAACACTAGGTTGGTAACCTAACAGGACATAAAAGTGTCCTTTCAGGGTTTTGAAAAAAACCTACAAAACCATAGTAGATCCACTCATTTTGTAAAATCCTTTCATGAGGTTATAGTTCAAGGCCTACTATGTTGAGATGTCGAGCTCTACATCTTGAACTGGCATCCACTACGGGTCTTGGCCGCTTACGTCATTTACTCACTGGCGTGTTAGGTGACCGACACGGAGGATCTCTGCCAGTGATTCTACAGCTGGACTACACTTATAGTGCCAGCCTAGTATGCTTCTAGCGAGTTCACACTTAGTGACCGCATGTATATATGTATATTTTGTACTCTCTTTTCTATGTCAAGAAGAAGAAGCTTTCTATCTCTATGTGCTTTGTGCTTGTCTTGTGTAGCTCTCTTGCATCCTCATTCTTTACATGGTATCAGAGCCTCGTGCAGGCAAGAGAGGCTAAGAGAGCAAGAGCATCACAATCCCTTCGTTCGTACAAGTTTCTGAACAGGTCTCCAAAGTGCAGTACACAGAGATTTATTGTACAAGTACAGTGGTTGTATGTACGCTTGATTGTGGACACTCGTTGAGTGTAGAAAGTGTTACAGGTACCACGATAGCAAGTTCAACAAATTTGCAAGTTTTTGCAGATTGCAGCTATTTTGTCTTAGTGCTTCAAGATGTCTGACGGTTTCAGTCAGATTGTCATTGAGAAGCTTGACAAAAATAAGTACCCTGCATGGAAGTTCAAAATAACAAATTTCCTAAAAGGAAAAGGTTATTGGGACTATGTAGAAGGAGACAATGAAAAGGAACCAGAGATTCCCGAGGCAAATGCTACAGCAGAACAAAGGAAAGCTTTGAGGGACTGGCAACAAGGCTAGAGCAAAGTGATGTATTGGCTTTCTATGAGCATCACAGATGGCATGATGGGCTATCTACAGGATGCTGAAACCCCCGCCATTGCATGGAAAAACTTAGGCAGAGTGTTCGAGGTGAACACCAAGGCCAGTAAGCTTCAACTAAAGTCGGAGCTAAATCAGGTTAAGAGGAACAACCTCTCAATCAATGATTATGCCTTGAAGATCAAGAGTATCATTGAGGCTCTTGGATCTATTAAAGTCTCAGTGGAAGACGATGAAATTGTCCGTGCATGCTTGGATGGTCTAGGAGACGAGTATGTACATTTTAGGTCTTCCATGAATACAAGAGACGACATCCCCGTGTTCCAAGATTTGATTTCTATGCTTATTCTTGAGGAGAAGAACCTTGACACATCTTCTTCTCATGGCAGAAATAATTCTGAACAGGCCTTCTATTCTAACTCCAACAGAGGTAGAGGTAGAGGTCGTGGTCAAGGCCCAAGGGGTTGCAGGGGCCAATTTCAAGAAGGTCAATCAAATCAAAACAATACAGGTGGCAGGGGAAACCAGTCTCAAGGCAGGGGGAGTCAAAGAGGTCATGGTGCAGGATCAAGCAGGCAGCAACATATTGTAGATAGCAGAGAATGTTGGACTTGTGGTGAAAGAGGTCACATGTCACGTGACTGTCCAAAGGGAAAAGCAAGTGGAAAGAGAGAACATGGCAACTATGCATCTACTAGCAGAGATGCAGATGACAGCAAAAACGAGTGCATGTTTGTTATGCAGCATGTAATGAATGCAATGACTGCAGAGAATTCACCCAAGATGATGTTTGGTATGTGGATTCAGTTGCCTCTAATCACATGATGTCTCGTGGAGAGTGGTTTAGAGATATGCGCAAACCAGATGTGTCAGGCTATGTGCAGACAGGAGATGACACAGCTCACCCCATTGCTCATGTAGGGGACATACCTCTAAATACGAAGAGTGGGAAATCAAAGTACTTAGCATACGTACTTCATGTCCTGAACATTACAAAGAATCTTGTTTCTGTTGGACAAATGGTTGAGCAGGGTTTGCAGGTTCACTTCAATCCCAATGGCTGTTATGTAGAAGATTTCCAGAATGACTGTAAGCTGATCATAGAGGGCAAATGTGTGGGTAGAATGTTTACGCTGAATGTAGACATGCCTGAGGTAAAAGCTTCATTATTTGCACAGGGCACAGGTGTTGTGGCTGATGTTGACATTTGGCACAAACGCATTGGCCATGTCAATGAGCAGAGATTGCGCAGCATGCAATCAAAACAGATTGTAAAAGTTTTGCCAAAATTCAAGGTGGATGGTATGCATAAAGTGTGTGCAGCATGCCAGTTTGGAAAACAGTCAAAGGGCTCATTTCCACATGAGCGCAATGTATGTAAAAAGCCACTTGAGGTGGTGCACACAGATGTTTGGGGTCCAACCGATACTGCAAGTATACATGGTTGCAGGTATTATGTCTCTTTCATTGATGACCATACAAGGAAAGTATGGGTCTACTTCATGCGTAACAAAAGTGAAGTGTTTGGTCACTTTCAAGACTTCAAAGTCATGATTGAGAAGGAGACAGATATGCAAATCAAGACATTGAGGTTAGATGGAGGGGGAGAGTACTTCTCCAATGATTTTTCATATTTTCTGCGAATGCATGGTATACGCAAGCAGTTTACATGCAGATATACTCCACAGTAGAATGGGGTCGCAGAAAGGAAAAATAGGCACATTGCAGAGGTTTCACGTGCATTGATAAATGAGAAGAACATGCCTCATCATTTTTGGTTGAAGCTATAAATATAGCTGTGTACATTATGAACAGAACACCTACAGCTGCGGTGCATGATGTTACACCTGAGGAAACGTTTACAAGTGGCACACTTGAAAGTGTTTCGCTGCATAGCTTACGTGCATGTACCAGATGAGTTGCGTAGGAAATTGGATCCTAAAGCAGAGAAATGTATTCTTGTGGGATATTCCCTTGAACAAAAGGGGTACAGGTGCTACAATCCTACTACACGAGAATTACGAGTGAGCAGAGATGTAGTCTTTGATGAGATGAGCAGCTGGTACAGTAATGCACATGGCACTATTGGGGCTGATGTAAAAGATGATGTGGTTGTACAAAATGTGAGGCCACAGTCACAGGTTTTGAGTGGACCACAAGAGTCCTCTTCTCGTGGCTCTGTTGAGAAGCCATGGAATGGTAGACTACGTATGCACGTTACTCCACCAGCAGGTACAGGGAATGTATCACGAAAAGGAAAGGAAAAGGTTGATGAACCTCCCTTTATGGCTGATGCCTCGTCAGGTTTTTCACATGTAGATATGGATTTAGATGGTTCTGAACAAAGTCTTGATGAGGAATTTGGAATTCCGACTGTCAGGACACCTGGTGTAAGGAAAGTACAAGAAGATGCTAGAGGGCAAAGGAGTGACCCAGGACGCGCAGATCTAACATAGTCAGAAATCCAGCTCAGAAATTGACTTATGATGGGTATCTAGCGCATCACCAAGCCTACATGGCTAAGGTGATACAGGATGTGGAGCCCACATGTTTTGAGGATGCAGTTGGAAATGTGCATTGGGATGATGCAATGAATGAAGAGATGGCTGCATTGAAAGCAAACGACACATGGGAGTTGGTGCCATTGCCAAGTGGCAAGAAAGCTATTGGCTATAAATGGGTGTATAAAACCAAGCATAAGGCTGATGGTAACATTGAGCATCACAAGGCAAGGCTGGTCGCAAAGGGTTATGCACAGACGTATGGCATAGACTATGAGGAGACCTTTGCTCCAGTGGCAAAGATGACGACTGTGAGAGCTGTCATTGTAGTGGTTGCATCTAGAGGATGGATTATGCATCAAATGGATGTAAAGAATGCCTTCTTGAATGGTGATTTACAAGAGGAAGTGTATATGGATCAGCCACCTGGTTATGTCGATCCAGGTTACCCAGATTATGTATGCAGACTTCTCAAATCTTTGTATGGTTTGAAGCAGGGCTCTAGAGCATGGTATGACAGGATTGCCAAGTATCTTGTCAGTATTGGTTTTTGGAGAGCTCATGCTGATCATTCACTCTATGTACGTGAGAGTGATGTGGGGATTGTGGTCATTACCATATATGTAGATGACCTTATTATTGTTGGTGACAATGCTATGGAGATTGACCATGTGAAGGGTCTTCTCAAATAGGAGTTTGAAATGAAAGATTTAGGCGAGTTGCGCTACTTTCTTGGCATTGAGGTGATCAAGGCTCCAGAGGGTGTATGGCTATCACAGAGACAGTATGCTTTGGACATGTTGTCAAAGTATGGTATGGCTGATTGTAAGCCAATTTCTATTCCCTTGGATGTGAATGCAAAGCTGAGTGCAGAGAAGGGTGATGTTGTTGAGGATGTCAACATGTACAGGAAGATTGTGGGTAGTCTAATCTACTTGACTATCACGAGGCCAGACTTGAGCTACACAGTAGGCTTGGAGAGTCAGTTCATGCAGCTTCCGAGGAAGCCACATTTGGATGGATTACAACGCACACTTAGGTATGTGCAAGGTACTCTTGACTACGCATTGTTCTATGCAGCAGATGCACCATTAGCATTGTATGGGTATACAGATGCAGATTGGGCAGGTAGCATTGTTGATAGGAGATCTACGAGTGGCTTCATGTTCTCTTTTGGGAGTGTTGCTGTTACTTGGAGCATCAAAAAGCAGCCTACAATTGCTTTATCGAGCATAGAGGCCGAGTACAAAGGTGCAGCAGTTACAGCGTGCGAGGTAGCTTGGCTACGCACATTACTTGAGGACTTGGGAGTGCAGGTGGATTAGCAGATTGTCATCCATTGTGACAACCTCAGCAACATGCAGTTGGCTAGGAACCCATGTTCCATGCCAGGACCAAGCACATAGAGGTCCATTACCACTACATTCGAGAGCGAGTGTTGGCGGGCGACATCGACTTGGTCTACGTCAGCACAGAGGAGAAGATAGCGGATATCTTTACCAAGTCCCTCGGAGCTGAGAAGCTTCAACGTTTTCTGACTATGCTTGGACTTTGCAACATGCAGAGCTCAAGGGGGAGTGTTGAGATGTCGAGCTCTACATCTTGAGCTGGCATCCACTACGGGTCTTGGCTGCTTACAGCATTTACTAACTGGCGCGTTAGGTGACCGACACGGAGGATGTGTGTCAGTGATTCTATAGCTGAACTACACTTATAGTGCTAGCCTAGTATGCTTCTAGCGAGTTCACACTTAGTGACCGCATGTACATATGTGCTACTTTTTAGTTTTAGCACTTACTCATTTTGTACTCTCTTTTCTGTGTAAAGAAGAAGAAGCCTTCCATCTCTGTGTGCTTTGTGCTTGTCTTGTGTAGCACTCTTGCATCCTCATTCTTTACATACTACACATGGAAAAAATAAGAAACTTGTAAAATTTCTCATCTTTTGGTCACACCAAGCCTCCAAAGTTGATGGACCAGTGCATTTTCATCAAAACAATCATTTCTTACGTTTTGTTGCATAAAAATAAGATTAGGGATTTTTGTAGGACTTGATATAAATTCCTTAGTTAACTTCAATGGGTTGGTGATCCTAACATATGATTGCTTCTCACTCACTATTTTTTGTTTTTCCAAAATAAATAGGTACAAAAAGATGATTTTTTACCATTCTGCAAACATATCATCAAAGTTTCTATAGCCACGCTCAATACAAATAATATATGCATGTTTTCTTAGTTCTCTATTGTCCTTTATGTTCATAAGGAGCCATGGAGCATGTCAAAAGAATAATACATCTCTTACCAAGGGGAATGTTGGGGACAAAGATGAAGTGTTAAATACAACAAACATGTAAAAACTAGGTTCAACATTATGAGTTGTAGAATCCCATAGAAACTATTCAATATCTAGACAATTTGATCCTTATGACTAGATATGATTACTACCTACAAAATGCATGTAGTTGTCACAAGAAACTAACAATATTTAAAAAACTATACTTGATATACTAGAATGTTTCGTTTTCTTCTATAATTGAAAAAATCAACCATCATTGTGTACTATGCAAAATAGGGTATTAGGTGCCCTAAAACTCAAGGAATGTTAGCTTTATGTTACAATATGCGACATAGAAAATTAAAAATGCATTTGGATATCATGAAATCCACCAAAGAAATCATAGAAGAGCTAAAATTGGCTAAAAGTCAAGATTTGACAATTTTTGTAATTTGGTCATAACTTACAACTTTAATATTTATTTCGCCCTAGAAGCATCAGAACATGTTGAGGACTACTAAAGATAGTTCTCTAGCATTATAGACCTCACAAACATGAATTCTAGAGTGGTATAGTTGCAAAAAGTTGAGAAAAGCCAAAAACAGGACCCGTTTTTTTCACACAGTTTAGGTTGTGAAATGTTGTGCAAGGACAATGTTAAAGATGGAATTGATATTCCAAAAAAATGTCGAGTTTTTACAGCTCATGAGACAAATTTCTAGATAGATAGCACCTCAAAATCCATTTTGAAACTTTTGACATAATTAAAAGAAAATGGTCACTTAACAGGACATAAAAGTGTCCCATTACCAACCTAGTGTTAAGGTAGACTGAATCCCTCTATGCCCCGCATAAGGAGGAGCATGAGATTCATACATTACTTTCTCACGTAGTCAGTTAGTAACGCATAGTCTATTGCCATAGAGAAGATAACCATCTTGTAAAGTAAATGGTTCTTCTTTCTTCCCTAATGCAAGGGCTGAAATCACATCTCTAAAATCGGGATCAATAGCATACTCATCTATCATTGAAGATAGATCATTGTGAGTTGCTATGGAAACCGCATTCACTCTCGGCCGTCTTGAGAGTGCATCAGCTACTTGATTATGCTTTCCAGCAATGTGAGCAATATGAAAATGAAATTGCGAAAGGAAATTTTCCCACCTCATTTGTTTGTCGAAGAGCTTGGTCTGCGTCATGAAGTACATAAGACTTTGGTGATCCGTTCGCAGAATGAAAGGAGTCCCCAATAAATAGTGCTTCCATGAGTCTAAGGCATGTAGAACTGCAAAGAGTTCCTTTTCATATATGCCTAGAGATTTCTCAACAGGGTCGAGCCTTCAACTCTCATAGCCTATGGCGTGCCCTTCTTGAAGCAAAACAGCTCCAAGGCAATCACCACAAGCATCACATTGGACCTCAAATGGTTTTGAGAGATCCGGTAGTGTAAGTACAGGTTGAGAGATAAGATTTTCTTTAAGCTTTTCAAAAGCATTGTTCTCCTTAGTAGACCATGTATACCTAACGCTTTTCTTTGTTAGGTCATGTAACGGTCCCGCAATTTGTGAGAACTTTTCTACGAAGCATCTATAGTATGCACACATACCTATAAAGCTTCTTAGTTCATGAAGATTCCTTGGTTTAGGCCATCCTTTTATTACCTCTAACTTTGATGGATCCATTTGGATGCCATCTTGAGAGATAATATGACCTAAATACTGAATCTCTTGCAAGAAAAATTCACTTTTCTTTTGATTAACATAAAGTTTATTCTCTCTTAAAACTTGAAATATTACATGGAGGTGTTGCTTGTGTTTGTCTAATGAATTAGAGTAGATGATGATATCATCAAAGAACACTCCAGTGAAGGTTCGATGAGGCTTGAACAGCTTTTCCATCAAGCGGTTGAATGTGGCTGGTGCATTGGTCAAGCCAAAAGGCATGACAATGTATTCATAAAGACCAAATGTGGTGCGAAATGCGGTCTTTACAATGTCTTGATCAACTATCCTTATTTGATGATAGCCACTTTTTAGGTCAATCCTACTAAAGGAGGTCGATCCTTGTAGCTTATCAAATAGGTCTTCTACCTGTGGAACAGGAAACCTATTCTTGATAGTGATCCTATTTAGTGCTCTATAGTCGACACACATACGATATGTGCTGTCTTTCTTTTGCACTAATAGCATCGGTGAGAAAAATGGAGATGAGCTAGGCCTAACCATGCCCTTCTCAACTAACTCATGCACTTGCCGCATAATCTCCTCTTGTTGAGCTTGAGAAACTCTATAAGGAGGTTTGTTAGGCGGTGAACTTCCTGGAAGAAGTTCAATTGCATGGTCATCATTACCTTGTTTAGGAGGTAGCTCACAAGGGATGTCTTCAATAAAAACATCTTGAAACCCCTTGAGAAAATTGGATAACTCTAATTCCTCTTGGTTGCTTTTATTTTCTTTTGCTAAAGCACTAGGTTCATTTTGAGAATATTCAACAAAAATAATGTACATGGAAATAGAGCTCTCTAGTGACTTGTTGAAAGCTGGTGTATGTACAATGGGGATAGTGTTACCCATTTCCTTAGCATCTATATACATGTCTTTTTCCCTGAACTTAAAGGAGATTCTCCTTTCAGGAAATTTAACATTGGCAGCCAGGCGGTCAAACCATGGTGCCCCTAGGATTACATCCTCATGTTTGAGAGGAGAGATAAAGAAGTCCTCTTTGTCCACATAGCCTGGGACATGAAGCCTGAATTTCCCGATTAAGGGAGTGAATGAAGCTTCTTGCCCCTTGAAGGCAGTGTCTGCGGGTAGGATACCTCCCATCTCGTAGGATTGTATGCCTAGCTTGGTGGCCAACTCTATAGATATAAAATTGTGAGTAGAACCAAGGTCAAAGAGAATAAAAGCATCATGTTCTCTTACGTTTCCCCAAGCATGGCATAGAGGAGATACTTTGTGGTGAGTTTGGTGAGTCTCCTCCTCTTGGATTTCAACCAAGGAAGCTCTAGGAGGATCTTGGCGGTTGTTCTTTTGGGGACAAGTGCGGTACGCATGCCCTTGCTCGCCGCACTTGAAACACTGGTTATCATTGTGATAACGCTCAAGCTCTTTAGGAGAGAGTTTGTTCTTACCTTTGTAAACTCCCTTCTCTTTAGTTTTGTTGGAGTTTCCCTTAGGAGACTTTTGGACATTGTCCTTCCCCTTAGGATCATTGGAACCCTTGTTTTCTGTGGGCTTATTATTTCTTTTAGCCCCCATTTGGAAATTGATTCGAGAGACCACCATAGTATGGTGTATTATCGCCGATATGGTACATGGCCTTTGGGAGTTGACATACTCCGCCATTTCTTCGGTTAAGCCCGCACAAAATTGTTGCTTTTGCTCTCCAAAATCCAACTTTTTGAAGATAGTGGCTTTGAGTTGTAGGTCCCAAAACTTGTCTACATATTTGTGGATGGATTCATAGGGAGAAAGCTTTAAGCTTCGCCATTCGGTGAGTACTTTGTCTTTGGCATCGGTGGCCAAAAACTGCTTCATAATGGAAGCTCTTAAAGCTTTCCATGTTCGTGGAGCTTCACCATTGGCTCATAGGCTAGACCACCATTGTCAAGCGGACTTTTGAAAGTGCATAGCTACATGGCGTAGCTTAGAGGACTCCGTGAAGCCCTCATCTCCAAACGCAGCATCAAATTGCTGGATAAAGGCCAAGACTTTGTCCGTAGCACCAAAGGTGCCATCATAGGTAAGGAAAGAGATGCTCTTCCCTCCCTCTTTGAACTTCTTCAGCTTGGATGACCTCTTCCATGTGGCATAGGATTTCCTATGGCCTCTTCTTTTTGATGGTTCAAAGGTTGCACCATCATTTTCTTCAGAAGGTGAAGAATTTGAAGAAGGTGGAGAAGAGGGTGACCTCTTTCTTGCCTTTTTCTTGTCTTGACCTTCGGCGTCTTCACCATCTCTTTCATAAGAGGAAGAGGATGAAGAAGATGGAGAAGAGGGTTTCCTCTTTCTCACCTTTTTCTTCTCTTGCTTTTTATCATCCCTCTTTGAATTATGGCGTGGAGAAGAGTATGATGGTATTCTCCGCCTTGGTGGTGATGGAGAGCATTTAGCCCGCCGTCTTCATGGAGCCATCTCCGCCGAGGTGGCAGGAGACTCGCTTCTTTCTCGTTCCTTTGGTGGAGGATCTTGAGTTCTCCTTTGGGAAGGAGATGCATCATCAAGAAGTAAATTCTTGAGCCCTTTATATGGATTCTCTTCTTCTTCCCGAATCGGAGAGAGACCTCTTTTGGTAGTCTCACAAGGAGGCTTCCTAGGTGTTCTCTCATCATGGTGATGAGCTTGGAGAATCCCGTGAGCATGGAGCTGCCGTTGCACTTCTCTTTGGAGAGATGGATTGCCCATGGATTGTTGAAGCCTAGAAACAAGATAGTTAACAAGCATCGGAGCATCATTAGTAGCTTGCTCATTAGCAAAATCAAAGTTATCAACATTAATTTCACTCTCTTTACTATCGTCAGCCATTCTAACAACTTTTAGGTGTACTTTGGCACTTCAAGCCCTAGTTGCTACTCCTCTTTACCCCTTTAGAAAAAGAACTCAAGCTATTGTACCCGTGGCTCGAATACCATTAATTGCAAGGAATAGAAGAGAGGGTCTTTCAACACCAAGATAACACCGGCTCCTGTCAAGATTCTAATAGCTAAATAGTGGTTAAGCCGTAGGCAAGCCCCAGAGGACTCCACTATTAAGACCATAGCTCTCGACGGTGATGCCCCGTTAACTACACGAAGGCAGGCACACTACAAAGCTGAAAAATCCGTATTCTACTTACTCACAGGCAATAATAATACCAACCATTTATAGCTAGCTTGAGGACCTACCTTCTTGAGCAAGAAAAGAGAAACCTTGTGGTCTGATACCAATGTAACATTTAATGGCCTAAAAACTTATGTGTAGCGGAAATTACCATGAACATAGTGGGCATTTCATTAGAATAGATTCCTAATGAGAATTAACAAGAGTGCTTGGGTGGAGAGAGCAACAAAAAGCATAACACCTAGTTAGATAGCATGAACAATACTTTCAAAAGAGAGAGAAATTAAGCTATTGACAACAGTTGAGGACCAGATTTGGCATGGAGTCAGTCCCCCCTCCAAAAGGCTTTGTATTATGGTTTCTCCCATCAAGAGAGACATTGTACAATACAATTCTTTGTGTTCCTTCAATACTAGCTAGTGCAATGAAGATGAAAGCTTCATGCACTAAGCAAAACACTTAGCAAACACAACATCAATTATCCCCGGTCTCATGCCCAAGACCTCACACACCTTCGAAGATGGTGAGAGCTAGCAGGGTATGAGAGTAGATTCAAAGGAAGAAGGAGTATCTTACGAGAAAGATGTACATCTCCTCACATAATCACTCATATTAGCATAGCTTAGCTTAGTAATTAGCATGGTAGAGGAGATGAGCATGCATTGAAGCTTGGCTCTTGGTTGGATTTGCATCCACATGCCAAGAGTATGTCGATGTAGGCTTATATCTCACAAGCTAGGAGTAGGTGATGAGCTCTCCATTAAAGCTTGGGAAGAGATAGTCTTCTTTAATTCACACATAGACTGTGTGTGAGTGTGTGTGTGATAATGCCTTGCAAAAATCAGCCCCCTCTCTCTCTCTTGGGAGAGCCCTCTTGCTATTTGCTCTTGCTCAACCCTCATTGGCCCTCCCAAGTCAAGCCAATGACTATTAAGCAGCATAAGTGATAGCCTTCTGACACGTGTCCCCCTTTCCACTTTTGTGAGAGCTTTAGGTAAATTAATAATTCAATTAAACTCTCATTGGACCCCTTTGCCTCTTGACCAATAGGAATCAGGCAAGCCATTGGGCTGCTGAATGCTCATTGGACCCCTTGGGAGACTGTCCAATAGTCTTCTAGAGTACTTAATTCTAATTGGTTATTTTATTAAGTGTTTTTAAATTAATTAAACTAGATTTACTCTAGCTTAATTCTCATTGGTCCACCTCCAAGGCCATCCAATAGGAATTGGGTACACCTTGTGGGCATCTGGCCTAGGGATCTGACATGTGTCCCTCATTCCCTTTGTGTAAAGGGAGCTTGTGTGTGTGTGTGGCTTTCTCTCTCATCCCCTAGAAGAAAGGCTCACCCCCTCCCAAGTAGGGATGTACAAAGACTTTTTTTGGTCACACACAAAGCATCCAATTCCCCTAGGTTTGACCTTTGGACATAACCTTTGAATTTTGGAACCTTAGCATTTTGGAAGTCTTAATGGGCTGAACCTTAGGGTCTTTTTGTCCCATTGTTGCACATGGCTCTTTTGCAGATGGCCCCCCCTTTGGATCCCTACCGTGGCCGGTCTGCTAGCTTAACCAATATTCTAGCTTTTTCTCCCCTAGCACTTCCCCATATTAAATGATAAGTTTAACATGAGAAAATCATTTAGGAGAATTAGATATTGATTATTAGGACATGGCTTATCCTCAGATTAAGTATAGTCGGTTTTGAGGTCTTTCAGGCGAAGACCCTGATGCACATTTGCACCAATTCAATAAATCTTATGGATTGAATCATCCTGGGGTGGTGATTCCTCTCCTTCAACAATCAGTGTTTGAATCTACACTTTCGGGGAAAGCTGTGAAATGGTTATCTGAATACCCTGATGATCATTTTCAAACGTATGTTGACGGATCCATAGCGTTTCTACGAAGGTTTCAAACGGAAAAGACAGTCCCTCAATATTTGGAAAAGCTTCGAACGCTGTGGCAGAAGTCATTGCCAATGGAGGATTACACTGCAAAATTTCGGATGCTTATGCAGAGGGTACCTCAGGCACAAAGGCCGGCAACCGAAGTACTGAATGATTGTTTTTTGCGGGGGCTCAACAAGGATCTCAGAACGGCTATGGCAACAGTGAAGCTTTAGACGATACAGAATCTCCAAAGAAATCAAAGAAAAAAGACAGGAAGAAACCTCATTGGAAGTCTCAAGATAGTGGCAGTGATAGTCCGGAGTCGGAATCCGCAGTATCAAATTCCTCAGACTCAGGCAACAACGATTCGGGGAAAGAATCGGAAGAGACACCTTGGAAAAAATCCCAGCATCACGGGAAAGGTGTTTCATCCGGATCGTCGGAATCGGCTGCGGTGGCTAAAAGTCAGAAGGAACTATGGTGTACCCAATGTCGGAATCCGGGCCATGCTGCTCAGGAGTGCGCAATGAATCAAAAGTTGTGTGCGATTTGCATGACCAATACTCATAATAGAGTGGAATGTTATTTCAATGGCCGGGGTCGTCGGAGTCGCAAAGACTCTTCTACCTGGCAACAACCACAGATAGGGCAGGGACAAGAGCTTGCTGTGGTGATGGATCATGCTCATACATCATAGACGCCTTTGCGAGGTCAAGCAGGAGGACGGGGTCAAGGGGGAGGACGAGGTCGCGGAAGAGGTGGCTGAGATCCTAATCGTCCCAAGACATGCCTTTTCTGTTTGGGGGATGGACACTGGCGATCCGAGTGTACTGAAGCTATGGAATACGATCGGAAGAAGCAAGAACGCACTGCAGGAAAACAACCTAGTATGGCTATGGTTCAGATTGAAGGATTGGAGGAGTCTCATCCACTGGTTCCATTAATCACGCGATCGGGTAAAAATGTGTTTCCAACACCGGATGTAAAGATTCCGGATTGGACATCTCAAGAAAATAAGTACGGAAAAAGACTGTGCCTTGGTTTCCACAATCCGTATCACCAGTGAAGCTATCAGGACCATCGACTGTGGGCCTAGAAATAAAGGAAGGATAAGTTGGAAATAAGGATGATATTAGAGATGAAGAGGATTGGAATTCAGTTTGGAAAGAGGTCCTCACGTCGCCAATACAAGTACCTCTGGGTTCATTGCTGAAATTGGTCCCTAATTTTCATAATGCATTGCTGCGACAAACATCCACAGAGCTGAGGGAAGTCGCCATCGGGAAAGTTGAAAGCGAGGAGGATGATTCAGCCCCGTTGTCGACAAATAGGATCACGGATACCCGCATTCCAGAGCTTTTAGTTAGATACCATGGAACATACATTGACAAGGTACTATTGGATGGAGAAGCGGGAGTAAACATTATTACTCAAGCAGCTTGTGAGCGTTTTGGCCTCAGTGATTGGGAGCCTGCACCCTTTGTAGTCCGCATGGCAGATCAAAGAAGAGTGCAACCAGTGGGTTTACTTCGGGACATTTTCTTGGATGTGGCAGGCTTATCCTTTGCTGTTTCCTTAGTAGTCTTGAATATTGAAGATCATAATCAGGATTATCACATTATCTTGGTTACGACGAGCGAGGGTAAAGCATAATTGGGAAGCAAATATGCTTACAATAAAGAAGGGTAGAAGGAAAGTGCGGGTGATGCTGGAAACATGTAGACAACCAGTTCATGCATCATGGCCAGTGATAGCAGAAACAGTACATATGGTGGAAGGATTAGAAGAGGATGAACAGGAGGAATTTCTGAAAGCTAGTCCGGATTTGGTCTCTTTATATCTTGCGGATATTTCTTTGGTTCCGAAAGGAAACTCGGTGGGGGTTTCAGGAACTCCAGCAGGAATAGGGAAGAAACACCAGGTGCTTCCAAGTCCTGAATCATTGGAGGACGTTATTCAGCAAGAACGTGCATTTGAGGCGCAGATGGAAAAAATTACAAGTGTTAAAGAAGATGTATTAGAGAAGGTCTTTCTTGGGGAGCAAGCGGAGTCGCAACCCATATACATTAATAAGCAGCGTGAGGCAAATTTTCAAGATGATTTGATCAAGTTACTGACAGAATTTAAGGATGTTTTTGCATGGGAATAAGAGGATATGCAAGGATTGGATCCTAAGTTTTATCAGCATACGATAAATCTGAAACCGGATGCGGTGCCAGTGAAGCAGCACTCATACAGGATGAATCCTAATGTGGCAAAGCAAGTTAAGATGGAGATTGATCGTCTTTTGGAAGTGGGTTTTATTACCCCTATTGATAATCTAGAGTGGATTTCTCCAATTGTGGTTGTACCAAAGAAAAACAAGCAAATCCGAATTTGTGTGGATTACCAGAAATTGAATGCAGCGACTGTTCCAGATCCTTTTCCTCTTCCATTCTTGGATTCCATTTTGGATGGTGGTGCAGGACATGAGATGTATACTTTTCTCGATGGGTTTAGTGGATATAGCCAAATCCGAATGGCATTGCAGGATCAGTCAAAAACAACTTTTATTACCGCATGGGGTGTGTTTGCCTGCACAATGATGTGGTTCAGATTGCGGAATGCGCCTTCAACTTTTCAAAGGGATCTGTTCCAAAAATTTTGTCCTTATTTGACGGATTTTATGAGAATTTTTCTAGATGACCTCAGTGTTTTTGGAGCGCAATTGGAGCATTTGAAGCAATTATGGTTATGCTTTATGAAATGCAGAGAGGTAAAATTCAGTTTGAATCCTTTAAAGTGTGCATTTGCTGTTCGCAGTGGCAGGCTATTGGGGCATATAATTTCTGAAGATGGTATTTCCGTGGATCCGGATAAAATTGCTGCAATTATGGAAGATCCTCCACCGCGGAACCAGAAACAGTGTCAGATTTTCCTGGGTCAAGCCCGTTGGCATGGGAGGCATTTGCGGTTTGTCGCGCATTTGGCAATCCTGATTACTCAGGCAGCGCATGCTATAGATTTTGAATGGACATAGGAATGTGACTTGGTTTTTCGGAGATTAAAACTTCAGCTATCCAAAGCTCCGATTATGCTTGCTCCGAATTGGGGTCAGGATTTTCATGTGTTTGTGGATGCTTCGGATCGAGCTATTGGCAGTGTGCTGATGCAGGAACAAAGTCAAGGATGGTTCTGACCTGTCTATTATGCTAGTAGACGATTATCATCCGCAGAAAGAAATTATTCAGTAATCGAACGGGAATGTTTAGGAATGATTTATTCAGTGAAGAAATTCCGGCACTATCTGTTGGGACGACGTTTTTTCTTCCATGTGGACCATTCGGCTCTTTTATACCTGGTAAGGCAATAGAATTTGACGGAAAGATTGGCCAGATGGGTGCTTTTGCTGCAGGATTTTGACTTTGAGGTCATACATCGGCCAGGGGCTCAGCATGCGGTGGCTGACTACCTATCCAGGTTATATTCTGGTGAGCCGCTGACGGGGGTAGCTGATGAATTTCCGGATGCATCTCTGTTTCTAACAGGAGTAGTTGTAGAGGATATAACAGTTCCGCAACAAGCAAGGGTCATCCCTAGCATCCCATGGACATGGTATGAGGAGATGTTTCATTTTCTCGATAGCGGCGAAATGCCTTCCTTCTTGTCCAGCCATCAGAGGAAACATATGGCTATCAGAAGTAGGAATTTTGATATTATTATGGGGAAGCTCTATTATTGTACGGTGGTGGATGTATTACTAAGATGTGTGCTACCACAGGAGAAGGACTCAGTATTGGAGGAAGTCCATACCGGTATTGTGGGAGGTCACTTTGCAGCATTAATCACAACTCAAAAGGTTCTCCAATCAGGATTATGGTGGCCCACATTGTTTCAGGATGCGAGAAATTATGTGCAACAATGTGATGTGTGTCAGCGGTTGGGGCAACCTACCAAACGGTCCAGAATGCCTTTTCAGCCAGTTTTTCCCTTGGAGCCTTTTCAAAAGTGGGGTTTGGATTTTGTTGGACCTTTTAAAACAGTTGCAGCTTACACAGGTAATAAGTATATTTTGACAGCCACGGATTACGCCACCAAATGGGTGGAGGCATGGCCTTTGAGAGATAATACTGCAGTTTTTGTGGCTGGATGCTTATATAAGGATATCTTTTCTAGATATGGCTGCCCAATTGAGCTGGTTAGTGACAAGGAAAGTCATTTTTTGAATAAGGGGATGGAGAGAATGCTACGGTTTTATTTTGTATTGCACAGGAAATCTTCTCCTTATTATCCTCAGGCAAATGGGCAAGCAGAATCAACTAATAAGCAATTGATTCAGATTTTAACAAAGTTAGTGAATATGTATCGACGAACAGATTGGGATGTGAAACTTCCTTCCGCCTTATGGGCCTATCGGACAACTTATAAAGTGGCAACAGGATTGACTTCTTTTAAGTTGGCATTTGAAATGGAGGAAATCATGCCGATGGAGCATGTGATTCCGAGTCTGTGGGATGCTGATTGCGGATCGGCTTCTTCTGGAGGATTCTGTGATTTATCGTTTAGATGTTTTGCAGGAACCGGACGCAGAGCGGTTGAATAGCTTTGCGGTGCTGCAGGATCTGTAGTCTAGGTGAAAAAAAAGGCTGGATCGTTCGAAAGCACGGCAATTTTTTCGGGGACAGCTGATCCTTGTCTTTAATTCCCGCCTCGGGAAGATGCCGGGGAAGCTTAAATTACGGTGGTAAGGACCATTCTAGATTTTTCAATCATGCGGGACCATCTCTTTTTATTTGGCGGATTTGTGGGGGGAGGTTATTTCTATGCCAGTCAATGGTTTCAGACCGCGCCATTATGTTTCAATTACCCCGATTCAGTGCCCCTTTGCTCTGGTACAAGAGCTGGAAGCCGCCCTAATCATGATTGGGGATTCTTTTGCATGCAATCTTGGAAAGCGGGAAAGGAGCTATGATGGTTGCGACACCGTGGATCGCCCTATTTTGGGAACTCATTGTGAGAGAGTTACTACATGCAGACGATTATTGTTGTGCTTCTCCTGTTTTGTGTATCGCACGTCATTAGCGCTATATTCTCTGCTTCTGCATCTCATCATCACCATGATGGCTTCTCTCTTGCAATGTATCCCCTTCACTCCCGTACAGTAGCTAGCGCTTCGACGAGTGGACGCCTGGTTGCAAGACTTGCGGCTACGAGTGTTTGCCAACTTGGAATGGCAAGGGATACCTATTCACCCACGGGCAGTAGGTTTGATTGAGAAACTGGCTGCTGGAGCTATTGTGGTGCTGAATAATCAACAGATTCAGCTGACAGCCGAAAGGATCTCCAGGTGTTGCTGTTTACCCAACGATAGCGTGGTGCGCGCGTCTTATGTGATCCCTGTTGTTGCAGATGTCGAGCAAAAGTTTGGTTTGAAAGTAAAAGGTGAATACAAGCTTTCGGGGTTGTCAGATGTGGCAACCAGGGATGCGTATCGATGGTTTCTCGAGGCGATTTGGCTACAAGCCAAAACCTATACCATCAATACAAGAACAAGAAATGTTTTTTATTCGGCCAACTTTGGGCCAGTGGCTTGGGTAGCAGTTGTCAAAGAAAGGCTGCTGGCGGAATGCCAAAGAGTGATGGCATAGTTGGGGCGAAATACCCCAACCAATACAAAAGTTGTCCAACTTCTCACAATGATTTTTCCCTTAAGGGAAGTTTTTCCTCTCGCCCTACGTCCTCTATGCCACTTTGAAGATGATCGATTGGTGGTCCCAGGGACTGTTGCTCCTCTGTTGCAAACGCAAAGTTTGGTAGTTCCTGTTGGGGGGGAAACACAGCAGAAAAATGTTGGCACTGGGGATTTTCCAGGTCCTTCGATGGCAGTGGTATCCTCTAGAGCCCAAGAGATAGCCACTGCAGGTGCAGAATCAGCAACCCGCAAGCGCGACAGGGAGGAGCAGCAATTTTCTACACTACCTCCGACGACTGCATCTCGTGGGCCGGAGGATTCTGCGGTGGCACGCTGGCGTCACCGAATGCAGGAGAGAGTGGAAAGTGCTACTCTGCTGAGGATGGGCTCTTCGGCTGCGGACGTTCCCTCGCAACCGGAAACTTCTGGAACTACCAATGTGGCTACCTCGACGGGAGGTACTCTTCCCGCAGCGCTACCCTGGGAGGCTACGGCAGCAAACCCTGCTGACTAAATACAGGCGTGCGGCACTTTTTTTAGCAAACTTGCAAAATCTATTCGTAAGGCCTAGCCAGCCCCCGCCACAGAGGGAAGAGTTAATGAGCTGGAAGCGCAGGTAGAGGCCTCGCAGACTCGCATTGTCTAGTTAACCAACCAAAATGAAGATCTGACTGCAAGAGCTCACCACAGCAGGATGCAAAAATACAAATGCTTTGGGGGGCTGATGCTGCATTTGTGGCTTCTATTCAAGAGGAACTCCTTCAATTGAGAACCCAGCATAGCCTTGCCTCATACTTAGACTTGCACCCTGGTGATGTGATGATCAGTATGAATGATTTCGATGCGTTGGCAGTGGAGATGCAACAGGATCTCCGTGTCTTTTTGGACAATCAACTACAAAGCTGGACCACACGCTTATCTGCTGAGGTGAGAGCGCAGCCACCCACTTAGCAGGTTGTGGTGCAGCAACCTGAGTCATCCAACACTGACAGAGGTAAGAGTGTTGTTCCCGAGGGTTTTGATGTTGTTGATTGGGCGCAAGCTACAGAGGATTGTGCTAAAGCCCAGGCTCATGTATCTTGTTTGCAGAAAATGATTCGTCGATTTTGTAAGGAGCGGTGCAGGGTCTGTTTTTGGGTGGAGACCTTGGCTCATTCTTTCTCTCTCAGTCTACCCCCTTGCCCTCCATTTTGGTCTGCTCTTAATCGATACCTTTCTCGCTATTACCCTTTACATACGCCTGGAGGGGCTGAGTGTGGGTTTGCGCAATCCACCGTGCGTGCCACGTGTTACGACATTAGCCGTATATGCGGTCCTGCGGAGGTCTAGATACTGCGGATCAGAAGTCATGTGGTATGTTGCGATCGTGGCGGCAGTTATTCACAGGATATCATGGGACAGGAGTGTGTGCACCGTTTCCGATCTGCGCTGGAGTTGCGGTTGTATATGGAGGGGCATACCTGTCTTTTGATGTAACCCAAAACCAATCTCTATGATATTCATGGCATCTATTGTTGTAACTCTGTATCTGGATCACACATGAATGAAGCAAGCGGTGTTCCGGGCCTGTGTACTGTGTACTATCTTCTATCGTCATTCTATGTGTTGATGTTCATATAATGTAGTTGCAGGTAATCATTCCCATAATGCCTATTGCTCCTGTGCGGGCAATAGCCATTACATTACAACACATGCATATGCATAAGACAACGAGCTTCCACTCAAGAGCTCCTTCTAGAGAGGTTGATCTTGGCTTCTCAAGCTATGGTATAGCGCTCGTGCTTATGGCTCCCCATTTGTGCTAGCTACACCCTCCTTTTATAGAAATTTTGAGGGCTAGGGTTACTCCTCTAACCATGGTTGGGTTAGATTTTCAGCACTTATCTAATTTCTTTTGCTTGGAATTATCAAGAAGTTGGTGGGGATAGATGAAGAAAAGAGAGAGGAGAGAAGTGGAGGTGATAGGATCTTTCATACTAGGTTAGTGTTAGTAAATTAGTAGAGTTAGTATTTTTTTGATTTACAAATGGAATTGGATATTTACAATGGGAGTATCCATGTACGATACAAATAAGGAAGAAAAAACTCTTAATAGGTAAGAAATATGGATTTCTTACAATGTTGATGCTCAAAGTGTCTTGAGTAGGGTCAATTTTGACGCTTGTTGACGGTCCACTAGCTTTAACGGTACTTTTTTTCTCCACTCTTGACCTTCCTTGGGAGCCAAGGTAATTGAATATGAGTAATCAATCAACATGGTGCTGTATTTCAAGAGAAGAGGCTGAATTTTGTGGTTCTTTTGATAGATATGGGTAGTACGGAAGAGCAAAAATGAGACTAGGTGCTCAATTTTGGAATGGAAGTGTGTGTAGGAGACATGAATTCACCATGGTTTCTCTTATTCTTCAAGGTTGAGAAGAAGGTGAGTAGGGTGCAGAGAGTAGTGGTGAGAGAGGTGGGGATGATGAGTGGAGAAGTGTGTGTGAAAGAGGAAAAAGATAAAGTGGAAGAGGGAGTGTGGCTACATAGAATGGGCAAACTGGGGTCCACCAATAAAATCATAGCTCACACCTCGTAACTCAAAAAAATATGAAAAAATTTGAGGTAAAAGTTTAGCTCACGAGCTACAACTTTTATTTGTATCACCTTTTCAAATTCGGGGAGTATGTGATCTTTAAAAATTCAGCAAAACCGACCTTTTTTTTCCACTGCACAAGGTCCTTGTGAGGTCCTTCTTTGGATGATTCTTTTGAATACCTCCAAGAGTGAGCTCCCTATGGTGCATGCGTGCATACCACATACCCTTGACCTTATTTGGTAGGTCTATAATTGAAGATATTGTTGAGATCATGATATAAATGAATAGTACAACTAAGGAAATCAAATATTAAGGGGTCTAAAAAGATATGTACATGTCAAATATAAATAAGGGAAAATTACCAAAATACCCCTCTAGTTTGTGGAAATTCCCAAAATACCCTTCAAATTTCAAAAATTCCCAATATACCCCTCATATTTCGTCAAAAATTCCCAAAATACCCCTGGATGTGAGTAAATTTATCAAAAAATTTAAAAACTTTGTAGCTTTTCATAAGAAGACTGATTGTCTATGAATACAAGATACTAAAACTAGAATTTGAGCTAGTTATGTAGGCTTTGGAGATGAATTGCTTCATTATTTTAAAACATAATTGTCTTTTTTTGGGAGGTAATTTGGGACAAATTATTTGCTAAGCACTAAAAAACGGATATACATTGTCAAAAAGAAATAAAGATTAGGAAATCCTGAACAATCTAGCTAAAGTAGATACAAGGGTATTTTGGGAATTTTTGAAATTTGAGGGGTATTTTGGAAATTTCCACAAATTAGAGGGGTATTTTGGTAATTTTCCCTATAAATAATATAGGTGAAAAAAATATAAAGGGGTCAAATAAATCT
The DNA here is from genome assembly GCF_014529385.1 of Adiantum capillus-veneris. Taxonomy (NCBI): domain Eukaryota; kingdom Viridiplantae; phylum Streptophyta; class Polypodiopsida; order Polypodiales; family Pteridaceae; genus Adiantum; species Adiantum capillus-veneris. The sequence goes on along the minus strand of NC_140940.1, from coordinate 21,378,807 downwards.
CTCTCATTATAATTCTACCATAAAAAGATGAATATTTTTGGTGTTCTAATTTATGAGAGTAATAGAGAATAGATGTAGAAAGGAAAAAAAAATTCACAATAGTGAAAAAATATACACATAAATAAAACTAGTTTTTTTTGGATTTTATTTTGGGATGGAGTTACACCAAAAATAAGAGAAGCTTGCATGAAATTATTTCTTTATGGAATAAAGAGTATGGTAAGAAAAATTGTGGTAATGGTGAGTCAATGTACATAGCATAAATAACACACACCTAAGTATCAATATTTAAATAGATACCAAAATAATTATGAAAAATCCTTATATTTAGGCCCTATATACAATGAAATATTTACACACAAAGAGGCTATAATATACCTTTTTTTTCTAATTACATTTTTTTGGCTCAACTAGCCCAGTGACTATAGCTAATTGAGGGTTTTTAAGAAAATATGGGGAAAGTCCCCTAACTCACACACGCCTATGTACAGTGAAATGGTAGGGATAGCCATAGTGTTTGGGTGATTTTGGTAGGGTAAGGTAGCTCACTATGGCAATTTGGATAGCCAAAAAACGGCTATCACCATATATGAGCCCCTACGGACAAGTGTACAGTGTACATAGCGTTTAGAATTTTATTAACTTAATTTGGTTTTTGAGTTGAGTTGATTTTTGGTTTTATTTTGTTATTTTTTAGATTTAAAAAAAAAAAAGAGGCAAGAAAAATCCATAATCCAGATAAAGAAAAGACTGAAGAGATGTCCAGTAGTACAAAGAGAAGTAGGTACAAGAAAATGATGACACTTCACAAAGTATGCCTCAAAAATCATATGCACAATGGGTAAGGCCAGAGGTAAGAAAAGAACATTGATCAGTCTTCAACAACAACACGAGGCCAGAAATGATTGAGAGTGGTCATAAAATCCTAGGATGGACTTCAAGGACAAATAAAGTTGGTGATTGACTAAACAAAAGAATTCATCAAGTGTAAAGTTTCCATCAAACACTTCACGGGACAAGAAGGCCGTATAGGAAGTAGATCTTTATATTGTAAATCTTCTATCTTGTTTGTGACTTAATGAAGCCTAACAAACAAAAGGGACTAACAGTACTGACAAGAATAGAAGGTACCAGAGATGCCCATCAATCATTCTTGAGACTAAAATCCAAAAAGTTAGCTTGTATACCAAATACAAGCACAAATCAAGCCAAACTTTGTCAGGAGGCTATACATAGAGAATACAAGCTAAGGGTTTTGAAAAAAGTAAAAAAGAAAAAAGAAAAAATAGAAAACCCCTAGCTAGACAAAGATGCAATTTTTTCAAAGCTGAAGGCATGATAGCCACCTACATACCCTGTATGTCATGTATATGAATTTTAGGGAAATGGACAATGATAGCTCATTAATGACGATTGATGTCGGATAAGCCCTTTTCAAAGCAAGTTACTAACTTGGAGAACTAAATGGGGTTTGTCAGGCTTTAATTAAGTCATGTATTAAGTAGAAGCAGTATAATGATTTACAAGTCACACAAAATCTAATAGTGGAAAATGAGGCTTTTCATCACCTTGATGCAGGAATAAAAAGTAGTCACCAACAAAGAAGAGCATACACAAATGATGGACAAAACCGACCTTCACAGGGTTACATATCTTGTCCTTGATGAGTAAGATCGAATGTTGGCCATCAATTTTGAACCTCAAATGAGAAAAATTATCTTCCAAATTCGGCTTGATGAACAGACTTTGTGTTGAAGTGCAACTTGGCCTAAAGAAGTTGAAGGTTTAGCCATACAATTTCTACCAAATCCTTACAAAGTTGTCATTGGTCACAAGATCTGAAATCCAATCATTCAATTCTACAGATGTAGAAGTTGTTTCTAAAAAATGAAAATGACATAAAATTGACATATGTTCATCATCAATTATGATTTTCCTTAATCATGTGAAGACTATGTACATCGGGTTGGACAAACAAGATGAGCTTGTGCAAAGGCTACACCCTATTCTTTCTTCACGACAACACAGACTGCACTGACATCAACAACAGGTCATGTCAGGGACGACATGATTGCAGAGGGGGGGAGTGTTGATGGCTAGGTCAACATCATGACAACTTAATTTCCGAACCAAACCCTTATTCTCTGAGAGTTATGAAATACTGCAGATTATGGTTAGAAACAATATTTGTAATAAGTAGGTAGTCTAGTTGCTAAAGCCGGGGTGCAATGGCACTTCCAGATTGTAAATACCAAGCCATTTGACCCCTCAAACTCTATTTTTGGTTAACCTAAGGTAGCCTTAGTATGTAAGGTACCTAGGTCATTTTTGTAAGAAAAACACAAGTTTTATCATAATCAAGTTTTAGCATTGCTGTCTACTATGCGTGAGAGAGGAAGAGAGAGAGTGTGAGCTTCATCCTGGCGCTATTTCCCACTCATTCATAACATTGTAAATCCAACTGCACCATTGTTGTAGCCTCAGCAAGAGCTACGCGACAACACCAAGCATTCCTCGCAGAATGGAGCATACACGCTCGTGCATCTATGAGATATTTGCGGTTGTAAGTGTATCTAATGATGTATGTTTTATGCCTGCAAGTATTCATTAGAATTGTAGCAACATAAGCTACGCATAGGTACTCATAGCTTTCAATTTCGGACACTTTCAGAATTCTGCTTTGTCTTCATACGCGTTTTTCGCAGATGGGTTTTGAGCTAGGATTTTGAGTGTAGAGGCTTAGGGACAGGTGTATCCTAGTGAGGGGGTGTTCTTCCTTAAGTTTCGTACGATTGTGGTATGATTTTATGGGTGTAATTTGCTCCCACAACATTGCACCTAGAATCTCACTACTTTCAACTACACCACCTATGCCACATACACACAACAGAAGGAAACTCATTAAATCATACCAGAATCGTACGAAACTTCAATAACAGCATTGCCTCACTAGAAAACAGTTGTCGCTAACCCTCTACACCCAAAACCCTAGCTCTAAACCCATCTCCAAAAAACACGTATAAAGACAGAGCCGAATTATGAAAGTGCGCAAAACTAAAATCTATGAGTACCAATGTGTAGCTTATGTCGCTACGATTCTAAAAACTACTTGCAGGCAAAAAATAGACATCATTTGATATACTTACGACCACGAGTAGCTCGTAGATGCGTGAGCGTGTATGCTTCATTCCGCGAGGAATGCTTGGCGTTGTCGCGTAGCTCTTGCCGAGGCTAGGACGATGGTGCAGTCGGATCTACAATGTGATGAACAAGCAGGGAATAGTGCCAGGCTTGGACCCCTTGAGAGGAATACCAATAGGCTTTAGGCACACCAAAAGGGCAACATGATTAGGAACTTGACAAGTGTCCTAGTTTCTTTCTTTAGACCAAGCTTGCATTGTGTGAGGGTGTGTGTGTGTTCTCTCTCTAGCTCCTACAATGAGGGCTCACCTCCCTTGTGTAGGGATGTGCATTGACTTTTTGAACACCTTAACCCCTCAAGCGCCTTAGTCATTAAGCACCTCCAACACCCTGGTCAACAAGCACGACAACCACCTTAAGCTTGGGCCAGGTTCCCACCTCAAGCATATCCTTGGCTAAGGTCAAAGGACTTTTAACAATAACCTTTGGAGGTCTTTAATGAAGCTAACTCTAAGGTATTTAACCTCCATTAGCTAGCCTTTCTCTTTGACATATCATCTCTCATTTGGACCCCTTTACCATTGGCCCCGTGTTGAGATAGATCCGTAAGCACATTTGTATATTTTAACCCTCTTCATTTATTATCCCACATTAAATGATCAATTTAATATGAGAAAATCATTTGGGTTGGTTAGATGATAGATTTTATGACATTACCTCTCTCTTGGAATTATAGTCATCCTCAACTAATATGAGGTAGAAGAGATAAAGCCTTAGTCATTAGTCAATGTTTCTTAGCGGGTAGAGAATCCCTCTTTACCCCACAACATCATTCCAAGATGGATGACTAATCCATTTGGTGCTTGGGAGACGTCTCTGTTGCAAGCATGTCTGCTCTTTATTCCATTTCATTCTTCCAAGTAGAGTGACAAACTCTACTTGGTGTTTGAGAGACGTCGTCATCACAAACATAATTCTACGCATGCATACTACTTAAATATGTGCACAATAAAAAGAGAATTAGTGTTATAAGACCAAAACATTGATCATTTAAAAGAAACATGTACATTTTCTCACTCTAATGTAACATTGTAAGCATTGACAAGGTTCATACTATCCTTAAGCTGTATTCCTTGCATCCATCTAGCATCTTCAAAAGGATAATTTTTTATGTTAATAAGATATCGTCATATAATTTTACCATGTCGTAGTACCTTGTCTTCATTCCAAACAATAGTTTTGGGTTGTAGCACCTCCTCTTGGTGTTCAATTTTTGAAGGGTCTTCGATAATTGGTTCACTTGGGGGCTCTCCTTTGTAGGGCTTAAGTAGGATCACATGAAAAGCATTGTGTATGAGCCAATGGTTAAGCAGCTTGAGTTAATAAGATGTATCATTGATTGCTACAAACGGGAGTGCAGAAGGCTTGCAAAATACATAAAATTTGTCATAATAATCAATATCTAATTCTCCTAAATGATTTTCTCATATTAAACTGATCATTTAATGTGGGGAAGTGCCACAGGATAAAAAGCTAGAATATTGGTTAAGCTAGCAGACCGGTCACAGTAGGGATCCAAAGGAGGGAAAATAGGGATCCAAAGGGGGGGCCATTTTCAAAAGAGCCATGTGCAACAATGGGCTAAAAAGACCCTAGGGTTCAGCCCATTAAGACTTCCAAAATGCTAAGGTTCCAAAATTCAAAGGTTGTGTCCAAAGGTCTCAACCCTAGGGGAAATTGGATGCTTTGTGTGACCAAAAGGTCTTTTCAAATCCCTACTTGGGAGGGGGCGACCCTTTCTTCTAGGGGATGAGAGAGAAAGCCACAGACACACACAAGCTCCCTTTACACAAAGGGAATGAGGGATACATGTCATCTCCCTAGGCCAGATGCCCACAAGGTGTACCCAATTCCTATTGGATGGCCTTGGAGGTGGACCAATGAGAATTAGGCTAGAGTAAATCTAGTTTAATTAATTTAAAAACACTTAATAAAAGAACTAATGAGGATTAAGTACTCTAGAAGACTATTGGACAGTCTCCCAGGTGGTCAAATGAGCATTCAGCAGCCCAATGGCTTGCTTGATTCCTATTGGCCAACAGGCAAAGGGGTCCAATGAGAGTTTAGTTTAATTATTAAATTACCTAAAGCTCTCACAAAAGGGGAAAGGGGGACACATGTCAGAAGGCTATCACTTATGCTGCTTAATTGTGATAGGCTTCGGGGGAGGTCCAATGGGACGATAGCAAGAGCAAATAGCAAGAGGGCTCGCCCAAGAGAGAGAGAGAGGGGGCTGATTTTTGCAAGGAATTAACACACACACACTCACACAATCTCATGTGTGAAGAACATAAGACTATCTCTTCCCAAGATTTAATGGAGAGCTCATCACCTACTCCAAGCTTGTGAGATAGAAGCCTACATCGACACACTCTTGGCATGTGGATGCAAATCAAACCAAGAGCCAAGCTTCAATCCATGATCATCTCTTCTACCAATCTAATTACTAAGCTAAGCTATGCTAATAGGAGTGATTATGTGAGGAGATGTACATCTTTCTCGTAAGATACTCCTTCTTCCTCTCAATCTACTCTCATACCCTGCTAGCTCTCACCATCTTCGAAGGTTCTTGGGTCTGAGAACAGGGATAATTGATGTTGTGTTTGCTAAGTGTTTTGCTTAGTGCATGAAGCTTTCATCTTCATTGCACTAGCTAGTCTTGAAGGAACACAAAGAATTGTATTGTACAATGTCTCTCTTGATGGGAGAAACCATAATACAAAGCCTTTTGGAGGGGGGACCGGCTCCATGCAAATCCGGTCCTCAACTGTTGTCAATAGCTTAATTTCTCTCTCTTTTGAAATTATTGTTGATGCTATCTAACAAGGTGTTATGCTTTTTGTTGCTCTCTCCACCCAAGCACTCTTGTAATTCTCATTAGGAATCTATTCTAATGAAATGCCCACTATGTTCATGCTAATTTCCGCTACACATAACTTTTTAGGCCATTAAATGTTACATTGGTATCAGAGCACAAGGGAGGTCCTCAAGCTAGCTATAAATGGTTGGTATTATTAATTGCCTTGTGAGTAAGTAGAATAGGGATTTTTTTCTCTTTTCTTGCTCAAGAAGGGAGGTCCTCAAGCTAGCTATAAATGGTTGGTATTACTAATTGCCTGTGAGTAAGTAGAATAGGGATTTTTTCAGCCTTGCAGTGCGCCTGCCTTCGTGTAGTTAACGGGGCATCACCATCGAGATCTATGGTCTTAATAGTGGAGTCCTACGGGGCTTGCCTACGACATAACCACTATTGAGCTATTAGAATCTTGACAGGAGCCGGTGTTATTTTGGTGTTGAAAGACCCTCTCTTCTATTCCTTGCAATTAATCGTATTCGAGCTACGCGTATAGTATCTTGAGTGCTTTTTCTAAAGGGGTAAAGAGGAGTAGCAACTAGGGCTTGAAGTGCCAAAGTACACCTAAAACGTTTACACCTAAAAGTTGTTAGAATGGCTGACAATAGTAAAGAGAGTGAAATTAATGTTGATAACTTTGATTTTGCTAATGAGCAAGCTACTAATGATGCTCCGATGCTTGTTAACTATCTTGTTTCTAGGCTTCAACAAGCCATGGGCAATCCATCTCTCCAAAGTGAAGTACAACGGCAGCTCCGTGCTCACAGGATTCTCCAAGCTCATCACCATGACGAGAGAACACCTAGGAAGCCTCCTTGCGAGACTCCCAAAAGAGGTCTCTCTCCGATTCGGGAAGAAGAAGAGAATCCATACGAAGGGCTCAAGAATTTACTTCTTGCTGATGCATCTCCTTCCCAAAGGAGAACTCAAGAGCCTCCACCGAAAGAACGAGAAACAAGTGAGTCTCCCGCCACCTCGGCGGAGATGGCTCCACGAAGACGGCGGGCTGAACGCTCTCCATCACCACCAAAGCCGAGAAGGCCATCACACTCTTCTCCACACCATAATTCAAAGAGAGATGACAAAAATCAAGAGAAGAAAAAGGCGAGGAAGAGGACACCCTCTTCTCCATCTTGTTCATCCACTTCCTCTTATGTAAGCGATGGTGAAGACGCCGAAGATCAAGACAAGAAAAAGGCGAGAAAGAGGTCACCCTCTTCTCCACCTTCTTCAAATTACTTACCTTCTGAAGAAAGTGATGGTGCAACCTTTGAACCATTAAAAAGAAGAGGCCATAGGAAATCCTATGCCGCATGGAAGAGGTCGTCCAAGTTGAAGAAATTCAAAGAGAGAGGGAAGAGCATCTCTTTCCTTACCTATGATGGTACCTTTGGTGCTACGGACAAAGTCTTGGCCTTTATCCAACAGTTCGATGCGGCGTTTGGAGATGAGGGCTTCACGGAGTCCTCTAAGCTATACCATGTAGCTATGCACTTTCAAAAGTCTGCCAGGCAATGGTGGTCTAGCCGACAAGTGAATGGTGAAGCTCCACGAACATGGAAAGCTTTAAGAGCTTCCATTATGAAGCAGTTTTTGGCCACTGATGCCAAAGACAAAGTACTCACCCAATGGAGAAGTTTAAAGCTCTCTCCCTATGAATCCATCCACAAATATGTAGACAAGTTTTGGGACCTACAACTCAAAGCCACTGTCTTCAAAAAGTTGGATTTTGGAAAGCAAAAGCAAAAATTTTGTGCGGGCTTAACCGAAGAAATGGCCGAGTATGTCAACTCCCAAAGGCCACGTACCATATCGGCGGTAATACACCATACTATGGTGGCCTCTCAAATCAATTTCCAAACGGGGGCTAAAAGAAATAATAAGCCCACGGAAAACAAGGGTTCCAATGAGCCTAAGGGGAAGGACAATGTACAAAAGTCTCCTAAGGGAAACTCCAACAAAGCTAAAGAGAAGGGAGTTCACAAAGGTAAGAACAAACTCTCTCCTGAAGAGCTTGAGTGTTATCGCAAGAATAACCGGTGTTTCAAGTGTGGCGAACAAGGGCATGCATACCGCGCTTTTCCCCAAAATGACAACCGCCAAGATCCTCCTAGAGCTTCCTTGGTTGAAATCCAAGAGGAGGAGACTCACCAAACTCACCACAAAGGATCTCCTCTATGCCATGCTTGGGGAAAGGTAAGAGAACATGATGCTTTTATTCTCTTTGACCCTGGTTCTACTCACAATTTTATATATATAGAGTTGGCCACCAAGCTAGGCATACAAGCTTATGAGATGGGAGATGTCCTACCCGCAGACATTTCCTTCAAGGGGCAAGAAGCTTCAGTCGCTCCCTTAATCGGGAAATTGAGGCTTCATGTCCAAGGCTATGTGGACAAAGAGGACTTCTTTATCTCTCCTCTCAAGCATGAGGATGTAATCCTAGGGGCACCATGGTTTGACCTCCTGGCTGCCAATGTTAAATTTCCTGAAAGGAGAATCTCCTTTAAGTTCAGGGAAAAAGACATGTATATAGATGCTAAGGAAATGGGTAACACTATCCCCATTGTACATACGCCAGCTTTCAACAAGTCAATAAAGAGCTCTATTTCCGTGTACATGATTTTTGTTAAAGATTCTCAAAATGAACCTAATGCTTTAGCAAAAGAAAATAAAATCAACCAAAAGGAATTAGAGTTATCCAATTTTGTCAAGGGGTTTCAAGATGTTTTTATTGACGAAATCCCTTGTGAGCTACCTCCTAAATGAGGTAATGATGACCATGCAATTGAACTTCATCCAGGAAGTTCACCGCCTAACAAACCTCCTTATAGAGTTTCTCAAGCTCAACAAGAGGAGATTATGAGGCAGGTGCATGAGTTAGTTGAGAAGGGCATGGTTAGGCCTAGCTCATCTCCATTTTTCTCACCTGTGCTATTAGTGCAAAAGAAAGACGGCACATATCGTATGTGTGTTGACTATAGAGCACTAAAGAGGATCACTATCAAGAATAGGTTTCCCGTTCCACGGGTAGAAGACCTATTTGATAAGCTACAAGTATTGACCTACTTCAGTAGGATTGACCTAAAAAGTGGCTATCATCAAATAAGGATAGTTGATCAAGACATTGTAAAGACCGCATTTCGCACCACATTAATTGATCTTTACGAATACATTGTCATGCCTTTTGGCTTGACCAATGCACCAGCCACATTCAACCCCTTGATGGAGAAGCTGTTCAGGTCTCATCGAACCTTCACTGGAGTGTTCTTTGATGATATTATCATCTACTCTAATTCATTAGACGAACACAAGGAACACCTCCAGGTAATATTTCAAGTAATATTTCAAGTTTTAAGAGAGAATAAACTTTATGTTAATCTAAAGAAAAGTGAATTTTTCTTGCAAGAGATTCAGTATTTAGGTCACATTATCTCTCAAGATGGCATCCAAATGGATCCATCAAAGTTGGAGGTAATAAAAGGATGGCCTAAACCAAGGAATCTTCATGAACTAAGAAGCTTTATAGGTATGTGTGCATACTATAGACGCTTCATAGAAAAGTTCTCACAAATTGCGGGACCATTACATGACCTAACAAAGAAAATCGTTAGGTATACATGGTTTGCTAAGGAGAACAATGCTTTCGAAAAGCTTAAAGAAAAGCTTATCTCTCAACCTGTGCTTACACTACCGGATCTCTCAAAACCATTTGAGGTCCAATGTGATGCTTGTGGTGATTGCCTTGGAGCTGTTTTGCTCCAAGAAGGGCACGCCATAGGCTATGAGAGTCGAAGGCTCCACCTTGTTGAGCAAGCTCTAGGCATATACGAAAAGGAACTCCTTGCAGTTCTACATGCCTTAGACTCATGGAAGCACTATTTATTGCGGACTCCTTTCATTCTACGAATGGATCACCAAAGTCTTAAGTACTTCATGACGTAGACCAAGCTCTCCGACAAACAAATAAGGTGGGAAAATTTCCTTTCCAAAGTCTTAAGTACTTCATGAGGCAGACCAAGCTCTCCGACAAACAAATAAGGTGGGCAAATTTCCTTTCGCAATTTCATTTTCATATTGCTCACATTGCTGGCAAGCATAATCAAGTAGCTGATGCACTCTCAAGATGGCCGAGAGTGAATGCGGTTTCCATAGCAACTCACAATGATCTATCTTCAATGATAGATGAGTATGCTATTGATCCTGATTTTAGAGATGTGATTTCAGCCCTTGCATTAGGGAAGAAAGAAGAACCATTTACTTTACAAGATGGTTATCTTCTCTATGGAAATAGACTATGCGTTACTAACTCACTACGTGAGAAAGTAATGTATGAATCTCATGCTCCACCTTATGCAGGGCATAGAGGGATTCAGTCTACCTTAAAGGGAATTGAAACATATTTTTATTGGCCTACCATGAAAGTGAACATACAAGAGTATGTTTCTAAATGTGTAGTATGCCAAAGGACAAAATTTGATAGAGGGAAGCAACTTGGATTGCTTCAACCCTTGCCAATCCCTAATTCACCATGGGAGAGCATATCCATGGATTTTATCTTTGGATTGCCTAAGTCTATCCATGGGAATACGGGAATATGGACGATAGTAGACAGGTTCAGTAAACAAGCTCATTTTATACCTATCAAAAAGACTATCAAAGCCCATCAAATGGAAACCCTCTTCATTTCACAAATTTTCAAGTACCATGGCTTGCCAATGTCCATAGTGTCGGATAGAGATCCTAGAATGACCAGTAATTTCTGGAAGGGTCTCTTTGAGAATTTAGGGACAAGGCTAAACTTCTCTTCGGCCTATCATCCACAAACGGATGGCCAAAGTGAAATAGCTAACCTAACCATTCTCGATCTACTAAAAGCCTATGTAACGGAAGTAGATCAAAGATCCCAATGGGAGAAGTACTTACCCTTAGTGGAGTATGCTTACAATAACATTGTACATACTTCCACAGGAAAAGCACCTTTCGAGGTAATTTAGGGAAGATCAAAAAGTCCCTTGCTACTTAAGGTACATGGGAAGATCTTCGCTGCAGATGAGTATAGCCGAGAGCTACAAGAATCTTTTCAAAAGATTAAGGATGCTATCTCTATCTCACAGCAAAGGCAAAAGGCTGCTGCTGACAAGCACAGAAGAGCCCAAGCCTTTAAAGAAAATGATTGGCTCTTATTAAAGTTTCCCAAGGCTCGATTAAGGCACACGACGGGCAAGAATCCTACGCACCACCAAAAGTACTATGCTAAACTAGCAAAAAGGTACTATGGTCCCTTCCAGATTCGTAGGCAAATCAATGAGATGGCCTATCAGCTCAAGTTGCCCAATCAGTGGCTCATACACAATGCTTTCCATGTGATCCTATTAAAGCCTTACAAAGGAGAGCCACCTCAAGAACCAACTATTGAAGACCCACCCGAGATCAAGGACCAAGAGGAGGTGCTACAGCTCGAGTCCATTCTCCGACATGAAGACAAGGTAAGATTATCCGACGATATCTTATTAAGTTTAAGAATTATCCTTTTGAAGATGCTAGATGGATGCAAGGCATAAAATTAAAGGATAACCTAAACTATGTCAATGCTTACAATGCTTTCCAAGAGTAAAAAATGTTTAAAATGAACAAAATTTTTGTCTTATAAGACTCTCTTTTCTTTATTGTGCACAAACAAAAAGTAGTATGCATGCTTAGATCAAGTTTGCGGAGACGACGTCTCCCAAACACCAAGTAGAGCTTGTCACTCTACCATGGAAGACTGATAGGACTAATGTGCAGACATGCTTGCGGTAGCCTTAGGCTCTCAAGCGCCAAATGGACTAGTCATCCATTGTGGAATGATTTCGTAGGGTAACATAGGGATCCTCTACCCGCTAAGAAAAGGACTCATGAATATGCTTTATCTTCTCTACACCATAGTCGAGGACGACTATGATTTCAAAAGAGAGGTAATGTCATAATAATCAATATCTTATTCTCCTAAATGATTTTCTCATATTAAACTGATCATTTATTGTGGGGAAGTGCCAGGGGAGAAAAAGCTAGAATATTGGTTAAGCTAGCAGACCGGTCACAGTAGGGATCCAAAGGAGGGAAAATAGGGATCCAAAGGGGGGGCCATTTTCAAAAGAGCCATGTGCAACAATGGGCTAAAAAGACCCTAGGGTTCAGCCCATTAAGACTTCTAAAATGCTAAGGTTCCAAAATTCAAAGGTTGTGTCCAAAGGTCTCAACCCTAGGGGAAATTGGATGCTTTGTGTGACCAAAAGGTCTTTTCAAATCCCTACTTGGGAGGGGTCGACCCTTTCTTCTAGGGGATGAGAGAGAAAGCCACACACACACACAAGCTCCCTTTACACAAAGGGAATGAGGGATACATGTCATCTCCCTAGGCCAGATGCCCACAAGGTGTACCCAATTCCTATTGGATGGCCTTGGAGGTGGACCCATGAGAATTAGGCTAGAGTAAATCTAGTTTAATTAATTTTAAAACACTTAATAAAAGAACTAATGAGGATTAAGTCCTCTAGAAGACTATTGGACAGTCTCCCAGGTGGTCAAATGAGCATTCAGCAGCCCAATGGCTTGCTTGATTCCTATTGGCCAACAGGCAAAGGGGTCCAATGAGAGTTTAGTTTATTATTAAATTACCTAAAGCTCTCACAAAAGGGGAAAGGGGGACACATGTCAGAAGGCTATCACTTATGCTGCTTAATTGTGATAGGCTTCGGGGGAGGTCCAATGGGACGATAGCAAGAGCAAATAGCAAGAGGGCTCGCCCAAGAGAGAGAGAGAGAGGGGGCTGATTTTTGCAAGGAATTATCACACACACACTCACACAATCTCATGTGTGAAGAACAGAAGACTATCTCTTCCCAAGATTTAATGGAGAGCTCATCACCTACTCCAAGCTTGTGAGATAGAAGCCTACATCGACACACTCTTGGCATGTGGATGCAAATCCAACCAAGAGCCAAGCTTCAATGCATGCTCATCTCCTCTATCAAGCTAATTACTAAGCTAAGATATGCTAATAGGAGTGATTATGTGAGGAGATGTACATCTTTCTCGTAAGATACTCCTTCTTCCTCTCAATCTACTCTCATACCCTGCTAGCTCTCACCATCTTCGAAGGTGTGTGTGGTCTTGGGTCTGAGAACGTGGATAATTGATGGTTTGTTTGCTAGGTGTTTTTCTTAGTGCATGAAGCTTTCATCTTCATTGCACTAGCTAGTCTTGAAGGAACACAAAGAATTGTATTGTACAATGTCTCTCTTGATGGGAGAAACCATAATACAAAGCCTTTTGGAGGGGGGACCAGCTCCATGCAAATCTGGCCCTCAACTGTTGTCAATAGCTTAATTTCTCTCTCTTTTGAAAGTATTGTTGATGCTATTCAACTAGGTGTTATGATTTTTGTTGCTCTCTCCACCCAAGCACTCTTGTAATTCTCATTAGGAATCTATTCTAATGAAATGCCCACTATGTTCATGCTAATTTCCGCTACACATAACTTTTTAGGCCATTAAATGTTACAAAAGTAACACGTTGCAGACAGTAAAACAATAGATATACATACGTGCACAATCATGTACGCGTATGCCATAGTAAAGCTGACATGAGAGAGATAGAGAGCAAGACAGAGTAGAAGAGCACGTACAGATGCACCTCCTAAAGCAGAGTGCTATGCTGGTACGCGAGAGGGAAGAGGAAAGAGGAAAGAAGAACAATGCAAGCACTTGGTGCAATCTCCCCCCGTGCAAGAGTGACCATTTCCCTCTTGCACGTATTTCATTTATAGATTTCTTGAATGGTCCAAGTGATTACAAACTGACCGGCCGGTCATAAATGGCCAAAGATCATAAAGAGCACTTGAATAATAAAATGTATAATATATATATATTTCCATGCGCATAGGCCTAGCTCGGTCTAGTATTTTCCACCTGTCAGCTATAATAAATAATAAAATATCAATTCTATAACATACCTCTCCGTTGGAAAGAAATTGTCCTCAGTTGCGAAGATAAAAATCTACAAACAATACTTGTCAAAAACAATGATTAGAAATGTGTATCAAATAGTAACAAAAGATCCATAAAATTAGACAACATTTCTTATGCCTGTCTTCATCCACACTACCTATTCTTGTGTCCCATACCACTAGAATAAGCAGTATATGTCATACCCTGATGAATCAGGATATTATTGGTCACATGGCTCATCATCTAATAATCTCTGCTCATCAATCTCAGGTTCACTTTCATAAATACTGCCACGACAGAAAAGCATCATAGACCCATTCCAAATCCAATGTCAAATCCAATGTCAAATCCAAATCCAAAAATCACTATCATTATATATCCGAATTAACAAAATCATACCACTTACAGTGGTGGCGAGCCACTGCAGCATGATTTTGTGATTGGTGTTGCTTAAATCGGCGAATCTACACCAATAAGATGTGCTGCCTAAATCGATGGATCTGCATTTAATTTTGTTTAAAATAATGAATCTACAATTTGTCGGTGTGCTGCTTAAATTGGTCGATCTGCATAGATAACTGGTGTTGCCTAAATTGGCAAATCTACACCAGGATGAGCATTTTCACACTGCCTAAATCGGCAAATCTGTGTGCTTATGACCAATGGACTAGACAAGACATAAAAACAAACAATATTTACTATCTGTTTGACACCACTTTGGAGTATATCAAAGTACCTAGAAAGTTATGGGCTTATTGAAAGTACCTCAGCTCGTGTGAGTATGGTCATAATGTTCTTAACAATATTGCAAAGCAGAGAAGCCTGCCTCACAAGGCGTAGGCACTCTAAGAAACGTGTCAGTAACCATAAGTTTCTATAACTGTGGATTGAAGAGTCTTGCCCTTTTCACGCACGTAGGATCTCTAACAAGTGTAGAAATTGTGCCATTCCAATGCAGTTCGATGCAAAAGATCCTGGAGGTTCTTTGTCATTAAACCATTGTACGTAGCTTTATCTGCAGTAGGAACTCTCAAGACAAAGGAGTAAAAATGACATTTTGTCAATTGTAAAACTAATTGCAGGACACACTTATTGTATGAACATTTTAAAAGTTTGAAATAAGAATTGTTTACAATGTAGGGATGGGTGTCATGAGTAGAGATTAGTATGGTGTGATAACAATACGAGGTCAAATAGTAGTTCTAATTAAGAAGTGAATCATGGAGCTTTTGTTTCAACTATTTTGCAAAATTTATAAAACTAAAAATTCATTCCAACTATTTGAACTTATATTCATCATGGAGTACCTTAATGTGCTACAAAGGAGTATTAGAATTCATACAGAAGTAAATAAAGGAAACTATGTCAAGTAATACATGATGATTATAATTTAATCTTGTAAAGATCTTATTAAGTGTAGGTGCCATGTGCCCTTAGACGTTGTGTGGATAGTATCTCAAAGAATTATTAAAATTTGATTCGTATGCATGTTATCGTGCCAACTGATATGACAATTTGTGATGGCGCTTTTAATGATAATGGCGACTATTAAGCCTTTAGAGAAGCTTGACCCATAGATAAGCCTTGGACACTTACAAAATTTTTGGCTTACACCAATTCCTTTACAAAATGGCACTCGTTTGGCTTATACTTCTTCCCCATAAGGTAAATTCACACACTCGGCACACAGCAAGGCTGGTACCCTTTACTTACACCACACATGCACCATAACCACTTGGGTACATGTCCGAGAGTAGATGAGCATGAGATCGAGAGAGATAAAAATTAAAAAATAAATATGTACTCAAAAAACAAGCATTTGGAGGTTAGAACTTAGAACTGAGCCAATGAGCTTAAATTAGAGCATGCAATACAAGGATGGATTCCACTAAATAATTACGCTACTTGGTGTAATTTCTGGTAAGCCTGCGATGGAGAATAAACAGAAGAGATCACAACTCCCCCTCCTTTTGATATTCACACGGAAACCTTCAATAGTTGACACCGTGGCCCGACCAACCGGCTTAAAGTGGAGGCCCCTCAATTTCCTTAATTGCTTTGACTCAATCCTCCGCGTAACAATAAAAGGCAACGCCTTGTTTTTTTAAAAAACATTTAAAATAAAAAAATGACGCCCTCCTCCTGGCAGCTTGCACCCTTCATTTTTGTGTGCCTTTCTCGCCACCAATCGACCCTGCCTGCCTTGCTGCTCAATACTAGGCACTACTCCTTGGTACTCCATTGGCTTCATCCTTATACAATATCTTCATGCTAAAATCTTTGCTCTGATAAGGAAGAGA
This sequence comes from Adiantum capillus-veneris, assembly GCF_014529385.1. Classification (NCBI taxonomy): domain Eukaryota; kingdom Viridiplantae; phylum Streptophyta; class Polypodiopsida; order Polypodiales; family Pteridaceae; genus Adiantum; species Adiantum capillus-veneris. Next base: position 21,362,461 of record NC_140940.1, on the reverse strand, counting down.
ACCTGCTGTATAAAAACCCGTTCGATCACCATACACAGGTATAATGGAAACATCGTAATGGTGGAGATCTGCATCTAGTAGATCAGCGAGAAAACGGTTTGCTTTAATAGTCCATAACCTTCCTGCTTTGCCAAGCTAAGCTCATGAATATCAATCCGCTGAAGTTGCTCAATCACATGTGTTAACCCAGTCCCTAAGGAGATAGAGACTTGTTAAGTTCTTGTACTTGGCCCTTGGAATGTACTTGCAATTGCTTTGGGCGATTGGTACGGGACAGGACCATGAATAGGTCCAACCCCTGCTTAACGGGTATGTTGCAATGGCGGAAAGTTGTATCGCACAATGGAGGCTGTGAAAGCTGCTTGGGGCAGATCGGGAGTCGATGGTGCGACAACAGGTGGCATAGAATTAGGGGGTGAAGGACCATGTCCACGAAGTCCTTTAGAGAAACATTCATAAGGATAGCATCCAGGCACGGCCCGACCTGATGTGCGGATGCCACTTGGATGTTCGATACCAACAGTAGCGAGGAGACAAATTATTGACATATAGGAAGTATGAGCACGAGCAGCATGAAGTAGGATACTGGCAAGGCAGGTAGTTGAGACTCTGAGAGCAACCGGTTGCAAGCTCAGGTGCATGTCAAGTGTGTGCACGCCACTGGTTGCTGGGTAGGTGATGCCATGCAGGCAACTGAGAGAGAAAAAAGAAAAAAGAAAATAAAGATGCTTAGTGTGGCACGGTAGTTGTGGTCGGGGGGAGAGCGAGGATTAGTTGGCTGGTGGGAATTAAGAGAGAGAAATCAGTAATGCACATAATTTGTTTATGCCGGGCTGCATGGCGGTTGCTGAGGGGTGCTGAGAAAAGGTGAGGTTGGTTGGCGGTGCAGTGTGTGTAAGAGAGAGAGAGGGACAGTTAAACTGAGGTCGGCATGCGAGAGAGAGAGAAATGGTGGCGTAGACACACAGAGAGAGAGAGAGAGAGAGAGAGAGAGAGAGAGAGAGAGAGAGAGAGAGAGAGAGAGAGAGAGAGAGAGAGAGAGAGAGAGAGAGAGAGAGAGAGAGAGAGAGAGAGAGAGAGAGAGAGAGAGAGAGAGAGAGAAATGAGTGGACAAGGGGGTGTGGTGGGTGGTGAGGGTTCAAAAAGGGTGTGATGCTCCGCACCAAATCTCATGCACCTTAGTGCATGAGATTTGGTGCGATTGTGATAAAAGGTGCTATTGTGATAAGATATACAGAGCGAGTCTTACGTTCCTCTACATGGAACATGGAAATTAGTGGATGGGTCGTAGGTTTCTTGATGGGCGCGTTGGGTAGTAGCGTCAACGGCAGCAACTGCGGAAGCTCTAACATGTATGTGTTCGCGTGTAGGAGTGGAAGCTTGTCGTTGAGGCACCTGTTCTCTGCCGGATCACACCAAACGACCTGTTGTGTGCTATACAACACACTTGACAACAGCTTTCCACGTGAGCTAACGTCCCCATCTATGTGAGGCACTGTTGGCTCCCTTCATTGCACCCAACCGGGAATTGCCTGCACAGGCTGTCCACTAGAGCTCAACCGCTTATACCAATCCAATGAGCTTTGCGATCTATAAATTGTGCCATTTTTTTAAAGTGTATTATATATATATATATATATATATATATATATATATATATATATTGAACATATATTAACTACCTATGCATGTAACATATCACCATTTACTCTTCACTCCTACGATATCCCTTCTAGAGTTTTGATCCCTACATGCTACCAACCATCTTAAAAACTCTCTATCCTACTCTAGTCCGAACTTCTTACCTACGACGAAAAAAGAAACAACATCAAAACAAAATGATTGATTCTTCTTCTTCTTTTTCTACTCCTTCTTCGTTGTCGTCGTCGTCATCATGTCGTCGTGTACTCAACATATCCCCAATCAAATGAAGAATTTCTCTTAATCAACTATGCACATTAGCTATGTCGGTATTATTAGTAGTATTATTAAGAGTGTTAAACTCTCTGCTGGCAATGTTCAAGCTTTTTTCTTAGTATATAAAATCAATGAAAATTAATGTACAATTAAGGTCTTCACAGATTTTGCCACAACAAAGAGAGAGACAAAACGATAAAATTAAATGAAATGGAAAAGAATTGTGTAGTTGTACTTATCTCTAGTGCATGATCGAAAAGATCTAAATTTGCTTGAATGTCAAGTTGTAGGTCTCTCTGATTGTTTGTTACCAAGAGCGTAGCCTTGCACTCTGATACCACTGCTACAAATGGGAGTGCAGAAGGCCTGCAAAATACATAAAAGTAGCCCATTGCAGACAGTAAAACAATAGATCTACATACCTGCACAATTGTGTGCGCGTACGCCATAGTAAATCTGACATGAGAGATGTAGAGAGAGAGACAGAGTAGAAGAGCATGTACATATGCACCTCCTAAAGCAAAGTGCTACGCCAGTATAGCGAGAGAGAAAAGGGAAGAGTAAAGAAGAACAATGCAAGCACTGGGTGCAATCTCCCCCCGTGCAAGAGTGACCATTTCCCTCTTGCACGTATTTCATTTATAGATTTCTTGAATGGTCAAAGTGATTACAAACTGACTGGTCGGTCATAAATGGCCAAAGCTCATAAAGAGCACTTGATTCATAAAATGTACAATATATATATATTTCCATTCACATAGGCCTAGCTTGGTCTAGTCTTTTCCACCTGTCAACTGCAATAAATAATAAAATATCAATTCTATAACATTGATTGGCTTCAAGATTTGAAAAGGACCATAGTATCTTTTTGCTAGTTAAGAAAAATACTTTTGATGGCCAACAGGATTTTTGCCCGTCGTTTGCCTCGATTGAGACTTGGGAAACTCAAGTAATACCCAATCATTTTCTATGAATGTTAAGGATCTTCTATGCTTGTCAACAACAGCTTTTTGCCTTTGTTGAGATATGGATATAGCCTCCTTAATCTTTTGGAAAGATTCATGTAGGTCATGGCTATACTCATCGGCAACGAAGATCTTCCTATGTTCTTTAAGTGGCGCTCTGATACCAATGTAATGGAAATGGCCTATAAGCTTTGAGAATAGTGGAATTAAGACAATTAGAGTGAGAATTTTTGTGAGACTACTTTGAGAACATAGACGGTGAACTTAATTAGCGGTAGCAACATAACCATAGTACTTATTAGCTTGACATGAACAATACTCTTGCAAGAGAGAGAGTTTAATAAACTTGACAACAGTTGAGGATCGGATTTATGTGGATCTGGTCCCCCCTCCAATAGGCTTTTGTATTATAGATTCTCCCATCAAGAGATACTTGGTACAATACAATCTTTGTTCTCCTTGTGAACTAGGTGATGCAATGAAGATGGATGGTCACGAGCATATCATAGACTTTGTAGAAAGCATTAACCATTCCCGGCCTCAGTCCCAAGGCAACAAACACCTTAAAAGGTGGAGATAGCTAGCAATGAATGAGGGTAGGGAAGAGAAATAAGAAACATTCATAAAAGAAAGAAATAGTTCCTCACTTATGATCGCTCTTCTTGCTTACCATACATGATAGTATAGTAATGAAGATGGAGAAGATGGAAAGCTTAAGCATTGGATCGTGGACCTTGGTTAGATTTCCATTCCATAGCCAAGAGTGTTGGTGTAGGCTCTCAACTTCTCTACAAGCTTAGAGAACTAGATGGAGTTTTTGCACTTTGCACTTCACACAATGAGTGTGTGTGTGTGCGCGCGTATGTGTGTGTTGGTTGGGGGGGGGGGGGGGGGGGGGAGAGTAACCCCCCAAGCTAGCCCCCTCCTTGCTTTGGTCAAACCCCTCTCTTAACTCATGATTGAATTTCATTATATCCCTTCAAGCCTGACCAATCACATGCAGAGTGCATATCAAGCAAGCATGCTAGCCTTGGAACAAGTGTCCCCCTTTCCCCTTTGAGAGAGAGGACTTGATAAATGAAAACACAATTAATTAAATTAGCTACATTATTATTGGACCCTTTGGGAGGCCAACCAATAGAATCTAGGCACACCATGAGGGGAACATGAAGAGGAACTTGACAAGTGTCCTAATTGCTTTCTTTATACCAAGCTTTCCCTGTGTGAGGGTGTGTGTGTTCTCTCTCTAGCTCCTAGAATGAGGTCTCAACCCCCCTTGTGTAGGGATGTGCATTGATGTTTTGAACACCTTAACCCCTCAAGCACCTTAGTCATGGAGAACCTTAGCAACTTAATCATTAAGCACCTTGAGAACCTTAGTCAACAAGCACGACAAGCACCTCAAGTTTGGGCCGGATTCCCACCTAAAGTATAGCCCTAGATTGCCTAAGGTCAAAGGAATTTTAACACTAACCTTTGGAGGTATTTAATGAAGCTAACCCCAAGGTATTTAAGCTCCATTAGCTAGCCTTGCTCTTTGATAGACCATCTCTCATTTGGACCCCTTTACCATTGGCCCCGTGTTAAGATAGATCTGTAAGCACATGCCTATATCCTAACCCTTGTTCTCACTCATTCTCCCACATTAAATGATTGGTTTATATGAGAAAATTATTTGGGTCCCTTAAAAAAAATAGTGAGTTAAAAGTAACCATACTTTTTGATCACCAACCATTGAAGTTAATGGGGAATTTTATCTCATATCCTACAAAAATCCCCACTCTTATTTATATGCAATCAACCTTTAAGAATTGGTTGTTTTGTGAAAAATGCAATGGTCCATCAAGTTTGGAGGCTTGTTGTGACCAAGACATAAGAAATTTTACAAATTTTTAAGTTTTGCCATATGTAGAACTCTTTGAAGTATAATTTTTCCAAAACCCTGAATTGACACTTTTATGTCCTGTTAGGTTACCAGACTAGTGTTAATGATTACTAAAAACCATCCAATCATTTTTTCAATTTTTATTGGCAGTGAATCTTCCAAAGTGGATAGCGGTGTTAGTTTTTATCCGAATTCAGTTCTGAGAGTTTCTAGTTATAAGTTTCTCGTGCTTAAGATTTTAAAAGTACCAGTTTTAACTGCTTTCGAGATAGTGTTTTACGTGTTTGTACACCCAATTCTTTCTCCTAAAGCTCATTTCCCCGTAGCTAGAAATGTGGAAACCTTACAGATGGCTATGATGGTATAAAATTCCACTTTTTATGGCCATGTAGGTGAAGATGTTGAGGATTGCATTGAGAAGCTTGAGTTCTCTTGTTTTATTTCCAATAAAGAAGATCCAATGTTTATGCTCATTATTTTGCTACTTGGCTTGAAAGAGGATGCAAGGACATGGTATGATGAGTATGAGTCTTGCTTGCATTTGTCTCAACCTTTCCAAAAAAAAAGAAATATTGTAAGGTCAAGCTAGACATTAAAAGGTTCTTATATCACTCCATGAATTTTGAAGTTAGAGCCATGCTATACCACCTTAGGCACTTGCAGAAGCAAATTCTTAATAAGTGATATGAATGGCAACGAATTTGACGCCCTTAAAAAAGAAAATAGAGCTTTGAATGAGCTTTCTATTCAAAATATAGTCTCTCAAAAGTAAGTAACATGTTGATTTCTCTTAAACCCACCAAGGTTGTGACAAGGATTTGAATACAAAATTATAAGAGAGGAATTTTCATGGCCATGGTAACAACTTGAATACCAAACCATCAGAGAGAAATACGAGTTTGTTATTTGATTCTTGTGCACCATGATTATACAATAGGAAGTTTACTACAAATCAAGAAACAGTTTTGTTTTTTATAAAATTTAGGGAGACAATGTATTGACTCTCAACATTACATCCATATGACACTCAAGCAGAATGTGCACAATTTTATTTTTGATAAAACAACTTTGTACAAAGAATTTAATTCCTGTTTTTGTCTTTCTTCGGTAGCTCCTCCAAGGCAAGATTTTTGATATAAACACTTATTGACGTGACGGCATTACTGGTAAGATGAGTACTTTGTTTCGATGAAGAATCTCCATGAATAATTTACAAGAAAATGAGGTGTTGATTTTAGAAAAGTGTTTCACAAAATCTCCTTATGATTATTCATTTTTCTCAAAAGAATCTATCAAAGAATATACCCATGATGTTCATTTACACATTAACTGCTATGTGTTGGGGGCAGGGATGATGCATTCAACACTTTCTTTAGTGAATTTGGTAGCTACAATTGTGGCTATGTGGAGGTAATCCCAAATCTTATAGAGAAGGAAGGTTAAAGTCTATCACGTGGAGGAGCTATGATAGGCAAAAATGGCAACGCCATTGCTCCTTTTGGCAATGCAAGCCAAAGATGATGCTTTGCAAGCTATATATATTGCTCACAAAAAGTCAATATGTTTGGTTTTTTTTTTATTGGCCAAAGCCCCATATTTATCTGCCCAATTTTTTATGATGATGAGACTCTAGAGGGATTACACTTTCCCAGCTAAAGAAAACAAGAATGGAGGTAAGACCTTCCTTGCACATGAGAGGAGCCTATGTGTGTGTAAGGTGAATGTATCCAAGTGAACCGTGATTAGTGAGCCCTCTGAGAATCGCCACGATGTATCCTATGAAATTGTGATGTGCTAAATTCAAAGAGAGCCACGACGATGTATCCAAGAGACCCCATCACTAAAATTATAGTACTTCTTTATTTTGTGTTGATTTGCCCAAGTTTGGCTTAAGGGGCATATGTTGGAGATAAGGCCAACTTTGGGCAGCCATCATACGAGAATGTGTGTGAACAATATGTAATGCACATAAAGGACTCAAAAAGTAATCAAAATCTCTCTCTTTTTCTTTTGCTACTCGTCCACATTATCTACTCTATCCTCTCCTATTAGATTATCCATCACTACCTTCTTCTAGTCACATCGCTCCGAGAGTAGAGGCATCCATGGCTCACACAACAACAGCTAAGCAGGCTCTGAAACCAGTATGAGTTAAACCTATTGCTTCCCATGACATGGCTAAGAGATAGTGAGGGAAAATATAATGAAGAGAGCATAGAGTTTTAATTAGATAGCATTGTGAATACAAAGGGTTGCTTTATACAAACTTGTCACATGGACTTTTCCTTCTACGCATGCTTCACATACACACAAGATTCTTAATAACACACACTTCTTTCCTTTATAAATGACACACACATATTCCACGTGACTTCTAAGCTAGGGTATTTTTCCATAATTATTTTTGCTACAATTCATGCACTCCAACAACAACGTTAGTGTGGATTTCACAATGAACCATTCATGATGAAAGAGAGTATAGTGATTGAATTGCATAAGGGTTTCTTTATACAAACTTGTCACATAGACCTTTCCTTCCACACGTACTTCACACACACACACAAGATTCTTGCTGACACACACTGTTTGCATCTATCAATGACATACACACACATGTTCCACAAGACTTTGAAGCTAGGGGATTTTCCCATGCATATGAAGTTCTACAATGTCCGCACCCCAACAATCCTCCCCTTGTGGGAATTGTTTCACATAACACAAAACGATATAGCACTCAAATAAACTGCCTCAAACGAGGATGAAGGAACACAAATTTGTCTCCCGTCACACAAGAGTAGGTAGGCAAACACAAGCCTCTCCTACACAAGGGTGAAGCACACAAATCCCATGAACCTAATTCAGGGCGCCCAAACTTCCCTAACATGTGACACAAGAGGGTATGGAGACATTCAAACTAAGCTCTTCACATATACACACAGTTATTTTTAGTAGTTGTAGGATGTTCTCGCTCACACAAGTGATGTAAATGTTTTTGTAGTTGCCATGTTGGTTGTTGTTGATAATGTAAATGTTTGTTGGTTTATTTCTTTTCATTCTATGTGAACAATATGTAATGCCTATAAAGGCACTCTCTCTCTCTCTTTCTCTGCTTGTGCGCCTCATCTACTCTATCCTCTTGTGATTATCTTATCCCTAGCTATCTCATAGCCATATCAATCTGGGAAGCAGTGGATTTTCCTCACACTATGACTATCATTTACATATTTATACCAAGCTACACACGTATAGATAGCATGACAAGCCCAACCAAGCAAGACTAATTCCGGCCTTCTTCCGGCCTTTCCCAGTTTTTTTTTCCATAAAGGGTGAGAGAGATTTTATATTAGGTAGAGAACAAAATTACATTGAACCGATCTCCAAGCTAAGAGAGACTTTTACAAAATCATTCATAACATTACGTATGGCTATTGTTGAGGACGGGGCTACATAAAACATCAAATGCTTCAGGGACTGCCACCCACACTTCGACTCCCCGGGAATGACCTGGTGACTTCTTTCTTATCTAGATTGCACCTTCAGGTACTTCCACCCAAACTGCTACCCCCGGGAAAACACTTATGACTTCTTGCAAGTGGGTAACTATTCTTATCCCATTTTCGAACTGTCTCTTTAGCTTCTCTCCATTAGCTTTGCATTCATCAATCATTCTCAGTATATGCAAATAAGAGGCATCCACTAGAACCTCTTTTTGTTTGTTTATATCAGCGCTATTGTAGTAGCACATGCAGTCCACTAGCACTTTGTAATTTTCTTGGTAGATTCTGCATTGTTCCAATTTTAGTTGGTTGGCCTGCACACTCAAACTTTTAGTCTAGTAAGCCTCATAAAAAAATCAATTGTTTTGTTCTTTCCAAATGATCCAAAAAATTATCCCCTGATCCTATTCCATACTACTGAGAAGAGAGTAATCGAGTCTCCCATTAGCAGCTATTTCTAGCTGGGGGTGAAATTTAACCCACTAATCAGTGGGGCCGAAATATATTTGTTAGCAAGACAATTAATAAAAAGGTGAGTTATATCTTCTTCACTTTGTTTACATCTCTTACAATTCCCTGTTCCCATGCCTGCAGCCCTCATTCTATGACCTGTCCAGACAGCTATATGCATGATCAACCATAACATAACAGAGTGTTTGACAGGGGTGTCAAAATGCCACTTTCTGTTGAGAGTGACATGTAACTGTTCATGCAAAGCTAGGGACTGGTTTGGGGGGTTAGAAAGAGCACCACCACTTGACCAATTTTAGTGCCTTAGGTGACGGGTCTGGGTGTTTAGATAGTGTCCACTTCATCTCTTCTGGGAAAATGGCTATTCTTAAGTTGATAAGGGTAAGCTCCCAGGGTTGAGGCTGAAATCTGTAGAGTAGCTCAATGTTGGTCTTCCACCTGTGTTCTGCTATGTGCCACACATCCCTCTAGGTGATGATGTCCTTCTTATGTAATCTTTTAGTTGTCCTTATTTGTCTCTGATTGAGAGGGGGAAGTGGGGGGAAAGACCACCACATTGACTCAGCTACTCTGAGCTTCAAGCTATGTTTTGACTCCCAATTTATTCTTAGTAGGTTTTTGTACCTATTCCAAGAACTCCAAAGTGATTTGAGTAGGTCTGAGCCCTTTGCTACCACTTCAAAGGGTCCAAAGAAGATAGTGACCCAGGGTAAGTTTTTGATTCTTTGCATTCCTCTGATTTGAAACCTATGTAGATCTCAAAAAAGAAGTGAGGCCCACTCTTCCTCTGGTTGTTCCAAGGCTTTGAGAATGAGCTTTACAGCCAGCTTGTCAGCATAGATTTATGTTGGTGAAGCCCAGGCCCCCTTTCTCTTTAGGAAGACATCTAACTTTCCATTTAACTTTAGCAAATCCTTTCTTAAGAGGGTCTCCTGACCATAGAAAATTCCTGCAGATTTTGGTTATATCTTTTAGATAGACATCCGAGGGCCTCCAGCAGGAGAGGAAGAAAATTACATAGCATGAAATGTAATGTTTGATGATCTTGCCTGCCAAGTTAGCTTGAAACCCAAGCCATCTATTCAATTTAGAGTAGAATTTGTCCATAACCCATTGCCACCTTTGTACCATAGATACCTTGAAGCCAAATGGAATTCCTAATAATCTGAATATGATGCCATCCTGGATAATGGAGCACCCGTGCTCATCCACCCAACTCTGCAAAGGGAAACGAGAGTCTATGATGCCTATTTTGGAGTTGTTGATCCTCAAGTTGGATGTTGTACAGAACACATCTAGGCACTCCCAAAAGGTTTTAGGGAGCTCTCATCATTCTACAGAAGCCCATTTGTGTCATCAAAATTTGATAGAGGGGTGAAAGAATGTTAACCTGTCATGCTTTTTCATGTCCCGGACAATGCTAACTAGCACAATTTTGACATATGCTAACTAGTACAATAACTTGAGCTACATCTCCAAGATCTATGACATATGATATATCAATAGAAAGCACTTGAAACAAGGAATACAAATGTACAACCTCCGACAAATTTTGATATTATTTGTAAAAAATATACCGGACGCCCAACTTTTTGAAGATGCGCTAACTTGAAACTGCTAACTAGCACAAAAAGTGCGATAGGTTAACATGCTTTCACCCAGAGACATTGTTGCCTCCCATCTGGTAGCTTGATACCTTGGAGGGTCCCTTGTTGTATCCTATCTTTCACTAGCTAGTTCAAAGAATCAGCTGAGGTGGCAAAGAGAAGAGGATCTAGACAGCATCCTTGTCTTTCTAAGGACATGGGTCCTATGGGCAAGGCCACCGGCACGACTGGGCAATATGTACGCTAGGGGAGGCTATAAGATAGCACAGTTGGGTGGAGACTAGCATACGTATTACCACCGCCCTTTCATTGGTATCCGAGCTATTTGTGGGAAAGTGGAAAAGCAAGTTGCAAGTGCATGCGATGCAAAAAGAAGACATGTACAGTTTTCTGTGTGCAACGCGCAAAGACAGACAGCCGACCGCAACCGCGCTCTACAACGTACAACTAAGGTTGGCGACCAAGGCAAACTTGATCGACAACTCTACGGCACCAAGGCTACGAAGACTCCGTTGGCACCGTTGGTTGTGTGTGAAGGAAGTCCCTCTACACCCTTGCATGAAGGAGGGTTGAACCCACCCCATGAGGGTAAGAGACCAACACTCTACCACCAAGCTATTCAACCTTGTTGTGTATAATAAGGAAAGATAGCATGCTTTTGTTGACAAGAAAGCTAGAAGGAAAAGGAAAGCTTCAAACTTCAAGGAAGTAGTTTAACCCTTCCTTTTAATTTCTTGGAGGAAGGCAAGTTTTCCTCCAAAATTCATTTTTCTTCAAGAAGGAAGAAGCTCCACACGTGAAGAAAAGCCTTCACAAAAATGATGAGTTTTTGTGAGAAATCAACAAAGGTGTTCTTACGAGGAACGACACGTGAAGCGCTACAATTTTCACAAGGCAAGGTTTGCATGCAACGCGAATCCAAGAGCATTTAGAAAAAACACAAAGACTTCGAGATTTACAAGGTATAAGTTGACGCTTTTTTTTCTCTCTTTACTTTAGTATGTGTTTACCATGGCCAGTGAGGATATCTTACCTACACACACTTTTGATTTTGAGCACGTAGATCAAAATCAGGGCACCACGGGTGCTATTGACACTAATATGCATGACGATGATGATCTAGGAGATCATGGCCTTGTGGATATGGTTGCTTTCAAGACTTTGAAAAATCACCAAAGCGAACTTGAACGCAAGCTCTCTGCACTCAATGCAAATGTTATAAATCTTACTGAGCTACTTGTGAAATTTATGATATCACAGACGGCTCAAGGAGCCACGGTTCAAGGAAACCAAGCTCGCACGACTCAAGGAGTCCAATGGGAGTCCAATAGACAAGTGATTCAAAAGATGCAAAAGGTAGCAATGCATTGCTTAAGAATATAACCATTCCTGAGTTTCAGGGGGAAGAGCGTGATCGCAACAAGGATATGGTCAATACTTTCTTACACAAATGGAGAGTGATATTCATAGGTTGAGACACACCCCGGATATAAAGAGGACTGTGAAAACAAGTCTATCTCTTAAAGGCAAGGCCTATATGTGGTGGATGACATTTCCAATAGATGATCCTCCTCCATCTTGGATGCGTTTCAAGCTTCTTTCTCCAAAGAGTTTTTAGGCTCCAATGAAGAAGGTAAGAATTGGTTAGCATGGGATGTATGCCGCATGTGTGGCCTCTCTCTTGCACAAGTATCGGGGAATCATATTAAAACTAGAAGGTCTAGATGAATTCCAAAAGATACGGGGTAGGGGTCTTGACAAAGACTATCGTCTTCATGTCAAGACCCAACATCTAAAAACTGCAGAAAACGCCATCAGTCATGCCCAAAGATATGATGATGACCAAGAGAGGAAGGGAAATGTTTCCTACTCTAAGAATAATTTTGCTAAGAGAAATGTGGCTAGGAGCCAATGGCCAGGAAGATCTCCCACACATTCCAAGAGAAATAAGAGACAATCCACCTCTTCACGTCCACAAGAGGCTAAGAAGCCTAAGAAATCACGAGATACTCCACGTGGGTCTCTCAGCACTGCTGTTTTTTAGCGTGCAAAAAAAACACAGTTTGCGTTTTAGATGTCTTTTGGATCAACATAACAAGAAAGATTGTCCTCTTTTGCAAGGCAAATAAAAGTCCATGCACACGGTGCAACACCTCACATTAGATTCATCTCCTATATATTGTGTTGTAGAGGTTCTTCATATGGAAGAAAAGCACAAGTGTTATGTGTCTGCCTCAATGTGGCAGCCCATCTTTGGCCCCCATGAGTTGATTTGCATGCATGGCACCATTGACGGACAACGTGTTCGTATTTTAGTGGATGACGGTGCAACTCATAACTTCGTGAATAAGCTAGTCAAGAAATTGAAGCTTACACAGCCTCCCTACTCCAACAAGTATGTGGTAGAGCAGGTGTCTAGCAATGACAAAGAAGTATGGGACATGGTAGTTGAAGGGTTGAGCTTATTGTTCAAGATCATATGATGACCTTGAATTTCAATTTATGAATATGGACCGTGTTGATGTAGTTTTAGGACGTGAGTGGCTGCATGGTTTAGGAAACACATTGCACACTATTTACAAACACAACTCATTATCCTTTATGGCCAATGGTAAACATGTGATTTATCTTGGTGAGAAAAATATACCATCTGCACCTCTTATATGTATATCCGAGAGCTTTCTATTTTACAAAAAATAGATTTAATAGATGAAGTATTTTTGTGGTACTTCTTGTCTCCAACTCTTGTGAATTCTCAAGAGCAAAGTGTTGTGAATTCTAGTAATGGCCCATGCAAAGTGCAATGAATTATAATGATAAGCAAAGTGTTAACAGTTTTAAAGAGCAAAGTGCATTCAATTTTAATTCTATTCAGCAACGTGCAACTGTTGTAAAACAAAAATTACAGGAATTACAAGATTCTCCATCCAGCATAACTCTAGTTTACTTTCTCCTTTTGCACAACAAAAGATGACTCACTTACTCACGGAGTATAGTCATGCATTCTCAAGTGATTTACCGTCGGGTTTACCCCCGACACGTGATGTGCAGCATGGCATAGATATCTTGCTAGACACTAGAAACCGGTGAGTAAAGCATCTTATTGTATGAGTGCTAAAGAAGCCAAGGAGGTTGAGAGTCAGTTGGCTGACTAACTCGCCCGTGGTTTCATTAGTCCTAGCACTTCGCCTTGGGCATCACCAATTCTATTGGTAAAAAACAAAGATGGTACTATGCGCATGTGCGTAGATTATCGCGGATTAAACGCTATAACCATCAAGAACAAGTATCCCCTGCCTCGAGCGAATGAGTTGTTTGATCAACTCCATGGGGAAAGATAATATACAAAGATAGATCTTCATTCAGGTTACCACGAGGTGCATATCCTCTTGCAAGATATCTATAAAACTGCCCTTAGAACACGGTTCAGGCATTTTAAATTTTTGGTTATGCCTTTTGGTTTAACCAATGCTCCAGCTATATTTAGGACACTCATGGATAGTGTCTTAGTCCCTATCTTAGAAAATCTGTTGTGGTTTTTCTTAATGACATTCTCATTTATAGTAAGACTGAAGATGAACACGTAGAACACTTAGGATTAGTGTTCGAACAACTACAAGGTCACTCTCTGTATGCTAAGAAAAGCAAGTGAAATTTCTTTACAACAGAGATACATTACCTCGGTCATGTCATCTCTTATTCTCGCATCAAGATGGATATTGACAAGGTCGCTGCCATTCTTCGATGGCCACATCCCAACACGGTTGAGGAGATTCAAATATTCTTAGGCATGGCTGGCTTTTATCGACAGCATATCCGTGATTATGCCAAAAATTTTGTTCCTATGATGGATCAACTTAAAGAAAAAGGTAAGAACTTTTCTTGGGAAGAAGCCCAAAAATGCAGTGTTGAAAGCTCAAGTTAGCTATAGCCACTACTCCCATCCTAGCAATTGTTGACCCACTTAAGCCATTTGTATTAGAGATTGATGCTAGTGATAAAACAATTGGTACGGTACTTCTCAAGGAGGGAAGACCTATAGCCTTTCAAAGTAAAAACTTATATAGAGCTCAACAAAATTATCTTATCTATGAGAGAGAGCTCTATGCCATAATTCACGCTCTACGAAAGTGGCGACACTATTTATATGGTACCGAGTTTAAAGTAGTATTTGACCATGAGAGTATCAAATGGTTTACTACTCAAACGGACTTGAAGGGTTGTAAATTTAGATGGGCAAAAATACTTCAAGATTATGATTGTAAGCTACGATATGGCAAGGGGCGATATAATGTAGTAGCGGATGCATTAAGTTGGATGCCTCAGATTAATTCACTTGCTTACATGGAAATAAAGAGTGGATTTTTGGAGTCATTACATGGCAAGTGTGGACAAGATCCATTATATGAAAAAGTGTGGAGTGCAGTTTTAAAAAGGCATCCCTCACACTAATTAACATATCTCTGTACAACCAGATCAGCATGCCTCTATACACGCAGATAAAAACTCCAACACACAAAGCTCCATCCCTACTTAGGAAGAGCTTAAGCGATGGAATATTTTTTCCATTGATGGTGGCTACTTAGTCCACAAGTGTAGAGTATGTGTGCCAAACGACTCAGACACTAGGCGCCAAATATTATTACAGTGTCACGATAGTCCAAGTGCTGGTCATCCAGGTAATCGTACTAAGACGTATGCCTTAGTTCGGAGGTAATTTTATTGGCCAGGATTACATCATGATGTTCAAGAGTACACATTAAACTGCCAACAGTGCCAAGTAAATAAGGCAGAGTGCCTCAAGGTAGATGGCCTATTATATCCTTTAGAGATTTCACAAGGTAAGTGGGAGAGTATCCTTATGGATTTTGGAGTAGGACTACCTACTACAAAATTGTGGCCATGATGCCATATGGGTAATTGTAGACCGTCTCACAAAGATGGGTCAATTCATTCTCACCAAGACTACGGTTAAGACACCGGAATTAGCACAACTATTTGTAGAGCATATATATAGACTCTAGGATCTTCCAGCTAGTATCATTAGTGACAGAGATCAAAAGTTCGACAATCACTTCTAGAGATCTGTGTTTCAAAAGTTGGAAACTAAACTTAATCTAAGTACGGCTGATCATCTAGAAATAGATGGTCAAGCTGAAAGAGTTAATCAAGTGCTAGAGGATATGCTGCAAGTGTACGTTAGCAAGAAGCAAACCAATTGGGAAGACTACTTACCTATATTGGAATTTTCTTATGATAGTTCAAAGCATGTGACTACATGGTTTAGTCCAGTTATGCTTTTATATGGATTTCAACCTAGATCATCCGTTATGGTGGGGTTGGCTAAGGAGAAGATACAGTAAGCAAAGGATTTTCTCGAAGACCATTTTGATATGCTTCGAGTTGCTCGACATATTGTTAAGCTAGCTCAAGATCGATATAAGAAGTATGCAGATGAGCATCATTGTCTTGCTACTTTTGAAGAAGGAGACAAGGTTTTCCTCAAGGTTCCGGAGCATTCAGAAAGTCTAAAGACGGGAAAAGTTGCTAAACTTTAACCACGCTACTGTGGACCGTTCACCATTCTCAAACTTATAGGTCAAGTGGCCTATACGTTAGCTCTTCTAGAGCACTGATCACGAGTATATGCTGTTTTTCATGTTAGCCGTTTACAAAAACAGCTAGGACAGAATGATAATGTTATTTACATAGGTGTGTTAGTTGATCTTATCGAACCGCCAAGTATCCCTCATGAGCCCGAAAAGATTTTGGGTTCTCATGAGCTTTGCACCAGTCATCATGTCAGATGACAGGCGTTGGTAAACTGGCAAGATAGACCTGATGAAGGTTCTACATGGAAGAATGTCTCTGCACTTAAGAAACATTTTCCTACATTTGTTTTCAAGGACGAAAACAGTTCTCCAAAGGGGGTAATGTAAGGACATGGGTCTTACGAGCAAGGCCACCGACACGGCCGGACAGTGTGTAATCTAGGGAGAGGCTATAAGATAGCACGGTTGGGTGGAGACTAGCACACGCATTACCACCGCCCTTTCACCTGTGTTAAGCTATATTGGGAGGGCCCCATGTTTAAAAAATTCTTCGTAGACTATGCGTAGGATCAGTGCAATAACATCTCTGAAGGTTTGAAAAAACTGAGATGGGAGGCCATCTATGCCCGGGGTCTTCTTTGGTTTGAGAGCATCAATGGTCCTTTGAATTTTCCCTATCAAGAGCTCCTAGTGAATTTGTGCACTCAAGTGGAGTGGGAACACTCTCTTTCTACAATTCCTTATGATTCCCCTTGCAAGAGTAATAGCCTCATCTTGACTTTCGGGTGGACTAAATAGTTGAGCGAACTGATCCCTGGCTAGTTCTAGGCTAGCCTCTTTCAAAGTGGCTTTTCCTGTAGTACCTACTAGCATTGGGACCATCTCTCTCTGATGTTTCATCCTAAGGCTCCTGAACATAGACTTAGTAGGTTTGTCCACCTTACCTGCCCACCATTCACGAAAGAAAATTTTTGTATGGTGAAGAGTAACGTTTTTCTCTATCTTAAGCTGATGCCTAAGAGTGGATATTCTAGTCTGAGTATCTGTCTCCTCAGTGTTGGAAGAATCTAGTTCTATAAGCTCATTGTAGATGGCGTCTTTCCTTTTCCTTTGTATCTCAGTTACCCTTTTCCTAAAGATGACTAGAGAGTGCTGTGTGTTGGCAATAGCCAGGTTCCAAGCTTTGGCTGGCGTGATTCCCTTTGAGAAAGCCTGTACCCATATTTCTTTGATACTTCCCTAAACCTCCCCTAGCAGAGAGAGTGAGGAGTTGATATGAAACCAATGATTGCAAATTTTGTTATATTTATCATCCAAAGTGATGATCCACGGGTAGTGATTTGAAGCACAGGAGGTGAGTCGTGCTACTGCTTTTACTCTATTGAATTGCCTAGCCAATGGCATGCTTAAGTAGCACCTATCCAGTTGAGTCTTTTGAGCGAGAGATCCTTTTGAGTAATTCTGTCAGCCGAATTCTCCAGGCGTGCGTACATCCCATAAATCTAATTGCTCCTTGAGTTTCCCCCATTCTTGTTGCTTTGTACCTGCCACTGTTTGCCATTTCATTAGGTATCGATTCTCCATGGATTGAACCATGTTGAAGTCCTCGAATAAGATGATTTAGCCCTTGAGATGAGTGAGTTAACTCCACATCTTGGTTTGGTCTTTGATAGAGCCACTTGCATATATAGACACCATCACGGAGTTGATTGGGGACTCAATGGCTAGTGCTACTCAGTATTCTCCTATAGACGACAGATGATGATTAATCTTCCAGCTCAGAGGGAGCCCCATGGCAGCTCCTCCCGATCCTCTAGCATGAGTTGAGTGGAACCACTGATGTTCCTTGGATATCAGTTGCACTCTTTGGATGAGCTCCTGCCCTGTAATTTTAATTTCTTGAAGACCTATGACGTCAACCGGATAGTTGTGGATCCATGCTTTGATCTTCTTGGCTTTATTAGGGTCTGACAACCCTTT
Source organism: Adiantum capillus-veneris (assembly GCF_014529385.1). Classification (NCBI taxonomy): domain Eukaryota; kingdom Viridiplantae; phylum Streptophyta; class Polypodiopsida; order Polypodiales; family Pteridaceae; genus Adiantum; species Adiantum capillus-veneris. The sequence goes on along the minus strand of NC_140940.1, from coordinate 21,344,587 downwards.
TATACTCCAAGAGAGAACCTTCATTTATAGCTTCTTCTGTCTTTGCGGTTTTGATCTGAGCCCCAGGGGAGGGCTGTGTTACTGAGTATGAATCCTTTTGTTGTCTTTGTGGACATCCATGGGTGAAGGGCCTATGTCAAGGTTCCCTACCTGGCTAGGGACAACGTTCTCTTTATTGTGCTTGTTGTTGTTATGGGTTTTGTTCAAATCGATGGTGGTGGCTCTGTCTGCCTTGTTAACTTGGTCTTCCAGTCGAGATTCTGTGTCATCATCCTCCTCAGAGTCCTGCCCAATAAAATTGGCTATCTCCAAGTCTTCCCATTCAGGGAGTGAGGCAGCTAGTAGTGCATATCTGTTGGAGGGTCTAGGTTTATCTCTCTCATTTGTCCGCTTTTCGGCAAAGGGTCGAACCACCCTGGTGGCGTGAGGAGGGATAGCTGCCGAGGGAGTCTGGTTATTGTGATCACTCTTCTCTGAGCTAGCTAGGGTCTGAATTGGTTTTGGATTTTTGATAGGGTAGTCACGTACAAAGTGCCCCTTAGTTCCACAGTGAAAATAGGCATTTGGTAGGTATTTGTAGCTCAAGGGTTGTTCAAAAAATTCCCCATCATCTAGCACAATCACCATTGCTTGCGGGAGGTCCTCTAAGATATCCATCTCTACTAAGGCTTGTGGGTGCCAGGAAAGGGATGTAGTCCTCTCATGGACGGCCTCCTAGGACCTTGCCGAGCTGAGAGCCCGAGCTGAGAGCCAATTACCCGGAGGTGGTTGTGAAAGTGCAGTGGCAAGTTGGGAAATTATACCCATACAGGGAAGTGCGAGACACCATCTCTCTCTGCATTGTACTCCTTGTGCCTTTTAAATAGGCACATAGGAGATGTTTGTAGTAACCACTGGCATGTACTGAGAACCCCAAAAGGCCATATCTGCATTCTTGAACACAAAGACGTACTGGTTCTTAGGCGGGGCTTGTATGGTCTCTACTTCTATCCCAATAGCACCCCATTGATTCCTAATCCAACCTCTCAGAACTTCAGCAAGGGGGGCGCGGGCCAGCTAACAACCCTATTAGAGCTCAATTTTCTAAATCATTTTGGGTTTTTCAAACTTGAAAAGAGGGCAGAATGACCAAAGGCTTACTGTATGGAATTTTGACAGATCCTCCTGCATGAGTGCCTCCACTCCCTCCTCGTTGAGGCTCAAAGGCAGCATTATGCGCGGATGTAGCGGCAAAGCCTTCAGTAGGCGCATGATGTAACCCTGCTGGTGGGTTGGTAGAGGATGGTTGTGTGAAGAACCTGGCATCTTGGCGAGCCTATCTTGCTACTTGGAGATTGCTTATGCTGTCATGCAAGAGTTGGTCGTCTTCGCAGGGGAATGCTATAGTAGGGTTAAAGTGGGTAAAAACCTTCTAGTGGAATCCATTTACTCCTCCTGTGTGGGCGACCGAGGAGTTATTATGAACTAAAGAGTGATGGGGCAACACGCCCGACGCCCAAATGTTGGGGGATCACCCCTATAGCGATGGCTACAGCGAGACGAATTTTCATCGCATTAGCGAGGGAAAAAGGCGTCGCTGTAGCCATCGCTATTGTATGTCGCATAAACGAGGAATTTAACGAGGGCTATAGCGACGAGTTACCGTCTCATAAGCAGAAAAAATAAGACGTTTACTTTTCGTCACATAAGCGGTGCGTGGCAAAATGCGTGGTATAAGCGGCGCGTGGCATAAGCGGCGAGATGCTTAAGCGACGAGTTGTGTTTTTTTTTTTTAAAGACCTCATGAGCGACGCTTTGAACACACAACGACTATATGACGTGCAGGGTTTCATAAGTGATCTCTCTCCGCTCCCTCTCTCTCTCTCTCTCTCTAGCTCTTCTACACACACATACAAACTCTACTTCTCCAGTGAAACACACACACCCACAAACTCTAACTCTCTCTCTCGCGCCGGTGTTCTTGCAATTGTGATTGCTCTCATTGCTCATATATTTGTTGGCATTTCGCATAGTAGTGTGGACGTTGATCGGACCGGTGCGTACGCAAGCGATATAAATTTACAATTTCGGCTTCAAGATGAATTATGATAAACAGCTCTCTCTCTCTCTCTCTTTTTGCTGATTTTTTAAGTTAGAACTTTAAATTAAATAAAAAATAGACGATCATGTTTGTTTATTAAAAATATATATTAAAATAAAATAGCAGACCCTCAAGCCAATATTAAATCTCAAACCCATGATTTCTGTCATGTAGCAGACGTTTCTATAAGTTCTAAATCGGCTCCCTTTGTTCAGTTAAGAGAAACGTTAATAGAAATAATTCTTGCAAACTTTTAAAATGATCCATTGGCCAGCCAGTTCAGATCTCGTGAGCCATATAGCTTTCCAAGATGCCTCGTTGGCACGTGGACAAGCTATGTGGGCTCACAAGATCTCAAACGGCTCGCAAATGGGCCATTTTCAAATTTCAAACAAGCTGTATAACTTGTTCACATGCCTCATTGGCACGTGGTCTCCATGCGTTAAAGCTCGCCGATCAACCATTTCTGAAGTCCATGATCAAAAAAATGCTCGCGGACTACTTTGGATGGACTACTTTGGAAACGGCCCATCGGCGAACCATTTAAGATTCTGCAAACCCACATAGCTTTTTCGCGTGCCAAAGAGGCATGTGGACAAGCTATAGGACTCGCCGAGAGCTCAAACAGCTGATCGATGTATTGTTTCTGAGCGTTTTTTGCTCGAGGACTTTGAGAACGATCCATATATCAATGAGTTGTTTGAGCTCTTAGCGAGCCGTATAGCTTGCCCATATGCCTCATTGGTACATGGACATTCCATGTGGGCTCACAAGAGCTCCAACGGCTCGCCGATGGACCGTTTCTAGAGTCCACAAAAAAAAAAAAAAAACTTGTCCCTATTTCATACAACTCGGGACATGTGGGTTTAACATGAAAATAAAGAAAACTTGGTACATGTCGGTACTTGGTACTTGGTACCTGTTGATACTTGGTACTTGGTACTTGGTCCTTCCTTTAATTTGGATGTAGGTTCCATAATGAAACTTCTTACTTGCAATTGGTACATGGTCCATGGTATTAATTGGTCAATGTAACTTTGTGGTACTGTAATAAATTAACATGAAAACAATAAAACCTCTTTAGTGTTAGATTTGGTATAAGGTACTTGGTACTTGGTACTTGATTTGGTACTTAGTACTTGCCACTTGAAACTTGGTACTTGATTTGGTACAAGATATGTAGAATTTGACACTTAGCGTAAAATCTGCTACCTTTACAAAAAATATGAAAATCAAAAGCTTGTTAATACTAAAGCCTGACATAGAAACCAAGAAAACTTGTTAGTGTTAGATTTGGCAGTTGATTTAGAGTTTGGTATCAGGTTCCATAATGAAACTTGATAGTTGTCGTTGGTGCATGGTACATGGTACATGGTACGTAACTTGAAACTTGGAGCGTATGATGCTTGTAGTTGGTGCATGGTACATGGTACGTAACTTGAAACTTGGAGCGTATGATGCTTGGTACATTGAAACGTCATAGTTCAAATCTTCATCTTAAAAAAAACATTGGAAGCCTTTTTAACAATGTGTAAACCGACCGGGCGAAAAGCCACAGGCGGTGACCCAAACCAAGACAACAACAACTGAACAGAAAGACTAACGTCCCTAGCGATATTTCTTTTATATTCTTAAAGACTTGCACAAGAAAGACCTATTTAGGAATTTTGGGAATTATTCAAGTCCCATTTCTTATAACTCTATTAAAAAACTTAGTATTTTTGTGTAGTTTGAGCTATCATCTACTATTCACGGTTACACTCTATGTTTCATATACCCCTTAACACATATCTATAGGGATATGTGTATTTATATACATACTTATATGCATCAACTACAATGACATCAAAAGAATGAGGGAAGCATGGCACTAACTCAATTTGCATTATACTACATTATTCATGTAGAAAAAGTTATTTGAATCAGTAGCTCAGATTTGAGACATTAACGTTAAAGAAATGGCTATATCAAAACTCATAAAAAGAATCTACAATAATCAAAAACAAATTTTAGAATTGAAGGGACCTCAAAATAGTGTGGTGTTTAGAAACACCAAGATAAAAAATAACATCCAATTCACATATTTACATGGATCCAAGTATTGTACAACTCATCTGAGGAAATGATACTATGTCAAGAGGCTCAATGACTATAAATACATCATTAAACTTTGTGTTTTCTGATGTATTGCTCCAATACGTACAAGGTTTCTCTATCACAAGCTGCTTCATTTACCAACATATTACAAGTATACTCTCATTTGTCCCTTGCATAGATCCAACCAAGAAACCATGCAGTGATTGTTCTCTCCAAAAAACTTTCAAGCTCTTCATTTGATTGATTCCACATTTTTTGAAAAATCAAGTAGGTTCCGGGCATATTCCACATTACACTGTAAAGGGCCTCGTCAAAAATTAAGGTATTATTTCCATCCAGATCATGAAAAATTCTCCATGCTACATCCAAGTTCTTGTGGTATACAAATCATATCAATTAGAAGATATGTCTTTTGGCATGCTGCCTGTCCTGCTATGACATTTATTTTTTGATGGTGTTGTGGAAAGCATAACTCAAGAATACGACGAGTCCTTTGCAATCTATTAGTGCTCCAAATCCACACCTCAAACCATTGCATGCAAAAATCAAGGAAATTGAATGTATCTTTGCGAATAAAATGCCACACATTTGTACTCTCTTCAACGAGATACATATGTTTTCCCCAATCTGGGCATACATCACCATGTTGCATTTCAATGGTATTAAGTAAAACACCATTGAGTTCAAGGATCAATACTCTTCTTTGTTTCCATATAGTATCTGAGGGTGGTGGAATCAATTTCCTTCTAGGCCTATGAGTCCTCAATGACATGTGCCACCTCAATAGTAAATGCTTTGTACATTTGAAATCAAATTTATATGCTTCAGAATCTCCTGTTCTAAAAAAAAGGCATGATGGTCAATGGAAGAGATATTATTTTCAATTAACACATTGTGCACCAACATTATTTATTTTATCCATGATATATATAGACTTAAACCTTGAGAAGACAACAAAAGAAAATATTTTTCTTCAATACACATAAGAAATCTTGTACAAAGAGCTCCAACCACAAAGATAAAAGAGAGACTTCTTTTCCAAGGCTGAATAACATCTAGTTGATGAAATATAAAAGTGTACATATTTGGTTCATGTTCAAATAATTGGACCCAACACATTGTTTTGGCCAGAATACTAGAGCCCAACACATTGTTTGGTCAAAATCTTCTTAACACATTTCCACCACTCTAGATGTATGTGAACATTCCAGGTGATTGAGTCAACGCGCACGCCAATCCCTTACTGGTTGTTTTCTTCCACCTGCAATAACAAATATGCTAGATTAGATAAAAATTTGAATTTTTTTTTTATATTTTTTGATAAATCTAAAGTGAGTCCTACCCATAAGCTTAAGTAGGCCTTTTGTAGCTTTGATATGTATGCTTTTGCTGCAACTCCGCTAATGAAATGACCACGGCCATACCCCAAGCTAGTAGCATAAGCAATAGCATGTTGATCACTCAAATTTTTTGTTTTGTGAGACAATTTTAACAAGTTGAGCTGGTTTGAAGATAATAGTGGCACACCAAACTTGGATGCCAACATAGCTGGATCCTTGCTTAAGGAGTTTACTACTTTCTTGCCTCTACTTTCTTGAACATAACTTAACTTGTTATTGCACAATGGTAGCTCTGAAGATGCACAAGATGAGATTTCCACTTCGACTGAATTGTTGTCAAGTTCTTCCCTTAGAACTTGGACATTGAACATGCCCCATTCTTCCATAATGTCTTGAAACTTTGTAAATAGTTCATGAGCCTCTGTGATTGGAGATTTTCCTAGCCGATTGAGTGAAATAACACATCGAATGTCATCTGTATTATTTAGATTTAAAAGGTATGGTAGAAGCTCATTGTAGAGAAGATAGTCAAGCCTCCCTTGAAAACTTTCAGGATATAAGCATTTTTCATTTGGGTTAATACATCCCTTGAAAGGTCTATCATCAATGAGCAATGTATTCTTTGTACTGCATAAATTCTTGCACTGATACCAAACCCTCAACAAAGGCTTAAACATAGCCTCAACATTAGGCTTATCCGGTCTATACACTTTTCGAAGATTATGGATGTAGCAATCTTCTTGTCCCCATACCATAAAGAAATGATATTTTTTATGTGCATGCTTTTCAAGAGTGTTCACATAAGTGCAAACATTCTTTTGTAACATGGTGGACCAAATACCAACATGAAAGTACTGACATATCTCATCCAAAAATTCAAAACAACCCGGGCGAACAACAATTGTGGTGTGACCAAGGTCAATTTTGACACAATCTGTACATGGATGCCTCTTGTCTTCTTTGCTGAGTAAAACTCCATTAAGATCAAGAACGAGTGCATGTTTCTTCATGTTGATTGCATGAGCAATATTTTCTACATACGATACAAAATAATGATAGCAATTTAAGTTTTTTCACTTATAAATCTCAAAACAAGGGACCATATATTTGCAACACACAATTGTAAATTGCACACGTTTATTTACGTCTCATACTCCCATACTCATCTATAATGATGTCTCCTAAAAGTGATTGCATTTCTCTATTAATGTGGAAGATTGAAAGACTAGTTTATCTCCATCTCTCTCAAAAGAATATAAGCTTCCAAGTGGCCTACGTTTTCGTGCATCAGGACGTAGCTCCTCAATGTTGATGTCTACTTGTGGCACACTGGATCCTTGATTTTGAATGTCAATTTTACCTACAAAGACAACATAATAGAATTTTGTATTATCTTCCAAAAAGGGCCATATCTATACTAATCACATTGTACAAATAAGTACCTTTGTTTTTCTCACCAACTTCAATCCCTTGCTCCCTTTCTTGAATGCTCTGGACTTTGTTTGTATTTGGTGTCGCTTTTCCTGTCCCTTTGTCAGTTTTTTCTTGTGTGTCCTTGGTTGCAAGAGTCGTTTGGAGCTCTTCATTGGCTTCACCCTTCTTCTCACTACCCTCTGCATCCTCATCTCTTTGAGTCATGTTGTTAGTGTCGTGTGAAGGTTTTGGAGAATTTTGCACAACAAAATCACTTTGATGCTCTACAACCACCATCTCCTCTTCACTATTCCTAATGTCACTTTCATGAATTTGGGTCTCTCCAATTGTAGGTATCATGTTCTCGCTCTCTTTAGTCATGTCATTTGAAGTTTTTTGAGAGGTTTGTTCTACAAGATCACTTTTGTGCTCTATAAGATCACCTTTATGAAACTCGATCTCTCCAACAATGGTGGGTAGCACTTGTGCTGCTTGAGATATGTTATCTCCATCTTCTATTTTGTTGTCTTCATCTGAAAGATGAAAAAAGCCAAATTTTTACCAATTTAGAAAATAGTCTAGTGGATTTTCAATAACCATACAATCCATTTCATTTCCATCATCTAACCCAGACGTTTTATGTTAGAAAGGCTCCATTTAGCACATTAACACAAAAATGCTAACCTAGAATGATACCTAAAGCACATTTGAAAGTGAAGCTTAATCTTAAGCTCCAGCCTAAGGCTTAAGTGTCAAAGTTTAGGCTTTTGTTTCAAGCCTAAAACTTAAGTCTCAAAATTTATGCTTATGTTTGAAGTTTAAAATGTAAGTCCTAAGCCCTTTTTAGTCTTCATAATTCACTATGTGAAAACCTTTTATACTATGTACACTGAAGACCTATTTATAAAACCCCTTATCTATGAATTTTTCAAGGTATCATCCAATTTTTTTCATAATCTATAAGTATTTTTTTATTTGTAACATTTTTTTGCTACAATGCTCATGAGACTGGACTCATATGGTAGTGCTACACTAACATACAAAGGCAAGGCTCGAACTTAAGTTCTATCCTACAAAATAAATTTCAGTTTCTTGTTATAGATTATGACTCTTTTTCTTTCTTAACATATGTAATCGCTACAATAGGATATGAAATTGTGAGCTTCACTTGGAAGTACTGAGGTAGGATTCTATGACAAGGACTTTTGCTGTTGAGGTAGGATTCTATGACAAGGACTTTTGAGGCTCAAACTTAATTTCATGCCTAAGGCTTAAGTCTTAACCTTAAGCTTATGTTTCAAGTGTAAAGCTTAAATCTCAAGCCATGTCTAGTCGCAACGCATTCACTATGTATAAAATTATTATATTGTGCACATCTAAGGCCTATTCAAAAAACCTCTTAACTACGAATTTTTCAAGTTATGATCCTTTTTACTTCATGATCTGTAAGTATTGCTATTTGGAAGATTATATTACTAAAATGCTCTTGAGATTGTCATAACATGGTAGTGCTCATGAGCTCGACCTCACATGGTAGTGCTACACTAACATGTGGAGGCAAGATTCAAACTTAAGTTCGAGCCTACAAACTAAATTTCAATGCCTTGTTAGGTACAAAGACATTATGAGTTTCATGTAACATATGAAAGTGCTACACTAGGATAAAAAAGTTCAAGTCTCACTTAGAACAACTCAGCCATGACTTTTTTTATTGAAGTTCATACACAAGTGCTTCACTATCTCTCCTTGTTAGGCTTGAACTTAAGTTTGAGCCTCATTAGTGTTTGGTAATGCTTCATTATTGTCTCACCAAAACCAAAATTTCTTACTCTTAAAACACATCTGTATGTTAGCTATGCTTTGTGAATTGACACTTTAAATAAAGACATGTGCTTTGTGATGGCTCAAACTCAAGTTTGATCCCCCCCATCATTTTTTAAAACAACAACAAGTAAATCTAATTAAAATGACATACTTTTAGATAAAGACACAAGATAGTATTAAGAAAATAGTGTTTGAAGGACCTAAAGTATCACAATTGATAAATTCAATACACTATCCTGCCTTTTTATACTTTAGGAGTCTATTGGTACATGATAATGGCATGCACCATTAAACCTAGTATCAAAAATACTATAAGAAGCATTCACACCTTTTTCATTAGCTACTACAATGTCTTGAGGGGCTCTATCATCCTATTGTGCATCCTCATTGCCTGCATCATCATCCTCATTATCTTCATCATTTTCTTTTTCACACTCAATATCCACAACTGGACTCATTTCTCCAACATTGTCTGCCCCCCCTTGATGATCAAAATTCGTAGCTTCTTGAACTTCACTATCATCCGTGTTGTCTACGTTATCGTTGTATTCCTTTCCATCAACATCCTATCTACTGCTTTGTTTCTCATCGATGTCAAGATTGTTAAGGTCTTCTTTTTCTTTATCATCCAGCTCCACTGTTTCTCTCGCAAGTGATGCTTGACTTGCACCACACCACTCCTGCAAGGACGGATTGCTCTCCAAAAGACTAGAGCATTGAGATTCTAACTCCATTGCTTCAAAATCATCTTTACATAAAGCAATTGCCCTTCTCTTCTTCGACAAGCTTTTCTCCAACACAACTCCACCGCAAAAAATTTCCAACACTTAGCTTTGCTCAGGACAAAACCCTGTGATAAGGCCATCAATGAAGTTTCTATCAATAAATTCATGATCCTTGCCACAAGAGCCTGAGAAAAAGACTCTTTTTGTATGAGCTTTGTCAATAGCCTCAAATCTATCAACCTTGCTAACAAAAAGAGCAACCATTGCAGAGTCCACAGTTCCATCTATCCATGAGTCATCTCTTGTTGCTTGGATATTTCCATATTCAATATGGACCTTAGTTGACTGGCTAGAAACCCCTTCAAAAAGCATTCCGATATTGCTGAAATCAATGAAACACACTAGCACATATTCGTATTGTGCATTCAATGTGTTTAGATTGAGTGCCAAATTTGCAAAAAAATCTATAGAGAACTTTTCTTTAGTACCATGAAGATCCAAGACAACCAATTGAAATGGTACGTGCTCTGTATTGCAAAAGTCTGTGATCTTCCACATATCAAAGCCCACCCCCTTGATTCTCCAGGCAAGGTTTACTGATATGCGTAGGTTATACGCATATCAGTAAACCTTGCCTGGCTCACATCCTTTATCTTCACTTCACAATCAAGCATCACGATCACAGTGCCACATTCCATGTTCGCCACATCTCCTCTCAATTCTTCCCATACGAATGGCTTATTGCCATGGATTTCCACAATCCCCTTCTCGCGCAATTCAAAGGTAGCAACTTGTAGGTCTCTGCGTGTCACATGCTCTAGCTCTCCCCTTTTGTGTGGGGGATAGGAGTCCGCAGGGTTCACTTGGTGCTCCTCCTCAATTTCTTCACTGATACAATACCCACCATTTAAGTATGGCTCGCAAGCCAACAACTCCCCATCCAACAGGGTATGACTAGCACTACTTCCGGTTTCATGCAATAGTTTTTCATCATAATGGGCATCAACATAGCCGGGAAACATCGCATCCAATTTCTTCATCAACTCTTCCTCACACATGCATTCTTCTCCTTCGTCCACACACGGGACATCCATACATTCTTCTCCTTTGTCCATACACGGGGCATCCGTCTCCTTCTCTTCTTTTGCTTGTTTTTCCTCTTCGCTCAGCTTGGCATGCATCATCGACACCTTTTCAAAAAACCAGGTCATCACTTGCTCTTGCCGACGGAAATCGACATCCATAAGCATTTTCTTTCTCTCGAGCTCTTTTCTCGTTCTTCTACTTTCCAGCCGCATCGCCTCTACATCCTTGTAGTAACTCTCAATCGTCCTCGAGAGTGTCTGAGTCGAGGTCTACATAGCCTTTTGCACCGCATCCCAGTCATATCCTAGTTTACCTTCTCTCCATCCAGCAAAGCGTTCCCTCACGCGTCGTATCGCTCTTTCAAAGCATAAGAGGGCAACCTCCACATTGAACCATGCCTTCAGTGAGGCCATATCCAAAGCTGGAAAAAACGGATTGGCCCTTAAAACAGTAGAATCAGTCACGCCACTTCTCCTACACAATTGCAACTATGAAGTCACTTAGTGTAGATTAATATCCATCGACAGCAGAAGCTCAACAACCATCGACAGAAGAAGCTCAGCAACCTAGCGTTTTTGGAGACCCATCACCTAGCGTTTTTGACAGTTTTCAGCATGGCGTTTTTCAGCAATGAAAGACCAGCAGATTGAGCCACTAAAGAGTAGCACATTCAGCCCCAAGAAACCTCAATTTTCAGCCGTAAACCTGCAGATTTTCAGCGTCAAAGACCTACATAACAATCCCATAATCAGCATTTTTGGACATAGTCGTAGATTTCAGCGCGTTTTTGGACAGCAGATACGAGATTGCAGATTTCAGCCCTTAGGACGGTGTCATCATCCCCTTCGTCATTGCCGACATAGCCTAGACTTGCATCAGTTCCATGCATTCAGCTTGATCCAGTTGGTGCTCTCTTACGCGATTGTAGCTATGAAGCTATACTTGCCTCCATTAGGTTACTAGCATGGGAGCTTTTGATGGACTAGAAAAACCAAGTCGATCTTGTTCTGACGGAGGCGTGATGCCCTGTTTATTAGGCATAGGTCTATTGGGGTGAATTATGAACCATGGGGCCCTCAAGCACATTCCGGTTATCATGATTTCCTCTCATGACTCCATGAATTCCATTTTCAAATGCTTGTCAAAGGGAGATGTGGACTTTCTTGTGAAACAAGTGAGGAAAAATGAACTGAAGAAGCACTTGCAGCATCTTTGGAGGAGGTGCCATAGTTCAAGGACCTGAGCATTGGGAAGATAAAGATTTTGATCTAAGAGGAGTGGCTGCTGCAATGAATGCACCTTTTCTAGACCTTGTGCCATCAACACACGAAAATTATGGGACAGCTGGAAGCATTGAGGATGCTCATTTGGCTGGACACCAGGTACATTTGATTTGTCTCATATGGTCCCAAGCGGCGAGCATGATAGGAGAGGAAAAATCATGCACCCCAACAGTGCATGGTGCACCCTTGCAAGAGTTGCCTACAACCTGCCTCTACTATACGCTACACCTACTCAGAGAGCAGCTCCGACCGATTTCCACCTTGACAAATCGAGAGTCAAGAGATGAGAGAGAGAGAGAAAGAGAGAGAGAGAGAGAGAGAGAGAGAGAGACATAAATGTTAAAATTTTTTCTTTCTTTCTACTTACCGTGCTGCGTCGAGTCGATGACCCATGAGTTTGCACATTTGCTGGACCATCCACTTGGGACTCCATCATGTCCCATACTCCGTCTCTAGTGTGTTGAGAACATATTTCTTGTCATCCTCATGCTGATCACTACAGTGCAAAATAAAGCCGATTAGTAATTCAACTAACAAACTAAAATTTATAATTTTTTATGTTAATTAATACTTACTCCCATGGTATATGAACCTGCTTTAGATAAGAGGAGCAGAGGTCTCCCATTCGACGTTTGAGGGCGATGCCGGCTCCGAGCTGGAGGATAGCCCCGTCAGGCAAGATGTCGCATGTGACACCCAAGCTGCCAATGCACGTGCGCATTGGTGGAGGTGGAGGCACTGATGGGGGAGCTGGCGGTGCTCAGACGGTGTCTCACGAGTCGATCGGCCTGGTGGCGTGCTACTCTGCCATTGATGCCTACATGCAATATAAACATACGGCAGATTAGATGAGAGTTCTTAAAAACTACTTGATATTTAATTCATAATCACCATAATAGATATACCTCCGAGACTGACGGCCACTAGCTTGTGAATCGGGTGTGAACTGAGTACTAGGAGCTACATTAGGAGTAAGCCGCTGACTCTCATGATGTGATGTACCTGGAATAGGAGTCCTAAGCAAACAAAGACATCAAGGGAATACATATATTAATATTTCTATATTAAAAAAAAGAATTACATTACTACTTTATCAATCAAGAAGATTACCGATGTGCTATGGTCTGATTTGCATGAGAGGAAGTCTCCACTCCTGCGTGTGGCTGGGAGGATGTACCCTCTCCAGGACGTACGGGCAAACTGATTTGCCCAAGAAACTCGATGGAGCTGTCTAAACCGGCGTCATCCATCTCCATATAATCTGACATAGCCTCCGTCAAAGCCTCTCCTGATAGTCCAGTGGTACGTAGCAAAGTCTTGATGAACATCAACTTCACTCTATGACCTTGGTCACTCATCGTATCTGTATATTTAAAACAAACCATATGTCAAACTAACACAAAACATCCTATCTGCATGTAACATCAATGCAAGTAAAAATATTAATAGATCAAGAATCTACAGATGAGGTCGAAGCAGCCATGAATGGAGTGGACTACAACAAAATAGATCAAACAAAAATGCTACAGATGCTTCAAAAGGTTATGAATCAAATGCAAGATCATGTAGCAAAACTAAAAGAGAAACACGCTCAGTAACAAATTCAATGCAAGAGTAAGCTACATGAGAGATTTGATGGGTTGTGGTTGAATGCAGCACGAGCTTATAACCATATGGCAGATGTGGACAAAATGAAGCAGACCTGGATGTATTCGTGGAAAGGACTCAACCTGAGCGATATGCTGTTGTTGGCAGCGCTTTCGCTTTCGCTTTCTCTGCCTACTCTCACATGGTATCAGACGCTGAGGTTCTTCAGCCGACGATCCCCTCCTCATTGCTTCCGTCACGAAAAACTCCCTCAAAACTGAGATCGCTCCCCCTTGGTGGCTATGTTTTCTACAAACAACAGCGTTTTCACCTCTCAGGCTGCGTTTTCTGTGCTATGGAGCCAGATCAGCCATTGCTACTCCCTTCTCTCTCAGCCCTGAAGGGATTACCCCAGCCATCACTACTCCCTTCTCTCTCACCCCTAAAGGGATTACCCCAGATCAGTCGTCGATAAAGCACTTGCAGCAGCGTTTTCAGCATTAGACACAGTACCAGATCAACCCCTTGAAGCATTGCAAAGAACCCCCATTTTCAGCCATAAAAATGTAGCAAAACAGTCATTTTCAGCCACCCGAAACAGCCCAAAGATTTGCAGAATTTCAGCAGTTAGAAGACCATAGATTTCATCCCTAAAGTCGTCATCGTCATCACCGTCATCGTCATCGGCAGGTCCCAAGTTGCATCAGTCCATTGCATACGCATTGTACCACTTTGTGCAATCAAAAAGTAGACCACTCTTGCCGACGAGAGTGGGGCCTTCGGAGGAGGGTTTTACAACGTCTCTGGTGTCGTATCTCTCTTCTCTCTATCTCTCAGTCTCATTCACTTGCACGCACAGTGTCCATTCACTTTGTTTGTGATCATAGCATTTTCTCATTAAGAACGGAAGACTCTACCTTCCATAAAAACGAAAGGAATCTTGAGCACAGTTCGGAGCACTCATCTTGAGAAAAGTGCAAACAATCATTCCGCTGCACCTAACAAGAGCTTTATGTCTGAGATGTCTCTTGAAATGCAGTGACTGCAGGATATGCCCAATGTGGGCAGGGCCAAGGAGCTCTGGTTGTTTTTCACTGGACGAAGCAAGGATATCTCTCTAGACGCAGTCACATATGAGAAACAGCAATCAGAGGCCATCGAGCAGATCTACTCGAGCTTTTAGGACAAGTGGCTAGGCCGTCTCCCTCAATGTCTCACCTACAACTGCCAGCTTATGATAGCCTACGCTCCTACTCTCTTCCAGATGCAATCACATATGCTCTAGAATGTTTTCAGCTGATGCAGAGAGAGGGAATCTCTCGAAATGCAATATTATCTCAAGGAGTGCATTGATTGCAGTAGTGTCAGGTCAGGAAGGGATGGATTGTTTTCAACAGATGCAGAGAGAGGGCATCTCTCTTCAATAACAGATCTTGAGTTTAACTCGTTGGATAGATCTTTGAGGTCTCTTGGGATAGTTTCCTACGACATTAAAATCCTCTTCTTCTTTTTCTTCTTCTCTAAATGCAGTCAAGTACACTTGCACCTTGAAGGCATATGGTATTGCACAAGATGCTGATATGGAGAAAAGAACTCATTTTGATATTGTTAGTTAGTGGTTGTGCTTGGAACTACCTTGGTCGACATGTATGCCTAATGTGGTGTAGTCCATAGATCACAAAAAGTATACTTAAAGTAAGAGGTCAAGACAAGGGTTCAAGATGTAAAGAATGAGGATGCAAGAGAGCTACACAAGACAAGCACAAAGCACACAGAGATGGAAAGCTTCTTCTTCTTCTTCACAGAAAAGAGAGTACAAAATGACTAAGTGCTAAAGCTGAAAAGTAGCACATATATACATGCGGTCACTAAGTGTGAAATCGCTAGAAGCGTACTAGGCTGGCACTATAAGTGTAGTCCAACTGTAGAATCACTGGCAGAGATCCTCCGTGTCGGTCACCTAACGCGCCAGTGAGTAAATGCCGTAAGCGGCCAAGACCCGTAGTGGATGCCATCTGAAGGTGTAGAGCTCGATATCTCAACACAAGAGACTTCGCTTACAGGCTCGTTCTACTCGTTTTGTCCACTAAGATTTGGGAAGGCTTGCTGGGGTGGGTTGACGGACGGCACATGGGCTTGCAGTGGAGGCAGCATGGATTGTGGACTGAGGTCAAGACAAGGGTTCAAGAGCCTTCGCCTACACGCTCGTTCTACTCGTTTCACCCACCACTAAGAGCAGGGAAGGCTCGCTAGGGTGGGTTGACGGACGGCACGTGGGCTTGCAGTGGAGGCAGGGTGGATTGTGGGCTGAGGCCGATGCGGAGGACCGCCCTGGGTGGGAGCACCTGGCTGCAGAATCCTCTTCGACTGCCCTGTCTCTTCATTTTTTGACAGCAGGAGTTGGCTTGCGCTCTTTTCTCCTTCGGAGATCAACATGTAAGCCTCGGTTCCTAGCATTCTGTTGGGTTTGGGAGGGGGTGTGGCTCCAATGGTGGCAAGGGAGCCCCATTCGAGTGGCACTCTCAGATCCATGTTTTGGTTTGAAGATGGGATTGGCTCCTTAGCATCCAAGAGGTTCTTCTAGCGGCTCAGATCGAGAGGGTTTGTGTGTGGCAGCCGTGCATTTCAAATCAGTGCATTTCAAAAGACGAAATCCTGGACAGTAAGCTCATCAAGCACTTTTTCCGCTTTATGAAGTGCACCACAATTGTCATACATGTCGACCAAGGCAGTGCCAAGCACAACGTTTTCTTTCAACAACCACTCACTAACAGTATCATCATAACTTCTTTTGCCCATACCAGCATCTTGTGTACTACCACATGCCCTCAAGGTGCCACTGTACATGATTGTATTTGGAGAGATGCAGTCTCTCTGCATCTGCTTAAAAAAGCTCTCTCTCTCTCTCGACCTGACCTAACCTTGTAGCAATCAATGCACTGCTTGAAATAACATTACATCTAGAGAGAGACCCTCACTTCACATTAGCTGAAAATAGGCTAGAGCGTATGTGATTGCGTCTAGAGAGACACTCTCACTTCATCCACTAAAAAATGACCAGAGCTCCTTGGCCCTGCCCAAGTTGGGCATATCCCCCAATCAGTGCATGTTAAGAGACGACATTTCAGACAGAAATCTCCTCAAGCACTTCGTGTGCTTCATGAAGTGCACTACATATGGCATACATGTCGACCAAGGCAGTGGCAAGCACGACATCCCATTCCATTGAAAACAGCCTAGAGCTCCTGAGCCCTGTCCAAGTTAGTCATATCCCGCAATCAGGCGACATCCACGACAGGAAGCTCTTAAAGTACTTTTTGTGATCGAGGAAGTGCACCACATTAGGCATACATATCGATCAAGGTAGTTCCAAGCACAACCATTGACTAACAATATCAAGTGAATTCTTTTGTCCATATCAACATCTTGTGCAATACCATATGCCTTCAAGGTCGACTCTATAGATGAGCTCGCCGATGAGTTTCGACTCTTTGTCAGCCAAATGAGAGGCTGCAGGCTCTCCCTAACTCCCCCAATAGGAACCAACACCTAATTCTCATGGACTGTCACCATGTCCTTCATCATGGTCGGACTCTCGCCCAACAACACGTACTGAGATCTCTCTCTCTCTCTCTCTCTCTCTCTCTCTCTCTCTCTCTCTCTCTCTCTCTCACACACACACACACACACACACACACACACACACACACACACACACACACACACACACACAGGCACAAGCACGCTGCTATCACATGAGAGGATTCCAAATGAGAGGTTGCAGCGCAGTTGGCCAGGGTAGCCATGGCGCTAGCAAATGAGGAGGTGATGAAAGGAAAGAAACACTCGTGCAGCTCATGCAAAGAAAACACATCATCTAGCTCTTCTATCTTCACCCCTTCTCCTTCAAAGCTCACTACCAGACTTGATGGTGGTGAAGATGATGATGGCTCTTGCATGCGCTTGCGTTGTTGACGTTGTTGCTCGATGCCTACAACTCCATCTTCGATTGGTGCTTCTCGTTTCACTCTCTTCTTCACTTTGTCTCCACCTCTTTCTTTAGCATTGGAGCCACGACATTGATAGGAAAGTTCAGCAATGCGCGCACCCCGCGCATCTTCAATGCCGCTCGATCATATGTCAAAGCTACCTCCTCAGCCGTGTCAAAGGTCCATAGCCAAACACGGGCCCCTTGCCTTGCAGAGTCTCGGATCTTGGCTACATATTTGCCCCACGGCCGACACCGTACTCCTCGGTAATGCTTCTTGTTGGAGCTCTTGGCAAGCTCTACGGGTGTTAATGATGAGCTTGAAGGGGCAGAGCACAATGTAGAGGCAACACCATTTTTTATGCCTTTCTTTGGAGGAGTTGTATTTTGCGGTGTTGATGATCGGGGTGCAAGGTGACTCTCCGTCGATGCATCTTCGCATTTTGGGGTGCGCGAAACCCAGCCTGTCTTGTTCACAACTTCTTTAAGAATGCCATACACCATCATGTCATCTGAGTCATATGACTGGATTGATTATATCTATTTTGATGGATGAGGTACCTTGAATAATGCAAAGCCAAGGCTAGTCTAATGTAAAAAATGCACAAAATCTTTGGTAACTTAACCTAATTTATCACAAGAAGGTTTTGACATTTTCTTATGTAGGAAAATGGACTCTTTCTCATTGTTTGCATGTACTGTTTAACATCACGACCTTCCACTCGGGAGGCACCACATACCCAACTAGTGCGCTTGGGGACCACCGGCCTGCCCACTAGGCGGGCGATCCCCTGCCCCCAACTGCACCTAACTAGGTATGCGGCGCCCTTGCTAATAGAAGCCCATGATGTTATGGTAGGTCACAATGTGAGAATTCTTAGGAATTTGTCCAAAAGCTCTTGTATATGGAAATAAGTTTTTTTTGTGTTTGTCAGAATGAGAAGAAAGCAATGCTTTCTTCAGCGATATCTGAATGCTTGGACTTTGGAGAGGAGCTCTTCACTATAGGAAGCTGGGAACATAAAGATTTGGTGAGTAGGGATGGTAACATGAAGTTCTCTACATCTGTATTTTTTGCCTCTATTGATCAGAGGAGCGAAAGAGCAGCCGGCGAGAGTGCGTGCACGGCCCTTGTTGTAGTGATCGCTGATTGACTACACAAGAACCTAAATTGTATGCCCATGAAGGCCGAATATGACACCCTCATCCGAGAAGGATGTGCAGAGTGGTGGAAGCTATTTGATGTTGAGGCCTACAAAAGCAAGTTTGTGGATGGCCACTTTGACCTTGAGACTGTCATAAACGCAAGAATACGAACACTAGCAGTGGATCATGAGCGTTCCTTCATTGGCTTTTTCCAACCTGAGGGGCTTGATGACACCTACAACAATTTCTTGCAATGTGCGAAGTCTTTTGAAGAGATTTGGGCAGCAATAGATCAGCAGAGTGTAGACTTGCAGCCCAATGGGGGATTTCAGCTCTACATTGTGAGCTGGAATGATCATTTTTTCCTATTGAAGGTATGAAAAGAAGCTTACTACATTATTGATAGACTGGGGGAGAGTCTTTATGAGGGATTTAATCAGGCATACGTTCTTCGCTTTGATAGAAAGACGAGCCTCTACCATGTGCCAAAAACGGAGGCTTCAAAGGAGCCTGTTAAAGATAAGAAGGAGGTCTTCCCTACCAAAACAGAGGAAAACCAGTCATCTCAAGCTCAAGATGTGGGTGTATCCTTACACCACAGCAACACCTGCAGCTTAGTTGTTGCCAAGCTGCACGCAGGTGTATACACATACACTGCTTGAAGCTAGCTTTTGCCCCTTTATATATTGCGTTCTGCTTCTTCTATCTGTATGAATGCGCACTCTTACTTATATGCTGGTGAAGCTGTGTGATGAAAGAGGTTTGCTTTTGAGTTGTCATTGCATATGCGCGCGTGCGCACACACACACTCTTGTACATGCACGCAGTATTAAGGTCTCCTTCACACACAACCTGCATGCCTACACATGCACCTCACACATTGAACTGTTTTTTTGAAACATAGCTCTGAACCTATTTTGCAGGCACTAAAAAGTGCAATATTCAAACCCAAGCTTGGAGACTCCATTTTTTGTGCCTCAGTTTTCACATGTTAAGCCCATGAATTGAATCAGAGGTTGAGAGGCATGGCCATTCTTCGGGTTCTTTTCCTCTCTTCTTGTATCCACGTCGCAGGAGCTTGTTATGCCTCTCTCTCTCTCTCTCTCTCTCTCTCTCTCTCTCTCTCTCTCTCTCTCTCTCTCTCTCTCTCTCTCTCTCTCTCTGCATGCCCACATGCATAAGCGCGCGTGCACACACACACACACACACACACACACACACACGTAGCATGGATGCACGTAGGCCATGTGATAACTTCCTCTCGCTCTCCAGGAGCCTCTTAGGACACACACATACACTCAGCGCTACAGAATCCTCTCCCTCTCACTATCGTTAACAGAAATCCCTATCTCTCCTACCCGTTTGGTCACACCTTTGAATTACATAAACCTACGGTATTGCATTTTTCACTAAAGAGGCAAGTGATGAAGAAGAGGGAGGGGCGGGGGGGGGAGGGGGGGGAGAGTACCTGCTCTTCTTTTGCGTATTTTGATGTAGCGCTGCCGTGGAGATTGCTATTGTGTATAATTTCCCACGAGTCACATTTCAAAGGCTTTGCAACAATAATATAGAAGTGCTTCGTCGCATGAGAGAAGGGGCAGTGTGCAGGCATCGCTAGGAGCCTCGTTTCGCTGCGTCGTTTAAGCAACGCCCAATTTGAAGCGTCGATTATGCCACGGCTACAAATTCAAGTCGTCGATTATGCAACGACAGTGGTTGTTTATGCGACGGCCGATTTTTTTTAAAAAAATATCCTTGCTTATACGACTAAAACCTTGTCTATGCGACGTGTTCGTCATCTGTTAAACGATGCCCATCAATTATTAGTCCCTCGCAAACCCCCCCCCCCTATGGCTAGTAGTGGATCTAGTGTCAGCAGCTAGAGCGGGTGAGATGACCTGAGAGGTCATCTCCCCAAGGGTGGGGAAGGGGCGAGAAGAGAGCTCTGAGCGGCTAGGGCAGTTACGCCATCGCTAGGGTTTAGGCTCCTCTATCTAACATTGAAATAAACCTCAGCTTTTTGCAAACAGGGTTGAGGCTGGGGCCGTGATGTATTGTTGTTTTCTAATATATATGGGGTGGCGATGTGATAGTTGAGTTCACTGATGCGGCGATCCATTGGATGTATGGGAGAGCGCCCTATAGTTATATGGGCTTTTGCATGCAGAGCTTGCGCTGTTACGCGTATAAGAAATATAAGGGAAGTATGTGCCACATCCCCCAACTTGCGAGCCCTGTTTTCATGTGATTCTTCGCGTCGCTTGTATTCGGCACTTTCTTGCAATATTGATCATTCATTCGCGTCCCTCAATCTCATGTCCCTCTTGCGTTCAGTTTTCAAGTTGCGTTCTTGTGTATGCGTTTGCTTGCCTGCAGGTCCCGTTTGCAACGCAGGTGAGCCGGCGCGGCCCCTTTTCCCCGACGCCCCGAACGAGGGCGGCACACTTGGTATCAGAGCTTCGGCTCGAGTCCCCGCCGACCCGACGTCGGCCCGTGGCCCGTGGTTGTCACCACGTTTTCGGCCCGTTTGCCCCGTTTGGCCACGTTTCTCCGCGTTCCTTGCCCGTTTTCACCACGTCCCTTGCGTTTTTGCCCCGTTTTGCCCCGTCCCTTGCGTTTTGTCCACGTTCCCCACCGTTTTTCGCCGTTTTGCCTCGTTTGACCCGCGTTCCTTGCCGTTTTGCCCCGTTCTCACCGTGTTCTCCGCGTTCTTGGCCCGTTTTGCCCCGTCCCTTGCGTTTTCTCCACGTTCCCACCGTTTTTCGCCGTTTTGCCTCGTTTGACCCACGTTCCTTGCCGTTTTGCCCCGTGTTGACGCGTTTCTCCACGTTCTTCATCGTTTTTCAACGTTTTACCCCGTTTTGCCCCGTCTTACACCGTTTGGGACCGGTTTTCATCGTTTTTGACCCGTTTTTCTTGGTTTTCGTCGTTTTGGACCCCGTTTTTCGCAGTTTTTCAGTTTTTGACATTTTTGAGTTTTCTTTCGGCTTCGGCCACAAGAGTATAGAAATGGCTGAAGATCAAGAATATGACGAAGGATACAGGACCGAACCTGATCTGAATAAGAAGGAGAAGAAGAAGAAGGAAATGAAGACGCGACAAGATGCCCAAGACACAATAGAAAAGAGACTGGAGGCACGCATCATGGCCTCCGTGGAACAACAGATCAACTTGATGTTGGCTAACCTGGGCGACCTGATTCAAACACAGCTAGGCCAACGATACGAAGACCACCCAGGCACGAGTAATATCAACACGCTACGAAACACACAAAGACGACCGCGGCTCGAAAGACTAGGAACAGTCGACGAAGACGAAGACTATCAGGATGATCAAAGTGAAAGACGCTACTACAGCCCTAAGAGACATCTAGAAGATGAAAACAGATTGGGAAAATTCAAACCCATTCCCCCAGAGAAATACAAAGGCCACCGCACCTCATTGGAACTCAACAAGTGGTTCAGAGAGGTAGAAGACTACATGCAGTGGAACAACATAGGCAGACGCAGATGGGTGCAAGTGGCCAAAACCTTCCTGGCCGACGACGCCTATGTATGGTTCCTCACCGAACAGACATCAAAGACCTGGGAGGAATGGGAGGACTTACAAAGAGACATGATCAGCTACTTTGTCCCAAATAATGAAGGTAACAAAGTCAGAGACTCGTGGCGCGATCTGCACCAAGACGGCCACATATCAGATTACGTTGTCAAGTACCGTCGACTGATGCTTCAACTCCCACTAATGCACACAGCAGACAGGCTACATGGTTTCCTGTACGGCCTTAAGCCCTGGGCCCGTCGAGAGGTAGAAAAGCAGAATCCCAACACCTGGGAAGTGGCCGCCAATATGGTCGAAAAGCTACGCGACACAAACTCAACACCAGGTTTCACCCCAAATAACCCTCGCCCCAACAATTTTGCCCCCAACAACTGGTCTAACCCACTCGCCGCGCGAGGCCGCGGATTTATACCCAATAACAGAAGCAATGAACCACGCCCACCACCACCCAATTCCAACCCGGGATTAGGCCGCAAAAATGGCACCTTAGCTCCCCGCAGATCTTTTGCTAGCAATTCTTACAACGGCAACAATAACAACACGCACCCTGATCGCATCTGGTGCAATGAGTGCAGAATCACCCATGCCCCCAACTACGCATGTGTCCGCAAGAGAAATCAAGCATCATCCTCATCTAGCAGGGTCAACACCCTCCAAATAGAAGAACCACCCTCCCTCCCCAAAATAAGAATCGATGAAATGGATATCCCTGTTTCCGACCAACAACCACGTATTGGAGCGGTATCCCTCCACCCTCAATGTATGACAGCAGCTATCATGGACATCCAGAACCTGTATGTCCAGGCAAAAATTGGATCACAGCCGCAATGGATCATGATAGACTCAGGCGCTACACACAATTTTCTATCCCCACAGTGCGCCGCTCGCCTGGGCCTACGCCTCACCACCGTAAATGAAACCACTGTCAAGTTTGCCCAAGGAAATGATAGCAATGTCAAGGCAGCCCGTCAAGTCAGGATTGAGATGGGTGAATTCACATGTCGACTTGACTTCATAGTGGTACCAATGGACAACTTCGAGGCAATCATTGGTCTGTTCTTCAACGACAAGTACCTCATTGCACTCCTAGGCATGAAGGTGGATCAATTGCTTCTGAACAATCAAGGCAAAGCAGTTACAGTCCAAGGCGCTAGACTCACAACAAAGCAAGCACTCACACGTCAGGCGCATCTTCAAACCAACCCCCCCCCCCCCCCCCCATCAACTGCAATGACCCCGCTCAATTGGCAACGATGAAAGGTAAACAAAAAGTCCCAGAGACATCTTCCCCCAGACTCAATCTCATGAGTGCAACAGCAAGCCGAGAGGGCTCTCAAGAAAGGAGCTCAAGTTCACCTCTGCATCATGCAAGCAACGGAACGGCCCACACCAAGACTCAACTCCATCACCCTCGAATAGGCCAAAGTGGGTGATCCCTCCCTTACCCCCATCCTCCAGAAGTACAAAGATGTCATGCTCCCAGAACTTCCCCCCGGTCTACCCCCTCCCCGTCAAATTCAACACGAAATTGATCTCATCCCAAGGAGTACACCCCCGGCCAAGGCCCCCTATCGCATGAATGACACGGAGCTAAAAGAGCTCAAGAAGTAACTCCAAGAATTAGAGGATCGAGGCTTCATTCGGCCCAGCAGCTCTCCTTTTGGGGCCCCAGTCTTGTTTGTCAAGAAGAAAGATGGCTCGATGCGGCTATGCGTGGATAACCGAGTCCTCAACAAAATCACTATCAAAAACAAGTACCCAGTTCCCCTCATGGAAGACCTCTTGGACAGACTACAGGGTGCCAAGTACTTCACGTGCATCGATCTCCGCTCAGGCTATCACCAAGTCCGCATTGCCCTTAAAGACATTGCGAAGACCGCCTTCCCCACACGCTACGGCTCCTAGGAATGGCTTGTCCTAGGTTTCAGTCTCACCGGCAGTCCTGGCACTTTTTGCCACGTAATCCATGATAGCTTCCGCGACATGATTGATGATTTTCTCATCACTTACATTGATGACCTTCTCATCTACAGCAAGACCTTAGAAGAGCACCAACAACATGTCGCCGCAGTACTCCAACGCCTCCGTGAACACCAACTTTATGCAAAGCTGAAAAAATGTGAGTTTGCTGTCCAAAGAATCGAGTTCCTCGGCTTCATCATCACGTCAGAAGGTATCATGGTGGATCCCAAGAAAGTCGACGCCGTCATCAAGTGGGCTCCCCCGACATCCATCAAAGAAGTCCGCGAGTTTGTGGGTTTTTGTCAGTACACACGCCGCTTCATCCGCGACTTCAACAAGATTGTGGCACCACTTACAGAGATAACCAAAGGCGACAAACCCTTTCAATGGACCTCCAGAGAAGAAGAAGCCTTTGAGAACCTGAAGATAGCCATGTGTGGTGCCCCCGTCCTCCGACTACCCGAAGCACACAAAAGTCTACACAGATAACATCTCCCTCAAGTACTTCCAAACACAGCCCAAAATAACCCCCAAGCAAGCCAGGTGGCAAGACACACTTGCAGAGTACGACATCGACATCATTCACAAACCTGGCACCACAAATGTCATGCCATATGCCCTCAGTCGAAGACCCACCCTCCCAGCCATCTCCACTGCAACCAGCACCCTACGCCAATGCATCCTCGACTCTCAAAAAGCTGACCCCGCTGTCCTCCGAATGCTCTCCGACCACATCTTTCGCAAAGCTTCCCTAGGTCTCTTCGAAGTCAAAGATAACCTCTTCTACGCGCATGGAAAACTCTACATCCCCAATGACCCAGATTTAAAGAAAGACCTCATGTGGGAAGCTCATGACTGCAAGCTAGCTGGACATGGTGGCCAGAAAAGATCTTACGACAAACTCCATCAACACTACATGTGGCCCAAAATGAAGGACGACGTCATCGACTACGTGCGCACCTGCCCAACCTGTCAACTGGTCAAAGCTCAAAGAGTCAAACCCGCCGGCCTCCTTCATCCCATGCCAACACCCTCCCGGCCTCGGGACATGGTAAGTATGGACTTCATCGTCGACCTCCCCCCCTCCCACGGCCACACTACCATCATGGTGGTCGTCGACTACTTCACCAAGCAAGCCCACTTCATCCCTGCAAAGCCTCCCGTCACCGCCTACCAAGTCGCCAAACACTTCTTCGCCAAAGTCTTCAAATACCATGGCCTCCCCTTAGCCATAGTTTTTGATCGTGACACCCACTTCCTCAGTGACCTCTGGCGCGAGCTCTTCAAGCTGCTAGGCACCCAACTCCGCTTCTCCTCCGCCTACCACCCTGAAACCGATGGTCAAACTGAAAGAGTCAACCAAGGCATCGAAGACTACATCCGCAGCTTCGTCAAGGCCGATCAGAAGGACTGGTCTGAATACATGGATGTCTTGGAATTCCACTACAACAACTCCATCCATAGCAGCACTAGCTATACCCCATTCGAGCTCTCCACAGGTAAAGAAGTCATCACACCTCTTGCACTGGCAACCGGCGATGTGCATGCCCATGATCTGGAATGTGAGGAGTTTCTTCAACAATGGCAAACGCGCATGCAACACGCAAAGAAAATCCTCGAGCAAAGAAAGGTACGCATTGCCAAATACGCCAACCAAAAGAGACGGCTTGCAGAACTCTTCAAAGAAGGTGATTTGGTCCTCGTCAGCTCCCAAAACATCACCCTCCCTCAAGGCCTCTCCCCGAAGTTCAATCACCGCTACTATGGTCCATACAAAGTGCTCAAGTCCTTCAACGACGTCACCTTCAAGCTGGAGCTCCCACCACACATCAACATCCACAACGCCTTCCATGTAAGTTTTCTCAAAAGATTTGTGCCGGATAACACCTATGGACGAAGTCTCCCCGAATATGTGAAGGATGGCCCGTCACATGAGCCGGAGGCCATCCTAAAGTCGCGTTTTGGGCGTCGGGGACAACTTTTCTATGTCAAATGACGCAATCGGCCCATGACGGAATGCACTTGGGTACCTGAAGAAATCATGCTTCGCCTCGGAAGACCCCTTGTGCTGCGCTTCTACAACATGCCAACTGAAGAGGAGGACAACATACTAAATGGAAACCACATAGAGTAGTCCTCCCCCCCACTTGTAACTAGCATCACGCTAGGTAGCTAGACATTTTTTGGCAACACCTCACTCCCCCCTTGTAAATATCCGCCCCAAAACCTCGGCATCAACTTTTGTATCGGCACCTCTCAAAACCCCGGCTTGACGTGGGCATCAAGCTCTCTCAACCCGGGGGTGTATATAAGGGAAGTATGTGCCACTTCCCCCAACTTGCGAGCCCCGTTTTCATGTGATTCTTCGCGTCCCTTGTATTCGGCACTTTCTTGCAATATTGATCATTCGTTCGCGTCCCTCAATCTCGTGTCCCTCTTGCGTTCAGTTTTCAAGTTGCATTCTTGTGTATGCGTTTGCTTGCCTACAAGTTCCGTTTGCAACGCAGGTGAGCCGACGCGACCCCTTTTCCCCGACGCCCCGAACGAGGGCGTCACAGAAAGCATGCTTTCAGCATGATGGGATTCAAGTGTCGATAAATAATAAGTGCAACTGTGCAAGCTGCCGCAGCTGCCCGTTCTCTGAGATGGTATTAATGTGGCGTGGCTTAATTAATGTGTGGGCGCTTGTGCAAGCAAGCCAGTCATCGTTTGAGACGCGAGACTCGAGAGAAAGCAGAAGAAGATCCTTTGGGAACTCCAGAGAGACCTGCTTTCAATTTGTCCCTCCCGTGCGACACACCTCACTTTACAGCACGACCTCTCCCAACATCAGACGCCGTAAATACAACTGCGGCGAGCACCCTACGCTTTTATCCCATGGGCAATACTTATTCCAAAACACTGTTAGGACTCCTGGGCTTTTATCCCATGGGCAATGAGAGAGATGACCAATACTTAACCATATGGATGTAGTCTATATTAACCGGCTAAAATTGCAAAATCCTGGCTAAATTCCGAGATTTCCTTGAGGAAAACCGGCGTAATTACCAGCAAATGCTTCAAATTTTGACCTAAAAATTGGAATAGTTTTAAGTTTGCCCGGCCTTATTTTCTTCAATTAGGAAAAATGTTTATGGCAAGTAGTGAGTTCACTATAGGAAGAGTTCAACCATCAGATAATCCAGAATTTATACCAAGTATTTCCCGGTATGAAATTGCAATCAAACTGCGGAATTCTTGCATTTTCAAATGGAGACTTCACTACAAACCCAAACATGTGCCCTTACCTCCACTAAAGAGTATCCTTACCTCCATTTTCATCGTGGAGACTCCACTACAAACACAGATAAGTGCGCTTAATAAACTCTTGAACGTGACACAAAGCTCTTCCTAAGCTCCCTTCACCATGAAATCACTAAATGAATCTGAACAACATGGAATAGCACTTGAATGAAGTTATGTTCATCCACAAATAATTTTGATGTAATGTTAGGAACGAATGTCACTCATTTTGGTGCAATCCTTAACTCCTTAAAGAATGGGAAAAAATAAATAGATGCACTAGTAAGACTTTGAATCTAAAGGCCAGATATTGACGGGGGACGTGTGTGTGTGTGTGTGAGAGAGAGAGAGAGAACATAAAGTCCCACAAGGTCTTAAATGGACCTCTCAAGATTGGATCAATGGTGGAGAACTGAATGTGTGAATCTTGAGATGGGATCCATGGTCATCCATCTTTTGTGGATTGGAACCTGATATCTGCCTTATGGCAACGCAACGCTCTATCTACACGCACGAGTGCTTTTTTATGTTCCCAATGGTTAAACAAAAACTCATAAAGTAAACCTCTCTAGGAAAAAATAAACTAGGACACAAAAAGCACACTGATACACGGAACTTTAAAATCTGACAGTCTGGTATATGTTGCATCTCATGCCCTCACATCCATACTACAGATCCATTCATTTCAGCTTCATTAACTACCCCGTGCGCTTTAGTGATGGGGGAGGGTGGGGTACACTTATATGCAACCATGTATATCATGTGCATTCAAATCATATTAAGGAAACCCATGTACCTACATATGTGTGTGGTCGATGAATATACTTACATAAGGAAGCAAGAAGAAATGTATGATGCTACATAAGTCAAGCATGAACACAATGGGAGGCACTGTGTCTATAGCTTGTGCATGCATAGAGATTCTCTTGCTCATATAGGGTGCAAAGTCTCTCTCTCTCTCTCTCTCTCTCTCTCTCTCTCTCTCTCTCTCTTTGATCACCATTTGTCTCTTCGAATTGCAGCCATGCATGCACAAGGATACACACTATGTGCGTGATAGCAAGTGGTAATACGAGGAACTAATGGAATTTGGAGTCCAGCCAAGGCATATCGATTGGTAGGGCATGCATCCTTTCTAGCAGTGCAAGGCAGAGGTGGATGTCAATAGTGGCAGACCTGGAGACAAAACATATATATATATATATATATATATATATATATATATATATATATATATATATATATATATATATATATATATATATATATATATATATATATATATATATATATATATATACACTGTAAGGTGTGAGCTTTGTCCTAGAGTCACTAGAGCATGAGTCAAAGGAGAGAAAAGGTTGAATTATCTCACATGTAGTGGTGCAAGGCTATAGAGCTACTTAAAGAGAACAATCCATTCCATGTTTGCATTACATCTCTCTTGTTTATGGTGAGCTTGTGATGGGTTAGCAAATACTCAAGAAAACGTTTATGAGTCCAAGTTAATCTATCTTGGAACCTAATTCGCTTCAATAATAAAATAGCCTAAACACTCACTTTGTATGCACAATGTTTGTCTTTCATCCACCCTAGCTAGCACGATCCCATTCCCTTCAAGTGGTATCAGAGCTCCAGGTTATGCTAGCTAGATTTGTTGTTATGTTGTTGTGTGTTAGATTCCATATTCTCTATTTGCATTAGCTTGATAATCCCAATACCTAATCACCACTTGGGCAAGAGCATGCTCCACTACCCTTTAATGATTAGGTGAAGAGGAACTTGCATTTACCATTGATTGTGTAATTTTCATTTAGTGTGCATCATTTCCATGCTAGATTCATTTTCAATTACTCCTTGTGCAAGCCATCATTTGGAAGTGTCACTTGTGTGCATCAAGTGCTAGATGAGATCTCTTCAAGAAGCTATCAAGCTCCCCGATCAAATACATATTTCTCATCCACTTATTTTTATAAAATAGGTGTGTGTGCTTATCTCTGCCGAAGAAGGCTTATCACCATCATTTTTAAAGCTCTAGACAAGCAAATCTTGCAAGCCTTGTTGGCTAGCCCAACTTGGATTGGCTATTCTTGGCACTTGGCGGGGCTCAAAAGACATTGCCCATTTTAAATGAAGGCATGTGGGCGGACGCAAAACAAACTACTCAAATGGGTCATAGGCCATGCAAGTCCACATGCTAGAGCTCATGCGCGCACAAAAAAAACATCTTTTTCTCACATAGACGCACTACAAGAGGTTGTGTGCACTTGTGACGCTGTTAGCGACGGAAAAACATAGGGTTTTTATACTCCCCGGCGTTGCTAAGACCGTCGCTAATAGCGTCGATAAGAGAACGTCGCTATCCATACCGCTATAATGGTCTCTATATGTGTCGCTATAGTCGTCGTTATATAGCGGTGCCTATAGCGACGATCATAGCGATGTTTATAAGCCACCTATAGCAACGTTTATAGTGACGTTGTAGAGCCTTATATAGTGACAGTCATAGCGACGTCCAAGAGAAAAAAAAATTGTTGGCAGGGCATTCACCTATCAACCATATTGCATGTTTCAATACTTGAGTAAACCTAAATGAATCCAAGATAAGTCCAGATTCACCTTTTAAAGAAAGTGCAAGCTTAGATATAGACCCAAAGTAGTCACCCACAAGATAATGTAACCATTAACTCCATCATCCATAGTATTATTTGCATAATAAAGATACAAAACACACATAAGTAAATTGATGAAAGTAAATCAATGACAATTGTGCACATCACAGGAAAAATCACTTTATTGTTAAACTTTGCAAATGTAATAGTTACAACACCATTGTCATTATTGAAAAGATATACATGGTTTTCAAAAAGACGTATAAACGTCATCTCATGATACATATGCTATGACAAAAGGAAACTAATTGTATCTAGCTACAACTAGATTGACATCGTTTAATCAGACGTCTTATCGCGTCCCAGCGGCCTATCTATTGGATTCTGCAAAAAAAAACAATAAGACAGCTTTCTGTAAGTATAAAGATATAATTTTTTAAACAATACAACAAATAGAAAAGAGTAAACCCTATACTAACCATCCGTCGCGAGAACTCATAATGTCCATCGGGGCGTTTAAGCCCTTCCTGCCTGCGTACTTGCGCTCATACTGTGCGGTCACGTCCTGTCATCGACCACTGTCAAAACATACACGTACAAAGAATCCATTATGTTAGAATTTAAAAACCCCTAAATCCTAAACTATCAAACCAAAAGAGCAATGCGAAAAAACTTACAAAATCGGCCTCAAATGATGCCCACCCGCTGCTCCCCAAGTGGTGCGAGCTCCCTGCCTCTACTCGCACTCTGGCGACCTCCTTTTGTTTCTTCCATTTGTTGGGATTCTCGCATGCTGCTTTCCTCACATTCTTCCAATCTTCTTTGGCCAGCCAATCTGGTCTGTTCCACCCATGCTTAATTGCTTTTTGCACTTAGAAACGCTTGTGCTTGCAGTATTCGCCCATTCAAACCTTCATCAGGTCTTCATTGAAGCGGTCATCCCGTGTTGAAACGGAAAACTTGGCATGCAGCATGCTGATGACTCTATCTTTTAAATCACTTGGTGATTCACTCCAAGTGTTTAGTATGTAGTGTCTAAACACCTAAGAGCAAAGACCGTGCATGTGCGAGATCACCTTCTTGCCTTCATCATCCAAGATGATGCCGTCGTTGAAGTCAAAGGAGTAAGGCAAGCCCTCTTGCCGATGATGCGTGAACCTGGGTGTCTTGCCAGGGGTCTCTAGCGGCGTGTCGACGGAGATACAGACGTCAGGTGTCTCCACTGGAGTCTGGGCCCCGAAGCGAGGAGTGTCGACCGGAGTGACTCCTGGAGGAGTAGCTAGTGGTGTGTAGCCGCTAGGAACGACCGTCAGCTGTGTAGAACTTGGTGTAGATTGCGATGCCATGGCTGGTGTGGGGGCGGGCAAAGAAGGGGAGGTATAGAGCCTCGTCGAACATAAGGCAGTGTCGAGGCATCGGCAGCGGCATCCCCACAATAACCGCCGCCGCCACCACTAGAGCGATGGTTCCTAGACGAGTGTGAAGATCGTCTCGTCAATACCAAAGCTTTGAAGCGCGCTGAATGCTCCAAAACAGAGGGAGACGCTAAAGGAGTAGGAACGCATGATGGTGCTCCAGAGCGATGACGCTCCACGTACCGCTGCCTTTGCTCGGGTGACAAAGAAGAAAGAAACTCCTCATCATCCATATCTACATTAAACACACGAACATTTAAACTTAATACTGAATGAATGGAGAAGAAAACATGGACAAGTAGAGAGAGAGAGAGAGAGAGAGAGAGAGAGAGAGAGAGAGAGAGAGAGAGAGAGAGAGAGAGAGAGAGAGAAAGAGAGAGAGGAGACTCATAAAGGGGGAGGGATTGCTGTGTAGAGAGATTTCATTGAATTTCTGTGAATTTGTAAAAGCACTGTGCTCCGGGTGCGATGGAGACTGAAGCTGCATCGCGAAGGTCTGCTCATAGAAGTTGCTTGCCCCACCACTAAATCTAATTGATCGGGTGAAAGAGATGCTGAGAAGCAATAATAGTGCTTCTTAGTGTCTCTTTCACCAGATCAACTAGATCTAGCGGTGGGACGAGAATCATCTATAGAGGTTTGTGATTGCAACTCTAGTCTCCATCCCACTCGGAGCGCAGTGCTCGTCGTCCCTGCTTGTGAGAACATACCTAGATCATACGTACCTGGAGTGGATGCAAAGACCATTAAATACAATGACAATGACGCATATAGACAGAAATGGACAAAAAGCCACGTGAAATATACATTATAAAACAGAGCTAAATTGTTCAAATACAATATTTATGGCTTTAAGAGGTCTCTCTCTCATCCTCGCAAAGCTCAGCATAACTTCCTATATCTATATAGAGCTCTCCGTTTAAACATATGTCCTCCGTTTCATTTTGTAGATCCTCTGCATGCACCCCATAGAGAGTAGCAGCTTGATGCTCGTCTGGCACCACCTCAGCGGCTTCTAATTGAGCATCTTCTGTGATCTCCTCCATTGATGCCGCTGTGATTGGCACATGATAGCCTTAATACGTCCGTGCACTACGAGGGGCTACCTCTATGACGTACCTCCAGTTTGATGCAGACTTTGTAGGATGAAATATCACCTGCCAGATCCATATAGCTTACATGAGAGCTTCCAAGCACATAACTTCTAAAATTGGATGTTAAGTATTTACATATTTACTTGTTCACAATGCTCGGGTAGTACGAAAGTGTCTTTTAGGTCAGTCCATTTCTTAGTTGAATCCACCTCAAGAAAACTAGACTCTCCTCTACGCACAGTAGCGTTGTGACCCTCCATGATTATCTTGAACCATTGCACGTTGAACAAGTCGAAAAAAAATACTCTATAATTGATCCTCAAAATCTCTTGTAGCGTGCCGAAGTAAGTGAGTTCCGCTACCACAGGATCTTCATCAGAGGACCGTCGTCGACTAGACTGTTCAAATTTTGCCATAATTCCACAATCTTGAGTAAAACGCTTTTTGTCAATCTGTTCCACCCTAAAATTTTGACCTTTACACCATGCTGCTCTGTATGACTTATATTACAACCAACAAAGATTATGAGTGGATGTTCAAACATCTAGAAAGTCACTAGTCGTACATTGCAAACTTACCTTGGTCGCGCAACCCCAAGAGTACTCCCACTCCTCCTCAGTTCCTGCATCACCGCATTGTTGTGTGCTTTTCAATTGGTTGTGCAATCATCTTAAGCTCATAAATGTTGGTAGGCCCGGCCCTCCAAACCCGTCGGATAGTGCATTAGTGGTCGTCTCCACTCGATTCGTGCCCTTTATCGCTTTTGATTTGCATCCTCATATTGTGAAACCCACTTTTGCATCACTGGATTGTGAAGCATGCAAAATCGGTTGATTTTAGCATCTAGATATTCCATCATCTTCTTCTCAACACCTTGATTGCACATGACAATTCCAAATATGCGCTCATCATCTATGGTTTGCCATAGCGTGTCCTGGGCTTTATCAAATCCGTCTAGCCACTCTCCAATGTACACTAGGGACTCTGATACCAGCCAACCTTCTGCCATGCTACTCTCCGGACGTGTCCTATGATGCACATATCCCTTGAGCGTTTTCATGAAACGTTCTAGAAAGAACATCCATCTGGAATGTTGTGACAGCTATTTCCACCTCATCAACTATGTGAACAAGAAGATGCACCTAAATGGTTAGCATGGTAGTAGGAAAGTGTTTCTCAAACATGCACACAACCTCCACAGTGTTTAGTTTGGCGAATGGTATGGAGTCTACATTGATCTCCTTTTGTGAGTTCCATTGCACTAGCTTCGCAAGTTTGTAGATTTTGTTACGGACGTCAAGAGACAAACATCCCTCAATGGCCACCGGTAAAATAAACTGCAAAACATTTGCAGCAATGATGTTAAAGTCCACACACAAATTTGTTACACAATTTCCACTATGATATATTCCACTATGAGCATACCTGACACATTTTATGTCAGTTGTGTGACTTCAGATCGGTAAGCTTTCCTTCTTTAGTAAAACACGTTCGGAGCGAGTGCATTACGATAGTGGGGGTCCGCAAAGATCAAATGGTCTCCTTTACTTTGCGTTCTTGGGCACCTATGAAAATCCATGGTGCTTTAGGGGGTTTTATCGATCCATTAGATACTGCCTGTGGCCAATATTGCTCCATACGATCCACATTTCTAAGGTCAGCTCTGGCTCCCAAAGTGTCTTTCTTGCTAGTCAGATGGTCCCATAGAAGATTACCCACATTCTTGAATATGTGCATTGGATCGAGCAAGTGATTGATCATGAGGCGGGGCCAATATGGTAACTCGTACCATAGAGAGAGTCTCTTCATCCCTGAGGGCAATCCGTTATCACACATCTCGTTCTGCTCTAACCATGCTTGTGCAGACATCCTCAGTGGCTCTCTTCCCAAAAAGTCGTCGCGTAACCCATGATTCTTTGGAAGATACGCTTGATGACCTTCATAGATTTTCTTCTTCAATGAGGGCGCCCAACGTGCATTCAGTCTAGGTCCACATGTGACACATGCTCTGTATCCGCTTGTTTGAATCCCTGCATGTATACACATGATGATAGATAAGCTTGAGAAAAACCAAGATTTACAGTGTTTGAGTTTAAGTGTAACTCACTTGAGCATTCTGTTAGTCCGGCATAGTCATGCATGGTCCAGATTAGAATGCCTCTGATCAAAGCATTCCGTCGACCTGTGTGTTGGTTCATATCCTCCACTTCTATGCCAATCCACAATTGTTGTAGCTCTTCCAATAGTGGATGAAGATACACATCCATATTCTTCACTTTATATCGCCCCGGCAGAATCAAGCTTAGCCATAGGTGCCCCTTCTTCGTATTCAACCATGGGGGAATGTTGTAGTTGACGATGACAACGGGCCATACACTGTAATATGTTGATCTTTGACCAAATGGATTTACGCCATCCATAGCCAGGCCTAGGCATAAATTTTGAGCTTCCTTGGTAAATTCCAACCATGTTTCATCTATATGTTTCCAGGCCGGGCAATCTGCAAGAATCTGTAGCACACCATCCAAAGATTTATTCTCCTCATGCCATGATGCTAGGGCGGTCATGGACTTACATTCAAAGAAATGCTTGATGCGAGGAAGCATAGGAAAATGTCACAAAACCTTTTGTGCAATTTTTGTTCCGTGGAGATCTACTCGATATCTCTCGGAATCACATTTTGGACACTTCTCCATGTCTGTGTATTCCCTCTGAAAAGATTGCAATCGTTAGGACAAGGGTGGATTGAATTGTAATCCATCCCCAAGTTTTGCAAGATCTTTGTTGCTTCTTCTCTGGAATCTGGCATCACATTATCAGCTGGCAGAATGTGCTCTTTGAGCAATCTACACAACGAAAAAAATATAGTACAATTGTGTAAAAATCTATCAGATCATTATACATCTAGAGTTTTTTATTAAAGTAAACACATTGTAATTAGATCACCTGAAAAGTGTTGTGATGCTAGTGTCACTCCATACAAACTTTGTCTGCATGTTGAGAAGAACCAGGAGCACCTTCAATCTAGACACACGTGCTCCATCATACAATGGCATATCAACTCCACTTTTCATATCATCATAGATAAGCCTTTCTGAATCCATGAGCGTCTTGATCATTTCACCGATCTCGGACTCAAACATTGCCTTGTTGGGAATGTGGTCTGCACGATCATCCCCCGAGCTGTCAGAGGATACATCTTGTGGCCTCACATATGTTGCTTAACCAAAGCGCCTGCGAACACGTCTATTGGGTTTCAAGATTGCTGCCTGCTGGCCAACGTCAGAGTCCGACGAGTTATAATTGGCAACAACTCGATCTATAATAGATGGATCGAGCTCGCCAAATTCGTGAATGTGCTGCAAAGAAACACGTCTTGTTCATTGCACAGCATGCTTGCATTGATTACAAGGACATAAGATCCTCGTTGAGAGATAGGTGTTTCGGTTGGACGACCCCACATCCTCGTCACTACTCATAATGAGGGTAAAAACCTTATAACCTGGACAAAAAATTTAATCTTCTATTGGAATTCTTCATCTTTTATCTCTCTCTCTCTCTCTCTCTTTTTGTTCACACTATAAACTACCTCATATTCTCTAGTCATGTCGAATCCCTGCACACCTCGGTCTAGAGGTGCACGGAGATCAGAACCACCGGGTTATAATCTCGTCTTTATTGGTCAATGCCTATATTTGTGGATACAAGAAATCTACATACCCACCTCTACATGATAGTGCATGTAGTGGACAAAACCCCTTTGCCTCTTCTCTAGCTGTATCATTTCACAGCATCTTAACATCTTTTCACAGTAGATCTTTGTTCGAGGGACTACTTAACACATTACACGTTGGCCTCCAATCTGAGTATCATGCCGTTGAAATCTTTCCAGCTTAAGGTCTCATCCATAGATAGAAAGACAGGGATCACCGTTCATCTAACTCTAATTTTTTTACCGTAATCTTGAAGGTAGACTCTAATGTAGAAACTCAATCCTCCTCTAATATTAAATCTAACCTATTTGAACATGTGGTGATTCGCTCCATTGAAGGGTAAAAGACATACCAATGGGGCTACTAGCTGCGTAGATGTGAATGGGCCTCACTTCATAACACGATTTTAAATTTCAAATTCGTCGTTTGCTCTTGCGCGCGCATTCTCTCTCTCTCTCTCTCTCTCTCTCTCTCTCTCTCTCTCTCTCTGTGTGTGTGTGTGTGTGTGTGCAGCAGTCGAACATGCAGGTGGAATTGCTGGTCCGCATGGTCCATCGAACATAAATCTAGATCTAATTTAATTTTAAACTCAAAATGAACCTAAAGTTATTATAATCTAACGTAAATAAACCTGAATCTAATTTAATGTAAATCTAACTCAAAATAAACCTAAATCTAATCTAACGTAAGTCTAAATCTAGCATAATCTTAAACTCAACATAAACATAAATCTAAATGTAATCTAACCTAATCAAATTATATTTTAACATAATCTCTTTCTCTCTTTGTTTTCTCCCCTTAGCTCTCTCTTTCGTCTTCTCCCCCTCTCTCTCTCTTTGGTTTTTTATTCTCTCTCTCTTTCTCTTTGTTCAACAGGTCTTGAGTTCAACTCCTCGTCAGCTAGATCTTTAAGGTCTCTTAGGATAGTTTCCTACGACGTTAAAACTTTTTTCTTCTCAGGTGTGTGTGTGTATGGGTGTGTGTGTATGTGTGCCAATAAAAAGAGGAAAATGGTATAACCTTTCTATCAACCAAATGTGGTAGGTTGGTTATGCCATTTCCCTCTTGAATAACAGGTCTTGAGTTCAACTCCTCGTCGGCTAGATCTTCTAAGTCTCTTGGAATAGTTTCCTACGACGTTAAAACTCTCATCTTCTTCATGTGTGTGTGTGTGTGGGTGTATGTGTGTGCCAATAAAAAGAGGAAAATGGTATAAAGGCTTTCTATCACCCAAGTAGGGTAGATTGGTTATGCCATTGTAGATTGGTTATGCCATTTCCATCTTGAATAACAGGTCTTCAGTTCAACTCCTTGTCGACTAGATCTTTAAGGTCTCTTGGGATAGTTTCCTACTACGTTAAAACTCTCTTCTTCTTCTTCTTCTCTCTTCTCTCTCTCTCTCTCTCTCTCTCTCTCTCTCTCTCTCAATGTGTGTGTGTATGCATTCTTTGTTTATGCATGTGTGTGTGTGTTTTTTGTTTATGCATGTGCTCTCTCTCTCTCTCTCTCTCTCTCTCTCTCTCTCTCTCTCTCTCTCTCTCTCTCTCAAAACCATAACGTGTGTGTGTGTGTGTGTGTGTGTGTGTGTGTGTGAGAGAGAGAGAGAGAGAGAGAGAGAGAGAGAGAGAGAGAGGGAGGGAGAGAGAGAAAGAGGGGAAGGGAACATGAGAGAGAGGAGAGGGAAAGAAGCATACCTTGATCTCCTTCCTCTCCTCGTGTATGTGTGTGCGTGTATGTGTGTGTGGAGAAGGAAGAGAGAGAGAGAGAGAGAGAGAGAGAGAGAGAGAGGGAGAGCACGGGTTACCTTTGCTTGCTTGAGTGACGAAAACTTAGATGTGAGATCTGAGTTTTTGGGCGCTCTCGATTTATTTCTTACCCCTGTCGGCATCGCTAAGTTAC
This sequence comes from Adiantum capillus-veneris, assembly GCF_014529385.1. Classification (NCBI taxonomy): domain Eukaryota; kingdom Viridiplantae; phylum Streptophyta; class Polypodiopsida; order Polypodiales; family Pteridaceae; genus Adiantum; species Adiantum capillus-veneris. The sequence goes on along the minus strand of NC_140940.1, from coordinate 21,306,480 downwards.
AAGTAAATTAGCGATGCCCATAGCGACGCCGGGGGTTTTCACTTTTGAGCATCGCACTGCGAGCGTCGCTAATGTGAAGTACCTCTTATAGTGACGGTGAACCTGACTCATTCAATCAACTACAGACTAGTGCATTTTCGAGATCGCTGGCCAGTGTTTTCAAGCGTTGTGGCCTTCCTTGCTCCACAGGAGGACACCAACACCTTATCAAAGGAGGTTTGTGTTTTTTTTTGGGTCTGTAAGTCCCCGTTCCCTTACCCCACGACTCTATCCTATGCACAAGCTGCATGGGTCTCCTGCCTAGGGGCCTTTCCCACAACCGGCCTCTATTGCTCCAGAGTCTCCAAACCCCTTTTTAAGGGTGCTATCCCACAATTGATGGCCCTACTCTTGGCTCATCAAATCTCAAAGGAGTGGTCACACCTACAAAGGGCACTTCTCACAAATCAGAACCCCAAACACTTTTGAGAACACCAATTCAAGGCAAAGTCAAAGGGAGTTTTCTTGTGTGCAAAAACAAAAGGCTCAAGAATAGCAAGCATTCAAAGGCGATCGAAGAGCTGCAAAAGGCTTCATTTGTCTACTTCAAGGCAAGAGGCACTACCTCTTTGTGAAGAGGAGCTTCACAAAATTCAAAGGAATTCTCTCTCTCTCTCTCTCTCTCTCTCTCTCTCTCTCTCTCTCTCTCTCTCTCTCTCTCGCACTCGCAATTAACTCCAAAAAACTTGCAACCAAGGACACCAGTTTTGCAACTTATGATTTTATATCTGTCACCAAGCATATGTGCAATTGTAAGGTCCTTACACGCTAGCCTTTGAACAATTTCCAAGAGTAAAGACCACTCCAAAGCACTCCAAGACTTTGGGAATTGGAAAAATCAACCCCAATGGGAGGCAATTTAAGCATGTTTTCACTTTTTCGCATCTTAGGTTTTGAACTTGTTTTCAATAAAGCTCAAGACAAAAAAACCTGCAAGAGGATCATTTCATATATGGAGGACAAAGAAGAAGACAAAGACCAAGCGGGCAAGAACGAGCTGGTCTACTACGACGACATACTGTGAAGATTGTAGACTCTCTTAGAGGGGAGGAAGTTTTTGTCATCCTCCGTGCATCTATCATCCTTATTGGATATGTACAAACATCTTGTGTGGATACTATGTGTCATCCTTAGTGGATAAAGAATCCTCAATGTATTGTCCTAGCCCAAACCTCAAGGGGAGGATTGTAAGGTGTGAGCTTTGTCCTAGAGTCATTAGAGCATGAGTCAAGGAGAGAAAAGGTGGAATCATCTCACATTTAGTAGTGCAAGGCTGTAGAGTTACTTAAAGCTCATTTCATGAATAAACAAATCCATTCCATGTTTGCATTACATCTCTCTTGTTTATGGTGAGCTTGTGATGGGATAGCAAATACTCAAGATCGTGTTTATGAGTCCAAGCTAATCTATCTTGGAACCTAATTTTCTTGAGTTATAATGTAACCTACACACATTGCTTGTGTGCACGATGTTTGTCTTTTATCCACCCTAGCTAACACAATCCCATTCCTTTCATATGTGTGTGTGTGTGTGTGTGTGTGTGTGTGTGTGTGTGTGTGTACATATATATACATTTATATATATGTAGACACACACACATAGATATACATGCATACATATAAATATATATGTTTTTGAAGAATGGAACACAAAAGCCATTCTAAAACAATTTGGAATAGCCTCTATGTGCCATTCTCCAAAAAATTGGAGAATGGCGTGTTGAGGCCATTCCAATTTGTTTTGGAATGACCTTTGTACACCATTGTCCAAAAACATAAATATATATATATATATATATATATATATATATATATATATATATATAGTGTGTGTGTGTATGTGTGTGTGCATATACATTATGTATATAAATATATATGCTATATAAGTACACACACAAACACACACACACACACACACACATCTATATATGCGCATATATATAAATATATATGTTTTTGGAGAATGACGCGGAGAGACCATTCCAAAAACATTTTGGCTGAGCTCTGCATGTCATTCTCCAAAAAATTAGAGAACGCCACGCAGAGGACATTCCAAAAGTTTTTGGAATGGCCTTTGCATGCCATTCTCCAAGAACCAATTTTTAGTGCCTTTTTGGGTTTTTGTCCCTCTTCGAGTGTTAGAAGAAGGCATGTAGATATTCTTTTTTTAGGTTTTTGGGCAGTTTGAATGCATTGTAGGTGTAAAAGGCTTCAAATTCTACCACTAGATGACAGTTTTGTGAATTTTTATCATTTCAATGAAAAAACCAATTTTAAATGAGCGACGCTTACATCACATAAAAGACACTTGCATTGAAAAAAAGGTGATCGTTTTCAATGACCAGTTGAGACCTTTTTCTAATTTTTGCTAATATTAGTCTGTATTTCTACGTAATGTTGGCTCTTTTCTCATTGTAAGAGCATCTTTTCTCTCTCTTCTAAAAGGCTCTCCAAATAACGTCCATAATTTCCTAATGTATATAAAGCATTGTCAACATGGAATGTAAAAACATTTCTATAAAGTGTGACATTATACTGAATGTGCTACTTTGGTGAAGAGGTTTCTCATGTTTCAAGGGTGTTTAGTTCACATTCTGCAGAACAAAAAGAGACGATAAAAATATTTTGTGATTCAAGTATATATGTTTTATCTCGTTTCAAGATTTCAAAATCTCCTTGAGCTCAATAAGACCATGGCTAATTGCACCATAACTTTTCTCGAATGGGGTAGGCTCCCGATCATTTGTCATCATCCATTGTTCAAAATCATTGAAAGCAACACAAATTTAATTGATGAAATACTAGCCCTAAATGCAATACAAGTTTACTTGCAAAATCTCCCCCAAAGCTTGTCCATTCACTGCCACCTAAGTGGTGTGAACTCTCTAACTCCACTCGTGCCTTCGTTGCCTCTTTTTGCTGCTTGTACATGTTAGGATTTTACGTAATTTTTCTTTAAATTATTTCTTTTATTTTGCCTTGTTGAGCTAGGATAGCTTGGTATCGTGTTGTTCTTCAATGCTTCGTATACCTCTCAGCGCTTGTGCTTCAAGTAGTCGTGCATCTATGTGTGCATCCATTTGGTGGAGAAAAGATGCTCCACACTCTCCATGTAAAAAGCATTGTGAAGTATGTTGATTACCTTTTCTTTGATATCACCTTCTATTTCTTTCCATTTCTTCATGAAATGGTGATGGAATATTTTTAAGTAGAAGCTATGCATGGTAGTAGTCACCTTTCTGTCATTCTCATCTATCCAAATCTCATCGGTGGTCGGATCTATGGTGTAAGGGAGGTCCATCATCACGCCTAGGGTAAGATGGTATAGGCCAAAGGCAAGGACACTAGTGCAATAAAGGGGATTATATTTAGTAGGCCCATATGACAATGATTCCACACAAGTGACTCTTCATCGATTAGAGTTCTGAGCGTAGAGATATGCCTAGTTAAAGTTGGTGGACAATAGCAACAGAAGGGGATCAATGATTTCTTTTCATTTTTGGGTGCACCATTCAAGGTGCAGGGGGAAGGAAAAGTGTGAAGAGGTTCTCAAATTTTGAAGGTGGAGATATGAAGTTTTTTCATGGCTTTACAAGCTTATAATCTTCCCCAGTGCACTAAAAAGGAGATTGCCAAAGTGGAACAAAAAAGGTGTTTGTCTTAAAAGCTTTGCTTGATCCATCTTATCCGTATAGTCATTTGGTAGAGGTAATACCACTGGTTTCACTTTCTTTGTCACAGGCTTGTACTCGGTCTCCACTCGTACATCAACACCTTGAGAATTTTTGAAATCCTCAATGACTTTTTACATTTCTATTGAGCATACTTTACGACCTCACTTTCCATATGCAAATTGCAATCCACTAAAGACTCAAAGTTTTGCATAGTATCCACAAACGAACACTCATCAAACACACCTGCAATGCATTCACCATCTTCTAGCAAACCATTCAAGTTAAAATCTCTTTCTACACTATTTACATGTTGTCGTTCACCCTGCTTTAAGTCCTCACACTTTGTAAAAGCAATAGATCCATAGTCTCCTAATCCTACAAAACCTATAGAAAATGTTTCCTTTGCATATACAATTTGTGAGAACTTTTTTCTTCTTGTACCATTGCAATCCCGCTCTGCAATTGTACATGGCCAAAACCCCTCATATACCTGTAGTCCTCGAATTCTTTGTCTGCCTTTGGCAAGGCTTGCTCTCTAAGACTTTCACAATTCCTTTCATGGTCCACACAAACGATTCCTTTCATGGTCCACACAAACAGTAAGGAACTGTACTGACTGCTTCCCATCCCTGCTCTTTATCCTTGCATAAGCTGACCCATCGTCCATTACCTTGGTTTCCATGCAAGTAGCAATGATGTATGGCTGCACAAGGATAAGAGGGTATGCAGACATCTCCTGTACAAAGAAATTTTTGTTATCTTTCACATCCCCTATAGTCACCTTTACATTTGGACAAGCTCCATACAGCTCCCCTGATGAGTTGTTTGCTACACGAATCATCCATCCATGATTTATATCAATTGGCCATTTTCCTTTTTGATAAAGACTCTTTGACATGAGGTTGATTTCTGACCCATGATCTATCAACACAATATATGGCTCTTCCAAGTCTCCCACTTTTACCAGGGTTTGGTGTGATAGCGAGTGCGTAAACAATGATGAGGTGGAATGAATTCCGCCTAACTAGCACACCATGCATGCCAATTTAAGAAATGAAGTGATAAGCCCATCGCTAAAAGGACGGTCTGAATAATATAGCGATAATCACATCGCTAAAATGATAGCCTCAAAGAATTGAGCCGATACAAAAAAATTCCTTGCACAATCTATACCCACATGGATAGATACATCAAAAATCGACATTGCCAAATGTAAAATGTGAGCTTATATCTGTATATTGCCAATGCTCCAAACTTGTTTGTCAATGAGCAATAGTTTGGTGTGGAGTAGAAGCCTAGCTTCTCATGATGGCCTTCAAAGCACTTTGCTTTACAACACAGGTCTTTTTCAAAGTAAAGCTGGTTTTGTAGAAGATTCACAAAGATTTAATAAGCTCAAAAATATAACCTTGAAATTTAAGTTGCTTCCTGACGTGCTTGAATTACTATCCTTCTCATTGAAATTCGTATCACCCCTTGGTCCGGTTAATTTATGTAGGATACCTCATATGTGTAGAAGCCAGCTTGCTTCACCATGTGCAATCACGTCCTGATAGACCTCATAAGATCAAATTGTACTCGTGGTGTGTGATGATCATGGTCGTTTTTGAGTGCATGTATCTTAGAAAACTTGCCTAGGAGCCATGCCCTAGAAAAAAATTCAAATTTTAAACTCCAAAATAGAGAGAGAGCATCTTGCTAGCGTTCTTGACTTGTAACAAATGGTCGGCCGTGTCGAGCACCTTTGCCTCATTTGTCAAGCAAAGATGTGATATAAAGAGATCTGCCTTTCAAGCAGCAGTGCGTGTCTTACTATAATTAGATGAGATACCAATGGTTGCTAGTTATGTTTGATCCCCTTGAGCAAGATCTAAAGCCTTACTATTCATTGTTGCATTTGTATGATATAGCTCAGCATACTCTTCAAACTTATAGCCCAACTTTGGGTGTCACTGTCGTTGTGAACTATCCATATCCATTGAACCGGCAACCTTTAATCAAATGCACAATGTAAAACTCTTACTTCTCGTCTTGAAAAATTGCACTTTGCCCATGCTTGAGCCATGCTTCCGTTGTTTGCCAACATGGTAATACTTTCTTTGCAAGGATTTTACTTCTTGCTGAATTCAAGCATATTCAAACACCAAGGTGAATAAGCGCAATTGCAAAGACGTCGTCTTTAATGTAGCAAAAAGATCTTGCTTGCCAAAAATTGATGCAATTTTTTGGAGCTTCATGTATAGGTTGGTCGGTGCCGATTCCCACTCTCGCAAGGTTACAATCTCAATCTTGAGTTGCTTAATAAGCACTATCCTTTGCATGTTACACTGCAGAGTGGGACACAATCCTTACTATTTTGGACACCCTCGTGTAAAAAGAAGTTGTGGTTACCATGGGCAAAAGCAGGCAATTGCATAAAGCAACTCTTCTCCTCGTAAGTGTTGGGTTTTGCAAGCCCATCACCCGTGGAAAATTTCTCTTATGGCATGGAGTTTAGTGGAGTTTTGCATGGCAAGTTATCACTTATAAGTATGTTAGGCTTTTAACAAATCAACAAGCGTGTGTATTTATTTTGTGTCAAACTCTCTCTCTCTCTCTCTCTCTCATTGCTTTTACTCCTCTGCACGCCAACAACTCCCCATGGCTTCTTCCTTCTCTACAGGCCAACAGCTCTCCATGGCTCCTTGTTGCTGGCACCGTCCATAGCCACCACCTTTCAATAAGGGAGCTTGCACAGGGCCATTAGCTCACCATGAGAGAGAGAGAGAGAGAGAGAGAGAGAGAGAGAGAGAGAGAGAGAGAAGGAATCCATGCCAAGCCCTCCACGCCTCTGTGTGGCTACCCTTATTCCATGAAGGTAGATATGAGTGTAAGACTTGCACATGCACTTCTCCACCCAACTATGCCATATATAGACCCTTGGCTCTTGGCTGTGCTAATTATAGACCCCCTATACCGCATGTGCATTGTAGCCCATGGCCTGCCCAGTCCTACCTCAGGCCCGACCGATCTACACAATAATGATTACGTCCTCAACTGAGGCTCTACACCACACCATATCCCGCATGTGCATTGTAGCCCATGGCCTGCCCAGTCCTACCTCAGGCCCGACCGATCTACACAATAATGATTACGTCCTCAACTGAGGCTCTACACCACACCATATCTCTATATTAGGTAGGTTGCCACAAGTAATTCCCATTTTACTGAGATGATTGATCCAAATACCAAGCAAATATTGTTGGAAAGTATGCATTAATGTTTTGGTAGAAAGAACTAAGTGATGCAAGTATATGGAAAAATCTTCATAGTTACAAAAGGCATTGCGTCCTTTCATGTAAGGCGAGTGGTGCACATGCAAGCATGCAATGCTGCATCAGGCACACACAGATATGAATGGCATGACCACACCCCACTCCCTAACTCCATAAGGAACACACAAAAATCTCAGTTAAATACATTAATTATTTTATCAAAAGCTCCAAAAACTTGCCTTTGAAAACCAAAGTCTTCTGGGAAACTAAGACAATTCTATCAGCGATTAAGAAAGACTAACGCCCGTCCAATACACATGATGTTATCAGACCTTTCATCTTCATTTGCACAAGGGGAAGCCATGGGTATCCACAACCTCAGTTTTATTATAATCGATCATACCATGGTCTTATAATTTTCATGGCATTATTACTCAAACCCTAATTACATGTTGTGTTTTAATCCTAGCAATAACTCTGTACATGCACACACCATTCAAGAATGCAGGCACTATATCATTTGGTGACCATTTATCTGCCATTGACACAGCACTTATCAAGAGCTTATGGCGCCGCCGCATCTATGATAGTTTTCTATCTGCTAATTAACCACTCTTCTCTGTGTGGCCACCAAGGTTTGTGAAGCTAAACAAAACCCATTCCAGTTACATAATCTCGCAAGCATGCTCTCAAATGACCATTCCGACGCACATGCTCGGAATTTGGAAGAGTCAGATAAGAGTAACCTAGAAACAGAATGCATGTAAACTTTGGGGATTAGGGCTTACTGATTTCTCTTCTCAAAATGTGTATGAAGCCTCAATACATGTTATCATCGAAAATAAACCTGGAACTCGGTACAAAAAAATACAGGGCTTTCAATCATTCACATGACATATCACTGCATGAGACAGGTAAAGCTTAAGCGCTGGCCATCTGATTTGGCAGCAGCAACGCTGCCGTGCAGCATCTTGCATTGAGGCAGCCACTGTGATCTGTGTAGCAGAGAGAGAGAGAGAGAGAGAGAGAGAGAGACGTTGATGCTGCAGATTACATATAGAGATTAAGACAACTTCCTCCAAAATTGTACATCGCTGCGTCACCGCAGCTTATAATTGCCATCATAGATCCGGCAGGAGAATGTATGCTGAAGGGAATGAAGCCTGGTCCGACGTCAATTCTAGGGCATGATCAGAGCTCAACAGTTGAGAACAGATGCATGCTGCAAGCAATCATAATATTATGTTGCAAGAGTTGGCGTCGAGCCAGACGGCACTCCCTCCAACAGAGTACTCCATTTCTTCTATCCTCTTCAAGAGCTTCCCGCAAGCACCCGCATGCCTTGAGCACTTTCAAGGTGTCGGCAAGCGCACACCTGCGATATGAAATGTATTAACACAGAATATCAACAAGAGGAGCAAGCAGGGATTTGCAAACGAATGCTTTAAAGAGAGCTTCAAGGAAAGAGCAGTAGCCAAAGGCAGGCAGTTTCTGAGAATTAGCGCAAGATTACTTTTCACAGAGGGAGGGGGGTGCATGGCAGGCAAGCTGGCTGTGAGTCGAGGCAAGGCACCTTTTGCATGCATGGGAAACAGCATGGAGCTCACGGTAGTAATGCTATGTTTAGATGAAAACAATTTTACGTAATCTCTGGAGGGACACAGCATCATATTGTTATCATAGCTACCTTGACCCTAATGTAGACACTCAGAAATAAATTAGCAATGTCTTCAAATTTCTCGAAAGCTCTAAATTGCATCCACATGCATGTGTGTGCTTATATATATGCCTGGTGACGATTAGCGAGCGATTCTCGAGCACCCATGTTGTGCTTTGGAGGGGGGGGGGGGGGGGGGGGGGGCATCTGAAATCAAAGAGAGCTTAAATCATCAGCACAATGAAATAAAACACAGCAAAGTTTTATGCAAATTAGTAGTCAAGGTTATCCTGGTTTGTGCAGTGCATGGCCTTAATTAGGACAAGAAAGCAAAAGAGGTCATGATGAGCTCAAAGCATGTCAGTGTGTGTGTGTGTGTGTGAGTGTGTGTTCCTTTAGAAGTGAGCACACATGACCCACTTCTCTAATGATAGGTAGGCAGGCCATCATGATGATGATTGTGTGTAGAACTGAAGATCCACAAGAAGAAGAAAAAGGAAGCAAATGATTTCACCCCCACCCAATATGCTGCTTTTATAGAAAGATGACTTCACCACCACTGTCCACAACATGGGTATATATAATTAGAATTTAGCTTAGCTTACTAGAAAAGGAGAGAGCCTTGGTCCCTTTCTATAATCTCCACATATATGCATTGCAAGAAAGGACTCTTCTCATCATGACCTTGAAAAGCTTTGATTTTGGCTCTACTCAATTATAGGGCTGGTCAAGCCTTGGTCAATTTGCTCACATCAAAAGACTACAAAACAAGCCTTGGTATGCACCACAACACTCACTTCAATGACATCCAGCCCTTTAACAAAGAAACACTTAATTAATACAAGGGAAAAAAAAAAGGGGGAAGTACCACCCCCTTCGGTATAAGCTGTGGGTATCCCAAGTAATTTCCACAGTCAAAGAATCTGAAGGTGATTTCCATGTACTCTTTAATCTTTGAGCCAGGCTTGGGCTATTAATTACTTGCATGGAGCTCCAATTCCAACACATGGAAAGAGGGGAAAAGGCTGTTATAACATGCATGAAGGTGCTCAAAGACTGAACTGTAGGAACCCATTTCAAGGAAGAATGCGCCCTCCTCCCTCCCTCTCTCTCTCTCTCTCTCTCTCTCTCTCTCTCACACACACACACACACACACACACACACTAGTTAAAGTGTCTTAAACGGAGCAAAATTCCCCCTCAGAATATAGTTTATAACCATCTGAGCCCAACATGTACTTCTGACAATCTCTTAAATGTGTAGAACTTGAGAAGTTGAGATGGTTATCATGAAAGCATAGGCTAAGCCCGGCCTATGCTTCATTCAATGGAGAAAAGATACCCGAGGGTACTTGTTGACTTAGTTGCTCATGATTCAGTTTTACTCCCAAAAAGGGCCTCACAATCATTTAGAAAACCACGCATTTGATGTCATGTTGAAGTGTAGAGTGAGAGAGCATGGGATTGTCCAAAGGCTATTATAAGGGTATACCTATTTTATGAGTATACACTCACAGAGTAGCATATGACCTAAAGACTATATTGTGGGTAAGGATTTAGGTAAGAATTTAACACAAGAAATTGAAGACAAGAGCTTAATAACATATTATTATATGTGTAAGGATTTGTGACAAGGAGAAAATGAGAGAGAAAATATCATAATGTGAGTGCTCCTTACTATACATTAAGGATTAAGGATACTCTATGAGTAAGGATGATATGAGATTTAACACAAGGGGTTTAACCTACAAGGAGACAGATCTACAGGAAGGTATCAAAATGGAGCTAGCAAAATGTGAAGCTCACTAAGGGTACCAAAATTTGAGGTGGGTTCCTCTCCTTTTATTTGCATAGCCTTCCTTCTAAGCTTCTTCTAGCAAGCTCCACAAGCTAAGGTTTTAACACCGAGTCAAGCCTTTTGCAACCCTTGTCCCATTCCTTTCCAAAAATCCCCCACACATCCCACAGAGAGAGAGAGAGAGAGAGAGAGAGAGAGAGAGAGAGAGAGAGCCAAAGGATCTTCCCCGTTTTCACATGGCTCCATCAAAGTAACTTTTTTTCCCTGTCCATTTCAGCTTGTCATAGCCTTGTAAGCCTTTCCAGCCTCAAGACTTTAATAACTTTCACAATAGGGCTGTGTAGTACTAAGATTCATTGTATCTTTTGCATCCGTGCCTTCTAAACTAGATCCAATATTTCTCATTAATCTTCAAAATGCCACAAATAGTGCCTTGAGGAGATAAGCGTCCTCATGTTCTCTACTCACCAGTGACTGACTTAACTTTAGAAAGTATATTTTCCTGTTAATAAATTAACCCAAAGCAATGGGGGCTGTTCACACCAATACATGTCAAGTCTAGGCTTGTAATTTTTCTTCATCCCCCTTTTTTTGGGGGTGTGTGTGTGTGTGTGTGTTGTGGTTAATTTGTATGAAGATTTTGACTACCACAAATATTTGATAGTATAATTAATGTAGGATCTAATATTATATAATCAAATACTATACAAGTGAATACCCACATTGTCTATAGAACACAGAAATGTTATTCAAATGCGTAATTTTTTAAAGTTGGTATGGGGAGGGGGAGAGAGAGAGAAAGAGAAAGAGAGAGAGATATTTCAGAGACATGAGGTAAAACTCATGCAATGAACTAACTAGAAGATTTAACACATGAAAAATATATTGAGATCTATTTTCTGTTTACATGGGTATATTGTGTGTAAGGCATGTATGATGCTTATGTTCAATACATAGAATTCCATGGCATCTGCTTGAGTTTAACTGTCTCGTTGTATGTACGTATATAAAGGTTAGTGATTATTTGAAACCCGTTAGTGATTATTTTTCACCAAAAAAAGGGAACCTTTTTTTATTTAATCCGTTAAAACAGGAAGTGGCAAACTTATAACATTCTATAAGAGATACAGTAAAAAGTTAGGACTCTTTTCATAAGACCTTGTTTGAGAAAGAAATTTTTGGGTGATTTTTTAAAGATTATACGAACAAAGAAACGAAGGAGTATAAAATTATATTAAAACAGTGTGGTAGTAATTCGAAAGAGGAATGGGTGTGTGGTGTGGAAAGTGGGACACTAGTATCCAATGTCCATTGTTTAGAGATGGGTGGACCCAATTAGTCAACTACTTTTCACAAAACTGGTTTTTAGTAATGGATAAGTCTCATACAATGCTTGGGAATATTTGATTAGCTGTCATGCCTCTTAAATTAACACTAGATTGGTAACATGAAACTTTTACATCCCTGGACACTTTTATGTCCTCTTAACTCAGCAACTTCCTAGAATTATTGCTTGAAATGCCAATGCGATTCTAAAGTGTTCTATATCCACAAAAAGCTAGGTTATTACTTGAAAATTATTTTGGGCTATTGATTCCACCTTCTATATTCGCCTTGAATAACATTTGTAAACCTAACTTGAGCCAAAAAATGTGTGATTTTTTTTTAATTAATTTTCATAAAATTGGAATTAGATCAGCCTGAAACACACCTAGTGACCTCTAAAGTGCTTAGCTAGCATACGGATTTCTATAGGTGTCTTTATGCTTTTGAAAAATGAAAATCCTATGTCTTGGAGGCTATGGTCCATTTGCAAAAAAAATCTTTATGCTAAATTGCTAATAAAACTCATATTTGATGAATATTTTGGAAGTGCCTTTGTAATGAAAAGGCATATTTGAGAGTGTTTATGAAGTGCTCACTATGTAGCTCTTCTTCCTTAATTTTTGGTCATCCTAATACCCTAAATAGAAAACAACAAAAAGGTGGGAGTGGTTTTCCATTTTGCTAGAACTAGTCGTACTTTATTTCAATACTATGTTGTCTGTCTTCAAATTGTTAAATTTCACTCAACAAGCATGGTATACTTCAAGCTTAGGTCCAAATATAAGCATACAGTTCCAATTTGAGACAAATTTGGTAGCTTTTTTATATGTCATACTGAAAACCACATTGTTGAAGCCAATTTTTTCATCAATGCAGTTTTTGTACTTCATACGTGGGTTCCAAATTTTCTTAGGGAAACATGTTTTGACGCTTTTGATTCTTTCATTTGGAAAAGGATGGGGTGTAAGAGGACCTCTTTATTTGCCATGCGAGTATGAAGGTGATTAACATTTGGACAAATAGATGCTCACCATGTGTGCAAGAATGGTTGTGTGTAAGAGTGATCAAAAGATGCACTTTTCTCTCCAAAAAAGGGTAGATAACTTTATGATTTTTGGCCTTCCATAACTCCTACATATGATCTCCAATTTGAGAGGAGATTATGTTGAGGACTTTTTGTAGATATGGTTTTCTTGCTAGATTGTAAATTTCATTTTGGAGGGAAAATTTGAACTCAAATAAACTATCAGTTTTGTCTGTTTGAATTCAAAAACTATCTTTCGATTGCTTTCTCAATACTAAAGGTTCGACTCCCTTAAATTCCAAAATAAAGAGGCCCTCCTACACCTCATTCTCTTCCTAATGCCTATATTTGAACATGAAAGAAAAGAACAAAAGTACATAAAGTGGAAGGATTAGAGTGGTAATGGTAGGTGAACGTAGAGAACCATGGATGAGAGGTCAATAGAATGCAAAAAATGTACTAGTTTTGTACTTAATTCTATGTTCAAGGAAAAATTTTGGGTCGTACAATAACCATAGACTTTGGTTAAGAACTCATTGATGTTTGCACGAATAATAGGCTCATTGTCTAGAGATTTTTGTAACTTATGTAAAATGAGATGCACCTAGAAACTATGTTCTTTTTGGTAAGAATGATCACTCCTTTGGCTTTGAGAGCTCTTCATGACCATACAATCAAGCATTGTGAGTGTCTCTTATTTTTCTGACATAAAGTCTGGTGTTTGCTTTGGGTTGAAGTAACGACTTCTATGCTAGAAATATTTGATTGTTTTCAAAACCCTAGAAGAACACTTTTATGTCATGTTAGGCTAGGAAACTAGTGTTAAATGTGAGATATGGATCCTAGGTATGTTGAGTTTTGAGTCTAGCTATCATAGTGTGTTTGCTTCCTTTATATCCTTTGGGTTATTGAATTGGATTGTGGTGTAGACCCTTTAAATCCATGACCATGAAAACTAGAGGCCTCCCTCACTTATGTTTCTTCTATTCCTTGCTTCTCTAAATGGGTGTGAGGTGTCATCATTTGAATCCCACTATAGAGGAATATTAGTTATCAAGGAACCCAAATTCTAGGCTAGGGGTTCTTTTATTTATCAAAGATACAAAATGCTTTACATATAGCCTCCCTAATGGGGACCTCCACAGAGTGATCTTTGAATGAAGGAATTGAAAATATTCTACCCAAGAATTAAGAGGCTTTACAGAATTTTCTTGATGAGGGTCTATACATAGTGATCTTTCTTGGCCCTCTTGAATTGAAGGCATTCAAAGAATTCTACCCAGGAAGATAATCTACATATAGGATCTTCTTTTACCTCTTGGAATGAATAAATTTGGATCATCAATTTGCACAAGAATGTTCTATGAAACTGATAAGAAGATCATCCTCTGTCTCCCCCCATCCAAATTAGTAAGTGGGAGAGGGTCAAAGATGGTCTCCACTTCATTAGTGGTAAAACTAGTTCTCCCCCGAGGTGTTACATGAACTATGAACCAAACAGTATAAGAGGACTTGTCTATAACTGCTAGCATTGCCATGGAAAAACAAAGGAAAATGGAGAGAGAAAAAATTGCAGGGGCGACAATAACCGTGGCTATGATTGCAGTAGTGGTTTGGAAGCAATAAGCGCAATAATAGTGGCAATACTATACCGTTGCTATTACCGCAAATTTATCGCTACTATTACCGCGCTTATTGCCGCTAAACGACAATTCAAAAATAAAGGCGCTCATTTGGGCCACCCAAAATTGGGTGGCCCAAACGAGTACTTTTATTTTTGACATGCATAAAACAATGAAACATCAATTGGTTTTTGGAAGAGTATAAAAAATACCAAAGAATTGAAATTGAATTTACTTTACCTTGACCATTTAAACAGAAGATCAACTATTTAAAAAAGTTACAATAAAATGTAAATAATTATATATACATTATGCCACATTGGGACTTTGCGAAAGTTTGGACAAATATTTTTCTATCTAATCCTCCTCTATCTTGTCGTCATCCAGAGGCACGTACGTTTGATCACTTTGACTCTACATAAACCCAAACCAAATTAAACAATTATCAACAGCTCAAAACAATTGATACAAAATTACTTGTTCAAACTTGCCGCTTGTAGTGATCCAACCGCTGCATCGAATTGCTCACGAGAGATGTGGTTGTTTTCGAACAACCATCACCAAGTATCAAATTTTGTATGTCGCTCCCGATACTTGACCGTCTCTCTGGTTGGTAAAGAAAGAGTGATATTTTTCTAAGTTATTAATAACAATAATAAATGATCAACTACAATATTTATAATCACCGATCGACGTTATAATTTAATCAATCTTACATATTTGTCGTTCCAGGCTCCCTTGCCTCCTGAGCCATAGTGCGTGGGAGTTTTTCTAGCGCGAGCCTTGCGTTGTTGTTTGCATGGTGAGACCGTCATAGCTTGATCGCTCTTTTCTTGCATTGCGCACTCCCACTCTGTGTCTGCCTTGTTGCCACCACGGTAGCTCCAGTCTGGATCTCTAACCTAGTTGGCTAATGCGCGCTGCGCACTAGACTACTTGTTTTTTACAAATGTATTTATGTAGCCCTCCAGCCATTGTTGTGAAAAACGTTGATCGGGGACATTTGGAAATCTAGCTAACAGCGCGTCCTCAATGTACCATGCATTCTCGAGCAGCTGGTCTCTAAACTTTACAAATCAGTTCTTATATGTTGAATGTATAAGAATTTGTAGATGGCATCTAAATGCCCTACCCTGTACCGTGCCGAAGTCCACCTCCTCACCATATTTAAACCTGTAGTAGGGCCCATGCGTGTCTGTCATGGTTGCGTTAGTATCCTCATCCTCTGCGTCACGGGCATCACGCGCTGAAAGTGGGGACTCTGTTCCCCCGCCACTACTAAAACATGCGAAACCACAAGATCCTTCGCCGCTTCGTCTCTCACGGTGCTCGTTGCCTTAAGACGAGTGTCGATGCGCGCTGCTAGAGGAAGTTTGTCGACGGTGTTCTGGCAAAGCAAGAGTGGAATGGAGTGGCGTAGGACCCTGTGATACGATGGGAGTAGGACCATGCAATGAAAGGAGAGTAGAAAGATAAGGAGAGGCCGTAGACTGAGGTGCCGTTGGTGCGAGACTCTGTAGGTAAGGAGTCCCTCCCAGACTCCCCCATGGTGTAGTCTGCGGAGAAAGACTGTAGGTCACAAGCTGCTACGAAGTATAGCGACCAAACAATTCCACTATGGAACGGAGGTACTGGTCTCATAAAGAGAGAGCCTGCTGTAGGTCTAAATCTACGATCGATGGAGGAACCTGAAAAGGGTAGCTGTAGGATGGACATGCCTACAAATAAAAAAAATAAACCTGCGACACTCATGGTTTAGGATTAACTAGCTAGAAACATTCTTGTTTTCTTTGATTATTTTCACCGTCTCAAGACTTGGATCCACCCCGGGTGGGAGCCCACCTGGGATGTGAACCAACCAAAACAAGAGCCAGCTGGCTGCTCCCCGCTAGGTGGTCTCTTGTTTGACATCTACATTACAAAGAGAAATATAAAATTTAGCTTCCCCCCTTACTCACTCATCTATAAATATGTACACAAGCATATTGGCACAAACACATAGCTACATATACATACTAGTAGACCTAAGTAGAGGTTAGTAGTGCCAAAGGTCAAGTGGCACCTCTTTAGATATTATCACAGTCTCAACCGTGGTAAAACCAAAGATACGTTGCGGTAATCTATGCAAGAGTGGACCAATGACTGCAATGCCACGATTAAAAAGGGACTATACCCAAGAGGAAGCGTCTAACCTTCGGGTGCTATGCTCTCGTACTTAGTGCCTACATACATGCATACACATATATATATGTACACACAAATATATATACATATACGTAATGTAGCCATTGTTTTGAGTAGAGATAAAGAGTTATGGTTATAAATGTAGCCATCGTTTTGTGTTGTGCATAGTGCAAGAGTGCTCATGCTTCCATAGAGTGCTTATATGAAGAAGAGCTTCTTTATTGTGCTTCTTACGCAGCATCTCTTCACAGCAGCTCCTTGTTCGAGGGATTACTTTGCACATCGCATGTTTGCCTCCATTCTGAGGTACTGTATCGTTAAATGCTGTCCAACCTAATGCCTATTGGGTGGGGAGAAAGAGATAGGAAGAGAGATAGAGAGAAGTTAAATTTCTGAGGGTCCATCGACGTCATGTAAATAAGGTCTTTTTCATAGCACTCTACCGAAGTACGAGCATACCCACACTGTGCACACCACAAAATGGTTGCTCCGTCTACAACCATTTCTCTTTATCTCCCTCTTTCTTTATCTTCCTCTCTCTACGTATCTCTTTCTCCCGACGGATATCTCTATTTTTCTCTCTCCTTCTTTCTCTCTTTCTCCCCACGAACATCTTTATATCTCTCTTTCCCTCTCCCTCCCTCTTTCCCTCTCTCTCTCTCTCTTTCCTCTTCTCCCTCTCTCTCCTCTCTCTTCCTCTCTCTCTCTCCCTCTCTTTTTTTCTATCTCTTTTTTTCTCCGTCTCTCCCTCTTTCCTCTATCTCTGTCTTTCCTCTTCTATCTCTCCCTCTCTATCCCTCTCTCTCTCTCTCTATCAATTTCTCTCTCTTCCTCTCTATCTCAGAACTGAAAAAACTGTCAAAATGTTTCGTTTTTGTTGTCGACTTGAAGGCAATGTCGGACAAAACTCGCAAGGGTGAAAAATCCACACTTGCCATGGAGAATGATGCAAAATCTCCAAGGAATTTGGATGCTAATCCAACCACATCATCTACAACAACGGAAGTAATGATCTTGGCTTACTTGGTCTCACTACAAGAAACCGTCAACAAGCAAGGTGAAGAGTTGCGCGCACTTGCAATGGAGAATGGCACTTTAAGAGTTCTCGTTGTGGAGAATGAGCACCTCAAGAGGGTTCTTGAAATGCAAATAACATGCTTGATGCATCTTGAGAGTGAAGTTCGAGAATGTAAGCGCTCTCTTGTTGACATGAATGTATTGAAAGAGCGCTTGAGCAAAGTTGAGAGTGATCATGTATTGATAGAGGAAACGATAGATACAATACGACATGAAGTATGTGAGATGAGAAATGCATCCAAAGCATGGGCTAATATATATAACGATAATGTGGTTTCTACATCTCCTATCATGCAAGCCGTTGTCCAAGCAAACAATGTAGAGAATGTGGACACTCAAGAATTGCAAGAATGACAAAAACGCTCAAAGAACATTGTCATTCGTGGAATCAAGGAGGAAAGCATGGAAACACCCCAATCTCTTGCGGTGCTATTGAAGATTTTTTTGCTGCATACTTTGCCATGTCTGGAATCATGGCTTATGGTACACATCGAGTTGGAAAACAAGGAGCCCCTTGCTCGAGAGAAAGACCTATTGTATGTACCATGGCTAATGAGGTAAAGAGAAAGATCATCCTTGACAATAATTGGATCTACCTCAAAGGAACGGGTTGTAATGTATATGAGGATTGTACTTTTATGCAACAAAATGTACGTCGCAAAGCATATGAGGAAAGAAGCAAGAAGGTTAAGGTGTCATCTCAAGAAGAAAAGTCACTTGTGGAGGATGCAAGTCCACCCAACAAATAGGGACACGTGATCTATGATACCAACTCACGCTTGCGAATAAGCTTTTGGAATTTTAATGGGTATCTATGGAATGCGGGAATTCGCATTGATGAGCTTACCAATGACTTTGATATGATACTTCTTGTTGAAACATGGAGCATGATGCACAACAAATTCTTGGATTTGACAAATACGATGTGCATTCTTTGATGTGGACCAAAAATGCAAAGCAATGTAGAGGCCAAGGAGGCATAGCATGTATGACCAAAAAGGGTTTGAAAGATGTTTCCGTTGTCAAAGAAGATAAGAATAAACGCTACTCATGGCTGAAAATCAGCCCACCAAATGGTCAAGTCATGTTTGTGGCTGGTTGCTACATTCCTCACTATGACTCCAACTTTTATGCTCACTTGGATATGGATAGAGATCAGCCCTTTATTGAACTAGAGGAAAACATTTCTCATTACAAGGACCAGGGTGAAGTCATTATCTTTGGAGACATGAATGCTCGCACGGATACGTTACAACATGACACACAATAAGTCGACATGCCGCATGTCTCAAAAGAATGGATGATTCATACATGTATAATCAAAGTTCTAATGATGCAAAAGAACTCAATCACTATGGAAAGTCACTTCTACATATGTGCAATAGTACCGGAATGCTCATTGCAAATGGTGTATCTCTACTGCAAGGCACCAATGACTTTAGATGTAGACAGCACAATGGTGATAGCGTGATTGACTAATGTTGTTTTTGAAAGCCACTCTAGAATGCATATAAAGATTTACACTTGGTGAATGGAATCCGGAATCGGATCATAGGATGTTATGTATATGACCTCAAGTGTGGTAAAAGGTCCAAGCATGTAGCCTCCAATCATGATGTGAATCATTTGTACCTACGTCTAGACTTCAAGCGAGCACTTATATATGATGATATGGTGGACCAAATGTTAAGCATGATAGAGCGTCAAGAGAGCCCAACATAAGAATGCAAGTGGAAAGTTTTCAAAGAAGTAATTTATTCTTGTGCGAAGGAATGCTTTTCGGTGAAACACATGTCTTGCAAAAGGTCTAAGAGGGGTAGCACCAAGAAGAAATGGTTTGACATGGAATGTAGTCAAACCCGAAAACACTTGCTAAGGTTGGATGAAAGCAAAGACAACGAAGTTTACTTGGAACATTCAGACACATACAAAGCACTTGTTCAAAAGAAGAGGAGAAGGTGGGAAGTCAGAAAACAACTTCTTTTAGCGCAAGTGCACATGCATGTGGCAAGTTTTGGCAAAATCTAAAAGGCAAGCGCGTTGAGAGCTTTGATGACTTGACTCTTGAGAATATATATGCATTGCAGGAACCTCTATGAGCAACCCAATGTTGATAAGATGGAGTATTGTAGATCCCTTCCGTTTATGCCTCCCTTATTTACCATTGAAGATGTATGCCGCGTGCTTGAGAAACTTGGTACTCACAAGGCAGGGGACCTTGAAGGTGTCAAGGCTGAAATGATTAAATGGACAAGCAAGAAAATACAATATTGGATATGCGATATGTTTAACCTTGTACTTCAGCATGACATGCCTCATGATTGGAGTGCAAATTGGATCAAACCTTTGCACAAAGGAGAAGATGTAAACAATGTGAATAAATATCGCACTGTAATGGTTGGTTCTTTGATAAAAAAAGTTATTTGGATGTATCATGGAGATGAAGATAAGTGAATGGGCTGAAAAGAATGGCAA